>NC_134955.1:13922815-15122815 GCF_965638725.1 Aptenodytes patagonicus
TAAGAGGAAAGATAGATTTCTGTCAGAAAAGCAAAGGACTGAGAATCAAACTCTATGTTTGGTATTGGCACATAGTTATGGTCCTGGGCAAGTCACTTACTCGTCTTCCTTGTGCCATCCCTCAGTAGGCAGAGTACTCACACAAGCAGGGTGGGACCTGCATTCTAGTCCTTCCTCCCAAGCTACCCAAACCTACATCTCCCAGGAGAGACCCTCCTCCCTGGGCTATTAAGCAGCCTAGGTAGAAGGACTTTCTCCATACTGCTTCTGAATGGAGTTCTCCCCATTTAAATCACCATGGATGCAAACATAGAGGAAGGGAGAAAAAGACTTTGTTTTCTAGCCATCTGAGGGTGATGTGGGGTCTAATCCCTATGCCAGTGGTGACAGATTAGCCAAAGACTGTTTAATGTAAAACAAAGAGGATTTGCAAAGCAAGGAGTGGAAACCAGGATGAGTAACCTATTCCATCATCGGGAGTAATGCTTTCTCCTCCAGCCAAATGATTTATTAATGATTACACATAAATTAAACAGGAGAAGTTGCAGGAGCACACCCTAAGCCAGAAAAGACTATTTGGTTAGTTAGTTAGTTGGTCCAGGTGACATCTGCTCAGGCACATGAAAGAATTATACCAGCTCTCTCATCCGCCGGGGAGTGATCTCAGGGGTCATGCTGGTGTATTTTGTTACGAGAAAGAGAAGTCGGGCCGTTTGCCCATATTTTGAAGAAAGATGGCCACTACTACTTTTTGTGCCAAATGTATGCTTCCTTTTCCAAGTGAGGTTGTAGTACGGGGTACACAGGTATGAGAAGCTACACATTGGTCACATGTGATCAGCAAAGCCAGTTCAAGGTATTCCTAGTCTTTCCCTTCAACATGCTAAGGGCTGCTCTTGAAGTGGTGCTCTAGTTATTGGACCATTCCATAGCCCAAATCACTGACATAATCCATGTAAATAGGTACATACATAAATAATAATAATAATAATAATAATAATAATAATAATAATAATAATAACAACAACAACAACAACTCTTCCAAAAGAGGGCATGGGGGTGGGTGGCCAGGGTTGGGTTAGCCTGGGATTTCACTCTTAGTTTATGTCAATTTAGCCACCTAGCCTCTATTTTCTAAATAGATGTTTGTGCCAAAAGCACCTAAACTTTTATGAAAAAAATTATCGACCACCTGACTTTCATTTTGGTGCCCAAGAGACTTGCTAGAAGTTGTATGGAAAACATATACCAGACTTGGAATAAATTCCAAGTCTCCCTAGTTCCAGTCTAGTGCTTTAGCTGCAAGACCTCCTGCCTCATTCCCAAAAGTTTTATTATATCCGCTTCTCCCCAAAATTTGTCAAAGTCATATTTGCTTGAGAAAAGCATTCATCAAAGAAAGGGCATGATCATTATATCATGTTATTACATGTGGCAAATTAACTTGTCGCATGTTGGAGAAAGAAAAACCTGGGGTTTATTGCTCTTGCCTGAAAACGGAACAAACTCACTTAATGTCCTTGTGCAGACTGAGTCTCTCTTGACTGAGACCCCCTCATGTGATGCCACCTGCATTATTTTGGGCTTAATTGCAACGCTTTTGTTGTTGTTATTTGCATTTATTTGCTCGAGTATGTCAAATTTCCCTTGTGTGTTTTCTTTTTTCAGACTTCTGCAGTGTTCCTGAAGCCAGGTTAACAAAGACTGTTCTACTGAAAGCTTTCTGAAATCATTCTTGAAATACGATGCATAATCTCTCGCGATTAAGTCAATGGCAAAACTCAAATGTAAGTTTAATTTGGCACCTTCCACTTAACTGATTCCTAGTGTATAAAAAAATGCTTCAGTTAAGTACTTAAGATGACATCTAATTGGTCCTGAGCATCATACTACTCTGTGTAAAAATCTCTGTACTCTTTAAAAACTTTAATCACTGTCTTCCAGGCAGGGCTAGACTTCTTAGGTATATAAAGGCTTTGAAGTGGGACTGACTGAGAAATTTGTTCCAAACTACACAGATGGTCTCAGTGCTTCTTCATACCTCTTGATAAGTAAAGGGATTCTTAGTTGGAAAGAGTTTTAAAAAACTATCAGGGACAGTTGTTGCTGTTGGTTTTTTAGCTCTAATTAAATGAGGGCAGGGAAGCACCAGTAAATAAGCAGCTGGAGGAAACAAGGAATTATCCTTGCTTTTGAGGAGACCTTTTTTTAAAAGTGCAAGAGGGTTAGCAGGCTCTTTTGCTGCTTTCTGCTTATCCTGCACAGTTATAGCTCACTGGGCTGAAACTGGAGTACCAGACAAAGAAGTGGAAAGTTATCTAAAATTGCTCACTTGTTTAAAAGTAATATATACATTATTGTTAGTCTTTCCATGGCATTAGATCTTACAGCTACATTTCAGTTAAGTGTTCTATGGGCACATTCTCTCTCTCTCTTGTTTTTTTTGGCAGCAGTGTTCCTTTCTAATAGAATTTTAGTGCTTAGAATTGATGGCAAGCTATATTTTATGCATATAATGTTTAATTTAATAAGGCAAAATGTGATTATTTGAATTAATTAGAGAGTGTGTAAGAACTCTGTGTAATGTACTTTTGATATTCACTTTTAAATGCATGCTTATATCTATTGATTTATAAATATTTGAGGTATATTTATGCAAATTTGATATACTAGCAATGCAAGGTATTATAGATCATTTGCAAGAGTGTTGTAGTGCGAGTTCACATTTAAGCAGTGAGTGGTGTTCATTAAATGCCTGTGCTTCAGCTGTGTGTTTGGATGGCGGTATTTTTTCTTTTAAGGCTTAGCTATTAAATCCATTGTAAAATACCGCAGAGTTGTATCTCAGCCTTTTTAAGTGATCGCTTGACTCCAATGACTGTTTGGTATGGAAGCTATAGTCAAAATATGTCTATTTAAAACAGATGTAGTCATTAGCAGGCCCTCTAAACTGTGCTTCCCAGCTTCTTCTAAGTCAAACCGTCTCCTAAGCAGGTTAGGAGATAGATGATTATCACCGCTTCCCCACGTGCCAAGTGTAGCCACACCACTGCAGTGGCAAGGGCTAGTGCAGTAGAAATAGGACTCGTTACTTAGTTAACACACAAGTTTGCTACCATGCACGCTCCTTATTCTGTCTCATTGATGCTATTTAAAAATGAAGCTAAAAATAAATGTTAGTGCTTGCTTATCAATAGGCACGGTAAGGAATTTTACTCCCCTGAATGCTGCCCAGGGTCAGCTTTGGTTGGATATTTGTTGCATCACGTTGCAACAGCATGGACTGCTAAAGGGAAGGTCCTTTGGGCCACTGTGATCCCGGAGAAGCCGAATGTCAGCGCCTAGGGTGAATTTAACCATAGCATGATGAGCAGGAGGAGTGGGCTGTAATAATCTGCTGTGAGAGAGAGAAATAGCAGAGCCTGAGCAAGGCCTTACCGGTAACAGAAAAGAAACAAGATTGTTTTCCAGGCTGCCCTAACCATGACCTTAGGATAGGGATTTCTGACTGACCCTGAGCCATGAAGCATTAAAACCGCAACAAATGATCCACTGGGCTCTCACTTCTTGACCTCCCTGTGAGCAGAGAAGCTTTTCTAGCTCTCACTGAGAGAATGATATAATTTCTATAGTTATCTTTACAGCTTTCAGACTGAGTTTCTCACCTGCTTAAAGAGAACTGTGGCAACCATTGCCATTTCACTCCAGTTATTTTCTTGTTTTAGGATAGCAGTTCTTGCACTTCTGTCATTTGCTGATGGGCCAGAAGAATGTGAACCTGCCCATCTGATTTCAGTAGTCTTTTCCTAATGTGGTAAGGTAATTTGTCATTTTGTTAAGATATCCAACACATAGCCCTTCTTTAGGACTAGGGGAGTTGCCACCATTGCGTACAGGGAGTAGGCAAAAAAAAGGACAATTTTTCATGGGTGTTGTGGTTTAATTCGGCAGGCAGCTAAACACCACACAGCCATTCGCTCACTCCACCCCGCTCCCCGTGGGATGGGGGGGAGAATCAGGGGGAAAAAAAAAAAAGTAAAATTCGTGGGTTGAGATAAAGGCAGTTTAATAGAACAGAAAAGGAAGGGAAAATAATCATAACGATAAAAGAATATACGAAGTAAGTGATGCACAGTGCAATTGCTCACCACCCGCCGACCGATGCCCAGCCAGTTCCCGAGCAGCGGTCACCGCCCCCTGGCTAACTCCCCCCAGTTTATATACTGAGCATGACGTCATATGGTATGGAATGTCCCTTTGGCCAGTTTGGGTCAGCTGTCCTGGCTGTGCCCCCTCCCAGCTTCTCGCTGGCAGGGCATAAGAAGCTGAAAAGTCTTTGGCTAGTGTAAGCACTACTTAGCAACAACTAAAACATCAGTGTGTTATCAACGTTATTCTCATACTAAATCCAAAACACAGCTCTGTACCAGCTACGAGGAAGAAAATTAACTCTATCCCAGCCAAAACCAGGACAATGGGGAATGGACTTGGTGGTCTACAAGCACAAAATCTTCCAGTCTCTCAGCTGTGACCCTGTTATTGCAATCACACACACTCCCTTCCCCAGTGGCTGGCATCACAAGAGAACAGAGGCAGTAGAAGTGGGGTTACACAGGTGTGAATAGAGGAGTTTGGTGCTCTTCCCAAAGTGTCTGTGTAGGTAATGCCCTGCATGATACAAACAGGTGTTACCACCTGCAAATGGGTGTTACAGGTGTATTACAGGTGTGTTGCTGGTGTTACAGGTCTGGGTCTGATGTGCATCCTCCATCACTAAGTAAAGCAAATGGTGTGTCTTGAAGCCAAACATACCACTGCAGCAGAGTTTCAGTGGTTATTCTCTTTGGGTTGCATCCATACATGTGAAGCTAGAGTTTGTCAGCATCAGTCTGCTGGGTTGCGTGCTGCCCGGTATATTATGGTTATCCTGTGCTGCTGTAGTATAGACCATTGTAATCAGCCCCTTGATGCTCCTAAATTAAGGCAGATCATCTTTTACTCCTAAGAAACCTCCAGAACCCAGCTGCAGCCATAAAGCTGCTATCAAATGCAAGCTGGCTGCAGTTCAGAATTGGGGCCAATATTTTTAACAGCATGAAATTTTGTCGTAGGCCCTCTGGATGGATTCTGTATATGAAATGTTGAACTGGAGCAAAATCAAAACTGAAGTCCCCTGTGTGGAAAAACAGGTGAAGAAAAGGTTGGCTGTGATTGAGAAGGGAGATGCATCTCATACATACTACAGATAGTGTCTGATAACATTAATTTGGAATAAGGTGTATCTTTCTTTACCGTTGGCTTATGTTAACAAATGCATTATAATGTCATGACCTTGTGTCTGAGCTGGCGTCTAGTAGAACATACCGGCCGTATTAATCTAATCAACATAACCAGAAAATAACTTGATAGGAATTAAATCATAAACTCTACCCACTCTGTATGGGCCTGTCCTTCTACATATACTTTCATATTGCCACTGGTGCCTTGTTTGCATTACAGCAACCTGAGGGTAAACGCAAGGCAAGATCCAAGATAGGAAGGCAAATTGTTTTTGCAAACATGGCAGAGAAAGTGTGTGGAATCAAATGCCAATATTAATGCATGACATCTGCTCTCTGCTCCAGTTCTGAGTAAAGTAATCCAGTCCTAATTACACACTGCTGTGCCCTCTACCAGCTAAGGAGAATGGTGCAGCCATTCTTAGTGCCGGTATATAAATTTCTTTCTGGATCTGATAGATACATTAGATGCAGGGCAGGCTTTTCATTTTTTGGCTGTCAGTTGCTTTGGGTAGCACAAAGGGAGGGGAGGAGAAAGGTTGCAGCAGGAAAAGATCAAAATCTTCCAAAAGGGACTCTGCTCCTAGAATAAAAATTTTTCCTAGAGAACTTTCCCTGCAGACCTCAATCAATATTATTCTCATCTGAGTGCACATATTATTCATTAAGAAACGTTGGCAAGATGTGCACTATAGTGTATGCCTTCATTAGAGCCTCCACCTGCCTGCTTTTATCGGAAGATCTTCAGTAACTTTCATTTTCATTGAACTTGTTTCTGGTTTTGGATTGGGAAAGAAATCTTGTGATTTCACAGGATGGGCTTATTTAAAAAAAAAAATATTCATCTCTTTGGTTTGTGGATGTGTTTCCTCCTCTCACACATGAATGTATCAAGAAGATTATCACTATTAGGTTCAGACTGAATTGGATGCTGATGAAATCGTGTGCAAAACATAGTCCGGTGCAACAGACCCTCACTGGCTGTGTGATACGGGAATAGCTGGAATTCCTCCCTTGTGTCTTCAGCAGCCATGCCATACCCTTTGTGTGCACCTACTGCTATTGTGCCAGCAGCCATGTCCCTACGGAATCAACATTTTCAGACGATAGGTTGTTAAAGTGATGCTATGAAGGCCTGGCAAATGTCACCCATGCCAAGTAGAGTCAGAGGGAGCCACAAAACATGGAGGACACTGGCAGCATCTTAGGATATTGTCATCACAAAGCAATGTGAGCCTGACATTGCATTTTATCTTTTCAATTCATGTATTTCCATCTCTGACTATTCTGTGTCAATTCTGCCTGGTCTCTTCAGCAGCAAGATAGTGGGGAAAGAAAGTATCTTATTGAAGAAAGGCACTGGGATGGATTTTTGGACAATATGTTATGGTCTAGCTCCATGACTGGGACCCCTGTGTGCTGCTGCAGTATAAAGAAGAACCAATAGTAACAGATTACGAAGAGCCAGCTCCATGGCTCTGTCTCTGTTCACCCATCTCACATTTGATTAGTCTCTGCTTGACATTAGGCTGGGAGCAATAAGCTCCGATCAGAACAGTGGATGTGGCAACAAGCCTGAGAGCTCCATGTGTCACTCCAGAACCAGACACTGTCTCACTGGATTCCTCCATAAAACAACTGAGGCAGATGTGTGGATGCCAAATTTGTCTTTCAGGTCTACCTACCACACCCACCAAGGTAAGGAATGAAAGGCAGGACTATCTGCAGGAAAACATTGCAGTAGCAATGAACTTTGAAGTAGAGGATATACAGTAAAATTAATTATTTGTCCAGATGAAAGTGAGAGACATTACAGAAACACTGTCGCCAGAATTTACTCATAAGGTTTGAGGGTTTTTTTGTTGGGTTTGGGGGGGGGGGGGGGGTGGGTAAGGATTTTTTTCCACTTACTTTAAAGGACTCGGGAAACTCTGCACAGATACTGCTATGTGAAGAGGTGGCAGAGTCAGAGTCCATGTGTTGACTTGCTCAGAGAGGTTGGGCTAAAGGTGCATTCCTGAACTTTTGCTCGACTTCAGCATGAATTGAAATTTTACATCACTGTTGAGAACTGATTGACCATACAAGTGGAAGAGCACATCTCACTTGAGCCTGGGAAAGTTTCAAGAAGTAGAAAGAGAAAGGAGGCTTCTCCTGGAAAAGATGTATCTCCTCTAAGTACGCTTTCCCTGGAGCCCAGGGGAAGCCAGCCTGTCCCAGCTCCTAGTCTGGGCCTCCTCTAAAGCCATTCACTTGCATCATAGATTCCTCTGCCTTAGACCTGCCCTTCTCCCCAGCTGTACTGGTACTGGGGAGACGCTGATGGATCTGCAGTGTGTCAGACCCAACCTGATCCTTCAGTAGTTTATACCCATTCACAAACCCATTCTGATGCCAGTTTCTCCCGTAGAAAGAAACTTTGTGGAGTTCATAGCAGCTGAGCTGTTCTGGGGGGACAGAATCTGCCCATTAAACTTCTTATGAAAAAAGAAGCAGACCAAGAATTTAGGTCTTGCTACTTTTATTTTTGAAAAAATATTTTTCTTTTTAACTTTGTGCTATGGAGAGCAGCAGCAAAACTTCTGAATAACTAATTTATCTGCTGTAAATTTCTCTAAAAGGTTGTAAAGCCTGATGGCTTAAAGTGCCAGCCTTATATCACAGGGGTAAAGAACTCATTCTCTAGAGACAGTATTTTTGAAGCTTTGCCATTTTTCTTCTATCAAAGGAAATGCTGTATTTTTAACACACTATTTTCTTTTTTTAAAAAATAGCTTATGTTTATGAAAATATTTAACATTCATTTCATGCAAAACGTAGTAATGGAATCAAGTTATTTATTTTTACAATGTATAGGCAGAGAAGTTAAGTAGATCAAGCAGGAGTTTAGAAATGATTGAGGTCTGTAGATCTCAGGTACCTATTTAAGTGGTCTTTTGAACTGCACTCCACGTTCTGTGTGAACATAACTTTTTAGAGCACTTGTGATTTTCCTCCTTTACAGAACTGCTGAATTGCAGTGTAAGGTCAGGTCCATGGTCACTGTCTTCTGACACTAGCAAGGTAAGTGCAAGTGATTCTGAAATGGGCAATAACATAGATCTTTTGTAGCTAATCTAGTATAGAGCTGTGCAAATTGTCTTGGTTATTTGGGTGAATTCAAGAAATAAAACCCATGTGTCTAAACTGGCGGACAGTTTCATCTGCTCAGAAATCTGACTTTGGAAATAGCTGCTAAATTCACCATGTGCAGCAGTGGTCTTTGGTATGGCCTGATACGGTCTTCACTGTGGAATTCTGACTGGCACATGACTTAATCACCTTCTCTTTTCTTTTTTGATTTTTTTCCTCCTGTTAGCCGAAAGATAAAATAAAAAACATATTAACCTCCCTGATGAAGCTTTATAATTCCCAACACTGAAACATTAACCAACTCCTTAATTAAGAGAGACTGAAGTAGAAGAATGCTTTTATGTCATTAGCTGGTTTTTGCTCCAGTCATCTGCCTCATTCAAGCATAGGATAATATGAAACCTCACGGGTCTGCTAAAGGCTTGACTTAAGTATATTGCAGACTTCCTTTGCAATTTAATAAGAACAGCACGTTGTGCTTAAGAAACTTCATTTTCTCTTGCTTGTGCTCAAGACTAGCAAAAGAAAAGTAAGAGCAGCTAGTGAGCAAGGACCTCAAGTTAGACCCAGAGGTCTGAGCCCTAGGCCTTACTGCAGCACATAGGTGTTTTTATTCCTGTGTCCCTCTTCCCTCCCGCACCAGGAATTAGTATTAGACCAGAAGCTTTCCTAGGCAGAGCACAGCTGTTCTCTTCTACCTGTAGTTTCTGCAGTATTGAGCACGATGACTTCTCCGTACTGCCTAGACAGGGCATGTGTAAGGTACCATAACTGAATGAGTAACAGTGCACGTTAATGATGAACTGACACCTCAGCGACAGTGTTGTCTGGTCCTCCTCCGGCAGGGAGCTGCTCTAGTGCTTTGTTCCAGAGAATGCAGGGTTGGGGAACTGAGGCTTACTCCCAGTCCTGCCACTGATCTGTGTCAAGTTTTCCCAGTCACTCGTTATGGTGCCTGTTATGTACGTAAGTGCTTTCCGAGGCACTGATCTAGCTATTCCTTTCTAGTGTCAAGGTACTAAAAAATAAGTGTGGTAAAATTCTTTGTAAGAGATTTCCAATCTACTGGGTGAAGGAGGCTCAAAAATTACCGAAACTTGCTCACTTCTCTGAAATGACTCACTGAACAGATATTATTGAAAACCATGCAGAACAATGCTTCACCACACTGTAAAAAAGTCATTTACCTAAAGCGGGGACCTTTACACTGGGGTTCATCCCTTCATCTTATTAAAGCTGTAAACCTAAAAATCCCCGTAATTGCAACTGTAGGATTACAGCAGACTGTTCAAACTGCAGGATGTGTGTTTGGGAATGGAATGTTTTGGGTTTTGTACTTTTATTGCATTATTTTTCTCCCCTTGTGTGACGCTCCCTCATGCGCATGCACATGTGCAAATTTCTCCCTTGCTTTTTCACTCCACCTCTTTCTTTTTCATCTCCAGTGACCACATCTCTCTCAGCTCAAGTGTGAACATCACTTCTTAAGAATGATACCAAAGTCAACATCTGTTTCCTCAGTTTCTTCCTGTTCTACCCTTGGCATCCCAACAGTGGCCTTCAGTGCGCTTCAGTGCATGCAGACAAGTGCCTGCTACTCAGTAAGTCTGTGTTCAGATGAAACTGCATCAGCCCTGTAGCAAATTCAGAATTAAGGCCTAAGAGTTGCATACTAAGATCCTGGGATTCTGGCTTTGCACCCAAAAGTCTCCTTGACCACAGTGAGAAAAGGAATAGACTCAAAGACCAAAAGTACACTCAGAAGTGAGTTGATGCATGATGTTCTCCAGCGTCGGTATTTTTCAAGTGCTGCTGTGTTCTTTCTGGGGGAAAAAAAAAATAAAAGATTCATTGAGTTAGATGGACCAAGTTCCTGTGGGTGCAGTGTGTGCCTTACAGTGGAAATCAAAGACCAGAGAATTAACAGGGTTTGTTGTGTTACAAAACTGAAGGCATTTTTATCCTTGTAGGTGTGTACTCACAGAAAAACATACTGCACTAATGAAACACAACTTTATGTTCCCAGTCATATTTATGCTTGCAAAGAATGAAGGTAGCTCAGTAAATTTGTTGCCAAGCAAGCTTAGCTAGGGTTTTTTTTTTTGGTGGGGGGGAAGAGGAGGTGTTTACGGTGTTTTTCCCCTCCTTGGCATTTATGGTGGTTTTCCCTTCCTTGGCTTTAAGTGATGTGTACAAGGTGTGCTTCAGAGCGAGTAGAGTTGCCAAACAAGCAAGTTTAATCATGGCCATCTTGACATCGGTGAATGCGAGGATGGGGAATTGGGGAGGGAACAGTTCCCATGAGATGATGTGCAGCATTTTCTCCCCTGAAATCTATCAAAAATTGTCTGTCTCCCCTCAAGGGGAACCAGCCTGAACAAAAGTCCAAAAAAAGGCAACATGGGGGGACCTAAATAAAAGCTAATAGATGAGCTGAGCTAATATTAGTTTCCTGATATATAAAGCCAAATGGATTAATGGATCAGCTCATGCATTGCCTAAGGAAACAAAAAGAAAATCTTCAATACTTCTGTGCACATTGAGGACATGAACAATAAAGGTCTTTAGAAAGTAAAAACCTAATTTGAGGGAATCAATTACTACTTCTTTTTTCTTACACTTTTTTTATTTAAAGGAGGTTCACACAGAGGTAAAATTTGGGTAACGTGCAAGTCAGAAGTCCTGTGTCTCAGATACTACAATGATGGTCGATCTCGGTTTGCATCAGTCTTGCTTAGGCTCTTTTTAGCATTACAGCTTCAGCTAATGGAAATCAAGCCCATTATGGTAAATGTAGGAAGCAAGTACATTAATAGTGGGCACTGACATTAATTCAAATGGTAAACAATTCAGAACTGTTCCCAGTACATACTAGATTATGTATCATCTTACCTGCCGCTTCAGAGGGCCACTTCTTTCACAGGTTTTTAAAGTACAGAAGATTGTCTGCCACAGAGTTTTCTGCTTTGGTAAACAAAACTATTTGCAAATTCCGCTTTGCTCCCCATCACTCCTCTATACTTTTTTCTCTTTTGATTTGGTTGCAAGCACTTTCACTCCAGAACTGCCACCATTGCAATGCCAATCTGTTCCTTACTTTAAAAAAAAGAGGGGTGGACGGGGCAAGTTTAGTGAAGGGGAGATGTGGGGAATAATCTAATGCAAAGATAGAAAGAAAATAGAGCTTATTTATACAGTAACACGTGTGTTAGAGTAATGCCTCCCTTCCTCTGCTATACGCTCCCCCATTTTCTCTCTCACACACGTATATACACACACACTTTAACTGTGCTTTTGTGTTTTGTCAGAATTAATGAGAAAAGTTCCCTTGCCCTAGGGGTAATTAGTGTCCTTGGAGTTAAATAAGCTAATACTTAGACACCTCTGGCACAGGCAATTATGTTTGTGTATTGAATAATTGATTCAAAGAGGGGGGGAAGGGGCTGCTAATCAGATCTGAGCATAATGAATTGATTTAATTAACAGGGGAATCTGAGGGTCCCTGGGAAATGTGTGCATTTATTCAGCAGCAGGAGAGAGTGCAAAGCACATAAATTGAGAGAGCGAGCAAGCGAGAGAGGCAGGCGGCAAGTGCTTTTGCTTTCAGTGATAGGTTCACATCTTTCCTCCCTCCCACCCCCCTTCCTTTGAATATAATTTTAGATTTAGAGTGAAATCAAGAGAAAAGCACTTTAGAAGCCTGGAAAGCTCTTGCAGTAGCAACAGCAAAGGGGGGAGAGGTTGTGAGCCATCGCACGCGATTACATTAAGACAATTTTTGACAGCGCAGGTTGGGAAAGGACGGAGCTGGGGAACCAGCCCCCGATATTGTTCCTCCCTTACCTTTTTCCTCTTCCCCTCACCTTCTTCTTTTTTAATATCTAAGCTGGCACTCGAGCTGCAGCGGCGGGGCCGGGGGCGAGGCGGCTGGTGCATCAGCCCAGCTCCAGCTCTCCGGCGCCCAGCGCGACCGTAGTCCGCCGCAGCCCCGCTCCAAACTCGCGTCCCGGGGCAGCGCCGGGGCGGCCGCGCCGCTGCCCCCCGCCTCGGCAGCACCCCGCTCCCCGGCCCGGCCCGTCGCGGCGCCGCGCCGCGCCGCGCCTCGCCTCCCCCGGAGCCGCGCGGCGGCGGCTGGAGGGGGAGAGCTCCAAGGAGCCGGAGCGGCGGCGGCGGCGGCCGCCCTCGGCGCCCGGGACAATGGTGCTGGACAAGGAAGACGGTAGGTGGGAGCGGGGGCGCGGGGCCCCGCCGCCGCCAACTCCGTCCGGGCGCCCCGGCCGCGGGAGGCGGCGGGCGGGGAGGGGGGGACGGAGGGAGCGAGGGACGGAGGGAGCTGCCCCGCGCCGGGCCGCCGCTCGCTGCGCCGCGGCAGGGCGCTGCTGCCCGGCCTGTCCCGCATCGCCCCGCCGGTGCCGCGGGTAGCGGAGCCCCCCACCCGCCGCCTCACAAAGGGGTCCCGGGGCCCGGCGGGTGCGCCCGGGACGGTGCCCCCTCACCGCCCCGCGGCCGCTCTCCCTGAGGGCTGCCGCCGCCCCGCCGCGGTTTCAAGGCCGGGTGGTGCGGGGTGTCTCCGCCCGGGCGTGCCGAGCCGGCGGCCCGCGCCCGGCCCCCTCCGTGCGGCGCCGTGCGGCGGTGACCGCGCTGGGGACACCGGCGGCGGCTTGCCCCGGCCCCGGCGAGTGCTGCGGCCAGCGGGGAAGTGCCTGACGGCTGCAGCCCTGTCACCGAGCCCGCCATCAGCTCTGGTGGCCTTAGCGTGTGTCACCACCGGGCCAACTTCGGTGGTATCCGAGGCTGTGGCGTGCCGAAAAGCCACACCGCGCTCCCATTGCAGTCAGTGCTGCCTTACGTGATTGCGTAAGTTGCCACAAAATGTCTCTCTGTGGGGCTGGTGGGGGGCTTTAACTCGGAAAAGTGGATACCAGGCTAAAGAGGCAAGTGGGAGATGCTCTCCTTTGCTGGTTTTCTTGTTTCTCTACCTCTTCCCCCCTTGCCCCCCTCCCCCCCCCCCTTCTTTTGATCTGGAGTTTCTGCTTCAGAAAGGTGAGAGTCTGCCTGCCACGACACCGCAGAGTCAGATGGGGCACGAAGAGAAATCACGGGCTCGCTTGTGCGATCCGGCTGTGTGGGAGGGGGCCGAAGCGCTGACAACTAGAAGGTCAAATGCTCACTGCCCCAGAGAGGTGCGTGGGGAGGGAGCTTGCTGCAAACTCGTCACATGCCTCTGGGCTGAGAATCCCTCTCCCAGCGTCTTTTCTTCCTGCAGTTTCTTGAAGCCCTCTGAAGTAAACTGATGTGGTGTTATTAATGGGGTCTATAATGCTCCAGTTGAAACCATATGTGTTGGAGAAGAGGGAATGAACTTATCTAACTGGTCCGCGAGAGATAACAGTAGAAAGACTTTTCTCATCCCTCAGCCCCTGTGCACAAAGGTAAAAGGGTTAAGTAACGACAGAGGAATTAAGCAAGGTTAATTTCTTACTGGTGTACGTATGTGGAACAAGGTTTGTGTTTCTCTCTGACCTCACTTTTGGGGGTGATGTGCATTGCGTGAATCCCCTGAATTTTGCTCGACTGTTGGAGGAAAAGGGAGGAAAGGCTTTTAACATCTCCATTAATACCCTTTAATAATAACAATAACTGGGTGATGTCTTAATCCCAGTGACTCTCTGTCAGAGGGTATGCCTGCCAACCTGTATCTGTTTCAATCTGATTGACGGGCTAACAGCAGGATGCTGCCTCCATCGCAGAAGCGAGAGGCACAGGTGAGCTGGGAGGAAAAACTGAGATCTGAAGAGGGTTTCCTAATAGGGGTATTTGGGTTCTTTCAAGTGTTGCAGATGTACTCATTAAACACAAGGAGCTCAGGGCCGACGTGATGGTCGTGTAAGGAAATGAAACTAGAACCATTGATTATCCAGACAGTTCTCAACAGCCTCCTTCCAGGAGATCTCATGAGCGGCTGTGTAAAAGGGAATAATGGTGGCGATGGCAGAGGTAAGAGAAAATTAGTGCGGGGTGCACTTAAAAAAGAGTAAAGTAGGAAACAAATCCCTGATGAGAGGGATGTGGAGATCAGAGCAACAAACTGCGGTAATGCCTGGGAATCTCCTGTGCTGTTGATGGAGTAGTTATGCTCGAGGAGAAATTATGCTCGCTTTTAAAAGTGCGCTGGAGAAATTGGGGACAGGAGGTGAGATTGAGAGAAGAAACTCTTTTTATGAAGAGGTTATTTTACCTTTGTACGTTCCTTTCTGCCTGCTTCAAATGGGCTCCACTTGCCCGCTCATCTGTGAATGTTAAAAGGGGATGCTGGACCTGCATAGGTTACAAATGGACTAAAATGGAAGCTTTTGCTAACTAAACCAATTCCTTTTGAAATCAAGCTTGAATGAGCTTGTTAATAAAAATGGGTCTGTTTTACTCCCCTAAATGGCTCTTTTTTCCTTTTTTTTTTTTTTTTTCCCCAGAGGCCAGTCTGATTTCTACCATCTAAAAATCCTGGCGTTGTGGCTAGTATCCAGTTCTCCCCTTGATTTTAAGAGGCTTTGCCACGCAGGGGTTTTTTTGAGGGGTTTTCTTCTTTTGAGGTCTCTGCCAGCAGTGGGGGTATTCATAGTTATTACTGTGTGGAGAAGGCAAGATTTCAGAAACGTTCCCCCCCCAGTAGCCCTGGTGCATCGCAAGGAGGACACTGGCTGCCTAGTAGGTAGAGGTTGCAATGTGCTCCTTGCTTTTGCATCCCTGAAGGCTACTTGGCAAGCTGGGCCATGGCCATGGCCTCGGAGGCAGCCGCCCACTCTTCCAGCCCCCGGGT
Source organism: Aptenodytes patagonicus (assembly GCF_965638725.1). Lineage (NCBI taxonomy): Eukaryota > Metazoa > Chordata > Aves > Sphenisciformes > Spheniscidae > Aptenodytes > Aptenodytes patagonicus. The sequence continues at coordinate 13,938,044 of NC_134955.1, forward strand.
CGGTGCTGTAATGGTGCCTTAGGGGCGTGTGCTAGCCCTAGTGAGACACCAGTATCACCTGTGAAGTCTAACAACCGCTATACGGCTTTGTGAGTGAAAAGCTTCCTTGGCAAACACACTCTGTGGTGCCGAGAGAAGTAGTAGAGGTGCAGTAATACTTTTCCGTGGTCTTTACAGATATCATTGAGGATGAAGGGGCAGACTGAAAAATAACAACAATAATGATGTTTTTGACTTGATGTGTTGTGGCATCACGTCAAGTTATGTCAGGGAGGTAACGTCATTTTGTGTGTTTGAAGTGACATAATATAACTTGACTGATGCAACATGACTTGATATTAGAAAATACCGTTTTACAGTGGAACTTTGGCAAATATCTTCCCGAAACAAATGTTAGGATGTGAGAGAAGGGAGACGGGGAGGGGGGGGAAGAGAAGGGTTGAGAGTGAAAAACTTCAAGGCTTGCATTTTAGTCAGTTCCACTGCGTAAATCACTGAATTTGCTGTGAGCAAGCCAACCTACGCACCGTGCAGCGCATTTATAAATTTCAAGATAATGAGAGTTAAGATATTTCTCAAATACATAAATGTTTTGATTGCAAAGACCAGTTTTCTGCTTAAAAAAGTAAACTGACATCAGGTATCATGATTAATTCCAACAGATTGTGTTAATTGTAGTTGACTTTAATTGCTGTACAAATGTGTTGGGGGTTAGAAAACTTCTTTTATTGTTGGTGTATGAAGTGAGTAAGCAGATAAAGTGTTTAAAAATACCCATTTGTAAAGGGAATAATCCAGTCTCTATGACATGCTGAAGCAGTAAAGGAATAAAACATACATTGATCTGGTACTGCGTATTTTTTACAAGTGCGTTATGTCTGCTAGTTTGCTCTGCCACAGAAGTCAGCTGCGAGAGGCAATGGGTAACTTCATTTTTATCAAAAATCTGCCTTTCTTGTAATTACCAAATAGTGTAAGCTTAAATATACCATATATTTTGGGGTAAGCTTGTCCATTTTGAAGGTGATAGGGTTGAAAAGTACGCAAACAGAAAGATGGAGCACTTTTGGAGTTCACCGTTTTCTAATGGAGGCCAACAGTATATTAGAAGTATTAAAATACCTCAGATTTAGAAAGCCTGTGTTTTTGTTACCTTTTGCACTGATGCTTTCAACTATTAGGCTTTAATCTTTGGGATAAAGTCCTCCTCCTCCTCCTTTTTAGCTTGTGATACTTCTTAAAATAAAATGAGTATTTATGGTGGTCACACTCTTAGCTAAAATACATATTCAACACTTGCAAACTAGTACCGCTAGGAAACAGGAGTTGTTCGAAGTACTAGGTGAAAATGGTTCAATGTAAAATGATACATTTAACATCAAATATGCTCAAGGACTGTTAGGATTAAGTATTCTGAATGAAGGGGGAAGGAAAAGCCACTTCCGCTGGGGATAAGGAATCTAATTAAAAATCGGTATTAAGGATATATAACTTGAGCCGGCTATCATGCTTTTTAAAGTACCGTTGTATCAGTTGTAAAGGGGAGGAAGAAGTATCATTAAAGCAGGAATGAAATGTTTTCTAGGATTAAAAGACAGAGATGAGTGAAATGGTGCTGTTGATCTTGGTAGCAAAGCATCTGATCCCGCAATCCTTATGAGCGCCATCGGAGACAACAGATGACTTGTCTGAATAAGGGTCGCGAGTTGCGAGAGGAAGGATAAAAGACGTGGGCCCCAAACTTGTCACTTTATATTTGGGCATTGATGGCATCTCTGAAAAGAGGAGCAAACCTGTAAGGGTTTGTACCGCATTTGATTTGTTAAATTCATTTTAATATCGACCTAGTGAAAATGGAGCTATATTCTCCAGAGTATTCCCTGAAACTAATACGTACACGTGAAAACAAACCCAAAATGTTTGTACAGAAAACTAGTATCGAGTTTTAGGTCACAGCAGACGTGTGAAATCCAGCCGCGAGTAGCAGGGCTGGTGTAACGCAGCCTGGGTCGCCGGCTTCTGCTGCGGGGAGTTCTGAGTCTCTGACCTGCCAGAAGCTCCTGGCTGGTTTCAAACAAAATCCCCGCTCTTACGGGAGCAAATCTGGAGTAACACCCCTGCTTTGGACCGGCGCGTTTATAAACGCAAAGAGAACAGCGTGGGTTTGAGATGCAGCCCGTCAAGCGCCGTGCCCGGGCTTTTCCCCGCGGCTCGGTCCCCGGGAAGGAGAAGCCGGGGCTGCCGCTACCTGCGCGGCGGAGGGGCCGGGGCTGGGCTGCAGGTGGTGCTGCTGAGCTGGGAAGGCTGCAGTTTGCCAGGAAACCCTGACAGGAGAATGAGAGGGGTCCCTGGGAAATATGTGCATTTATTCAATAGCAAGTGTGCAAAGCTCACAAATTGAGAGGCAGAGGCAGCAGTAGTCAGGCTTAGGTATTCTACCCTCTCTGAATATAATTTTAGATTTAGATTCAGCTTAAATCCAAAGGGAAAACACTTTATAAGGTTGAAAGCTGTGTAGTTGCAACAGCTAGGGTTATGAGCTATCAAATGCAATTACATTAAAATAGATTATACTGTGTAAATTGAGCCATTTAGAAGGTGAGAACCAAAGAAACAGCTCTGATCCCCCTTCTTTCTAAATTGCAGTTTTAGTTCCTCGCAATTCTGAGGCACAAAAGTAGGTGAGACTGCTTTTGTATCTGCAAAGTGCTTTATTTCTGAGTGTAATTCTAACTGAGTGCAATCTAGGTTAAAAGCTGGACAACTGGGTAATTAGAGCTCACTTGCTGCTAAAGGACGATCAGCTGTACCGTAGCTCATTTGTGTTCCCAGAGACTTGTTCTCTTCTCCCTTGAGCGGAGGCTGCTGGAGAAGAAGCATCTGTCCCCGGACTTTTCTTGATTGCGGAGATGATGGTGCTGGACAAGGAGGACGGTAGGTGGGCTGAGATTGTGTTAGCCTGTGCTTGGTGTCTTCTGTGTGCTGCTAACGTAGAAATAAATAGTTTTGAAACAGATGCGCGCTGTGCATATCTGAGTGCTCTGCTTTCAGCTTCTGATATTTTCCTCTTGTGTTGGTAAAAGCATGCTTGCTCTTTTTTTTTTTTTTTTTTAATCTCTTCTCTGGCATGATCGAACCAGTCGAGAAGGGTTTACCCCAGGCTCTGTTTGCTGAAGGACATAGCAGAAACAGCTTGAATTTGGTTTTTTTTTATCTATTTAGATTTTTCTTTCTACAAGTTACTCTAATATATCCATTTTAGCCTGTTTATTTTAACAGCTTTTATTGTAAATCTAATTTTGAGATTTTCTTTCCTTTCCATTGCATGTCATTTGGGTCTCTTTAATGTGCGCCTTTAAAATCTATTTCTTGCAGCTTTTCTTCATAGCTATAAACATAATGACAATAAGCTAATAAGCTGCTCTGGCAAAAAAGGATTGGCTTATTCTAAGAATTTACTCCCTTCTCTAAATGGCAGAAGTGGAGGTTCATTTGGGAGGTAATTTAATGAATGAAGCTGAAGGAGAGCTTGACTTATTTTAGGACTTCACATATACTTATTTTTTTAAAGCTGACTAGTCCTTATCAAGGATGACTAAGGGGTATGAATTGATGTAAAGAATAATAGATAGCGATAGTTAGTAGTTTGAATGACCTGATGCCTTCTTTTGCATGTTGCCTACCAGGGTGGGCAACTTAACTGCTCAGTCACCAGTAGTTTCTAGGACGAATGTAGTAAGTCTAATCACAACTTTTTAATGAGGTTTTTCTAAGGCTGCTTTGTGGCTTAGGTCTTCCCTTATAGCTTGTACACTGAAAGCAAAGATTAAAACTGAGGTAGAGCGGAACGCTTCTGTAGCCATCCAGGTGGACTTCCATTGATGGCGCTGCCTCTTGCCAAAGACCTCCACCTTGGCAGCACTTTGTGTATTGAAAGTGGGAACTACATCTTTTAACGCACATTTGTAGCTATTATCTCATTGTTTCATTTCACCTTTATAAATGGACGAAGTGTGCCGTGTAATGGGTGTGTTGCTGGATTCTCTGATCTTTTAAAATTTTTTTCAGAAATCTCTCTAAGTGTTAAAAAAAAGAAGTTATAGGCAGTTGTCATTTGGAAGTAGAAGAAATTACTGAGTATTTGCAAGACTGTAGACAAGAAACAGCTTTTCACAGGGAGCCAAAGAGCTTGGAGAAATTGGAAGTTGAGCATTTTGGCAGTAGCATTGATTTCACTTGAATATATGTATTGCTTTTTAAAATATTTATGAGAAAAATAACTTGTAATTCAAAGTCACTTGCTTTCCTGTGTCAGATTGGTGCTAATCATGTATTGTGAATAGTACTGAAAGCTGCCCAATGCTAATAACTTGGAGCAATAGGATTTTTGTTCCCTGACCCATATCTGTCTTCTGGTATTTTAAAACTGAATTAATACTGTACTGGAGAATACTTAGGAAAGAAGGCTTGACTATTGAAAATAATGGATGGATGCTCACTTTTAACCAAAGGTCTTCTACTGAAGTTTCTCTTCTCTCTCTCCCCGCTCCTTGCTTCCCAAAAAAGGGTGAGGGGAGAATACTACCCAGTATTTTACATCTAGCATTTTGAGGTCTTTATCTCATTGTAAGTTTGATTTCTAAAATTATCAGCCTGGTGTATTCATGTGCGTAGAATTTGAATCTAGTTTCTGGGGTGGGATGTGAGGTTTTGTTTCATTCTGATGTGAAGCACTTGGGACAATGAAAAAATGTGAATGGACTTTTCACAAAGATTTTACACCTTTAAAATATGAGACCAAGCAGAAATGCGTCATGATCGGTGGCCTCTTGTATGCAGATTTGATCCGATTTTGACTAAGAGTTGACCAATGTGGGGTTAGTGCCCATGAATGAGTTGTCTTGCCCTTCTGAATTTATTCTATGCTAATTAAGTTGGCATCCAAAAACTGTGAAATAATCTTATTCAGGGGAGAAAAAAAAAATCCTGGGCTTTATTTCTGTTGAGATCTCATAAGTTTCTTTGTTAACACAGTAGAACTTTAAAAAAAAGAAGTAGATGTGAAGCATCTGTTACACATCTTCTAGATCCGCTCTGCAGTTGACTGGACTGTGGATAAAAGACACGCTAAGTGGTTGAGTATTGCTTATGCTGGGAAAACAAATGAAGCTAACAGGGTTTCAAAGGCTTTGAAGCAGTGTCGCTCTCAGAGGTGTTCAGTTGTTTTCTTTGGCAATATAAGTTGAAGCAAGCTAGTTTACTTTATTAGAGGCATAAGGCTACTCTTTTAACCTTCCTCTGACTAAGATGAATTTGGCTGATTGACCTTATTTCTTTCTGGACCACACGTGTTGTGCTGGGTTTGGGGATTTTGTTTTTTCTCCTCCTTAGGACCTCATCTCTTTTAAAGGACAGCAGCATTTTCCATATTTTGTTAAATCTTCCTTTTCAATTTGTGTTTCCCTATAGAACTGTGTTCTGCTACGATGGAGCAACGCAAATCAAATAGAATAGCCCAAATTAATTCTTCACATTGGCGGCAGTATGATTGCCTGCATGGAATCAATAATGCATCATGGAGGGATCAAATTTTGGAGTATAACGTGTGAATAATGCTTGACACAAAACAAAAATTCAGTCATCATAATAGCAATTAGGAAAAAGCTGCAGCTTATCCCAGCTGTAATCTCTGCTAACAATGAAGCACAGCCTGGTAATCAGCACGTATGGTATGAAATGCACTAACAGAAATCACGGCTCTTTGTTATGTGTGTGGGGGGTGAAAGTTTCCTTTTAGCTAACTTGTACTGTGTTAACTAGACATAGTATCCTTCAACCAAATTATTGAGTGTGTGCGCACTTGTAAAAACACTGATCAGCTGTGTGTTCGTCCTGATGTTTGCATAGACATAGCACCCCAAATCACGGATCCTTTGTGTTTTCAAGCAGAACTCTGATTAAAGAGATTGCAAGAGTAGGCCAAGTAAATAATATATCGGAGGACTCCATTAAACATGGACCCGTATACAAACCTTGGGGTTTATTTTAAAATTTTTTCCATAGTTTCTTTAGAAATGAAAAGAAAAATACGGATACTCAGTGGTTGTGTGCATTGGACTTGGAGAATGGGTCTTAGGTTGAGGGGGGGTATTTAGGGCAATGAATATTAGGTAATTTGAAACTAGATTAGTAGCAGCAGTTGGGTTCCCTGTTGTGTAAGACCCCATCTTACACTGCACAGAAGGAAAGAAAAGCAGCATTTGGAATTAGAAAAGCAGTGAAATGAATTGTGTAATGGCAGTTACAGGAATGGTGCCACAGCGCCCTAGCCAGGACAGCAGAGCTCTGGGCTGACTTCACAAATGAATATGCCAGCTGCCATACGGGGGTACCTATAGATAAGTATGTGGATATGGAGAGATACCGACTTCCAGCAAGATAGGTCCTGACAGTCTGCTTCTGTTGATAAAAATCATTATACACACAAAAATAAGGCACGTCCAGGTTGTACACAAGCCTAATATGAAATAGTGCCATATAGGAAGAAGAGCTGTTCTACGTGCTGCTGGTGTCTTTTGTTTTCTTTTTAACATACCTTTCTCAGATATACCTATTGAAGAATCATGCAAAGAGAGAGGAGGGGAAACGGCAGGGTGGCTTTTTCCTCACATAACATGGAACCGAATTTTTCTGTTGCCTAATATTCCTGAAGCTGCCTCTTTTTTTTTTTTTTTTTTTTCCTTCCTTGTTTTCTTTTTTTTTCCTATGCCCCTCTACCTTGGGCCTTCTCTGTGGTCCATCGTTGTCTAACTTCCCATTTATAAAGAAACACTACACATCTTCCCAGACATCAGCTTCTTCAAAGAATGTTTGATCCAGGTCACCAAAGACCCTGTATTTACCTATTGAGCTGGGTTACCTGTTGGTTTTTTGAGGGCTTGATCTTGACACACATGGTCTTGGTGTAATTTCAGAGGTTTGGTCTGGCTTTAGTTCATGACACTGTGTCCTTTTGTGACTCAAGTGTACAGCAGTGGATTAATATATTTACGAAGAGGAGGCAGAAGGTTGTAAAAGCAGGAATCTGAATAAGGCCAGAGCACACTTGGCAGCAGAATAAACCATGAGACTCAGTTTGGCCAGAAAGGAAAAAAAAAAAAAAAAAATTTTGGAATGTTTCTCCAAAGCTGACCAAGTGTGCAGCTAGAGGTTGTCTTCCTAGAGGCGCCCCCCGTTCCTGGAAATGGCAAATACAGAGGCAGGAGAGTACCGCGAGATAGTAAAGTAATTGCCTAAACCTTTTCAGGAAATGGAAGGTACTGTGGTTGGAGCACTGATAACCTAGGTCTCTATTTAATGCAAACTCATCCTATGGGAAGAAGAGGCGTGAAAGGAGTTAGCAGGCCTAATAGGAGTAAACTACTTTGTATAGGTGTATTCCTGCCAGGCAATCAAATAGTTCTTAGTGTTTGCTCGGACTAGATAGCTGAAGGATCTGGGTAGGCATCTGTATAGGGTGTCATCGTTCTTCGTTCCCAGATGCCAGTGAGATGTGATAGTTGTCTGTTTGACATAACAAGTGTTACAACAGTGTAGGAACATTTTTCAGCTTGGGTAATAAGGCAAAAGAAGAAGCTGGTTCTTGGAAATTAGTTTGCTCTAATTTTGGTTTAATACAGTAGAAAGGATGCTTGATACCCTGGCAGCGGAACATAATTTGTCTTTTTTGGAGTTAGTGTTAAATTTTATTATCTTTAATAGATACAATGTGAACATGTCAGCCTGTTTGTCATAGCCATTCCGAAAATGCTCTCTTATGGTAGAATCTTCAGAAAAATTCCTTTTAAGAGCAGTGCATTATTAATAAAGTAATCCATTAGGTCTGGTGATAAAGGGTCACAGCAGAGTCTGAAATACGTTTCTTAAATGGTTAAGAAATTTATCATGGTTGGAGGATTAATTGATTTCATTTGGAGGCTTTCTTAAGGTTTTCAGGCTTTGTGTTTAAAGATGGGTTTACTCTCTTTGCAAATGTGCTTGCTGCTCAAAGTTTTGCTTTGCTGTCATTAGCATGAACTATTACATTTCTGCTAAAGGCAAACTGTTCTTTTAGCATTATGACTGATTGCATCTGTGAGGAGTCTTACTTAGGTAAAGAATATGAAAGTTTATGGCAAATAAGGTATTTTACTTGAAATCAATTCAAAATCAGAATAATGGTATCAAGCATTAAGTGTTGCGGTGTAAGAATAAAAAAGGCACTGCAGATGCTGCTAAATGCTGAACTATAAAACTCTAATGGGTCTATATCTTTTTAAAATTGGACAGAACTGTCATCATTTAGAATACATAGACATTGTTTTAAACCGTATAGAAATCACTGCCCCCAACTTCAATAATGTGCGTAACTGTTGCCAGGGAATGATTTATTCAGTGAATGTAGTTCCTATTCACTGAAGACTTGGGGGTGGAGTGAAGGGCGATTTAAAATGAAAGTTGTTCACTATTAGATTAACATAATTAAACCTATAGATGGTCTGAGAACAATTTACTGCAGCTACTGTTTTTTTATTCTCAGTGTGTAAGTGTGTGTGTGTTTTCTCTGTCCTCCAACAGGATGACTCCCGAGCCCAAGTTTTCAAGCGCGATGTTGGGTGCTATCTGTGCAAACAGATGCTCAACTCTCCTTTCCAGTGAATGTTCTTGCAAACTAGTTTCTTCATACGTTGCACATCAAAGCAGATAATGGATGCTGTTGTCCAAATTTAGAGGGTTTTTTAATTTCATTGAACGTTTCTGAATTCTTTACGCCAGTGTTCAGAGTTCCTTGCATGCTAATCAAACTCTGAAAGGGTAATTTGGGCAGTGGAGGTAATATTTGCCTTCTTTTTAAACTATTGATTTCAACAGTTCTAGTTTTTCTTAAAGAAAAAGTGGATGATTGTTGCATATTCATGACTGAACTGCAGAGAACTTGGACCAGAATTAAACGATTAACCCTCTCACCAATGTAAACATCCATTTGAATGGAAGCCAGGGATGTTCCTACTCGGTTTATTATGGATCTGAGATATAGAAATGTATTCTGGAGGACTGTGTTTCTAATAAATAAAAAGGCATAATGAGAATGTAACTGGGAAGGAAGACAAAAGCAGCCATGCTTTAAATTGTTAATGATGGTGCCAGTGGCTGCAGCTTTACCACAGCTGTTTAAATTGATCAGCTAGTGAAAATGTTTTGTTTTGGCATTTTCCCTGCATGTGCAACTCTTTCGAAGGGACTTCTGGAAGCTTTTCAAAGGGGAATCATGATCTTTTTTTTAAACCAGGCTTAGAACACCAGAGCTTCCAGTATTTTGGAATCCAATATTTAAGGATGCAGTTCAGTTTTTCTTTTGTAAAGTTTTTGGCTGGTGAGCCATTGCTTCCCCTAAATTTCCTTCACCACTCTTTTTTTTTTTTTTTTCCTTCCCCCTCCAAAAATATTGCAAATTACTCGCTACCCATAAGAGATGAGGCAACAGCACACTTTGTAGCTGTCCTTTTTCCCCCAACTCCTCTATTTTCCCAGCGCTACTGAGCTTGATCAGAAAAGCAGAAAGGTGCTATGTCAATTTGCTATGCATCTTTTGATCAAACATGCAGTATGAAATTGTTCTGTAAAATGTACTTTTTTAGAGGGAACTCGCTGCTAATTTGTTTCCTGGTTGGCTCTACCTTGCAGCTGATGTGAGTTAACCAATGCCTCCTAATGCTCGTATCATTTCCTTCTGTTGCAGAGAGATGGGTATACATTTCAAAAGGATGCAATCCCTTCAAGTCAAGTGGGTAGGGGAAGGTCGTACTTTCTGTATATTGACAAAAGACACGGTAGAGATCTACGGGTGGAGGACTGGCCTGAGCCGGTGAGCCTTGGTGTGTTTTGCAGAACACTCCTGCCTTGGGTTCCCACCTGAAAGAGCTCGGGAGCAGACCTACCTGGGATCTTGTGTAAAGCCTCTTCCTGGCACTCTTGATGGCAGGTGACTCGTGGATAGGCCATGCCTTAGATAATGTTGAGCAACCTGGTTTTTGCCTAATGTACTTGCAGTGGGGGTGGGTATTGAACATTATTCAGAATCCATTATATATTTATCTTTATACTCCTTTGTGGAAAATGATTTCTGTAAGTACCCTGTTATGGTTATGAAAGCCTGAACCAAGCATCAGTCTCAAACCCTTTGACCTGTCTGCACAGAATGGAGATCTGTTTTGAAAAGGACTCCTTTATATCTGTTTTTACTCCATGCCCTTCCATTCATTTGCCTATACAAAGCAATAAAGGGTAAAACTAAAGTAACATAAATTGGTCTGTCTTCCTGAATCCATGTCTCGCTAATGTACCCAGATTAACTCAACTGTAAATTGTCTCCTTTGGATGTCGTGTCTTGCTAAAAGTTTCCTATATGATTCATGATTTGGATTGCTTTTAACAGCTATTGGCTAAGCAATATGGTAAATGTACAAGGTGATGCAATTGGCATTAGTGAGAGGATGCACAGGAGCATGTAATGCAGTCAATACTACATTAACTACTGATGCCCAATTACAGAAACTGGAAGAGTGGCTTTTAGGAGCATTAGGACTTGCAGAAGAGCTGAGATCACCTGCCGCTCCTTGCCTAAAAGCTTCACCCTTTATGCGCTGGGATCAAAGCAAACATTTAGTTGCTATTTTGTCATGTATAACAACGAAGGTATTTTTCCCCCTTTTTTTTTCCAAAAAGTGTCACACTGATGCTTTTAGCACATGTAAAATCCTATCTCCATATTTCAAGAATCTCCTTCCGTCTCCTGGGGCAAGACTTTATTTGAATAAAAACTCTTTAACTACCCCTGTATTTACTGTTTTGCTGAAGCTTACTACTTTAGCCATTTTTTTCTTTTACAGAAATACTAAGTGCAATTTAGAGTGTCCTATTTCAGTGTGTCAGACAAGGCTCTCTTTTGCTCCCCCCAGCTCCTTCCCTTTTCTAATCTGTATATGATTGTTTGTGACCTCAGCTGGCTTGAAGTCTCTAGAAAGAGTGTTTTAAAATACAACCAGATACCACATAAAACAGGATATTTGAGTGTGTGACCTCTCTGCAGTCCACATTCAGATTAAGCACACATTGTTTCTACCACTGCTTTTAAACCCCATTTGCAGTAGATGGCAAAGGACCACATTACACTAAAAGACAGTGCATACTTTTAGATTGAGCTGAGCGTGATCTCAGCTTCTAAATCTATTTTAAAAATAATGAGCAATGTCACTGCTGCACGGCACAACTAGCAACCCACAAAGTTTCTCTGGACTTGGAGCGAGATGGGAAATTAAGCAGCTCTAAGAACACTGAAATATTTTAATATAAAAGACAGCTGGCAGGTGGCTTATTGCTCTTGTTGCAGCAATACTTCCAGCTATGATACTTGGCATATCACTGCTGCTTTTAATCCTCAAAGCATTTTGCCAGTATTAAGGAATTTGTGTACCCCAAGTTAGCATTCCCTGGAACTAAGGCCTGGGTCTCTGGGGGGATGTGCCTGAGGCATGGGTGGGCTTCTGTGCAAGTTGTCCCAGATTTGTTCAGCTCTGCTTTGTCAGACACAGCCCTTGCTGCCCTGCCCAGCAAAAGAGGAGGGTGGGATCTGCAACGCCATCTCTTTTTAACGTGGCACAGTGCTGGGCCTGGGTTCCACCTCACCTGCTCCACCATGCTGGGTTTGGAGGTCAGAGCTCCACAGAAGAAGGGAGAAACAACTTCTGGATCTCCTGGGAAGGACGGAGCACTATTGCAACAGTTGCTGTCCTTGACTATTGTTGGGGCAGTTGTGTTGATCCCCTCTCAATAGGCAATTTTATTTTATTTATTTTTTTACATCCCTGAGGTTCAGTCCAAGTAATTGCAAATTGTTGAGGAAAAACCTTCACTAGCCTATATTCCTGTCATAATTATGAGCATCAGTTGCATTCCCCTCTCATTCCTGCCGTGATTATACGTGTCGGTCATGTTCCCCTCTGCCGTTTCATGCGTGCGACAGAAAGGTGAGGTAGGACTGTGCTGTAAAACATCCTGACAGTCTACAGGCGCTTCCTTAGTGACCCTTTTTTGGTAGATGGTACTTTAACTTCTTAGCCTGCTGGCGTGCTGGTTCTCCATGCAATTACTCCAAGGTCCCATGGAGCTCTGCCCCATATCTAGTGACTCTCTTGGCATTCAGGTGGTCCAGGGGTGTTTGGTGTGGCTGGAGGAAGGAGGGACTGGAGGGGCAGGGGCAGAGGAGGAGCTCTGTTATTCTTAAGAGGACTGTTGCTTTCAGTTCCTGATCGATGCTCTTTTGAACATCTGGGGGGAGGGAGCAGAAGGGAACCTGCTGGTTTTCTCCTTGCATTAATGTGTTTAAAAGGTGGCACCAGCAGTGGAGGCGTGGGGGAACTTGACTGAGCTCTGCCTTTAGCGTGGCTTCAGTGCAGACAAGTATACTGAGCTTGATGCACTTTCCAAGCTGTACAAACAACGCTTTAAATGTCTGAAGTACCCAGCAGGACAAGTCAAAACGTCCTTGAGCAACTTTGTATTTAGACAGTGTTTTCTCTTTTCCTTTGATCAGGAGGGAACAGATGTGTCTCTTCTTATGTGTGTGTTTGCGCACACCCCCTGATGCACACGCATTCCCTGTCCTTGTGCAGGGGCTGCAGTATTTAGGGTAGGCTGATATTCCTCTTTGTTCGTTCTTATTACCTTTTTTTCCAGGGAATCTAAGTTGGAATTTAGAGAGGTCAGACTAAACAAGGCTTTAACTTACTCTCGCTCATTCCCTTTTCGCTCTTTAATTTGCATAGAGTAAAAAAAAAAAAAAAGGCTCCCTTAAAAAAAAAAGTATGCGTATGTATAATCGATTCATTGACTAGTCTTTTTGGGGGTTTTTAAGCATTCAGTCTAAGTGGGCTGCTCAGTGAAATTTGTACATTCATAAAATAGCTGATTGAAAAGCAATATTTCAGATAAATACAAGCCAGCGATCTATCAGCAGTTGTAATAAAAGCTGGGCTTCAGGCTGTGATTTTATTTTGAAATAATAAGAATTGCTTTATTCTTTTTACTTGAGTTACCATGGTAATTCTGTCGTGTAGCAGTGTTATATTGATTTAGAAAGTGGACAGTAATATTTCTTTTGTGTTATTCTGTTTCTAGGGGTTGATTTCTAATTTCCACTTGGAGATTACTTTTATAAATTTCTTAAGTCCTTCCACTTTTTTCTCTAGCAGTGTAATTTTCCTCTCACACATTGCTATTTTCTGAGCTTATTGGCTTGCTCTTATTTTAAATTAAACTTGCTGGTTTCAAATATTGAAATGACATCTTTGTCTGTGTCTGTACTTTGGTTTAGCAAAATATTACAGTCTGCTGTTTTATGCTTAATAATTTAAGGGAAGCTTTATGTCTGCCATCAGTGGTTGTTGGTAACTTATGACTAAACCAACACGGAGCTTAAACCCCTGACATTTTAATACTGTGTAATGGTGTTTCCACCCTGCACACCATTTCTTTTTTTTAATCTGCCTTGTGTGTGTGTATGCTAAAGAGAATGACAATTAAATTCTGAAGAGATCAGGAGGAGTTTTTGGGCGCAGCTGGCTCTTGGCCACTTTAGGTCTGCGTCACATTTGAGAGAACCACTGGTTTTGTCCATTGCGCAGGTACCCTCCGTGGTTACCCATCTTCCTCATGCAGTTAAGAAGCTTCAAGTTTTCTGAAAGCAAAACTTTGACCTGCAGAAGTGTGTGTACATACCAGATGGCTGACAAAAAAATAACAAACTGCTTTAGCTCTGCACAGGATTGTTATACCTTAGCTATGGAGCACTGCTCTTAGATTGCTGCTGCTTTAAGAAATGACAGCCTAAACAGGATGTGACTATTCCTTGTGGCATCTCTTTCTTTTTTTGTGAGTGAGAAATAATGCTTCTATTCTGAACCTGGGAGATGAGGGGAAATGAACCTCAAGCATCACTGTTTTCAGAAGTGGTAGTTTAGATCCTGAAACCAAAGCCATGAATTCTGCTTTCAAACAGAAGTCATTCAGCTTACCTTTTAGTATAGAGGGTGGGAAAGCTACTTTGTGAGCACTAAGTACAAATTTCCTGATCTCATGAAAACACCACTGAAAAGTTTTGCGGTGCAAGTAACTGATGGGAGGGGGAGTGAAAGCTTTTCTGTTGCTCTTTGGTTTCATTCCTGTGTGAAGCTCACAACAGTAAGAAAAGGAGTCCAGGAGCCCCAGCTGATCTCTGCTGGGATCGCTGGACCAGCTACAAGCAGGAATCACCGTCAGCTGGAAATGACAGAAGATGAGGGGAAGGCTGGCATGAACATGTGGTGGTTGACCTCAAAAGGCCTGAGGTATAAGGTAGCTCAAAAAAAGCAAATGCAATCCTGGAATGGATTGAACAAAAAACTGCTAATAATGATCACTGTTAATAATGCTGGAGAGAGGCACTGACAGACCTTGTCTATCATGGGTAAACCACAGATCACTCATTCTCAGGGACAGTAAATCCATGTGGAAATAGGGGCAGAGAGGATGCTTGTGAAGACAGAGGGGTCCGTGCTTCAACTTCTCTACCTTTGCAAAATGAAAGCTGACTGGTCTGCCCTGTAATGAGGATGCTGGGAGGGGAAACACCAGGGAGGAAGGAAAACGGGCTTTTTACCCCAAAATATTTTATTGTCATTAGAACAAGTAGTTGGAAATGGCTAAGAATATTTCTAGGCTAGCAACTTGAAAGCTTCTGGGCTTCAGAAGAGTTGGTCTCTAGATCAGCCTTCCCCAGAGAATAGTGGAGGGATGAAGCTGAATTGTTTGGGTTAGAGAAAGAGATGGTATGATAGCCCCCAGCTGCAGGACGTGGGACTCGCTAGTCCTTCTCAGTCGTCAGTCCATGTTGAGGCATTTATGTCACAATGTATGAAGCTCTGTCAGTGTTTCCATATAAAACCCATATTTTCATGAACATTCATTTATGGTGAAAGTCTGCACATAAGATCCTGCCTGAGGATACCTTTTTCTTTCCTATTAAAATTTTATAAACCCGTCACTTGGCTGGGATTTTTAGTTCTCTGTGAAAGTAAAATAGAAGGGGGGCCCTGATGGGGAAGCATGGAGGGTATAGTGTCATTTTCTTCCTCACTGCTTCCTTTAAAAAAAAAAAAAAAGGCACAAGCTACAAGCTTACGGGTGAACTCCTAGATGGGAATGGCAAAAGCCACGTCTGCAGGTTCCGAACTTCTTTTCGATGATCTGATTTGGTTTGATCCAAGTGTGAAAATGCGTAAGTAGCTGCTGTTCCCAGAAGTCTCCCCTAGCTTTTCTGCATGTGTGTTGGTGTGCAGGTGTTGCCTGTGCTGTTTGGTTTGAGAGCAGTGATCCACAAACTTTAAAACCTTCAAATAGGTCTTGACTTGTGAGGCTGTAATGGCCCTTGGAGCCTTTACAGCCCATCAGGTGATGTCTGTTACACATTAGTCTGTAATAGCTCCAGAATAAATAACTTGATTTTTTTTTTAAAGTCAATAATTATTTCTCTCCACAACGGAGTGCAATGGCTCCGCATGCTAAAATGCAGTTTTAAAGTAATGCAACAAGAGACTGTTTAATGTCTCTGACAGTCTCGGTGCTAAGCGCAAGTCCTCTGCTTTTTCTCTAATGTTTTCTTTCTCATTGCTTACTCATATTACAGCGTATCCATGCTGCCAGGAGCTGACATCTCGCCCCAGATTCTCTGTGATGTGCAAAGAAGTACCTGATACTACGGATCTCCTCAAAATAATGCTTTGGTCTTTCCCCATCACACCTGCTTTTCAGGAAGAGCTTCAGCTGATAATTGCACTCATCTTAGTAGGGCTCTGTGCTCAAGAGACCAATCTTGCCCTAGTAGGAGAAAGGACTAGATGATTTAATAGACTTTTTTTTATAAGCATTTCTCTCTGTATCTGATCTTTCCACGAGGTACAGTGCTGCATCCTAAGTTGGGATTTGGGTTTGCTACCCCCTACCTAAAATATATTTTCTTTCCCTATGGTTCATTCAATTATAACTCTAGGATATATCTTCTAGGACTGAGTAATTGGCTAGGTCAGAAGTAATCTTTATTTTCACTAGAGAGATGTTTACAAACTGATGCTGTAGTATCTCTTTAAAACCCACTGAGAATCTGATTAAAGGCCTGAGGATCTTCTGCAAAGATTACCTGCTCCCAGTTGACTTGAAAGGGTCAGCATGCTGTCACAGTTTCGACGACTAAGAATTAACTTAAGGCTGATTCAAATGCTACTTTCTGTGTATAGCATTGATTGGACTGCTTTCAGATGGCAAGAGGTAACTTTATACTGTAGCATGTGTGAACTCCATTTAGTTAAATAGGAAAGCTGAATGAATATGGTTGCTTGTGGCACGGGAGCTCAAAGGTGAACGCGTTCTACCCCTTCTGCCCTGAATTAAATACTTTGGGGAGGGTGGGAGAGAAACATAATTCTCATGGTAACATACTTGGGATACTGACTGCTGCAGCTGTTCTTCACCAAGCGTAGCTCCTAAGTTTCACATAATCTTTTCTTCTTCTCTTCCCCTATGCATGGTCCACCCTGTAGGCTTGACTTTAATGAGATGGGATTGCTTGTAGTGGAAACGGCAGCACAGTGCTCTTTTGAATGGGGAAAAAAATCCAGACCCAATAAAGTGAGTTGGTGTGTCATTATCGCTGCCCCTTTTTCAGGAACTGGTAGTAGCACTAAGATTCTTAACCTGGTTTCATGTGAGCGTCAATGCTCAAAGGCATTGTGCATTAACGTGGGAAACAGCTGGTGTTGACTCGCACAAAGCTGTGGGGTTTGCGGTGCCACGCTTCCAGTTGCTAGCCTTAGAGTAGCTTTTCATTTGCGCTGAATGCAACCCCCTGACATAATGATGTGCTCTGTGGGAAGCAATGCCAGGCTGCAAACTGGTATATTCTAGCGCTGTCAGTGCGTGCACCAAAGCAGGCAGTGCTGCTGCTCCTGCTGCAGCTGAGCCCGTCATGTGGAAGTTCTGCTGAGCACCTTACGGAAAGAAAATGGGCTGAGCTGAGGTGTGCTCCTGAGGACCTGCTTCTGCCTGCCAGCCTCTCCACCAAGCCAGCGGTTGCCTCTAGCTGATGGAGCAACCAGGGAAGGTGCCCCACCAGCATGAAACCTTCAGCCAGGACGCAGGGGCCAGCTGGTGTAAGTCAGTGAGCATCTTGCTGCTTCAAAGCAAAGGCAGGGATTTCTGATTTCTTGCCTCCTGTAATGTCTGGTAAGCTAAAGGCCTTTCTGGTGATACAGTCGCAGTACCTAGGCCCTTCTTGGGGTTTCACAGATGCATCAGTGCTGTCCACGAGTGAAGGATCTCAAGGGTTTGGTGCATCTGTGTTAAAGGGTTCAGATTTCCCTGGGCAATTTCTTGGGGATTCTTCCTAGTGTCATCTTGGAGTGAGCGTGACGTAGCTGTAGGCTGAGATCTTAGGCTAACCTAAAGCCTTGGTGTGGTTTTTTGCTTTTTCTTGCTTTTTTTGTCTTGCAACTGTTGTAATACGTCCAGGAGGAAGAGATGCTGGAAATGCTGGCAGCCTCTGAGTTCGAGCAACCAGAGGCATGCTGCAGTAATGTACTGCTCAGCTTTAATTGTGCCCAGCGCTCCCCGTGGGCAGTTACTGTGCAGCACTCCTGCATGGTGGCCACGCTTGCATCCAGAGCTGCAATTTGCCAGTGGTCACTCTCAGAAGAAAAATGTGCCCTGGCGGGTTCCTGAGCGAGCTGAAGGTGATAGCAACGGCACCAGCCAAGGTAGAGGACAGGAGAATGATTTTGACATCTCCTGCAGATGACCAACCATGAAGTCAGACAGTTTATCTGCAAGACTTGAAAAATGACACCAGAGACTGACAGTCTCGTCCCTCCTCCCCCCACCTTCCCTCCCAGGCTGGAGGAGCCGCTGCCTCGTGGTCACTCTAGTTTAGTTGTGGCATGTTTCACTGTACACAACTGGATCCATTTTCTGTACAGTAAACAAAGCTCTGATTGCATCTTGGGACAAATATTTTGACTGTCTTTTGCCATTATAAACTTTTTATCAAATTAAACAGTGCATTGAACTAAGGAGCTGTGGACATGTCGCAGTAGCCCCCGTGCTACGCTTGATGGATACTCAGTGTTTGGTTTTGCTTCTTTTCATCCTGTCTTCTTTCTGCTTGGGATGGTTGGCTCCTTCCTTATCACTGAGCGAGCTCCATGTGTTTAAGTCTCAAATGATGACTTGTTTCCCACCCCCCTCCCATCCCAAGGAACCAGATAAAAATTTGAGCTCAGCAAAACCCTTGCCAAATCCTGATCTGTACTTAGGGTTTCTCAATGTGTGCTGTTCTCATTTAGCTTGTAAGCTTACAGCACTGACTCTCCAAAGAACACTGCTTGGTGATGCTTAATCAAAGAAAGAAAATATTTCTTGGTCTTAGCTTAAGTTTCTGTTAGATCTACAGAGCAAGCCAGTTGTGAAGATTATTATGCTGGTTCCTGCTGCAAGAGTCATGTGAGTTGTTACTACAATACCAGCTGTGAACAGTGTGACAAGTCTCATTTTGTTTCAGTTAAATGAATACTCTTCAAATGGTATTAACCTAGTTAAAATTTTGCTTATCAAAGCAAGATCTGTAAAGCAAGCCAGGTAGGTGCGTATTACTGTTTGAAGTTCTATGAGAATGCAGGAGGAGTTGATTTTGAGCTTTCCTCATGCTGCATATCATGATCAAGCGCTTGAGGCAACTTTAACATCTGAATGAGTTCGTCATTAAAGGAGGAGTGTTGATAGCAGGGCTGTGTTTACTCAGCATTTGCCTGCAAGCTCTCAGAGCGCTCCTTCCACTTAAGTGTTTACCCTTGAGTTTAGCAGAGATGTCTACCCAGTGAACGAAAGGTCTTACACATCCTGTGGATGCTGAATGGCAGTCTTTCCATGAAATAAATGCTGAAGATGCTTTTTATGTCCTGGAAGACATCACTAAGACATCATGTAGGAAAAAAACCCAACAGGAGTTGACCCCGCTTGTGTTTCTATTTGTTTGGTACTACGCTATGTAAAGCAGTGTATGCATACAGAATAGCAAGAAATAATCTCTAAGTTAGAATGTTTGAATTAAGCATCCAAAAAAAGGTTGAGAAGGGCAATGAAAGTAAAGTAACTTTTCCAAAATAGCAGCATTTTGGTAATCTGTGGTGGGATGAAATTCTGGTCTCCAGATCTCAGGCCTGAACACTATATGCTGAACTGCAAAAAAACATGTAAGTTCATGTGATTCTTGCTTCAGTACCATACCCAAGGGCGGATCAGCATGGGTGCTGGCTGTCAGTTTGTTTCCAGTTTACTTTGAGAGTAAGACTTTGTGTTATACTGTGTGAAATACTAATCTGGCTAAGGCTTTCTGTATCACTTATGCAATTTAATATGTCATCCTCACCTTCCCCCTTGCTGGATTTACTGTACTGTATAATAGGTATTATGGCAAAGTGTTTTTCGTCTAAAATAGAGAGAAACAATTTGGGAATAATGTGCGAACCAAATGAAACACATGCTCTGCTGGAAGATTTGTTGACGATGTTTTAATAGTATTAGCAGGGAGATATGCAATAAAGCACATAAGTATCTTTGGAAATGTTAAAGTAAACTGCGTCTTCATGTATGGGAGGAGGTAAATGTAGTCACCTAGTAAGGGAAGAGGAGGAGAAGGGCATGCATGGGTTGGAAGCAGGACGTGCTGAGGTTTTTTGTGAGTTTCGGGTATTACTGGCTCTAAGTCAGAACTGATACAGAGGTAAACAGAAGTTGTGTGGAACCTGCCATTTTTAAAATGTACACAGAAAAATGTTCCTAACTAGTTCAGGGTTTGTCAGCATTTAGTCTTAATTTTACATGATGACTGATCAACTAGTATTTAGTCTTCTCCTGGGTCTTGCATGGTTTTGGCTGGTTTTGCATAGGGTGCCTCATAGGAGCCAGATCCGAAGAGAGAAATGGGAGGTGGCAAGTGTAGCATTGCAGCTCTTTGTGCCACAGTCCTGTGCAGAAGGCTTAAAAGGGTGGTTTCATGGCCAGCTCTGCCATGGGGTAGCACGGTGCTTGCAAGCACTCAGTGCCTTCAGCCCTTGGTGGCCATCCTGCGGGATGCGCTGCTGAGGGAGCTGGTGGTGCATGCTGGCATGGAGCTGGGAGACAGGAGCCCCTGCTGCAAGCCACGGGCAGCTGAAGAGCCACCATGTGAGCTGCTGGGCAGCCCCCAGCCAGGGCCAGGGTGTCTTATACCCTGACCAGCTCTACCTCACCTGAGGTGCTTGGCATGGAGGCCGTGCCTTGCTGCTGCTTGAGAGTCTGTGGCTGAAAGGCATGGTTTGATGCGTGGAACGAAGAGAGGAAGAGCAGAGACCTTCCCAAGTGCTGCAGCAGAGCCCTCCTCCTGTTTGCCCTTGTGCCAGCTGGGGTGCAAACCCACTACCTGTGCTTCACCTGGAGCTGCCATTTGCCTTCTGCATCTGAGGAGCACGTCCTGCTTTATACCTCCATCTTCCCGACTTCCTTCAGACATGTACACAGACACGTGTGGCTGTGTACTCATTCTGCCTCTTCAAAAGACAGAAATCTTCACTTCTCCCTCCATTTTTGAATAACTGAGATTCTTGAGTCCTTGAATCATTTGACTTGCCCTCTGCTATGCTGCCTTTGCAGCATCCCTTTTATATAATCACTGCTGCTCGCAGTATTCTGTAATACAGCCCCACTCTTCTCTCTAATAGACTGCTACAGTGTCCATGACTTACATCCCTGAATTTTCATTACTGCTACAAAGACTTTTATGCGCTTTAAAAGGGAACAGATGGATTCTTCCCTATTTTGGAAGAGATCATTCGTGCCTGTCCACCTTCTCAAGTTCACCTATTTTCATTACTTTAACTTAAAATGATTTGTGGAGCCTTCTGAGCTCTCAAAATTAAACTGGAGCCTGAATAAGATTTGAACCTAGATTTTCCTCATCTAACCTAAAGTAGATGATAGCTTCAAGGGAGGACCTAGAGAATAGTTCATTTTGGTTATAGTTCTAAACAGTAGTCAGTCTGTTCTTTCCCACTGTGCTCTTTCAGAGTTGCTCCAAGGAAGCTCACAAAGAGCCCTTCTGAGATTGAAGTGGGAACAAAGTGCTAATTGTTAAATTATCTTTTGCCCCCCAAAACCTAAGGAAAATCATCTGAAGGATGTTAGTTGCATACAGAGTATTTCTGTCTCCATCCAGTGTTAAGTAGTCTGTTTTAGAAAACCTTTATGTTTTGTCCTTTGCAGTTCTCAATAGGCTTTTGCACTTAAACAATATGGACTCTAGCAGGTGGCATTTTTGGCAAATGACCTCTTCTCAATACCAGGATGTTCAGAAGTTGGCCTTTCTCATCTTTTTCAGATCTATTAAAATAGGAGGTGAAGGGCAAATGTAGTACTAATAGGGTGAAGATGCACTAAGATCTTAGACCGGAAGAAAATCAAAATATTGGTTTCCAAAGAACTGAGTAACCGGGGAAGAGTGTGGTCTAATAGCTGGGCACAGTAACTAGCAGCACTTCTCTCTAGAAACAAATGACGCAAACTTACAAGAGCGGGTCCTCTGCTGTGGCAGAGGTTAATTATATGAGTGGTTCTGCAACTTGCAGGCTTTTTCTTCTGTGCTCCGCTCACATTTGCCTTTCTGACGTGAACTGCAGTAATGTGCACAATTTATGTGTCTCTGTCTGATTTTGGTTAATTGTAGTAGTAATTACTAATTTCCAACCCTTGACCTACCTTTTTAATCGCATTTTTTAAACAATCTTTTTGTGCCATTTTAGAATTTGGTGTTTGGTTTTTAATTTAGATAAATTATGCTAAAGCGTTCTTGAGAGAGCTGCACGGTAAGGTCAAAAGCTTTATCTGTGCAGTGCCCATTTTCTTTAACCTATTTTAATAATCGTAGCTGCTTTCTTTAATGGGTAGCTTTTGTCTGAACTATGCTAAATCTGTCCTGTTTAGACCAGGACGCTGCTGTAGCAGTAAAACAAAGTGCTGCGGGGCCGCCCTGAGGCCTGGGTCTGGGAGGTTCTGGGGCCGGGTTTCCCTCCCTCGCTCCCAGCACAGCTCACAGCACACTCAGCCCCACAGCTCCCCTAACCTGCGCCTCTGCAAAGCGCCCAGAGACAGGCCATGGGTCTGCGGGGCTCAGTGGCCACCCTGGGCTGTATCTTCAGCATCCCACCATCAGTTTAGCTGCACTCGCACCTCTCCAACCTTGTTTGAAAGCCTTCCCCTCCCCTTTTCCCCGTAAGTAATAGACAAATGCCCATTGCGGCTGGCAGTGGCCAGGGTCCCTCGTTATGCTGATTGCACCACGAGCTCGTGAGCTGCGGGAGAGCTGTTTGGGATGGCCAGTAACATCAGCAGGGTGAGCACCTCCCTGCCTTATAGACTGCTGCGTCCTCTGAGCTGAGGATGTTTCAAGGGGAGGTGGCACTTCATCCCACAGAAGAGCGATGGCCAGACGTTGTCGTGAACGGCAAGGGCTCGTTGTCAGCCTTCTTGTGGGAGAGCTCTCAATGTTTTTAGAAAGGACACTTTTTTGTATCCCTCTACTCTCCCCAGACATAAAAAAGGTTATATGTGTGTACAGGTAGAGAGGCGGTTTGCTTTGGCTGTTTGTGGTAAACTGTGCTAGACTTTATGCAGACCAGTTTTCTTACCTTTCCCTCCTCCTCCTTTTGCTTTCAATGGGGAAAGTTTAACAGGGTGTGACGTTTTCAAACTTGGAAACAGGTATTAAAGAGCAATTAGCTGGACGGCCTCTCTGGGTAAAACAGAGAAAGCTTGCCAAAGATCTTCTTGTCTTTAAACATTTGTACAAATCTCTTGTCAAATATAGAAATAATGGCCTTTCCCCCCCTTTCTTTTTCCTTTCTCCTCAAGCACTTTCAGTCCTGCATCTGGTTTAATATAATGGGTGTTTGCATGAATGGCTTAGTTAGCCAGGGTGGTAATAAAACACTTTAAATTTATTGTGACATTTGGATTTAATTAAAAAGTACACACTTAGAAAAGTAAAACATAATGTGTAGAGGGAGTCAGGAAGGTTTTTCTCCTTTTCTTCCAAAAAGCTAATTAGAGTTGTATTTTAAATTGTTTATGTGCTGCTAATCATTGTAATAAATCATTTATACTGAGAAAGACACACTCTAATGTGCTTGTGTAACTGTTTATGCTCTCAAGTTTCTATCATGAACAAATTGATCTGGAAGTGAATTTATTAACCACTAGGGAAGAAATCATTAGTGCTTTCTCTAAATATTCCCCAGGTACACTTTTATTATAGTAGTTTACTGTTTTAACTAAAAGTAACATTACAGGGCCTTGGTTGCAATTATGATGCAGATTGACTTTCCATCATTTAAAAGGAGAGAAAACTGCCTTTTTGCTGGTAATATATATCTATGTCGTATATGCCAGAGCACCTCACAGCTTCCAAAGGTTTTTGCTGGGGGGAAAAAAAAAAGTAAACTCGTGTTTTCAGAGGAACTAGTTGTGGAGACTTTATGGAAGTTTTAAAATAATCCAGTGGAAAGTTTAATCTACCTGGCCTTTGCTAAAGGATCTTAGGACAAGGTAAGCATAGCCTGTTACGTTAAATCTTTTGCATCTGGCAGCACACTTACACTTATAAAGCAACTTGGTGCTTTCAGGGTGCTGGACACCACTTGAAATCTCTTGGAGATAACGGGCGTTGCTGTTTCCCTGTCCCTGGTGAAGGCACTGATGCAGAGATTTTCATGCAGAAAATCAGTAGCAGAACTGCAATTATAATCTGAGATTTTCTGGTTTGTGGTACAGTTCTTAATCCAAACTGGGGAGCTGCTGGCATCCCAGCTCTTCCTGAGGGTTTTTAAGGTGGGCTTGTCCTGCGAGTCTGGAGGTGGTCATGGAGCCACGTGTAAGGGTGTAGGGAGCCGCGGTCTGTGGGGATTTGCAGCCCGCTGGCTGGGGCTGAGGAACAGCTTTCATATTTGGAGGTGTTGCTGAATTAGTTTTCAACACCCGTACTTTCCCCATGATAGTAAATTGCATTTCCCACCCTGCCCAAGAAACCAAATCTGACCATCAAAAGCTCCAGTTAATGCTAGTAGGTTTTGTGGGTGCTTTTTAAATTTAGCTGCTATAATTTGAGTACTGAATTACTTATTTACAGGTCTAGCATCAGGCCACCAGGCAGGAATACCTGCAACATGTAGATTTATTAGCTGAATTGATGGTTAGGCATTTTTATTTGAAGTCCTCAAAACTGTGAACTACAGTGTAACTTGATGGGGAGGTTTCCTTTTTTATGGGATATTCTTAATTTAAAAACAAACAAACAAACAAACAAAAATACCCAACAACCAACCTACAAAACTAACCAGTGTTCCAATTTCTGGTAAAGCAAACAATCTGCAGCTCTTTCCAGGAGAGAAAGGAGAGTCAATATGAGTAAAATTGTTCTTTTTAATATATATATTATTTGGAGGAGGTGACTTAAAAAGAAGAGCCGGGAGGATGCATATAGAGTCCATGAGCGGTAGCTATAGAACGCAGTGGCACCAGGAGGGGAGTGGAGACAGGATTAAGCTGGAACCAGAAGCAAGGACTGCTTCTGCCTTCACGCGGGAGCTTTCCAAAATCACTTGCTGTGGAAGCTGCAAACCACCGTGCTGAACTGCCTCTGGCATTTCAGCTTGTTTCTCCTCCAAAACCTTACTTGGGCTGCGTGTGTGCTCTCACCCTTCCCATTTAAATGTTCAGTCGGTCCACATGTGAGCTGTCTCCAGTGTACACCTCCAGTGGAGGTGTATTGACCACTTAACAATTCATGTCAGCGTTTCTGTGGCTGAGGAGAGTGTTTGAAGGATTTGATGGCTGATGTGTGTGCCCACATACGTGAGAAAGACCTCCTGTTGCCTCAGGGAGTTAGGCACTGCAATAGCTTTGGGCCTTAAGTAGCTGTACTTTTATTTTTACTATTTTTTTAAATATGGTCCTTAGCTGCTCATGGTTGAGTTAATGTTATTGTTTCTCTTTAGCCTTAGGGAGGTTCAAAAGTGACAAACACTTATGTATCAGTCCCGGCCATATGCATGCCGTGCCACCAGCAACCTGTGGGCATGTGTGTGTATGTGTGAAGAATTTATTGGTGCTTCAGTTACACAAAGGTCACCAAAGTGGCTTTCCATTTCTAGATTTTCCCCCAAACAAATACTTTTCTCTCACAAGATCAAGATTTTTATTCTCTGTCTCCTTTTAGACAGTATTTCTGACGTGTTGGTTTAAAATCCAGTAACATTATACACATTTTGCTTGCAAAGTGTGAATTTTTTTGAGACTTCTAGCTATTCATTTTTCCAGAAACCTACTATACAGTGTTCTGCCACATTAGGTTTCCCTAATAATCCATGGGAGGATGTGATCAAGATCTATTACTGCCTCTCGATGTGGACGTCACCAAATTCTGTGAAGGAGCTGTAGTGGCAATTCGCTTTGCTGTTTGCAGGCATTTAAATCTGTATTTGGAAAGCCTTGCTGTACTAACCAGGCTTCAGAACTGTAAGGAATCAAGGGATGTCTTGTGTCTTCTAGAAAATGTGGATTTTTATTGTTGTCTTTAGAACCTTTTATGGCCATTTTCATGAGCGAAGTAAGAGGCCTTCAGTCATTTCGTTTTCTGCTGAATCTGACACTTAGAAATGTAAATGTGTCTATCAGAATGCTGTTAATTGAGAATAATAAATGTCCCTTTATATGTAAAGTCTTTATATAGAGGTGACTCCTGCTGTGATTCCTGAAGGCATTTTTCCTTCAAAGCTGTTGTGGTTTAACCCCGGCCGGCAACTAAGCACCACACAGCCACTCGCTCACTCCCCCGCCCCACTGGGACGGGGGAGACCATCGGAAGAGCAAAAGTAAGAAAACTCGTGGGTTGAGATAAGAACAGTTTAATACTTGAAATATTAGAAGAAGAAGAAGAAGAAGAAGAAGAAGAAGAAGAAGAAGAAGAAGAAGAAGAAGAAGAAGAAGAATTTAAAAAGTGGTAGTTAAAAGTAAAACAACAAGAGAGAGAGAGGAACAAAACCCAGGGGGAAAAAACCCAAACAAGTGATGCGGCTGCTCACTGCACGCCGACCGATGCCCAGCCAGTCCCCGAGCAGCGATTGCTGCCCCCCGGCCAGCTCCCCCCATTTATATACTGAGCATGACATCACATGGTATGGAATATCTCTTTGGCCAGTTTGGGTCAGCTGTCCTGGCTGTGCCCCCTCCCAGCTTCTTGTGCACCTCCTCACTGACAGAGTATGGGAAATTGAAAAGCCCTTGACTTAGTATAAACACTGTTTAGCAACAACTAAAACATCAGTGTGTTATCACATTATTCTCATGCTAAATCCGAAACACAGCACTGTACTAGCTACTAGGAAGAAAATTAACTCTATCCCAGCTGAAACCAGGACAAAAGCACAAATATATCAGCACTTAAAGCAGCATTCGATATCCTCTTGCCATTCCTGCAGCCTGAGCTCTGCATTGCCGCGGCTTATTTTTCTTCTCTCGACACTTTACAAGGTGTGCCATATCCAAACATGGACCTTCTCTGCAGAAGTGTCCGTGAATTAATGGAACTGAAAAATAGCCAGTGGTAGTTTTACAGAAGGTCCCAGAATTCAGAACTGGCTTGTCCTTTGGCAAACAGAGGGCGACGAGGGAAAGGGACCAATGCAGCCATGTAATAAATGCAGTCAGTGGGAACAAAGTTGGTGCCCATTTACCCCAGTGGAGCCGATGAGGACAAGTTGTTCTCCACCACCACTTGGTGTGTAAGAACAACTTCTGTGTGCAGTCTGCTCATGCAGTTTTGGGCTTGTGTAGAAGTGTTAAAGCATCTTGAATGATACAAACTGTATCTGCAAGCTACTTAAATACGTAGCCTTGGAGAACCAGGTCTGTAGGTTTTTAAGTAGAGCTCTGTTGTAATTTCAGACTTTCTTAATAACTGCGTAGTGGCCTGGTAAGATTTAATACCTCCTGTTTAAGCTCCATTTTGTCTCCTTCCTTGTTAAAAATCCCTTGCAGCTGGGCAAGAAATTACCAGGTTGGCCCTTCTACTTGTAAGATTTTTAAGATGTTGGCATCCCAAAACAAGGGGACAGTGGCTCTTGTGTGACGCGGCAGGAGCTTGTCCTGGGTGTGCGAGAGTGGTTCTGGACTGCGGAAGCACCAGGGGAAATTGCCACTTCACAATTTAGGATGAAACCGAGGTAAACCCTGTTCATGACGAGTAAAAGTGAGTAATGATTTTAATATATTAAGGCTGTGTAAGAGGTGGGGGCGCAGGATTGCTCCGATCTGATCATGTGGAATGGGCAGAAGTGGTCCCTTGGTTTAACTCTTCGCTACCCTCAGGGGAGGGTAATGTGCAGGCACCCATGCTGATACATACCTTAACAGGGTGATATATAGTGTTGCAGTGTATTGGTTCAAGTAAAGCCACCAAAAGGAGCTTCAATGAAGCCATCCATGAACTGCATATCAAAGACTGATCGTTCTCTGGTGTTTAAAATGCAGAGCATCTGTCTTAAATGCTAACTTCCAAAATATTTCTCTCTGTGCCTATAATGTGATGCTAACTGTGGGACGCAGCTTTACCATTTTCTGTGCTCTACAACAAAAATACGAGCTCAGGGGTATATTAGTATGATAATACATTAACATAAAGTACACATTTTTCCTGCAAAAATAGGCATTCCTCCCACTACAACTGAAAAGCAGAGAGGATATTGTGTGTGGAGGTTTGCATATTGTATTGCAAGTGTATTTTGACACTAGAAACTGAAGAAACGGGAAACTAGATATGTCTGGGGAGTAACTACTAATCTAAGTGTCAGGTTTGATACTGGCAGACTCTGTGGAACCAGTAGCTCAAATCTCCGGAGGGCTGGCGGAGCCCTTGACCTTCGTAGCAGGAGATGAACTGTTGTTATTGTTGAGGGTTGATCTCAGAGAGAGGCATGGGCAAATCTTAAACATGGAAGTGGTGCCTGTTTGGCATAGATACAGGATGTCTTAGAGCACTAATACATAGGAAGGGTTTCCCCTGATTTTCTTGGCTATTTAGACAGTGCTGTCTGCATGCAGACTGTTGACTTCGCTTCTGTCTGGAGATGGCCGTGTTTCATCCCTCCGGTTGTCTATGGTTGCAATATGGGGGTCTCTAGGCAAAAGACGTGCAGTGTCAGCACTGGAAGCATATTTTAATTGAATTTTCTGATTGCTCGGGCTGTAGGAATAGTTTGTGGTAGAGCTCATTTAAAAAAAAAAGTAAATATTTTGGAGGTACCCGATTCGTATCGTTGGTGATATCATATGAAAGTGACAAGTTTTTGCTTCCCAGAGGTCAGCGTGTCAACTGTGAAATCAGCTGTAAGCCTTTGAACACAAGATGAGTGTCCATCACTTGAAGCTGGCCAGCTGTCCTATCAACAGACTGGAGAGAGCCTAGCAAGTCCGATGCAACCCAGCGCCATCTTAGTGGCGATACATACAGGGAGAGGCTGAGGGCAGGGGCAGGCAGAGGTGCGGTGGATGATACAGCAATGGTCCCACTACAATACTGGGAGGAGAAGCTGGCTGTCAGCTTCCTGGGCTACGCTGGCTTTCAGCGCAGATCTGCCACTCCTCTTGTGTTGCTTGATGGGCCTGTTTGGGTCTGGGGCCGGATTTGAGCTGCGGTAGGTTTGGGAATGAAGTGAAAATAGGGCTGAGCCTGCATAAAAAGTGAGAAGTCTCTGGAGAAGTATTCTGCTGTTCAGTTCTCCAAAAGCAGGGTGGCAATTGCACACCCAGCAGTTGCTGTGAAATTGCTGCTATGGATAACCAAAAATGGGATAGATTCTTTACTTGAACTTTGGGGTGCCTGAAATGCAGATATCTGTTCTTTTTCACCCAATTCCTGTTTGTAAGCAGTTCAGTTAATGATTCAAATGGATCTTGGGTTTTGCAAATACTCATTCACATGCTTCCGTTAGGTATTGGATCTGGAGCAGATGTTGTTTTTCCCTTGTCAGATTTTTGGCTTACTGTGAATTGGGAATAAGTACACTAGTGGTATATAAAGATGAAGCAAAACAAATTAAGATTTCTATATGCACATTACCACTTCAAATACTGTTGGCTCTCAAAAAAACCCCAAACCTTCTAGCACTTGAAGTAACAAGTTACTCATCTTACACTTTGCTGTGGCAGATCATGGCTTGCTTTAAAGTAACATTCTGTTTTCCTGCACTTAGATTTAGACACTCCTCTGAAAAGACGTACCACATGGAGTGCAGTAGAGTTGAGGTAGATTTGAGAAAAGGATTACATTTTGCATGTGGAAGCAATGAATACAGGCTGTAGATAAACGACATGGGTTTAGAGCGATCATTGCTGCTACAGCTTGATTATTTTTCTCAGGGACAGGCGCTGGCTCTCTCCTTCCTTTAAAGAACTACTGCACTCACGTCTGCACCATATTTCATATAGCATTTGTGCTGACTTCTATTCTTCCACTTCCTATCTGCCTTCCTTTCTCGCCCAAAAGTAGGATGCTGCGATCATGTAACTTCTGAGTCTTCAGCAGTGGCAACAGGCCGCCACAACAGGTTATGACCAGGGCACCTTATGGCCTATGAAAATACTCAAATCATGTACTCCATGCGTACAAAAGGATCTGTTCCAGAGCTTTGAAAATGAGGGTTGCAGAGAGGCTGATGTGCTCTTGGGAGCAATCAGAGCTAGGAATGATGTAGGGTTGTTCAGGAGCTCTTTAGGTTAATAAGCAAATGTTTGTAGCTGTTTCCTCACTGAAAGGTGTACTGAGAGCCAGCTCAGTCAAGGGATTGTTCCCTTGACCTGCGCAGCAAAGAGGAGGAGGACATGGCAGGGCTGGAGATGTGCGCTGGGAAACCAACGCTTGCTTCTTGTGTCCCAGCTAGATGTCCAACCATATTTCTCGAGTACTGCATTCACTTTATGAAAAGGCAAGGCAGGGAAAGAAGGAATCTAATATGATTTGGAAGTAGTAAGGTGGACTTTGTAGCAGCCCTGCCCTTAATGACTTTTATTCTTACAAACCTGGTTTCCAGATATTTATAGTCTGTGAACTTTTTCTTGAAATATCAAAATATTTGTAGTTATTTTTTTTCTTTTGAGGGGGAATAAATTACCTGGTGTAATTTGACAGTGGTGGATATGTTTCTTTCTTTGATAAAAAGCAAATTTTCTTTAGATTCAGTTTCTTGAACTCATAGGAAAATTGTATAGCATTGAAACGCTAGGAATTATTCTGAATAGCCAGCGTGAGGTGAAAACACTCCCTCTGCTCTAATTGGCCTGGCCCAGTGAAAGCCAGCTCCCGGGCTGCCTCCCTCACTAACTGCCCAGCCTCGTGGCAAATTGACATAATTCGCCCGTCCCTGGGGAACCATAATAGAGCACTCCCTGAAGTGCTCAAAATCCTGAAGGGAAATTAGGATCTCTTTATTTTTTTTTTTTTATGGGGTTTCTGGAGTGCTTATGTTCATCCGAAGGACTGTGGGCTATTAAATAGAAGGGTTTTTAAAGGTTTTTTCTAATTGCCACACTTCCTCCCTCTCCCCTCTTTTAAGTGGCTTTGGACAGTTGCAGAAATTTGTGTAATCTCTTGAGATATCTACGTAGGGAAAACTATTGTAACTGAAAATGGCTCTGATTCTTTTCTTTTCCTTTCTTCCATTTTAATAGATATGTTTAGTCTACTTTAAAAGCTTTCTGGAGAACCTTTTATAAATGGCTAATTTAAGCTTGTCAGGTTTTAATTATAATCTCTCTATACACAAGTTAAGATGCTTAATGCTAGTGAAAAGTTCTGAATACAAAGCAAACCTGTGTCAAGTTGCAGAGCACTCTTACCCGTCTTAATTGCTTCTGGTATGAACTTTAACCTTAACTCTCCCATCTGCCTTACACATTCCCTTCTCTCATCACAACCACTTTCTTTCCGTAGAGTGCTGAGGATCTGTCTTAATTCTGCAGGATTTTTAGTCCAGCAAAATCCTGCCATCAGTCTGTGGATGTTCCTTCTTTATCCAACTGCAGCATGATGCACATTCCTGGAGTGCAGCCCTGCTGCCCCAGGTAGCCCAGAGCATGCCGTTACCTCTGCTAGAATGGGACCGCTTGTGGAAGACGGGGTACCTGAGCAATAGGAGAAGTGCCTTGGATCCCAAACGTCGTGATAACTTCTGGTCTCAGTGAAAATCTCTTCCCAACAGCATCTGTAGTGGGTTTTGTTTGCAGTTTTACAGATGTTTTTTTAGGCAGTTTATTCCTTTTTA
Source organism: Aptenodytes patagonicus (assembly GCF_965638725.1). Taxonomy (NCBI): domain Eukaryota; kingdom Metazoa; phylum Chordata; class Aves; order Sphenisciformes; family Spheniscidae; genus Aptenodytes; species Aptenodytes patagonicus. The sequence continues at coordinate 13,969,570 of NC_134955.1, forward strand.
GGACTGTTGTCTGCCTAATTTTCTAGCTATGACCCAGCCTGTGTGGCAAAGGTTAGTTGCGTCTTTTTCTTAGATAAGAATGAGTTTCATTCAAGCTTAGAAAATTAGCCTTGAAAATACTCAGTCAGTGCAGATTCCTTCTGGAGAGTGCATTTAAAAGTTTGAATCCAAAATTGATTTGGAAGTACTCTAATCTAAAATAACCCTGATGTTAGCATTGTTGTCTGCAACTCCTGCTAGCCCTGGCGTTCCGGTTCAGCGCATTGGCACACAGTTCCCTGATGCTGTGAAATTGAGACTCATCTGGAGATACAGACTTTTCTAAAATGGATTGCAGGGCACTTAAGACTCCTTATTTCATTAGTTCAGTGAAGGAGTTCTCTTCAGCAGTCAGGAATCTCATGATGAGGTGGACAAAAACTGAGTAAATCAAGCGGTAGAGACTCCCATGGAAATGGAGCGGAGGAAAAGCTGCTCAGTAAGTTTTTTGGCCCAGAAGTGTAGCATTTTTGGAGCTGAAGGTTGGTGGTTTAGAATTTCTTTTTAGTCTGAGGTTTCAGGCAAAGCATTAGTAGATACATACCCGTGCCAGACTTCAGGAGGTACATTTCAGGAGGCTTTCAGTTCTTTGCACTGGGCTAGGTCACATGATTATTTTTTCATTGTTTTTAACCAAGTGTAACCATCAGCATCTTCAGGTATGTAGGTGAGAATTAAATGGAGCGTAAATAACTGAATTGGAGAGCAGACTTCCACTTTAAGGGGATCGGTTGCTGCACAAAGCAGTGGTAATGATCCAAAGGAACAGGATGCATTGAGGAAAAGAGTAAAGTGTGAGTACCATCCAAACTGCAGGCAGCAGGTCATAAATTCTTGTAGTGGTGGTGGTCTGAAATTCAAGGAATAGGATTAGAGAGCTACTGTAGGTTAATGAAAACGGCTCCCTTAGGATCAGCTTGAATTCAACTCAGTGGTCAACCGTAAGAAGAGGAATGTCTTGTGCAATTCCAACCTCTCATCCATATTCTGAATACTGCGATGCTCCTGAATGCTTAATAGAGTAGAATATGCTCTGTTACGGTATATTTCATATGACTTCTAAGATGCTTTAATGCAAACTAAACGTCATGCTAACTTGCCCCAAACCCTTAGTGCTCACTTTATTCTGGAATATATGGTGAATTGCAGCAGAGTTTTCAAAGCCTTTTCTGGGGCATTTCACAAAAAAGAAACAAAAGAAAAAAAAAGTCTTGCAATTTTACTTGGGTCTTTCCTGTTGTCCAGGGTAATAGTGCTCAAATCCTGTCTCTATGTCACCTCAGAGGAACTCATTATAGAATGAGTATACAACAGCCAATGCCAAGAAACCACTTTTAATTCTTATCAGCATAATTTCTTGTAAAGAAGGGTAGCATTAATGGCCAGCTGTGGCTTGTAAGCCCTGACTTAATCAGTTGTGAATAACAAAAATTAGTTTGAGGCATATAGTTACTAGCCAACCGCAGCTATAACAAATGTTTAATGAACAGTGTTGCACTGGGGTCTGCATACCTTTCCCTGTGAATGAAAGGGGAAATGGACAAGAGCAGGACTTTCTCTGTCCTAATTGTAGTAGCAAAATGGGGTAGAGTAAAATCTGTGGCTAAGTAAGGCTTAAGCTAGACATCAGTAAACAGAAGCAATGAAAGTATTTACCCTCTGCTTTCTCTGTCTTCTCTATCTCCGTGGCATTAAGAGAACAACAACTTTAGTTGATACTATTTGCAAGGTACAGCAAGTTCTTTCCGACAAACTTCACGCTGCCCTTTTCCTAGTCTTGAAATATTAAACTGCCTTTGCCAGAGCAGTCGAGTGAGAAGGGTGCTGTGCTCTCTGGGGTCAGCGGTGGGATGGGAAGGATCCGTGCAATTTTGATGGGCTATACTTTGTATAAACATCTAGGGTCTTTGTTAAACTGCATGCAAGGCCAGGATATCCGGGGACCTCCTGTAGTCATGGGCTTTTGTCTGGTCATCCTCAGATAGGAGCTGTAACTGAGCAAAATGCACTCTTGTCCTCTTTCTGGCTCCTGCTAGAAACAGCAAGTCAGTGCTGGCTTACCATCCTGCTCAGACTCTCCTCTGCCTCCCAACCACCTCCAGGTGGGCAGAGGAGTTTGGAAGGGAGCAAGGCAAAACCTTTAGGAGCTGGTAGTAGGACTTTCAAGGTAATTTCAGGCTCCTGAAGTTTGGCTAGGCATTCCTGTGTTGACTGCAGGTGTGGTCCAGGTAAATCCAGTAAAGCTGCGCTAGACGTAACCCATTTTTGGCGCCTCTTCTGAGACTTGTTCGTGTACAGCTGAAGCTTACAAAAGCAACTCCACGAATTTCATGGCTTTCCTATGTTACCAGCCTTTCAGGAGGTTGTATAGTGTCATTCAAAACTTCAGGGCTTGCAAAAGGCTAGGGTATTTTTTATATCCAAGATGATACAAATTCCGCTTCCTAATTCAGTAATTATTTATTGGTTACTTGCACAGTGATCACCATGCAAAACTGAGATTGAGAGTCTCCTATCTGCCCGCACCCAGAGACTTAACAAAGAAACTTGGAACTGTGACCACCTCGGTCCCTGTCTTATATGACAGGAAAAATGTACCACTTTGAAATATTGGGGTGGGGGATGGGGAGACGGGATGCTCTCTTAACCTTGGTTTTTCTTCGCTACTTTCATGAGACAAAATTCCAGTCTGCTTTATTTTTTAAGTCAGCAAACTGATTATATATTGTAAAAGATCAGTGTTTTCATGGGTGAGTAGTAATTACTGAGTAATGGCTTAAAACATTTCCTGAAGGAACATAAAGCTGTTTTTAAAAGTCAAGAGTACATTAAAAGGATTACCATGTAGATTTGATTTTTAGATAACACTAAAATGGATCCCAAATGGACTTACGAAAAGGGATGCTATCTCTTTAATGGAAAGTGCATGGTCTGACAGCTCAGCATGCAAATGGTCCTGCGAAGGACTGTCTGTTGTGTTTTTTCCTTTCAACGAGAGGAGAAGGAAATAGCTCTCCTTGCCGTTCTTCTCTCAACTTTTAATAGCAAACGGGTTGGTCTGGTTTTGCTAGGAAAGGGAGAAGAGGCTAGGTTTGGGGAAAAACTGCATCTTTCTGAATCACTAGGGAGGTCTATTTCACGACTTCTAGAAGGTCAGCAGCAATTGTATCTCTTATATGGATTGCATTAGGTAGACGGACTCCTTCTGCACTCTCTATAGGTGAATCTTTACTCCTCTCTTGGAAATGAAGAAAATATTAAAAAATACAAATTATAGTCCTTCTGTATTTATTGTACTAATCTACGCAGGGCATGAGCGTCAATGCTTGGCTTTGCAGTAAGTTTGGACAGGGGCAGGAGGGGCTGTTATTTTCATACTACAATAACTTGCAATCACTATAGTGTTTGCTATTTCAGAGTTGCCAGCACAACTTTCTGGTGATTGATGGTGTAAAATATGCTTTTGGCCTGCGTGGGATTTCTTCTAGAAACATTTAAAAGAGTATATTCATATTTCATTAAATACAGAGCACCAGGATTCCAAATTCTTTTGTGGTATTGCACAAATTATTATAGGCTCCAAAAGTCTTGAGAAATTTCTATAAGCCTGTGAAAGCTTTAGATTGGATAGTCATCATTGCCTGCATTAAGGCCTGTGACAGATTGCTTCATCAGTGTACGCAGAGCAGAACATCAAATGGCCATTTGGCAGTGGGCACTGAAATTCTATTAAGGTTGCCGAAAGCTTAGGTTGACGTTGTATATGTCTGCAAAGAGGCAGAAGAAAAGATGATGATGATGATGATCATGCAATGATATAGTTCTAGTCTCCTTAAAATATTCACGTACATAGCGTACCAAATCTGTCAGGGTGATGTTAATGTTTCACTGCTAAACCGGAGCTCTGCTACATCACACGTCTTTGCATATGTCTTGAAACCTCAGTAGTAATAGGTTAAACAGTGCATTTTAACTGGGAAGGTGAGAATTGTGTAGTATTACACGTGCCTGTAAATAATTGACTCAAGTTTTTACTTCTCACAGTCTTTGGGATTTTTAACTTGATACAGGGTTTTTCTATTTGATTTTCTTTCCTTTTTGGAAAGGGGAGGGACAAAAAAGTCTCTGTATTTAACATTGGTACATAGGTTATTCTTAAATGAGCTGAAGAGTGAGGGATGAGTTCTCACCTTTGTGATCATCTGATTCAGAGACTCTTCTTCCAATGGTTTGCTTTGACACCCAACACCCCCCCCCAAATAGAAAACTTTGGAGATTAGTGTCTTTTCAGTGGTCACCTGCAAGTCGGTGGAATATTGAGGAATATGGGAAGAATTCCAGGCTATCATCCGTAATAATCATTTTCTCATCTGTGATGTTCTTATACTGCTGGAAAGATGGTTTGAGGGTAGTCTCTCCATTGCCAGACTTTTTTCTACTACAGACACTGAAGGAGGGAACTGGCCACCTAAAATCAGGACCTTTGCCAGGCTGTAGGACACTAAATTGTGACTAATCGAGAAAACTTGATCAGAATGTTCTCAGGCTAGGTTGAAGGTGGAAGAAATCTGCATGTCTTTTTACTGTTCCCAGGGCATCAAACAGTAAAAATGGATTTTACTGAAACACTGCATGTGCTAAGAATAAGCTTTGGACATATGCCAATTATGAAAAATTAAAGCTCAAACAAGCATATTTTATGAGCACAGGGAAAATGTTGCTTACTGGACTGATTTATAGAAACTGTTTTGCAGCAACAATTATCATGTTTTGCGTTCAGTCCTGCTGCCATGTGTTCCTCTATAGCTACAGGTTGTCCTCTGGTAAGAGCAACTCCATAATAGAGAGAGTCTTAAAGCACATACTGGAAGTCTCAAAACTTTTTGGGAAAAGGAAAATCTAGATTCTAAACCTTGCGTCCTGAATCAGGACCTGCCTTGGTACAGATTCAAATGATGTGAACGATTAATTTGGATATCTTGGTCTGTCTGAGAGAAGGGCTTGAAAACAGGGTCTCTGCATGGGAGATTGGAGGCGGGGTTAAGCCGCTCCTGAAGCTTTGGGTCACTTTTAGGCAGCTGAAACTGCCAGGGGACACTAGACTCTAAAATATGTTTCTCTAAAGCTTGTTCTGAACTGTACGGCCAAAAAAATTGATGTGTTTTCGGGAGGAGGACTATAGCATAGTTAAAATAGAAGTACTGATCAAAATGTTGTTTCTCTTATTAACTGCCTTCTCCAACTACTTTTTTGCCATGCTTGGGAAATTTGTTCAGTAATGATTCAGAAGAAAGAATACCACAAATGAATTGCTAAAGCCACTGTAAAAATCACCTGCTGTATATTGCAGCATGAAACTGGAAATGAAAAAAAGATTGTGGTTACTCATTGAATAATTTTGATGAATGGTCTAAGGCTTGTTCATAAGCATTTAGTTGCAAGTACTCGGTGTTCCGAATGTAACGTTTTAATTGGATATACAGATGACATGATGAGTTTCACCTTGCTGGCCATAATTCTTTAAATGAAATTCTTGGTGAAGATGCCCGAGACAGCATACTCTCAGTTCAGTGGAAGTGCATGGTTTAACTTGTTTTGCAGGGTGTAATATTCATAGAAGGTGAGTAATACAATACTGGGAACACAAAGTGAGTTTCTTTTTAAGGGAATGAAAATCACTGCATCTTTTTGGCAATGACTGTCTGCATTTACTTAAATGGGTGATGCAGGGTTCTAATGCTTTTAAATGATACCAGATCCTCTGATAAAAGGCATAAGACTGCAGCTTATTTATTGTGATGAGACAGGAGTTAATAAGATTACTCCTACTCTTCAGTTACTTTTTCATCTTTTGCAGCCAAATGCTGGGGTTTTTCTTAGCAGGCAAAAGGAGGTCAGCTCATTTAAAGAGTGTTGATGCTAGAAATAAACATTTTTTCCCTCAAGTGGAACTCTGAAACCTAGGCTCAATTGCCCAACTGCCAAAACTCCAGTCTTTAAACCAGAATTGCTTTTAGCACTGGAATGCTGCATCCCTATAATAATCACTTACGTAAATTACAAAAAACTTTAAAAAAGAAAAGAAAAAAGAAGTGTACCATAAACCTGTAATAATGGTGGTCTTTGGCAGAAGGGTTGTTCAGAAATGTGGTAACTGTATCTGAAAGGCACTGCTCAAGCAAGAATTCGTGGTGGAGAATAAAAAGATAATTCCAGTACTATGTTGTGCAAGGTGCTATACAACTGTATAGGAAGCACTGCACTGGTGTGGTTGTCACAAACCTTTCTGGGAGTGGATATAGTTTGTGTGTGTGTAGTTATCTGCTTTGTTGTTGAGCAAGCTTTTATGGTAAAAGTAGCTAATCTGAGGGAAAGTGTTTTGTTTGGTTTTTTTAAACAAAAAAAAAAACCACCACCACCCCCCCCAAACAAACAAACAAACCACCCAAAAAAACCAAAAACTTGCAGAGGGAAAGAGTTAAAGCCATCTGCCTGAAAGCATTGTGTAAAACACACACACAATGTTGGGGAAATAAGCCAATTATGTGGGCTTCACAGGAGGTGGGGGACTGACCTTTGTGTATAATTAGTTCTTTTATTTAAAGCAAAGATTTTGAATAGAATAACTAATTAGCTGTCATAAATGGCAAATTGAAGATTTTGGCCAGATTCCTTGGGGAGTGTGGGAGGACGTCCCTCCTCCCACCCGGTACTGTACGCTCTCACTCTCCTCATTAGGGTTGTTTTTAGTTCTCTGCAGTGGTAATGAGGAGTGCAGTGGCGGCACTCCTCAGAGCCCCCTCTAACAAGGCATGAAATGCAGGTGGAGGAGAACCGCCTTCAGCTCCTGCCGCTTTCACTTGGCACATGTGGGTGTAGCAGAGGGCTCAGGTGGGAGAGGGGGAGGCTGAGGGGGGCTGCGGGAAGTCGGAGGGGCGTCTGGAAAGTCCTGGTGATATCACCTGTGTTCTATGCTCTGGACTTGACTGTATAAAATACAGGCAAGCTGCAAAGCCTTGAGGCATATATCATTAGCCAGCAGTCCCGCATTACTCTTTCAGACCAATTAACCTTTAGAGTTGCATTAAAGAAATTAGGTGGTGAACTTCCATGCTTTCAGAGGAGACCAGTAGCTCTCTTGCAGACCAGAGCACTGTGGAGCCGTACGCCATAGGACCATTGCAGATAACTGTTATTTAAAGTGTCTACCATTTATAAAAAGTTCCCAGGCTCTCTTGGAAATGAGGCTTTATGAACAGTGCCCTTAAAGGAACTGCAGCTGATTGCCATGTGAATAGAATATCAGTAAAATGGCTTAGAAAAATTTAGAGGTGTACTTAGTGGACACTTGTGTTACAAAGCCAGCTGAATAATTTTACAGAAAGACCCTGACTGAGACGATACGGGCTGATTAAAGCTAGTTTGTCTGACTGTGAATAGAGGTAAAGTTTAGATTACTCACTACAGCAACAGCCTCTTTAGACACAGCCATAAATTTCAGTATGTCCAGAGGTGGTGTCTATAATTTTTTAATGTGCATTGGAGCTCCGAGCACTCAGAACAGGTTTTGTTTTGTATTTACCAGCAGCAAGTCTATTAAGTTGTAAAGGGCAAAGAAGGGAGTGTAGGTAGCCAAAAATAGAAAGGCTTCATCTACTGTTTCTAAGAAAAGATAGCGATGGATGACTAGCAACAGGAGAGGAGAGAGCAACTTGATGGGACTTCCAGAATTTGGTGATCAGTCAGCATTCCCTTTGTGATCATGTATTTAAACGGGTGAGTGTCCAGCTGTTAATTTTCCTACCTCTGCAACATGACTTCTCATTTTCTAATCCTTGCCTGCAGAGTGCACGTGGAATTTGTCAGAGGTGAACCCTTTGTTTCTTGACAGCCCCGGTTAGACACCATGTGCCCCTGATCAAATTGAACTAGGTATCTGGGCATTTTTGGTAAGTACTGGGGAAAAAAATCTACATAGAGAAATGAAGCAGCATCGCAGTCTTGCAGTGGGGAAATTTCCAAAAAGAAAGAGCAGCTCTCCAGGTGGTTTCTATCTGCAAAGCCCAGACTGCTTGGGGTTTGCTGGAAGGGATGCAGGAGGAGGAAAGTGGGGTTTGGTGTTGGCTGTGTCCTCTCTCTGCAAGCCTCCGACCATGAAAGGGGTTAAGCTTCTGAGATGCTGCTCTCTTGTTGCTTGGAAATGACATGGCAGGCATGTGAGGAACCCTTGCTGATCAAGTTTGGCAGTTTTTGAAATTTTGTTTCACGCCTTGCCTGCTGTGTCAACTCACCAGCTAATTGCAGCTGCAACTTTCTGTAGTAGTGTGCTCCGTGCAGACCGGTTGGTTGGGATATCGGAGGGAAGCCTCACAGACCATAATGTAATTTCAAAACACTGAACCTGACCAGCAGAGGCTGACCTTGCTTGTTATTATCTGAGTGCGAATAGCAGCTTTGAACATCATATGATCTCTGAAATGGTACCTTTTTTCATTAGAAAGCCCCCTGCTGAACACTGACCAAATACATAGCTTTTCTCCTTGCTTAAGGTACTGTTTAAAAATATATATCTCTGTTCCTTTGCTAGTTATTAGAAGAAAATCAAAGTGTTACATTCCCCTTATTCACAGAAGCCTCTCCTAAGACAATGGTGTGCTTGCAATAGTGGGGAACTGAGACGGCAGCAGTGAGTGAGGGCTGCCAGAGATGGAACAAGAACCACCACTACAGCCAGCCCACAGCCGTCCAGGCCTGCTTGCCACCTCAGCAGACCCTCCTAACCTGCCCTTACTGGTCAAACCAACCTCTCCTAATGGTCCAGCCAGGGTTTTGTCCCTACACAGCTGTCCTTGCGCTTGACCATGCTGCTGTTACAGCGGACCCCTCGCTCTGGGTGAGGAGAGCTGTAACTCCAAAAGGGCATTGGTTTCAAAAGTGCTCGAGGGCCTTGGGAAGTCCCGTCTGGCTAAAGATCTTGTATTTCTGAATCGCAGAGATGATCTCAAACCCCACCCATGCAGCAGTTCTCTTGTGAGGGGGTTTAAGGGGCTCTGATTATCTAGAATCTGCATTCTGAAATCTGCAGCACCTCCAGATGCAGGATCCTCAAGTTACCTAGATGAACCTTGCAAAAGAATTGTATGATCACCTCCTCTTGTAAGAAATCCTCTTCTGCCTCTGAGAGTATGCAGCTCACATTTAGAGAGCCTGTTTGGGGGGTGGGTAGTGACTCACTGCTGTCTAGGGCTCCTATCTTAAAATATAATTCGCACATCTAGGTCTTAGTTTTCATAGGTGCGAACTATTTTCCTTCATCACTGGTACTGATCTTACACAGTTTGCAAATGCAAATTCATGTACACGCCCTTCTCTGCCTCAGAATAAGGCAGTCTCTTCTCATGATGTGCTGTTTTCCTTGTGTGGGGTTGGAGAGAGCATGGGATGAAGGCTTTAAGTTTTCTGAAAAAGAAATTACTCAGAAAGTGAAGCTTCTCTTTGCTCCTGAAATGTACTCTGCAAAAAGAGAGTGGAGTGTCTAGAACCACGGGGCCACTTCCTTCGTTCTCGTAAGAAACTCTCACCAGGAGCACAGGACTTCTGCAGTTTGACCTCCAGCACCTGCAGTATGTTACACTTCTGACACCTCCCTGTCTTTTCCCTGTTTCCAAACGTGTGGGTGTTTCTCTGGGGCTGTGTACGTAAAATTTCTCTCAGGAGCATTACAGCTTGCGTATGTGGCAGGCAAACACAGGTTTAAGTTTTCACTTAATTATTGAATATTTGTCACTGGCATAAAAAGTTTGCTTGTATCGACCTTGCAAGCGGATTTCGAGTGTGCCGCAGCAAAGAGCAGGAGGGCTCTTTAAGCCTTGAGAGTTTTTGAATGTTACTTGACCTGTCTCCGTGCTGCTGAGACCACCTTGATAACAAATGGATCGGTACCTCGCTGTTTGTGTAGAGGTGTCTTAAGTGCTATTGTCATCTGCTTGCAGCTCTGACAAAGCAGTTATTACTGTAGGAGTGGTGGGTTTTACATGTGCTGAGCGTTAGCCACCGTCAGGTCACCCTGTCTTTTAAGGAAAGCAGCAAATGTCACTTATTACAGTGGCACTGACTCGGTCCTCTCCGGTTGAGGGACTGTTAATTCCATTATCAAGCTGCTACTTTCTGGGAGGTGTGGCGCTTCCTACAGAAATGGTGGCTTAACTTTGTGTAAGAGTATATAACCCGTGACACCTGCTACTGTAACCAGAGTGTCCCCTCTCATCTCCTCTGCATTAGTTAAGCCCATGGCATGCTCGTTATAGGCCTGGCATTTCCATTTTTAGTGATTGACCCTAGTGAAAATAAAAATCAGTAACAAAGTAAAATCAAGGTACTAGAGAAAATGGGATTCTGGCGTCTCAGTGAGTTCATTTCTTCTTTCATCATCTCCTGTCCCCTTCCTCCCCCACAGTACAATCCTTGTTTATTTTTCCACCTTGCCTATTGATTCCATAAAATCCTTCCCTGCCTCCCTCTTAAACTGGCGAGAAGGGCGACAGGTCTCGCACCCGTGTCAGTGCTCACCATGGGAGGCACTATCACTTGGAGGAGAGGAAAAAGCTGGAGACAGCAGTGTGAGGAAGGTGGCTACAGCAAGTCTCCACCAGCCTAGTGACTTGAGTGTCCTGTCACCACCTCATACCCTCATGCTTGCTTTGCAGTCCCAGTGGGAGTTTCCAGGGAGGAAAAAACTCCTGGTTTTTTATTACCTTCTCCAGCAGTACAAGAGGAGAGGGAAAGCTCTGCTTTGCTTAAGGAGCACGGCTTCACTAGTGGTAGAGGGGCACTGGTTGGGTTATTCTCAGCAGTCCTCAAGGGCTTTTGGAAAACATTTATTTTAGAGCAGCCCCTGGGCTGCTCTAGCTTTTACTGAGGTCTCTGTGACCAGCGGGGTTCACAAAAGAGGAAAAACAGTGGCGTACCACATCTTTTTATACCCACTCCTCTCCTTTCCCCATCAAGCTTGATCCAGCCAAGATGTTGGACTGGGGGTATGTACAGTGGTGGCCTTTCTGATCTTCGTAATTGCCTGTGGCAGCTAATTAACAACACAAGGGTACTGGTAATGAGGGGAAAGAGCAAATGTTGACATTGCAGCCAGTTTATTCTGCTGCAAGATGTTAATTAAAAAAAAGTCTGGTGCTTTGTGTCAGCCCTACCCTTAGGAAAAAAGGGCTGCGTTCCTGCAAGTGTCACACTCCCACTTACCTTGTGACAGCAAATGAAGTTTAAGTTCCTTTGACCATCAGCTTCTTGCAGTGTGAACTTGTAATAAAACCAGCAGCAGTATTTGCTCACAGATCTACCTATAGCTCACAGTGCTACCCCGAATGCAGGAAACCTATTCAAGCTGTTTGATATCTTCTAAACGAAATGCTTTGTTTGCGTTGCAGGTGTGCCGATGTTATCTGTACAACCCAAAGGGAAGCAGAAGGGCTGTGCTGGCTGCAACCGGAAGATCAAGGACCGGTACCTGCTGAAGGCTCTGGATAAGTATTGGCATGAAGACTGTCTAAAGTGTGCCTGCTGTGACTGTCGTCTTGGAGAGGTTGGATCAACTCTTTACACAAAAGCAAATCTCATTCTTTGCCGCAGAGATTACCTGAGGTAAATAGAGGAACGTACTGTGGGCTCTTCCCAAAGCCTCTCAGTGTGCTGCCAGCTGTTTGTCTTTCTAAATCTCTACTATGAAAACATGTACTTGTGCATGGCCAGCCCTGCCCAGAAGAGGTTGGAGTTTCTTCCTGTGTCTAAGCATGGCTTTTTATTTGCATGTAACGTATTTTGTAGTCAGGGAGGTGGCATCCTATTTTTAGGTCAAGGTAGAAGGAGGAGGGCATGACTTTAACTCTTTATTATTACGAACCAACAAGAACAAACAGTGCTTGCTGAGAAAATTAGGAAAAGACTGTTAATTCTTCTTGCATATCTTTGATGTTATACTCCTGCATATTGACTGAGATCTGACCAAACCTTTACCTTTTCTTTTTCAGGGATAGCTTTTAGATAGACTTCTAATGCTTATATTGAGTAAGGTACCTCCCGAGGGGCTCTTGTCTCTTCCCTAAATAAACAGAGCAAAACTCTCCAAAATTACAGATCAACTTCAAAAAATTTTTCTTCATGAGGAAGTCTGCAGAGACCATCACTAACTCTGAGTTAGAACTACCCTGTCAGTGTGTGTTTGCAATACTTAACAACACATGGGATTTTTTTGCCTGGTGTGTATGCGGGTTTTGTACAAAATACTTTATATAAGCACAAATTAATTTTAATAAGACAGCAGGCCTAATGCAAACATTCTTATGAGGGTCACACTGCAAAACACGCCAAGTTTTGCTTTGTTTTTGCTTTGGAAGAATGTACTTGGTCTCCAGCTAATGTGTGTGGTTTGTTTTTTTTTCCTAAAGCACTGATAGCATTTCCTATGCAACCTCAACGAGCAAACACATCTGAAGCAAAACAAAAACAACAGGCTGTTTTAAGATAGGGAGGTAAAATGCCGTCTAACCTTGTGGTGTCCAGAGGCTGGCAAGATTAGTCTCAATGATCAGATGCTTCACAGGTTTCAATGTAAAACATATTCCTGAAAATCTTTAGTAAATATTTTCTTAGTAAACTTGAACAAACAAGAGTCTTCTTCTAAAGATGAGAGCTTAAGCACTGAGCCAAATAGAATAAATAAGTCTATTAGCTGCCATATGGGAGCTGCCACCTTGCCTTACAGCCAGGCAGTGTATAAAAGCATCCTGCCCACATGAGGATTTTTGCTCCTGCTTGAGCTGAAACTCTCCAGGGCACACATGAAATGTCTCAGCTGAAATTCTGCCATTCAGGCAGCAGTCGCAGGTCCATACTGGGATGCGTCTCCAAAACGTGAGGAGGAGCTTGGGTAAGGGTGGAACACATCTGAAGGGGGAAAGACAGGATAAGCAGCCTTTGGAAAGGTGGAAAGGGTGTGATGCGGAAAGAGTTAACTATCTTCACTATCATGAAATAATTTTTGTACCTTGTCTTGAGTATTTACTAATGCCACGAGTCACTTGCTGTGGAAGTATCTGTAACCCTACCTCTGCTAAGCTGAAGAAACTGAGCTCCAGAACGTTCTTTAACACACAGATTTCTAACCCCAAATTAGCAGTGGTGATTCCCATTTACATTTGCTTTTTGAGACCTACAAGCTACCCCATGTTTTGTCCATTTAATGAGCACTGTATTGATTTTGGTTTGTTCCAGTTTCATAACAAAAATAACATGCAGCATCAAATCAGACATGTTAAAGTGCCGAAGGAGAGCAGTAGCGATGCAGTTGTAGAGCATTTCGTTTTTTCCTTTCCTTTCCATCCTGAGAATGCTTCTTTGAGGTGGAAAAGCTTAATCTGTGTTCTTCTCACTGGACCCCAGATAGCATGACTTTCTGGGGCACACCAGAGGTCTGTGCTAGAGATGGGAAAGAAGCCGGGAGTTGCAGACGCCAGGAAACAGCCCACGTCCCGTCTTTGAGAAGAGAGGGCAATTTGTGACATGAAACATGGAAGGCAACAGTTGGGGCTAGTGTTTGACTATGTCCACACAGCTTCTGACACAGCAGCAGTTAAGCGTGGTCTCTGAAGCAAACTTGTTCTGTGCCTGAAAGGTGTCTTGTAGTCCCTCTGCCTCCGTTTGTTGGGTTAGAACAATCCCCGGTCCACCAAGGGGGGAGTCTGTTGCTATTTGTGCAGCATGGTTAAATTGTGGAGAGAAGGCTTATGTGGCCCAGTAAAACAGGGCCAGACATTCTCCGTGCTAAAGACATTGTAGGTATTGTGAGTAAAAATGGGGGGCATCTGCTCGTATTGCAGTAGGGTACCAAGCACTTTAACTGGCTGCACAATCTCCTCTAGGTCTCTGGCTAGTCTTAACCTCCTCAGACGACGGCTATGTATACATATGTTATGCTGCTAGCTAACTGGGGTGTGGGGGGTGTGGGTGGTACTACTTCCTACTTTAAATATTTTTCCCCTATCTGAATTTAGTCCATTACAGCAGCTTTGACCACTAGAAATATTTCTTACTTGTTTTTTATTTGGACAACAATATAATTGTCGTATCCCAGGAAATTTAGCCAGCTTTACAGCTGTGATGTTTTGTGTTCTTGCTAATAAGTAAATTTAGGTTTATACTATTTTTGGGGGGGGGGATCTGCTGCACCCCTGGGTTCTGTTCTCCTAGTGCTAACGAACCATTTCAGGGTCCTAGGATAGGAATAAAGGCATTGCTCTGCAGTCTCGTATTTTATGGAAGTTTAAAGCAATTTTTTTTACTTTAAAACATCTTCTGTTGCCTTCTACACATAAAATTGAGAGAGAAAGAAATATTAACTATTAGTTCTATTAACAGAAGGAACTAAAGTTGCCATCGCCATCTTCTCTACTCTCTGTTCACTCCTGGTAATTTGAATTTTTCTTCTTGGAGAATTACCCATTCCCACCATTATATAATTACTTTCCTTTAATATTCTAGAGCCTCTATCCACGTCTTTTTTTCCTTGTTCAGCAACTCACGGTATTTGTTCTACTAGTCAAATTTTAGCAGAATTCATTCCTAAAAATAAGTTTTCATACTTCACACCGTACTCGTACCAAAAAGGGAGTACTTTATCTGGAGGACAGTTAAAGGCATTTATTGTTGGCCACTTCCTCTATATGCCTTTGAATAAGAACAGGGTGAATACTGCACTGATATTTAGTAGGTCAACCATCATGTGAAAGATTAAAAGCTAGACTGATTTTGCACCCATAAATGTAAATTTATGTATCTTTTATATCTGAAGTCCAAAAGGAATATTGCTGTGTAATGACCAGGAGAAAAAAATTGGTGTTTCATAATCTCTTTATAGACCAATGTTTCTTTGAATTTGCCTGTGAGCCAAGTGTGTAGTTTGGGAATACGTGCTTCATTACCTGGTGAGACGTGCTTTCTCCTCCCCTTGCACAGTCTCCATCTACGAGCATGCAGCAGACTTCTTCCTGCCCAGGGCTGCAAAGACCCAACCATTATGACCCAGCATCGGGCTCCCACTTGCCTTATCACTGTGGAGACAGCAATGTATAGGTGCTTACCTATAGGCAGAAAGGACTCCTGGACTATTTTGGGCAGCTTAGAAATACAGCAATTTGCAGGTCTGGGCCCCTGCTTGTGCCACCCCTCCTGCAGGCAGGTGGTGTTGGGCCAAGAGCCCCTGCGCCGCGGTTTGCCGTCGGCGAAGAGCGGTTCTGCCATACTGGAGCAGCTGCGGCTGCTGCAGGGATCAGGGACAGGGATGAATGTCTAGACTTCTGCCATCGGTGTGGGGCAGAACGCTGGGACAGGAGCGCGGCTGACTCCTGCCCTGCTGCTTCGGCATTGCTTTGGAGCCGGCTTTGTCTGAGGTGTTGGCAGCGCGGTGGGCTGCCAGCCACATGTGCTGGTCCTCAGTGGGTTTTTAGAAGAAATCTTTCAAATGTATTTCAGGAGCTGCTAGCAGACCATAGCCCGATCATTTGTTTCAAAAGATAAACTGTCGTCATTGCTTGTGAAGGAACATTTGTTAACCTTCACATTTCATAAAACACTTTCTTGCTCATTTTTTAATCATGAAAGATGAAATTGGATCTCGAGTTGTTATCCTTGCGGTATCACCTCAGTCTCCAGCTGTGTCTAGATGTATTTTTCGATACATTTTGTTTGAGCAAATAGATTTACCATTTGTTTCATAATCACAGTTCCAGCATTCCTACCTCTAATTATTTTTGATAAGCAAATGCTATTGAAGAAACTGCTTCTGGGACAGAGAAGCTTAGTGTGCAGCTCGGATGGCTCCTTACAGTCCCCACGCAGCAATGTGTGTTTGTTCCTAGGCATAATTAAACATTCACCAAGCTCCGGTTCACAGGGACGGTTTGGGTCTTGCATCAGGATTTCCCGTGAGGAACTGACAACTTAAATTTCACTGTGAAGTGCTGATGAAGAACGTGATTTTTCCTTTTTACTCGGCATGGTGCCCTCACACGAGCAAAGGCGAGTCAGGCTCGCTTTGACAGGAGCAGAACTGTTGCTTCTGCGTGTTTGATATGCTGGTGTTGGGAAAGTTTTTCATCATTTAAACTGATTAGGGCCTTAATTAGACTCCAAAGAAAGCTAAAAACCTGCATTAAAAAATGATGGTGAACCAATAAGAGAGAAGGGCTTTCTGGGAAGCCCCGATGCTGTTTTCAGTTGATTTCATGGAAATTCTTTTCACCCAGCTTCCCACGTGTTTTCATCAGTGCCGCAAGCTCAGCATGGCATCGCTGCCGCAACCTCAGCACAGCATCGGTGCTGCAACCTGAGCGTGGCGTTGGTGCCTCTGGTGGAAGGAGCAGCCCTGCGCACCCTGTCTGAGCAACAGAGACGTCCTGGCAGGACTGCCATCCCCTGCCACCAGCGCCCCTCAGCACTGTTTGTATCATGGAGGCTTGAACTCCACTCTGGGCAGCTCCTAGTCCAAACAAGTCAGCTGCCCGATACTGGGGTTTCCAGTTGTTGGATACTGGTTTTTGCTCTGCTCCGAATGCCCCGGTGGGTTCATTCTGTTAGTGAACTGCTTTGGGAGCCCTTTAGATGAAGTGTTCTGTGTCTGGAAAATGTACAGGGTTTAATTTTGTTGTGGGATATGAAAAGTGATCTTGCACATGGGCACCCTGCTCTCTGGCACAGGAGGACACAGGCAAATACTCTCCTTCTGGTGGGCTTCCCCAAGTCGGTAACGAAGGCCCTAAGCCAAACAATTAAACCATGGCTGGATGTGTAAGCACAAGTCTTCAGGAACTGAGACGTGCACGTCAAAACTAGCAGAATTTAAGTTAATCTACCAGAGACATCACTAATACTCTGAATGTAGCTTCAGCCTGCAGAAGCTGCAACACCTTCGAAGCAGCAAGGAAAGTCTTTGGGATTTTTTTCCACCACAGGAGCATAGTGCCCATGCATGCACCGAGAGCATGCCCTTCCAGCTTTTCAAGGGACATGTTCAGCGTGGGGAGGAGAGGTATAAATGCAGTGTGGCTGAACAAATGGTATCTGCTCAGAGCCTAAAAACGTTGCAAAATTGAAGTGCTGTTCTTGCATTGCAACAGGGAGCGTCTTGCTTGCTATGTAGGATACCCTCACTTCTACGCTTGGTATCTGTACAGATTAAGGAGGATTAATTAGGCTCACAATACAATGTGTCTTGGCGACATTGCTGTGCTTTGTGATGTCAAAGCACAGATTATTTTTTTTCTCCATAGTAGTTGGTCCAAGGGTTTCTCACAGCCCATACCTTTCAGGATAAACAAGCAATGCTTGGTTTGTTTGCTTGCTTTCCCCACCCCCCCTTTTTTTTTTTTTCTTCCTTCTCCACACCTCCCAGTCAGGAGGAAAGCTTATAGGGAGTAATTCTTCCAGGCTGTGGTATACTACAGTGTCTCTAGCGCTTTCAACCTTGCAGTTTTCTGACTGCTGTTTTCAAACTCCCCTAAGAGGATATTGTTGCATGTGTGTTCAACAGTGCCGGAGACAATGAAGATGGGTTTTAAGGTTGGCGGCTTCAGTTATACCGTAAGGAAGGCTCGGGCAGGGGAGGAGGACTTGGATTTCTCCTACCTGCTAAGATTCCCAACCCCACTGTAAATATCTACTGAAAATATGGAGAGAGAGACCAAAGGAGTAAAAATAAGTGGACGTTCAGATGCATTCTTCAACTGAAAACAGATGCCCTTCAGCAACCTTGAAGTTTATGCTCAGTAATTTCTGAACTAGTGCGATCACCCGACCAGAGGGCTTTTTTGTACTGCACTGGTTCAACTCCTCCCGCTATGCTATCCATGAATGCGAAACCCTTTGGCATGCAAGACGTAAATTCTTTGGGATTGAACTTGAAGGCTTCATGAGAGGACAGCTTGACCAACTTCATTAGTATCAAAATGCATTTCCTTTCCTTCAGCTGACATGATTTCCCACTGCAGCACTGACAACGGTGTCCTGGAAAGGAGGGTGCCCCAGCTAATATGTATTTACCGTGCTGAAATGCCTATAGCTAAGGCTTTCTCTGAATATTACACAAAGGCTGATTACAGGGAAGTTGGGAACCTCGAGTCTGAAGTTGCTTTTAAGCTTATTCTTTTTATCTTTTTAAGTGATGTTCAGGCTTTCCCTGCAATTATTGGCATATTCAGTACTTTGGTCAAATCAGACTTGTAGCTCAGCATATTTCTAATATCCATAGATGGGAAAAATATTGCAAGCTGTTAAGAGCTGTCCTCACTGGAAGACTAGTTGTTGTTTTGTTTCAAATGGTAGGGGCAAAACCTTTTCTTTTAATGATGACGAGTTTCAGGTATGTAAAGCAAGTCTTGTTCTACAGCAGGTCCTGATGGAGCTAGGAAATAAATGGCACCAGGCATATAGGGAAGGTGTATGGGAAAACCTATTTCACCTACTAGCTGGAGAAGATACGAGCATGGGGTTCGGTAGCTCTTCAAAAACTTATCCAGATAATCTGGATATACAAATATATAGATAAATATGTAGCTGTACACAATATCTACAAATGTAGATATTTATCTGTAGGTAAGTGTTTAGTCCTCTTCCAGGTCATAATTCCTACCTTTCAGTGTTGACAAAGCCTCTTGTTTTGGGGAATTATCAGTCTCAGCTGTTTAATTTTGAACTTGTCTTGTTCTTGTGTTGTTTAAGAAAAAATCCAATTGACACTCCCAACCTATTCTTTCTGTACCACTCATTATTTATATGAGCTAGTCCTGGTTCCTCTTTTTTTTGTCTCCTGTGAAGTCAACAGCTCCAAAATTTTCACTCTTTCTGTGGAGGGAAGTTTTTCTCCCTCTTTCTCGATTGCAAGCTGCTAGCTAGTCAGACACGAGGCTAGAGAGAGGAGAAGAAATGGGGACTCTCTCCTTGTAGGCAATGAGTAAAACAGATTGTTGTTTCTAGTGGTGACAGAAATAGGCAATCAGGTTCTCAGTTTAGCCACCCTGCACATTTTGGTCGGAGAAGGAAAAATCTGTTAAAAGGTGCTAAACTTAATGTGTTCATATGAGAAGTTTCTTCCTGTTTTCCCTACAGTAAGGGAAGTAGTAAAGTACCATTCTTTTTCCCCCCAAGACCTGCAGGGTGCTGTTGACTTTACTATAGTTCAAATTAACTGCAGGTGTATTGATGGAGCTGGTGAGGTCCATTGTGCAGAAGACTACTCTTTGGCCCAGACAAGACTATGTGAAAAGCATCCTTCGACAGTTGCCTACTGCTTCCAGGAGCGCTCCCTTCTTTTCCCATTAATTCATTTGCATTCACTGCTGCTCCTGTATGCCAATTAGCTTTAATTTTTACTATACACACTGACATCAATGGCCAATGAGAACAGCGTGTAGCGGAGTTTTTAGTGTGCCTATAAACTACAGAAAATTGTCCTTGGACAAACTCCTGCCTTTAGACTGGCTGACAACAATAGGCATGGTTAAGTTCAGGCTAAGAGCCATTAAACATAATTACTACCACAGGGTAAAAGTTTAATTGTGCTAAATTTTAAATCTGCATAGTCTATGCTTATTTACAAGCTGGCTAGGTCTTCCTATTACATAAGGGAGAATAAATCTGTACTTAAAAATTGTTGCCTTTTAACTTCAAAGGGAGATGAAAAAAAATGGGTTTTTTTAGAAGAAGCAAAACAACTCCAAACTGAAACCTTTCTGTATTTCTAGCTTCTTTTATGCCAATGGCTCCAAGCTGGTAAGTAGACGCTGAGCATCTTCTGATAGACTTTTCTAATGCACTTCAACTTTGTGTGCATGAGTGTGCGAGAGAGTATTGCATCTGTTATGAAGGTGTCTGGGGGACAGAATGCAGATCAGTTTGTTCATGTGGCGTTATTTTAAGTTTAACCACAGATGGGGCTTGGGGTGGAAGATTTTCCTCCTGCTTCTTGTCTTCTCTCCCTCCTCCAATAACGTTAAGCTCCCCACCTCAGAAAGTTTCAGCTCAAGTAGCTTCTGGGTAAGTAGGTATCAGAGGTGGCAGGTTTTTTTACAAACAAACAAAAAAGGCAAAAGTCTGTGTTCATTTTGCTTTTTCTTCCAGCAGATTAAAAAAAAAAAAAATCATGTTCACTGAGCTACAAGTTACAGTGTATTTTAGAAGCATGGTGAATATACAGGGCTCTAAATCACTCCCTGAAAAGCAGATTAAAATTAGGAAGTGCTAGAATAAGTGTGAAATGTTCATCTGTTGGGAAAGGGCGGGTATGGCGGACTGTGAAACTTGATAGAAGAGAAGAAGATTAGCACACTGACTAGCTGGAAGCTACATTTATGTAGACATTAGAAGGCAACACGATTTCAGCTGGACAGAACATAAGCTTCAGATCTTATGCAAACAGTCAAAGCTGTTTAACAATTGGTTTACCCCCAAACCCCTGAAAGGAGACAGGTGAATACGATGCCAAATACATTTTTCATGTTTCTTAAGCTAACTGTTTAAATAGTTAAGTGAACATCTGTCCAAATTTCCCCATCATTTCCATTTAGAAAAGTCTCCTATTTGAAGGCTGAAGAAAAGCGCCTGCTTAACAATGCAAATGGTGCTGTCTGGGGCCCCTTTATTTTGTTTAATCTAGATTGAGCTCCACACAACTGTGATGCTAATGAATAATGGATATTTTATACTTGTGCATGTAGCAGTGCTGGGCACAGAGCAAATCTAGGATTAACCTCCCACTTTTCCTGCCTACCACATATTGGACTCATTTTTTGAGTTTGCTGTGACCTGGGTACTCTAAAAACAGATGCCTGGTTTTATGGAAAATGGCAAAACCCCAGCAAAAGCTGTCAGGTTTTGCTATGCCCAAGTGAGGTACCGTAGAAGGGAGCAGCTACATTGGGGGTGGGAGGGATGTCTGTATTAATGGCTTGATTTGCGAGCGGGTGCTGAATGAGAGCCAGGGCGTTTCAGGGTGGAGACCTGTACGCTTTTCAGTGCCACATTTTTTCAGTCCTGTCTGCTGGCGTTAGGCAGCCAAGCACTGCACTCAGCTGCTCCCCTGCCTGCCTGCCTGCCTGCGGGAGCAGGAGCAAGCCAGAGTCAGCTTGCAGGGAGAAAGAGGCTGCCCCGTTACCGATTACATGGTCTGAGTTGCCGGTGCAAACTACATAGCTGGCATTTTACTCTGCCTTTCAGCCCTGATATGATAGATCTTAGGGGAAGAAATTTTGGTACTCCCATTGCGATTTTTCTGTCCTGCCCCATTATAGCACAAGAGTTTCCATTTGGTTTGCATTGTTTAACTTTCAGGGAAAACACAGTGCTGTTTCTTCATAGGAAGTCTTGGGGATTTCCAGCCAGTGTAACGAAAGACCACGGATACCACTTCTAATGAAAAATAAGGGTAGCCTTTTTTTGTAGCTGAAGAGCAAGCTGACTTTGGTAGCACGGCACTGTGTGAGGGTGAAAGAGTTGTGTGGAGGTTTCTGTAACATTGCTGGGTGTTTTAGTTCACAATTACTGGCCAGTAATAATTAGTATTGATTAGCTTGGCAAATTGCAGGTTTAGAAATTGGTTATAGATTTTCCAGATGCTTCTCATCTGCCTGTTGTGGAATCAGCCAGAACCAATGGCTTGAAACAAAATGCAAGCCCAAATCTGTCTGCGGGCAGTGACGCGTTGCACGCGCAGAGCTAATGGTCAGCAGGAACCGTACATCTTGAGGCTCATCGCCCCAAGAATACGATTTTTATCATCTCCTAAGCAAAGTAACTAACCACATGCGTATTGACCACGGTCTCGGGTGAAATTTGGTTAGTCAGCCTGTTGATTCATGCCCCGGCTGGTTCATCTGGCTTTATCGTCGCAGTGGCGTACTGCCTCTGGCGCATGCAGGGGTCTGCAGGGACATCTTGGAGAAGCGGGCCGGGGGAAGAATGCTGCAGTCTTGGTTGAGTCCCCCGGCGGGAGCTGTAACAGCAGCAGACATCTGGGGAGACAGATAGTGAAAGCCAAGATGAAAATGGCAAAGCTTCCAGTGCTGAAGGGCTGTCCTCAAGGACCAGGGAGCTGAAGTGGAATGGCTGAGCATGCTGTTCGGGCCACGGTGGAAGGGCTTAGCTGGCTCCCAGGAGGGACGTGGAGTCAGGAGGAGGGGGGCACAGCCAGGGAGGAGGGCTTGCTCTCTGGGATGCCTTGCAAAATGCTGTTGTAGTCATTGCAAGAGAAATTGTGCTTTTTGGTTTTAAACAGCAGGTAAGTGAGGTTCTTCCTGAGCTATATTATAGCATTGCCTGCCAGGGTTGGCAAAGTTTGCAGGTCTTCTGCGTCTTGCTGCGAGAGGCTGCCAGCCTATCCCTCCATTAGGTTGTGGCCAAGCGCAGACGGGACAAGCACACGCAGAGAAGAACGGGCAGCTCTGAGCACCTCTACCCTACCACTGCAGAGAAGCAAATAGTTTTTGACTGAAATTTTGTGAGCCCCAAAATAGCGCTCTAAGTGTTTAATGCTTTTCTCCATTAGACAGCAAATTAGCCCTAGGCTTGCAAACCAAATGAAGTTTCATCTTGACAATCAGAGCCTGCTCACCAGGCAGTTTTATCCCAAGCTTCCGCACACTGGTTGGTCAGCGAAATGGAGACTGCAACTTCTATTTATTGGTGCAATACAGTATTTGATACTGCTAATTACACTTAATTAGTCCTTCCACCATTTAATTAAAATGGCTTCTAATGATTGTGCTTCTTTGGCAGGCTCTTTGGTACCACCGGGAATTGTGCTGCCTGCAGTAAACTGATCCCTGCCTTTGAGATGGTGATGAGGGCCAGAGATAATGTTTACCATTTGGACTGCTTTGCCTGTCAGCTCTGCAACCAGCGGTGAGGACACAGTTATACACACAAACACAAACTAATTTATACCTTTGCCCGTAAAACAGGGGAAGTGTTTGATCCATGCTACCTGTCTGGGGCTCACAGCCTGCTGGCGTGACGGGCTGGTTTATTAGGCTGACCTGGGTGATGCATGGAAGTACCTGTAGCCCCTTTACTGCAAATCCCCTTGTAGCTAGTGGGAGTTGGGGGGGATGAGGGGGGGCACACAGACTGCAGATCTGGCCACGGTTGTATGCAGCACAGCTGCTGCTGAATAAAACAAACCGCTTCAGCGTTCTTTCAGGATCTACCCTCTTTGCAGAACACAGACGATGAAGACTGGACCTCCTCTGGCAAACTGACGTTATTTTGCTTCAGTCAGGTTTCTGACAGGCTCAAAACTGGGGATGGCAAAGAAGAAGAAGAAAGAGAAGGGGCGGAAAGGAGAAGAATACTCTCGATGAGCCCTTTCCAACACTAGGAACAAATCCCTTTAGTTTTTGTGTAATTAATGGGGGATCTTGGTGGTGAAAATTTGAGTGGGGCTTGTGTATTTCTGCTGGGTTTTACCCAGTGAAAAATGCACGTCAAGGAGTATAATAAAGGGTCATGCACAAAGTTTTCCCTCAGGCTACCTGTAGCTAGCCGAATTTGGGAGGGCTATGAAAAATCTTCCCAGCGCCCTGTTTGTTGGTGATTGTAGGCAGAATGGCAGCCCACAGAGCCAGACGTGATACAGTGTCGCCTTCTGATGCATCCATCCATCCTTGTCCAAGACAGGCCTGAAAGTGCTTATTGTTCTCACTGCTTTAGTGGGGCTATAGTGACTGCCCAGGGCCCGAGGGCTGTGCTGGGGTGCATGTTCTGGACTTGTGGTTGTGTTTCCCACAGATGAAACTTGGAGACAACGCTTCAGCTCATGTGAAGGTGTGAGAGAGAGAGTGATGGGAGAGAGATGGCAAAACTTGTGGGAAGATGTAGAACCTAATTCTGTAAAGGTCAAGTTAAAAGCCTGACTTAAAAATTCATCACTTTCTCACCCTAAAACAAAAATCACAGTGGGATCTCTAATGAAGCAGCCATACTCGGTGCGCATGTGGATGCGAGACCGTGCAAACTGGGGCCTGATTCTCCTTCCATGCCCTCTGACAGTGGTTTAGTTCATGGGGATGAATGGGGTTGCGGCCCCCCCGGGCGAGCAGTTTGTAGCACAGGTGGCTTTACTCGATCACGTTATTGAAGGCAGAGGCGGTGTTTGTTCGAGGTAGGAAACTCTCCTATTAATATTGGTGGCGTCCACAGGCGTGGTGGCAGTGCCGAGGCGGCAGTGACATCTAGTGGCTCCCAGCCTTGGGCTCCTTTCCTGAAGCCACCTAAATCTTTCAGTTGCCCAGTCTTGTTTTGCCACTCTTGAACATGCTTCTGCAACAGCCATGATTCCCGATCAGCAGCATGTGACTGTTTTGCAGAGCTGATATGTTCCTTCCTCCAGATGGTCTCTCTTCACACAGCTGAAATTGCTGGTTGTTCGTGGGGTTTGTCTCCAGACTCGGAAGTGTTGCGGCATGCTGCCAGGCTCAGCCCTCAGGCTCAGCTTTCTTCAGCCTGCCGATGAAGGCCGGGCAGGAGAGGGGTGCTCCCAAACTCCACGCCGATACTAGGGCTGGAGCATCTCAAATGTCCCTTCTGGCAGAGGCAAGTCACGGCTCTGGGCTGCACAGGTAGGAGTGCTGGGTTGGCCTTGGAGTCTCTAGGATGAGTATTTGTCATCAAACCCCTACTTTACCCTGGCTTCTCTCATGGAAAAGCCTAGTACTGCCTAGTTTTCATTTTCAGGAATTTCTTTTAAATTTCACCCTTTATTACAAAGGCTCCAAAGTACCTCTTTCCCTCTCTTCCCTCTGCGATTGCTAACACTGCTACTGCACTCAGTGCAAAGTGCGGTCCTACTCTGCCCTTAAAAGAACCTCCATGCGCTGTCACTGCCTGGTAGGAAAGCACAGGTCATCGCCCCCGTTCTGGCAGAGTCGCGCTTTGATGCACGAGGGATTTGCCCAGTTTGGGAGGAGCTGAATTTTTCTGAAAGATGGGCTGAGTAGACAGCATAGAGCTATGTGTAGATTGTTAATTTTGGCTGAGATCAGAAGGCTACAAACTTTTATGACTTACCCTCTAGAGATTTTGGCCTGAAAGGGCAGAATGGCAGTGCTCCTGTAACAGATGACACTGGAAGCTGAACCGAGAACAGTGAGTTTAAGTAACCCTAAAGTCAAAATTGCAGAGGTGGATGCCAAAACTAGTTCTGAATTGGAAACCTCACCTGAAACCCCACCTCGTTCTTCAGCTATGAAAAGATTTGATTATAAAGACCTTTCTCTAGTTCTCTTCCAGCTTACTTGCCCTTCTATAGCTAGACTCTGTGTAGAGTGTTAAATCCATCAGAGCAAAATCTCTGATAGTTTTACCGAGTGTGCAGTATTTTCATTAGCTCCAAAACATCAGGTTTGCAGCAAGTCCTACAACACTACTCAGCCTACCGTGCTTTAAACTGTTAGAAGGCCGACCTTGCTTGTCACAATACTGAATAAAAGCTGGTCACCGCTGTAACTGGCTAATAGGTCAGTATTACAAGGGTTGCAGGAAATCCAGCTGCTTGTGTTGCCGTTATCTAAAATGTGGTTTTGCTCGGAAGAAAATCACTCTGTAGAAATGGCAGGGTAGGTTCAGTGCTGCTGCAGGCTGGAACTCGATCAGCCAGACAGTCTCTGCGACAGACCTGCTCTGAGCGTGGGGGCTGGCAGTGTGGTCCCACGTCTCACTCTGAAGAGAGCTGTGGGTTGGGACACATGAAACTGCGTCTCAAGTAGCCTTGTTAAATCCTCTGTCTCTAGTTGCAATGCATCAGCTGAAGAGATCCCAGTTTACTGCTGGGTTTGCAGGACTGGCAGGTAGAAAGAAATCGTCGCCTTTCCAGTGAATCAAGCCCTTCTAAAACTTCACAGGGTCTCAGGGTACCCCTGCTGTGCATTTTAGTTCCCATGTGTTCATACACACACACCCCCCCAAGCTCCCTAGTTCTCCAACTCCTCCTTTGACTCCTCTAGACCCAAACCAGGTTTGGCAAGAGACAGCTGTTCGTGATGCTGGTGGCAAAAGTAATTTTTGCATTTCTCTTTCTGGAGATTTATATTGTACTTAAGGTAGGGATAAGTAGCAGAAAGCAAGCAGCTATGTCTGTTATCTATCATGAGTAAACCTACTGGTGGGGAAGGTGGTTTTCAGGAGAGTGTGTGCAGTACAGCTTTTAGCGTAAAAGCTGTTAATTTAAATTGAGATTAATTTTTAGCTTTTTAATATACAAAAAAGATTGAATTTCAGAACTACTAATGCACATGCTGCAGAGGGAAGAAGTTGGAAAGTCTCCAGTGAAATCATATAAAGTGAGAACCAATGCCCAGTTCTCTCTGTACCAACTTGGCAAATTAATCAGTTTATTCGCAGATGTCCAGTTGGAGAAAACTTGTGCCCATGTCAGACCTATAAGGGAGCTTTAAAATGACCACTCCTGTTCTTGTAGCACAAAATATTCTGTTTTATGGAGATGCTCTGCCTAAAGCTGCCCGGGTTACAAATCTAGAAAGCATTTTAGACAAAGGGTAGGCAACGTCCCTGCCAAAGCTTTGCCTGGCAGCAGAGGAAATGGGCATTTGAGGTCTGCTAAGTCTCCTGAGGATGGGATCATTGCCACTAATCTTCCTTCAAAGCCCAGTAAATATTCGGCCTTGCCAGAGGATGGTACCTATGGTTCAGAGCTGCCTTTCGGCGCAAGGGCTGGGGTGAGTCTTTGCTTTAGGGACCTGGGGCTGATTTAGGACTCAGCACTTGGGGCAGGGAGGCGCTGCCGTGCACTCTGGTCTGTCATGGCCCCGTTGGTGTGATGGACAAAACCCAGCCCCTGAACTGGGTGCAAAGAGCATTATTTGTTATCTTAAGAATTAAAGATTAGCTTCTGATTCTTGAACAAGCAGGCAGGGCGGAAAAAGCTATTGGCTGTCAATTCACACCTCTCAGATCTTATATGTGGAACTTTTTTGACCTTAATGGTCAAATAAAATTGTTAAATATCACAAGCTTCTCTGTCAACTTCAATACAAACAGAACAATTTACATGGTATATAGAGAGCAGTGCCCTTCGCTCAATGAAGATAAAGGTTAGGAGTCCAGCCACCAGGAAATTTCTATTTATTGTTCCACACTGTACACAAGGGGGTGAGGAAAGACTTAATAGCCAGTCCTTGCCTGGAAATTAGTGTAAATACTGCCTCACCCGAGGGAACCGTGGAAATGTGGATACCAGCAAAAACTTCAAACAGTCTCTGTGTAATATCGCCCGT
This sequence comes from Aptenodytes patagonicus, assembly GCF_965638725.1. Taxonomy (NCBI): domain Eukaryota; kingdom Metazoa; phylum Chordata; class Aves; order Sphenisciformes; family Spheniscidae; genus Aptenodytes; species Aptenodytes patagonicus. The sequence continues at coordinate 13,996,953 of NC_134955.1, forward strand.
TTGATTTCCCGGCTGCAGGGCTGACACCGCTCATCTGCAGAGACAAATCCCTTAACTGCTCCCGGCCCCCTCCAGCCACTGAGGCGGGACCCGGCAGGTGGGACCTGCTCCCTGAGCTGCTTCATACAATTATGGCCTGGGAGCTGAGCATCACCGTGCCAGGAAAAGGGATGGCAAAACCCCAGGGCGCGTGTGGGGAAGGGGAGCGGGGGGAGAAGCACGTGGGCTTCCAGGGGTCCCACACCACCGGCAGAGCTGGAAATCAAATTCTGGTCCCCAGAGTTGCCTTCAGACCCAAAACTGCCTCAAATTCCCCCTGTTCTAACCTCTGTTCATATTTACACCCGTTAATTCCTTTTATCTTCCAGATTCTGCGTGGGAGACAAATTTTTCCTGAAGAACAACATGATCTTGTGTCAGATGGACTATGAGGAAGGGCAGCTGAATGGGAGCTTCGAGTCCCAGGTTCAATAGCAAACTCTGCTTCGCTGAAGCACTGTGGGATGGGTGCTCGGCCGCACGAGCAGCGAGGGTGCCTGTCAGCTTGCCTGCAATATTTTTTTAATTCTTGGTCCAGAGAGGACTATATACATTGTAGTACTTTTCCCCCCCAACACAAAGCAGTTACAATTTTAGATGTACAGTTGTGCCTGCTTAGCTGAGCACTGCATTGCCTGTATGTTTGTGAGTTTTTGGGGTCTGGGGGAGGGCTCTGTACAGTCTGTTTTCTGTATATAAACTGGAACATTTATTTTATGAAAAATGTAATGCAATTTTATTACCGGTGTGAATTAAAAATTATGAATGTTTCCTGGTCATCTTAGCTGTGGTTTGTTCCCCATGCGGTGAAAGCCAGTATTTCCTGTGCTTGACGTTGAGCAGGCTATTAGAAATATATACACAGATCGCTGGAAACTGCATGAATAAAAGCAGAGGCAGGAGTTCACACACACGAACTGGGGGAAGAAATGCTGCTGCAGAGTTAGACCTCTCCGCTTGAACCGTGCGGAGACTTGTGTCCAAAAACCTGCTGCACTGTAAAACAGGAGGGAATGAGCTGTGGGCGGGTGATGGCTGGGAACTGTCGGTGTCGCTGGCTGGGTCCCACCAAGGCTGCTGTGCAGTGCTGAGTTGCTGGCTGAGAGTCGCCTTGCTTTTCATCTCTATGAATTTAGACAGCATTTCCATGGCCAGGAGTGCTTGTGGCCAGCTGATACGGTGTCTCCAGTCTGGGCTGCGCAGAACAGGCTCCCTCCAGCCCTGCCAACAGGTGCCCAGGCATTGATCAGAATATTAATTTCAAGGCTTTGATAGGCAGTGGGGTTTTCCTGTGGGGCATTGCTTGTCCAGGTCTGAGCTGCTGCGAGAGCTGTTGCCGGGGTTCGAACGCAGCTGGGCGCTGACGCAGCATCCTTTTCGCAGCCCTTTTTGCTTACTCTCTGCCAGGTGCTTTGACCTCCCACGTAACAAAAGCGATCAGATTTGAAGCATCTCTCGTAGAAAAGTTCTGAACTGTGTTCCTGCTGCAATGCTTTGTGCAATGATTTCCAAGGTTATGCAATTCATGTGCAACCCACTGGACTGTACCAAACACATTTCTTTGTACGGTGAGTGTCACATTAATACAGTGCACCAGTAGCTGCAAAGGATGGCTGCAATTCTATTTATTTTGTCTTCTTGCTTTTTCTTAGATTTACCCCACTTTCCTCTAATAAATAGACACCGAGTACTTTTTTCCTGACGTGACTTAATTGGTTATTGGTCCTGGATCGTGTGCGTGTTCTCTGAATTGCAAATGCCACATGCAGTGCAGCTTGGTGCTGCTCTGCCTGTTGCATGAAATGCTTTTATGTACATCTATGTTGAATAATGGCTAAACAGAAGCAAAACACCACCAGACTTCATGCTTCACATGTTACCTGTCATCTGAAGCTACCTCAGACATGGATTGATTGATTTTTCTTCATAAACAGACATTTTGGATTGGGAGACCCATTATAAAATGTGTGGCCCCATCCCCTTTTATTCCCATGAAAATGGACTAGCAATTAAAAAGCCACCTATAGCCACCTATGGATAGGTGGCGTTTTAATTGCTATTCCATTTTAGTACCTTTTGGGGTTGGGCGGGGGGGTGTCTTTTGAGAAACTGTAGAGTTGATGCTTTTTTTGCAGAGGCTATTGCAGGCGGCCATACTGGGGCTACTGAAGGAGCAGCTTGTTGCCCAAACGTTTTGTTTCCTTGCTTTGAAACGGGCTGCTAGACAGTCGCTGCCTCTGCCTGTGCTCCAGGGTGACGGGTATCTGCCTGCCCGTGGGGTTTGCTGTAATTCAACACACAGTGGCAGCATGCGGGTCTTGTCCCATGGTGAGGATGGGAGCAGTAAAACCAAACCAAACCAAACCAAAACCCCTCACCAAACAAGCTGGGGGGGTTATTCAGATTTAGTTCAGATTCTTAAGGATTGAGTTTTGGTACCAGATTAAAAATCAAAAAAGTCCTTCAGCGAATGGTACTTAAACCTTCTAGAAAGCATTTTTTCTTGGCTTAGGTGGTCTCCTTGCTTCAGAAGAAAGGGAGGAAGAAAGTGTTACTCTTCAGAGCTGCTTGACTAATGGCTCCGCAGCTGCCACATCTCTCATACATTGCTGGGAAAGCTGCAGAAATGTCACCCCAGAGGCAGGAGCATGCTGGAAGAGAGGGTCACTTGTGTGGGAAATCCCACTCTACCGTTGGATGAATAAAAATGGCACTTGGTTGGTGTGAGCCATGTCTTGCTGTGTACGTGAGTCCCCACGCTGGCTCTGCAGGGGAGGCATATCAGCTGGGCCCCTTTGGATGTGCCTGGGCTGGGGGTGGTTTGGTGGGGTCGTTTTGATATGTGGCAATGCAACAGGCTGAGTCAGCAAACACAAGCAGAATGATGGAGCAGGAGATAGCCCAGGAACTTGGAGAAAAAAAACGGGTCATGGACTGGTAAATAGGACAAAATAATCAGTAAGGTGAAACAGCTACAGTAAGGTCTAGTCTCGGTAGCTGCCATCCAGCTGGTACTGGCAGCATGATGATGTGGTGTAGAGGAAGCCTGGAGCCAAGGATGAAGCACGGTTAGCAACATTAGCTGAGAACATGTAGCACACACGAGAGCAGGGAACACACAGGGGGCCCGGCGGTCACAGGGGATGTTACCAGAACAACATGGGTCTCTCCTCCCGGGGGTGGGGGCAGACATCAGGGTGGTGTATTATGAGAGATTGAACCCCAATAAAGAGCACCTCTGCCTTCAGGGCAAGGCAGGAACCGAGCCCTGCACGCCCCTCTGGAACATGGAGGGAGGCTGAGCCGGTACGGGCTGGCACTGCAAAGGCACGACTTCCCTTCCAGTTGTGCACACTAAATACAAGGTCCAGCAGCATGCTGCTTGGATGCCAACATCTCTTCGGTTTGCTCAGTGGTCCCTGACACGGGCATGTCTGGAGCCCTCCCTCGCTTGTGCTACAGCAGCACAGACACTTACACCTTGCCAAAACACCCTTCTGTCTGGGGAGTGGGGGTGTTAGTTACACCCTGGGCCATGACTCACATGCGATGGCACTTTGGGCATCTTGTTGCCTCCTTGCACTTCTCCTTGCTGTGAAATACTGGCAGTGCTCCCCTGCCGGGGTGCAGGGGCTTTATTTCTGATGGGCAGCCCTCTTGATTTGTCACCGTGGCTGTAGATCCAATTCCTTATGCCTAATGAGGAATTTCACGATGCTGTTTCATGCAAAAGGCCCGGCTGGTGGCTGGGTGGCTGGGAGGAAAGCCTGGGACAGGGCACAGCTTCTTGCTGTTGAATGGGGTGCAGCAAATGTCCAGTTGTCTTATTTAAAAAAGAAATACAAGGGAGAAATGGTGCAGCATCTGTATCTCCCCTTTTCTGTGTCTGCGCAGCAGACAAGGCCCACCTGCCAGAGCCCATGCCAAGTGGGATTTCTTTAAAAATAAAAATCCCAGGAGGACAATGCAATCATGAATTTTTGTCTGAACGCTGCAAATTTGCTTAATAGAAACAAGTGCTGGAGTGCAGACCTGCTGTTGAATAATCACTTCCACTCTACAGAGCAGAGCACGGAAACCTTTTGATGGTGTTATAGTCATCACTTGGCATAAATATTCATTCAAGGAATCAGAGCAGAGTAAATGGCATTTTAGACTCTAATCATTTAGTATTAACAGATAGCCTTTTTACTGCTAAAGATAACCACTGCTTAATCAGTTTACTGACCACTGGCATACAGTATGACATTTAAGCTTGTGCCTCGGCCCCCGTGTTGAGGACACAGCTGCCAGTGACCCCTCTGCCCAAGCCTCCATCATTCCCAAAGTCAGCCCAGCCGCTGCCAGCTGCCAACCACACACAACTGGCTTTAACATCTGAATTATCTGCCATTTGCCTCCTTATCTTAGATCAAAGTGGTATTTTAAGTTCATACTACAAATGTTAAAATCTAGGATCTTTTCTCTCTTTTTTTTGTCGTTGGGGCTAATGGCTGATCACAGCACAGTCTGAGATTAAAAACAAGACAGTATTTAAAGGCAATCAAAATCTCAAGCTTCTTCTCCATTCATCTTTAATGCTGGTGTAATTGCTGCACAGATTCTGGCTCTTCCTCCAGTCTTTTTTTTTTTTTTTTTTTTTTTTTGGTGCGTGCCTCTGTCTTTCAGAGGATGTTACACTTCCCTGAGCAGCATTAGCGCTATTGAGGACTCCGCTATCGACAATCCAGCTCGCCCGATTTCATATCTTGCCAAACAAGTTAATCTAATATTAACAGCAGTTTGTTACCTCGTTGTTAGCTTAATTTACTTTACAAGAAATGCTACATTTGCATTTCATCCCTCTGTCATTGGCTTGCAAACTGTGCTTCCCAATGCCAAGAAGGGATGGCTCACACTGTTTTGCGCGAGTCTCTCGGTGTGGTGGTGCCACACAGAGGAGGGGGCCATCACCCCGACCAGGCATTTTCGCTAATTGGCCAGGGGTGTGTGTGGGGAGTTGGAAGGAGGATTTCAAAAGCTGTAGAGCAGGTCCTGGAAATGCAATATTCAGAATAGCACAAATACCGCTGCTGCTCTTCCAGTAATATAGCTGAGTCGTAGACAGTAGTTTTCCCTGGTGGCAAACATATACAGTAAATGTCTTTAGTATGGAAATCAGCAGACATATGGGCTCAGCGGAGACTTTTGCAACACCAACAGGTTCCTCAGGCTTTTAGGGGTGCTCCCACACCAGCCCCTGCCGCACACCAGGGACTCACCAAGGTCTGTCTGCCAGCACGGTGGGGGCCCTGCATCTCACTTCCAAATTGCTGGGGTGGGGGGGAACCGTGAGCAAAGCCCTCCAAGCAATTGCTGAAAAGCCAATTCCCTGAACGGCCCAGCTCCTGGCCCTTGGCAGCTCTCAGACGGGAAGGCTTTTCGCTCGACCTGCTGTTTACTAACAGAGAAGGACTGGTGGGAGATGTGGTGGTCGGAGGCCGTCTTGGGCTTAGCGACCATGAAATGATAGAATTCTCCATTCTTGGTGAAGTAAGGAGGGGGGGAGCAGCAAAACTGCAACCATGGACTTCCAGAGGGCGGACTTTGGCCTGTTCAGGATGCTGGTTGAGAGAGTCCCGTGGGAGACGGTCCTGAAGGGCAAAGGGGTCCAGGAAGGCTGGACGATCTTCAAGAAGGAAGTCTTAAAGGCGCAGGAGCAGGCTGTCCCTGTACGCCGTAAGAAGAACGGGCGGGGAAGACAACCGGCCTGGCTGAACGGGGAGCTTTTGCTGGGACTCAGGAAAAAAAGGAGAGTTTACCGCTTGTGGAAGAAGGGGCAGGCGACTCAAGAAGAGTACAGGGATCTCGTTAGGTCGTGCAGAGAGGAAATGAGAAAGGCAAAAGCCCAGCTAGAATGCAATCTGGCCACTGTCGTTAGAGACAACAAAGAATGTTTTTACAAATATATTAATGACAAGAAGAGAGCCAAGGAGAATCTCCATCCTTTATTGGATGCAGGGGGGAACATTGTCACCGAGGATGAGGAAAAGGCTGAGGTACTCAATGCCTTCTTTGCCTCAGTCTTTAACAGGCAGACCAGTTATCCTCAGGGTACTCGGCCCCCCGAGCTGGAAGACGGGGACAGCGAGCAGGATGAACCCCCCATAATCCAAGAGGAAGCAGTCAATGACCTGCTACGCCACCTGGATGCTCACAAGTCTATGGGGCCGGATGGGATCCACCCGAGAGTGCTGAGGGAGCTGGCAGAGGTGCTCGCCAAGCCGCTCTCCATCATTTATCAGCAGTCCTGGTTAACGGGGGAGGTCCCGGACGACTGGAAGCTTGCCAATGTGACGCCCACCTACAAGAAGGGCCGGAAGGAGGATCTGGGGAACTACAGGCCTGTCAGCCTGACCTCGGTGCCGGGGAAGATTACGGAGCGGTTCATCTTGAGGGCGCTCACAAGGCATGAGCGGGACAACCAGGGCATCAGGCCCAGCCAGCACGGGTTCATGAGAGGCAGGTCCTGCTTGACCAACCTGATCTCCTTCTATGACCAGGTGACCTGCCTAGTGGGTGAGGGAAAGGCTGTGGATGTGGTCTACCTGGACTTCAGTAAGGCCTTTGACACCATCTCCCACAGCATTCTCCTCGAGAAGCTGGCGGCTCACGGCTTAGACGGGTATACTCTGCGCTGGGTAAAGAACTGGCTGGACGGCCGGGCCCAGAGAGTTGTGGTGAATGGAGTTACATCCAGTTGGCGGCTGGTCACGAGCGGTGTTCCCCAGGGCTCAGTTTTGGGGCCGGTCTTGTTCAATATCTTTATCAATGATCTGGATGAGGGGATTGAGTGCACCCTCAGTAAGTTCGCAGACGACACCAAGTTGGGTGGGAGTGTTGATCTGCTCGAGGGTAGGAAGGCTCTGCAGAGGGACCTGGACAGGCTGGATCGATGGGCCGAGGCCAACTGTATGAGATTCAACAAGGTCAAGTGCCGGGTCCTGCACTTCGGCCACAACAATCCCATGCAGTGCTACAGGCTTGGGGAAGAAGGGCTGGAAAGCTGCCTAGCAGAAAAGGACGTGGGGGTGTTGGTTGACAGCCGGCTGAACATGAGCCAGCAGTGTGCCCAGGCAGCCAAGAAGGCCAATGGCATCCTGGCCTGTATCAGAAATAGTGTGGCCAGCAGGAGTAGGGATGTGATCGTGCCCCTGTACTCGGCCCTGGTGAGGCCGCCCCTCGAATACTGTGTTCAGTTTTGGGCCCCTCACTACAAGAAGGACGTCGAGGTGCTGGAGCGTGTCCAGAGAAGGGCAACGAAGCTGGTGAAGGGTCTGGAGAACAAGTCTTCTGAGGAGCGGCTGAGGGAACTGGGGTTGTTTAGCCTGGAGAAAAGGAGGCTGAGGGGAGACCTCGTCACTCTCTACAACTACCTGAAAGGAGGTTGTAGCGAGGTGGGGGTCGGTCTCTTCTCCCAAGTAACTAGCAATAGGACGAGAGGAAATGACCTGAAGTTGCGCCAGGGGAGGTTTAGATTGGATGTGAGGAAAAGTTTCTTTACTGAAAGAGTGGTTAAACATTGGAACAGGCTGCCCAGGGAAGTGGTTGAGTCACCATCCCTGGAAGTATTTAAAAGACGAGTAGATGAGGCACTTAGGGACATGGTTTAGTGGGTGGTGGTGTTGGGTCGATGATTGGACTCGATGATCTTAGAGGTCTTTTCCAACCTCAATGATTCTATGATTCTATGATTCTCCAGCGGCCACACAGAGCCGCACCAGCTGCAGGGCTGGGAGGGGTAGTGGGATGGGGCTGGGGATGCCCCGCGGTAGCAGTAGGTGACATCAGTGACTTGGTGCCTGGGGCTGCTTGCCCTGCGTTAGGGGATGTGGCGTTGCTGCAGATGAAGATGGCTTTTGTGAGTGTTAGTTTCTGGCTTAATTCTTGATTAGCTCACTATATGCTGCATTGCTAAACCCTGTCCCTATTTATGGGACGCTGGCTTTCCACCTGCTCTAGCAATCGCTGCTTTCCGCTGTACTGGCCAGGGAGCGGCAGAGTTGCCTGCACTGAGTTTGTAATATTATTTCCAAAAGGGAAGGGACAGCAATGAGGTGATGCCACTCACCCCGTCCGCTCACCCCACTGTGTCCCCACGTCCTAGACATCAGCTTCTCACACAAAAATGGGCTTTTTAGCAGAGAGAGAGGTTGCAAACATTTTGCTAGGGGATGCCATTCAGACGTGGGGCTGGTCCCCGGCTGCCAGTCCCACTGCACCCTAACTCATCAGGTCGCTCCATCTTCTCCTCTGCTGGCACTTGTCTCTCCAGTCGAGCCACGTTTGAATTGACCCAGCGAGGAGAAGTCGGGTTGCACACCCCTATGCTATCCACAGGCAGTTAGAACCAGCGCCCAGGGCAAGGTATCCCTGCAGCGCCTTCTGGGGCAGGGCTGAGCCCCCACCGGAGGCACCAGCTTCAGGGGGAGCCTCGGTTTTCACAGCTCAATTTAGGTATCGCAGCTTACAGGAACTGAATGACTCTGAGGTCTGTCTGTCTTGCTCCGGTTTTAATAGCAAAACACTGAAGGATGCCAAGGACGTCTCTGTCCAGGCTGAGACACCTGGCAGGGCGGCCGCTTCATGATGCTGAAGAAGATTTTTAGTGAAGGTCTGAGAGAAAGCAGGTCTGGAGGAAGAGAAGGAGGAAGAGCAGCCACTCGGAGCAGGGTTTGGTCCTGGAGAAGCAGCAGGAGCCGGAGAGGTGGATCAAAGTGGGGGATCAGCCACGGACTAAAGTACTGAATATCAGTAGATTATTGTGAGCAACTGGAGGGCAAGTGCCCAAAACAGAGATCAGTTTTGCCACAGAAGCACTCTGAAACATCTCAGAAGTAATGTTAACATTAGTTTAAGTGTAAATATAAATAACATGAATGTAAATATATTGCACTGACCACAGCCCCGCAGCTTTGAGGCTGGTGCGGGCTCCCATGGCCATCCCAGCAAAACCTCCCCAGTGGGGAGATGATTTAAGTTGCTGCTGCATTGCTTGTCCATCATCCCTCCTGATGGCCAACCTTCCCTCCACCTCAGGCTTGAAAATTCGCTCTCCCCAGCGCCTTTGCCTGTGTGAGCAGCTGGGCGCCAAAGCCAGGGGCTCCCGCACCAGTGCCCGGTGCTGGATCTGCTCCCACCTGCCTGTAGCACCGTTAGCTCAACATGTAAGGACAAATATCACCAAGCAGGCAAACAGGTCAGATATTGGAAAAGGAGTGTGACATACCGAGGAACACACACACATCCTCTCTAAGCCATGGGCAATTTTTTCCCCCCAGGTGATGGAGGGGAAATGGCGGGGGCTTGGCTGGGTGAGCGGCTTTGGGTGTGCTGTAAAATGAAGGTACTCTGGAGAGGGAAAGCATGATGGTCCAAGCCTGTGACCCGGGCTCAGGTTTGCCCCTGGGAGACTCAAATAGATGGGCTTGTGGAAATTCATGGGCTGTTGGAGTTGCCCCCCCAGCCACGTCAGTGTTTCACCGCAAGCCCCATCAGACCCAGCACAACGCCCTTCTGCCCGGGCAGGGGTGGCAAGAGGAGCGGGTGGAGCCAGCATGTGCTGCGGAGGCACCCTTCAAAACTTTGCAGCCAGCCCTACCATGACTGCCTGGGTTTGGCCCAAGGCATGGCCAGCAGCACAGCATGCCAGCGCTGGACACACCCTGCATGCAGCTAGCAAGCTGCCTGCACGCCTGCAGCGAGACCGGGGCACACATCGCCATCACCCCCGGTCCTTTTTCTGCTGGTGTCTGCTAGGTGACGTCCCTGCTGCCCAGAACAGCACTGAGCATTCCTCAGGCCCTGGAGATCCAGCATGGAGACACAAGGTGTGAGACCCCCCTCCCCGCCCCCCCCCCCCCCCGAGAAATGTCACCAGTCACCCCCGATCCATGCCCGGCAGCCGGAGCCACAGTGCGGCATGCGGGCAGGCCCCTGGTGCAGCCGGTGCCTGCTGGAAGCCGGCGGGCACAGTGTGGCAGCACGCCCGTGGGCTGCAGCAGGGTCGTGGTCACCTTGCAGACCCAGTGGCAATGCAGAAATATGCATTTAGGCTCCACCACTGACTGGCCGCATGAAACCAAAGTCCCAGGAACTTCCTGGCATGAACATTTCGCTAACTAAAAGAAATTTATTTTGAAAGGAGCAAGAAGTTGTTGGGTCGCTCCTTTTGTTTCTTGCCACTGCAATATACACGTAGCTCGCACCTTTTCTTATTGCTTAGCCATGCCGAAGCAAGACCAATCAGGCAAATCGTTTCTCCCCATGCAGGCTAGCCAGGCCAGCGCTGGGACAGCAGGCGCTGCCCGCTGGGTGCTGCCCGCCGGCTGCCTGCGGGCGGGCAGGCGGGGCTTGCTGCTCGTTTTAGCCCTCGCTGGTAATACTCCTGGAAAGACATGTTGCTAATGCAACCCGAGCTTTTATGGGCAATTTTACTAAGAAAATTACCTTGGGAATAGCTTTATTATTACTAAATAGAATCAGGTATTTACTTAAAGGTCTTGAGATCCCTGTAGAAACCATAGAAAATTGTGTTTTTATTTAATGAAAACCTTGTTCAAAACCAGTGTTTCACTCTGGGGCTTATCTTGTGGCCCCGTGTGCATCCCACGGCAGGTGCCTGCACATGGCAGGAGTGCCAAGGCAGGGAAAGCACCCTCTCCCTCTGCAGCTCACCTGGCTTTTTTCACCCTTAAAATGCTTCCCTATGCACTTTGTCATCCATGTGTATCCCAGCGGAATTACACGTAGCCTGTTGGTGGTAATAGGGTGGTCATCAGTAGCGCTCAGGAACGTGCTGCCACCCTCCAAGGACAGCCCGTGGGTGGCATCCACCCTGACAGCTGACGGATCGCTCTTCTCCCCTCGGCCTCGGGTCCCATCACAGCTGTGACTCCTCCAGCCGTGGCCTCCAAGTCGGTGGCTCAAGGGCAATGGGTGGCCAAAACACCATCCGAGGCGTCTCTGTCCCTGTCCTCTGGCAGCAGCTGTAGAAAGGGGAGGACTGACCCTGCCCACAGCAGGCTGCTGGGGCCGAGAACAGGCGTACGGCCGTGCTGCAGCACCGCAGTGCATTTGGGCACACGTGGAAATCGTGCCAGTTGCAGAGACCGTGCCGCTGTTACCCCCAGTCTTTAAGAATGGCTTTTCAGTAAGTCTATTATTTAACCTAAGTAACCCCTTTAATGTTCAACACTCAGGTTCAGAAGGGGGGACTTCTGTTTGCAGTTTGGTTTCTGAAAAGAGCATATTTTTTTCATAATTTTTTTTTAATTATTATTTCTTAAATTCTTGCCAAACAGAGTCCAGAGATGCAGCGAAGCATCTTGCCTCGGTAGCACACACGGTGCAGTAACAGGAGCCCTGGGGGGCTGAGGCGACTCCCTCTCTTCTGCCTGCTGCAGAGGAGGGGGAAAGGTGTCCCAAAAGTCCCTATGGGAACACAAAGGTTCAGGACACAACATCCTCCAGAGCAGGACGTCTTGCCTCTGCACCCCAGAGGAGGCTCTGGGAAACCCCAGCCTTTGGCAAGAAAGAAACATCAACATTACTGCTGAGCTGTGGCCGCACCGGCAGGGCCGGGGGCTGCTGCTGGCCACGCCACACTGCGTCCCCTTACCCCGGTGGGGAGCAGCAGGCTCATAAATAATTCCGCAGTGTAGTGGCAATGTTGTAAAACATGAATATTTAGTGCATGGATAATAGTTGTTTATTCATACTTAAATGTCAGCTGGTGAAAACATATTTAAAAGGCTCCCTTCCTGGGGAAGCACAACCTGCCAGAGGAGACGGGCTGCAAGGGCAGCTCCAAAAAGTCACACCGTTTCTTGCCGCGCTGAAGCCCAGGGCTGGGGTGACGAACCCCTACACTCTCTGGCTGCACTGCGTCCCCACTCGCTGGGGACCAGACCTGCGGGAGCCAGCACCGTCCCGCTGTCAACGGGACCATCTCCCACCAACAGAGGGTTTCACACTTGTGCCTGGGCTAAATTTGGCCAAAACTGTGCTGGTTCTTCTGGTACGCTTGTGTAACCCACGCGGCTGAGCCACGGGGCAGGCTGGGAGGGGTGTGCACCCCCAGCATGGGTATGGGGCGGTGGGCACTTTGCAGGACAGGGCTGCTGCAACGGTGGGTGTGGGGACGCAGCTGAGGGTGCAGGCAGGGCAAGGTGGGACCACCTGCCCGCTGCCTGCCCACTGCCTGCCCACTCATGAGCACGAATGCAAATGTTCAACACTTGGGAAGGGGGAAAAAAAAAAGGCGAGAAATAAATTATCAGTAAAGTAAAGCAACACAAACTTATGAAGGACAATTTTTTTTGCTGTCAATACACACAAAGAGGCCAAAATTGGAAGCTTTTGAGGAAAAGAAATGCGTCTGAACTTCTGAGCAAATGAGAAAGTACTGAAAAGCCCTGCATTGCTGAGCTCCTCTGAGGTAACTTCTGTGCTCAGAGAGAATATTTCAGAAGACATTTTATTCTTTAGAAGATGCCAAAAATGCAAGACTTGGCACTTTAACAAAACAGAAAAAGGAAAACACATAATCTTCTTAACTAGTAAGTCTTTGAGCCCAGGATCACATTGTTGCCATATAATAAAAAGGGATGTTATGCAGTAATTTGGACAGTTAAGAATTCTGTGCATACTCAAAATCATGACATTTCAAGGACAATAAAGTTCGCTGGCTTGTAGCCATTGCCCATACGAAGAGAAAACAAAAAAACGGATTGTCAGCTGGTTATTCATACCACATTACAAAACAAGACTCCCAACAGGCAAACACTCTTTATTGCTTGTGTTTTTGCTCCAGAAATATATTTTTTAATTAAAAAAAAAATTTCTTGCAGCATTCATCTTACAAATGTTAACCCCTTAAAAGACAATTCTGACATACTTTGCCGCTGGCTTTTCCACTTCATAAATGTTCTACAGACAAGGAGAAAATCAGAAAGAAAAATTTATTTCTCACATGGCACGAGCTATCTGTTTCGTTATAGGGGAAAAAAAAAAAAGGCATTCAAGACACCTTTTATGTGGTTAATCATGTGGGATGCTTTGATTTTTGAGGTGTCTGACTTCAAATAACGCCTAGGGAGTCATTTTCCAGATAAAATGTGTGAAACCCGTGAGCGTGTGCCAAGTGGTGCCCCCAAACCCACAGCCAGGGTTGAGGACGGCCCTGGTTTTGCAAGGGGCTGCGGCACGGAGCCGGCGGCACCAGTGTGCCGAGGAGGCAGAGGGGTCAGGCCCTGCTTGGCTGGGGCTGGCGGCCAAGCAAGGCACAGCAGGGAAGGGCACCCACCATGGGTACGGCGTTATTTTGGCTTGTGGTATAACATCACTTTACCATGACCTGCTGGGTCATACAGGCTCCCTTATTGCTGTATTATTACTACAGTATGTCCTTGTGCACAAATGATGATTTCTTTTGCTTTTACAGATGCTTTACGCCGCTGGCAGGCAATGCCGCTTGCCTGCGCCACTGCCCTTGCTTTCTGAAGGCCCTGCTTCGGCGACTTTAGCCAGGAGCCAGGAAAGCCAAGCTCTGAGCCACATACTGCTTAACCCCACACTTTTATCCTTTCATGGCTCTTTACTTCCATGATTTAATTTCTCCCCAAAGAACTTTATTCTGGCTTTTAAATAAAGAATGAGCTTTCTAATAAGTCCTCTTCTTGCAGAGTCACTCTCCTTTTTAGAAACAGCTGAAGCGCCATGATTATTACATCACTGGATAAAATTGTGAAGTACGAAATCCTGAAAAACTACTAAGCACCTGCCTTGAGCTTGATCAAAACCCTGACTACCCCTCTGTGAGCCTCACCAAAACACCAGTGAGGGTGGAGAGCCTCCCCAGTGCCTGTGGGTATGTGCTTGACCCTCACTGGGGCGTGCTCGGGGACCATGTGGCCACGGCATGAAGGCAAGATGCTGCGGGGATGGTCTCCTCCTGGCCAGCGTGGCTGGGGGCAGCACTCTGTGGTGCGACTTGCCACAAGCCACTGCCCGACTATCACTTTGGTTTTCACTTCCAGCAGGTGACCAACTCTATTGGTGTGACAGGCCACATGCTCCCGGTCCCTGGTGGGTCTTGTTGATGAGGTTTTATAAACATGACAGTTATCAGCGGCACAGCCTACCCTGATGATCCTTGAACTGTATTTATTCATTTATTTGTAGAGAGGCAGGCAGTCCAGGGAAATTAAATGGAAGCCTTCCTCGCTGATGGGGGGGAAGGCAGGTTTCTGACATGCTGTTTCCCACAGGTCATTATCCTGCCTCTTTAATTGTCCCAAGGGGTTGTGCTGGAACAGCTGCGGGTTGTTTGCAGCAAGATGCTCTGGGCTACAGCTTCTGCAGGCAGTAGGGGACCTGGCCCGGGGAGTGATGCTGGGAGCACCTTGTGGCAACAGGTATGGCAGGGGGAAATTCTGGGCTTTTCTGGGCTTTTGTTTGGGCTGAAGAAAGCGCAGGAGGTGTCTGCAGTGCACCCGGGGAATGGGGTGAGCCTTGTGGGAGGGAGGTGATGGGCACGTGGTATGTGGAGGTGCCATGTAATTCTGGCCTCTTGCTAAGAGCTGCAATGGTATGTGAGGAAAGAAATGCCAAATCACCTCAGTCAAAGGACAAGGTATTATAGCTCTCCTTCCCTGAATTGCCAGCCCTTCAATCATTTTTATCATTTTTAAAATGGCCAGTAGAAGATGCTGGTGCTGGACCCTCTCAGCCACACTCGCTGCTGTGCCAAACCTCCCCACTCCCCGCAGCTCCTGTGAGCTGGGGTGAGCCCTCCTCAGCTGCCGTGCACCGTGCAGCCCTGTGGGAGGGAGCAACACCCCTGTTAGGTCACAGGGCTCCCACAAAACTGCCCCCCTCCTGCCAGGGGCACGGGCTGTGGGATAGAGGAGCACACTCAGCCATGCTCTTGTGCTGGGGTGGGGGGGTCCCCCATCATTTAAATAAGCCTCTCCTGACCACAACTCAGGGGAGAGGCTTGGCCGACAAACTTTTATAAGTGCTTTTGGGGAAATTGCTTGTTGTTTGTTTGTGGAAATGCCCCAGGATAGATCCTGAACTGATGCAAATCAGCTCATCTCCCGTCGTCACTGTATTGTTCTCATCCTCCAAGTCCTGGGTTGGCTCCCTGCTCCTCCATAGGAGCTCCCACTTTCTGTGCCGCCGGTTTCCACCCACCGCCTTGCTCCTTGCGTTTCTCCCTCTCCTCCCAAGTTCTTGAGCATCTTTATTTGCAGCGTGATTTGCTCAACCTTCGTTTTGTGTTTTAATCCACGTCAGTCTCTTCTCTGGCTCTGCCTATATCTGTTGTTGCCTGTATTTACCTTGTTTTGATTGCACATTCTCCGGGACAAAGCGCAATGATGCCATTCTGTGGATAATTAAATTTGTCTGGGTGCGGTCCAGCCAGCGGGATGATCCACGCCGTGTCACGCAGGAGGACATAAACTGCCCGGATTTGCATGCAGAGTCTGTCATCTGCTGTGAATCATTTTGGGATGCTTTTGCATGAGAGAAGCCGTTTAAAAATAAATTGTATTGTATTAGACTAATGGAAGACAATAAATTTGGCTGGCCTTTTAGCTTAAAATTCATCAATGTCTGGAGCTGGAAGGGGGAAGGAGCTGGAAGACATTGAGCCACTGGGCAATTAATGGCCAGGAGCTCGGCACTTGCCAGGCTGCTGCGATGCCTGGCTGTGTCACAGTGCTCAGGCAGGCATGGGGACAGCACAAACATCAAACCCCTCTTAAAAAAGCAAAAACTACAAAAAAAACGCTCTTTCAAACATCGGTTAACAAGATATCCCTTAATCAAAGTCTGCTCTAAGTTGCACTGTGCAAAGGGATTATTGCAAGATCAAAAAATTTTGAATTATTGAAGCCCTTCAACCCTGATGGTGTTTGCTGTCCCCTGCAGTATGGCAGGGAGAGCCCCTTTTTGGGTGTAATTTCCCCAAGATGGGAACATAGAATCATAGAATCATTAAGGTTGGAAGAGACCTCTAAGATCATCGAGTCCAACCGTCAACCCAACACCACCATGCCCACTAAACCATGTCCCTAAGTGCCTCATCTACTCGTCTTTTAAATACTTCCAGGGATGGTGACTCAACCACTTCCCCAGGCAGCCTGTTCCAATGTTTAACCACTCTTTCAGTAAAGAAATTTTTCCTCACGTCCAATCTAAACCTCCCCTGGCGCAACTTGAGGCCATTTCCTCTCGTCCTGTCACTAGTTACTTGGGAGAAGAGACCGACACCCACCTCGCTACAACCTCCTTTCAGGTAGTTGTAGAGAGCGATGAGGTCTCCCCTCAGCCTCTCCAGGCTAAACAACCCCAGTTCCCTCAGCCGCTCCTCATAAGACTTGTTCTCCAGACCCCTCACCAGCCTCGTTGCCCTTCTCTGGACACGCTCTAACACCTCGACGTCCTTCTTGTAGTGAGGGGCCCAAAACTGAACACAGTATTCGAGGGGCGGCCTCACCAGGGCCGAGTACAGGGGCACGATCACATCCCTACTCCTGCTGGCCACACTATTTCTGATACAGGCCAGGATGCCATTGGCCTTCTTGGCCGCCTGGGCACACTGCCGGCTCATGTTCAGCTGGCTGTTGACCAACACCCCCAAGTCCTTTTCTGACAGGCAGCTTTCCAGCCACTCTTCCCTATGTTGGCCCTGTGCTGATTTTGCCCAGCAGTGTGTGAGAGGGATTGCAGAATCAAGCCTGCAGCTCAAGCAGACTTTCACTGGGCAGTTTTGGGGAGGTAGCATACAGAGTGCACGACCCATCTCTGCACTGACTCGCAGTGGAGGACAGGGGTCCTGGGACAGTGCCACCTTGCAGGGGTTGCCCTGCAGCCCCATCCTGGCCGTGGGGGTACCACAGGGAATCATTCACGATCAGAACTCCCGGCTTGGGAAATCCATAGGAAGAAGTGCACCGGCTGGAAAGTCAGCTTTATGGTTATTTCTGGGCATCACCACCTGCTCTGAGCACCAGCGACCCACTCCCCCGTCCCCTCACATCCCCCAGCATATGCTCCCTTTGTTTTCCCGCTACTAAACCGCCGCAGATAGACCACAGCTCCAGGTGGCTCCAGCAATGCTCCAGGAGAGCACGCCTGTGGCATGACAGCCCCCTGACACCAAGCCCGGGGCTGCGGCAGAGGCTCCTCACTCCTCACTTGCGTTAAGGTCCAGGGGCTTTTCCCCTCAGCCCCCACGTGCTGGTGATGCCTCCTCACCCCAGCGCTGCTGTAAATTTTGGGTGATTCTGGTAATTTCAGTGGAGTGAGGCCTGATTGATACCCATGTATGTGGGAGGACAGGTGAGTGCAAGACTTGGAGGGAAAGCAGCTTATTAGTAGAGCAAATCATTCACAGTGAATAATTTCTTCAACAAACACAGCTCCTATTTCTGAATCTCTGTGAAGGGGCTGTGCTTTTCCCAAATCTGTTGGTGTCCAGTATTAATGGATTTTGCTTTTTTTCCTTCCGGTGTGGGACGGGTGAGAGTGCACCGGCCGTGCTCAGGCTGTCCGGGTGAACTGCGATGGCTCACACCAGTTGTTCACTCTGGTACCTCATGAGAGTACCCCGGCACTCCCCCTCTGCCCAGCCACAGCAAAGGCCCTAGAAACATTCCATTTCCCCGAAAATACAGCAAATGCAAGGACTTGTGTGGAAAGGGTTAATATTCACCTAACACAAAAGACAATGCAGGCAAACCTTGATCGTTGATGGAAGATGAAGACAAAAGCCATCTAAGCAGGGCTGCTGCAAGCTCATGCTTAAACTCACCTGAGTGTTTGAGAGAATTCCCTGGATATATTTGCCTAGTAATTTTTAACTTCATACATTTGAACTACTACAACTGGTAGTTTTCTTTCGCATCTTCAGCGGCACTCAGACAGGTAGGAGGAGGAGAAGAGAGAAGCCAAGAATGTAATTTATGGGAGGAAAAGCTGCAGCAATCAGATGTTTTGTCCTCTACAAAGTACTCCTGCCACTTAAGTGCCCACTTGTTGAATGGCGCTGTCGGTTGATGTCATTTGCTGGCTTCGTGAGCGGCTTCTTCCAAAAGCTCACTCTGAGGAAAAGCATATTTTAAAAAACGCATGTGTATGATCTGGACTCTGCTGTTAGAAGTGATGAGTCTCAAGGTCTTGGAAACTCACCTCCCTTGTTGCTGGTAACATGATCTAGCAGCACTCCTGAAACCTGCCTCCCTCACACCCACAAAACATTGCATTTACAGCAGGAGATATGGGCCATGGGTAAGATAACGGCTATGAGAAAGCTGCAGGTACAAATACGGCATGCTTTGAACTGTTGCTGTCTTTCCTCGCGTACAGATCGCTGACGGTGCTGATCTGGCCAAAGTTAACTCTGCCCATCGATGCCCACCCCGTCCCAAATCAGGGTCCCAAGGAGGTAACTTGGGCAGATGATTATTCAGCAGGAAGGTGTGATGGGCAACACCTACTTGTGTATATGGTGATGGCTGACTACACTAGGCAAGTAAAATAAGCTCAGATTTTATCCCCATTAGCAATAGCTCAAACTAGTACATCTTTTCCGTGGCTGGTGATGGGTTGACACAGCAGTGGGCCCCGGGGCTGCCCGCCTGCCGCAGCTGCTGAGAGCAGGGGATTTGGGATTAGGGCCTTGTCCCCTCAGCATCCTGCTCCGAGCCTGCCTCCCCTCACGTCATCTCTGCCCTGAGTTTTGCAGGGCTTTTTTGCAGAGTCACTCCTGGTGACTTCTCTGTTGTAGACCAACACTCAGCAGTGCGGCTGCTCCCTCCCCAGCACCACGGTGGCTCTCCCAGTGTGTGTGTGCAGCACAAGAGCCATACCCAGGGGTTGTGCTCAGCGCTGCGCAGGAGATAAATCTGTGCCTGCGGAGCACAGAGCAGCACGGGTATCGCTGCCCTGGTAAATCACGCTGCTCAGGAGTTCAGTAGATTAACTTTCTAGTCATCCCAGGTCTTTTAAAGGGCTCCTCTTTTTTTTATTATCCAATTAGCTATACATGTTAATAAGAAATTTTCTTTTATATAAAACTAAGCAAATTTTTTTTCTCTGCCTGGAGTGACATAAATAGACCTTTTCACATATAGCTTCAGTGTCCTGGGACTGATTTTTGCTGCTTAGAAAGACTGTAATTTACAGGTGATTGTTTGGAGGACTTCAGATTACCACTACTCATATATATGGATATATAAATAAAAAATGAAGCTTCTCAGGAGATTCTGCATAAACAATTTTCCTGGGAAGAAAAAGAATTCTCAATTATAAAAAATACCGTTGTTTTTTTTTTTTATCTATGCCACTGCATAAAGTATGGGTAGATTATTTCAGTCCTTCATTTCTGTTTCAGCATTTCTGGACCACTTCCTCTAACATTTTATCTTTTTTCTTCCATCATATAAATCCTCATATATTCTGCTCCCAGAGGAACTGGCAGGTTTGGAGTCTGGAGGCAGCAGGAGCCCTGCTGCCCCAGCCCTGCCTGCCCACACTGCCTCCGAGAAGAATAGGGATGGGAAGGATTAGCTCCGGCTACCTTAATGAAATATCACTTCAGCTCCTAAGTCTCTCTCACAGAAAAATACACACACACACAAAGAGGAATACTTCTGGAAGCTGCTTGTGATTTTATTGCCTTGCTGCTGGGGAAGCCCAGCTGGCAACAGTTCACAGGCACCTCTGCTGCTGGGAGCTGCTGACAGTGTCTACTCGCAGCAATCAGGCTTTCTGTTAAAGCGGGATACCCTAAAGTCACTGTTTCACTTTGGAAGAGATTTATATAAAGTTTGTTGGCTCCCAGCTCACGACAGAGCTGTAGCTCACCCAAACCAGGACTGTGGGACTTGAGCGGTGCAGCAGGTCTGCGGCAGCAGCCAAGGGCATGTCTGCAAGAGCAGCCTTGCAGCAACGCCAGGCAAGCACCCAGGGCTGTGCATCCCCTGCAATGTTTTTCCAGCCTCCAGTGTCTGTGCTTCGGGGGCAGCTGTAAGGGAGAGTTGTATCGTAGCCCTTGAGGGACCTTTTCTGCCATGAATTTGTCCAGTTGCTTTTTTTTTTTTTTTAACTCGTATGAACTTTCAGGCATCTGCAACGTTTATTCCATGGTTTTGTGATTTTTTTCAAACTTATAAACACATTAATGCAAGTTTAGATGACTGAGGTGACCTGAAAGTAGATCATTTAGTGGTAGTTAATGCACCTTCTCACCCACCAGAAAACAAGTTGTTTCTAGTCCTTTTATTAAAGCTAGCAGCAAAATCTGCCTTCAGCTACCAGCGTGCATTTCCAATATAATTAAGGGGTTTAAAAATGAGCACAACGTGCGTGGGGGAAAAGGGATCTCTATGTAAAAAGAACATGCTTTTAATTGAGATTAGTTGATCCATATTCCATTAAAAAATCCTGTCCTGTGGACACTGTCCCCTCACAGCCAGGTCATATTTATCAGCCTCCGCGCACACAGGGTCCCTTGTGCTGCTGCTCTCCCAGGGAGCTGCGAGAGGAGCGGGAGCGGGACGGGCTGCTGTATATCACCCATCTCCTGGTCACCAAATGAGGATTCAGATTCACACCGAGATCTATAAAAGTCAGTGGTTTATTACTGTCTTGTATTTCTGTATTAACCACCTCATTATCATCCCAAATGGAGTATAAATCCAAGGGTATCCAGTTGCTCAAGCCCATGTGCTCATGCTCCCCCACCTCTGGCCGTATAAATCTCAGCTCTGGGTAATGGGAGGGACCCTGCGGTTTCTGAGCTCAGGAGCAGGCAGTGTTTATAAAGGACGAGTTTCCTCTGCTTGGGGGCAGGACAGGCAGCGCTCCGTATTTCTCTTGACCGTGCCTCTCTGCTCCTGCGGCTGAGCCACTAGCGCGGGGAAGCAGCAGCACTGGTGCTCCCTGGGGACCCCACAGGCATGAAGCTGTGCTTGCTGCCAAGCTGTGTGTCTGGCCCCTGTGCATTTGAGAGATGTGCTGGTCCCTTGCAGGATGGTCTGTCTTTGCGGTTTGGCGTTTTTCACATGGGTAGTGGTGGTTTTGTTCAGCCCTGTGATTGCTGATGCAAGGCCTGTTTCCAAGCGGCTGGGAACCAGTCAGGGCGAGCCCTGCATGCTCTGGCCTCGGCAGCATGCCGCCTGCTTTGGGCACTTGCCGTCTTGTTCTTGTGATGGAGACTGCCTGAAATAATAACTAGGCTGGACTAGGCTGGGTGAGATCATGTTGCAGGCAGCAGCAAGCAGCCACGGCTAGAAACAGGGATCTCCCCGGATGAGTCCTAAGGTGCACAGGGGATTCACTGCTTTGGAAAACCCTGAGTCAACCCCCCCCCGATACATTGAAAAGAGCTTTTATGCCAGGCCCACAGTTCACTGCATGTCAGAGTCAGAAATAATGCCAGAGGAGGCACATGAGCTCTGCCACGATCATGAGGTCTCATACCCATGAGCATGTGCCATTAGCAGGAGACAACTTTTCCTGTAGTTCAAGGCTAACGACCATGCTTTTAAGCATCGGTGAGCAATGTTACTCTTAACAATGAGGTATAATTTTCTAAAATACATCAGGAAAAAAATGCAACCTTTGGACCAAGCTCTCCCAAAGGCAGCAGCTCTGTTGGCCTTGGCAGGGTGATGTGGGTGTGCAGCAGCCAGGACACTTGTCCTGCAAATGAGAGCTCGTGCATTTATAGCTCGGCTATAAACTTCGTAAGGACAGGCTGGCTTATGCCGTTATGAATTGGGGCAGCTCAGACAGGGTTAATGCACTCTGGCATCACTGCTTCCTATTTTGTTGCTGTCTGATGTCAAAACAGCAATTTCCCAATTTTACTAAACAAATCCTTTTTTCCGTTCTGTTTTCATTATGCAGTAATGAACTAATTATTTAACATCTCCAAAGTACTTCAACGGAGCCATCTCAAATCTGATGCAACTCTTAGAAAATTATTTTTTTTTAAAATCCCTCTCTTCTCAATGAAGCATGATGCCTTTCCCTTCAGGTTAGTGCTAACTACTGAAAAACTCACGTCTGAGCAGGAGCCTGGTTCGCTGTCCCTCCCTCTGCCCAGTTACTCGGTGTTTCCAGCATTACAGTTTGATGTGATGGAAACTACAGGTGGAGAATAAGACTGAAGGTTGAAGCTGCTGGTATTACAATTACATGAATCTGTATGATTCTGTATGTAAGTAGTGGGCCAAGGCATGTTGCTTTTCTCAAAGAGCTTTTCTTTTTTGTTTGTCTAGTTCATTTAGTGGGATGAGACCAAATGAATGATGGGGAAAGCAAAACTTTTTAAATTAAAATTATTTTCTGTTTCTGCATAATACAGGGCACTGTTTGAGTAGCTGCCTCTTTTAAAACATGCACATCACCAATGGCTATTTTTGCTGCAACATCCTGTCCAACGCGAAGTGATGAGTTTCCCAGAATCTGATAAATTACACCCCTCCTTCGCAAATTATTCTCCTTCAATTTTACATGACCTCTGCTCTTGACTTGTGTGCTGGAGAGGGTGACAAGCTTTTAAACTTCATTTAATGCTCATACCCAAGAGTTGCAGAGTTTTCCAGGTTTCTCAGAGGTTGAGCACACTTCTCGTACTCTGCATGCATGCTTTTTTTTTTATTATTATTTTTATTATTATTTTAATCACAATGCTGCTGCTCCTGAGGTGATTCATGCACCCAGGTCATGTATATTCTAAAGCAAAGCTTTTGAGGAGAGAAAAAATATCAGGCACGGATACATTAGGGACACAGTTAAGAGCCTGCTTGATGCTATGCCCAATGCTGAAACTGCCATGAGGAAGTGCAGCTCTTCTCCTCTTCCTCCTCCTCCTCTTCCATGAGCTGCTGAATGCCTCCTGTTGCCTTCCCTCTGGCATCAGGTTACCCCTCCTTTGCTCTTCGTCATTGGGTGCTGAAACATCACATGGTTGCACAAGGAATTTTGTTCTGTGCCTCTTCTTTCCCTCCTTTGGGTCTCTTCTCCTCACGGAAACAATCATTTCTCGTTTGGCATGTTCTGGGCTGTAGGCTTCAGGCAGGTTCTCCCTCATTAACACCCTTTGAAAGTACATTGGTAAAATGTCAGTGTCATACTTCATCATACAATGAGAATTATTAAGTGTACATTGTTATTCCTGGATTCATACTTACACCATCTCTCTTTGTCTCTCTGGAAGTCTCATGTAAAGATCAAATATGATGTTACGGATGATGGTTAGAGTGAGCAATGCTCCTTCACCTCCTACTCCTATTCCTTCTTTTTTTAAAAAATTTATTTTCTCCCCTCCAGTGGATCTTTTCCCCATCCTCATTATACCAAGCAAAAGCAGCTGGGATACTGGCAGCATGGTCCTTTGCGGCTTTGTTGGGGTGTGATGGGGGAATTAAAGTGTTAGTAGAGCGGTTGGTAGTTATGGCCGTCCACAGGTCGTTTCAGAAGCCTGGCTGCGGGGACGGCTGTGGGGCTGCCCCAGTGCCCGCACACCAGCATGGGGAGAGGCACAGCTGGGGCCCACATACGGCAGCTTTTCAGGTCTGAAATTGGGGTCTGTAGCACCGACTAGCACACGAAGGAGCGTTAAACCATTACTGCACATTACCTGCTCAGGTTCGCCTTTAGCAGAGTAATCTGCTCTTGTGGTGGCTGGGATTGCTCATGGTTGGGGTCACTCCTGTTGGTAGCCGCCAGCTGGGCTGTCGTGTGGGGAAGACAGGATAATCCTGGCTTTGAGCCTCCTGGAGCTGCCCAACGCAGGAAACCCCTGCATTGTCCTTCTGCAGAATCTAACGTTTAATTTGGATTTTATCTACAGAGAACTGCATCTTCTGCACCGCTCCATCACCTTTCCAGAATACCTTGAGCACCTCAGCAAAATGGCCATCTTGGGAAGCCTACAGGCTTTCCTGCAAGGAATATAATTTACCAACAAACGGGAGCACGAACTCAAGCACATGTACACTTACTTGCATGTGGTAGAGGAGGCGGAGGGCACACATCCCTCATGCAAATGGCTTATTAAGAGGCACGTTCCCCTTTGAAAAGTAGTACCAATGTCTTTCACCTCCACACTCGGCCTTTTTATTTTTATGTATGATGCTACAGTGAAATAAATGCAATTTAATTTGGGTTCTCCAGTTCAGCAGTTTGATATCCAGGTTTCACACACAGGGATAGAGAGGCTTGCATTTGGGTAAAAACGTGCTCCCAGAGACCAAGCTCAGTTAATTTGGCCCAGAATAAGACCCATTGGCAAAGGCGAGCCTGCCACGGCCCCGGTTCAACTGCTGCCTTACTCTTTCATGGACAAAAACCTGAACTCCAAAGCAAGTGAAAGGTTCCTATGGCTCTGCAAGCACCATGTCCAGCCCATGCAGGCTGACCCAGAAACATGCAGAGTAGCGCAGAAGCAGCAGCACCCATGCCGGTGATGGACAGAGCTGGCGGCTGGCCACTAACCAAGCCCCAAACCCCAAAATGCAGAGGCACTGGTTTGCTCAGTGGGAGGGAGAGAGGTGACCTTGCTGCCAAAATCTCTGTGTAGCTTGTGGGCTTGTCACAGTGGGAATCTACTTTCTTGTTGGATGCAAAATGGACCATTCAGCAGCATCCACAGCCCTGAATCCCAGAGAGGATCCTACGGGAGGATCCTGTTAGCTTGCACTCACCCTGTGCAGTCTGCAGGGGAAAAATACTGAGACAGTAAATACAGGTGGGGTTTTATTCTTCTCCGTTGTGGTTCATTCTCCTATGAAACAAAGTATTTAGAGCAGAAGGCCAGCCACCGTTGGCAAGAAAAAGTGTCTGCAATGCACATGCTGGACACAGGCATACGTTGTTCCTGCGCCCCTGCGGATGGACGACCGAGCGCGATTGCACCCTGCACTGGAAATGCAGGGGAAGGACACGAGGGGGTGCATTGACCTTTGGGAATTTGGAATTTAACCTCGAGATATTAATCGAGAGAGTCTTTTGGAAATTCATGCTCACAGGTACAATCTCATACATTTCAAAGCCCTGGTCCGGCTGCTCTAACGTAATTTTAGGCTCCTGAGGCCAAGTCAGCACCAGGAGAGGGTGAGAAGAAAGGAATTTAATCAGAAATTAAGAAATTTCCCCAAACCTTCATTCATTTTGGGGGTATACATTTGCTGGAGGGTCCTCACCAGCACACTCAGCATTGCTCTGGTCACTGCAGACTCCTCTAGGCGAAGACGACTCACCCTGACTTTGGAGCTGTCGCAAATGAAAGGCACTTAACAAATGTTTCTGAAATAAGAAAGCCTCTGTACTCCTCTCCTCGTCATTCATTTTCAAATTGATAAGTTAAATACTGTACTCAAGCATAAACATTTCTCAGGGACAAAGTATAAACATTTCTAGTGGAGTGCACTTAATACAATTTTGTTTGCCAAGTGGCGCTGTCTCCTCCCAAGCTATGACTATGAGAGGGTTTTATTTAAAAGGAGATATAAATTAATTGCACTCAGCACAGCCTCTCATCCCAGCTCTCTCCTGCATCCGTACCCTTGGACTCTCTGAAGGAAAGGGCAGGTGGGAGCTGCTGCGGCACAGCCTTGCTGAAATGCTGGCAGGACACTGCTGCAGCCGTTCCCCTGCCTGCTGCCTCCCCAGTCTCCCCTAGATATTTTTTTTTCCCATTAGAAGAGACGTGACTGGATTTGCTTTAGTTAGACGCATACAGATGCAATCCCATAAAAGACCTCCTTCCCAAGGCAAGGGTTAATGCAATGTTTTGCGACTTGGCTATATGGTAATGGGAGATACCAACTCTTAGACAGCTGGATTAGATTAATATATGTTAGATATTTTAAGGTCTCATTCAAGAGAAGAAAGTCTAATTTTAGACTTTGATTGAAAACCCGTCTTGGTAATAGCATGGCTAATTTCCTTTCAAAATTGGCAAAATTTAAGTTTCGACAATGACTTAAACTGGGCCCAGCTACTAACAAGTCTGAGCTTTCTGACACCTGTCTGTCTGCCCCTTCTCTAGCTGAATTCCCATTTAGGTGCAAATTTTACAGAAATTGGTGAAACCTGACTCTCATCCAATTCATACTTGGTTATATGCTTTGTTGATCCCTGAAATACTTTGGAAGAAAATGAGGAAAAGTGCCCCCCTTGTGAATGGAAATCAATTTTGCATTCTAGACTAAAATTTCCATGTTTCGCAAAGAACTGCGTGCTACCAAAGCCGCAGCCAGGTGTGGTGTGTGCTGCAAAGCCTCTCTGCCTCCATCACCCCAAAATGAAGGCAGGCAGTCGTAAGGTCATCAACTGTTTTGAGGTTTGTTTTCTGTGAGATGCTACAATTCCTACATGGAGGATTTTGATAAAAAGGTTTCCTCCACAGCAATGTGACCTGCCCGTTTCAAAGGGGGAGGCTTGGGGCAGGGGATGGAGGCTGGGGATTGAGGCTTCAGCCCAAGCGCTGGAGGGTCCCGCAGACCCCGGCCCGCTCGAGGCCCCTCTGAAGCTCTGCCCAACACTGGCCCCACTCTTCCCTACAAGGAGATGCAATCTGTCAAGTCTGCAGAAACAAACTTGTTCTTATAAAACACACAGCAGTAATTTTACGGTACAAGAGGAGAGACGTACAGCCAGGGTCTTGCTGCTCATCAGAAAAATGGCAGCTACCTTTTGTATGACTATTGCTTTCTTTCACTTTTTTTTACTTCTGGATTTTTTTTTAACCTTTAAGATTAAAAACCGCCCAAAGAAGGCTTACAAGGTTTATGGCAGAGGTATACAAGAAGCGAATTAAAATTCCATAAATATATTTGCTGGCTAAAATTTATATATCCTGTATTCCTTGGGTATCTAATTAGACCCAAGAAGAAAATAGCCCTGCAAAGGATACGCATTTTGTTCAAATAATTTTTAAAACTTGAGCTAAATAATAGCCATTTTATACTGCACACAATATAATTGTTCTTCTTGTATTGGGGAGCAGTTATAAATTATCTGGTATCCCATTCAGTCTTGTTGCCACGCCGAGTACCGAACAATTGTGAATGTAGTTACTGGGCACGTAAATTCACGGCTTTCTGACAG
Source organism: Aptenodytes patagonicus (assembly GCF_965638725.1). Classification (NCBI taxonomy): domain Eukaryota; kingdom Metazoa; phylum Chordata; class Aves; order Sphenisciformes; family Spheniscidae; genus Aptenodytes; species Aptenodytes patagonicus. The sequence goes on from NC_134955.1 coordinate 14,024,166, forward strand.
CTATACCGTTATTGCTGCTGCTAACTAACCTTCTGCATAAAAAATGCAATCCCTAGGAAAGAAGGAGCATTTATCTAAGTGCTGACATTGAAACATTCTGAATAACTCTTTGAATCATTTGTACTATTATGGGTAGAAAATGTAATTATTGTAATCAGCCTTGAGTCTGAGGCGATGTTGTTTTAAAAAAAAAAAAGAAGGGAGAGGGAGAGAGAGGGGGGAAACCAGATCTGAACAACGAAAATGAACCTTGATAATGGAGCAGCCTTGAATTCCACTTCATTTATCACACTAATGGATGTCAAGATGACCTCAATCAAACATTTTGTTTTCCAGATTTAAGCAATGGAAAATGCTTTCTTTTTTTTTTCTGGAAAAAAAAGAAAGTTATTTAAATTGTTCCTAGTAATTACATTAGAGTAGAAGGTCAAAGTCAATATGAAATAATATCCACCAACCTTTTGATGAGACTAGTCCAGGCTCTTTAGTGACACAGTTCACATATCTCTATAATTCTAGTGCAAGCTTTGTGTTTCTCCTTCCCTATCCCTTATGTTTTTATACCTAAATAGAAATCACATTTCTTGCTGTTTTATTAGTTCTCATTTGGAGCCCCAGTAGTATTTCATCTAATATTTTTAAGTAAATGATCATGTGGTTTAAACACTATCTCCCTGACTACCATATTTCAGGATAGGATATAGCTGTAAAAAAGGTACAGAAATCCAAATAAAAAGAAGTTTATGACAACAGCAGCTCATTACAATGTCGTGATTCACCTAGGCCAATCTTGTGAAGAATATCGCATGGGATCTGAAGTAGGTCCTGGGCAAAACATTGTGAACATGGGCCCTGTATCCAGAGTTGAATATTTCAGTTCAGTTAGATCTCTGTGACGGACAAAAGCATCCAGATACCGACACTTCTGCTCCCCATGACTGGTAAAACTTGTTTGGATCCAAATTTAGCCAGGGCCCACAGCTGCCGCCGGTGGCTTGTCTTCTTCTGGGTCATACAGCTTAGTTCTCGATGTTGAGTGAAAATGTCTGTCTACCCCTCAGAAATGGGGTTACAAGCTGGTTTTCTTATGTCATTGTGCAGTATAGTCCATAGTCTCCACCAGTGCCACCTGTAACAGTTGAAAGAGATACTTGATGGATGTATTTTGACCCGTTTAATTTGGCAGCACAGCCTTTCTGTGGATCCACAAAGTGTCTTGAGTCATCGAGGACCTGTTTCACAGGCTTCCAAACACGACTGCAAGCTGTAGAACTATGAATTGTTTGGAAGCTATGAATGAATTATTTCATTGAACACTGGCGGTTTTATTAAAAAAAAGAAAAAATAACAGAAAATCATCAGTCTGAGGAGGAAACCGAGGAGGAACTATCTGTGAGCATTCACTGGCCTTGGACCCACCTGTAGCTGTGGCAGGTAGCAGCTTGTCCCTCTTGTAGCCTCTTCTGTCCATGGGGGATGAGGCAAATGCGGTTTTACTTCTGTAGGTGCCAAAGAGTTTTTCACAGGCCTCTACAGGAACTCTCTTTCTGTAATTTTTAACCATATTTTTAATATATAGCTGTCTTGGTGCATTCACACGATGGTCAGAGAAGGAAGATATATGCCCTAAAAGAAGGCACCGTTAGAAGATCCAGGTCGCAGTTTTGAGCCACGCTTGCTACAGCAGATTATGCAAATCCTGGATTTGGACACAAGAAGTAGCCCTAAGCCCAGGTGTATGGACTTAAGAGATCTGCACGCTCTCTTGCACCATATAAATTGCATGTTTTCTGTTCTCTAATGCAAGATTATTTCTGTCTTTTCTACTTTTAACAGGATAATGATGCTCTCTGTTGACATTTTCCACTGCAGCTTGTAATGTTATAAGAATATCTTGATTTTTAATTCCGGAACTTTAAAGAGTGCTTACATTAGTGTCTTTGGACAGCACTCGCAAAAATACCACCGTTTATTTAAGAGACAGCCTGCTTCTTTAGGAAATGATATGATGCAGTAAATGATTTGTAAGAAATCTGCAACAAACACCCTGCCCCAGTAACAGCATCATGCAACAGACCGCCGTGGGCCCTTGCTCACTTAAGTGTGAAGCTCTTGGAGCGGTCTGTGCCAAATAAATTTCTTTGAAATGGTCAGAAATCATCCATATGGTAAAATATCATCTTGCCTCTCTTTACAAATAATTCAGTATTTAGAAAAATACTTCGCAAAAAAATGTGAACCGTGTTGGTCCATGCAAGGGACCCTCCTGCAGGAAGGGCAGAGACCAGCTCGTCCAAGTCTCCTGCCCTCCCCAGCTGGGTAGAAAGTAGTTGCATGGCAGAAAAGAGCAGGAGCAAACAGGTAAGACGAGAGGAAAGATGTGCAATGCTTAAAAGGATGTATAAAGAGAGGCAGGGCACAGACCTCAGTGTCTTTCCTGGGAATAATAGTGCACTGTAACCTCAGGCTAGAAGATAGACCAGTGAATCATAATAGGAAAAAAAAAGTGTGGACATTTTTAAGTTAAGCTTTTAAGAATAAATAAATCTGTAGAATGCGACATAAATCAGCTGCCTCTTTCCCCCTCCCTTCCTCCCCCACCCCCAAACACTCGCTAAAGCGATTGGAAACATTTGGGTCTGAAAAAAAGAGGAAAGCTATAAGTGCTTTTTCTTTCTTTTTTTTGCCAAATCATGCAGAAGATGCTGGCAGCTGCAAAGATTCAATTATACACAATGCAAAAAATAATTTAAAAAAATAATGGCACTTGAAAAAAAATTGCCTCTCCAGAAATTGCGTGGAACAATAAATCTGTTAATTAGCTAATTAATATTCAATTGGGGTCAGTGGGCTTAATAGAACCTTTTTCTGAGACCCAAGAAATTTTCCAATCACAATGTTAAGTCTGCCCACTTTCATTATCATCTAAGCGCAGGCAGCCCTTATCTGGCCGCCAGGCGCCCAGGAACAATGCAGCACCATTATCATCTCGGCGCAGTGGGTGCGGGTACCACAGTCGGATGTTGCAGGCTGTGAAGTAAAAATGCTTGAGCATTTAGGGTAATTGATATATGGGTTCTGCTGTATTGTTTAGGGCTGTTTGTTTGCTCTACTGGTATTTAAGGCAGCGGAGCATCAGAAGATTGATTTTCATTGGTTGCCATTTTTTATTTTTTTTAACAAAATCGATGACAAGTTGTCAGTGCGGGACCTGGACCAATAGCATCCGGCAAGTCCTCCTCACGGTGCAAGGGCTGCCGCCGGCCAGGCGTGCGCGGAGGTGCTGGGGCAGCATGCTCCCCGTACCTTCCGCTGGATTTTGTCCGGCGGAGATGCTGTGGTAATGCTCACCTCTGCGGGGCGGACATTTAAACCCACATCACTATAAAAAAGGACACATTTAAACTGGCATCACTATAAAAAGGACAAAATACAAGATCTATGTTATTAATGGGGGTAGCTGCTTTTATGTGTTTTTCTGAGGGACTGCCGTTTTCCGCTGTAAGACCTGCTATCTGTTTCTTCCCTTGATATCAAAGTATGGAAGAGGGGGTTGTTGGGTTTGAGTCCCCCCGCTGCCCTCCAGGATAAGAGAAAGCTGTAGATTACAGCTTTTGGAGTTCACTGGACTGAATATCATTGTTTATGGTATTCCACAACATTTCAGAAAACAGTTTGTGACCGAAATTACATTTGTTGTTTAGCTGGTAGTAAATCCTCCGGGTTAGCTTAGAAAGGCCATCTAGGTCCAAGCGGTTTGACACAGACTCCTTAAATCCCTGTCCCAGGTCCCTGATGCCTACCATACTCTTCTGATGATTAGGTTGTAAATGACCAATACAGTTGGCGTTAACTCTACAGAATGGGGACATGATCTACAGGACCTACCTGCCTCTCCACTTCACCGAGCTTCATCTCCACGCGCTATTGCAAGTGACACCAAAGAGGGTAAAAGTTGCCTGAATACTTTGCAGTTGCCTAATTCAACTGTTAAAAAGTTTATTCAAAAACTTCTCCATCAAGGAGCAATTCTTCTTTTCCCCCCCTTTGTATGGCTCCCTCACTGGCCCTAGGTTTGTCTGGGAGATGATCTTGGAGAGCTGAAGCAGAGGGAAAGGGGTTTTTCGCTGGAAATTTGGAGACTGGGAAATCCTTTTTCTTTCCTTCTTTCTCTGTTTCCCTTTCTCACAAAGGATCCCTGTTGCTGATATTCAGGGGAGAGTATAATTACTTAAAAAGAAAAACTGAGAATTTTGCAAGTATTTCCCAGGTGACGTGCCTGCCGGTTATTTGTGTACTTAACTTGAAACTAGAGTCTCCTGGTTATGGACGGCTTATCCCTGAATCTGCTGGAAAAGAACATTTCAGGTGATTTCTTGCCAGTGAAGCTATGGGTTAAATGGTTTACAGGTGCTGGCCTTTTGTGGTGGTGGCTCCTTTACCTGGTGCACTCCGTGGAAGTTTTCTTCTGGGGCCATTAGGAGGACACGAGTGTTTTTCGGGCAGGGAGATTTCCGGAGGAGACGAGAAGGTGCTGTACATGGGGGGAACCATCAGCCCTTCCAAGCCATCAGCCAGATGCTTGTATTTTCACTCAGTCTTCACTGTGGTTTTTCCAGTTAGCTTTTTCAGCCCAACTTCACAGGGCTCACATAGTTTATTTTAGGGGCATGGGCTGGGGAGGAGGAGATCAATTTTTTTTTCTTTCTCCTTCAACTTTCTTGCAAGTCACTGGACTTTTATATTTATTTCCAGGGTAGCCTATGTGCAATTATTCTGATTAGATCCCGTTCGCCACCTCTCTGCTATAGCATGTGCATACCCTAAACCTTAAAAGGAAAATAAAAGCTGCTATTTCCTATTTTCATAAATGAAAAGATGTTTCAAGTATTGGGAGACACTGAAAGAAATTCTGCAGTTTGAAGATACTTCAACTTAACTACTAATTGCAGAGGACCAGTGGGCGTAATTTTGGCACTATATTAGCTTTGCCACTCCATGAATAATTTGCATACAAAATGCTTTATTTTGGCAATCTATTAAAGAGCTATACAGTATTTGTGGCTTATCGCATTCACGCAGGAAGCAGGATCCTTGGCCATCTCGTTAAATTCTGTTGATGCATAACAATTTAAAGCATGGCACAAGCTGGTATGACATTTAAAGATGCCTTCACTTAATTATATTACACAAATATTGGGTTGTTTATCCTTGGGAATAAAGTCTTTTTGAAGTCAAAGTTGGCATGCGTATAAAGGAGTAAATTTTAACTGATCCCTCAAGTGGGCCTCCTAGCTGCAAATTGGGGTTCTTGCATTTTTTAAATTATTTGTGATAAGAAGCATTACGCTTTGAATACAGCCACTGGAGTTTGTTTGGTACCCCCCCCCCCCCTTCTCCTCTAATGGAAAGTACACTCTTTAGCAATAAATTGTCACATGAAACCATAGCAATAAATTGTCACATGGAACCAGAGGGGTAAGTGTAGGCTGGAGGCAGAAATGGGACAAACACTGGCAGTCATAACAGTTTGTGGCTGCAAAAAATCCTGACTTTTGTCTTCAACAGGAGGAAGAAGTCAGGTAACAGTGTCTATCGACTGCCTGCATAGAAGCGATGGGGAAATTAGGGTAAAAGAAAAATTGATGCTTTTTTTTATATCTCCAGAAGGATAATCGGCATGAAGCAAACACTGGAGTTTGCGTTTCTCTGTAGATAATAAATCGAAGGGCTGCAAATCTAAAATTCACATTGTTCGCTTTAGTGGGGTGATCAAATTTTCTTCTGTGGTAGACACCCTTTTATATATATATCACACACAGAAGCTGAAGGACAAAAGACCAAGAACGGGCTGGAAGAGAGGGCTCCATCCCAGTAAAAGGCATGTATGGGGTCATCCTAGATGAGGAAAATGAAACCATCCATTTGCCAATGCTGGGAAGAAAGTGTGATCAATTTGCTCTGTAGATGATGTTAATAATAGAGAACAGATCAAATTTTGGCTCACTGGACAGTAAAAGGAAAGATTGGTGTGTGATGAAAACCCTCGATTGGAGCAGGAGCTTTCTTCCATTTCCTGCCCCACTTTGACCAGCAAAAAAGGAAAAAAACAAAAAAACAAACAAAAAAAACCCAAACAAAAAACCCCAAACTAGGTACCAATCCTACCTAACCTTACTTGTAAATAAATGAGATGACCTCCAGGTATGGACAGACCATCGCTTAGACGGTCATTGCACATCAGTCGAGCTGCATTTAACAGCCTTGTGTCCCTTCCTAAGCTTATTTTAGAAGCAAAATGTGGTGGCTTGAAATGCCTTTATGTTGTTGGGTTGGGTAATCAGAAACATTCAGTTCACCCAATTCTTGCATAATGTAGGAAAAATATATGGTATTTCATTCTCACCAAAAACAGTCATACAGAAGGCATTCACTAAACACAGCTCAGAGTGCTTGCCTGGGTAGTTGTAACTAATATTTGCCTCCTCTGGTTTAGCTGAGATATTAACTCCCATAGAAAAACTAACTTTATATCTTATTTCTTAGTATACTCATCCAGCTATTTAGAGGGTTTTTCAAAAACTGGTACATATATTCATTTTAATTCTGCAGTTTCTCTAATTCAGCCACAGTTCTGCCAGCTGCAGCTCTGAGCTGCGGTTCACCCGGAAACTTCTTTGCCCCTAAAGATAAAGTTTCAAAAAGCTGAAAAGAAGGGCTGGTCCTGGAGTGGTGGCCTCATCTCCTTCTTACTTGTACTTTGCAAAGCTGCACTGCTGTAAATACGTAACTTGAAAAACATGCAGGCCAGGGGGAATTAGCACCACTGCACCGGAGGCAGAGCTGCTCCTTTCACTCAAGGAGAAGTTTGGGTTCTCAATCTACTTTTGATTTTGTCCCCCCCCCCAGTTAATTAACTAATGAGCTGATATGAAGTAATTTTATATATCATAGACTATTGATAAAATCAGTGTTAACTATATTAGCAATTAGGAAAGTAAGAGGATGTTAGGAATCCTTACGTCCAATTAAGTACTATCATTTAAATTACCGTCTTCCCATTATCCTTCGTTTTGATCTATAAACTGTCCCTTATTGATGATGGATGTGTATAGATTCACTCCTGGAGAAGCTACACCATGTCTTGGACTATCTGCCAGTGCAGCGGGATGGATCCATGCACAGGCACTAAGTCCCGAGCCCCAACCAGCCCATCAGCCAGACTGAGGCACCTGAATGTCTTCAAACACACAAGCTAAGGCTAACACACAGGCTAAGGAGTTAGCCTAACTTATGCACATAACTAAGGAGTTAGCCTAAATCCCATTGATTTTTGGTAATATTTAAGAGCCCCAGCTTCATCCTTAGATCACCGCAGCTTTGTGAGCGCTGGCACATCTGGTCACTGCCAGTGCCCGTGGCCGAAAACATGGGGACACACTCCCAAAACGGGCAGATGTGGAGCAACGTCCATGTCCTGCTGATGTCCCTGAGTGGTATGGCCCCACCGAGGTGGCCTGAAACAGCCAGCATGGGACTGCCCTGGGATGCTCTGTAAATTAGCTAGGCACATCAATAGCATTTAAAATCTGACCTTAAGGCTTTGGTCCTCAAGGTGTTGTGGCACCTGCCTTTAACTGGTTATGGCATTTCCAATGACTGGAGCACAGGTGAGCAACTCCCACTGGTGTAATTTTTTATCGGGAGTTGGACATTACCTAACTTTAAGGATCTGCACCTAAGGACTGGCTCAAGTTACTGTCTGAAAGTACATGAGTATTTTCAATCACTCATCTGCCCTTATAGACTATCAGGGGACTAATATGTTACTAAAAGGAAAAGGTACTAATTTTTAGTTCTTCTAAGCAAAAAAAAAAAAAGTTCTGCACAGAAATATTCTTACGTATCAGAGAGGAAAGGTCTGTTTAAAGCTGTGCTTTGTAGCAATGTAGTGAGGTCTCCCCCTGCAACTACTTCTGACACAAATTAAGCAGCATTCATATCTACCCTGGTAAACAGCATATCCTGTACTGTTTCTACCAAGTGCAGCCCTAATATTTATCTTACACTTTCTATTCGTTGTGAGATTCGGTTGAATAAATTTTAGCTTCATAATAAACCTCTCTCAGAGTTAATGGACCAGCAGCGAGGCTGCTGAGCTCCAAGCCGCACCAGCAACGCCAGCGACTCCCGGGGAATTACTTGCAGGTGCAGGTACTTGGCAATGCCCGGGACTTGCCAAATGACTGGCATAAAAAGTTTGGCTGGTGTGTTAGATGAACTGGGCATGCCGCAAAGCCATGGCTCACAGGTCTCCTGCCCCCAGTTTGGCGGCAGCAGTTCCACCAGTTATCTGTCTGCAATCAGGAGAAGCGCCTCATCGCTGAAGTTGTAACACCCTGAAAGCAGGCTGCTGCACAATGCAATGGTCTGCTGCACAGCCCAAGGACGTAACGGGGATGACTGGGGAAAGTAAGGAAAACCTGCAGCATCAGCTCATACTCTTTAATAACTCTTTGGGTTTTTTTTCCTTTTCTTCTCTTTTTTTTTTTTTCTTTTTTTCTTGTTTTTTCTTTTTTCTTTTTCTTTCTTTTTTTTTTTAATCACTTAATGTAAAATTGAGAGCACTGATTTTTGTAGCTACATCAAGTTTTAGTTGCAAGAAATTAGAAAACACAAGATGTACGCACTGTAGTTATTTGTCACTGATGTGTGAGCCTAGAACCCCAGCCCTCACACCATACCTAGCTGAAAGGTAGGTGCCCAGCCTTTTCAGGTTTTCAAGAGCAGTCGTATAGGGTACATCCATGCCATGCTAGTGCAAGCCTTGGTCCTCACGGGATCAGCTAACTGCCTTTTCTCTATGCATTTTTCAAAGTGTAACTGCGTACGCGAGCAGAACCACAAGCTGTCACGGTGGCCGGGACCAGAGCTGAACGGAGCAGGTAGGACAGGCAGGAGGTGTTGAGGGGGAAGGCTACACGGGGAAGACAAGCACGGCATGACTGCCAGACCACATGGCTGGTCTGATCTTGCACTCTTCAGAGGCTTTTTAATTTCAGTGGATGATGCCTGAGAATTTGGGCCTTTGGGCTAATTTTACTTAATCTTACAAGATCTCCTGAGAGATTTTTAATAGGAACTCCGTATTAACTGTCCCTACAGCTGCTCATCCAAAGATTATTTAAACTTGAATGTCTTCTCAGCCTTCATCATTGAAAATCATAAGCTATCATTTCTACCCTTTTTGCCAAGCCCTTGATTCTTCCTTCATCCCTATGCTGTTGCAGCTGCAGTGTCTCTTTGAGGCTGTCTCCGCCTCTTACAGTTTTTGAGAGTGGGACTTTCTACAGCAAGACGTATTCGTGTTGTTCTTCCTTTTCTCATTTGTGGGAATCATCTATCAGCAGTAGTAATACTGTTGTGCCCAGAGGCCTCAACCAAGCTCTAAGCATATAAAATGGGGACCATAGCTGAAGTCCTGGTAGCAACTGGAGGAACCCAACCAAGCAGAAAAAAAAAGGCACAAAGAGGTTGAATGACTTAAGTAAAGACACATGGAAAGTAAGTAACTGCCCCAGAAATAACAAGTCCCCTGTGACCTTGGTTAATGTTCTGCTCTTTTATCTGCCTGTCTTCTGGTGACTAGTCCTACCTGGCTCTGCAGAGCTGCAGAGGGATGGATGTGCTGTATGGAGTAGGGCTGTCCATGCATTTCTTGCATGAGAAGAATGGCATTTGAATCACAACCCAGAGTAAGCTGCGCTTGAGCCTCGGAGGTGCACATGCCTTCAAAGGCGTAGGGCTTCACCTCTGAAAACTACCTTGGTGATAACAGATGACTATGAACACCCTATCAGTCTTATTCTTCTAGTTTGCTTCCAGCTCCATCATTTTGGGGGGGAGGGTTCCTACAGGATCTGGTTGGAGTTGTATGGTCTGTGCATTTGCGTGCTGTCAGGTATGTGCATAAGAAATGTTTTACCCGATACTCAGCTGATTCTCGTGTGTGACAGAAACCGGCTGTGCTCTTTTTGCTAGTTCTGATGCCTCACTCTCCCCATGTACCTGGCCTGTTTAGCTATCACACTGAAATGTCCTCCAGTATTAGCTCATTGTTGTTCACATTTACAGAGTAACACCTCTGAACAATATGGTCTGTGACACCTGTGTTGGCATTGCTTGCATTAAATGACAGCATTTCATAGAAGCGCTGAATTAAATCCTGAGTGGATATAAAACAAGGTGGCTCTACTGGCTTGCAGTTTTCAAGCCCTCCTTAGCTGTCTTCTTACCCACCAGCGCAGAGTCATATGACGGACTTCACGAGGCTGGTTGGAGCGCTGCTTAGTCAGAAATCAGCATGATTTATATTTTTCTTTTTCCTAACATGATGGGTATCAGTCACAGGATCTGAGCTCCTTTTTGATTAGCTCTTAGTGTTGACCTGTCCTACTCATCCAATGCACAGTTTAATATGTAGAATGTTATATTTGAAAAGTTGTTATTTAAATACCTTATTTATGTGTTTTGTCATAAAGTCTATGCAATAAATTGAAAGGCATAAATAATGGGGAGATTCTCCACAATACACATTAATTTCCTTATGTTTTTATCACGTATGTAATGCAAAGTACCATTAACAGTTGCTTCACCATTGTCATTAACACTAAGAATTAAAAGTAACTGATATATAAAATGTTATTATGCAATACCTGCATTTCCTTCTCATATCTTAGTTATCTCCATTATCACAAATGCTGCAATCCCTTCTACCAGCACCCACCAGTGAAATTTGCGGTGGGTGGTTTGCAACATGTACCTGCGTAGTATGGGACAGGGTTTAGCACCATCTAGGAGGGATGCAAATGATGTAACGTGCATGCTCGTAAGGCTGTAAAGAGCATTGGGGTGCTGCTGTTACAATAAATGAGATTGCTGTTGACATGGTTTTCCGTTAATTCCTATGACTTGCAAAAGATGATGTTGACCAGCTACTTATGTTACATTACCGCTGACTATGAAACAAGGATCTAATCTGAATCTCATTGATGCTAATGAACATTTTTACACTGACTTCAAAAGGTGCTGTTAGATCAAGCAGCAAATGATTTTCCTCCAGGGTATTTAAATTTTGATTGTGTCCCACAAAACTAGACTATTTCAGGTCTAATGAGCAGGACGTAACTTCCACCCCGTTACAAGGAAAACATAGAGGCCGACATTGATGAAACAAGGTGGATTTTTCCTTCTGCTGACTATTTGACAGTTGCGACAAATTGTGTTCTGCCATGAGTTCCTACTAGAGACTCGGTTGTTGGTACGGAGGGCAGGGTCAGCAGTATAAACTTTCAGAGCTTCAAAAAAACCACCAAACCACAAGATGTTTCTATAAAGCACACATTTCTGGCCTACTTGAATCCAGCTGTGTGACTTTCAGGTCAGGAAGAGGAATTACAATACAATCTTCGCTAACTTTTGATTCTCCACAAAAGGTCTTAACAAAATTGGATGAGTTTTATATGAATATGTTAGCAGGGTGTAGAATAACTCTTTGCTTGCCTTCTTCTCACTGAACTGGTAGGTAGCCTTTCTAGTGTGAATAGAGCCCTTTTTTGTAATGAAAGACTTGTGAAAATATAACAAATGAATGGAAAGAGGAGCACAGTAAGTTCTGCATCTTTTCATTGATCTGTTATTTTTAGTAAATCACATGTAATCATAACATAAAATCCTTGAAATATGATGTGACAAAAATAATCAGAAATCAAGCTCAACCTGAAAATTAAAGGCATCAGCTCACACAGTTCATGAAAGCAAGAATATATTTTAGATGGTCTAGTTAGCATATTGCAATCTATTTAGCAATGTAGTTAGCATACCGCTGCATCTGGTGCAGTGCTGTGTTCCTTATTAATTTTCAATACATTTATTCGCCTGCTTTATGCTTCAGATCTGCCGGGTGCTGCCAGATGTGCTGTGCTATTTCCTCGGATTGAATCCAGGGTTTACCATCTACTTGCCTGCTACTGCAACTCTTGCAACACCTGCACTTACCCCAGGTAGGGGCATAGGAGATGGGTGTTAGGAGGACAGTTCAACACCCGGTGTGAACATGCGTAGCAAAAATTAATTATAGCATATACTGTATGTGATAGAAATGAGTTACTGCCTAATTATGTCTCCTGTTTCCATTCAGATGAATTAACGTTTATTGTGAGCCCCTGGGAAACCAGACACACTTTAAAGTTGTAATGAGTGCTATCATTATTGCTTTTGACAGTCATTGAAGTATAATTATCTGATCATCTATTTAAAAAAAAAATCAAAACTTGTTATATATGAGCTGGCAAATTACAGAACAGTCACCTTAGGAGCTCAACCGCTCAGCTATTTTCTGTAGTGGCACTGCCATCTCCTGGAAAAACAGAAGTTGTGCTCCCAAATTTTTCACCTTGAGATGAAACAAACTTTTCAATAGCAAGAGGTTAAGTAAAAAAGCCAACAACCTCTTAAATGTAAGGGGTTAGGAGTTGCTGAGATACCTGGTTTCACTGTTAGAAATGGCTGCATGGCTCTTTGTTATCACAGGATTTTGCTGAGGAACAAGAATGGATGTGATGTTTGGAGTGTTGTGGACGACTCCTATCCAAAGGAGATGGCGAGAACAGCTAGGTGCTCCAGTGGTTTGGTGTTTCTTTACAAAACGTAAGCTCCCCAAACACATCATGAATTGCCCACCAAGCAATGGTGCAGTATTACTTTACTTAATGCCCCCAGCAGTCAGTAACCCAGAAATAGATAACTTTCAGATTATGGGATTTTAGCAGTGAAGAGGTTTGTATTCCAGTTTTCATCTGAAAGGAGATGGTATTGTATTTTTTTTGTTTGCTTCCTTGGCCTTTCCTGAGCCACCCTGTGATAATTAGTGTTGACCATCCTACCAACTTACTAAGCAGTGGTTCTGGCTACCGCTGAAGGATCTCCCCCAACTCCAAACACACCTCCCGTGTCTCTAGGTGCTGCATTAGTTTTGTTACTCAGATTTTACGTTTGTCCATATCTCCAGTTGTCCTCTGCCCCAATGCCAGCTTTTCCAACAATTAGCTTGGACCTCTGGCTGCTATGTATGACCTTCAGCCTGAAGAGGAATTGTAGCAAGAGCCCCTCACACTCTTCCCAGGCTCAGCTTCTCAGTCTCGGTCCAAGACCAGCTGGAGGATGAAGCCGTGGCTCTGCCTGCAGTGGAGGAGGACTCTTCTCCCTGCCTCAGCTCCCTCTCCTAGAAATGAGTGGGAGATGGGCACCCATGTCTCACATGGAGCTGCCCTTTCTCGGGAGACAGACAGGTGAAGCACGTAGCTGCTCAGCGGTGTTATCTCTCAAGCAGAGCTGAAACCCCCCTCCAGGCCCAGCTACTTCATGCACGCCTTTTCTGTTTGCATAATGATGGGCCTGGGGGAAGGCTGCTCTTGGTTCAGTGAAACAGTTTCTTACTGCTTCCTCAAATTATGGAATTGTGTTCAACTACAAAAGATGAAATCCTTCCTCACTTGCACTTATCAGGTAACCTGTGAGACCATGCATTTTACACCCTCCCCCCGACCAAATTAGAATACAATTCTAAGTACTTTCAAATTTACCATGCCTTGTTTTCAGGGTGTTTTCAGGGTATTTTCATATTTCCAGTCAAAACCAAGTTTTTCTTTTACCCAAATTCCTCTTACAATTACTGTCTTTTCGCTGGGGAGAAGCTGTGTCTGAACTATCCACGCTTTATTATCCACACTCTGCTGTAACAGCGACCCATTACTCCCACACCTGCCTCAGCTGGTCCCATTCCTGTCTCCGCAGTGCTGGAATACAGGTATGTTGCTGCTTGGTCAGCCAGCCGCACACAGCTCCAGCTGAACGGTTCCCCCTCCCATCACGCTCCGTAGGCTGCAGGGATGCCGTCCTCGCAGGGATGCTGTCCTCATAGACACCTAGAAATTACACAGCCTTTCACTAATACTTCGGATTCAAATCTTTTCTTCTGCCTGTGATGCACACGAGATACCAAAGCTGCTGCAAAGGAAGTCACTAGGACTCAGCTGCCCAGTCTGTTCATTTCTTACTGTGCATAGTGTCAAATTGCTTTCTGAAATAATCCTGTGGATAGTAGGATTGTGGAAAGTGGCACCCACCTTTTTGATTGTGGTCAAAGCAAAAGTCATGTCTGGTCTGTTGAGGATTTTCCTTTTATTAGAAACACCTAAGCTCCTCTGCAAGAGTTTTATATCATACCTTGTCATAGACTTGCTAAAATTTTTGTAACTTCAGGCTGTCCTTCCTTTTTAAATTCATGAAATAGCATCAGGATTTTATTTTCTTTTAAATAAATTCAGTATAACCAGTTGATACTGGTACCAATATCTATGAGGATTTTTTTCCCAACCTATAAGAAGTCTTTAAAGTTTCAAGTTTTCTCTTAAACAAGAAAACTTTTCCTGTGGTATTGTAGGATATGTACATGCCAAGGTCGGTTACTCAGCAGTCTCTTCCTGCAGCTGGACCACTGAAGGATGAGGAACATTTGTATGTCTGCAAAGAGAAGAGAGGCAACAGACTTTTTTTCCCCCCTCCAACACATTTATTCCCTTCAGCTGCCAATACTTTTCTCTCATGCTTAGGGCAATGTTTGATATTAGTTTCCCAATAAGCCTATCTGGAGAGAATATCAGCAATGCAGAGTTTTTACCCAAGACAGACTGCAAAACCAAATTGCTTCTGTTTTTCCAAGCATTCAGACGGGCATCTGCCAAGATTCCTCAGTCACGAGCTACTGCAAGAAGCATAGTTTGAACTGGCCTTGTAAACAGGGACAGGAATTCCTATGACAATCCAAAAATTTATTTCTGAAGAGCTCAGATTTTTCTAGCAAGCCATTATCCTCCGAGCTCCTCTGTATTGAGTAGCCAATAGTGGTCCCAAAGCAAAAACCCTAACTAGAAGGATCTTCAGCTCTGAAAATATGACAGTTCACGCTGCAGACCATTACAACACTCCCTTTTCTCACCTCCCACACCACTTCTGAAGTACTGCCAAACCTACAAACACATATTCCGTAATAGCAACAGAACCTCACCACATTCACATTTCTGTGCGTCTCGGGTACAGGACCGTTTACCTATTATTGCACTTTTTATTGCCACTGAACTTCCCCCCCCTTGAATGGGTCAGTGTTACCTCCATGTTTAATTTCAGTATGGAAGCTTTAAACTTAGTGAAGGCTACAAGATGATGTCATCATTTCTTGATCCAATGGATTAGCTTACACAAAGGTATTACTGGTAAAACAAACTGATGGGAAATGGCACACTTTTCAATATTCTCAGCACCAACCTTTTCATATGGAAAATGTTCTTAACAAGCTGAAAGCTACAGTTCTAGACGACCAGCAGTTCTCAAACGAAGCTAGAGGCCTTCCTTGGTAGTTTTGATGTTATTTTGAACTCGTGCACTCATTCTATGATCAACTTTTCCCAGTACCTGTCTTTAATTGAAATGTTTCTCTTCACCAGTGCTAATTTCACTCCCAAATTAATGATTTTTCTCAATACATAAATGTCATGAGCTCTCTTAGAAGCCTCTTTTCTAACACAAATATTATGTACAGGTTGGTGCTGAAACATAGCTTTTCAATCACAGCATCATCGCCATCCTCCTTTTCCTCAGCTCCTCTGCAGTCACTGTTACTTCACATCATGCTCAACAGAACTAGATACATATTTATTCACCCTGACCCAAAAAGTAATACAGTAATATAACCTGTTCTCTTTGTTCATTAGCTGATCGCCTGCTGGAGGAGACTACAAGAGGGCTGAGCTCAGCAGAAACTCTCCGGGCACAAAAAATAGCTTCCTATGGAAACTCTAAGGCTGGTGCTTCTGGTCTGTCAGCTCAGGCAGACTCCCCAGGTGCATCAGTTGGGCAGATGTGAGAGGCACAGAGAGCATTTACAGAGAAATGGTCACAGATTGTCTACCAGACGCTGCCACAGCCATCCTGCAAGTGGGTCTCGCTGTAGCAGACACCACGCTGCAGGGCTGAAACCCAAAAGAATCTTCTGACAATTGCATCATTCCTCAAACTGATACTGACATCAGTTGAGTACAGGTACCTCCAAAACCAGTGAGGCCTCTTTGCACTAGATGATGATTTGGCCCAGTCTACACAATCTTTCTTTCTTTCTTTTTTTTTTTTTAGTAAACACTGTGTAGATGTAGATGTGTTGTAGATGAGTATCCTTTTTAGTAAACAATGATTAGTTCCTCTATGAAATGTCTCTCCTTGTCTTTAGTCTTGTGAAAACATACCAGCCTATGAGGGACACACTGGTTGGCAAGCTGAGCCTACAAAACAGTTGATTGATTTTCTTAGAAGCTCTTTCTTGCCTGGCTTCCAGTAATGCCTTTTGCTAGAAGCAAAGACCCTGAAAGATGCAGCAGCTTTATAACAGGCCGCTTCCAGATACTTCAACTTGAAGCTGTGTTCTCCAGGTCATGGTATTAGTTGTGCTCGAGTTAGTTCAGCCTGATGGCTGGATCAAATCATATCTCAAGGGCTCGCACCAATCCAATGTCTAAATGTCTTTGCTGACAGTGCCATCTCTGTAACATCACCAGAGATAGGTCAGTCATATTTGCTCACAGGAATTGCCTTTTCTCTTTGTTTTGCCAGATTTTCATTTGTTGAGCTCATCAGGGAAGCTCTTCTCCAATTTTGAACTCTTTCACTATGACAGTTCTAAATCACCCATATTACCAGGGAATTTCCATTTTCATTTCTTTCTCAAGGTAGTTTTTTGTTTTAATTCTTTCAACCCGGCTTTCAGCTGGGTTTTTGAATCTTCAGAGATCCAGAAAGCAAAACTTTATGAACGTGACCTGGCTTCTAATGCTGGTATTCTCATTTGCACTGAGTGAATTGATGCGCTCCACAGACAGGGGTTTGTGTTGCATCTCAGTTGGTGGCATTCATCTGACTCAATATTCACATCTACAGGGTGCCCATCAATCTCTGGGCAAGGCACCCCCTGCAGCCTTTATTGTCAAGGAAGGAAAATATAGTGTGATCTATCACATCTGAAAGTAGACCTCCACCTATGATCTGCTGAATTATACCTTAAAAGTACCGATTTCCCACTGATCAATACAAACATGTCTCAGACATAAATGTGTATGTCACAGGTATCTGAAGCTAGCAACATGAATCCACTTCTCCAGTCTCATTTTACACAACCCCCAGCTCTTCCATTGCCTTGTTCTCCTTGGCTTCCCACAGTAAAGGATGCTCCCTATAACTGGCAATGTGGACGCAAAATAATTTTCACCTTTTGAACAGCGACAGTCCTGCCAGTCACACTGTACAAAGAACATGCCTTTAGAGAGCACGCTAGAAATGCTGATCCCAATTATCTCTGTACTGGAGTTCTGTTGACTTCAGTGAGAACTTACATGTACCCCAAAGCACGCCGGGGTCCATCCAGGTGCACCTCCTGAAGATAGCAGAGCTCATCATACATGTGACTGTGCCTGCAGCCACCAAAAGAGCCAGGCTTTGTGAGATTGGCACCTTCTCCCATACAGCATCTTCTCTAAGGGAGGCATTGCATCATAGTCAGCACAATGAACACTCCCTAAATTATCTGTACCTGAGCCACAACGAAAGAACTTTTATTTCTAAGTAAAGTGGAAGTTTTGCCTGGTAATGGATAAAATTATAGTTTAACTGGCCCTAAAGGTGGCTGGCATGTAGTAAAGAGGCCATGTTCTCTGGTTCCTACCGTACTAAATGCATCCTCTAGCTGAAAGAAAACAGTGATTATCAGAAAGTCAATTGTCATTCTGCCTCTTTAGAAAAATTCCCATTAAAGATAAAGCCAATTTTAATTAGATTAAGTATCCAATTACTGTAATTACATTTAAAAAAAATTCACATCATGAGGATGACCCTTTTAAAAAGGGTTACAAGAATAATTAGTGTATTCATATTAACCAAAATGTATTGGATAATATTTATACCCAGAAGGCAAAGTACATTACACATATTTCACCTTTGGGGAAAGCTTGCAAATGTTTTGGCAGTGGTATGAATATTTATAGGCAAGAGCGTGCTTTAGCAAGATTATATGAGAAAGCATTTATATGCTTACAAATTTTTACCCAAGGGTAAAGTATACATAAAATGTAGTGCAGAGATTATGGATATGCAAAGTACGATTTAAGCGGGGAATTTATATCAGTTTGTCTAATTAATTGGAGCAGAATACCACTTCTCTTATTTTTTTTGTGACAGAAGGGCCCACAGAATTCAAGTCTGAGCTTTCCTTCTGCTGATCAATGACAGCAAGAAAGATGCAGGGAAAGGGTCTTCCCTTTGCAAGGCATCACCTGGTCCATAGGTTAAACCATCCCCTTTAATGTGTTCCTGATCACATTGTGTAAGCAATCCCATCTGTTACCTGATGTTACCTTATCAACTCACCACGGAGTTGGAAAACACGCAGGCAGACTCTAGTCAACACTGCTCATTTAGGGGCAAGTCCTCCAATTCTCAGTATGGAGAAGACTTGAAGATATGCCAAATAGGTTTTCTCACACACAGAAGACAAGAAACCACATCCTTGTGCCAGGCTACCCACAGAAGGCACAGAGGATGTGACCCATTTTTACCGCTTAGGTACAGCACTGGCTTAGCGTACTGCAAGGATGCTAGCCGTGCAAGCTCCTGCCCTATGCACAAAACCCTCGCTGCAGACTAGCAAGCAACATACCACAGAGGTCTTCCCAGCAAATACTGCCGGTGCAGCCTAGCCGTTGATTTTTGTCTGCTCTGCAGCTAATCAACAGATTTGGGAATTACCAGGGCATTACATTCTTCCTCAGAAAAAAGCTCTCAGGCTTTGGTGTTTGCATTTGCCTAATACTGCAGCATTTGGCCCTATACTACTAAGATACTCTGCAATGAGAAGTATGCTTGCAGCATGCACATAGACACCTTCCTAAGCTAGGTGAGAGAAGCTGTGATGGCACAGCTTTCGGCAAGACCTAGACATACGAGGAGGCTCTTGAGTCATTTGTTAGTTTAAGTTAAGAAATTTGATCCTAATTTACATTTATATCAAAGATTGTTCACTTTTATAGCAATTTATATGTGGCCAGTCAACAATGAGCAGACAAAAAAAAGACAGGCTTAAAATGATTCATTCAACTTCTTTCACATTATTTTTATCTTCACTGAATTATCAGCAATCATACTTGAGCATTCATGCCTTTCCTGTTTTTCAGAACTGTTGAATATTGTTTTACATAATCTGTAGTTTGGTATTCATTAAGCCATAGACTGTGGTTCCAAGTAGTTGCTCTTTGTGCAGATCTTTACCTACACATGTGAAAAAGGTTCTAGCTTCTGAAGATGACCCTTTCCTCATGAAAGGAAAAAGTTACAGTAAGTTGCCAATATTTGTGCAAATGGATGGTTGCTTCGATGCTGATATTGCCAGCACAGATAGTAGCATGAACGTGTACAATTTCCACAACTCAGACTTCATTTCCTGGTTTTTGAGCTTTCTTGCAAAATAAAGTAGCCCAAGAACATCCTTAGGAAAAAAAGTATAAAAACAAGAAAAAAAAAAAGTCTGATTCATACTGGATAAATTGCCTTTAAAAACTTTTTCAACATTTGTCCCATGATAAGGAGAAACCGAAAGAGGTAAGCACGGGATAGCAAAGAGGCAGGTAAGTGCGAGAATATCAGGGTTAAATAAGTAGGAGGAAAATGAAATTAATTTCTAGTGTTCCTTTCCAGAAGTTCAAAATAAATCATTTGCTGGAGACTGCTATCAATACCTGCTGAATATCTATTATACTACCCGGGAGGTATTTTGCTATGTGAGTGTTGTTTCTGAATACTACAAAGGCTGTACTTATAATAGTTTGGAAACATAAATCAAATAAGATATTTATGAATACTAGCACTTATGAGGACATCATTCTGTGAAAACATCTCTTTCTATGTGATGGCCGACACAATTCAAAGCAATCTAAATACATCGAAGTCCACTTCATGAGGCTGACCTTTTTGAGGCCCATGTGAGCAATCAGTGCATTCGTGGTACTCAGACTGTGGTCTGAAAAACACATATTCAGATCAGAATACATTTATGGTATTTTCTTTTTCCGGAAGGTAAAATCATCTAACACATCCTCTTGATCTTCTTTGTTAAGATGCTATTTTCACGGTTGTTTTGTACGATTAGAAACGGGTCTACAGCAAGCTGAACCAGAAGGATTTCACCTGCGACTTCCACAGACAAAGGACTGGACCTGTCCTTTTTGTGAAGCCCAAGACTCGTACCCTAGGCTTCCCCTGCAGGAGTTCTGTGTTTGGCTGTAGAAGAAAAATGGGTTTTATCAAGTCTTCCTTTTTTTCAGACATAACTCTTGATGATTGAAGACTTCACAAAGAGTCATTACATCTATGCAGTCTCTACTTATAATCCCAGTATTAAATTCCTTGCTTTGGCTTTGAGCTTCTGTAGGCTTCTTGAGTGGCCATGGACCAAGTGCCATGCTGGGATCAGAAAGCCGGTGATTCCATGTGAAATGCGTTATAGAACATTGGTCTCCCCATTCCTCCTTGGCTTTGAATAGTGTGGGAAAAAGTACTGAGAAAACTGCCATAAGCATTTATTTATTTCTTCCAGTGACCCTCTTGGGAACAAGGTAAGAGTGGAAAGGCAATCTGCTTCATCCAAACCTAATCACCAAGGAAGCCCCCAAGTATCAGCATTTTGAATCGACTGCCTTGACAACACCCAGGGCACTTACAATGGTGAAACCACTTTGACCATTGCAGCTAACGCCTGAAAGGCTCAGGTGGTGGTGCTGCTCTCCCAGTCGTCATTTGTCTTTCCTGCACATCCCAAGAGTTACAATGGAAAGAGAAGCGATCCCCAGGAGTGCTGTGCCAGGCCAGTGGTGTTCTCCCTGTGGTCATTGTGTTGTGGTTTAACCCGGCAGGCAGCTAAACACCACACAGCCGTTTGCTCACTCCCCCTCTCCCCATCGGATGGGGGAGAGAATCGGGAAAAAAAAAAAAAGTAAAATTTGTGGGTTGAGATAAAGGCAGTTTAATAGGACAGAAAAGGAAGGGAAAATAATAATAATGATGATAAAAGAATATACAAAATAAGTGATGCACAATGCAATTTCTCACCACCTGCCGACCGATGCCCAGCCAGTTCCTGAGCAGCGGTCACTGCCCCCTGGCTAAGTCCCCCCATTTATATACTGAGCATGACATCACATGGTATGGAATGTCCCTTTGGCCAGTTGGGGTCAGCTGTCCTGGCTGTGCCCCCTCCCAGCTTCTCGCTGGCAGGGCATGAGAAGCTGAAAAGTCCTTGACTAGTGCAAGCACTACTTAGCAACAACTAAAACATCAGTGTGTTACCAACATTGTTCTCATCCTAAATCCAAAACACAGCACTGTACCAGCTACTAGGAAGGACATTAACTCTATCCCAGCCGAAACCAGGACATCATGGAAGGTTGTTTTGCTTTTGGCTTAAGGACTGATGCTTTGGGTAACTTCAGCATCATCAGCTGCTGAAGATGACTGTCCTAAGCAACTGCAAAATCTCACCACTGTACTATGCTAAAAACCTTCTTCTCTTCAATGAAGAGACCAAAGCTGCTGCTCATGGTAGTACATCATTTTCAGAGAACAAGAATGTATTTTTCATGACAGATCGAGCAAATTACTTGTTGTTAGTGGACTGATGACACATTTCTGATCAGGGAGATGTTCCTTTTGATGTCCCTACCTGCTAACTTTGCCACTGCAGGCATCAAGAGCTGCTGGCAAGTTTAGGAAAGAGGCATAGACACTGAACCAACAGTTCCCACAATTCCTATTTCCAGAGCAGAGCGGGGAGTCCCAGAAGTCCTATTGTGAGGTGCCTGAGAACTGGTGAATGAGTGGTGGGTGAAGCAGACAGCCCAGCCAGGTTAGTCTGGTAACAGCTGGGGGGACCTGGCCAAGGGCTGCCGTCTCCCTAGGGCAGAGGTGCTCAGTAAGAATGATTTCTGGAATTGTCCGCCCAGTTCCAGCTGTTCAGACAGCAGATATCTCTTTCGTAGTAATTTAAGAGTCTGTGGTATTCTGCTGCCATAGTGGTCTGCAGCATTAGTCAAAGCAATGCTGCTCTCAGCTCAACTCTAATTAAGGGTAGCTCTTGCGTAAAGTGAGTTAAATTCAGTAGTCACAGCCCAGACCCCATGGAAAATAGTCTAATTCAACTACAGTAATACAGTGTAATATAAATATAATGGAAATACAAAACCATATAATTTAATTTGACATGACTGGCAGTTTTTTGCTTAAGTAGGTGAAAATGAACGAGTACAAACAATGAACTTCCCTCTTTACTTTGATCTTTTATTGTCAGTGTAGTGGGAAGATGGTTTCAGGATGACTTTGCACAGCAGCAACCTAAACAAATGCGTTGACAATACGCAAATTTCAAACTCTCTCTTGAAAATATATGCACATTTATAATTTTTAAATTTCTTAGATAGTTGCAGTAAATTGAATTAATTTAAAATATGCTCTGGACTCTCGTACATCTGTCCCGTGTGCTCAAAGGGGGGAAACAATTCCACGTGGAGAAGCCAGGCAGGCCATAGCCTCAACCACCTTTTTTAGCAAAGACTCTTTCCTCCCCCTACAGCAGTCTTACCGCCCCTGGCCCCTTCCCAGGCCGGGGAGAGCACTGGCAACCACACTGCCACTACCAAAATCGGCTCTCAGCATGGCGGGAGACTGCAGAGCTTTCAGCACCCACGGCCCACCTGCTCCGTCCTGCCATCACTGCCACCAGCAGATACCAGTTATGACACCACTGAAACCCTTCACAGGGGGTAAAAAAAGGTGCAGTGTAGATTTTTTTCTTCCCCCAGTAAGTTTGTAGTGCTGCAGTCAAGGGGGGGGGAAGACGACACAGAGTCTGGAAAACACTTATGGCGGGACTGGGAAGAGGGGATCCAAATGCCCCCTCCCGCCCTGACCTGCGTTTTTGAGGTTCAGGGCCGCTTCCATAAGGCCGCAACCCAGACCAGAACCAGGGCTTCCCACACCCCACTTCTCATCACCTTCCCTGCAGAGAAGACCAAGCGGCACCGCCGAGCCCTCCCCGCGGGCCGAGGCCGCCCCCGCCCACCGCCTCTCAGGCGCCGGGGCCGCCCCGCGCCTCCCTCTGCCCGCGCCTGCGCAGAGAGTAACGGTGCGGTAACGGTCCGATAACGGCTCCGCAACGGCTGCGGCGCGCGGGCCGCCATGGCGTCCTCGACATGCTGCAGGGTGGCCATGGTCTCCTGCCTGATGCTCTGCGTCTCCCTCCTCCTGCCGCGGACCTTCTTGTCGCGGGGCGGCGGGAGGCAGGAGCCCGGGGCTGCGCCGCTCGCAGCGCCCGCGCCGCTCGAGGGTAAGAGGCCGCTGCGGGCCCCGCCGGCGGCGGCTCCGCTGAGGCGAGGGCGGGTCGCTCCTTGCCGCCAGCCCCCCCGGCCCGGTACGCCGAGGTCCGTGTTTCGGCTGCTCGGCCGCTCGGGGGCCGAGCGTAAAATGCGGGGGGTGGCTCAGCGGTGAGCCCGGGGCGGGGCGGGGCGGGCTGTCGCCGTCGGCTCGCCAGGCGCTCGGCGGCGGGCCGCGCTGGGCCCGGCCCGTGAGCTCTCCGCCCCCGGGGGTGCTGCTGCCGCCGGGCGGGCTGTGTGCGAGCGGCGGGCCTTTGTTGCACGGCGCGTCTGGAAGGTGCTCTGCAGCCTGGTATGAAAACGTAGCGTAGTTAATCCTTCCCATAAGTGTTAACCATATCACTGTCTCATGCTCTCTTCTTAAAGACGTGTGGAGTGTCAAAGACTGAATTTATTCTCATCTTTGCTGCAATTTACCTTTTTTCTTTTACCCTCAAAAAAGATAGTTTTAAATCTTGCAAATTTCATTTTATTTGTTTTATGTGGGTGGGGTACCAAAGCTACTGAAAACAGGCATACTCATACCACGGTTTTTTTTGTTGTGATACATCACTTTTTATTTGAAAGCTTCATTATTTTGTTATTTTCTGTATGGAATGCTTTTGTTGTTGCATATGAAATAAAAGTTCATTTGAATCATCTTCATTGTTTAGTTTCCTACGCCGATATTTTAAAATTGGCTTTCATGCACCAGATTCTCATAATGTGCCACATGATGACTCATTTAGGCTCGGGTCCTGTCCTTGCAATCCCCCGAGCTATGTCCTTCTTGCCTGCCCTTCCACTCTGCATGACCCCTCTTAAGTTCTAGAGGAATGGGTTCATATAAGCATCTCCCATTCTTTTTATGCCCATTGCCTTTTACTGTAGGTTTTTCTCCTCAAGGCACTTCACAAAAGTAGCTAGTATCATAGCCCCAGGTCTTGGCAGAGAAAGAGTTTTGCCCAGGGCTGCCCGCAAGCCAGAGGTGTGGCTGATGGAAGTACAGAGAACTTCTGGGTTGTGCTGGATGCTGTCCCACAGGGACTCATGTTCAGTGACTTTATCTTCTGCATCCTTCCAACAGCCTGGTTCTTAATATGACTACACTTCAGTGACATTGATTTCATTTGACCAGGGTTTTTTAAGGACATTCAGGCTGAAGTTACTGCTGAAACAATGGTGAACCGAAATATATGACTTCTATACTATGGCTACCTTTCCATGGTTGCTGTGCGTATTCTTGGTCTTTAAGAACATGAATGTAAGTTCATCAGCACTGTAGATCTACAGGTTTATAGTTTCATTCCATAATCTCTAACACTGAAAACCTGAATGGTAGCTGATTTTTTTGATAGCACATCAAGAGCAGAACTGTGAGGGCACGATGCTGGGCCCCGCAAAGGCCCAGCAGACAGCACAGGGGCTCGGTGAGGACTGTGGAGTCACCTGCCTGAAGCAGAGATGGGAGCAGATGCTCTGGGAGGTGGTACCTGTCTCTCTGTTAACTTCTGCGCATGTGCAGCTCCCGACTGATCCCACAGTGATACCAGATGACGGAATTTGACAAACCGTTTTCCCACAGCAGTGCAGTCTTAGGCAGTTGTCAGTTAATGTTCTGGTGCTTCTTCCTTTGGCTGCAGGATGGACTGGATTGAATTGATCTGACAGAAAAATTAGCTTTAAAAAAAAAAAAAAAAACAACAAAAAACTTGCCCCCAAATTATTTTCAGTGACATCCATCTGATGAATGATGTTCATACCTGTTCTAGCACAGCCTGCTTTAAGCAGTGCTGTCATAAGCTGACTAATCACAGCCATAGTTAAATGCTTAAAATAGGTAACAAGTACTTTCCATCATCAATAGGCAGCATAAATACTCTTTCTGTCATCCTGCAGGAGATCACAGTACAGCACGAGTGAGTGTCTGCCTGGTGCAGAGCGAGCGCTCGGCATGCTCCTCTGTTGCACCCCAGCACCTGTCTTTGGCTGAGGATGTAATAACCTCACCTCAGCTGATCCGTTTCAGATGAGAATTTACAGTCCATATTTTCAATTCGATAGCAAGAATTTCATTACACCTGCTCTGTAGACCAAACTTTATTTCACCTGAATTTATTTTTTTATTGGAAGAATAAATCTTGATTGAACAGTTCAATTCATATCCCTGTCATTAGTTGTCCTCTTCAGTGAACTGGTAACTGCAGTTACCTGATGAAAGTTTCAGGGACTTGAAGTAATCATGTCATTCTTGAAGCTAATAAAGTGCTCATTGTAGTCTTGGGGGCAAAATGCCTCTGAATAAAACATTCTTAAAGTTTACTACCATTTGTTAGAACCCAGTGTTACCTGAAGGCTTTTTATCGAAACAGGCTTTAAGCATGGGAATGGCACTTTCTCTAATAAAGCCATTTTCAGAGGTCCCTTTTAGGAAAATGGTGAGCATAGTACTATAGAAGTTGATGTTATCTTTCAGACAGGAAGGTTGTTCTTTTTCACAGTAATAGTTTTATGTATATGAGAGAACTTAAGGAACTTAGTGTGAATGTATCACATTTCTAGCTTACTTCATGGACAGGTGTTGGAATTTTTTTTTAAATCTTTTGGAAAAGAGGAAAAAAACTACCAGTTTAAAAATTACTTTTAAGTCTAGTGTTCATAAATATATGCCATGCATTTTGTAAAACTACTCTCTAAGTTGGTAGTTTAAGAAAAACCTTCCAGCTCTATGGCAATAGGTGTATCATCTGTCTGCACTCTTATGAACAATAAAGTGGCATCAGCTTTACAAGAAAAATACACGACTGTTCAGATAATGCCTCTGCCCAACTTGGATTTGTGCAATGCACACATCAGTTGACTGCAGGAGTCCTTACTTAAGAAAATTAAGGTGTTTCCATTTTGGGTAGTTTTTGTGTTTTCCTTTTTAACCTCCGCCTGCAGTATTTAATAAAAAATGTTCAGACGTTTGACTGTATCCATGAAAAACACCTGTGCTGTGGTTTAAAGTAAGGATTTCAAAATTGTCATTCCTTCTAACTTTTTTTGGATAGATTTCTAAAGTTGTGGTGTTGGGAACACAGCTAGAGCTATTTTGTAAATGTCAGTAAAAGAGCAAGAACTAAATGAATGCGTACTGTTTGTCCAGTTCATCTTGATGTTACACTGCCTGCCAGAATCAGAAGTATTTATAAAAAGATTTAGAAGAGAAAAATACAAATGACTGCACATGTAAAAAATCTAAACCATGGGTCTTGTGATAGTGTATAATACTGAAATAGCAGCCTCAACAATGAGCCAAATGTGAACTTGTTGTGTTACGAAAAGGATTAATTACTTGTGCTTTCTGTGGGCAGAGGTGTTGGGGAAATTAGAAGGTGTTAAAGAATAGCAGCAGAAATTATATAGTGGCTTGAAAGAGAATTTAGGTTAAATGTCAAGAAAACAGTTTCGTTACAGATTATTCTAAGCTGTTATACTAAACATGGAGGGCTACGCAAGAAAACCTAGGAAGACAGTTACAGTCTAGAGAAGGTCAAGTTACTTTATCATGGAGTCCACGTGTCTTTCTGTGTGTTCCCACTTGCAGCTTTAGAACCCTTTGGCCAATTCATCTCATTGGACAGAGAGAGAGAGAAAATAAACTTTTTATGAAAATACACTGCTGAGAGGGGCTAAAGATTGATTCAAGAGTCCTGAGAAGAAGGCTTCAGTATGAATGCCTCTTTATTGGCATCTACCAGAGAGCGAGGTCTTGCATATCCTACTTCGCAAAAGCTTTGCTTAGAGCACAAGTCTTCTTTAAATATCAAGTCCAACAGAGCAGGGGAGAAACGTTTACAAAACTCTGAGTTCTCATTCTCACAAAGTGTATTTCATTTCTGATCCCTGTGACTGTCTGAAAAAGTGGTGGTTTTCTTTTTCACTCACTATGATGAACATTTTACCAGGAAAATGTAAATGGCACCTAAGCATCCCTAAACGTGGGAGTCAGAGTACAGTTTGAAGGTACGTTTGAGGACTGGAATTTGCATTGCTGAGGCAGGAGGGTAGTCACATGTTTTTTCAGTTAAAGCTTTTGCAAAACGTCTAGCTGGTTTGTTCTTGGGCTGTATTTTTTTGTTTGCTTGGTTTTACATGCACAGGAAGGAATAGTAAATGGCTTACTTGGAAAAAACACACTTAATCTTAGCATTTCTAAACCAAAGTAGTGTAATCATGGTTTTGGGATGGAAACGAAGAAAAAAGGCAGAGTGCCTACTGCAGAGCATGAGCAGAACTGTGGGTGCTGTCCTCCTGAGGAGCAGCTTGGTTGAGATTTGAGGGGCAATGAAAACAGCATCCTTTGCTTTGCTGTCAGCTTGGACAAGTCACACGTGCTTCCCAGACTGCCGTTTCCCGTCTCTAAACCTCCTCCTACGCCTCCTGGGGTCTGAAGAACATGCCCATTTCATAAATGAAGTCATGTATTGTAAGCCTCCTGATGAATGGAGTGCAAGCTTAATGTAGCAACAGCCCTTCCTGTATGTCAAACTTTATTTTTTTAATTATATGTGTACGTATGTATGTATCCCAGCATTTTACACCTGGTCAGATGTTGCAGAAAGACATATTATCTAAGGAGTTGTTGAATCGTACAATAACATAAGTCTAAATAACTTTATAAATAATCAAGTTGCGCTCAGTAGCAATTCCTAAACCCCATTAGGTAGAACACATAACAGCTTTCTTGGAAAAAAGACACTTGGATGGTCTGAATATTATCAGCTGGTTGGCTGTTGTATTAGGTGTGGTATAAATACACTTTTTAAGATTTGCGTTTTCCAGTTGAGTGTTAATATTGTCAAAAGATTAAAAAACCCACGGTAATTCTAACATGATACTGCTATTAAGGACTTAATCTACATTCAGAAACCTACAGTCTCTTAAACAACACAAACGTTAGCTGGGGCATAATTTCATTTCTGGACTTAAAGCTATTGAAGGCACAGGATTAGACAAAACGTGCTGTGCTTGCCCTGTAGCTGTTTTGCAGAGTTGATTTGAAGCATTAAACTGACAAATTATTAAACGTGTTGGGTAAACCTTAGGTAAAAAGATCACAAAGCCAGGTAGGGTGTATTCGGTGGAGTTTACCACATGCGGCAGTCAGGTCTGCATGAAGCTCTCAGGCTGTCGCAGGGGAGTTGAGAAATGTTTCAAAAGGAGAGCAGCGCTGTGGCACCTGTCAAAGCTAAATGGAGGTTAGCGCTCTTCCCTTCCCACAGCATGGAAAATGTCCTCTTGAAGTACTCGCCATCAGCACTGGCAACTGGATGGTGCAGCAGACAAGGACCCAACACATGCCCTTCTGTGCTCACATAGAAGTGTCACTTGATTTTGTTGATGGAGAGTATGCCATTGTCTCCGTTTGAAAGTGGTTTGTTTCGTCCCTGGAAATGTGGAATCCAGTCACATCACCTACCAGTGTGCTAGGGTGTTGGGTTTTTTAATAGGACGAGGTATCTTGTTTAATTGACAGTGGCATCCAAATCGCTATGCATTTCCATTTATATACTGTGTATTTGACAGCTTTTTGCATATGGTGCTTTTAAGTTGCCTGTGCCGTCGATTTCCTCTATAATTTGCATGGGTTTCTCACAATAAAAAGCTATGGAAAACAGTATTATTTTTTTACATAAGGAAGTAATTATAAAAGTTTAAAAATCAATAGGGAAGATTTAGAACTAGAAGCCATGAAATTCCCCTTTAAAATTATTTTAATAATGAAATGACTAGCGTGTGTCCCTTTGGCCTGATTATCTTTAATTGAATTGAATGCTTTAATGCACAAATGAGGCCTTGTGGATAATTTAGAAAACTATTCCCTTTAAATACAGTTTCACCTTTGTAAATTATTTTCTGCTTTCTTTATCTCTTTTTTTTAATAAATAATATTTACATGATTATAAGATGTTTGACAAAGGTTTATCTACCCTGCAGTTTCATCCCTATCTCAGTGATACTTGCTCTCTACACGACATTACACTTGTTTCCCCAGTGACCTACTGCTACACAGCATTCCTGCTGGAGCAATGGGACTTTCTTGTAAATAAGATGCTATGCTTTCCGTCACAGACTTTGAATAATTCACTAAAATTAAAGTGCAGGCTAACAGCTTCCTCAAAGTTAAGCCTGAGCTAATCTGAGAGCGGTTTTGGTCAGTAGTGGTATACTGGGCAGTTTCACTAAAGCCTATAGCACTCAAAGAACGTATGCCATCACCTAAAAGAAAAATGTGTTTTTAATAGTAGAACTTCACGAATTATTGGTATCACTTCCTAATACGTATTTACTGTCATTTTCTGTGCTCAGGAATTTAGCTGCCTATAATGGTGTTTCCTAGCAAGAGCAAATGTTAATTTAATTTTCTCTTGTCTTGCTTCTCATAAAAACATTTGCAGCTGGGTACTTACGGACGTAAAGTTACTTATTTTCAGTGCTATTTCAAACCTGTTTTTCATCTTCTTTATGCAAGTGCATGCAGCCTGCTCCAGCACCAGCGACCAGTGTCCAGGTTGCCTGACTTTCCTGCTGTGTGTGCCAGGGAGGGGGAGTTTTGCAGCTGGCATCAGGGGTGAGCTGCAGCCCGGACTGGCAGTCCCCATCTCTGGTGCTTCCACCCAATGCCTCCCACCACCAGACTCAGTGGTGGAGTAGCTGAGCAGTTCAGACCCAAACGGTGGAAGGCACTGCAGGGGCAAGTCCAGGTTGAGTATGGAGATAGAAAGCAAGATGTCAAGTACACAGAGGAGTAAAATAGTGAATTTCATGGCAAAATTGTTGAATTGATGGCAGCAAGAAAATAGAATACTGCATGAGCTTAGATTTCTTGAGATTCTAGTGCCTTTCAGTTCAATGAAATCGTCCACAGCACCATTTCAGGCTCTCTGCAGTCTTACTCTAGCATCCATGTGTCCATTTATGCTCACTCCCCTTTCTTGTTTTAACTACTCTCTGCGTCTCTCAAGGCTAGAAACCACTTTTTCCCCTCTAAAATGCTGAAGACCGTATGTCCCAAGCAATATTTAATCTCGTCTCTTATATTGCTTTACCCAACACCTTTTTAAGGAGAACAGTTTGAGGTGCCATCACTTTTCTTTATCTTTCATTACTCATTTGGTAAAAACAGGTAAAACACTGCTTCTTACGGCAATAGCCGAAAATCTATACCGGGCAAACACTGCAGTCATGTATCAGGACGCTAGATGGGTAGTGGTTTATATATTAACATGCCTTTCTGTAATATTGAAAGATCAGGCTCACAGCAGAAAACCAATACGTTGTTGGGGTTTTTTTGAGCAGAGAACCAGAAGTAAGAGTTTGGGTTTTCATCCTGTTAGGGATGCTGATTTATAGGGCCTTTGGACAAGTATATAGCTGTTAAACTCCGTGTTTTGTTAATTGCCCTGCCAGCTTTTCCTCTTCTTAAAATCAAGAGAGTAATTGTGCATACCTAACTCCTAGCACTGCATATAGTAAGTGGCTGAGGATTGAGTTTACAGACTTACTACTTACAGTCCAACAGGTTACTTTATTCATCAGTGGTGGTGCATTTAAAAGTGGAGAAAAGAGGTCAGCCGCTCCTGCTGCAATTTTAGGCTGCATGTAAAAGGGTGAAAAGTAATAGAAGAAAAATAATTGTTGTGTGTGTTTTTTTGCAGGGAAGCTTGGTCGCTTTCCACCAAGGATGCCTTACCAGGCCACTCCAGACAGCCGAGCTGCCCCTCATTTTCCAAGGACTCACCTTGCTGAAGCAGTTGCCAAAGCCAAGGCAGGTGGAGGTGGTGGTGGAGGCACTGGTGGAACTGGGAGAGGTCTTGTGGGGCAGATTATCCCTATATATGGATTTGGCATCTTCTTATATATCCTGTACATTTTATTTAAGGTAAGACCAACATAAATTGAAAAGTCAGGGAAATAACAACTAAAAAAACCTCAAAAGAGAAACGATTGGTTTCCATTTCAGCCTTGCTCAAGAAAAAATGCTTATGCTGGACCTTTGGCTGGTGGTTGAAAGATTGGTGTATCCTGTGGTTTTTGCTATTGCAAAGGCTGTAGCTAAGAATGCAGGGACAGGTTGCTGAAATCCTGTATTGGCCTCTGACCTCTTATAATTTTTTTAAGGATTTTTTTTTCCCCCAGGAAAATGTGTATGTCAAGAACAACGTTAAATTGGTTTTGAATATACACATAGTATTCTTTTCTATTATGTGTGACTACATATTATTTATGCTGTATATGTCATGTATTGTGTTATGCATTTAAAGTGGGAGAGAGGGAGTACAATTATTGCGTACCTTCTGGAACAAAAGCACCATGTTGTTGGAGAATGGGAGTTTGTAAGGTTCTATTGACCATGCTGG
The DNA here is from genome assembly GCF_965638725.1 of Aptenodytes patagonicus. Taxonomy (NCBI): domain Eukaryota; kingdom Metazoa; phylum Chordata; class Aves; order Sphenisciformes; family Spheniscidae; genus Aptenodytes; species Aptenodytes patagonicus. Next base: position 14,056,126 of record NC_134955.1, read on the forward strand.
AACTACCCCAGCTGAGGAACTGGTTGCAAGCTAGTTTAAAAAAGCACAGCCCAAATTACCCTGAAGTGTTTCACACGTGATGTGACCTTCTCATGGATTTTTGTCATGCAGACGTGACTTGCATGTAGGTGATGACAGTCAGCTGTGTGGGAGGAGGGAGAAGTGGACTTGTGGAAATGTTTTTTCCTTTGAGTGGGGGCTGAATCCAGACTGAGCAGTCCAAACAGTTGAGCCTGCTCTGGACAGATGAGAGGCAAGAACGAGGTGAATTGGGTGAGCTGATCAAACCAGGACAACACAGAAGACGAAAGAAATAGATAGCCTGCAGCTTCTGTATAGAGCCAGCCAGTATCTTTGCTGCAGGTATAAAGTTGGTAAGGAATAATGGCAGAAAACATTGCAAGAACAAGTGGGGTCACATATAATTTCTTCAGAACCTGTCCTTTATTTCACAATAATTGCCCAATGCACTGTTTTTTCCCTCCTATACGCAGAAGAGTTACAGGATCAGGCTGGAACAGATAAATAGTCTAAAATGAAAAAGTTATTTTTGATGAGTTATGGTTTCACTATACTTAAAAATATCATTTGTTCCAAGTGTCTTTTAGGAGTTTTCAGCTGACAAGATCTCCCAGGCATCTTTCACGGTTGTCTGTTTTTGCTGCTGGGCATGCTTTTCTGTGGTTACTTTCTGGCATATTGTAGTTTTCTATGCTTTTTTCTGTTGCCTTTGAGGCATATATATTACTATTGCTATAACTCATAGAAGGGTCGTCTTTTTTCACTCATCAGCTGGCTTCCAAGGGAAAAACTATTGCTGGAGGGCGGAAATGCCCTACTGCTGCACCTGGAAACATGAAGAGGAAAATCAGTGAGTATGACTTCTGAGTTGTGTCTGTGTAGCTGTTGACTTTGTAGAGGCACAGTCCAACCAGGTTCTTCAAGTTCTGGGTACACTGTAAAGCTGCTGTTCCTCCCCGTAAAGAACAAGCCAGAAGCTTCTGTGTTGAAATGAGCAAGAGTTAAAGTGAATTACTGCACCGTCACTTTCTAATCTCATTCAGCTAATGAGACTCTGCAATAGTAGCCTGATCCCAAGCCCCCCTGGAAGCAATGTCTTTTCATGAGGTTCACGGAATTAACTGTACGGATTTGCTGAAAAGCTATGTAGCTAATGATTAAAAATAGATAATAGGATGTCCATCTATAATTATTCTATCATCCGCAATATTCCAGTAATAGTATATAAAGATATTATTAAAAGCTACCTTCATTTTTTTGAATTTATGAATTCTTAGCCATCACCAGGCACTTCCCTACTTTTTCCCTTCCCTTTCTGCAATGCTCAAAGTTTTGATGAGAAAGCAAACAGTATTCTGAAACATTATTGTGATTTTACCTAAACATCAGTGGGATAGATTCAACTATTTGTAGACATTTATTAGATAAATTAATAAGCTTACTATTGAAGATTGGATGAGTAGTTGCCATAACAGTATTTAAATGTGTTGTGTTTAGCTGGCTAAATTGTAATAGGAAAGAAAAGTACTTAGGGCTTTATAGAAAGTGCTAGCAGTAAGGTAATTCTCTTAACATAGCTGTAATTATCTTGACATTAATGCGTATATTAGGAATACCTAAGATACTCAGTGCTATAGATTGTATTTTCAGTGCACTTGTACTGCATTGTGCCTGGCAATTTTGTGCAATTTATTAGCAATGGTAATTGTATTTTTTTCTCTAATGCTTGGTAAGAGAAACTAACTTCGCAGTAAGTTAAATATTTACTGTCATTGTCACCCAAAGAACTAGTAATGAAAATTATTCTGCCTTTTTCTAGAGCTCTTCATTTGTATTCCTAAAGCATTCATTGCAAGCTGTAGCAGAGCAGGGGACAAGTCACTGGACTAGGAAACACTTTCATAATGACTTGGAGGGAGTAACTTCCTTTCTCTTTGCCAATTTCCCTTCCCCTGTTTTTAAAGTCTCAGACATGCAAAAGAATGACAACAGTGATACATTAAGTAATGACATTCTCTGCAGAATAGAGATCTTCCCAAAAGCAGGATGTTTGTGGATGGCTTTCTCCATTCCTACTATGTTGGAGTTCCGTTGTGCCTTTGTGCTGCTTAAACGGGTGTGCCTGTAGCAGCTGAATATTTAACTAACCCAGGCTGGTTTCATTTTGTTCTGCAGTTGGGAACAATGAAGTCTAAGCTATAGGATTTTGAGCATGAGCTACAAAAGCCAAACAAGGAGCTCAAGCATTTTTGTTGACGTCCATGCTGTTGCATCTTTACTGTTAACACTTTCAGCTAAATTAAAGCCAGTATGGGTGTTCCTGCGTGTATGCATGTGTGTCTACTATTGTACTATGGACACATTTTTTGAAAAAAGTGCAACCATGGAAATACTGTGCTTTGCTCCCCAGACAGACACCACGTGGCGAGCTGTTGTTCAGCCGGGTGAGCCTGGCGGACGGTTAGCACTCACTGCCTACCCTGGCACACCTGTGCAGGGTTGGATGCCATCAAGCCCATGAACTTTAAATCTTTGATAAAGATGTGGTTTCTCAAACCTCAGACTTGTTAGAAAATGCTCAAGTGATCTTTTGTCTCTGTTCCCAAGGACTTAACAGGGAAATTCCATGGGAACTATTAATTCTGCAGTAGACAGTAAAACACTATGGTTTCCTTAGAGAAAAAAAAAAAAAGGTATTTTCCCTAACTTTAATCTCCAGGGCATTTACAGTGGCCCACTCACTCTGCTTATTGGAAGGTTGCTTGGGAGCCTTTGAAAGAAGGTGGTTTCTGTGTGTCCTATTACCACTGGCAATAGTCTTCACCTTCTTATACCAGGAAAAGTAGGTAGAACTCTTTAAGCTGCATGTTTTAGTTTCCTCACAGCCAGTTTGGTTTGGTACAGCAAATGCTACCTGTGATAATGGGACAGGGATACATTTTCAAAGCTCCTACTGACAGATCTTGGGATTTTGTTTCTTTTACAGCTGACTATGAGCTCACTCAACTCCAGGAAAAACTGCGAGAGACAGAAGCAGCTATGGAAAAATTAATCAACAGAGTAGGGCCTAATTGTGACAGGTATGTTTCAAATTACAGCATTTTAAGGAGAGATTCTGCTCTGATTAGAAATTAAACCTTCTTACATTGGCTATATTAAAATAGCATTTTTATTACTACTTCAGATTGTAGAAATTTGATGTTACACATCACGCTTTTTGTTCTGCAGTTTTTCTCTTTTCAGCATCTATATTTAAAATAAATAATTTTTTCCAACTTCATTTTCCTTAAACAGAAAAGCAACTATCCCTACCCTCCCCCTTTGTACAGTGTGTTATTTGGAAGATAATGATAGGTATGTGTAAACAGAAAATAAAACGTCTACATTTAAAGTATATAAATCAACCTGTCTGCTGTGACCAAAGTAATATTCTGAATGATTCCTTAAAGAGAACCATTTGTTTCATGTTATTTTCCAGTTCTATGGATTATTTTTCTAAATAGAAATGCTGTTATAATCTATGTATATGCCTGTTAGAATATCCATAAAATATTTCTTTTAAGGGCAGAATTGTATAATAATCTGATTCCATAACTTAGTTCCACCCTGTAACCAGTAAATCCACGCATTTGCTTCTAAATATAAAAAAGAGAGTTGTAAAATCAGGATTTAAAAATATGTTTATTAATGTTTGCTGTAAATCTGAGATCACTATTCTACATTATAAAGAAACACTGGAAACAAGTCTATGTTTTCATAAGGAGTGTAACAACACATCAATAGGACAATGTATAACTGCAGTGTTTGAAAATTTCAATACCATGAATATTAAGGTGACATTTGCAAGCAAAAAAGATAGCTGTTCAGGTTGTAACATGTTAACTTTGTCTGGATCAGTCAATGCCTGTTTTAACCCGTTCTGTAGGAACAATTCTGTGCTGAACTTGCACGTTATGTTCATTTATGCTTCAAACCGCATTCTCTTTGAGTGTGTAGTTTTGCCCACTTTGCACCATGCCCTGTATTGCAGCTGCAGTTGTCTCAGCAAGACGACGTGCCAAACTTGCCTGTATTAGGCCAGGTTCCAGCAGGAGAACCCCTAAGCTGCCCTGGTTTTGTTAGTGAAACAGAGGGATACCATTTTGACTATTACTCATCTCTGTTTTGGAGAGCTAAAACAATGCTCTGTGTGTACCTTTAAGCTGCCAGAAATAGGCTTATGAGCTGCCCAGACATTGTGCTGACTCGCAGGATAGGATATTTTTTACTGAGAAAATGGGTTTAAGGTCTGATCCAGTATTTGTTCCACTCTGTGTTATTGGCTCAGAGCCTTTATTTAGTAGAACTTCCCTGCTTTGTTCAACCAAACTATTTATATAGATGGATCTAAAGGCCTCAGGGGAAATCAGAATCTGAATCTGCTAAAGAATTGTGTATGTATGTAGCCTCTTTAAAGAGAAGGGAAAAAGCACTTCTAGATGGAGCAAATAGCTGTTTTTCAAATACACCCAGACTTTCAAGCTTTCTTAATCTACACTGTGATACTCATTAAGTTCGGTAATACTGGATGAATGTCTTAAAAGAAAATGTTTGGTTAGAAAGTGTAATTACAGCACAGAGTACACTGCTAGGCTTATTCAGTATGGATTTGATAGATTTAAATAAAAAGGAAAGAGGAAGAGAGCAAAAATTACTTGAGCTCCATTTATTAATATGCAGTTAAACAGAAATCCTTACAAGAGGAAAGTAAGAGAAAGAAGTAACCGGTATAAAATCTAAACTAATGCTGAAAGACCCCAGGTGATACCATGGCCCGTTATACTAGATATGGCACAGCAACTCCCAGCCTGCCAAGTGAAGTATTAGGAGCCAAACCAGAGGACGTATTTTGCATTGTCATAAAAAACGATGGCCAGGCCAGGTCCTCAGCAACGTAACCACACCTAAAGTGAGAGACGGACAAAGATAACTGTTACCTATTGCACACGCTTAAATGGGTAGTACGTAGTACCTAAGGATGTAATGATTCACAGCTTTGAGAAAACCTAGCACTCTTCCCACCTCTTTTTTCAACAGGTTACAAATTTAAATGGTACAGTTTTGTAATTTATCATCACTTCCTATCACTAAGGGGACCTCAGTATCTTCAGTTTCTAAATGTAGACCTTTATAGTCCAGTATCTCTCAGTAGAGATGAGCAGCCTTGCTGGGATTTTGATGATTCAGAAATAAAGGCTTGATTGATGGTTATATAGGACGCTCTGCATTAAAAGCATGCATATTGCTTTTTTCCAGGCTTTTAGCAGAGTGTTTCAATGTTGGGACGGTGATATAATGGGTACAAAAGATTTCCCTACCCATTCTCACAGATGTCTTATCCATATTCTTTTCACCACTGTCTGTAAAATTTGGTAATTTGAAACCACTTTAAATTGAAGAATACTTGTAAATATTTTTCTCAATGGGAGTATTGTACAATACTATCTTTTAAAAAAAAATCTCAATTTCTGGTAATTAGGTAAGAGATAGAAATAATGCAGCTCGATTACCTGTTTTTAAAGTCCTGTTTACCAGGCTGTCAATTGGAAAAACTTACCTTTTTACCATAAACTGAGCAAATGTGATTGGGGGGGGGGGAGGGGGGGCGGGGAGAGAGAGAGAGGGGCTGTACTCTGTGGGGTGCTATTCTTGGGCTATAGCTGCATTTTAATAGTGATTATTTTAAGATCATGAAGAAGAAAAATACCAGTTGACATGTCTTAGATACCATGTTAGATTATGGATTTTCACTGCAGTCATGCTAGCTCTTTAGGAAACGTTCTGATCTCAGTATAAGAATAAAACCTTTACTTTACCTGTTAGTGAGCACTTTGGGACTCTACAAAACGTAAGCATCGCCACTATGAAAAGTAATAGCTGTGTTGGAGCTACAAACACACAGAGCAAAAATAATTACCTTTTCTTACACTGTAAACCTTTTGCATCTCTTGTTCTCTTAGTATTCATAAGTGCATTATACCCTGGTAAATCTCCCGTACGCAGGCAGCCAGATGTCTTACGTATTGCCAGCATCCTACAGTAAGTCTTCCTAGAGGCCTTAAATGAAGTAGAAGTAGTGCATGGGCTTTGGTTTTTCGTTCTCTACAGGGAAATTTGTCTTTTAAGCAAGGTATCTGGAGGAGGAATACTCTGAAATACAGAGAACTTGTGTTGCAATAAGACAGTAGTGTGAGTAATGAGAGTATCCAGCATATTAGGAATTTTCCTATATGAAATGCCACAGTGATGCAGCTGCATTGATTGATCCTATTATCTGAGCTAGCATATCTCCCCATTGTGCTAAACAGACAGGCCTCTTTGTCTTTATCCAGGTGATATATATTCAAATTACATACACTTTTGTCTATAAAAGGATTAGTTTGGCAGTTCTATTACAGCTTCTGTCAAAGGCAGCTAGCTGATGAAACCATTTCTTTTTATATGCCTCTTAATTCACATCTCAAATTCTACATCTGCATAACCCAGACTTTTGAGAAGATGCTGTCTCACACCTTCGCTTGTTCTGTGGAACAAACTGCCACCGCAACTTGAGGGGACTCAGTGCAACCTCCATACAGTGCTTGGACCATATCAGCTTTTCAAACTGTGGGGCAAAGTGCCCCCCAGGGGAAGCACAGAGAAGTGGTGTTTAGCCTTGTGATCTCAGTCAAACAGTTTAATCTGGGTAGCTGCTAATGAAACCAGTGGGTCTGCTCCTGAGCTAAGTTCAGTTACAGACAACTGTGTGCAACTGTGCACAAAATCTAGCCCAGGGTGAGTGCTTTGATCGCCGTCGCACAAACCAGCAGTATGCTGCTAATCTCTTTGGCTTTAAACCGGTATGACTCTGCTGCCTTTAGTGGAGTAACTATCGTGTCACCGTCATTCCCGTATATGTAGAGTAGCACAAAGTACCTATTAAAGTGCTGCTCTAGTCATGACAGTTAGTAAGAGGAAAAACTGAAGATGGGTGCTGCAAGTTTTCAAGTTTATGAGAATTCAGGTACCTGAAACAAGGTACAAACAATCACCTAAATCCAAAATCATTAATCTGTTTCCAGCTCCCCTCTTCCCATCTCACCCCTAAGATTCACTGAGCAGCTGTCTAATCTTGGAAATTACCTGCCTGTGTGATGGTCTGGAGATCACCAGAGATACCTGTCTGACCTCACGTACCGCTTACAGTTCAGCATTCTGCGTGTGCCGAGGGCCACCCTCTCTGGGTAACTAGGGGCAATAGATCCTGCCTAAAACTCAGCGAGATTCAAAAGAGCGCCAGAGTAGCCTCAGTCCCCTGAGAGGCTTGAACTGGCACTTACACAGAGATCAAACACCTGCTTAAAAACAACTTGGATGAAACAAGCACAACAGTCAGAACCATTTTCACCCCTAAGTACAGCCAGTGTCTCTCTTATTCTGACCTACTGAGTTAGTTAGTAGACCTCAGATCACCACTCTCCAAATACTTCTTTTTTGTCCGTAAGATTTTTAGGAGACTATTTTTCTTCCAGAGAAAATAACATGTAATGACTACATGATCTTATCTGTTGGAAGCATTTTTGTTACAACAGTAAGTAATTGTATTACCTGAACAGTAGTAATTACTAGAATCAGCAGTGTAGAACCAGTCAAAATTATAGTTTGGTTTTAATCTGATAAAAATCTCAGTCCTCTCCCACTCTGCCTGTGATTCTAAAAGGCAAGTTAAAGTTAAATGTAACACCTTCTTTTCATTTTTATATCTTCCTTCCTGCTTCTCCCCCAACTTCCCTGCCAGGCAGCATTGTTGACTCTGTATAATAACATGATGATCTGTCCAACTGACATTTCTTAATGAGGCCTTGCAAATTGAATACCTTTAATCGTCACAATTAGAGATCATTAGACTCTTGAGACTAATGTCTGTGTGAGACATTTTGATCAGCCCCACAAGTTGCTTTAAATGTAGGATAGGTTGTGAATTACATTTTCTTATCATGCTTCAAACAAGATATGGCCCTCGAATTCTCACCTAACACTCTTTTAAAGGCCAGAAATTTCTGTAATGTCTTTTGTACCGTAACTCTTGCTTGTGTGTCACTTTCATCTTGCTCTCACATTGGCTGTACCTGCCAATGTTCCTTTACCTGTTTAAGTTTGCAGGCTTTCTGGATAAATGGATAAACCTTTATACTGAACTGAAGTGCAGACCACATGCAGATGTTGAATAGTGATCATACTGCAGCCAAGTTTCTTCAGACTGTGCTGCTGGGACGGACCAAACAGTTGGGTTCAAACTCTGTTAATAGTTTGTAATAATAGTGGACTGAATTCTGGTGTCTAATATTTTCTAGCAGCACTCAAAATGTTACAACAGACCAGGAAAAAAGGTTACTTCAGCAACTCCGAGAAATTACTAGAGTTATGAAAGAAGGAAAATTCATAGATGGCATCTCTCCTGAGAAGGAAGCTGAAGAAGCTCCTTACATGGAGGATTGGGAAGGTAAGCAAGAGCCTTTCTTACCATTACTCTGACGAGAAGCATTGAATAAGGATTACTTACAGTCCCAGATCCTTCCAACATTTTTTGTTAACTTTATCCTTCCTTTTCAGAAGTCAGTGGTCAAAACTTTGCAAGAGGTGGTTTGTTTTCCCAACCATAATAGAAAGAAAATAGATTTTGAGGCATCCAGCATTTCCTTTAGTGTAAACACTACACTATCTGCTGCCAGAATTGGCATATGAATATTCACATATGCTCCATCTGCTGCTGGGTCTTGGCTGCTGTAGGTTTATATCTTTCCCTTTCTTTGCTGGGCTAGATTTCATGCAAAATCATAAAACCCTTGGAAATCAGAATCAATACGTTTTGGATAACTTACAGTTTTTACTTTTGATTGATTAGTCATTCTTTGTTTGCTCCAGTGTTGTAAAAGTCAACTCCAGGAAGTCTGTCTTTTAAAAATTCTTTATTTTAATGTCCTTTCTGTTCCTTGGCATTTACTTGTTACATAAATGTGTTTTCAAGATATCCTAGTTGAGCTGCTCACTATCATAATTTTAAATGCAGACTTAATTCTTTGCTCTTTAAGAAGCTTTCAAAGATGATCCAAAACATAAAGCATAAACAGCGGCCTCGAGCTCTGTTTTCTTAAGTCAGGTTCATGATGCATTTTCTAAAATGAAATGCACAAAGTCATTGACATATCTGGTTTTTCAACTTCATAAATAATGCTGTTTATACCAAAAGTCTTCAAAACATGAGTCAATCTGTAGACAGAAACAAAAAAAAATGGATCTATTTAAAGATCTAAGACTCAATTTTCACCTGTTAGCTCCCATAGCTTTCAGCAAAGCTCAGCTATTCACTCCTGAAAGTCAGGGTTGATATCTTGGCTCCCTAAAAATAAGTGGAGTTTTGTCATCATCTCCCAAGAAGTCATGTTTTGCACGTTCTTGCTGTGGATTTAATACTGTGACGTATACATGGCATTAAATAGATGACACTTATACTGGCAGTGCTAAAAACAACTGTTCTAACAAACTTGTGCATCCATCACTGAAGTCAGTACTACTTTTAAATGCTGATAACACTTCAAGCGGCATATCACTTTATTCCTAAGGTTATCCAGAAGAGACCTATCCTGTCTATGATAATTCCGATTGCTTCAAGCGCAAACAGGACACAATCCTTGTAGATTATCCTGACCTGAGCCAGCCCTCTGCAGAAGAGCTGGCAGAAAGAATGGAGGGCATGGAAGATGAGGAGCGTCTGTGCAATGAAACCCTGCTTACTGATCTCACCATGGGAAGGGGCCGTCATGGTTTAATGCAGAAAAAGCACGAGGTAACTGGCATCAGTGAAGAGGAGAGGGACCTTCATCACAGCCAAAGCATTGAGGAGTGCTGTTGTTGTTACGAGGATGATGATCCTGCTGTCATAGCGGAGAACGCTGGATTCTACTCTGAGAGCTGCAGCGAAGCAGAAGAGCCAACCCAAGAGGACCTGTCTGTGGAGTCAGAAAATCAAAATGCAGCACTGAAAAAGCAAAAAGCCCGTGATTCAGATGAAACAAGCACAATGAGAAAGCGCAACACAAAAGGACTTGAGTAATAGGGACAATAGTGGATGTTACCTAGATGGTGAAGGTAGAGGTCATAAACTGTCATTCGTGTGGTTTTTGCTCCCGATGAAGACTTCTCTGTGTTCATCTCCTTGTACCAATTTCACTCCCATGGTAACAATCAGTTGCATCACCTACCTGAACTGGAAGCCAATGCCCTCTTTCATGCAGTCTTGTCATGGCTTACCATGACGTTGCCAACAGCGCTTTGTCCTTGCTTTTTGGAGACTGGTATCTTGGAGCAGATTATTCTGCTAGGATATTTGTGATTCTTTCCGATTCTGAACAAAGTCCTCATTTTTGCCCTTTGTCATCCCAGAGTTAAGCAAATGTCTCTTCTGACTTTCTCAAAAACATCTGTTTGTGTCCTACCAGTTATGAAAATTAATCAAATCCATATATATTTATGAGATTACCAGGAAGCTGGAGGAGAGAGTATGCCTTCTTTCTCTTACCTGAATGTTAACTGATCAGCAGAACAGACGATAGTCGCAGACGTGACTCTTTCTCAGCCGTGTCATTGCTGCTGTATGCCCGGGAAACTGTTGTCACTACAATCCACAAAATTCATACACTACCCCAACCCACAGCCCATTTCCCAGCTTATTCCATGCTGCAGGACCAGTAGCCTAAACTATGTTGTGTTCCAGGAAGAGCGTGAGCAAGACCGAAGCGTTATGAGTTGTTCTTTGTCTTTGCCATAGCCATCATGAAACGCCTTGGTGAAACTCCCAGATGAGTGCAGGAATCGGACCATACTTTGTATTAGAGAAGAACACGAAAAATATCCCTGGGGATTAAAAAAACAAAACAGCGAGGAGGTTTGTCCTTAAAAGTAGAGAAGAGAGCGAGGGTGAACCTCAGACTGAAAAGAAACCCCACCACCTCCAGGCCCCAAGGACCTCCCTTGGTGGCCTCTGACAGACTCCTCGTGTCACGCCGGCACAGCGTCCCAAAGGGCACCAGGCCTTCTTCCCTCTCCCTTGGGGCTCCGTGCAGAGGACATGGCACCTCCCCATGCTCCAGGGGTAGGGCTGGGGGATGGGGAAGACGGGCCCACACAACACCTGGCAATCAGCAATTCTTTTAAGGAGTGCTGGGAGACCTTACGCAGGCTGGCTGCACCTCCCTTTCCCGCCAGCGGGATGTCTGGATGCTTTGCCCCCTCTCATCCACTGTCGGGCAAGTGGCTGTGCCACTTGCAGGGGGCCGGGTCAGTGAGGGGTCACCGAGGACCCCCAACGCTTGGGCAACACCATTGCTGCCATCTTGTCCAGGGGAGCCCAGGCACGGGATGAGGAGGGGGCTGGAGCCCAGGCAGACGAGGGGAGATGGAGGGTAGTCCCTGTGCCCGAGGGGCAGCAGAAGGGCACAGGGGAGTGATCCCCAGAAAAGGAGCCCTCAGCCCCCTCGACCCTCCCCCTTCTCCCACATGAGGGCATCTTTCAGGCCACAGGTGCCCCAACTCCCAGAACAGCCATATTTGGCCATATGTATTCCCATCACAGTGGCCTCCTGATGTCACAAGCCACCTTGCTGCCATTTGTTTCGGGCCCTATAAATACAGGGACCCCAGCAGCTGGCCCACAATTCACTGAGCTTCGAGGTCCTCAGGATCCAAGGATGCCTGGAAACAAGAGGTCCAAAAGCAAAGCGTACCACATGTACCACGTGGCTGATGGTGTGGAGCCCATGGAGGTGGGTCCACTCACAGATCAAGAAGAACTGATGGAAGTGGATCCGCCTCCAGCATGGCTCCCCTGGCACCACTACACCATGCCAGGGCTCCCCTCCATGACACCATCAACACAGCGCTGCAGGAGCGCCCGGTGTCACAGGAGTGCCCGACCCAACCACTGCACCTGCCATTAGCTGGGAGGCCCAGCCTCCATGCATAGCCACCCTGTGAGCTTATCCATTCCATCTCCTGGCATCAACAGTTATTGTGTTGCTTGCCACGGGTGGTGTTAGCCTTTCCTTCCCATCCCCATCCCCTCCCCCTATTTAAAAAAAACCCCAAAACCCACCAATAAACCAAGAAAATAACAGCAAAAATGCTTTCCTCCTCTCTTGTTTGGTACTTTGGCGACTGCATCTGACTCCTCTGTCCCCTCCTGGTCTCCCCAGTCCAGGAAAGACACTGATGTGTGGGTGTGGGCCCAGCCCAGGGCTTTCGAGATGGTGAGGGGCCGGGGCACATGGCACACAAGGGCAGGCTGAGGGAGCTGCCTCTGGTCATGAGGGTGGTGAGACAGTGGAGCAGGTTGCCCAGAGAAGTTGTGGATGCCCCATCCCTGGAAGTGTTCGAGGTCAGGCTGGCTGGGGGTTTGAGCAACCTGGTCTAGTGAAAGATACCTGTGAGCCTCACCTCTGTGCCTGGGAAGATCATGGAACAGATCCTCCTAGAAGCTAGGAGCGAGCCCAGGATATCAATACCTGGCTTCAGGACTGGTGCCTGCACCAAAACTTTGGGGTTTTAAACTATGGAAGAGCATTTGCGAGACAAGGTATACTGGGGATTATATTATACAAGGTATATTGGGACAGGATCCACCTGTCCCAATGGGGAAAATGCGTCTTTGGGCATAAACTGGTGGGGCTCATCGAGAGAGCTTTAAACTAGAATCAGTGCGGGGAGGGGATACCAACAGGATTGCAGTAGGTAAGCTGAGGGTTGGCATGGCATCACCTGAGGGTGGCAGTGCTAGTGGGAGTAACACACTGCTCCTGAAAGCACAGAGGGCTCAGGGACGTATCTGAAATGCTTGTACACCAATGCACGCAGTATGAGAAACAAACATGGAAGCGTTGGTCAGCTCCCAGAGCTATGATATCATTGGTATTAGTGAGACTTCGTGGAACGAGTCGCACGATTGGAGTGCTGGGATGGAGGGCTATAGGCTGCTCAGGAGGGATAGGCAGGGCAGGCAAGGTGGAGGTGTCACACTATACGTAAGGGAGAGGTTTGATTGTACAGCCCTTACAGTTAGTGATTATGTGGTTGAGAGCCTCTGGGTGAGGATTCGGGGGATGGAAAACAAAGGAGATGTTGTGGTGGATGTCTACTACCAATCACCCAGCCAGGATGTAAGCACTGATGAGTTATTCTATAGGCAATTAGGAGAAATTTCAGGATCGGTGGCCCTTGTCCTCAGACCCTGTCTGAGCGGGTCTCAGAAATTCTTGAAGTTTGCAGGACATAACTTCTTGTCACAGGTACTCAGTGAGCCAACTAGGAAAGATGACCTCCTAGACTTGCTATTTGTGAATAGAGAAGGACTAGTGGGGGATGTGATGGTAGGTGGCTGTCATGGCCACAGTGATCATGAAATGGTTGCGTTTAAAATTTTCAGTGTAATGAGAAGAAAGGACAGCAGAGTTGCTACCCTGGACTTCAGGAGAGCAAACTTTAAGCTATTCAAGGAGCTATTTAGCAGAGTGCCCTGGGAATCTGCTTTTGAGGGCTTAGGAGTCCATGAATGCTGGTCAGTCTTTAAGAACCACCTTTTAGAAGCACAGGATCAGGCAATTCCACTGTGTCAAAAGTCAAGCAAGTGGGGCAGAAGACCAGCTTGGCTGAACAGGGAACTCCTCATGGAGCTCAAGAGGAAAAAGAAATTGTATGATCTCTGGAAGCGAGGTCAGGCTTTGCAGGAAGATTACAGAGCTGTGGTTCGTATATGCAGAGAGAAGACAATAAAAGGCCAAAGCTCAATTAGAGTTGAAACTGGCCAGTGTTGTTTCAGATAACAAGGGCTTTTTTAGGTATGTTAATAGCAAGAGGAAGTCTAAAGAAAACATTGGACTGATACTTGTTGAAGATGATCACCTGACTAATAGGGATGAAGAAAAAGCAGAGGCATTCAATGTGTTTTTTGCCTCAGTCTTTAATAATATTGATAGACCTTGGGCTGCCTGGTCCCCTGAGTTGGAGGACTATGAGTGTGGGAACAGTGACTTTCCATTTGTGAACACTGAAATTCTAAGGGACCAGCTGTATCAGCTGAATGTTCACAAGTTCACAAGCCTGATGGGATTCATCCCAGAGTACTGAAGGAGCTAGAGGATGTTATGGCAGGACCCCTCTCGATCATCTACCAAAGGTCTTGGGAGCCTGGGGAGGTCCCTGCTGACTGAAAGCTAGCCAATGTTATTCCAATCTACAAAAAGCGTGTGAGGGAAGACCCAGGGAACTACAGACCTGTTAGTCTAACCTCAGTTCCTGGAAAAATTATGGAGAAGATTATACTGAGTACTATTGAAAGGCATTTAAAGAATAATGCAATCGTCAGGCACAGTCAACACGGGTTCACAAAGGGAAAGTCCTGTTTAACTAATTTGACATCCTTCTATGATAAGGTCACCCACCTAGTGGATGAAGGGAAGGTGGTGGATGTAGTTTTTCTGGATTTTAGTAAGGCTTTTGGTACCGTCCCTCACAGCATCCTTCTGGACAAGTTGTCCAAGTGTGGGATGAGTGGGTTCACAGTGCGCTGTGTGAAGAACTGGCTGAAGGGCAGAGCTCAAAGGGTTGTAGTGAATGGGGCTACATCTGGCTGGCGACTGGTCACCAGCGGTGTTCCTCAGGGCTCAATTCTAGGGCCAGTCCTGTTCATTTATCAATGATCTGGATGCAGGAGTTGAATGCACCATTAGCAAGTTTGCTGATGATACCAAACTGGGAAGTGCTGTTGACTCTCTTGAGGGACAAGATGCCTTGCAGAGGGATCTAGATAGATTGGAGCACTGGGCTATGATTAATGGCATGAAATTTAACAAGTCCAAATGCCAGATTCTGCACCTAAGACGGAGTAATGCGAGGCACAAGTATAAATTGGGAGAGGAATGGCTGGAGAGCAGCCCTGCAGAAAGGGATCTGGGAGTGCCGGTTGACAGCAGGCTCAATATGAGTCAGCAGTGTGCCCTGGCAGCCAAGAGGGCAAACCGCACCCTGGGGTGCATCAAACACAGCGTAAGCAGCCGGTCAAAAGAGGTGATTATCCTGCTGTATTCAGCATTGGTGTGGCCTCACCTTGAGTACTGTGTGCAGTTCTGGGCACCGCAATTTAAGAAGGATGTGAAGGTCCTTGAATGCATCCAGAGGAGGGCAACAAAGCTGGTGAAAGGGCTGGAAGGAATGTCCTGTGAGGAGCGGCTAAGGACTTTGGGCTTGTCTAGTTTGGAGAAAAGGAGGCTGAGGGGTGACCTCATTGCTCTCTACAGCTTCCTGAGGAGGGGACGTGGAGAGGGAGGTGCTGAGCTCTTCTTCCTGGTATCCAGTGATAGAACTCGTGGGAATGGTTCAAAGCTGCGCCAGGGAGGTTTAGACTGGACATTAGGAAGCATTTATTTACCGACAGGGTGGTCAAACACTGGAACAGGCTTCCTAGAGAGATGGTAGATGCCCCAGGCCTGTCAGTGTTTGAGGCATTTGGACAATGCCCTTACTACCATGCTTTAACTTTTGGTCAGCCCTGAAGTGGTCAGGCAGTCAGGCTAGATGATCATTGTAGGTCCCTTCCAACTGAAATGTTCTGTTCTGTTCTGTTCTGTTCTATTCTATTCTATGGTACATGGAAGACAGGGAGGTGATTTGAGACAGCCAGCATGGCTACACCAAGGGCAAGTCTTGCCTGACCAACCTAGTGGCCTTCTATGGTGGAGTGACTACATCAGTGGACATGGGAAGAACTACGGATGTCATCTGTCTGGACTTCTGTAAGGCCTTTGACATGGTCCCCCACAACATCCTTCTCTCTAAATTGGAGAGATATGGATTTGATGGATGGACTATTCTGTGGATGAGGAGTTGGCTGGATGGTCGCATCCAGAGAGTAGTGGTCAATGGCTCAGTGTCCGGATGGAGATCAGTGATGAGCGGTGTCCCTCAGGGGTCTGTACTGGGAGCAGCACTGTTTAATATCTTCATCAATGACATAGGCAGTGGGATCGAGTGCACCCTCAGCAAGTTTGCAGAGGACTCCAAGCTGAGTGGTGCGGTTGACACGCCAGAGGGATGGGATGCCATTCAGAGGGACCTGGACAAGCTGGAGAAGTGGGCCCGTGTGAACCTCATGAGGTTCAGCAAGGCCAAGTGCAAGGTCCTGCACCTGGGTCAGGGCAACCCCCAGTATCAAGGCTGGGGGGATGAAGGGGTTGAGAAAAGCTGGACATGAGCCAGCAATGTGTGCTCGCAGCCCAGAAGGCCAACCGTATCCTGGGCTGCATCAAAAGCAGCGTGGCCAGCAGGTCGAGGGAGGTGATTCTGCCCCTCTACTCTGCTCTGGTGAGACCCCACCGGGAGTACTGTGTCCAGCTCTGGAGTCCTCAGAACAAGAAAGACACAGACCTGTTGGAGCAGGTCCAGAGGAGGGTCACAAAAATGATCAGAGGGATGGAACCCCTCTCCTGTGAGGACAGGCTGAGAGAGTTGGGGTTGTTCAGCCAGGAGAAGAGAAGGCTCCGGGGAGACCTCGTTGTGGCCTTTCAATACTTGAAGGGGGCTTATAAGAAAGATGGGGACAGACTTTTTAGTAGGGCCTGTAGCAATAGGACAAGGGGTAATGGTTTGAAACTAAAAGAGGGTAGATTCAGACTACATACAAGGAAGAAATTCTTTATTATGAGGGTGGTGAAACACTGGAAGAGGTTGCCCAGAGAGGTGGTGGATGCCCCATCCCTGGAAACATTCACGGTCAGGTTGGACGGGGCTCTGAGCAACCTGCTCTAGTTGAAGATGTCCCTGCTTATTGCAGGGTGGTTGGACTAGATGACCTTTAGAGGTCCCTTCCAACTCAAACTATTCTATCATTCTATGTTAGCCCTGGGACTTGGGATGTACTCGAAGTGTGTTGAACAGCTCATTTGAATCCATGTATATCTTCTGTTTAACAACATCTATATGTAACCACTATGGACCAGCTGTCTTCCTAGATCACCAGGGTGTATCTTGAGTATTTTTGAAAAAAAAGAGCATCTTGCCCTACACACTCAGATCGGGTTTGTTGTTCAATGGATGTCTGCCTTTGAGAGATCTCTTTGCGTTTTGTTTTGGCTGGTTGTTTTTCCCTGTTTTAACTGTAGCCTGATGTTTACATTGCTTATGTTATTTATAAAGAATTCCTACTGCAAAAATTAATTCATAATAAAGGAAGAGAGAAAATAGAGAAAACGTTGAATACTTACTCTGTTTTCTTAGGAGTGTATTTATTTTTGAATAATTTTGTAAGCCAATGTTTATTTTGGACATCCTGGACTCTCTCAACACAGTCTTTCTCTTTTAACCATGTCAGCAGTTTGACCTCTCTCTATGAGCAGGGCTGGTGTTTTCTTCACTGGGAATCCCCGCTGCGCCTCTACAACACTTGGGAGCTGATGCGCAGCATTTCTGTGTACCACATTTTATTTGGAGACTACGCTAATACCAAAGACAGCTGTTAAAGGACTGCCTTCATTCCACTGCAAGTAACATCACCTGTCCATCGCTCTGTTACCGGAACAACGCTCTCACTGTTTAAACCCTCCTAAAAGCCACGAGTGGAGAGACTGAGTGCAAAGGATGGGACGATGGACAGTTCTGGTTCTTCTGTAGAAATAGTCAGGCTGGACAGATTGATAGAGCTGTGGGTCTTGCCAAGCATACAACCCTTACTTGTTACTCGCTAGTGGCCTATGATATCCATATGCCACAGCTGCTGCGGATATAGCAGTATTCCAACCCATTGCCCTGAGAAACAAAGATGCCATCTCAGGTCTACTGCAGCCGACAGAAATGTGGACTTACAGAATTTACCTGTCTATACAAATATGTGCTTATCATGTACTTTAAATTCCTGCTGCTTAGAAAGGTATGTGAAATTTAAAAAGTTCACCATTTTCATTTGCATTTGGGCAAATTTGTGCATTTAATTTTGTGCAAGACATTGTAAACACATGAAAAAGTGGAGTTATTCATGAAGTAGAAGGTAGAGTTTTTAAACAGCTGTTTTCATATATTAAGAAGCTGAAATGTAGTAAATGGTTGTGAATAACGAAGTCCACGCTCCAAAGTGCGATAATCTTCGGACTACTACAGACTGCATCTGAATAACCTTGCTGCTAAGGACAGCTCAACTCATGACAATATCCAGCAAGTCGCTGTTCGTGCACGTCGTACTCTTACACCCACAAACATGGGATACAGCTGAACGTTTCTGTTGGCCTTTTGATGGTCAGTGTTTTTGTACTGAGTGAGCAGCTTGACCAGACCTTGATACAGCACTGAATATGAAGACACACACACAAATTTTATTGTTCGATAAAGGCAGCCTGCTGTATTAATGAGGACCCTCACTACAGTAGTGGGAGGTGTTTGTAAATCCTTACACTGTGATGTGGAGCAAGGACCGCCAACCTCAGTTGCCCCCAAGGGTGGCTTAACCAGCAGGCTATCAACTTGTGTCAATCAGCATGTCCTTTGGAGCTGTGCCACTTGGCATTGGGAGTTATATTCTCCTTGAATCAGTGAGAGAAATATCAAGAAATTCTTTTGTGTGTGACATACTAAGCTTCCCAATTAACAACAAAAGTTTAATTCCTAAGTGCAGTCTGGCTTTTGACCTTGCTGTCTTCCAACCTCCCACAGTCCTTACTGAAAGGTCATTTTTGGCAGACAACTAAAAGTCCAGAATTTCTTTTCAGGCCCCTTAGTATAGGTAACTACAGAACTCAGTTGTGTCCCGGGAGTTAGTCTGGTGGGCCAAGATGGTCCCCGCAGATACACCAAGCACACGTTGCACTGGAGTGTGAGAAAAGAAATAATTCTGTCACAGCACTAGTTAAAAAACAAAACAAAAAACCAATGAGTTTTCCCCTACTAACACAGAGACTGGTTTTTAGGACTCCTTTTAATACCTGTGGCAGAGCTAAAGGCTTCGTATTTCTTTGCAGCACCAACAGGAGAAAATTATACCAGTGCAGGTTGACTGTGTGGTGTCGAAGGGTCTCAACAGCTTGGTGCCGAGGTCTAGATCGCCTTGGCAGCCCCACCCCAGGTGCCAGTAAGTGTTCTCTGAATGTAGCCAGCGACACCTCGTACAGCAGCTTACCAGCAGCCTTCAAACTCATATTCGTCCCGTTTATATGACACTTCCTTTTCTTTCTTTGCTTCAGCTTTCCCTCTTCTGAAACAGAAATGTCTATTTAGATAAGCATTTTAGAAAAGGATCATCTCACAGGTGTGTCCAGCATTCTTAATTATTAATTGTTCACTTTTAGCAGAGAGCATTCATAATTTGAAGAAGAACACATCTGAATAAAATCAGGATTCTCAAAGAACTTAACTTCTATTAAATAAGTAAATCAAAATCATAGGTCAGAACATCAGCAAACCTGGGACTTTGGAAAAAAATTGTAGAAGCTCAGGTGGACTCCCAGTGGAAGCAGTCAGGCTTATTAAAGCTACATGCTCCTTTACTTACAATGCTTCCCACCTAGCAAATTAAATGGCTATACTTATTATTAAAGCTAAAAGAAACAGCACGTGTATTGTTTAAATTAAATATTCTGATAAAACTAGATTTAAAAACCCGCAAAAGTGCTTAATTCTTCCTGGATATTCATTAACGGTTACAGATCATTTCAGGTATTCCATGGGATCAGAAAAAAAGTACAAGTATAAGATCAGTGCTGGTCCCAAAAATACTGTAAAGAGGACTCCTTATCAAATAGTATTTGGAAAACAGATAAACATGTAAGAAGTTTATGACCTAACTCATTGCATTAGCAATTAGCGTTCATATGTTGGATTCTTTCCTTTTGCAGGTACCTAAGAAGAAGAAAATTATGATTAACTTTGAGGTCACAGAACAATCTAGTGCAATAATCCTCTATTTAAATGATTTTTACTTGCACATCCTAATAAAAACATTGTTTCTAACCTCACATATCACAAACACTGGACAAGAGAACCCAGGTAAGAGTTAGAAAATAAGCTATTTTTTCAATGGATTTATACCAGCCACATATTTCAAAGCAAATGAATGCAACATCAGATCAGACAAACTGAGCGTCCCGTGTACAAATACGTCTGGAAAGGTTCGTCTGGTCAAGTGATCTTTCTCAGCTTTGGAGCTTCACCAGTTTTCAGGGGGGGCACAGATTCCTAGAGAGCCATAGACACCTGACAACATGCTCATTTTTCTCAGTGATCTTCCCAGGATGGCTTAGATAGTGCCCAGAGACCACTCCTCCTCTTGTGCCGGTAACTACTGTTGTGATCAACCACCTCTCAAAATGCAAGATTACCCAAACCTATACTGTTCCTGGCAGAGGAAACAGCGAGTCTCCTGCCACTGAAAGTTTCTCAGATAAAAAGGTCTGTGCCAAGGTTCACTAGCCTTGTAGTTAGAAAATTTTCTGATGTCTAACCTGACTGCAGTTTGAATCAGTTCTGACGATGTATCAGAGATATGGAGGACAGATGCTTCTCTTCTGCTTTCCAATAGCTTTTTACATATTTGAAGCTTGGGGTTTTTTGTAATTGTGCAGTTGATAATTCCTGCCTAAGTATAGTTCTTTGCTCTTGTCCTTACTGAACTGCATCCCAGGTTTTTCTGACCATTTTCCAGACTAATTTTGGTAGAAATGAGTAGGCCAAAAATTCAGTCCTTAACAACAGCTGGACTTGGGAAGAGTTGGTTTAGCTCACAGCAAACAGCACTGAGGTAGCAGGAACGGGACACGATCGTCGGGCGGTAGGGACCTAAGGCAGCAAACAACTGGACCTCTGCTCGGCTGGTGTTCATTACGAATCTTCACTGCCCTCTTCATGAAAATGGGTGAGAGGAGTATTTCTACAGCGTGCACCAATTTCAAGTCTTTGAGCTCACAGTCTGGGAAACCTTACAGGCTGAAGATGACCACAGATCTGACAAAGTCAGGACTGATGGTATAACTTACTATGGCTATGTGTTTTGTTTTGAATCCGTATTAGCGTTAAAGGTAAAAATACAGTTTAAACAGCGCTAGAAACTCCTTATGTTAAGTAACCTCCATACTCTGTAGGTAATTTATTGAGGTATTTCTGACCTTGGGTAGGGAAAGACATAGTTGTTTCACATTCTGCACAATGTTCTGTATTGACAAACACCGCAACCTCTATGACATACACAAGGTAAATTATGTGAAAATACAAAAATCAGTCATTGCACATACTGGTAAATAAATACATTTACTCCAGAATACCAAAGAGTTTCTTTAAAAAATGTACTTGGTAAAAGCACATTCTTGCAGGTTTTTCTAAAACTCCATATAGGTCTGAATAAAAATGAGATGCCTGACTACTCGAAACGTCAAGACAGTCCTGTGTGCAAACAAGCATAACGTATTACAGGCATTATGAAAAAACATGACTGGTTAAAATATTAGTTCTCAAGATTAAGACTTTTTTGTCAATTTTGATATTTTCTACTCTTTAAACCCCACATAAGGAAAAGGAAATCTAGACCATAACATACTCAAATTTTACTGTATACATTGGTTTATTTAAGAAAGGCAAAGAGATGAATTAGAAATGTTTATTGTGGGAATAAAAAAAACCCCAAAACCCCCTAACTAAACTGCTTTTTCAGTTTATGGGGACAGAAACATTCGTGTAACACCTACATTTTCTACTTCTTGAAGTTTAAGTAAACAAGTCGGAAACAAAGGTGTATTTTTCTTCACAGGCAGATATAGTCCCAACACATTCTAAAATGGGTATATCTACAGCTGCTCCCAAACACTGGATCTTTCAGACTGTCATTAGTTGGATGAAGACAGCATTGGGAAATACAAAAGCAGTTCAGTGTCTACTAGGAACTCTCAGAAATTAATCACCTCAAAGGTATTTACTTTCTGAGATACTTCTAAAGGTGTATCAAATTACAAAACATCCTCCACAGCTATTTTTTCCCTTGTTCCCCTGCTCTTGAGTGTAAGAAATTGTTCCAAAAGGAGAAACAAAAGCCCCATTCTTGTAATGATGGGGTATGGATAGACTCACTGCATGGATCCATCCCACTGAAAAGTCAGCTCAAAGGAAAAAGGAAAAGCAGATGGCTGTCTGCAATAGATACAGACACTTACATGGAGAGCATTTAAGAGACTTTTAAAAAATATTTTTCACAGAAAGATTTCACTTGTTCAAAATTATTTTAAAAGGGATTTCGAATAACAGAGTCTCTTAGAGATATTTTGCAATAGTTAACACCAAGACAAATTAATATCGTGGTTTATGCTGTCAGTGTGAACAGTGGGAAAGAAGACCGAGTAATCCCCAGATATCACCAAAGGAAAATTTTTAAGACATATACATATGTATATGCGTGTATGCACAGCACAGATGTTTGCACATCTAACACTGGAAAATGTTGGGAAGGTTATAATTAAACCTACTCCTAATATTGCAAATCCTGCAATACTGGGCATGTATGTGCGCTCCCTTTATACTTTGTATATAACCTCCAGATGACCTATTTTCCTGTCACCGAGTACAGGATTTTTTTATTTGAAATAAACTGTTAGTTTCAATCACAAGAAAAGAATTTTACACTTTTAAGATACTAACAAAATTAACAAAGCTCCAATATTTGTCTTTTTTTCATACATGGTTTACAGTAAGCCACTGTAAGAGGTTTGTTTCTTATAGATCTTGTTTCTTAGGGAAACTCCCTGTGTGATTTGCTAATTCTTGTGCAGAGTCAGTTATCCAGTATTACCCCTTAAAACATGGGTAACTATTAGCAACATGTTGTTTTTCTAAATGCCCTGTTTAGTTGCAGTAATGACATCATGGGATTTGATGGCACATTTAATAGGAAAGGTCAACTTCTTCACCAATAGATGTTTTAGATCCCCCTTTGAGTGTGAACAAGGCTTCATGGGATGTACGTAAGAGCAAAATTTGGCCTCCCTTCCAAATCCACTTTCCGAAGTATTCATGCCAATACTGCCCAATTTTTGAGATCCAGATAAGCCCACTTTCAAACACAGACAGAGAAGACGACATTAGGACTCTTGTAGAGACACGCAAGCGTGGCATTATGGAGACACAGCAGAAGTTAGAAAGGAACTTTCAGTTACACCAGCAGGCCTTGGATTAGGCCCTGAACAGAAATAAATGTGTGGAAATGTCATCATGAAGAAATCTGCACATAAATCAAGCTGTTCAGGAGAGAAACAAACGGTATGGGCAGAGTTCTTACCAATACAACGCAACATAAGCAGTGACCATCATGGTCTATCAATGAATACTGAAATCCATTACTCACCCTAAGCGATGACAAGCAGCGTGCCAATTCTCCGGCAAGAAATCACCCTACTGTCATTCCCCAGCACATGCTACTGCCTTGCCTGCACGCTGGAGTTCCTCCGCATCTGTAAAGGCAGCCTGTTTGCACTCTGGTTTGGTTCTCTGTAACTGCACTCCTTGGATTGTATATTCCTTTTTCTGGGCTTAGGGCTCAATATAGTGCAAGTATAATAAAAAAGGTTTTTGCCTTCAGGAGGAGCTCTTTCTTCAGTATTAGGAGAGCTGTATCTTAATGGCTTCGGTTCTGCAGTTTCTTTGCTAAGCTTCCATGCACGTCTTTGCAGCCGTGTCCTCTGACCGGTGACAAGCACACAGGGTGGGAAACAGCACACGGGGAAAAACATGCACTGTTACAGAGCAGGATGACAGAAAGCATGTAATAGTTGCATTGCTTAGTGATAAACCCGTCCGTAATAAACCTGTTGTGTGTGTTTTTCTTACATGCTGGCTGCTTGCATGAATGCTAAAAGGGGCTCTCATCCTCCAGATCCAGGCAGATATAAATGAAGAAGAAAAAGAGAGAGGAAGATTATTTTCTGAGAAACAAGCATATCTCTGACAGGCACTGTACAAATAAACCTAGTTATACTGGCACAATTCACACCACGCTCCTAGCATCAAGCTCTGCTATACTAGTAAAGCAGCCGCTTTTAGCATACAGTCCCCAGATCCCTGGCATCCACAAAACCCAAAGAAGAAAGCACACTGTTGTCAGGAAGCTTAAATTCATCATAGAGGTGGCAATAAATCAGAGAGGTCTGAAAACCACTGCAGTATAAAGAGAGGACTTCAGAAATGTGGCCTACGTGTGTAGGTGCTGAGCTTTGCAACTACAATTCACGGAGCGAACTGTTAGAAGTGCTGTACTGTAAGTCATAATTGCCACCCTGAGAATACGGAAGGGTGAATCCCTTTACCTGTGTTCTCCAGTATCTCGTTCAGAAACCTGTTCTGCACTTCAAAATTCACCAACGACCTTGAACTGCGCAGTGTGATGAATACCCCCACTGAGGATTATGCAATTGGAATTGAAGGCCACCCTACTTCGAAATGAGAACATATACACAGGGATTTAACACACTTTAATTCACAGACATGAACTTTGTACGTTTCACTGACTTAGCTTTCTGGAGCGTCCCCATATGGAAAAACCTGTACATGTTTGAAACAAGAGAAAGTTATAGACGGAAAAAAAAAAGCCAGAGAGCTTAAAACAAAACAAGGAAATTGTAGTAACACGGATCACTGAGGAGCTGAAAAGCATCTACCACCTGCAAGAAAGTATTTGAAGTGATACCAAATAGGAATCCATCCTCATGGACTTGTGCTAAGACAGAATAACCAGTGTGTTTGAAAACATTTTTTTAAAAAAAAAAAGAAAAACAACAACAAAAAAACTTGTCATAGTGTCATTGAATTCAGCAACTCTTGAGAATCCATCATAGTTAAATAGCCATATTCCACAATCAGCTTTTTAAGAAGACATTGTTACAAATCTTGTAAGAGTAAGCATCACTGCTGTCGCCCTACTTTAAACCAGAAGTTAGAGTTAACAGTACACAGCATTTTTATAATTTCAGCCTACATTATAAAACACTGACTCTCCAAATAAATACAGTTAGGAATGAAATATAGCCCCATTGTTTTTTTACTTAGGAAAACTCAGTGGGCCTGATTTAAGTTATTTGGTAAGCAACTTTTCAGTTCCTGACACTTGCATAGCACCCTCGTGTTTGCTCTGGGCCATCCTCATAAATTAATATGCATGAAACTTGATTTCAGTGTAATTTCAATTGCCTGATGAGAACTCTCTGTCGTAATGTGGTTTGGTTTTCCAGTATTCCAAACTGAAGTGAAACAGTTTAGTCTTTACAATGAAGTTCAAAACAGAGACCCTCTGTCTACTAGTTGGTCACCCACGGCAATAGCCAGAACACAGGTTTAGAGACTAAGAACTTAGTTCTAGTGCCAGCTCTAAAAATAACTCTTTGTTTGTCTGTTTGCTTTTATAAACACAGCTTCACTACCATTAAAAGGGTAATAATACTTACCTGTTGCTCCTGGACTGCTGTAAGGCTTTACTAGCTGATATGTAGCGTCTTTGTGAAGCATTGTTTTTAGTTTGTGGATGTTTGTCAAGGCTGATATTTACTAACCTAATCACAGATTGGCCCCAAGATGGAAGATACTGCAATAAGCATTAAAGTATCAACAGAAAGCCTTCCAAAAAGAAAAGTGGTGCCATTTTGGTGAGAGAGGGTTGTATCTTTGGACCAGGTCCTAACGCTGTGCCCCAGATGTAGTATGCAACAGGGTATAATAAGATGTTTCATGGCACACACTACTCTGCCAGTAGTAAGATTCCTGGTTGGAAAAATAGCCTTCTGTCAATCCAGGCTCACAGCACTAAAAGTTAATGATTTTGCTTAGAAAGCCTGTTTTTTTCTTAAATGAAAAGTTTCTATTTTTAGTACCAAATACCAAATCTCCACATGTAAGGCAACAGAAAATGAGGCAGAGACTTTAGTAGAAAACACTGCTCTATTTGTGTTTAGCACTGGAAGTACTGACCTTCAGAAATAAACGTAGTGGTGCGCAAAAAAGCACTATCGGAAGGTAAAACCCAAGGAAAGTGTATTATAACATGTACGGCATGTTTTTCCAGCAGGACTATCAAGTACTGCTCATATGTCAACTGAGAATATTGCTAGAAAAGGCAGCTGCCTCTCAACCGAATCGACTTGGTACACCCATAGCTACTTCAAAGACTATTTTCTTTGAGCTCAAGCTACATCTTTGAAAACGTTTTTAAAATAGCTAAAAAATACCAATGTTTAAAGGCACATCAGGATCAATATAGTTCTACTTCTATCCAGTGAGGACAGGAGATTCTCCCTAGGGAAGAGAACAGGATGGTAATAATTGGGTTATCTTCTGATGTCCCCAGTCTGGAATGAAAACCTCCTGTTACGAGGTGCCAGAGTGCACAAACTTGTTTGAACACTGAACTTCATAGCATGAGCATTGCCCAAAGCCCACTGTCACAAAACGTACTCTGGTTTTGTGTACTTGTGAGATTTTTTGCACAGGCAAAATAAGCAATCTCAGGACATAATTTTCCAAGACATCGAGACTAAATGTCTGATAAAATTACACTTGCTTAGATAGTAAGCATAGCCTTTAAAAATTTTTATTTTTTAAATATTCAAAGGGAGTGAAAATATTCCTGCTATTATTTGGTAAGTCAACATAGGAAAGGTACATGATTTCTTACATGATGTTCAAGAGTGCCTAAAAGAATTAGGAAGTGCACTCTTGTTAGGACTTTGGAAATCCCATCACTTACTCTGTCCTCGTCACACTGACAGATTCCTGCAGCCAAAGTCTGGCAGTCTGCATAGGCCACACTGTATTCTTCTTGCACGGATGGAGCTGCAGGATCAGGAGCTTCCTGCTTAAATGAGAGCTCAAACTTCAAAACAAGCTTAATGAAAGAAAATTTTGAACAAATAATTTCCTTGTAATTTCACCCAATCTGTAAGCGTTAAAATCTATAAAAATGTTTATAAATTACATTCTGTTTCTTTGAGAGAGTTCACTTTATAAATTACTGATACTTCTAATGGCATTGTGCCAACTGGGATAACCTCAGTAAGAAGCTACAGATACGGGGTCAAATGTGAGAAACGGATTGCATTGTAAACATCCCATGTGAGTATAAAGGTAGTCATAAATCACGAGGCTCATTGTTTTTAAATCAGATGTGCGTGACAGAGTCAAAGTCTGCAGTAACAACAATTTTGAACAGCTGAGTCACATCCAAGAAAGAAAAAAAAGTACAAAAAGGCAATTTGCAGCACAATCGCCAAGTGTCTCAGTTTGCTACATAAAAGCATAAATAGGTTCAGTTACATTAACTGAACTACTGCAATGTGTTTGGGAGTAATAGTTTTAAAACAACTGATGGTGCAAACCAAAACACAACCAACAACACATCACTGTGAGAAGGAAAAGTGTATCAGATAGATTGTCCTTAGTGTTTTTTCTGCACATTTAGTGACCAAAAATGATACAAGGTAAAAAATTCAAGCCTCACTGAAATCATGGACAAATTTTCCATAGAATTCAACCGTGTCAAGATTTTATCCTAAGAGATTGGTTAGCTATTCTGTTTCTACATAGGTGGCAGAAAACTGTTCCTATTTTACTGCAGTTCCTTCAGTGAGAATTAAATAGGGTACTTAGCACGCCAACACCTGCCATCCACCAGCCTCAAAACACTTCTGAGAAGCCTCTCAGCAGAACGGGGACGAAGGCAGGTCCAAAAACTATTATTTCCGTTCAACTCGTTGGAACTGAGGCACAAAGAGGTTACAAGATTTGCACAAAGTCACACAGTCAGTTGGGATTAAAACCCAGGTCACCTGATCCCCAGGCCTGTGTTCTAACAGCTATTGGACAGCCTAAAAGATTAGGCTGATTTTAACACAGACTTGTGACTCTTCAGGACTTTTTTTGCATGCAAGCAGCACCTAAGCACCGAATAGATGCATGACTATTCAATGGTACTTGCTAGGTTCTGACTCTCAAGTAGGACTGCATTCCAGTTCACATGCTAGCAAGCTTTGGTCAGAGTAATTTTCAAACTGCCATTGT
Organism: Aptenodytes patagonicus; assembly: GCF_965638725.1. Taxonomy (NCBI): domain Eukaryota; kingdom Metazoa; phylum Chordata; class Aves; order Sphenisciformes; family Spheniscidae; genus Aptenodytes; species Aptenodytes patagonicus. Next base: position 14,084,275 of record NC_134955.1, read on the forward strand.
AGACTTAAATAAAACCATGATAAGCTTTCAGTGTTATTCAGTAATCCAATTATAAAGTGAATAGCAAGGGGTTCTTCTTCTCAAAAACGTAAGCATAATTTTTCTGAACTGCGTCCTCTTCCTAATGCAGTTTAGCAAACCAGTGTACGGGTTCCACTAAACAGTTTCAAGAGAGCCAGTTAATTCAAGCCTTCTCAGTGAAGGTATGGATAAACATGCCCTTACTGAAAAGGAGGAATCTAAAATTTCTAGGCAGTTAAATAAAACACAACATATAAAATAAGTTTTAATGCATTTTCATCCAATATACAGGCATTTGTGTGTATCAGCTACTGAGCTATAGTTCATAGCAAAATACCAAAACATCCAGATAGTTGTGCAAATCCTTTTCTCAGTTCCTTGGCGAGCAACAGAAAGAACTGAAAATATCTACATAGTTAATTTCAAACACTTACAGAGCAGAACCCTGGAAGGTACATTTCATACATGAAGAACAACAGAAACCCGTTTTCATTAAGTAGCACATACCAGAGAAGCCTGCATCTACAGTTAGATAAATTCTAGTGCAAGGTTTAGATGTATAAAACTACTTTCGTCTTGTAATCAAAATGAGGCCTTTTGAGAAATCTGTCATCAGCCCCGTGATGACAGTGACTGCTGTTTTATCACATGTGCTGTCCTTATTTGCCAAGCAAAGATATTTTATTGGTGAGCACATGCTTCTCTAAAATCAGGAAAAATCTTGCAAATGATGCTTTAGGAGAGCAACGAGATAGTATGGGGGAACTAGTTAGAATGCCACAGGATCAAACCCCAAATCTTCCCTCTGACACCTGCCACACATCAGGAGAAACCCTCTCTGTCAAAAACACCAGGCAACCCCCTGTCCTATCCTACTAAAATAATCAAAGACAAAATATTCTCATACTGGTCTAGAGTCATCATCTCTTCAGGGACAGAACTCGTTTGCTGTGTGACATCCAGTCCTTGTATCCTTATGTGAAATCACTAATAAATTTATAATAAAATTTGTAAAAAGCTAAGATACAAGAACTGGGAGCGATTTTTCTATACTAAGGACTGGATTGATTTCCTTTTTTAATGGGCAGCACTCAGGCAGGGGTAAGATTTTTATAGGTAGAAAAGTAGGTCCTTCTAGAGACATCACTGTCGTCTCTGCTTGTTGAAAGTCCCTCCTTTTGTTCATCAAAAGGGAGCAAAACACTAGAAAGTTCGAATTGGTGGCATTGGTTCACCATGACCGACAAAACTCAGTGGTGTCATTTGACTCCACAATAATGTTTTTCGATTGTGCAGCTACCAGGTTTTATTACAGAGCCCTTTTCACTAAAGCTCCTTCAGTTCTAGTACCTCATGAGGACAGCCAGCTGGGAACTCCAGCACTATAGTAAGGCAACTTGAATAGTGAGAGATTTGCCCAGTAATTATTACAAAATCATTCACATAGACTTCTTAGCATCAGAATTTGTAACAATGGCCTATGATATTACTATTTTATGTGCCATATATTATCCTCCAAAAGGAGTGACGTCTAGCTTCTAAAAAATAAACTCTATTTTAGGGCACCAACACACTTCAGCTCACAAAATTACTTTCAACCTTTTGAGAAAGGAAAAATAAGGCAGCACTACAAAGGGAATCTGTCTAGCAGCCTGCCTCCAGGCTCGTGGACAGATCTGCTCATTGATTTGCAACCAATGGTTTGGAAACTCTGGTTACCGAATGTTTACTGAGAAAAATTCTGATTACATTTTAGGCAAGCTTTTTTATCTGCTACCTTTTAATGTGTTAATTTACTCTACTGAAAAGCCGAAGGGCCAAATTCACACCTCTGATAAGGCTTCTATTGTAGGAGCATCACTGGATGTGCACCGAAGGCATTATTCATCTGTGGAGAGATCACTGAGTAATATTGTCAAAATAAACACTTTTGAGTTGCACATCCTTGAAGAAAAGATAAAGGGATTGTGAAGAGAATGAGAAGGAACAGAACATCAGAGATGAAGAAAATTAGATAAAGGGCCAGGAGGAAACTGTTTGATGTAAACAGAGTGACAAGTTAGATTAAGAACTCTCATTAAAGCATGCAGTATTTGCCTATAAGCAATTCAGGCAAGGAATTTGTTTACAACGCTCTGCCAAAATCAACAGCAGATGCAAAAAATCATCAATATTGGGATTTTAAATAATATTAAATCTACTGTATCCAAACACTCACTAGGACTATGTGAAAGAAATGCATAGCTCGGTGCCATTATATTCTTTGTCACACTAAGTAAACAAGGTTATGCCCTGTGGCGCACTGACATGCAGGCCCTGCAGAAGATACTACTAATATGAGTGTGCCACTAACTACTCCTCAGTTACTTTAGTATGGATGTATCTCTGAAAATATATACTGGTGCCAAGATTTTATTGCTGGGGCGGGGGGAATGAAACTTTGTGAGGACTGTGTAATCTCAGATATGACTGTATGTTAAGACAGAACCTGCTGTGATTTTACCAAGTTAGGAAAACAAAATTTGGAGGTGCGCTGGAAAACATGTGATAGCACCTTGCAGTAGTGCCCTTCACCAGAAAGTGTCCATCAGAAATTATATAATGCAGAATTAAAAGAAACTGCTTTCAGAGCAGATGGCGATGGTCAAGTGGATCAAAAGAACAGTACCTCGCTCAACAACAGTGAGGAATTAGGGTTTTGGCAAAGGCCACTAGGCACAAATCCTATTGTAACTGAACCAGATTTAATGAAAGCTCCTCATTCCTCTTAGTCCCACGTTAACATCCCCCTCTAGTGACCTCAATTTATGGTGGGGAATGTTTTCCTCAGCAGCTCGTTGGCTGATGTCCCTGTATGATTCTGTTAAGATGATGGGAATTTGAGTCACCACTTTCCTCCTGGCATGCTTACAGGTTAAAAAAATACCTGGCCTGGGAAAAACGTGCAGTGAGAGTGAAGTTACACAATGTGCTGGCAGCAAAACTGTCCCAAGAAGCTGAACTCTCTGCCTTTCCCCAGCCCCTCATTCTCACCCTTGTGCAGGAGTTCACTGCACATGAGCTTCCTTTTTGTGCCAGTTCCCTGCGGGGCCATGATGCAAGTCAGACCATTGTTACGATCCATGTTAAAAATAACCCTTCCTAAACCAACTCCACTACTAAAGCCAACGGATCATATATTTGCACCATAAGACACCTAGTTCCTTTGACACGGTGTTGTGCACAGAGAGAGGCAGAAAGCTATGTCAGGTGCCACCTTCTCAGGCTTTAAAGAAAACGTATGACTGGTGAGCCACAGAATTAAAGCCATGCAGATTCAACCATTCCCATGCTGCAGGGTTCTTGAAATCCACATCACACCTAAATACCATCAGTGGGAATTCCTGTCTGGTTTTGCAGTAGTCTAAACAAAAAATTCTGGTTATCATTCGAGCTAGTTTTTAAAGACTGACATGAGGTCACCAAAGGCCTAAGGGCCCTCTCTGTTAAAATTCAAAGTGAGATCACAGATGGGGATGTGAAGTGGGAAACCACCGACGACAGGGGAAAACAAAGCATCCATGTGCAAAGCCTAAGTATCACACTGCAGCTCATGACTCATCATTTTGATCATTCATTAAGGGAACGGACTGCTCGTTTCTCTCAAACAAAAGGTGTCTTCCCATTTTATACCATTGCATGGAAAGGCTTCTTGCAAAAAGATGTGAAAAAAATGACAGAGCTTCCTGTTATTTAAAGTTGACATTTGACAGGCTGAGTCCATGAACAAAACACTGTTCAAAGCCAGCAGACTTTTTTCCATAGATTTTAAAAAAGATTAGAAAAAATGCTGGCAATTACTTATTTTCATCTCTTATCTGAAATTTCCTTGTCTGCATACTGGGAAGGAGACCTGAAAGCAAATATGAAGAAGAGAGCATATTTCTTTTATTAGTTGAAATTATACAGTCCAAATGGCAGAACCTCTCCTTATGGCCTGTCCCCTATAGTCAAAAAGGGACTGACAGCTATGAGACAAGCAGATTTGATCTCATTTTCTCATTACATAATCTTTGGTTGTGCGAGAGTCTATAAAGAGTAAAAAAGAGGATCTGAATACACACAGTATAAAACGCAACTACTTCTTCACTCACATTTCAATACCCTTCTGGTGAACTACATATAAATTCTATTACTTTGTGTGCCGTTTAGGATAACATTGTACAGAACAATGGCAGACAGACTCCTTATTTTTAAAGGTGTTTTACAGTGTGCTTTCAGTTGCAGCTCTTGGCTTTCGAGATGTTCAGAAGGGAAGAGAAGAGAATGGCTTGTTCTTTGCTTGTGTTTTGGAATGGTATTTCTTTATATATTCCAGATAAATCAGAAAAAAAGAAACAAAAAATCCACACTATTTTAAGCTATTCTGTGTCCTGCCAGTGTCTCATTTGTATACAGCATACACTAGATTTGCCTAGAAGGATTTAGCTCAGTAGCTGGCACGTTTACATTAGAGAACAACATACACAGTTTCAATCGATTTCAAGCATTCTTACAATGGGAAATAAATATGAAAAGTGGTTGTTGCTGAAAGTTCAAAAAATGCAATCAACACATTGTAAAATCGCAAAAGGCCAGACAAATTTAATAAAATATTTCCATTTACCTTCCTCAGCTTTACACAGCCTGTTCAAAATAATAAGGTTCTCTATAGAGAGCCTTTATCCAACTGTTTATATCACTTCATACAAAATATGTGTTTGAATTACCACAGCAATACAAGGATATAAATTCCCAACACGCGACATGCCAAATTCAACGTAAGTTATGTTTTCTTGGCATCTAGACGTTTTCCTTTTCTGTACTCCAAATACATTTCCATTTGAAACAAATTAAAAAGCATGTAGATGTTAAAACATAATGACAGCTTAGAATTCAAGTGACTTGTGCAACATTATTTTGTGCTTTCTACTTCTCCGTTTCCTCCTACTGCAATTAAAATTCATCATGCCCTTCTACATATACAATAGCAATGCATCAAGTTCAGTCCAGTATAGGTTTTTCAGCCCTCAGACTTGGCTTTATACTACACGAGATCCTTGCAAATTCAAAAAAGTGCATCTTTTTTGTGATCTTTCTTTTACGGTGGATGATGTGAAGCTCTGATTAGCTGATGTAGAAATGCAACCTTGAGGTATGATTGCAGCCTCAGAATAATTCTTATATGTAAAAAGAAATTTTTCGAGCGTGCACGCCCTTTCTGGATTTAAAAAAGACACCGTTATAATGGTGCTACTAGAGCCACGGTACAGTACATCATGGCACATCTCCATAACATAATCAAGGACATGAGATAGAACTTCTATTTACACAAACTTGATGCCACTTCCAGAAAAATATGACAGAAAAAAAAGGAAAATATTATTTCCTGAATGTCCTGAATTTTTTAGAAGATTCCTTTTACTTTCTCTTCAGCAATAGAGTGGTCCTCCACAACGGCATTTTCCCCGACCTGTTTAGTATGGACCAGCAGGACACCAGCAGGAATTGGGAATCATATGGCAAACTGCTTCCTTTGAGAGGATGCTCACCCATGCCCCTTTACTCACAAGCCAGCTTGCTGTCAAAACTTGAAAGGGCAATAGCAAAGGCTTGTAGTGCGCACATTGGGTAGTTGTAGTCCATGGTGAACACATCCTCAGCCACGCGGCCAAACTGCATCACTATGTAGTCAGCTGCAAGAAAGGTCATAAAAAGTGACAAAGCATTATTTTTGTTTGCAGCCCTTACTAAATAAGTATGCATTCAACATCATCCTCTGGCCCAGCTCAATAAAATACAAACAAAACATGCTCACTCATCAAACTTTGCAACACTTATTCATGCAAGTGGGCGTGCTGATATCAGAGGGAGAAGCAAGGATAGCTTGAGTGAGAAACAGTTGAGTGATAAAGGATTGCAAGACTTGTTACTGTCTTCAAAAAAATTACACAGATAAAAAGTGTTTTTTTCAAACACAGAGAGAAAATTGCTTCTCTATAAAATGCTCAAGCCTTTTATATAGAGTTAGTGCTGAGTTTCACATGTACCAAGAACCAATTAATCCTATTCCTACTTAACTTCAGGCAAGTGGACAAGCAAGGATAATGGGGGAAGAGAAGGCATGATTGTGATCTAGACCTAATCATGTCTCTCTGTTATATCATATTCAGAAATTCTTCCTCAACTTTTTTTCCCCTTTCGTACTCTGTCAGCAAGAGGAAAACTCGCCTCATTCACAGTTTGAATGTTTCATTGTAGAAGCAGATGTAATTGTTTCACCTTATAAAATGCAGCAAAAGCATACACCAATGTTTCAAACTCAGTGTTGCCCTCAGAGACTGGCAGAGCCACTTTCACCAGTTTCCAATATTCCCCCGCAGTTTAAGCGTGGCACTGGTATAGCCCAAAGTGCTCCAGCACCTAGTGACTATGGCTGCCTAAAGTGAGTGTAAAGTGCGGCAGTATCAGTCCACTCGAGCACTTGTCTTTATCCCTGCTCCAACAACTGTACCTAAGCCCGAGAAAAAAGGGGGCTGTACACTGCTGGCAGAAAGCAGCACATCAGTAAGGTCCTAGTGATGTGTGAAAGGCAATCCTGACATTTTCAGGGTGTTCTGTAGGGCTAATGCTACAAAGAGTAGTAATGGCAACGTGGACGTGCAGTGGGACCGGTCTGACTGCCACCATCTCCAGCTGGGCAGTATATGGGGACCAGCGTGAACAAAAAAAAACAAGGAAGGATTGTGTGATACAAGTGCTTGAGCGGAGCGATACTGCCCCACAGTCCTGCTGACTGGAAGTACCACAGCTCTGAGAGCAGAAACAACTCTAAACTGTTGCTCAGTTCATAAGCCGGGCAGCCAAGGGAGAAAACTAAGATAGCACATAGCAGAATCACCCATCTCAAGCATGAGCATTTAAACACCCAACTTGCATCAATGTCATAGCCACACGGCAGAGCAGCATTAAGTTGGACCCACATAACTAAATTACACTCACTCAGGTAACAACAGTAAGGACAGAATCACTGTCAGACTGTGTGTGCAGTACTGTTTCTACACATTACAGACAGAGAGCTATACTTACGATCATTATCATGAATAATTTGGAAGTTTTTCACTGAGGCCTGTGTGACTCGACCATGGAAATTTAAAACATAGGACTGGGTGTCATCATTCCAGACTGGTGTTTTGTTATGCAGCTCAATGACACTCTCTGTGTTTTTGTTCTGCCATCTTGCAAGAAGTGTTTCATGTTCCTGCACACACCATAGATACACACTTCAGTTTAACACTCTCACAGGACAAAAAATACCATTCATAAATCCTAGCCCAAAGACTAAACTGTCACCCTCAATCCTCAAAACAGTATCATCAAATGAAACTCTGAGTATCTTATTGCGAATGTGCATTTGAGTCCTTTCCACAGCTTGGAAAAGGTTAGTTGTATCTTTTGTTATCAAAATGCATCATTATTTGTAGTGCTTTTGTGAGTCATAGAACTAGTCACACATCCCATTGTTCTGCAATTGTTCAAATACTGTTTCTTTTAACCTCTAAACCTTCAGAAATGCAAAAAACCAACTCTAACTGAAAAAGAATTCAAGTAATCTTTATCGTTGACTGATGGTATGACTTACATTTCGTGGTCTGATGGAAACTCTTTCGTGGTCCATATTCATTCCCGGTATGATCACACTCATTTTACGAGGTCCTTTAAACCCCAAGACATTTGTTTCCTAAAAATGTTTAGAAAAGAGTTCATCATGTTCTGTATTTTTAAAGTTAACTTCTTCAACAGAGAGACACAGTGGCAGCCCAGGGAACTTATTTGTTAGTCAACTCAAAAAACATCTTGAAACTCCAACCTTCACTGGCACTGCCAAACATTCTAGCTTTGTCTTAGAAGCTCCGACAACAGGAAAAATGGAAATAGAGAGGTTTCCAAAACCACTCCTAGCACTGGCTGCCAGCAACCTTAATGCAATTTTAAAAAAGAATCCCTTTGTTAAGAAACTAACCAGATTGCTTGGCTACTGCTAGATCCCAAAATAAAGTAGTTGTAATTTAAAAATCATACAATGCAGTCACACATTTTGATGAGAGACAAAATTAAATATATGGGACCAACTCCATTTATTCCAGAGCCAGCACAAAAGCAAACGAGAAGAAGCTGCCAGTAAGAGCATCTGTTAGCAGTGCTGTGGTTTTCAAAGTCTTCAGATATGTTATGCTTAGAGATGAGCATGGTAAAAAACAAACACATTAGCATGAATGCAAATTTTTGAGCTATGAAGGCAGAGAAAGTAAAGAAATAACATGGGCAGCAAAACCAAATCCATTGAAAATACAAGTTCTTCCATTAAACATGATTTGATGCCTTTCTGACCAGCTTTTCACAAAAGCGTTCCAGTATTGCACTATCGTCTCAAAACACAACCTCTAAAATCTAAATAGGCCTAAAGTCTTATTTTTATCTGAGGCTTTCTTTTTCCCACAGAAGAAACTGGGGCCAAATATTTCAGTAAGTCGTCATCTACTTTTGAAAAAGTAAAGGGCGATATTTTCCAACTCACTCAGTAAAACCTGATTGCCCATTTTAGCATTAACTCCAGTAAATGAAACAGTGACACCTCCAAAAGTCCATCTCCTCATGTTTTGTGCTACTTTTATTTTTTTTCGGTCACATGCATTTTTCCCCCTCTACCTTTTTCAAGTGAAGGTCTGTGGACACACACTAAGGAATCTCAGAAAGGAAATTCTCATTGGACTATTGCCAACAATGTACCACAAGGTGCCAAGAACTGGACACCCCCAGGCTCCAGCTGGTGTGGCTCTACCACTGGGATGTACAGAATGACATATTCAGATGTCTCTGCTTTTATATATTTAATTAAAGTGTCCTGATTTTAAGGAACGCTAAACTTTTTAAAATATCTCTACTTTTACAAGCAAAAATCCACACATCTCAACTCACTGGAAACATCTGAAAATACCCGCCTAAAATTTACTTGTGCAGAAGTTTTGTCATCCATCAGACCTTTGAAATAACTTTGGTTGTTTCAGCAAACCAACTGGAGATTTTACACAACTCATTGAAGATTTTCATGCATGCAAGAAAAATTCCACTGAGTTATTTTACTGAATACTCTTGAAGCAATCCAAGTATATTCCTATATCTTCATAACTATATACATTAATGGGAAGATTCTACCTCTTTTCTGAATCACTTACATCATGGCCTTTGGCAGAGTAAACCAATGTTATCAGTTCAGTTGGAAGTGTATACTTGGTTTTGCATCATGGCGAGACTCAAACTAAAATGACTGCCAGCAGATTTTATAAGCAGGAGAGACTCAGCACAGCAGAGGACAATTTCTAAGAAAAGATTCATGCTTATTTTCCAGTAACTACTGACAATTTTGTTCTTCTCTGCAATGCCTTACAAGCTCTTCTCATCAAGCTGCAGTTCTGCTACATACAATTAATTTAGATGCCGACTGCTTGAAGACATTGTTCAAGGTAAAATTAAATAATAGCGCTGAACCACTTCCCTCCCAACAAACAGTATTATCACTCTGAAAAAACAGGACTATATTTGGATTTACTCAGAAACACTGAAATCAATGCTTCTGCCAAATGATAAGGGAACAGTTTCTAGTTGCGCATTACATCAGTCACCAATTATATCAAACGTTTTATTGGCAAATACTACCCTTTTGCTAAAATCAAGGTACAGAATTGAAATTCTACAAACATGGACTATATGAGGAAAACAGTAGGGACAAAAAGAGGAGCTTTAATTAAAAGCAGACCTTTCCAATCTACCTGCATCCAAATAAAATTAATTCCCCTTATCTCCTGTCTCATTCCCCGTTTCTCTTTTATTTCCCTCCTCCACTATTTTGTGTGTGTAAGTTCAAGACTGCAAATGGCATTATTAGGGGAACATAGGCCAAAGTCTGATTTCACACCATTTTAATGCCACTGACAGTCTTCGTTTACATAGGAACTCAAAATAAGAGCTGTTAGCTGGCAGAGCCCTATTGACTCAACGAGCACACCAATTATTTAAATCAGCTAAGGACTTGGCCCAGTATTGCTTTGAAGCTGCACTCTCTGCCTTAGGCCAACTAGTAAGCTGTTCTGTGAGTGTGTGTGTCAATAAACTGGACTGAAAGAACACAGCCCCTCTCCCCAGGGTTGCTTTTAAAATCTTACACACTTTCATAAAATTACGTAAGCATTTCACTATGGTTGCAATAGCTACCATGATAAAAGCTGCAAGGCGTATATCCCAACAGCTCCCAGGAGAGTCACGATTTAATTACCCCAATTTTCCTTCAGCCATTTCCCTTTCTGGACTTGATTCACACAGCTGTGCCCTGTCCTTAATATATTCTGTAGAAACTATCGTTCCATAAAAAGCCCAAACTACAGAACCCACTACATTGGAGCACAATGCAAGCAATTGAGGCCTGAGTAGAAATACATAGTTTTATTGCTTTCCTGAAACCTGAGTCACACCTCAGAATATCAGCTGAGCTCCCTGCTTGCAGAATCTGACACAAACTGAACTGTGAGATACTATGGACATAAAGGAATCCAGCACAGAAAATCCTGGTACAAATGGTACAGTTACACCTCCCTGCTTCTTGATAAATTTTGCCAAACGATTCTGAAATCAGCCATTAGGTGCTGCTGCAGGTTTATTAATATGCTAGCCTGCCATCAGCGGGGAGAGTAAAAATGGTTAACAGCACCTGATAAAACTCCGTCCTTGCACTAACTTTATTCCTGCTGCTTGAAACATGCCCTAAGGTGAGCTCCACAATGAGAGTTCTCAGCACGTTTATCCCACAGTTAACAATAGATGCATCACCACCTTCTGCCTGTATAAACTAGACTTGCTGAGATGATTCAGCAGGTCAGGCTCAGTAAGTTGGTGGAAGCAGGTACAGCTTGCTCTCCAGATACATACTTGATCGGATGAGCTGAGAAACAGTGAGAGGCATAGTGGTGCTTTCAAAGTGTTATTTATTATAGTTTTTGCTGCAGGAAAAATCTCAAGGCAGGAATTAAAAGGGTGTTTCAGGAGTGCTCTTTCTGGCATTCTTTGCTGTGGTTCTGCTGCAGCCAGGAACACTAATCTTACTTCAGCAAACCTGGCTAGTTATGAAATATCATTCTGATTTCCTTTTGTCCTCTGGCCACAGCACACCTGCAAGCCTGCTGCCTTTCTCCACAAGTATAAAGATATCAATGGAACAAGTCATTTTCTTATACAAATGTACAAGTTTTAAACTGCTGATCTCAAAACAGACATATAAAAGCAGCTTATCTTAGCCACATTCTCCAAACAGCGGCCATGGTTCTGTTCTTTCCAACACTCACACTTCTAATTACCTCTGCTGACTGCAACTGAGTTTTTTATTTTGCAATGTTAATGTTTCAAATGTCATTGCTGTTGACTTATACAAGCAATGCCTAATTTTTTTAATACATAACTTTTTTTAAAACAGTTTTTTGTTTTCTCCTTGTATTTCTACTTTGCACCAGAAGACTAGTTGCCTGGCTCCAGGGAATGCTCTCCTCCATAAACCAGTAAAATTACCTTTATTAAACATGTAAGTTCTCCTAGGTTCCTACTGAAACGTCAGTCAAACTGTAAACTGACATCAAATCCTGGACTCTCTTGTTAAATCCTGTTAACTGGATTTTCTGACATTCTCAGAGAGTTTCAAATCCAACAGGAATGGAGGGATATGTGTGTGTTTGTCTGTCTGCAACTGTAGGCCATGTGCCTGAATAACAGCACATGCGAACAAAACCACTATTTATACTATATTCACAGAAAAACTGCATCCTAAGCAGGAGGGAAAGAACACGTTAGCAGCTAATACTGCCACCCCTCAATGCTCTCAGCACTTTGTGTGGAAGGGATGGCTCTCTGCTTTCTTTTTCATGTGCCAAAAGCTTCCAGACACATTGCTCCCTGCAACCTAGAGCTGACCTTTCCAGGAACGCATTCTGTGCGTACTCAGGGTATATGCTGGGATGGCTGGACCTCGGTCTGACATAGCTCCGGGCATCCTTGATTAGAGCTGGGCAGGAACTTTTCAGAAAAGTGGTTCTTGGGTATTTTTGTCAGAAGTTGTTGATTTGTGAAAACAGAAAACCTTCTGTAGCAGTGTATGTACCAATTTTGACTGGAAGAGTTTCTTGGGCCCAGAGACTTCTGGACAGAAAGAATACTCTCACCAAATCAGCTAGTCATCCAGTAATCATGAAACAACAACACCTGTGCTTCAAGTCTTGATTGTCTGCATTGCCCCTGACAACTGCTATTTACTGTCTTGTAAGAAGCTGGTTTCTCTCATTCAATTAAATTTCGGATTTTGTTTGGGGTTTGTTCATTTTTTTTCCTGGTAAAAAGGAGTTTTAGAGTTTTTGTCCCAGTCTCTCAGCCACTGCTGCAGACCTAGCTGTCCAGTTACCTGTGTTTTGGATCAGAGAGGCCTCCTCCAAAATGCCATTACAAATGATCATACTTTAGTGCAGTAATTCCATGTGCACAAGTCTTTCCAGTTCAGGAGGCTTCCTCAGATGGTGCCTGCAGGCTGTGAAGCATCCTACCTCTTCCAGAGGGTTATGTAAAAGCTCCAACACCTTCTGACCAAAAGTGAGAGCTGGGCAACCTGGTTCTGTGCACGTTTTTCACCTCTACTTTCCACTGAATTTCCTGGTTTATCTAGTGAAGATCAACTGTTTGATTACATCAAAGTATGAATGCTGATTTACATAATCATAAACGAGAAGGAAATTCAGTGCGCTATTTCAGAAACTGAACTGCCCTTTCTTCCATATTTTGCCTGTGAGCAGTACTTACATAACAAATAGCAGCTAGCTCCTGACGCAGGATAGTCGCCTCCAGGCTTGATGTTGTTTTCATTGGATTTACTCCATTGTCATAAACTGTAAACTTAGTTCCCATAAGATTTGATCTATCAAAAAAAAAAAATGGAAAATCCAATCACCATTTGCCAGTAACGCTGCCCGAGACATCTATCCTTTACTGCATTGTAGCCCCAAAGGAAAGACGAATAGTATCAAGTACAAATAGTTAATTCTAATCCCAACTAAATGGCAAGTCCTGGATTAAAAGCCGTAACAAAAATGTAAAGGTACAGTACAGCAGAGTATACTAAAAGTCCCTTATCATTATACTGGAGATTTCTCATGACATCTTGCAAACTAGTAAATTCAAGAAAGCATTAAGGAAACAGGTGGGGTTGTTGCATGTGTTTGCTTGGTTTTTAAAATATGCTTACTCTCTACAAAACTATCTGCTTTCTTACCTGACTACTAACTCTATACAGAGACTGATTTTCATAAAGTTGTAAGTAAGATCAGTCACACCAAGGAGCACAAAATACAACTTAGAACATACTAAAAGCACATTATCCTCATTCTGTTTTTGCACTGCAATAAATAGCGCATGAAGTTCCAAGATCCACAGAGGCAAATGGCAATTAGCAGTAGTCCCTTTCCTCAGGCACAGACAATCTAAACATACATTGAGAGGCTCCACGTTAAGTATCAAACAACAGACTGATGTATGATGGGATGACAGACAGAAAAGAAACACTTGGTTCTGAAAGAATTCCACTACTTGTAAATAATGCTAATTAGGATCTTAAGAAATGGGCAAAACCAAGGAGATTTTCAGATTGTCTAACAGACAGAACTTCCATTCCAAGGTATATATATCAACAGGGGCTAGACACAATCTACTCATGCACTTCTGAAAATCCCATTAAGATAAGTTGTGCTCATACACCCTTGAGAACCTGGCCTTTGAGCATTTAAGAGCTTCAGTCCTGCTGACTTTTAATAGAATGTGAACTCGTAAGTACTTGAGATGTTTTGAAAACATGCCTTGGATACTGGTAAACTTTAAGACCATTATCACATCATGTAGTCAAGCCTCTAATTAAGAAGTCATAGCGGCTTACAGGCTTCTTAATTTGAAATGAACTTTATTTAGATAAAGAAAATTCTTAGATGTATCAGTGTTTACCTCAGTTTTCCAATAAAACTCTCTCCACCCCGAGACAGGTCAGTTGGGTCTATGGAGATGAGGTAATTAGAGGTTTTACTCTTCTTTCGTTTCCTTCCAGCTAACAGAAACACCTAAGCAGTGCAAAAAAACATATTCTAGAATGCCAAAGGGGTTAGCACACACCACTTCCTGCTTTGATATAAGGAAACCATAGGCAATTTTTCTGTCTTTCAGCATTATTAGCAAAGTAACAGAAGGTCTCCTGGGACTTAGCAAAACCAGATAAAAATCTGGAAAGGGAAAGTGACTTCTCAACCACTCAGTCCATTATTTATGGTTTAAATAATTAAATTCGATCTATTTTGTTAAATGTTTCTTTCTAAGTTGCTGTGGCTCTTCCAGTTGAATTGAAAACAGATGCTTTTCAGGCCACAGAATGCAGAGAGCCTCAACTGCTGACTGTCACGTAAAGGTGCCATGCATGGATTATTTAAGACCAAAGATTAGACATATGAAGAAAGACAGTAGAACAAAGTGATACTATTGTTTTGCTTTTGGAAGACTGTAGGGCAGATCTCAGTGAAAGTGAAAATATATTTAAAATGTAAGATTATATTTTCTTTGTAAGACTTCTTCAGACTTTTAATAATTTTTTTATATTCAGATGCAACTGGTATGCCATTCAAGTTATTTTATGACCTTTTTACCATGCTCCCTTTCCAAGTGGAGGTAATAAGTAGGGTACATCCCTCGGTCCATTCCCTTCTTGTCTCTTGTGATTCTGCATTTGACAGTGACACCCTGTGGAGCAGGTCTTACGGCAAATTCCTCCAGGTCATCGACATCTATGAGAGGCTCATTTGTGGAAGGACTGGGGGCTGAGGCTGCTTCCTAAAACAGTAAGCAAAACTCAGGTTTCCTCATCTTTGATTTACAAGGTTATAAGTACAAAGGAATGACATTTGATAGAAGCCACACTTTAAAAAAATAAAACCAACGGACATATTGTCTTCCCCGTTCTGATTCCTCAGCAGCCTTGAAGACAGCTTATCAAGCTAAGGATCTCTCCCCATCCAATCGGTCAAGCTCTTGGCTGCCAAAGGCCCAGGGAGCAGTTCTCTGTGCCGCTGATGCTCAGTGTACAAACACATCTGGCAAAGCAGAACGGGGTGGCTGCAGAGGCAGAGTGCTGTAATGTTACAAAGCAAACCCTGGCTCACACCTTCCCATCTCACCACACTTCTTTTTTCAGAAAGGCCATACCCAAGGACAGCGATGGCCTTTGATGAAAGGAAGAAATGTGGTAGGGAAAGACAGATTAAGCTAGATAGAGATATCAGAGAGATGAGAAGTCAGTGCAGTATATAAAAGAGTGGGGCACTATCAACTGGTTTAGCAAGAGCTTGTGATTTAGAATATTTGAACAAGACCAAGTCTTAGTTTATGTTCAGATGTTAGCAGCGAGAACAGGGTGGGAAAATGCTCAGAAAAAGGCAATAGAAACAAAAGATCCTTCTGAGCACCTGCAAGAGGTAGAAAGGTAAATATTTACTGTTTACCTTTCTCTTCATTCAAGTTCAGACAATATTTGCTATTCTTTTCTCCAAGTTATTTTCATTGCTTGCTCCTGTGAACCCTGAGAGCTGTCACAGTAAATCACCTTGGAGATACTCTAGTGCATATTAAAAACAAAACAAGAGAGCCAGGCCTATCCTGACTGCACTCTGAAATCACGCAGTACACAGCAGCCTGCATGCGCGTTCTTCGGCACTCACCCCTTACCTTATTGGATTTCTTGCTCGTGGCAGAACCAGGCCGGGTGTTACTGTTTAACTGTGAAGAACTGGAGCTGTCTTCATCTTCCTCATCTTCTTCCTCATCAAAATTCATGCTGCTGGAAATGCCTGAGGAGAAAGCAGCGCACTTATATGAAATACTAATACATTAAAGCTGTCCATACTTGCTGTAAAACATCACTTATTATACTGTTGCACCCTTAGGCTCACAGGTGAGAGAGGGTGTGTGTGAGGGGGGTTCACTGTGTGAGGCAGTGTACAAATACGTGGGTGAGACAGTAGCTGCCCTGAGAAGCCAAAACGTTTCAGCAAATGAGAAAGGAAATATTACGGTTTCCATTCCACAGAAAGGATCGAGTTACCCAGTGATACAGGAGCAATATCCAGTTAGGAATTAAATTCAGATTTTCTTCATCCAATCAAGTACTTCAAACACAACACAAAATCTTAAACCTGAAATTGGAGCTGAGTGGACAACCTACCACAGCCATTTGGAAACCTTAACAATTAAAATACGAGCCCTTCTACAAGCACACTTTTAACCGTTCCTATGTGATCTGATGAAGAACAGATCTTAGACTGAGAAGGAACATTCACATCAAGGAAATGTTCTCATGCATATTTAGTTCATGTAAAAAACAGTATCAGCCCAGGCCAAAGGAACTGCCTTACAGCACTTAAAAAATTGACTTTACAAGAATTCAAAACCTCAGACATTTCAAAGGGAAACACAGCTTTGAACATCAAATAGGACTTCGCAGCAGAAAGCATCATTTGCCAGGCCTAGTTTTTCAAGGAGTATCATGCAGATGAAGCCACCCTGTATTCAGGTTCAAACTCTAAGTTGCACGTACTAGAGACTAACTACGCAATATTTTTCCCTTAATTAAAAAAAAAAAAAAAAAAAAGGAAAAAAGAAAATACTTGGTCCAGAATTTCCACTATTGGTAAGTCCAATGCAGAAGGATAAATGAAACACAAAGATTTCCAGAGTCAGGCAGCATGGGCATAATTAACTTTTTCCTTCTGTACTTACCAGGAACATGATCCAGGGCGACAAGACTGGATTGGGAGGTGGAAGAGGACCAGGATGTATTTGCATGGGGATCTGGGAAAGGAAAAAATCCATGGGCTTGATTCTGCAAACCCTTAATTGAGTGACCAAGCTTAACTTGCCAACAGGACTCCGTACAGGGCTAAAGGCTTAGAGGATGGAGCCATAATGCTGCTGCCTGAATTCTCAATTATGGACATTTTACCTTTCTACACAATCAAATTCACTTTCTACCTGCTTATACCTGCTGTCGCCTTCTTTTTTAGTACTTTGGATAAAGTCAAAAAGCCCTGGATCACAGAGCTAAAGCTTCAGAAAACATCATCCATGCTAAACGGTTGTGCCACAAACGTTTCTGTGCATGATGTGCCCTGTATGGTAGGTTTTTGGCCTACTTTTGAATTCTAACACACACACACACACACACAAAACCTGATCGACACAAGTGATATACATAGATTCTACACAAATATTCATTCAGTAACATTGAAAAAAGTATTCAGACACATTCTACCTAAATCCCTGTGCCCAGTGTGTCCTCATCATCTTCCTCGGGCTCTCTAAACTGTTCTTCCGGGACTTCCAGGGATACGCACAGAGACTTTCATGTAGCTTAGTCTTTTGGAATATGAGCTTGGTCTACAAGCAGAGACTGAACCAAACTAACGTACAGAAATACAAACATTAGAGACAGTATCAATAATGGTTTTCTTCAGTTCAAATTTTGGAATGGAATGAGGAAAAAAAGACACCAAGAAGGGCATTTAAATACTTTTTATGTTATTGCTACTTCCAATAACTTCAATGCATATCCCTTTAAAATAGCTTTTGACACCAGATGCACACTGGATAATGAAACAACACCAGAGCAGTAAAAGCAAGTGTATAACAGTAAAACAGGAGCATATGCAATGCTTGTATTCCATTCAGCTGCACCATGAATGGTCTTGTTATCCAGTTCTTCAGTTCCCCCAGCCTGGACATACACCACACAGCACAACAGCAAAATGTTTCAATAGGATCTCATTATGCAAGGCAGGCCTGAGTTCACAGGTCAACAGATATTTTCAAAGCCTGTAGAACTCACTCATTATTAATCGCACACCCATTAATCACAAGCATTATTTCTTAATAATGACAACCACGTTCTAGTCAACTATGCACGGGTAATAGAGGCAGTCCATCTCCTCAGCTGGCAGGTGTGCAATAAAGCCATACTTCACAGCACAGACATAATCAGTTTATTTCTACATCCGTGCTCACTATTTCACCACCAATATTTTGGTGGTGAAAATTCCGTGTCAGCCTTAGAAAAGTCTGCACTCATGACCTGCGGGGAAGAATGCTTCAGAGAGATCCCGTTTTGTTTTTGAACCCAGAAATCAAACCCATTCCTTCCCTAAATCTCAAAACAGTTGGAACTTCAGGTGGCAAAGAAGAACTAAGACCAAATTGCTCATTCCAAGTCTTTACAGAGACACATAGGATACTGATAAATGTGAAGACTAAACGTTAGTTATTCCGTATTAAAACTTATGGAAGCCTGGCTCTGTCCTAGTGACTCATTTGCCAAAGAGGAACTCACATATTAAGACTTCAGAAATCAAAAGGACAAATGTTTCCTGCAGGAAGAAAATGATTCTAGTATGGCAATTTCCAACAGATGGAGAAATCAAATAAAACATTTGGCATTTTCTTGCAAGTGGCATATTCTTTTCACACTCAGGTAGCCTATAACCTCTTGTCTCGTAACAGAACTTGACTCACTGGGGAAGCAGAGACATGTGCTGAGAGAGGCTTCCCTCCACAAAGTTAGTGTCAGAGAGCAGAATGGGCACAAATCAGGGCTACGCAAATCTGATGGGACTCAGGCTTTCCCATTAGGCCAGTTAGCATTTATCTCTCTGTTCTCCTTTTGCTCCTATTCCATGCAAGAGAAGGACTGATGGGAGACAGCAATTCTAAATGCTTTTCAGACCAACAGGGACATGCCAGTGAGGACATGTCACAGGCAGTGAACTGGCAGTTGGAATCCATATGAAAAACCCTAGCTCTACATAAAGTTTCCCATGAATACAGGGATACTCCAAAGTTTCTAACAACCCTCCTCTGCTGGTATCAAGTGGCAAACCATACACGCATAGTAAAAATATTTTATGGAGATGCTGCCAGTTGCAGTCTTGTCTTAATACCTTTCTTTGTGTCTCACAGAGCATAGCTCTGTTGTTAATAAAAATGAGTAAACCTCAGCATTCCCATTTTAAAAAAGCGGCCTCCCCCCTGACCTGAAGCATACCAGTGGTCCACTCTTAGCAGTGTCTGTTCTGATTAGGAGTATACTCAGACTTGGTAAAAAAAGGTCATATCATATTTTTAAGAATATGAAGCAACAAAGCAAAACAAAACAAAACCAAATAAAAAAACCCCCACCCACTACTTCTGTTAAAAAATAAACAAAAAACTGGGGAGAATAAAAATATATCTTAACCTGGAAAAAAACATAAAAAATAGAAATGTCCCCCAGAGTAAAAATCTGAGTGCTCTGACCTAATTTGAGAAGTCTGTTGATAGTTTTTAAGTCAATCAGCTTTAGTAAGTAGTGTGCCTGATGATTAAATATTCTGAGCCATGGTCTAAGGCAACACAATCACCACACAGATCAGAACTCGTTAGTCATGCCAACATCCCTCCGATTCAAATGCCCAGGAAATACCACACTTGGAGAAAATCTGCCCATTTCAGTTGAAGTTGCTCACATCTGCAGAGTAACATCCCAGAAAAAATGAATCTTAGTGAGAACTGCTCTGCAGACAAGAAGCGGGCATTTAGGTATGAATAGTCTATTCTAGTTGAGTCAAGTTTGCACTTACATTTTGCTCTTTATACACAAAGAGTTTATTCTTAAAGCATCAGAGCACTCTTGGCTTGAGCCATCTTTGCTTCAAAAGCTGTACACTGAAGAAGAACAAGTCCAAAGCAAATGCCCTCAGAAAAAGCTTTGTGAGGATTTTAGGATTTTTTTTTTTCCCTTCCTACAGTTAATGTCTAATGAGAGATAATAACAGTGCAGGAAGGAAGGGACGGATGCATGAATGTGTACATACACAATCTATCTCCCAAATCATGCATGCCTCTAGAAAAAAAAAATACTCCAGAACATGTGAGGACTATGCATGGGAAATGCTGCAGAATACACGGTGCTGTAATTTTCACCTCTGCAAGCACAAACACACATTATGAAAACATGAACAATATTTAACTGACAATTAGTAAATTGTCAATACTAAAATTAGTATTCTAGTTTGAATGTTGCTATTCCCTACTCCTTTTTTAACCCTCAAGTAAGTGATTTCCAGAGTTGTACAATATAAAAATGTGAACAGATGGATATGAGCATTAGCATCTGCCTGGTACCTTAATAGCGGCACTGCACTACAGATGGGAAAGCCATCTCCCTGAGAGCCTGGAGAGTTCTTGTTCCTTGGGACAAGAGAGAACTTCATTATTGGGTTTTTTTTAAGATAATAGAATAGAGTCTAACAGGCTCTGAGGAGAAGAAACAGAGTAACAATCTCTGCTTCGGCTAGGGCTGAGAGTGAGAATAGCAAAAGGAGTCAACGTACATAAAGCAAGCAATGGGAACATGAAGGCAGCTTTGGCTACTTACCTTTTTTCTGCATTGCTGTTCTAAGATCTTGTTTGCTTTGCTGTTGTTGGCCACTAGCCATTTTCTCTCCATCATCTTCATCATGGCTAGACTGTCCAACAGTGAGAATCTGCACTTGACTTCCTATCTTCTGAACATCATCTTGAAAAGCAGCTGGGCCATCAATCCCTGTCAGGCAACAGCAAAAGCCTTAGTTGTCTTTGTGTCAGGGAGTTATTGAAAAGAGAATTGCTCACTCACAAAAAGCATCTTTTCTAAGAATCAGAGATCAGAGGTTCACATTCAATAATATTTCTAGACTTGAACAAGACTAAACTAGCCTCCAAGGTAAGCATCTTACTTCCCACATACTGCACTAGAGAATCTCCAAGAGGTGATCAGGATTTCACTGTTGCCCTCCTCACCCCCAAAGCACACCCATCCATGCACCAGAAACACTGAAAACAAAACAGAAAAGAAATTTATTGGAGAGGACCGACAAAGAAAACAGATGCAGCTTTCATAAGGACACACAACTGGTCCAGAAACAGATAAGCCCGAGTCCCAGATTATGCCACATCCCCTAATAAACAACACTGCTATTATGAAATGGTGCTTCAAAGTTTCAGAAACCTGGAAAATTCACAAGTAGATCTAGCAGTGTATACAACAGGAAGAGCAGCACGTTAAGAAGCCTAAATACACCTACTAAGTTAGTAAATTGCTATACAGTTAAAACATCAGTGTGAAACTATAAAGAGGATAATACATATTCCCTGGAACCTCCATCCTCTGAGATACTCAAATCCCGACCGGGCATGGTCCTGGACAACCTGCTCTGAGCAGGGGCATGGGACTAGACAGTCCCCAGAGGCACCTTCCAGCCTCAGCCGTGTTGTGATTCTGTGGCTTCTGATGACAGCCAGAAAGAAACTATTTACCTCCTCACGGCTGTAAATCACCTCTGAAGACAGAACAATGAAAATTGTTCTGGGGTGGGGTGTGTTCTTATCACAAGCTAACTTCATTTTTTTCTTCAGGACAGCAAGTTAAAACATCAGATTGCAAATGTACTTCACCTCTTAGTTAAGACTTAGTGCTGGTATATATTACTAAATTAGCTATATAGAAATGCACTTTTGCACCAATAAAAATGGTAATATTATCATGAACAGATATAGTAAATAACATAAGCCTGTATACTGTTCCTGTTCTGAAATTTTTGTTAATAAGCAAGCAACATTGTGGAGAATTAGCAAGCATTACAAAAAGCTAGTTCAGTAAAAGAATACAGTGCTTCTCACACCAAACAGAGCTGAATAAACCCTGTAAGAAGGAGCTGTAGGGATTGGGATTTTTTCAGACTGTGATGTGTAGCAGAAGTCTCCAAGAATACCATTTCAACCCGCCTTGCCAGCAGCTGTCAACTTGCATTAAAAGACAACTGGATTATACATTTAGCATGCTTAACTGTACTTTGCCATACTAGCTGTCACTGCCGCTGTGATAGGAAGCATAAGTGGAAAAGAGAGTGGCCCACACCCTCAGGAACAGGAACAGCACTGGCTGTGCAACTACCTAACAAGATGCAGTCCGACACTGCGGAAGTATTAAATTCAGAGTTCAAGATCACAAGGAATTATTGACTCATCTGCATCACACAGACCCTTACCTAGCAATTTCTGCACTAACCGTGTAAATTCTGATTAACTTACAGTAAAACTAACAACAACAACTAACAACAAATAAACAATCTGTCCATCCAACCTTGAAGGACTAAATAAAGTCCACGAAAATATTTCCCTCATCTTGGTAGGATGACAATTTCAGACAGAAGCTCTGTGTGATGCAGAATGAACAGTATAATTTCCTATGTTGCAGGCATAATATGGCAGGGAACAGAACAGCATTTTTCTTAAAAGTTATCTCAGGATAGGCACTACAGCAAAGGTGCTGTGGAACAGACAGGTAGCTGCTCAGATCCACTGTGTTATTTTTAACAGCTTTAACCATATTCACCATTATCATTAAAGAGGCTGCCTAAAGTTAGGTTCTTACCTTAATAATATGAATTTCAAAAGTGTTAAGCATCCATGAATTTAACAAGATGCTCATACCTCATGCATATCTATCTAGCCCCTTATTAAGCTTTGGACGATTCAAACCTAATTTTGAGAACCCATTTCAAAAGGAACAAAACACCTTAATTATTCTTCTTCAAAGCAGACATTGATCTGCAGCAAATGAAATGCTTTCGACAGCATTAGATGTTGCACTGAGGCTGCTTTTTTCTGATGCTTGCAGAACATCTGTGCTCACATCCTGTGCTGTCAGGAACATCACGTATTATTAGGCGTCAGGACAAAGGCTACACTGGCAGGTCACACTTTTAGAGAAGAAAAATCAATTTCAGTATTCTGAAGAGTGCATCACTGGTAGAGTGTGTTATTAAGCATTATGAATGGTTCCACTGGTGACCTCATTTAAGGGAATGGAAGATGTAGCCAGACGGGGGGGGGGGAGAACCTCTGCTGCATTAGAACACTGTAGATGGTTTGTGGCAAATGCAGCATTAACTACTTAATATTTGTGTGTTTGCACACATCTTTGTAGGTATATATGCATGTGTAAAATGGTATTAAACGTGAGCGTACATACACATTTCTTTTTTCTATATCATGAGATATATCTTTGTAAGTCGTAGTTCAAAAGGCAGCTTTACCATCACCTAGTTCATGTCTGAAAACACTTCCAAGCTTGCATAATCGTGATACTCAAGGTGGATCTCTCCCTATGTTCTCACTTTTTTTGCCTCGCTGACTCCTTTTCACCCACTTACTGGAAGGATGGTTCACTGTGCAATAAAACAAACCATTCATGCCTATAGTTACAAGCTTCCCAGTTTAAGGACAGGGTCAAAAGAGGCGAAGAAACTGAGCGGGCTGTGCCAAAAAGAAAGTCTTTATTGCTACAGTCAGCATTTTCTACAGTTTTTCCCAAAAATCAGGTAGAAAAAAAACCTGATAGAGATGTCCTTGAATACCTGCTACTAAGAAGAGGAATTTTTGAGAGGCAAATGTGAAGGAGGGCAGGGAGGAAAGAGGAAGACTGAAACAATCCCCAGAATACCAGTCCCTTCAGCAAAGGCCTTCTGGTAAACTTTGACATGGCCACGTCTCATGAAACCCAGAGGTACCAGAAATGAAAACAAAGAGATAATGAAAAAAATGCATCAGAAAATTGGCATTCACTGCCATTTCCATCCTATAAACTACTCTTTATCAATGCCTGTATTCTGTTAGCACCTAAAATCTTCTAGACAGTATTTATAGACAGTACCATGCTCTTAAAGCTGGTAATCTAAACTACCACACAGAATGTTTTTATAACCTGAATTAATCTAAATTCTAAGAAATTCAAAATACATTAGGTGGACATACACTTAACTTTGATCTCAGGTATGGGATTTTTAGATAGGACTTTTTCTTCTTTTGCTGTAAACACAAAAAATGTTAACTATCTACACAAAAAAATTCACAAGATTCAGGTCTGGAATGAGGGGAGAGAGAAAAAGGTATGGGAAAAATAAAGAAGAGAACTGCTACTGAAAGCCTTGGAAGAGGAATAAAGTGGCAAAATTTTGCTTCGTGTTTATGACATATGAGAAACAAATCTAAGCTTTCGTGCCTTATATGATACCACATTAGGCCTGTTTGAAACTTCAGCTTCTAAAGGATGGACCAACAACCCAAAATCCATTCAGTCTCACTGGATTTAGTAATGACAATACACTTCAAGGGTATGAAGTCGAGACCTTGTTTTATTGTTCCAATCCAGCAATTAAAGGAAGTATCTATATGGGAGGGTCACCAGCCACACATTTCTCTATCCTACATCCCCAGCAGCTTTCTGCTGAACAGTTTCCAACCATTTTGATACGTCCTACAGATAGATGCTAAAATGAATATAGATGAGTCATCTCAGTTCTACTAGATGTAGTTATGAAATTTCTGTCTGACAAACTAAGCAAGTATAGACTACATGGGATGAAGGCTATAGATCCTGAAGTATATCCCTCCTCCTTGGCTCTACAGATGTAGAGGTTGTTTTGGGGTGGTTTTTTTTCCCCACACAATAGCACTAATGGAGCGTTACAAGTGCAGTTCTGAGTATCCATTTAAGCCTCATGCATTTTTATTTCAGCTTCGCAATCTTCAAAATTATTTTGCAGGAAAGAAATACACTTCCTAACCCTATTTGCAAGTGGGAAACTAAGGGTATAGTCATGCTGAACACAAGGCTTAGATCATTCTGTTGAATAGTCCTGTCTAAACCCAGAATCTGTAACAGAATAGGTCTAAGTGGAACTTCCTCTCAAAACTGGACAGAAATTAAGCATTTCTAGACAACCCATCAGATAAACTCTCAAAGTCATCACAGTCTAATGACACGATAATATTACAGCAGAATAAGAAAATTAAAGAGGATAGGCCAGAACCGCAATTTTGATTATTTCATTACTCAAGAGATAATCAAGAAAGAATATTTAAAATTTTTAGGGGGTGGAGGGGTGGAGGGAGAAGGTCAAATGGGAGGAAAAGACTACATACTACCAAGCTATGTATGACCAGGGAAAGTTCAGAGAGGCAGCTAATATATGTGGCCACCACTTATAGACAAGTACGAGATGAAACGTGAGGAAAGGTTTTGCTATCTGACAATAGTGCACGATGCACAATGGTAGTCCTGAAAAAATTAGTTACAGATTAAATATGTGACAAACTACCCAGCAGCAAATTACAGGCATAAGCATAGTGAGTCAGCTCTCCAAAACATTATTTAAGTATTTCACTATATACTACATGAATCCCCAGTAATTGGATCTTCAAGGAGAAGAATCTAATTGTATTTATACACATCATGTTCCTCTCTGCATGTATTTATACATGCAAACATTTTGCTGTGAAAAGATTTTCAGCAAATGTTATTTCCTCTTGGTTCTTTTACACGAACTTGTAAGTACAGGAAAGAATGATTAACTGATTATTTACAGAGAGTCTTTACTGCATCTAGGACACCATGAAAAGACAGATTTCTAAATTATTTGAAAATAACTGTTATAATAAATTAAGAATTTCTTCATAGACATTTGCAAACTAAGAAAGAAACTAAAAAGAAAAGTATCGTACATCAGAGAGAACTAATTGAGCTTAGTGACTGAACGGCAAACAAGATTACGTATCAGGAAAGGAACACAGCATAGAAAACAAGTATTTCTGTCCCTACTTTACAAATGAGGAACTGCAGGATACAAAAATTCCTGTTCTCATTTTATAAAGCATTTAAGAGACAAATTCAACATATGAAGTCAGGCATATTGCTCACAGACTAAGTTTTAAGAAATGCTTAAGCCCTTTGCAGATCAGAGCTGAAGAGTTGACCGAGGTCAGGCAGGAGGTCTCTGGAACAGAAAATTCTCAAGCCACGTTTTCTGACCTCAGTTACATACAACAAGGGTTCTACAAGTATGTCCTTCCTCTACAAACATGCTGGCAGTAAATGCAGGCACACTAGAAAATTTTCTCCTTTTTTTTTTTTTTTTTTTTAAATGTGCCTTCAAAGGCAAGATACCAGATTTGATAAGCCACTGGTCTGACACATAAGTCATATCCACGTGGGTAATACTCAAGGCTGTGGCCAGCAGCAACGCTGCAATTGCAATTGCTCTTCAAGAACACTGCAGAGCAGTTCTTCCTCCAACTTGGGGATGGCAGCATAACCCTTCAAAGGCTGGCTGGCCTACTCTGAGGTCAAAGACAGGGAGTCTGTCCTCAGAGAAATCTGTTCTTACTAGACTGACACTACAACAAATAGAGGTTCCGTCCTTTAAAGAACCTGGCTTAAAGCAAACCCTGCTTCTGCTTTTATTGTCTCAAGTGATCTGCATTTTAAATTAAAAAGCCAAAACAACAGTTGATTATATTTTTTTAAAATCTGCATTTATCAAGAAGTGTGACCACTGAGTATAATAATGTTTACTTCCAGAACAGTGGTACAAGAAAGTAGTATTACACAAATCAATAAGTGAAAAAAGTTCTTTCTCAGAATGATTGCTTAGGAAGCTCTAATAAAATGACTAGAATGAAATAACACAAAATTACATCTAAATTACATAGAAATTTAGAACTCCATTGCTTTAAAAAAAATAATTTAAAAAAAAATTCTCTCTCTCTCTCTCTCTCAAAAATGACTGTTGGGTGAACCTCTCCTCAAAAGGAATTTACTGAAAAAACAGAATGTTTAAACAGGGGAAAAGCATTTTTTGGTCTATTTTTTAGGACCGAATAACCTTACGTATATCATAGCTGTCAATATTTTGTAAGCCATTTCCCAGTATATGCCTGTTCTCATCGGGGCTGCGCATCCACTGATATGGGTTCAAGCAACTGCAAAATCACAAAGGGGTTTGTTTATAGGGAAAGGGGGCAAATAGAAATTTTTTTAGGAAAGGACCTCTGGAGGTGATTTAGTCCAAACTTCTATCAAAAGAAGGACTATTGCTAACACCAGATCAGGTCACTAAAAGCAAGTGCTTGCACACCAAGCTCTACATTCACTTTGATGAAATCTACAAAACTGTAGCAGGAACTGTACTTTCATAAATCTCTATCCTCAGGAGGCCAAAATGACTTCTTCACAATCAAGTTCATGTGTTGCCAAAGTACAGCCTGAAACAGTTGTCAGATCTAGAAATAACAGGACTTTTCATGGTGGAAACTTACTTATTGTTCTTCCTACCCTTTCTCTTTAATGCATAGGGAAGCCGAGATAAATCTTCTCTACACATGAACTTCCCTCCCCCTGTCAGCAAGGAAGTGTTATAGTGAGAAATGATGCTTCTTATCCAACAAATGGTGCTGCTTTCTTAGTCAGCCAGCATTAATGTAGTTGCTTGTTACATATAAAAACGGGACAGGATGCACAAATCAAAACAGACAGACAGGCGTGAAAGAGAGAAAAGAAACACAGAAGCAGCAAACCAAATCAAAACATGAAATAGCCATCCTGGCAGAGAAAGCGCTGTGTGTCAGGGCAGCTCATTCGCTTTCTGACTTTCATAAAGACAGCAGGGAATACACAACATACTATATACATTTAATGTACAACGTAAGAGGAAAATTGCTGGGAAGACATTGTTTATTTGAACATTTTAAACACATCCAGATTCCCGATTTCAGTGACAAAAATCTTCATTTTCACCACGGCAGTGAGTGAACCAGGGCAGTTCAGAGCAGGGTTTTCCTAGAATGTACTTATATGCTCTAAGTGCAAGAGTGCTAGGAAAAAAAACAAAACCAACCAACCAACAACAACTTTTCACAGAATGATTCATGAATTTTCATATCAGATTTCACTTTGAATTAACCGTTGGCTTTGCATGGTTTTCTGGGTTTTTTTAAAGGTTCCATTTTATCTTCCTGATTTGTTTTTGCCCCATTCATTGCGCACAGCCAAAAAAGCACTTTATCCGGTTTATTTATTAATTCTTCACAAACCTATATTGGGGGAAAAAACCCAACCAAACAAAAAAACCCACACCACTACGTACCTGTAATACTTTCAGGAATCTCAATTTTGAAAGAATTATCAAGGTATTTGATATCTAAAGATGCTCTGGGTTTGTATTTGTAATACTATGGAGTGTGCATACTTTTCATAGGTTCCTGCTGAAACTATTTTCACTTGTTTGTATTATTTTTCTGTTGAACCATCTAGCGATACTGTACACCAGGTTCACTAATATCCTTAATCAACCCTCACTAGCGTCACAAATCAAACCAGAATTTGATCCGCTATCTCCACTGGAAAGACAACCATTTTACATATTAATTTGTTACATTTTGGGGTTTTTTCCAATACTGAATATTATGTCAATGAACTGGGAGACCAAAGCTTTCAGAAATACCAGTTTAATGAGCTAAGCTACTACAAAATGTCATCAATTTACTGCATTTGCAGGCTCTGTCCCACAAAAATGATGTTTCTTTTTAAAAATAGGCACAGTGTATACTGGTTACCACCATTAAGAATGAAATACCAGTAATAACCACAGATTTAGAAAAAATTGCTAAATACCATACTACCCATCATAGAATTACAAAATGCACTGACCCCTAACTTGAGAGGCACAATCAGCTCTATATGAGCAATTAGCCACATTCCTTTTCTTGTCTTATGTCAGTGTAACCTCATTAAACCTAGTATTTCCCTTGCTTTTGTCTTTAGCACATTGTTCTGATCATAGTTTCATCATTCTTCGAGCCACTTAAAAAAGCATTACACATCTAAGACCAGACTACAATCATTACACTACAGCTTCAAGAGCTATTCATGTATAATTCAATGATTTTTGCCCTGAATTAGCTTATTATTCATCGGATCTGGTCTAAAGGCTTTTCCTTAAAGCACAAAGAGCTTGGCTATGCTTAGAAAGGTAATGCTCACTATAACTAACTACCATCAGAAACCTTTAAAATGCTATTTTAGCATGTAAAGTGCATTCACCCTGCTCGTTTACAAGACATGCAAAGGTTACAGTCAGAGTAGTCAGAGTGGAGACAAAACCTGAAGCAATTGCAAAGCTAAAAGCAGAACCTAAAACTTCCAAGATTTGGTCTAATTACCAATGAACTTCCTCCAACAAAACCTCTTGTGCCACAAAATGGTATAAAACCATTTAACCTTCATCCATTTTCATTAGTTAGATCTGAAGTTATTAGCAAATCCGTTCCATATTATTATAAAATCTATATAATATTTATAACTCACACTTACTCTTAAAAGTAACTGAAGAATTATACAAGTTCCACTACAGGGTTCTGCTACCACTTGCATCTTCTTCATTCCTAAGTAACACAAATTAGCTATGTCTGTAGTGGATTGATCAGTAAAATCCCTCCAGAATTTTCAAGTCGCATTCGGTTTTACTTTTTCATCCAATAACAAAATATTTTGCAGCTTCAATAAGGATGCAAGACTAGAAATCCAGTTATAATCCCCTGCAAACACTCCAAGTTTACAACACTATCAAAGGTAAACTAGATATGATTCCTAGGGTGAAATTATACCTGAATGAACAGTTAAATACCAGTATGCGGAAAAAGTAGATGAGCTGGATGAGAAGGTGCCAAGTGTACGCTCTGAACATACTTTAACTGACGGGGATATTTGTTACTTGAGATTTGTTATTAATCATCAACATAAACTTAAGGAGAGGAGGTACTCAAAATTTTCTTTAGTGTAATTGATGAATAACAGCTCCACTCTATGGAAACAAACATAAGATGCAATTGATGGGCAAATGCTGAAGGCCAGGGAAGACCACGCATAGCATAGCAGGATGAGCAGTAAGAACTGCAGCAGAAGCCGAGGTTTCTATAGCTAACAATAGTAGTTTCCAACACATAGAGCAGCATCAGCATGCAAAAGTTCTCAGTCTACATAAAGTGACATTGCTTTTACTAACACAACTTGCTTCTATTAAAATATGCCAACATTTGCCTGTTTGGGGAATTTTTCAGAAAATGAACAAAAATATTATTGGCATATGAGAAAAATACTAGGTGCTACCTGCTGTGAGAGAAT
The DNA here is from genome assembly GCF_965638725.1 of Aptenodytes patagonicus. Lineage (NCBI taxonomy): Eukaryota > Metazoa > Chordata > Aves > Sphenisciformes > Spheniscidae > Aptenodytes > Aptenodytes patagonicus. Next base: position 14,114,519 of record NC_134955.1, read on the forward strand.
AAAAAAACTGCAACTCCTTCACAGTAAGCACACACTCCTCAAGGAGTAACTTGCCCACATCTAGCGGACGAGTTCAGAGAGAGCTAACCAGCAAATGCAGCCCCAGCATGCACGTGACCAGTGTCTGCAGAACAGCCCTGGAAATCACACACTCAAATGATTACTGTTTCTTGTTACGTGCCTCACAAGGCCTGTGGCTAGGATTTTGTTCATGGAATATTTTAGCCAAGAGCTCATCAGAAAACTGCCTAGAAAACGTATGAATGTATACACACGTTAGTGTTACACAATGCAAATTTGTCAAATCAAACCTACTGTAACTGACCCGCACAATATCATAAGTTCTGAACATAGTACAGACATAGACACCCCATAAAGGCAAAACAGGCATTATATGAGATGAAAGAGAGCCTCAAGGTTTTGCAGTAACCATGATTTAAGTATTAGCCCACACAATGCTCAGTTACAACCTAAGACAGGTTTTCTTTTAAACTAGTAAAAGAACTTTTACTCTTCAGCAAGATGTACTTCAAAATAAAATTTGGCATCTGTATTACTATGCTGGAGTGGCATTACTTTTTACATTAAGCTGAGAAACATTAGCTTTCTGTTCACTTTTTTTGCCAACAATTTTTACATTCACTTAATTTTACTTTTGATTTTTACGTATTATTTTAAGCCTAGGTATTGACACACACCATCTTTTTTTCAAATATATGAATGAAGTCTTTACCCCCAGGGCCAGACTCTAAAGCCTGTCTAACCTAGGGCTTCCTTTGCAGCCAGAGGGACTACAGACATAGAGCTGCTGTAGATTCAGATCTCAAGAATTAAGCTGCAATATGTAAAGGATGTGTAAAGGATTTTGATAAGGTAGGCTCAAGTCCTGCAAAATCCCTATAGATAAGCCCCAATACTCTGACCTCAATAATTACTCTTATTAGTCTTTGCTATCTTTAAATAGACTTGTCAAGGATATACACTATTTTCTTAGTTAAGCAATAATGGAGAGACTGTTGGACATACACAGACAGGAATACAGTACAGTCCAGGCAGGATAGTGTTACAGTGGCCTTATCTAAGAACTGCAAATTATTGGAAAGGTATTTACTAATTTCATTAAGTCATTCACCATCAAATAAAAAGAAACTGTATGTGGTATAAAAACCTCTCTCTTTTTGTGAGTGTGCATATATATGTATAAAATTTGAATACTTCTAAAGTGGCTCGTGTTACTTCTTCCATCTAGTCTATGTAGCTCAAATAGTAAATCTAATAATGGCAATGTCATTTCTACTTACCCTTTTGTCATTATCAATAGTGTATTTTTTTTGTCTACCTAATCTTACCCAAAGTCATTGCAGAAAGTTTTTCGTACAAACACCTCCCATATGTCGACCAGGTGGGATAGAGTAACACTGAATTAACAACTTGAAGAACCCTTTTGAGGATGTTATCTTGGTTTTGTTGAATTGATTTTCAAAATGCCTACTTAACCTCTAATTTGTATAGTTTAAACCTCAGTAAGAGTCTGGACAGAAATGACTGCAATTTAAGGCTGTTTCTCCAAATTACATTACATGCAGATAGTCTAAAAAACCACATTGGTGTAAGATGGTTCTCATTTCTTTAACAATGCAGAAAAACACCAGCATCTTTCCATCAGTACTTTTTTCCTCCTCTGCAATTTGAACAAACACTCTCCTTTGGAAAAGTCTCAGTTTACAAATTTTAGCCCTCCTTCACTCCCAGGTTGTACATGCTGAGACAAGACCAAGTCACTCACATTTTTCAATCTCATAAAAATTTCAAGGAATGACTTTCAGGCAATTTTCAGAAATTCAAATAAATAAATAATTAAAAAATAGTATTTTGCAGTCAATTCAACATCTGGCATTCAGCCGCATGCAGCTAACCTTTGTGTTTCCCTTTTTTCTCCTTTCTGGTGCTGCCAGTCTGACAGCTCGCAGCTGCTGCCTTGGTTTTTTTAGTTGGTTTCGGAGCTTGGGTATCCACTACCACCTTTATATCTTCCTGTTCGGCCTCCTGCACTGCTTGAGAGATTCAGGGTACCCCACCAAAAAGAAGAACAGAGAGAGAAGAGAGAGAGAGAGAGAGAGAGAGAGAGAGACAATAGAGAATGAATTGAGAACTCTGTGAAGGCATAAAAAAGCAAGCAGGCATAGCAGAGTTTGTTTGGTATTTCAGGCCATTCATGCAGAGAGGAGAGTCAAATAAACCGGAATTTGCAAAGCTACAGTAAAAACCTGAAAGTGTTAGGTTAGCTGGGATGTATTTCCTAACTGTTTTCCTCCTTCCAATAATATATCAGCTCCTAACTTTCAGGCCAAAAGTGACGTCAGAATGTTAACGTGTTGCTGAGCTACTGCAGGAAGCACTTTTCCTCATAGTAAAGCTCTGCCAGACTGATCATCAACAGGGGCAGCATGAAGGCAGAAAAATTTTATTTAGACTTTGTAGTGCCTATGCTTAAAGCTACCTCCGAACCCTGTAAACAAGAGCTATTTTCAAAACACATCTTGCACAATTGTATGCATCACAGTATGATGAGAACGGCCATGCATTTTATGGTGAAACTATACCCAAGCTGAAATTAAAAATTCCTCCTACTTTGTAACATACAGAAATTAATTAATTCCTTAGAAGTCTCAACATAACGTGCATTGCATAAACTGTGAATGTTAGCATAATTCACGTAATGCTAGTTGTTTTCAAAGTAAAAAGAGGCTTTATCATTTTCTAAAAGCACGACACGCTTTGAGGTCAATATTTGAATCTGTGAAAGCAACACACACAATAACTCTTCCTTCCGGCCAGGCCAAGCCTTGAAGTGAAATAATATTGAGTTTACAAAGGCATAAAAGCAATTACCTTTGTGAAATACATAAAGGAACCACCAAACTTCACACCCCAAACAAAACAACCTGTAGGTGGGCACTAAGAAATCTTGGTGCCAGCTGCTGGTCACTGTTACTTGCTAAGCCCCGCTGGCTTCACGTAGTGACTGTGGTTTACCTCAGAGGAGTATCACCCTGGCACTTGGGGCCTCCCACCATCCCTTTCTTTTTCCCAAAACTAAAGTGCTTTCTTTAAAAGGATAAAAAAAGTCCACTAAGGAACCTTACTGGAAAGAACTGGTTGCCCATAAAATTACTTTAAAAATATCCTAACAAACTTCATAAACCCCCAAAAGACCTAATGATGCTCAATGACATGTGGACTGCCAGTAATCTCTCTTTGAAGGGGGAAATTCTCCCTAGGTTTCTGGTCTGTGAGGCAACTTTCCTGTTCACCAAATCCTTCATGCACATGAACAGCAATAGAAACACCAAGGAGATTCTCAGAGGAGTAAGATGAAACGGATTTAGCCATGTCTGTGTGGACTGTAGCTTACAAACCCATAGCTACCCTCCCCAGCACAGCAAATCTGTTACGAATAACATTACATTCATAACACAATGAGCATCTGAGGCACTCAATAAACACACACTCCTTTTCTCATTACACAGAGGAGGAGTTCAAGTTTTACAGCGAATATACTTTAAATTAGTAGAGGAGTGACTAAAAGCCCAAAGAAACAGCTTGTCATTGCCCAACTCCTCATTCCTGTCTTCATCATACGCTAATCAGAAGATTGCAGTCCCTTTGCTGAGTGTAAAGGAGCACTGGAAATGAATAAGACATAACCAAAGGAGCGAGTGCACAGGACACCAGGGAAAATGGCACATAAAAGGCAGTGCACTGGGTCCTATTTCCACAGGCATGGCAGCCTCGGACTAAGCAGGGAACCAAAGAGTCACCGCTCCACAGTCTTTAAGTACGTGTGATTTGCCAAGCCAGCAATCTGTCTTATATTTGTAGCTCAGTCTCTCTTTAAAAACTAGGGTGTGTTCTTTTCATTGTTGTAAAGATGATAATCCACTTTATAATTAAATGCAGTACTTCACAAATGACCTATATTAAATGAGCAGACAGTTCTCTAAATCCTTTTAAATATGGCCATATTCATTCACTCAGATGAAGCATCATTTACTTGGTCCAAAGCAATGATTAATCAGCAAAGGATGAAACATTCTGACATTGTTAATTGAAAAGTTAGACTTATCTGCACTATCTTGTCAGCCATCCTTTGATCTAACAAGTAAAAGCCTGAAGCTTTTTGAATTACTTTTGTCTCATAACTTTCAGCAAGAGATATCTGATTATAAGTACAGTGATGGAGCTCCAAAGCCCAGAGAAGGAAATATTGCCATTGCTTTACCGTATAAGGCAGAGAACACAATTTCAGTCCAGTAGCCATTTTGAGCATATACCATCACTGCTGTCTGTGGTAAACAGGACTTTCAGACATAAGTGATGGAGGCTGCAAAATAAGATTTAAACCATAAATGTGCAGATACTGCAGCTGGGTCCATGAAAGGAACTGGCACAGAATTTCCTGTTTCTAAAGGATGCTTTTCTGAGCTTTAACATTACATTTAAAGTACTACCTCTAAAATAAACCCAAATCAAATCCCAAAATACCATCTCCACCACAAAACCCCACCATCTTATTCTTAGCTATTAACTATTCAGCAAATAGCAGACCTTGGCTAAGGCTCATCTGCTCACTAATGTTTTCTCTAGTGACTACAGATATCAGAGAAATTATGTAGTTTTGCTACTGACTGTACAAATTCAGTTCAGGACAGCACTGAGTTCTAGGGGACTTGGCTACATACTTGCAGTTGAGCACAGGGTAAGGATGGGACTTCCCCTGCCCATAAGTGCTCACCTCCCCAAATACCTCACACGTAAGTGCTGCCCACTGAAGTGTGGTAGAAGTGAAGTTTATGCAGCACAGCAGTCCCTGTCAACAGGGCCAGTCAAGACTGATCCTTGCAGAGGAGTGGGCAATGGGCTACCTTTTGAAGCCTGCTGACCTACAGAGAGAGATCCGTGGACCTACCTTGCTCAGTGGGTCCAACAGATTTAGATGTGGAGCAAAGTAAAAAAAAAAAAATGCTCTCTTTCCAGTGCTTTCTCCTGCCCTGGTGAATTGTTCTTACGAACAACCATTTCTAACACCCTCCATACTCGCTCTGCAGCTGGTCGTTAGCATGGGAGCTTTGAACATACTGAACCAGCACTCCTTCTGGTCTGTCTTTGTGGAGATGAAGGGATAATTGAGCAATTCGTAAAGGCAACGGTTATCCTCAAACATGTCAGGAGATCAAATGTCCTCCCCTCTGCCCTCTACTACATCTTTGGATCACTTAACAGTCTGACAAGAATTTCCCTTCTCAGCACGATGGGAACCTTGAGGCAAACTCTAACCTGCCTTCTCCACAGACTCTAGATAGCCCCATAAAACAATTTACCGTTCCTCGCAAGAAAGCCTGAGTAAGGAAAATGAGATAAACTGGCCTCCCTAGATAATATTCACTGATATGACAATATGATTACGTCCTTAGTTAGAAGTTAAAAAGTTAAAAACAACGATAGCAGTACCACAGGACAAATAAATTAAGAACCTTAAATGCAGCTATACAGGGATGGAGTTTCAAAGACTGTCACTCAGAAGTGCATTAATTTCAATACAAAAAGAAATTTAGGCAACTTTAAAAATCCCTATTGATAGTTATCTTAACCAATAGGAGACTACATTTGAAAATCTAGCCCGATACTCCATGTGCCCCATCCCAAATTGTTAAAATCTTCACTTAAAAAGAAACCACACAGATTTTCCTTTTCTATTAGAATTATTTTTTGTACTAGGATTTGCATTTAGACAAGACAAAAATGGAAGAGCATGTGTTGTGGTGAGACAGAATTCCAAACAGCAAATAACGCTGGACTCTCAGATCTGGTGTTCCATTCTCATTCGGATTCATAAACTGTAAGAAATAGTTTTGAGATAAATGGCAAGCTTTCAAATAAAACAATGACATGATTTTAATTTTAGTGTTATTCATCCATGTTCATTAAATCAAGTACTGACTACTAACCTCAATACGGTATTATAAAAAAATACTTTTGGGGAGACAGAAAAGAGCACAGATTGCAATATTAATTCAGGATCTGAGCTGAAAAGAAAAGAGGAACAACAAACAAATAGTCTATTAACATAATACAAGGTGAGTGTAGAAGGACTTGCATCAAAGCAGAGGAGGACAGTGTCCTGGCTTTGCCTTGCACCACCAATGCTCTAACTGCTAAAAGTGGGAAAAAGAAGCCTCTCCCATGAACCAGTTCTGCGCTGGACAACACTGCATGTTAAGGGGATAAAGCTACAACACACAATCAAACAAAAGGATGCAATTTGTAAGTAAGTGAATAATCTGTGATGCAGACAACACAGAATTGAAAAAAAAATATTGAAAGATAGTTATCCACACATATTTCAGTGAATGAAAATGAAAAGCATATTTTTCCATCTGGCCTTCATGATGAGACGTTCACACAGGAAATTAGTTTCAAAGTAGCATGCAATGAAAATGCAGAATTTTTTTTTCCATTTGCATGACCATTTTTCTTTATATGAGTGCTTGCACACTCTTATGATCTTACAGGAAGAAACAAACAAACAAAAAAATCTGTTAATCATAACTTAGCAATCCCTATCACATAAAAATGCCACGTGCTAAAAAAAAGTGAGTTTGATCAGTACATTGTGCAAAGAATGAAGTGAATGAAAAAATCACAAAAGATTTTTTTAAACGGATACATTAAAAATTTGTGCAGTCTGTCTGGAAAACACCCATAGTAGAAAGAGGTTGAACCAAACGATGAGGTATGTGATGCAAAGCATTAGCTCAACTGTATAAGGCAAATATTAATTCTATTTACCAATGTCCTCTCAACAGTAAAAGTGAAATCCAGAATGAGTATCATGCAAAGAAAGATAAACTACAGTTCAGTCAGGGTGTACCTTAACAAATCAATGCAAACTGGTTGTCCTTTTCTTACTGTTGTCTGAGATGCTCTTGTGTTTCACAACAAGAATGGCTTGCTATTTTACTTTGTAAAGGTCTAGCCTTAGTGAATCTTGGTCCTTATTTGGGCTGTCGTTCATTATTACTTTATTTGATCAACTTAGATTCTGAACTGGTCTAGCATTTCTACAATCATCTAAAAGATACTGGATTCTATCAGAAACATTCTGAAGATGGGCAAACCCAGTCTATTTTTCAATGCGATTAAGTATTTTTATTAGTTTTATATAGACAATAAAATTAGTTAAATACAAGGGCCTAAATTAGGGCAAGGATTCTGGTATGTTAGGTACTATTTAATCACATACAAAGATTTGATTTCTGCTTTAAAATGCTTATAATCAAAGGCATTACCCCTGCTACTAGTAACTTACAGTCAGATTCCAGATTCCCAAAAAATTATATTGCCCATAAATTCCCTATGGCCCTTTGCAGTTTAGGTATCGAACACTGGTGTGTTGATCAGGCTGATTTTTACAAAGGTGAAAATACTCGTAAGTGAAACTGAATGTGAATGGGCTCAGAAAAAAGGAACAAGTGTACATGAGAACCTGGTGCTGCTTAAGGACATTCTCAAAAGCTCATTGCTATAAGAAGATTTCCTCACAAAGAACAAAGGAAGGAATTAAACAAAAGATTCTTCTTAATGCCCAGATACCTGCTGTCTGCCCCCAGGGAGGGGGAAAGAAAAGGGACTACGTGAAATGGAGAGTTAATAGCAATGAATTAGACTCTTTGGGAAAGCAGACAACTAATAAAGAAAGCTAAAAATATCCATGAAAAACCTACACCAGGAAGATTAAGGACAGTAAGAAATTACATAATTATTTTGTGTATCAGGGCCCTGGGGGCACAAGTAGGCTTTAATTGCCCTGACAAGCCTCCCTGGGGGCTTCTACCCACACCCTGCCCATGGGCCATGGGCTCTATTTCAGCTCAGCCCGGGGCTATGCTGTAGGTGTGCTGCTTCCCAGCTGTGTCTCCTGGGAGGACCCTGGCACTACGCTGTAGGTACCTCATCTGCTTGATGGACCCCTCGTATGTATGCTGCAGCCTTGTCTCCTGGCCCTGTCTCTTTTCCGCCCTGACTGGCACCTGGGAGGGCTGTGGCCCCAGTTCATCCCTTGCTGTGTCTGAGACTGCTGAGGATCCCATTAGCAGCGGCTGGCTCTGCCCACCATGTTTGGAGCTTGTGGGATAGTGCCCCATCTGCAAGGGCATTGCCTGTGCTGGGGTCACCCTCACCTCCTGGCCCCTGCTGCTCCCCAACACCGAGATTGTCAGAGGACAGAAAATAATGGCTAGTTGTGAAGTGGTAACTGAAGGTAAATATACTTTAAGTGGAACTTTAAAGCAAAGAGAAGGCAGTTTTTCAAGCAATTGTGAGCAACTGCCTCTAAACTTCCTTCTCAAATCTTTCAGTACCAAGAACCACAAAAGACCTCTAAACCACTTGCTACTGCTGCTCTCTGATTGTTGCTGCCAGGTTAGTTTGTTTAGTTTGGAAATGTACTAGTGCAGTAAGGACTGCTGATAAATCAAAAAGATGCTTTAACAGATGAAGGTGAAGAGACTGCGGCTGAAAGGGAGGTTTCAGAATATATGCTTATTGGAAGTTAAGTCTTTTGCCCACATGATACTTGGAATGCTGCCTGATCTCTCAGTATTAATAGTCTTGTGCACAGAACATTCCTTGCTTTCTTCAAAAAGTAAACTAATACCTTCTCATTTCAAGGTCAGTGGAAAACAGGGATGGCAAGACACTGTTCTGATGAACGTGCAAATACATGTTTTTTTTAAATTAATGGTTAACTGATGTCATCTTACAAAGTTGACAGCTTGATAGTCATGAGAAAACTCTCATCATTCATGGTAAAGGAGCAGAATGACACATCAAATTTAACAATCCAGAGCTATGACTTGTCATCAGAAGTCTGTTCGACACACCACACAACCATTACCTCTAGATGTGCTGCCAAATGTCAAAGAAGTAAGAAAGTAATTTTGCCTTTTTACACATGGTTAATCTAAATCTCTAAATTGGAGGTTGCCATGAAAATTACTCTGAGAGTATCTAATTGAAAACATTTTTAATTTCAAGTCTTTAAAAAAAAAAAAAGCCACAGCTGCAACAAAGTATGGTAATATTAATGAAAGCGTATCTGGCACTCATTCAAATCACTGCCTTCCTCAGTGCTGTGAAAAGAAAAATCGCTCCCCAATGGAAATTCACCATTTTCACAGAAGTAAAATTACTCTCCTCTGTAAAAATGCGCTTTCATAATTTGCATTAAGTGTAATTAAATAATGTAATTAAATTGTTGCAGTAACTAGTGTATCTCTGCATGCTACTTCACTCCAGGAACACTCAGTATGTATTTGCAATCCAGATTGAAAAGAACTGTACTCATAGCAGAATTCTGCAATGTCATATCAGGCTAAAATGTTTGTTCCAGTTTTCAACAAACTTCACAAAATAAGTGGTGTTGAGATACATGAAAACAAACCAGCAGATGTGACTGTGAGGCATTATGGAATGGCAAGCAAAATTTAGTAAAAACTTTAAACAAATAGGTAGCAATATGTCCTTATGAAGGACACTGAATCGAAAATAAAGAACACAAGAAAGAGAAGACAAAGCAATTTGTAAGTGATCTCTCTTACACAGAAGGATTAAATTTATTCCAGTGAATAAATGACTTTGTTGTCTTTTATATACAATGTAAACTTAATAGCAATACAAAATGTTATTGGTTCTTATTTTGCTATTTATAATGATGAAATAGCAATGAAGTTGTATTTGGTACTGCAAGAGAGAGAGGCATTATTTGTAATAGTAACAACTGGAACCAAACATCATGGAAGTTAATGGAAGGATACCTATTGCTTGAAATGGCACGCAGATAATTTAGGGTCTAACGTACAAGTATGGTCCCAAAACTATATTAATACCTCCGTTTCGGGGGGGGGAGGGGGGGGGGAAGGACTCTGCATTCATCATTTTACATGAACACTTTCTGTTACCTCCATGTACTCAGCTTTGTCCCGGACTTATCTAGAAATGCTGCCATGAAACTACTTCTACTACTGTGCCTATGTTCCTAGATGCACAGATTATAAAACAAGAGGTTCTGTTCCCATGAAATATATCTCTATCATCCTTTCCAAGTAACAAAAGCAATTTCCTGCACGCCTGATCCTACCTGACCTACAGATGCTGACAGACAAGCACTGTGTTACCACTGGCTAATACTTGAGCTCAAACTAACCACTTGTGGACCAGAGTGCCAAGGATTCATTTTATCTTGAGTTGGCCTGTTCAACCTAATTCATGTCAGTTCCCGCAGATAACTCAAATATTTGTTGTTGTTAGTTAATTAGGCATTATGCCAACAACCAAAAGGTTTTTAAAAGGTATACTACATGCAAGTCATTTACAAGCTACAGGATCTGAAAACTTTTACCTGTAGGTGAGACATGGGCAGGAACTAAGAAATGATCTGTCTGGAGACTTGTGCATGGTGAATTCTGTAGAGCCACTTCCTCAGTGGAAGGGCACCCATCTCCTTAGAAGTCTCACAGCACCCAGAGGAATTATTAGTAACACTTGGCAGGGAACAGACATACCATTTCATCCTACCAAGATGTCACCTCGCTGCTTTGAAGGTACCTAGGAAAAACTATGGTGATCCTGGCAATACTCCTCCTTACTTTGTGGAGACAGGCTTTCAGCAGAGCCATTTCATTATTTATTAAAGTAACAAAAAAGAAACTCAGAAGAGCCCTGTACCTGCTCAGTTTCATGCTGAATTAAACTGGTCCCAGCATCTTCAATCCTGAGCAACACAAGTGTAGGAAAGCCACATCTGTATTATCCCCTTTGTGAGCTGCCCCAGCTGAGCTCAGTCACAGCCCTTAATTAATACCCCTCCATCCTATTGCATCTTAGATTTATTTGCACTTCCCTTCGGCTCCAAGCTACATGAAGCAAAATACATGTGCAGCCAGAGGACTAGCAGCAATCACCCTGCAACTCCCTGCAGAGGTTCAAAAGCAGCCAAGGGCTCCTTTCTGTGGAATAACTTATGATCAGCTTAACTAGCGAAATATGCTGTTCCACTATATCTACCTACAAATAGCTCACCAGGCCGATGTTCTATTCCAGAACAAAAGTTACTTTGACTTTTTACTCCACACTCTGATAATTATTCTGGAATTAAATGAGTTTTTATTCCAGAGTAGAGCTTCCCATCGGGGAACCATTGCAGCACAGATAACTGCATCAGAATAAGCTATAGCAGCGTATGAAAGAAAATTTCCCAGTGCAGAAAGCCTAACGTCTCAGAATTGCTGAGATGTTATCTCTGACCTACTTTGCTCAAACTACCATAGAGATATCTCCACACAGGCATCCAATTATTTGTTGAAATCAACAAGTACTTTTGTACTACACAGAATTAGTACAAGGAAAAAAAGAGAGTAGAGGAGGATGATAGGTGGAAAGAAGTGTTCTTTTTGTAGCGTTTGCAGTACAGGAATTGATTTCACAAACATGCTCATCCAAGCAATGTAGTTCATTCAGTAGACCGTCAACTCCCATCAAAGAGTCATTCTTAACTTAAAATCAGCATGCCCATAACAGAAACAAATGAACGGAAAAGAGCAGAATAGTTCTTTAGAAACAGCCCAGCTGTCTCATGCATCCGACACTCCCACATACAAATGTTTTCATTGAAGGGGAAAAGAGTGCCAACCCTGAAGCTGAATACCATAGTTAAAAATGGCCATCAAAACCTAACTACATACCATGCAAACAGTGTAACCTAAGACACTAAGCACATTCCCAGAGAGGACCACACCAAAAAAGGACACTTCTGGAGTTCTTACAGTATTTTCAAAAGCAATGGTCCTAACAAAGGATTTTACAAGGCAATAAAACACTTTACTAGGTAATTTAATTCTCCTAAATTGGCTTTAACAAGGGATTAACAAACTCTGGGTTGAATATAAGAAACATTACTATATTTTTTTGCTTCTCTGAAACCTTGTGAAATCTTGATGGGGTTTGAGAAACAAATTTAGAACAAACTGATTTAAGGAGAATACATTAATAAGTATTCCAGTAAATGGTGTGGTATATAACATTACAGGAAGGGTCACTTTTACCTTAAGAGCACAGTTAATCTCACTTAAGCCAGAAAGTCCACTCTGGTGCAAACTGTTGCAAGATTTAGCTCAGTTAGTGCAGATATGAAATGTGCTACCATTTATGGGATGATAATGTCTGTTTCTCTGATCTGTGAAAATTAAAACCTTGTTCAACTGACAATACAGAAGGTTTAGTATACGATGGCACCCTGTACCATAAGATACTATTTCTTAGAACAGTTCTGTACCTTTGAAAAGCTATTGAGTGAAAGACAAAAGACAAAAATTGTTTTCTCTGATTAAAAAAAAAAAAAAACAACCCAAATTCAAATTCTATGCTAAATCAAATTCTTAGGTCAGACTGGAAAGAAATTTAGTTTCATCTTAAAAATTTTCTTCCCAGACCCTGAGAAAAAGACAGTAAAGAGAGAGAAATACTACTAATGCTTTTAATATTTATTAGAAAAAACATCATTAAAATAATACTAAGAGAAAAAATAATTCTCCATCTGAAATCACTTACGGTAGCCTATCTGCTTGCAAGATAAAAAAGGTCTATTATAAATGAAGCTTTAACATTTGATCAATGCAATTTCCAGTTTCTAACAATAAATTCTGTAGCTGTAACCACACCAAAAAATTCCACCAATTGCAAAACGGGGGCAGAGACTCTGAAACCTGCACTTCTCACAGCATGATTAGTTAGTCCAGTAAATACCTGCCATCACCTTGTTGAAATACATGACCACCAAATGAAAATAAAATGATAGGGCAGATGAAAAGTATAGCACGTGCAGTATACTTGATAGAGGTCTGAACTGAATGATGAATTAAGGTTTTGTTTGTTTGTTTAAGACTAGGATACTGGTTGGTTTGGGGTTTTTTTCCAGAGGTAGATTCACAAAGGCATCTTAGGTTTTGGGTTTTAGACATTAAACCTGAAGTACTCTGCCACCTAGTAGCATTCCCAACCTGAAAACAGCCAACTGCATTCCCAGTACCAGCAGATTTCAGCTCATGTCCCCTACTCTCTTTTTTTCCTTATACTAATTCTGTGTAACACATACCCATCGATACTCAGGGAAGAAAGCCTTTTGCTATTGAGGCTTATGAATCCCTTATGAATCAAATTTGTCTTAACAATCTGCAAAACACTAAAATTTGAAAATTACTATTCTCTATAACTCTTGGAGGTGTTAGCAACCTGGAATGAGATCTACAAGAGACACAATATTGAACCAGGGTTACCCAAGCTTCCCTCTTGGAAATTCTGAGGAAAAGTACGCACCTAACCTCATTAGGGGGCCAACAAGCATGGGCCATATGAGCACAGAACTAAGTAACAACTGATTTCCTTAGGATTTATTTCTGATGATTAAATTCTTTGAGGTCTAACAATACAGAAATGGCATTATAATTTTTTCCCTATGGCTGTGATACCTGAAGTGTCTCTGTAACTTCTGGATTCTGTAATCTTTAATAAGAAAGCATAGACCACATTGTACAAGCTTGAAATGTTCTTCTCTACCTACTCGCCTATTTTAATGAACCTTGCAGAAACACAGTATCTTTGAAATTATTATATTCAAACTTAGCTGAAATTAGTTAACAGGTTTCAAAATTATCATTAACACTGTCAGGCTTAAGCAAAATTATGTACAGAGGAATACAGAGAGTGGAACAGCATAAGCTTTACTTCAGTAGGAACCAAGGCTGAAGACACTTAAATATTCATGGCAGAAGGGACAAGCCACTCTCTCTTCCCCCCAGCACTGAAATGGCAGCTAGTTACCTCGCTTCCTCCTGTTAGGCTAGCATTGCAAGTTCTGATGTTTTTATCCCCAAACACAAGTGAAGGATATCAATTATTTACTAAAAAATCCAAAACAACAACCTTTGTTCTCATTAGCATAAATTTAACATGGTGACCATCATACTGTGACTTTCAGTAAATATTCATGCAATAGATCACATTCATATACCATGATATATGGTGCTGCTGTTGCTGTTAAGATACGATTCAACCAATGGTGCTTGTTCTTCCGAATGTTTCATTCTGCGTGTCCTTGTGCGACTGTCCACATTGGACTGAACCATTAATGGCTCCTGGCGCTTTTTTTTCTGCTTCTGTTCTAGCAACGCTCGCTGAGGAAAAAAGAAGGAAAAGCATCTGTTACTGGACTCCAAACAGTAGCAATCTATGATGAAAATCAATGGATATCTTTACACCTTCTCCAGTTTTCCAGTGGCAGCAGTTGGCAAGTGAGATATTGGGATATTGGGTTACAGGAAATCTTTCCAAAAAAACACAACCAACCCACTGCTAAAACACCTTCTGCTGAAAACAGAAATAATTAAAATAGATCTTTCTGAGCAGTCTACCAACTGTCAGAGCTTGCTTGGAAATAACCCTGGGGAAAACACCAGTGTGAGAGTACTGGCTGTGAAGCAATGGGAGGGTAAGCAAGGGCATGAGGCGGAGATGCCAATTTAAGTTTCTGTAAATTAAAAGCAGGTATTCTGCAAACTAGAATCAAGTGATAATGCTCGACATGAGCCTAATTTAACAACTATACAAAATAAACTTTAATTAAACACTTGAATTTCTCAGCTAGACCTGCTGAAAACCCCAAACCTTCAGCATCCAATGGCACCATAGGCACCACTCTCTTTGAGCCCTCTTCTAGAACCTTAGAGAACTGAACTTTTAATTTTACTTATCCATTACCTTACTATTTCCCTGCTCCTGTACAGTGATTTTTTGCTTTTAGAAAGGAGATGGACTAAAACTGAAGAACAAGAATGGAGAGTGGACTTCAAAATGATCAGAATCTAGTACAGGATTATGGCATAAATAGAAAGTATTCGAATCTGAAAATGAGATGCTGGTAGACATGCAAGCTGATAAAACAATGGGAACAGAAACATATAGAAAAACATAAAATTAAACTCACAAGGTTTAACTATAAACATGAAAAAGTTTTGTGAAAAAGGGACCACAGAAAAATCAAAAGAAAAGTGAAAACCTCAAACCCCATTAAAACCTGATAGCAAAATTCCCTGAGATTTCATGGGAGAGATTCTGAATCACTTTCTTGTACAAGTCATGTAGGAATACAGTAGCAAAATAGGCAACACAGCACATAGTGCCACTAGTTTACAGCCACAAGGGCTAAATCCATGGAACGAAAAGGAAAATACGTAAAAACTTTGTGGTAAACCAAAACATGGTTTTGGCTTTTGGCTGGCATGTCTGCCAGAACCTCTTGTCCTTTCTGGTCCATCAAAGGGGTAACAAATATATTGTAAGTCAGCTTAAAACAAGTCCAAGGCAGTGGAAATGGGAATCGCTCAAACCACAGTCATAAGAAAAATTTTAATGGAAGTTAGACTTCTAAGAAAGCTGTAACCTCCACAGACCTCTCTTTTGCATTCCCTAATCAGAGGATGCAATTTTCTATCAATTACCAGATATATGACCCAAGATCTAGAATTCAGAGAGCAAGTAGATCCCCCTCCAAAATCTTACCTGCCTGTCAAGCTTCTGCTGACGCAGGCTGCTCCCCTCATCATCCAGAACACTGCAAAGACAAAGAGTACGTAATTGGAACAAATTTATCACTCAGAACAACACCTAACAGCAATCTCTGGAGCAAACTCTTGCAGGAGTTATCCATATAAAACTCCCACTATGTTTCATGGAAGGTTGCCTGCCCTAACCTGCAAAAGTTGACTTGAGAATTTACATGCAGTCCATGAAAAACTGAAAAACTCTGGTTCACATAAACTTCAATAAAAATATATATTCAGCCAGTTCACAAAGAAATGCAAAATCCATAGTCTGTAGTTTGTTTTCTTCTCCACTGTCTTCTAATGCAAAATGCCAATGTATATAGCAGCGGGGTTTGACTGAAAATTTGCATATAAAGCATATAGAGTGAGGAGTGTAAGAGAGCTGCTTAGCAACTCACCGGTATTTAAAATTATGTTAGGAAAATTAACTGTCTAATCTCTTGCACACTGAAAACCAGAATTTATTCCTGAATATCTGAAAAGGCACACTGATTGCCATGCACTTCAACTTTTAGAGACTGGCAAGACAAACAGTATTGTGCACTGCCATATTTCTTTCTGCTAATTGTTGCTAGTTGGGAGATTAGCTCCTGCACATTCAATCATTTTCATTAATTAGATGTTAAAAACTAATGGCATTGAAATCAGAAAATTATTTTTGTGAAGTATTTTATCAAACTACTGACTACACTTTATTTTTCTGGAGAACAAAGGTCTCTATTGTAGGAACATCATGGTTAAACACTGAACATAGATAATTACATCTTTTAAACTGTAATATATCATCTACAAGGAAAATAGTTCTATAGAACAAAAAAAATAGCCTCTTACAAGTAGAATTCATTTTCTCTTACAACAGATTTTTGTAAAAAATTAGCCCCTTTTTTATAATCACTCTTAGCAATCGAAAAGAAAAAATCCAGGACAAACAAATCTGGATTCTGACCTACATACAACCAAATTGTATTGCAATGGAAATTTCATAACAAATGTGACTTCCCATGTATTAATATAAACTCTTTAGGAGACAGTAACATTATAGTAGAGTTAGATAGGAAGCTAATAAAGGCATGCAGAATGCCACCTTTCCAATGCCAGCATTATCAAAGACCTATAATTAAGCATTATTGGTAGCATCAGCCTTTTACAATTTATACTCAGGTTATATGTTACAAAAGGCTGATGTTCCACAGAATGAAACTATGCTGTACAAGTAGCTCGGGTAGGAAATTACACAGACTCTTGTAGAGGTAATGCATTACTCATAGAAAAAAGCCCTCACACTCACAAAAATCTTCTGCTTTACACCAAGCATTCTTCGTTTGATAAATTACAGAAACAAGTTATAAGAAGCAGACACACATTCCTCCATGGTATACAATATCAGGTTTTTTTCAAGAGTGCTTCACTACAACTGCAATACACATTAGCTGCACTGCTAGAAAGTAAAACTACCCAAACGGATATCTTTGGCCAAACAATTGAGTAAAAGATGCCTAAGTATAAAGTTTCAGGCTTAATGGCCTGAACAAATCCTCCTCATTTAAGACAACGCTTGAAAAAAGCCAAAACCATGTAGTGATGCTAATACAGACCATAAGAACTGCAGGGACAGCGATGCACATACCCAGAGAGGTCAAGAGCCAATACTGCTCCACTCCACCAGTCATTTGCAGAGCTAAAGAGAAAACTCTGATCTCTTCTCATCTGCTGCTTTATAAATCAGACTATGCTGACTCCCTCAGATATGTTAAATGAGCTATATATACACATCTCAGACATTCCTATAAACCAACAGTTCAGTAATTATCTTTATGTGAATATAATGGTTTTCAGTATTATGCTGGATTGGCTATAATTCTAGATCCTGTATCACAGACAAGGTGTCTTAAGCGCTCTGGATGACTCCAGCTTCCTCTGCTTTCCCACCATACCGTATCCTGGCATAACACACTGCACGGAACAAGGGAGCAGGGAAATGTCCTCGGTCAAGTTCTAAACCTTATCTGTGACTCCCTGGGAAGCCGTAACAAGCTAAATTCAGGTTCAAGTAAACAAGCACAGCTCCCTCAGGTCTCTTTATGCCCAACCTTACCACAGTAAACATGGTAGTTTAAGTAACACCATAGCAAACACCAGTCAGAGGAAGTGTGTGATTTGCATTGATTCAGCATTCCACAAATACAAAGCAACTATCAGACACACCAAAGGACTGCCAAAAAAATGAACCTTCATCCAAAAACTGTGGATGCTGTAACACTAAAACACCTCTCCATATTGCCCTTCTACTGCAAGACTTTGTTTGTAAAGCCTCTGAATATATGCAATCAAAGCTGACACCAAAAGCAGCATGCCTTGAAAACCAGCTGACAAGTTCATCTGGAACTTCCAGGTCCTTCATTTTCTCACTTCAGATTTCATAAAGTTCTGGGTTGTTTTCCACAGTCCTTTTGTAAATCTGCGTTAACTACAAGCCTTGCATTATTTTAGTTGTTAAATGTTATGGCTTAAATTGAACTCCGGCTTTCTTCAATGATACCGAGATTCAGTAGAATACAGTTATTTCAACAATTCTCACCCCCTCCATATTACTGGACTTGGACTAGAATGCCTCACTCCCACCAGACAGACACACCACTCTTTTGAATCCTCCACAGTGTAAAAAAGGCCTTAAAAGTCATCTCATTACCACCAACTCTGTCTATTTTAACAGTTACTCAATGCCAGTATCAGTGAAAAGCTGCAGTTCTGCCCTTTCTTGATGCCTAAATAATCACCTTCTGCTAGAACAGCAGAGCACTCTAGTTTGAGACTGTGTACTTCATTAATATTTTCTACAGGACTAGAGGACCTTGGAGTTGCTGATTAGTGGCCAATATTTCACATTCCCTGAGTTTCAATGGAAGAACTCTCCTGAGACTGGGTGGCTCCCAAGATTTGCCATTAAGGGACATCAGGTTTTTAATAAATAAATAAATAAATGGAGGGAGGGAGGGAGGGAGGGAGGGAGGGATGAATGGATAAATAAATAAATAAATAAAAATAATAAGCTTTGTTTCCATAGCAATTCCATCGAGCCCTCACTCTTGCTGCCTTTAAAAACATCTGCAGCGGACTCTGAGATGCAAGTGTGTAACCACGACTGACCCTTTCTCACTCTTCAGTGAAGCTTTGCTAGAAGGATTTAGCAGATGACCTTGCCACAGTGCCTGGCAGTCCATGCACTCTGACAGACGCTCCAGGGTCCAAGAGCTGAAATCCAGAGAACCTACCCTATTCTTTCTTTGGAAAACACAAAAGTCTAGGAGGAGAAGCACAGCCTTTGCCCTTCCCAGTCTTTGAAAAGAACAAAAATCAATTGCTCTTTCCTCTGGAAGAGTTGTGCACATGGTGAGGACCCAGCCTATCCTGCCCAGTTTCAGAAGTGGCCATGGTTTTGTTGCTCAGTGGTCCAAATAACTTGGATGGTCAGAGACTAAAGGCCCAGTACAGTGGAAAAACTATGTCTGTAACATGGCAGGACCACTACAGTAAATAACCTCATAGAGAGCAAGGCTGTTAGAACAATTCTGCCTACGTGTTCAATGTGATGCTAGCAAATCCCAGCAGCAGCATGAAACTCAGTCTTAGTAGAGAAATATAACTTTATAATTCATTAAAATTGAATTATTGAAGAGAATGCATACATATTAGCAATCTGCTGAGCACGCTGAAGCATCCTAAAGATCCAGCAAGGTTCATTTTTACTCCTGTTTGATCAAGTATCATGTATCCACCTGGCATCTTGGCTATGGCTTTGACCCCATTTAAAACAAAAAGCAATTTTACACTATATAATATTGTAAATAGCACTTCAGGTTTGCAGTAATAGTCTAGTCCAAACATATCAGAGCTTGTACATACTTCCTCCAGGGAAGACCCATCCATCTATACATAACTCGAGCAACCCACCCATTAGAGCTTAATGGGTATTGGGCTTAAGAAGTCAAGCCTATAGCTATATATCTTAAAGATTCGTATTAGCAGCCTGGACCAAGGCTCAGAGAATTAAGTATTAAATTTAGATAGCATATTTTCACATTTTAAACATGGCATTTGATTCAAATATCCCCACCTCCTATTTTCTAAAGGGAAATACATTAAAAGAACCTTTTTGTCCAAGTATTACTTTTCGTACCACCTTCTTAAGACACAATCTATTTTACAGAGGCAGTTTCAACATTAAATTCAATTTACACAAAAACAACCAGGCTTTCTATACTGCTGCATGTCATAATGAAGACAAAAATATAAGCAGTAATTTTACTATTCTAAGCTCTTTATAATCTGTATTCCTTAAAAATCATTTAGAGAGAAACCCAAGACCAATCAATGATTACATGAAGCTCCACAATTTACTTCTGAGATGAAGGCAGGAGCTTCTGTAAATCAACGTCTTGCTACATTTTACTGTAATTCCACATGGACTGATTTCAATTTAAGTAAAATCGGAAGAGCCTTAATTCAAATAACAACACATTTCACAGAAAGTATCTCACCTTTACTCTTTGACCATGCAAACTGCTCACATTTCAGTAAGTCATTGCAAGAAAAAATAACTAAGAAATGTTTTCATTTAGAATGTGCAAGATGCATGTGGTCACTGATTTTATTTATATTTTTAAAAGAAGTCTGACATAGTAAAGCAGCTCTATTGTTTCTGCCTGACAAATGACGCAATGTTTTTGTTCCTTCCTGACACTGCTTCATAAAGGAACATTTTTGATGACAATACCTTTTCTACCAGGACAAAGGTTCAAAATCATCTATCACATCTCTGCAGCCCAGCACTAATTGCCGTGAGAAGTGTTCCTGGTCAAACAAGCAAAGACATATACTACCACTAAACTTTCATACACTGTTTAAAAGTGTCACCCTTGCATTTTCTCTTTCTGCTGCTTCATGATAATACATTACTAACAGCAGCACCCAAAAACTCTACATGAAATCAGGGAACCTTTGCACAAGCAGAATGAATGTACATAGTCAGGGAAAATTCCTGAAACAAACAGTTCACGTTATAAAAAGATGAGGAATTGGATAAGAAAATATTACTCCCATTTACAACACTAAACCAGAAGCAATGGAAAATTAGAGGAGATATTTTCATCTTGAGTTTCTTCTGCCATATTGTCATCTGCAATTCAAAAACAATGGATGATCAAACCAGGTAGAAAGAAAAAAAAAACAACCCATACCAGACTAATCTTCAAGATCACTCAGATCTTTTCCATGCACTCTTGCTGTGAAGAAAGCTGGTATGTTGCTGTGTTAAGAGAAGCAGATGATGGGACCTTTTAGAACAAGGCTGACTCAAAAGGACAAGAATGGGCGTAATGTGCCATTTGAACATTACAAAGTCTCTAAAAACATATGAAATAAAATTCCTGCAAAGAGATAGCACTTGGCTTATTGGATACCATCTGTCATATTCACCCAATTACACTTCTCTATAACCTCTATACTTCCATAAAGTCTCTGTAGTTCCATAAAACCCAACTGTTCTGGATAATGTTACTGTTAAGCCTTTAGGAACAAGCTTTCCAGCAGCACTGATGAAATGCTACTGTAAAAGCCCATTAACAGGGTCAGGGACCTGCAGGCTTAAGTCATGCTCCAGAGAGAACGGCACACAGTTAGGTTCTTCAAAGAAGTGAAATTCAATGAATTCCTAAACCAGTGAAGCCAGCAATCTCTATAAAGTCCCAACACCTGCAAGTCCCCACATAAAATAAGGTCGGCTCCCCCACGTACGCCATATGCTGAGTTGACCAGAAGCCTCCTGGGAGAACATTATGATATCAGACACACACCCTAATCAAAGACTTTTAAATTAACAAATCACTCTGAAAGACTGCGAGGGCTCCCCTCATGCTAGGAATCATCAAGGTCTTCTGACCCCAAAGCAGTTGCTCAGTCATCTCATTTAGAGTAAAACCTGCAGCTACTATCTTTATCATAAAATGGGTAACATCTTTCCTGGGCCACCTAAGCAAGCAAAAGTCTGGCCATCTTCTTCATTGAGGAGCAGCCCAAGGACATTCAATCTTAGTTTGCCCTTCTACTGCCAACAGCAGCAACAGCAGAGGCTCTTGGATTTCTCCCGTGCCATACTCATACAACAGAGAGGGCAACAGCCTACCATTACTGGTACACCTGTCAGTTACCACTGAACTGACCAGTAAAGTACAGACACCGCAACCACTGCAGAAATGAAGACTGCATTTCTTCATGTGAAGCTTCAGAGGAATAAAATTGTTTCACTGTGAACCTCACACAGTAAATAAAAGCATGCCTGTCCAGGAATACAGCATTGCTTCCCCTGCCCGTGCAGCTGTTCTGAAGACCCTTAAAAAGACTAAAAGAGATAAAGCAAAAGGATAGGGAAAAAAAGGCAGGAATATGAACACAGATGTTTGTATCAGAATTATCAGCACCAAGTCAGCCACAAAACACAAGAAGATGCAGAGGATCATACACTGTGCCAATGATCCAAATGGCACTAAAAGTAGTGCCTGCAGGGCAGACGGCTGAAAGCAGAAACTGAGTTTGTAGCTGCACAAATAATTACAGAATCAAATGCTTTATTTTCTTTTCAAATCCTGGCTGGCAAACTAGCTTAAAAATCAGTAAATGAATGAGACTTTCCTGAATTGTTGGTCCTGTTTGCTTCAGTAAGGTTTATCTAAATGTTCATTGTACATTAAGATTTATGACACTCATTATGTCTGTCCAACAGTTCTGTTTTGGGGATTTAAAAAGAACAACAAAAAACTTTTTAGCACTCTATTAACAAATAATGTTCTACATTGACTTACTGGAAAAATATATTTTTCTCTTCCATCCCTCCTCAGTCATATGATAAGTATTTGCACCTGGGCAAGAAGAGATAACACCTTTATCAATGACCTGGAGGAGACAACTGAGTGCACCCTTATCACATTTGCAGAGATGACAACAAGCTGGGGGGGATCAGTCAATATACTTGGGGCAGGGTGACGTCCAGAGGAACCCTGACAAGCTGGAGGAATGGTCAACAGGAGCATTATGGAATTTAACAAGGACAAACACAAAGCCCTGCACCTGAGAAGGAAGAATCCCCTGCAACAATACAGGCTGGGGACCGTCTGGCCAAATAGGACCTGGGTTCTTGATGGACAGTGAACTGGACATGAGCCAGCAGTGTGCCCTGGCAGCAAAGGCAGCAAAGAGCACCCTGGGCTGTACTGACAGGAGCATGGCCATTACATCAAGGGAAGTGATTAACATCCTTCCTTTTCTCTGCACTTGTGAGTCCCCATATAGAAAACTGCATCCAGTTTTGAGCCCCCTGGTACAAGAAAGATGTTGATCAACTGGAGCAAGCCCAAAGGAGAGTAACCAAGGAGGTCTGGGAGCTGGGCTGGAGCACTTGTCCTGTGAGGAGAGGCTGAGTGAGCTGGTCTTGTTCAGCCTGGAAAAGGGACAGCTTTGGAGAGACTTAATCATAGCTGCCTAATACCAGGGAGTCCGGAAAGGTTGTGCAGTCTCCATCCTTGGCATTTTCAAGACCCAAATGAATAAAGCCCTGAGGAACCTGGTCTGACCTCATAGCTGACCGTGCTGTGAGCAGGACATTGGACTGGAGAACTCCAGAGGTCCCTTCCAGCCTCCAGAAGTCCCTTTCAGATTCTGTGAATAGTGTCTTCCTTTTGGATTTTACACAGAACTAAAACATCAGTGTCCCAACTAAGCTACATGGCAGATTATACAAGCAGATTAACTGAAAGAAAATACAACGGCAGGAACACACATTCCTATTTTTTTTCTTAATTCCACATAGATAATTGTTAAGCTAAACTCCAGCCAAATCCTCAACATGACCACACAATTGTATTTTTGCCCTGTTTTAATTAGCATAGTTCATCAAAATAGATCTCCAATTGTTACGACTTCAGGGGTATATGAAACCAACAGAAATTGTAGAAATCAAGTTTTCTAAATGTTTCACTCAGAATAAGTTTAAAAAAAAAAATCAGAGTCAGGTAAAAATATATTGGAAGATGAATGTATTACAGGATATATACAACCAAGCACTGACCAAGAGCAAACAGCCCAACAGACTCTCAGTGGTGCTGAAGGGAACAACAGGAGCTCTACAGATACTGTAGATATGCTTTGTATTAATGAGATCCAGCTTTGAGTTCAATCAGAAAACTGCTATTCACCTTCCAAGAACAAAACTGAAGTCACTGGGAAAAAGAAACTACAGTTTAGGATCTGAAATGTCTAGGCTGACAGCTTTCAGTGAGGATGGTAAGAAGCCAGGAAAAGATCTAATGAGAGGAAAAGCAAAACCATTCCTTAAAGCACACTGCATGTTTTAAATAACCCAAACTACAGGGCTGCCACTACTGCCCTGGGAAGATCAGTTGAGCTAATATTTGTACAGATTCATTCTCTGCAATTACACAGAGGTGAATAAGATAGCACACAGCAGTAAATTGCAGGTAATGAAAATAACACCTAAGGGAAGAGTGGATGGCTGGGCTATTTCTTGCCCTCCCTCAACACACACAAACTCTGAACACAGTGTTAGAAAGAAAATCTATGTCCCAAAATAGAGGGGTGAATTTAATAAACATGAATGATGGAGCACAAATACACTATAGCCTTTGGGTATTATGTGAGCTATGCTAAAATTGTATTTAAAGTAGATTGATGAGAAATGCCTGAATAGGAGGAGCAAATTTGGAAGGAAAAAAAAAAGACAAACCCTGACCTGGAGATACACTACCTGCAATGCAGATGGATCCAGATGACAAATGACATGACTTTCAGGAAGTGCGTTTATTGAAAACACATTGCTGCCAGCCACAGGAAAGGTCCAGCCCTAACAGTCGGTCTGATTTCTCTTTCAGTACCAAAATTCAACCCATCTCAATCATTAAAATAGTAAAATATACGCACAAATGAAACCAACCCATTAATGTACAAAGCATCCGACCACAACAAACAGTAAATTAAATGAGCAGAAACTAGGGAAAAGTATTGTCTGGATAAGGAGACTGCACTTACACATGCAATGCAGAACAAGAGTTCTCCACCTGGACCTCAGAGGACCACGACGACTCTCCCATTCCACTACTGCTGCATTGGTAAAAGATGTCACCTAGAACAGACCACTGCGATTCTGATACGGAAGAGACTGTGAACCACTGCGATCAAGAGAAAATCTGCGTAACATGACTGCTGGCTCCTTTCCCTCCCTCTCTTATACCTGTTCTATGAAACATTGTTTTGTCCAGTAGGCAGCATACTGGACCTATTTTACATCAAACGGTATAACCTTCCAAGACACCTGTAAAATGAGATTAACAAACAAGTCTTAACTCCTCTTGGAAACACCTTCGTGATGCAAGAATGAAGCATTACAGGTACAGTAACTAACCTAAAAACAATGCTGTCTTTTAAAATAACAGTATAATTGTGAAGTGTTTAACAAACAAAACACTGATCCCAACGATAGGGTCAATGCTGCAGGTGTTCAGTGAGGCTTCTCCCTGCAGTAGGCGTGTAAACACAGGCACAAATACGTAGATCAAATATGCTGCTGCTGAAAGAGATGATATCTGAGATAATTCACTAATGCAGCAACTTATTAACAGATCCCACTGCCTACCTATGTTTAGGACAGGATAGGAAAAAGATACAGTTGTATTTACTGGATTTTTAAAGGAATAGTAAAATTAAGCTATCAGTTTATTGAAAATGTGAAGGCAAGAGACTACCTAGTCTCCCGCAGCTGCTTTAACAATCACAACTGAAGAAAAATACAGTAAGAATTACAAGTCTGATAGGAGATGTTAGTGAAGTGAAACAGCCAAGCTCCTTTTTCCTTTTTACAGGTGGTTTTACAGTTTCTATGGAATACAGTTTCTAAGAGAAGACATGTCATTTCATGATGAATACTAACCCTGAAACAAAATATTTTGTCACTTGAAACAAAATATTTTGTCACTTTTTCCCACATACTATCTTTACTGTGTCACATACTATGTCACTTCCACACATACTATCTTTATAATCTGATCTAGTACTCTTTTGCTGGAACTGAAGAAAGCAGATTTTTCATTTTGGTTTGAGTTCACTCTCTGTAGTTACCTTCTATACAAGTAGCAAATTCTGACAATCCTGGACAATATTTTCAGTGGAAAAATGAGTTTGTCAGATCCTGGTGCCTGAGTATATGATATGGATTTCAAGATTGGTAAGATGTTGATGGCTGGCAAAAGTAACAAACACCATTTGGCCTAGATTTTGTAACAAATAATGAAAACCAAGTCATTATTTCTAACAACACTCTGTGCAGGTGAGGTATTCTATACAGTCTGATCTGCATACTTGGGCCCTGATCCCAAACAATGTTAATTCAATCTCATGAAAATGTTCCCACTAATTTCACATGGCACAAAAAAATGCATGTGTATAAACCTTTTCAGGCTGGGATTTTTAATGATAAACTCCTGGAGACAGAGACTTGTTTTCACAATGTGCATATACAGTGCCTGCACAAAACAGACTCTTTTTCTGATGGAGTCCTCCAGGTATTAATACAATCTTAGAAAAGCATAGGAATAATAAGGTTTGGATGGTGACTTTCCCCCCGCCGCTTTTTTTTTTTTTTTTAATGAGACAGAGGTATTCACTCCTTTTTAAAACATGGTAATGTCTACAGTATTCAAAGATAATTTCAAAAGAACGTACACATTTCATCTTTTCTAATTTATCAGTTCCCTCTGAAAAGATGATCTTCTGAGTAAACAATCTGAAGAGCATTATTCTCCATTTCAGAACTAAGCCAATCTCTTTCCTCTGCTTCTGTGTGCAACCAAAGGTGGGTAAGTGGAATCCACTCTCGAGACTCAGGAAGCAGCAGGAAAACTTTACAACATGGTCAGAGAGTTTTCTGCAGTTGTGAAGCAAACAGTTACTGAGAAGCAGTGGCAGAAAACCAACACAGGAGCTTTACTCAACAAGAGTATTAATGACTGTCCTGTGAAAGCTGGTCCCTCTAATTATCTAAGTCAGTCATTCTTCTGGGAGTTTACAGCAAAGGCAAACATGGTGGCCACCTGGATGGTGTTGCCCAGTGAATGATTCCTTTAGGGTACGTTATCCAGTATGTAGGAAACCACTTAAGGACTGACATTCATACACGAGGGCTTCCCAGCGCGGCAGACATCAATGCGATCTGTGAGCCCATCCTATGTTCTTGGCCTCCACACAAAAATTCTGCTCCTTGGAGAACTGGAGGGGGGTCTATCCCACAAGGCTGTGGCGGACCACCACAACAGGCTCCTGCCGATGGCAGGGCTGGTCAGACAAAAAATCATCCCATTACATTGATCAGCTCCAGATTTTGAAATCTGACATCCTGAAATTCACATCTGCTCTAAATCAGAAAGAAAACCAAAAGCATTCAAATTTTCTATAGAATAGATAAAACACCTACAGAATTGAGCCCCTAGCAGCCCTGGGATCTCTAATCCTACGCTTGTCCACCTGCCTGACTGCCAAAATAAGTGACATAGAAGGCCCCAGAAGCTACAGAGTACTGAGTGAGAAGCACAAGAGATGGGTCATGTGTCGTGGAGGCTGCTGAGGGGATAGGCAGGCAAGCAACAAAAGAAATTCCCAAAGGAATTTTGCCCAGTAAAAATTTTCCAGGATCAGGCTTTCTCCATGAATCATTTGGCCTGTATCAGAAATAGCGTGGCCAGCAGGAGTAGGGAAGTGATCGTGCCCCTGTACTCAGCACTGGTGAGATGGAGATCGGTGACGAGCGGTGTCCCTCAGGGGTCTATATTGGGAGCAGCACTGTTTAATATCTTCATCAATGACATAGGCAGTGGGATCGAGTGCACCCTCAGCAAGTTTGCAGAGGACTCCAAGCTCAGTGGTGCGGTTGACATGCCTGAGGGACGGCATGCCATTCAGAGGGACCTGGACAAGCTGGAGAAGTGGGCCCGTGTGAACCTCATGAGGTTCAACAAGGCCAAGTGAAGGTCCTGCACCTGGGTCAGGGCAACCCCCAGTATCAAGACAGGCTGGGGGATGAAGGGATTGAGAGCAGCCCTGCCGAGAAGGACTTGGGGGTACTGGTGGATGAAAAGCTGGACGTGAGCCAGCAATGTGTGCTCACAGCCCAGAAGGCCAATCGTATCCTGGGCTGCATCAAAAGCAGCGTGGCCAGCAGGTCGAGGGAGGTGATTCTGCCCCTCTACTCTGCTCTGGTGAGACCCCACCTGGAGTACTGTGTCCAGCTCCAGAGTCCTAGTACAGAAAAGACACGGACCTGTTGGAGAAGGTCCGGAGGAGGGCCCCAAAAATGATTAGAGGGATGGAACACCTCTCCTGTGAGGACAGGCTGAGAGAGTTGGGGCTGTTCAGCCTGGAGAGGAGAAGGCTCTGGGGAGACCTTATTGTGGCCTTTCAGTACTTAAAGCGGGCTTATAAGAAAGATGGGAACAGGTAGGGCCTGTAGCGATATGACAAGGGATAATGGTTTGAAACTGAAAGAGGGTAGATTCAGAGTAGATAAAAGGAAGAAATGTTTTACGCTGAGGGTGGTGAAACACTGGAAGAGGTTGCCCAGAGAGGTGGTGGATGCCCCATCCCTGGAAACATTCAAGGTCAGGTTGGACGGGGCTCTGAGCAACCTGCTCTAGTTGAAGATGTCCCTACTTATTGCGGGGGGGGTGGACTAGATGACCTTTAGAGGTCCCTTCCAACCCAAACCATTCTATGATTCTACGATATACCATTCACCTTTCTCTGTGGCAAGTAACTCCCTTTCAAAGATACTGTCAAGTCCAGGCACTGTGTTGGAAGAAGGTAGCGTTGGAAAGGAGGCAACAGAAGTCAGACTACTGTCAGGCAAAGTGCAACGGCTCTAGCACACAGTTGGTAAAATTATCTCCATTATAAATTGTTCTCTATGGGTGGAGGAGAAAAGTATGCATTATTATAAGGCATATCAGATTTTTTTTTCTTTTTATTACGTTAAGTGATTTTCTCCACGTGTGTAATTCCCAGCCAACGAAGCTGAACTACCACATGCAAATTTCAGCCTATGTCAGTTTCCAACTTTCTCTAGTAAAAATAATTGTAGAGAGAAAATAAACAGGAGGAGGGAAAAGCATAACAAGGAATACTACTATGTAGAATCTCATGTCATAGGACATATTAGGAAAAGGAACAAACCCTACTTTTTGACACACTTTAGGAAAAGACCTAACTGGTCCCATTAAACCCATATTTCTGTATTCTGACCATACTTTATTTAACCCCAAATATGCTGGCATAGATTTGTGTTTCAAAGTGAGAAAAAAATAGTCCTTTTAATAGTAAAATGCATTCACTACATTTACAAGTACTTGGAAGTGTCACATCAAGTAAGAGTCTCAACATTGTTATGCAACATACCTCTTTCTGTTGCATACTAAGGTATGTACATTGCATAATTTTAATCATCTTTGATTTTCATAAATATTAACCATGCTCACCAATTTGAATTTATATACCTAGTTTAGCATATCAGCTTTAAGTATTTCAAATAAATTAGTCAAATTTAAAACAGATCAAATATTTGTTATTGGAATATTTTTATTTCCATCTTCATTATGAATCATCAGAGTCCCGACTATACTTCTTTTTGACTACTCTGTGACCATTTTTGTTATATCTGACAATCATGAGGCATCTTTTACCTAAGTAAGTGTACTTGAGGAAATGATACCGGGAAGTACAAACAAGCCTGGGCTCTTCTTGTGCCACACAACAGGAAGATTTCAGCTATTTAAGTCTCCTACTTCTACCATCAAAATTCTGTCACAAAACTACAGTACAAAACAACACCGGTCCACTCAGAAAACTCCAACGGTTAATGGAAATCTACCCTGTGATTTTTGACCCCATTTCCGATACTTCCTCACACAAAGCTTTAGTTTCCAGGGTTGCAGCAGTCTTTCTTGATGTAAGAAAAATTCCAGCAGCTAGAATCATCTGTCCTGATATGAATCATGAGCACACACGAATCCACCTGGTGTGTAAAGTTTTAAGTTCAAATCAACTATTA
The DNA here is from genome assembly GCF_965638725.1 of Aptenodytes patagonicus. Lineage (NCBI taxonomy): Eukaryota > Metazoa > Chordata > Aves > Sphenisciformes > Spheniscidae > Aptenodytes > Aptenodytes patagonicus. Next base: position 14,144,393 of record NC_134955.1, read on the forward strand.
AGCTAATATGTTGAGCCAGGAAGTCTTTAACCAAATCTTCAATCAGAATCTCATGGCAAATGCAGCACACCTGAAAAACGCTTAGTTCACAAGGGCAGTACCAGTAAGCACGTGTACATCACATATTGAAAATTACAGGAAACTACAGAAGGTAGAGCATATAAAATACAGAGAGGGGGTTACGCCTTGGGGTTTTCCCCAGTGTTGTTCCGGATATAGTATATGCCATTAATATTTCAGCAAATAAGAAACCCAAAATACCCAAAATACCCCAGCAATACCTCTAACTGATTATCAAGTTGTCTTTGTCTAGTTCTCTCAAACTGCCTCCAGTGAAGTTATCATTTAGCCTAAAAATTACTCTGGATTGTTCTCTCAACACTTTATAATGCATTGCGTGGAGCTACAAAGAGCTATGTGAAATGCCTTGCTGTAGTGATATACAAATGGAAAAATACAAAAAAGCATTTAATGACTAAGAAGTGTGATAACTTGATAAAAGTAACACATTATCTGCTCTGCCCAGCTTGACCTCTCAATAGATAACCGGACAAGACATTATTTCCTCATATTTAGCTATATATACCTAGATATATGTGTATATATATATAAAAAAAAAAAAAAACTGGGAGAGAAAAATCTGGAAAACTACTACTTTTTTTTTAATACAGTTTGGAAAACTGTCGTCATTAACTGGTATGACTCATGTCGGATTCTTTCAGCTATGGGCAGTTAATTGATATAGCAATCTTTCCTTTCAAGACGTAAAATTTTGCTCTACAACATGTATGAGACATGCAAGAATGTGTGCTGCCAGCAAGAAATGAGAGTTGTGGGAAAGGCTGTGGTAGAGGAGTCAGCACGCAGACTCACAGTTTCAGAGAACCGGGAATTGGTGTCCCTAAAAGGCTTTGGATTTCCAGCTGAAAGTCTCCTCTGCAGTATACAGCTTATAGTTGACACAGTTATCAAATTACTGGAAAATTAAGAGCTAATTATCATGACCCAACTAATTTATATTTCTAACTGCAACTATCTTTTCCAAATTACTGTTCCAGGCTTGAAAACATCTTCACGTGAACAGCCCGCGTGGTACTGTTTGAGAGCCTCCATCGGTCCCCCATGCAAGACATTTCAGACTCTAGAACACCATTTCCACTATATTTGAAGAAGACTGAAAATAGGGTCTGATACATGCACACCACCTAATTTTTAGGGTTCTGATCCTGAACAGACTAATAAAACCTGTTATTGCTCGACATAAATATTGAAACCTGACCCCACTCAAATGGCTAAGTAGTTGCAAAATAAAAGCTTATAGCATGTGAAATGGTGAAAACCAAAAGAGAAGACTGATAACAAATAATTCATTTTTATCTTTGTTTTCTAAACTGCTTGTCAAATATTCACCAGTTCCATCAAACAGTAACCAAGAAGGAGGAAAAAAAAAAAGACAAAAAGAATAAGATGCTTTTTCTGATTGTTTTGAAAACTCCTAGGATTTGCACAAACATTTTACATGCAAAGAGAGTAAACTTTTCTTTAAAATAAAGCCTGCATAAGATAATTAGATTTAAAAAGGTGTGTCGACTTTAGGTATTTTTTTTCTCAAATTAGCAAGCAGCTGTCATCCGCAACTGTAACAAAATATCCAAAGGCATTAGATCAAAAAAGATTTCAGCATTTATCCAATCTACTATTTTTTAAACTGTTCTTACCTGAGTTAAGCATTATTTTTCTCTTTCACCATGTGACAACTGCTAAGCAAATAGGGTACCATGTTTTATAAACCAAAGAAGAGCTATCATACAAAACCACAAGCATTCTTTGCCAGTCATGTACTACTGCAGATTTGCAGTATAATTTGACGTCTCAAAATAGATAAAGGATACAATACCAGCATGATATCCAAGGAATTAAGCAGTGTAATTCTCATTAAGGTTGTGCCATTAATCCCCAGAGTGTACTGAAAATTTACGCTCAAATGATGTATTTCTAGATATTGGTAGAAATTACAGTTCTCTAGAATCAGAATATAATTATATAGGATTGCAAATTGTACATTTGTCAGTTCCTAGAAACAAAATGGATAGCAAAATCTGCAATTCTAATGGCTGTTTTCATGCTAAATACAGATACTGAGAACACTGCAGCTCATTTACCAATTAGACAAAATTTTTTTCCCTTGTCTTTTTCTTCTCTTTTCTCTAAGATTCAGGCATATTATGAACGCACTAAAAGACAGAGATAAGTTTATTGGCCAGAAATAACATAGGAAAAATCTACTGACTCTTTACTTACTGCATAGAATAGACAAACTCTCCTTTTTAAAACATAATTCAGACGTACAGAAGATTGGGTATCACTGGGTTTGGGGTTTTTTATTCCCTTCTTTGTTTTTTAAGGGAAAGATGAATGATAGTCCTACACTGAATTTCAACCTGTGAATTCAACCTGTGGAGCTTAAACAAATCTTCAATACTCAATTATATTGTGAGAAGTACTGCTTCCTATGTGTTTAAAACTTGACAAAAATAGCTTCAAGATAGAAAGAATAACCAGAATCTAGATTTTTGTAAATGTCACTTTCCATGTGTTCAGAAAAAGTGCAAATTGTTTTCCATCCCAAACGTTTCAAAAATAAAATTAAAAAAAAGTCTGTATAAAACCACTTCCATTTCTAATTTCAAAACCGGCACAGGTTTAGAGAGATATCACTAATGAGAGCCTCACTTCTTGTAGCAGATTTGTTTAAGCATGACAGAAACAGGTCCTGAGGTAATTCAAGATAGTACAGATCTTGGATTTTGTGCTTTCCATTTTTCAACAAAGAAAACAAGCATAATCTAATTTGCTCCAGTGTGTCATTTTAAAAGTCTAGAGATAAACCATCTTTGGTTTTGTGTAACTAAACAGATCGCAGCTAAAGTAGATCAGAGTAACTGCTAAAGAAAGATTGTGTTTACAAACAGTACAGAAAAGTTTATCAGCACTTTTTGTGGAAAAAAAAAGCACAGTAAAACATACAAATCTATTTGGCAGGAGGGTGTCTTAAGTTTGTGTTGAACTTGTTGTAAAGGGAAGGCTGAAAGAGTAAGATGTAAAGGGTTTTTATTGAACAAGGAGCTGTTCAGGTGCTGTGACATCAGTAGCAAACCATTACAGGAAAGGGCTTTTCACCATCCTTTTCATATTTTTTAATATGTGGCTGAAGTTGCCATTTTAATTATTCCAGTTCACCTGCTAGAATGCCTATTAGCAACAATTATAGCAAAAGCAATCTCCACTGGAGACTAAAGCACCACATACAGCCTTGTCAGTGGACACACTTCCAAGCCTGCTAGTTCCCTCCTATGAAGCATTTTCAATTAAAATGTGGGTAAAATGTGAATAGAAATATGTGATTATCAGACTGGTTGCTGATTTTCTAGAACAGGAAGCAAATCATACCATGCAAGTAAAATTAAATTCAAAATGTTTAGGTCTTTGTCAGAGAAGTGTTTAAGTTCTCTGTCTCACGTGACGTGTATGTTAACGCTACATTTTGCATAAGAGTACAGGACAGAAAGCAGTGAACAAATGTATCTCTGGAAATTTCAGGAAGAATTCTCATTTCCACAGGGATTCTGTAATAAAATTTGACCAGAGCACTCAAACTTCAAATTCCTTCACTGACAATTCAGTATCCATATAATGAGGGTGTTTTGCCTGGTTTCTTAAGGAAGAAAGATTTATGCATTCATAATGTCTGTAATTTTTTTCTTCGGTTGATTAATTTCAACTAAAATTAAAGAGGGGTAAATCTTTCTAAGTCCAATAGATTTCATGATGAAGGTGGTGGCTGGGTAGAGACAAAGACCTTAAATAGCCTCTCTGTGGAGAGGAAGGTTTTAGGCTTAGCTCAATAATATTATTAATGAGAATCCACATAGGGAAACATTCTGAACAACAGCTATAGGAATTCTGGCTTCAAAAGCTGTATTGATCCTAGGACCACTTCTTACAGGTATATGCAGAAGATCCCTTCCAACCCCAACACATTGTGAAGAAAGTTTACTGGGTTCCTTTTTTCTTGTCTATATATGCATAGTTCTTATCTTAATTTGGATTTCTTATAAACAAACAGAAATACAAAAGAAATTAAAAAGATAATTTGTTTTAGAGGCAAGAGGGTGGAAGTGGAAGATAAAGCAAATGTAATTCCTTCCCTGATCTCGCTACTGAGTTTTTATCCTGGAAAAGCCACATTTCTGCTGTATGTGCAGTGTCCACATCTGTAACACAGGGGCAATATGCATCTGCCTTTGCAACAGCTCCCAGAGCTTCACACAAAGTGCAGCACGTGAGGGTGAGACAAGACGGGCAGTGCACTATGGCACCACACCGAGGTGCATCCAGACCACTGAGGGACCTGTCACACTGAGCTCTCGAGCCACGGCCACACCATAAATCACCAGGTGCATGCCAGGAAAAGGAGACAACAGTAGGAATAATAAGCGAGCACACATACTCTCAAATAGAGGAATCTGTATCAGACAAAGCTGGAGACCACTTTTAACCATATCAGATGTAATTAAACCACTTCTGGCACTGTGGGAAGCTCCTTCCAAATGCATTTGGGTAAGGCAGAAAGTATCATTTTGGCTATTGGACCATTAAAAAAAAAGAGTGAAAATAAGATCCCCCTTTGGGTCTAATCAACACTTATACACCAGCAGATGTTTTTCTACTCCTCTCAGGGAAATACATATGACTGTATCTCCTGGTTTCTTTATGGAACACTAATTGCCCACTGCACAAAAAGTCTAATTGATGTAGCATGTGATCACTTGATTTTTCATAGCTCTAATATTTCAACGCACAACCCATCAGTTTGTGTTTATTGTAGGATACAAGGTTACAAGGTGAGCCATTTCAGCTTGCAGGATCATCCACTGAATGTCATTCAGCATCATTCTGTCAGATTTGGAGGGCTCCATTTTCTTGCTCTTTCAGGACCTAGCCAAAACTGGAACAGGATGAGTATCATGGTTTAACCCCAGCTGGCAACTAAGCACCTCACAGCCACTTGCTCGCTCCCCCCACAGCGGGATGGGGAGAAGAGAATTGGAAGGGTAAAAGTGAGAAAACTCGTGGGTTGAGATAAAGACAGTTTAATGGGTAAAGCAAAAGCCGCACACGCAAGCAAAGCCAAACAAGGAATTCATTGACTACTTCCCATCAGCAGGCAGGTGTTCAGCCATCTCCAAGAAAGCAGGACTCCATCACGCGTAATGGTTACTTGGGAAGACAAACGCCATCACTCCGAACGTTCCCCCCTTCCTTCTTCTTCGCCCAGATCTATATTCTGAGCATGACGTCATGTGGTATGGAATATCCCTTTGGTCAGTTGGGGTCAGCGGTCCCCTCCCAACTTCTTGTGCACCCCCAGCCTACTCGCTGGTGGGGTGGTATGAGAGGCAGAAAAGGCCTTGACTCTGTGTAAGCACTGCTCAGCAATAACGAACACATCTCTGTTATCAACACTGTTTTCGGCACAAATCCAAAACATAGCCCCATACTAGCTGCTAGGAAGAAAATTAACTCTATCCCAGCCAAAACCAGGACAATGAGGAGGAGTTCAGCCCAAGAATTATGGAAAGCAAGCTGGCTGGCACAAGCAAGCTAGAAATGCATAAGACAGCAACAGCTTCCTCTACATGACCCTTCAAAAGTGTTTAACATTCTGGAGTAGCATTGTACTGCTACCAGTGCACATGCTCTTATCTTTATGCGGCAAACTGGTGCTCCTCTGGACTGCCAGCCTCACAACGGTGACCACAGTGGTGATCGGAGACTGCTCGCCCACATCGCTGAAGCGATGTGTGCTTGTAAACCACGCTGCTCCCCAGGGAACACATCTGCTCTCCCCTGCTCCCACATGCTGACAGAAGGACCTCTACTTGAGTCTGAAATCTACTTTAGAAAGACTTTTGATGACAAAAGTCATCATCTGCTGGATGGGAGCACAGACCTGAAATCCTGCTCAAATATTTATCTGCTTTATGATTATTAAAAGATTTAATTGAAGAAGAGCTGGAAGATTATAAGGATAATAAGGAAAATTGTAAGTCAATACATTGACTTACTGACAAATTTAACTCAACCCATATTATGTCCAGGTACTCTCCCAGCAGCACATACACTATTCTCCCCAAAGCCAGCATCAGCCATTTGGCAGCGCGCTGGGCAGAGCACTACAGATCAAATTTCCAGATACAGAGGACTCACACGAAAAGGGAAAGAACCACAGAAACAAGCTGAATAAGTTTCCTTAAGTATTGAGTATCGTTAGAATACAGAGGTAGGCATTTTGTGATGTAAAAAGAAAACAAATGTCTTTCATTTCACAAAGTAATTAACTTAGGGAATTATTAATAGTGACTCAATCATTGTTAGTTATAGACCTATTCTAATGGAGTGAAAATAAAAAATACAGAAACAGTATCATAGCCATTTTGATGAAAAATTAGCAACAAGATAGAAGTCATCAAGTGCAAAGTGAAAAGCAAAACCATACAGAACACCATCTTTCTATTTACTATTTATTGTAATATGCAGTCATGTTTAGCATTGTTAATCCAAGTCCATAGTAAATGCAATATGGCAGAGCTGGCTGTAAACTAAAACCCTTTGGGCTGAATTTTCATCCCAATGCACAGAGAGTTACTTTGAGGACTCCTTGCAATGTCAGTTGGGCGTATTTACAATTCATCATTCAATGCAGCGAAAACTTCTATGCCTCTAATGTATCTTATGTTTTTCTTCAGAATAAGCTTTTTCAGATGCGAATGAGGTGTTCTTGCCAAAGAACACATAAAAACTGCAACGTGTTATATGCTGTTTGTCATTTTTACTAGGCAGCACAATAGTCATTCTCCTCCTTTCTCTCTCCACCACATTAAGTATTTTCAACAGAAACTTCAGATTTTCAAAGAGGCTCATGATTAGGAAATAACATGAGCAGAGAATCAGAGTGACCCTGAGCACTCTTGAAAATCCAGACATAGACTCTTCAAGGCTCCCCAAGTAGTATTACATTCCATCCTTTGAAAGGCCTATACCAGCCTAGTGCTAAAATACAGCTGTTCTGCACGTGTTCTTAAATCTTCTGTTTCAAAATCTTTATATTTTAATGGAATGCAACAATCAATAAACTGAAAGTCCAGCAACTGGATAGTCATTTCCAATGAGCTCCTAGTTGCCTTACTATCTCCTTCAATTTTTCTAATGGCTTATATTATTTGGTACCACTTCAATGAAATGATGGCTTTCAGAAATTATAATTTATTGTAAGTAAAATTAGTATTCTAAGCCCAAACAACTTTCCTTCCAAGACTAGAGTTCACTGGATTCTTTTGCCAGAAGTCTTTGTAAGAGAATGCCAATTTATCAAATAGAAATCTTGTAAACTCAATGACCTCCAGAGTTTTAGGAGAAAATTTTGGACTGTGGGGGGAACAGGCCCAGCCCACACCAACAAATAACCTGAAAGTCCAGGCACTCATCTGAGGTATTAGAAATACCTTCCTAAGGAATGAAACAGACAGGACAGAGACTTGAACACTTGAACTTGCATATCCCACTTTCCAGGCTATGCAAATGTAATTTCACATTTTTTCCAATAGAATAATCTGGAAATCATTCTGACACAGGGTGCACAGGATTGGAAAACTTTTTTTCCTTCCAATACTACTCAGAACAACCTCTATCTTGCAAAGCCTCAAGCATATAGTATTAAATTAATAAATAACAGAAGGTGCTTGAGAATCAAAACGGGAAGGAAAAAGGGAAGGAAAAAGGGAAGGAAAAAGGGAAGGAAAAAGGGAAGGAAAAAGGGAAGGAAAAAGGGAAGGAAAAAGGGAAGGAAAAAGGGAAGGAAAAAGGGAAGGAAAAAGGGAAGGAAAAAGGGAAGGAAAAAGGGAAGGAAAAAGGGAAGGAAAAAGGGAAGGAAAAAGGGAAGGAAAAAGGGAAGGAAAAAGGGAAGGAAAAAGGGAAGGAAAAAGGGAAGGAAAAAGGGAAGGAAAAAGGGAAGGAAAAAGGGAAGGAAAAAGGGAAGGAAGGGAGGGAGGGAGAACCTTTCATTTCATTTAAATTTCTCCTGTGCTGTTTTTCTTGATCTTTAAAATCTGGGTGATATTCAAGCCCCAAGGAAGTAATTAACAATTTTTCAAGCTGCATCAATACTGCCAGAATACTGGCAGTACACTATATCATTATTTGAAATAGCTAACATTTAAAAGGCATCTTCCAGGATGCCTCAAACTTCTAGCAATGTCATGGTCTTTTTGCACTGATATGATGGCCCAGTTTCTCTGGGTATTAATATAGTATTCCATAATTAATATATCTGGCATATCCAAGAAGAATTATCCTAGTATTCTGAAAAGCCAGAGCCTAGATTAGGTTGCTCATAGGTGGCTAGTGCTCTTAAACAGCCAAAAATTAACATTCTTAGTTTAGACCAGATAATGAATTTTAAATTAAAAGTTACATCCATATTGTGAACTGTGCTATGATAGATACCCAGCTAGCTGTAAACAAGCTAACACATATACTGGAAACAATTTAACTATGGTAGTCCCTAGCTTCTCACAGACTCAACTGCATTGCTCCTCAAAGGAGTAAATCACTTCTGCATTTTTGATGTTGTTGTATGACTTTCAATATCTGTGTTAGCTCATATGCAGCTCACCCAAGTGTCTCTATACTGCACTGCAGTATGCAGCATGGATATACCACAGAGATCAAATACAGAAGGAAAGAATTTAACCAATTCGACACCAAGCAAAGCTACAGGGTTCTCTGTCTCCATCATTACATAGATTTAACGATTTGCAGTATGCAGAGGCACCTGAGCTCTGCCTTAAGGACAGGCAATAAAACAAAGCTAGTGTTATTCTAGGGCAAACACAAAAACTTTCTCTAAAACCTTGTACTTCACTTTTTAAATCTGCAGCAGCAGCCAGTGAAGTGATTTAAAATTCAGTAACCTGGAAGAATCAATTATCAAGGTCTGACTTACTGGTGTGTAGAGACATCTTCAATGTTATTTAACGTTGCTCTACAGAAGCAGTGTCCCAAAAGATGCATTATATACCCATATAACTAACCTAAAGTTTTAGGTAGGCATATAAGAGTTCATACAATCCCTAGGTCTGCAAAAGATTGTTTAATGGAAATTCACACTTCTGGCCTGAGTCTTGGGATTCATATCTGCCAAAAATAGTGGGATGCATTCCAAGGTACAATAAGTATCTTAAGTCTTTCAGCTGCCACTCAACCTGACCTGAGTGGTTAGTCTAAGTCATTGTCCAGAAAAGTTATCTATTCTTTAATTTCTACAATACATCCAATAATTTCCTCAAATTTTTAGAAGTGAGAATTGCAACATGATGCAATGTATTTTTTTTTTGTTACTGCAGACAAGTGAAAATGCTGCTGCAGTAGTATCAGTTAGCAACAACCTGCTCTGGAAAAAATAGAAACCAATTTTCCTTATGCTTCTTGCTGTGGCATAGGTACCATTAATGGAAATACCTAGCCTTTAACTTTCCTCATTTTGCTTTCAAACTGATACCAAATTTAAAGACAGACCTGTTTTGATCTCTTCCCTAAACATGGATCAAATACTGACATATCTGTATTTCACTTGCAGATACAATATCCAACTTAGTCATAATCTGAAGTTAATCAAGGAATTTCTTCATCTTGTCATTTCTCACCTGCAGGTAGTTAGAACTGTGATTACAATTAAAATCACCATTAAAAACTTCATGCTGTGGTTTCATTACCTGTGTCAAATGAGTTATATTAATGACAAATTATGATATTCACAGATTTGTGTTAACATGCATCTCAACAGGAACCATGAGGTTTCCACTGAAATCTGCAATTCAAGACTTAATTTTGGGAAACATCTGAGAACTCAAGTTAAAACTCAACTTCATGAAAGAATGACTCAGGCACTTGTGTTGTCAGAGAGCAAGATAAGCATGTCACTCACAAACAAAGAGCGCTTGCACATTCATATTAATGTATTATAGACCGCTTGCCATTATTTGCTCAGCTAAAACATGAGCTCAGAGAAGGTCATGGAACCAATCCACTTCCTTTTTAAGTCAATAGAAAGGCTCTTGTGGCACTTTGTGACTGCTTCCTACAAGCAACCGCACAATACATGTAAGGCAGAGGGTGGTGCTAAACTCTACAGCATCCCTACCTCCAGGTGTAAAGATAGTAGTCTGGCTGCGCAGAATCAGCATCCAAGATCTGCAAAGCTCTTGTACTGGCAGAAGCAGTTGCTATCCTCTCCTGTATAAGGCCCTACTGCATTTCCCCAAAGGAAGTGTTTTAAATTGGGTCACTTTTTCCCTTTAAGGATAAATAATAGATAAATCTCCCAACTTATTAGCAATCCAAAAGTATGAAAGCTACTTCTGCTGTAATCACTGAAAGGGAAAATAAAGATATATTTCACCTTCTTATTAATGTAACAGAAGAAAATACAAATACATCTAGTGAATAATTTAATTACAGAGCAAACTAAGCATTTAAAGACCTTCCTAAATGTCACAAAGCTACACAATGTAGACATAAACTAAAATTATTCAGTAGATGATCTGCAATACATCCACGGTTACTGAACATGTATAAAGTAAGAAAAGCTACATTACTATGAAGTATTAGATAAAACAAGCGGGTGTAAAACAGCTGTCAGCAAAAAAAAAGGTTTCATCTTTTATCGCATGTACTCATCCTGTTCCAAAATAATTACTCCAATCTTTCTACCTTCTCCCATAGTTACTTTTGCACGCCCTATACACCCTTCTCTGGGAGCACATTTCCTTATCTAGTTAAGTCACGACCCCCTTCCTTCCTATTTTCTTAAGAACAGGATAGTCAAAAGAAGCTGATGATCATAAGTCTGTAACAAAAATGAAAGCAACAAGAAGTATGCCAACAGTCACCCTGATCTTTTCACTTGTATTTTATACCCTTTTGTACCTATCTTCTAAACTGAAAATTCTTCAGACTGAAGACTGTCTTGCTGTATACCTGCATACTATTAGCATTATACAAACGATAACACAGCCCAGAGAGGTGTTATATTCTCAGCTGAGAGTCCTCAGAACTTGCTGGTATCATCCCACCACTACGCCATGATAAAAGAGGTTGCAAAACCACGAGAGAAAAGTTCTTCAGTTCCCCACCAGCACCCCTTTGCATGACATAGACTATCATCGAGAAGAGCATCTCCTAATCCCAGTTACTGGCCTTCATATACTGCAGTAACAAGAGTTTCAGCAATAAGTGAGATAGAAAATAAACACTGATTTTAACATCCATGCTTAAAGCAATAATCTTTGAATAATCTGCTGCAAATACTGAAATTAATTCTCAATAATCTGAAAAAAAAATAATTTCAGCTTAAAAAAATTGCAAACAGTACTAACTACTTAAGTAATACAATGAGAAGTTGGGATGGATTTATTCAAAAGTTACAAACAATAAAATACAAATTAAAGAGCAAACATTTACAGAGAAGGGTACCATATAGCTGGCAAGACAGAATCCTATTTTCATGAATAATCTCAAAGTGGGAAAGAGAGAAGCAAAAAAAAAAGAGGCAAGGAAAGCAAGATGTAGGGACAAATGGCAAAAAGAAATCTGTTCATAAAAAGAAAGAACAGAAAAGCATGAATTAGAAAATAAGTCATTAGTATGAGGGGAAGAGGAATGAGGAGGAAGTGTGAAAAGAATCCAGCTCTCTAGAATGGCAATTTTTAGTTACTAATAAAAAGTACCACCTTCCAGAAAAGCTGCTGCTTGCATGTCTAAATGGATACTTCTTTAAGGAAGGTCCAAAAACTCTCAGGCGTAAGAGTCAAAACCATCCGACTCAGGGAACTGCAAGAGGAGACATAACATTTCATATCCACTTTCCGGCTGTGATCCAAATCTGGCACAGGTGGCTTGTAAATAATTGTCACTGCCAGAAACCTGCAAATGATTGTTGCTACCAGAAACCCATTGGCCTATTATGAAATGAGTTTTAGTCTCAGTCTGGATGTTGATACTGCAAAGCTGGTCGAGTGTCACAATACTGTAGGACGGTGCAACCGCTTATCTGTCACACGGCCCAAAGCGCACCCTGCAAAAGGTGGCAAAGCCCCTTCAGCCCCTTACTTAAATCCACCTTTGGCACACCGCAAAGCACAGGACAACTAGGTTTCACTCCCAGCTCTGCTGCTGATCTCCCTTGAGCCTTGTCCTATTTCCATTTAAGCCAATTCCCTGCAACTTCCACAGGTCTCTATTTCCCTCGCTGGTAAAACTGAAGTGATACTTTATTTTCCTCGCCTCTCTTTTCTGCCTGGTTGATTTAGGCTATCAGCTTCAGGGTAGCAATTGCCTCTGACGATGTACAGCTCCCTAACACTGATGCTGGGCAGAACAGGACTTTGATCTCAGCTGGAGTCTCTATGCAGTACAGAGGTAACACGCTATATAAGAGCACAGACCCCTATTAAGTGAGAGCTCTAACTTAAACATTTTAAAAGCACACGACTAGGCTAATTTTGTACATCACAATAACCCGAGACAAGACAGCCTAATTTAGAACAGAGGAGACACACAGTCTTTGTACCCTTTTCTTTAGAAAAAGCAGCGCGCTCATAAATTATCAATGCCATTCCCCACAGCAGGCAGCTGAGAGCAAGTCTGCCTGCATTGCGATGCACTCGGTCGCAAACTGCACCTTGCAGCCGGGTGAGTACTCTACCTGCACTGCTGCCTTTAGAATGTCAAGGCTTAAAGTTAGATAACATCCCAATACCTCAAATAAATGCATAGACAAATGTGTGGGACACCCTTGGTCTTCAAGCCTGTTCCTGCTCCAGGACTTGTTTATACATCACACTTTCAGAAGCCTTCTCATCTGCTATAATTGCCATGATTCATGAATTTACAACACAGCTGTGCTCCACAATTGTCATCCAACTGTAATCCTTCACTTTGCAAATAAATAACTAGTGACTGTTTAAAGCTGCAATATCTAAGCACAGCCTTAAAACTTCAGAACAAATTCATAAAAGCTACAAAAAATTGACTATAATAAAAAATGTGACAAATAAAATAATGTATATTATTACCATCATCATGTAAATATCGACGTATTATGCCACTGCAAATGCACGCTGCGTATTCTGCTTTAGACAGCGCCCTCCGTGCAAAGTGCCAGACCCCCTGCGGCACAATTCATGGGTTCCCCTTGGCCTACGGCAGGTTTATCCACACAAACCAAGTCTCAGCAGAATTACAGAGACCCTTTACAGAGAACTCTGGGGACTTGGGGCAAATTTATTCCTATGTGGACTGCGCTTTTCAGCTGACAATGTTTATATATTTCCCATTAAACAGGTTAGATGGTTTTGTAAATGCTGCTTTTTAAGTTATAGTATTAAGATTTATTGTTAAAGAAGCAAGTGAAAATATAAGAACAAATTATAATAATAGGGACTGGGACCTTACTGTGACTGAGTGTATTGATACTTGTATCTTAGCTAGCAACAGTTTCATTTAACTATAGTTATGTAGTATGAGGAATGTGCTCACTTACTCAAGACACACCAGCATAAAATAAAAATGAATATGTTAATTTCAGAAATTCTATAAATTAAAAATGAGTTCAGGAAAAAGATATGAAACAAACATATTTTTGAACAAAAAACCTGAACTCCTGTGAGTCTGTAATGATTCACAGATACTTCTGCTTTGTATTTTCTACTGGAAACTGCTAAAGGATACCAAAAGGATACACTACTGTGCTTGAGAACATAATTCCTAAAGAAGCTACATCTTACTCTTAACTGCCATCAGGAACCACCTTTGGGGCTGAGAGCGGCTACATGAACTGCAACTGATTTTTTACTTGAGTCTAAACTATTTTGATCCTTTATAATAAAGGACAGAAAGGTTGTTAAAAATGGGTTCAATTTAAAAAAGAATTCCTAGCTCGTTGTATCTGGTATGTAGCTTCATATGAGTAAGTGCTTAATCGTATGCTTGAATTTCTATCTAAAAAATAGTTTCATGAAAATATTTACTTTTTAAAAATAATTTCTCAATTGTATTTCATAATATTAGTGAACTCGAATCTCTTCATCCTATGACTATCAGTGTTTCAAAAGCAGAATACATAAGAGAAGAAAAGACATTAAGGGCAAAATGCCAAAATTGTGTACTCGCAAATAATATGAATCTTTTATCCACCTCAGCATGAAAAAGCTAACACTGACACTGAAAGAATTGCCTACTATTTTTTGTTAACTCACCCAAAATGTTCTCAGCATCTTAAATGTGGAAGTATAATCTGTTGTGAGTTTTGGACATGCAGGTGGATTGCTTGACGAGTTGTGCACGACACATTCAGAACTGATTCCCCCTGGCTCATTTCACTTGTGAGGAAAAATATGACATTTTACTAAAGAAAAAAACACTTCTCTGCTTGAATTAATTCAGGTATATAGCTGAATGTATGTTCGATTGCTAGGAGGAACAATGTAGGTTTAGGAGTCATGCTACCATTTTAAAGTCCGTGCCAAAGTTGAAACAGCTTTGCCAAGCTCAGAGAAGGGCTTGCAGCATTTTCTAGCACACTGTACATCGGCGAAGCTCAGGCTATGTCCCATACGTCTTTACAGACTTCAGCATGCCCAACAGCCTGTGCTCTGTCCCCCATGCTAGCAGCAGCGACATTGTTGGCTGTCACATGCCACCCAAGCCATATAAAGAAGGTGGAGAACAGGCCTCCAAGCTTTGAGAGTCAGCAACCGTTGAACTCGCTACAGTAAAGAGGAATCTGAAGCAATGGAGCAAGTAAGCGTGGAGCATTTTGCTCCCGGAGAAAAGATGAGCTATTCCAAGGGGTGCACATCAGGCCTCTCCTTCTCCTATGTATTTGACTCCTACAAAACGGTACTTCGACCTAATTTTCTAATAAAGCGCTTTCATGTGTAATCTCAGTCACATATGCTTTCAGAAACTCTTGTTTCCTGGGTAAGTACGTTTAGGGGATCCTGGAGGATGCCTTAAACGAGCAAGTTCAATGAGATTTGCAATGATATACCTCTAACTCAGGAATTAGCTCTGTAGAGTGAAAAATAAGTCAACTTCTTGAAAGAACTCTATGCAAGAAGCCTAAACAAAGACACTTCAGAGCAGAAGCATGGTTTGTTTGCCTTTTGGTTTCGGCAGTTTCTGGCCATAAACCTATGGTTAACATTCAAGAGTAATATTATATTAGAAAAGACATGAGTATCATCAGACCTGTGTTTCTCTGAAGATCTACCGCTTTGTCTCCCTTTGCTTCTCTGAACTGCACTGAGCAGAAACAGAAGAGATTTTATTTCCCTCTTCAAGGCCACTGCTACAAAACCCCTCAGCAAACTTTTGGCGATGGCCTCTGCAGAGCCTGGTGTACAGTGAGAGAACGGAGAAACAGTTACTCTGCTGCTGGGAAGAGCCACGCACAGCTGTTCTTCTGGTATTTTTGCCTTCATTACATGGCTTCAAATTGCACCCGAATGCATCCGCTAGCCATTTTTGAAGCCTTATTGCCAATCCCTTATGTCTTTTCAAAACACATGGTCTGAAAGAGCTATTGGGGAGGGAGTGGCGATAATCTTGGGTTCACTGTAATCAGTTTTCCTTCTTTTTGATTCTTCTATTGATTAGAACTATCACGCGCACAGATTAAAACAGCAGACTTCCACTTGTGCATCCATCTTTTTAATTTTATCTCTGTATTAAGGAGTGATTTATTTGTGTTTATGTTGCAGTCATTGTGGCATATGGTCGCTACAAATACTGTCATTTAGAATGGGACAAACTACAACTGACGTGCTTACACAGCTGTCTTTGTTTTAAAATGCACTCTGTAAATATTTTTCATTTCATTATTCTCTACCAAAAAAAAAAGTTTACATTACTGTATCTACCTTGTTTTATTTACAACCAAATGAATGAAACAAACATGCATTCCTGTCTTATCCAGAACACGCTTTTGAAACACCCGTGATTTCTTTCTGCAATAATTCAGTTTGAAAAAGAGACTTTAATGAAAACTAAAAAAACCCATAACGTTAACATCACTCCGAACAGCAGATTCGGAAATGGCTCTATTATTATTCCACAGCACAGCCCATCCCGCCCGGAGCTAAATCGTCTTTGGCTCGCTCTCTCCTCGTACCGGCAAGTGAGAAACAAACTGTTCTCCTATTCCAGCTGCAAACGCTCCCGCTCCAAAACCGGGCGCTCGGGGCAGGCACGGGAAGGGCACCGCCGAGCCGACCCCAGCACTGCAAGGCGAAGGAGGGCAGAGCGGCCCCCGCCGCAGGGCGAGCGGGGCTCCGCACATCCCCGGGGCCGGGGCCGGGGCCGGCTCCCGCAGCGCGGAGCCCCCGCCGCTGCCCGCTGACGCACGGGGCTCTCGGGCAGCAGCCGCCGCGCGGCGGCTCCCGTAGCTTATAGCAACGGCGGAGCCAATGGCAGCGGTCCGCCGGGCGCTGCCATGGCGATGCCGCTCCTCGCCATGGCGGCACCACCGGCCGCGGCCGCACCGCAAGGAAGCGGCGGCCGCGCCCGCGCGCTGTCCGGCCTGCCGCCCCTCGCCGCGCTCTCGCTGGCACCCAGCGGAAGGGGCAGCGAGCGCCCGCCAGCGCCCGGCGGGGCCGGGGTTCCCCGGGCACGGGGCGACGGCCGCCACCGACGGCGCGGCGCTCCGCCTGCTGCCGCCCGGCCCGCCGGGGGGGCCCTGTGGCGGAGGCAAGGAGGAAAGCTCTCCCGCTACGGAGCGAGCGCGGCTCTCCCGGCAGCGCTGCCGCTCTCCGCCCGCCGCGGGCCTGACAGCTCTCCCCAGAGACCAGTCCCTGAACTTCGCGGAGCGGGACCGGACCAAAGTTGGGAGGCGGGACCGGGGCCCCCCCTCCGAGAGCGCCCGCCAGCCGGCAGGCACGGGACCCGCCGCCTCCTCGCCGCGCTCCGGGCAGGGTCCGGCTGCCCCGGCCCCGTCTCCGAGACACGGCTTCCGGCGGCGACCCCCCGAGCCCGCCGAGGGGCAGCGGCTCCAGACCAGGAACAGCCCCGGTCCCTCCGGCCGCCTCCCACACCGCTCTATCCGCTGCCCCCGGCGGGGGTCCCCCCTACCTGTAAGGGATCCAGTCCGCTTGGTGCCTTGAAGTCATCTCTCCCCGGCGATGCTGCCCGGAGCCGAGGAGGGGGACGCGGCCGCTGCTGCCCGAGTCGGAACCCGCCACGGCGCGGGCAGCATCCTCCGACCGGGGCGGGGGCGGACGGCGCGCCGGTTATCCCGGCAGCGGCCGTAGAAACATGCCCCTGGGGAGGGCTCCCAGCGGCGGGCCGGGCTGCATGGGGAGGGGGGCGGCCGGGGGCAGCGGGAGGCGGCTCCCAGCCCTTCCTCCCTGCCCGGAGCGGCGGCTGAGTCGGGCACCGGAGCGGGGAGGGGAGGGGGAGGGGGGGGGGGGAGAGGAGGGAGGGAGGGAGGGCGGAGGAAGGGCCAGCAGGGCCGCGTCCCCGCTGCCGCTACCCGCCCACCCTGCTGCTGCTGCCGCCGCGGCCGCGCTGAGGCATCGCCCGGGCGAGGCGGGCCGCGCCGGGCCGAGCCGCCCTCCGCTCCGGGCCCGCCCCTGCCCCGTCAGCCGCGCCGCCACTGGGCATGTGCGGGGCGCCGCGGCCGGCGTGGGCTAGGCACGGCACGGCTCGGCGTGCCTCGCGCCGCCCGCGCGGCGGGCAACGGCCGGGCCCTGAGGCGAGTAACGGCCGCCGTCGCGGCCGGTAACGATCGGGCCCTGAGGCGGGTAACGGCCGGGCAGCCCTCGCAGCCGACTGAGGCGGGGGAGAGGTGCGAGGAGAGCTCAGCCCGTGCTTAAGCTCTTCTCAGTCCAGCCCTACCGGCAAAATCTATAAATTTCAGCAACTCGACCCAAAATGGCTGAGGAGCCACAGCCTAGGGTCTGTTAGTAAAAGCTTAACGCGGCCCTTAAGGGAAAATTCATGTTTTATATTTGCCGACATTGGACTGGCACTTTATGGTGACACAGAGCTGCTGGGACATGGTGGCTGCAGCCCACCGCTGCCGGCCCTGGAGCAGCCACGAGCACCGGCAGCTCTCCTGGGAAAACCATGGCAGAAGGCTAAGGCTGGCTGGGAGCAGAGCAGAGTCACGGCTCCCTGAGGAGCTCGGCTTTTGCTACACAAGCGTGTTACAGGCCACCATCCACTCATCCCAGCAAGACCAGCTCTGCTGCAGCTCTACAGCCACAGCAGAGGTTAAGCCCATTTACACTATTGACCATGTAAATCCCTCCTCCTCCCCTTAGTCAGACTATGCTTACAGAAACAGTTCCTGACTTCATGGAAAAAACATGATCTGAAGAAAGAAGGAATTAGTGGAAGGGATCAATGAAAAAATACAATCTCTATTTGCTTTGAATACTGGCAGTCTGGCCCCTAATACCTCAGAAGTCTTGATGTAGATAACCAGCTGTACCGTGTATGGAGGAGAGGTTTAAAGAAAAGACTGTTACGAGTTAGCTGAAGTCATCTTTTTGCACAGAACAGGCATTGTGGAATAAACCTTCAAAGAGTTAAGTGTGGCACCCGCTGTACCCTGGAAAGGCTAAGATGGAGAAGGGCACCTAAGTGACAAAGATGTGAACCTCTGACCTGCTAAGCCATCCCCAAATTGCAACGTTGGTCTTCTGCTTGATGGTGTGCACTCGTGCGGAAGAAGGGCACAGTACAGGTTATCCCATTGCAAGGTATTGCAGAATTAGAGGGAAGGGTGAATGATGAAGACTGTGGAAAGGTGCACATCTGAGCAGAGAGTGAAAAAAAATGTTCACCTGAGAAAATAGAGACAGGGAGTTTAAAAGTAAGTGTCTAGAAATAGTAGAGCAGAACAGTAGAAAAAGAACTTTCGTTCTCCTGGTTTTATAGCATAAAACCCAAGGAGACAGTATTATAATTTAGCAAATTAAAAACAGATTGAAGGAGATACTTTTTCACACAACATAACTCTATGGTAGAGGTCACTACCAAAGAACATGGCTGGGGCCAGGAAGCCAGGAAGAGCCAACAGAAGATGGCACGCTTAACAGATAACAGAAGTGTTACCGTATTGTTCACTGTCATGAACTTTTGAGAGGCTGTTTTGTTTTAAAACCAGAAACGGGAATTTGAAACATTTTCCAGAAGTCAAAATGAGACCTACCTTTAAGGAAGAATTATCTCACATCCATGTGGATAAGATAATTTGCTGGTTTCTTGACCAGCATCAGGTGCTGGACTTGACAGACTTCCGTTCCAGTCGGGCACAATCTGGAACTGTAAAACAACAGGCTTCACCACCACCTGGCAGTTATTAGTGTGAGGAGGTGGCTGCAGGAGAGAGAGATCCCATCTCCTGGTACTAAGCTACATGCTTTTTAAGCATGCTCATTTACTGAGGCTTCTGTAGAAAAGAAGAAAGAAAAGACGAAAACTAGAATAGTTTTGTGTATTTCTTCAGAGTCAAAGGCTCTCAAGACTGATGATTAGAATATCTATTTTCAAAAAGCTGTAAGTGTAAAGTCTGATAGATGAGCTAATGCACACACATCAAAAAGATCCCTCTGAACCTTTGAGTGATATGAAAGTGCTTTACTGTCATTTAAACAGCCCAAGACCATGTTTGTGTTAACAAATACAAAGCACACAGGGTTACTAGATGTTCAAAATGGGAGACTGTCAGGGTGTCCTGGAAGATGGGGGTGCACAGAGCATAATATCCATCTAGGGAGAGCTGACACAGAGGAGAAGAAAGATCAGGAAAATTGTACGGGGAGAAGGGAAAAACAATTCTCCGATATTTTACCCGCTTTTGTAGGGTTTACTTATGCCCCCAACCTCTTCCTCATCCTCCCCCACCCTGATTCTCCCTTATCCCCTTACCATCTTGGGTCACTTGCTTTTATACTGCCTCACTCTCCAGCTTCAGTTCTTTCTCACTGGCAATGCTCTGCCCCCATTTCTGAAGTGGGTGAGCTGAGCAGAAAGGTGAACACCAGCCCTCTGCAGCCGGCAGCGTTAAGAGCAGGGCTACTGCACGTCTCTAACTCCGAGCAAGGTCCCGACTCTCCAGGCTCCTATGGATGTCACTCTGCTTTGTCTATATGGCACACAGAGCTAATTCTGAATGACAGGGCAAGAGTTAAAGAGAAATGCTTGCCAGGAGGATGACCAAGGTGTTCATTTTGCTGTGTAACAAGCCTCAAGATTGCCCTTGAGGTACAGATCCGTTCACTGACATTTCTAATAATTTTCAGCAGCTCAGGGAAGACCTGGCTTTTGCAGGTGCCGGTTTCCCCAAGTACTACTGCAACAAAAACTAGGAAGAAATACCAGCATGTAACAAACAACACTTAAATGCAATGATGATTTCTAGGTGCTATCTGTAAAGAGAATTGTGCTTCTCAAAAGCCATGCTTAATTAGTTTCAGATACCCACCTGATGGGCGAGGTAGCCTGTTAGAAAAACAGTGCTTTAAAAGTTCAGTGGTGGATATGTGAAACAGATGGAAAGCAGCAACATAGATGCAAACTTAGCTCCTCCACTGCCAAACGTGTCTCACTGAGTGCCATCTTCCTCTATGTACAGTGTGCTATCTTTCCAATTATTCCTGTTTTGTCCTCTATGTAAAGTAAGTGTCCTACTAATACATTTTTTGATTGAGATGATGAATAATACAACACAACTATATCTAACGGTTGAAAACACCTGCATTTGCAACTGAAAGCCTTCTGGCAATCTGGGTAGAGAGCAAGACATCAAAGCAGGAGGACTGTTGAAAGGGAGTTGGGAGAACCTAAGGAAGCAGTAAAATAAGAAACTGATGTAAGGTCTTTCCTAAATATACAGATTAGTAACTTTAAAAAGTCTAATTTTGCCATGATGGGGGAATTAAGTTCATATAATTTAGCCCATGGAAAAAAAAAAAGTAGTAAATACATATACTGATTTGAAAAAGTGCACAGGGTATCTTTTTTAGAGGGATTTTTATCTATCTATATTCCTATTGTTCCTCTTTCTAGAGCCACTGTTGCTTCTGCGCTAGCGAGCACAGCACTGTTCAGAGCTTTTTGTGCTACAGATAGAAAGGTCTGCATGTTGTGTGGCTTCAAAGGTTTCCTACACCTCATAGCTGCTATAGTAGGCTCGGGATACATATTGAATTAAACTCCTGTCTCATTTGCCGTTTTAGCTGACCTGAAAGAAGGTTGATTTTAGAGAAAGGAAAAGTATAGTAATGAACACCATAGATATTCTTATTTGCGGACCCATCCTGCTTTTATGCTGTGGTATAACACACATCCTAACTCACAGGTCCTAATCCATTCATAAGATATCCAAGAGACTAATTTGATCTTTACTTTTTAGGTCTTTTAAAAGGGCAAAAGCTGACAGTTTGTTGTCTGTGGATCAGCTCAAGCAGAGTGCAGAAAACACTTCTATCCGGCATTTTAAATCTTATAATAGCACAAACAGGACAGATTTGGCATAAACGTGTAAGGATTCTGGGGTTTCCTTTATTGGCTTGGACATTTCTAATTTTAAGCTCCAAATGACAAGGAATAGGGATGTGTTTGTGCTGGCATAACTACAGAAGTGGTTGTGTTTAGATTTTTCCATTCCAATATATCTAAAATCAAGCTATCATATTTGAAGTAAAGCCATGCCAAATAAAACTTATCTGCATTCATTACAAACCTAGAATTCCTTACAAAGTTCATGAACTTTTCTGTACAAAGCTCAGATCAGTTGTGAGCGTATCTAGGATATTTTGTTTGTTTGTTTGTTTGTTTGAAAATCAAACTGTGCAGCTAACCAGGACCAGATGCAAAAGCTGAGGTTTTGTATAATGAGCTGAAATTCAGCAAGTTCAGTGGATTTCTTCTCAAGCAGTGAGTTCTGGAATGTGTTGAAACAAATTCAGAATAAAATCCAGGGATTTTAAAAGGGCGTTAAAAGTTTCACAAATCAAAAAGAAGAAAATGCTCACAAAAAGCGAGTAAAATCAAAGCCCTGAATGGTAATTTTAGCCATAAACACTTCAGTAATACCAAAGACGTGATAGAGATAATTCTGCTCATTGTCGTGGGCTTTGGATGAGCCTTATGCCAAGTTCACTGTCCTTGTGCCTTAAACAGAAAGAAACCCAGGTTAAATCTTGTTTCCCTAATAAGAAAAAAAGGCATTATTTTTGATATCCCAATTTCAACTAGAACAAGAAAATTTTGTGGTAAAGGTGAACAATTTGGAAATGAAACACTGGGAAGGAGACAAATTGGTATAGGAAAGATTTATTGCAGCCTTTACATGGTTGATGCTCTCCATCTCTCCATGAAAGCTCACTTTTCCTTACTGTATTTCATCTACTCTCATTCCAATAAGTACATTTCTGTTTCTTTATTGTGAGGCTGTGAAGCATAAATACCGATCGGTAAAACACTGAAATAAAATCTATTCTGCAATAACAAAATAGAGTTCCCTTTCCACCCAGAGTGATTTTTCACTTCAGTCACTTCGGTTTGAACTTGTCTAGCTCCACTGAGATCCTGTCTAATACCAGTTTTTTTACAATTAATATCGAGCTGACACCTACATCTACATATTCCTATAAAATAAGTAAGTATGAGAAAATATTAACTTTTGAGGAGTGAATGTTGTTAAGCTCACTTTGCCAGCACTAGAAATCAAACCTTGTACACCACTGTCCTGGTGTTTGCCACTGGTGGCCTGCTTTCAACACCTGCTGTGTAAGTTTTTAGTTCAGTCTGATAGCAGATCCTGTAACAACACTTAGTGTCTCGCTCAAAATCTTGCACTGGGTATATCCAATGCTCTGATTCTCCACTGTAAGTAATAAACCCTGTTACTAAGGTGAAAACAAAGTCTCTTGCACAGAGACAGACTAACCTACGTGACTGCTGTATATAAAGTCACTGAAACTTGAGTAAGAAACCACTATAATCATAAGTAGAGCTCCTGTCATCTCTGGAATTGCTGTCCCATTGAACACTCATCTAAATCCAGTGGGACCTCTAGAAGTGGATTCTGCTATATATTCCCTTCATACTCCCCTTTTTACTGCCCTCTAACATCATTCCTACATCCTGATACCTAATGAAATGATTGTTCATGAAGGATGAATTTTCCTATGATAGTGCTTAAATACAAAATTGGATAATCCTATCCCATTTCAGCATACTATTTCACATAGGTTTTGCTTTTAAAGGTTTCTTTTCCCTTTGAAGGTTATTATTAAACCAAATTTTACACAGTAATTTTGCTCTCATCTCTTGTACTGATGCTTTTTGAACTTTTCTGAACCATTAACACTATCTACATGTCACTCAAGGCAGTTAGAATACCAAGTCAAAAATATATATTTTCAGAAAGACTCCCCTGCCCAAAGTACATGTCCCTCTCTTATAAGACCAGTCTAAATTCATAGCAAACCGAATGCCAGTTTACTGCCCATGAAAATTATAAGTCACTTTTTGTTTGGTTTTCCCTTCTAAAAATCAAGGGTAGTTTTTGGTTCTGGCTCCTCTTTTTTTTTTTCATGGAATCACAGGATGGATGGCAATGGAAGGCATTTCTGGAGATCATCGTGTCCAACTTCTCTGCTTAGAGCCACGACAACTACAGCAGATTTCTCAGAGCTATGTTCAGGCAAGTTTTGATTATCTCCAAGAATGGAGACTCTGCAACTTCGCTGGGCAGCCCGTGCTGCCGTTTGACCAGCCTCACAGTCAAAAGGTGTTGTCTTATGTCTAAATGGAATTTCCTGTATTTCAGTTTGTGCCTGTTACTCATTTTGTTCCTCTGAGCTAAGATGCATCATTTTGCACTCAACCAGCAAGAGGGGAACATACTGCATCTCCCTTTGTTCTCACGGCCAGTCCAGAGGACCCCGAGCTGTCCTTTCAGGACAAAACCAGGCTCTTCCAACTCAGACTGGGAGAGCCATGCTGAAATTCTTGTGAGCTGTTAGCAAACGGTAGCATGTCTTAGCCTGCTGAACGGGTAAACCCAAACTGTTTCTTCATGTTAAATAGTCTTTGCTTTGCAGCATGGTGCATAGGCAACTGTACTTAATACTGCAAAACCTCAGGGTTAATCTGAAGCTAAGTACATCCTTCCTAACTGTTCTGTAAAAGCATGCATAGGCATTACCTCCAGTTAATGTAAATCAAAAAAATTCCATTGAAATTATAGATCTAAAACTGTCTACCCCAGCTGAGGATATAGTTTTAAAAGTTCATGCTTAGCTGTTAGGGAGCTAAACAAAAAACCAAATAAAATCCTGTCTAATCTCAGAGATGTTGCCAACCCACGGATGTTTCAAACTCAGACATGACTTATCTGCCCTTAAAAGCCATTAACTTCACCTGACAATGAGCCAGAAAATTGAAATGCTCCCAGCAGAACTTGTAAGTAGAACCAGAAATGCTTTGCCATAGGTGTTCATTTGGAACATCATGATAATGACCTTCTCATTTTATACCCTCTAGATTTCTTCTTCCATCAAACATGATTACTCAAAGAAGTCAGTTTATTTAGAAAAAAAAAATGAGCCACAGGTTTTGAAAGAATTAACGTTCCATTACACTTTAGCACAGAGTTGCAATCAAATTAAAATGAGGTTGAGTTCACTGTACAAGGAAAAAAGATTTGAGTGGTTTTGTTTGGAGTCAAAGCAGCTAGAAAAACAGGAAACTAGCTTTAGAATAGCTGAGAATTTTTATAACTAAAAAACATTCTACCGTCTTCAAAGTCTTCAGATGATATTTAAGATTAAATAGTATCGAGTTATTGTTTTCATTTGCTTGCTTTAAAATGGTCTAGCTAGTAAAACTTTGCAAAAGGAGCAGGAATAAGTATCTAAATTACTGTTTTGCTGCTCTCTTTCCAATACAATGGGTTAAATGTATTTGAGTTTGCAATGGAAACATCTAATTTTTCTTCAGAATTTATGCAACTTATTAGCTTGACTTACTGCAATCATCTGCACTTCTGGCCAATATATGACACTATTCGTAATATGACTGCTTTACATCATCTTTGTAATGCAATAAAATGCCGCATTCACATTAGAGATGATAAATTGAGGCAAGAGCTAGATTATTTAGTTTGCCTACAGCTGTATAGAAAGTGGCTGGATAAGCTAGGAATTGATCAGTTGATCTTCACTGAAACATCCATCTACAGCGCATACAAATTTTATTCTGGGTATCATGTGCCAAGAGCTTTCTGAGTCCTTCATATTTGCCAGTACAAGGAGAGGGTGAGAGTGCATTGCTTACTCAGTGTTTCCCTGAATTACAATCTAATGCAACTGGTAATAATTTCAAATATGCAGATACACTAAATTAGCTTAAACAGCTGGCTGAGAATTTCTGTTTGCAAGAGCTATTAATGTTATCAATTTCACCACACCATTTTTTCACTTCACCTCAATGGATGACTGAAGCTGCAACCAAATAGTTCAACAGAAGCTAAATGTGAGACACTGTTCAATAACCTGGTCCAGCTTAAAGAGACTTTCTTTTTGTTATGTTTTAGCATATTCTTATAAAATGTTTTACTTCACTGTTACCAGGTTCTCGGTGATTTGGCTGCCAGAGTTTAACAGATGCTTGCTGGGCAGCTCCCAGCTTCCACTGGAGAATGCCAGGGCACCACTGGAGAATGCCAGGGCAGTTTCTTTGTGCCTGGTGAAGAGGTAGCTCCCCATGTTGGGCACTTGGGCACTCCCTGCCTACAGGCTGGGGATCTCCATAGGCTCATTGTGCAGCCCCTGTGCAGCCCAGCGCCCACCTCCAGCACACCTTCCCACCAGCACTTCACGCCTACCCTTGGCGGGGCCCTCCTGCACCCGCTTGCAGAGGCCCCCCAGGCACTCCAGATGGTCCTATCTGACTGCGCATTTGCCAGCCCCTGTGAAAGGCAACACCTGAAGGGTCTGGCACAAAGCAAGCGAGGTCCCACCACCTCAGAGGGGAGGGCACCTGCATCAAGCCAGACAGGCCCTGCTGTGCTGCAGCCCTCAGCGCAACACTTTTCATTCAGAGGGAGAGAATCCAATGCTGAATTACTAACAGTTCTTCTGTGAGAACTGTATCAGCTGCATCTGGCAGACCATGAGCGCATTTTCCTCATTAACTTCATCAGTGGTTTGAGCAGAGTCTCCTCATCAACAAGTACAAATCAAAGCAGGTTTTTTTGTTATTTTTCTGTAAAAAAAGTGGGAGGAACTATTGTTTTCAAAATATATTTCCTGGCAGCCAGACAGGAAGATAAGCTTTTAAAATTTCCCTTCTAGACATAAAATGGTAAGTAAGCACCAATTAATTACTAAGCAAAACATATACTTGTACCTTCAAAGAGCACTGTAAAGAAAACACAAAGGATGTGTTAAAATAAGACTTCCACTTTAAAAAATTAAATTCTTCAAAGAGACTTTTCTTGCATGGCAGAAGATAAGGTAAAGCAACATTTCTTACGTAGTTTTGGGATAAGAATTAAAAACAAGGGAAAATAAATCAAACAGTTTACATCTCTGTAGTAAATACTGTATAAAAATTACATGGGTACAAAATTCTCTGAGCCTGTGCAGATTTTCATACAGGGAGATGACTATATGAAATCTACCTTCTTCTTCTTCATTTTGCTTTGCATAAACCCATCTTCTTTTTTGGCCTCTCAGACCCTTTTCAGACAACATCTACTCTCTCCTAAATTACTGTAGGTAGATATATCTGGCTGCTCTTCTCTCTAATGTCCAACTCAGGAATTGCTACTTTGACTCCTTGGGATTTCTTCACACCTCCTTATCAATGACAGTTCCATGCTCTTCTTCTAAGTGAAATCCTGCTGCACCTTCCTTGCAGTGATACCACATTTTCCCCTCTATCCTTCCAGTTGCATGGTCAGCTGGGTTCACGTGCCTGGTTCATTCATGTGCCAAACACAGTTATTCAGGTCTGGATCATAACATTGGTAATATGATTGTAACCATGTCCTTCAGCCCCCCTTCAGGAGCAGCAAGTTATAAAGACAAACTGAATGAGAGCAGGGATAATTCCAGATTCGCACAAAATGTATTATTTATGACTAAATCAAAAAGAGACTGAGATCAACGCAACATTCCTTCAGCGAATGTGCAGATGCAGTACATGCTATGGAGAATGTGAAATGAGGCACGTGATCTGAACTGGTAAAAGATACGATGCATTCACTTAAAAAAAAAATTGTGCAAGCTTAGTCACAGGCCTGAATTTAGTGAGAGGTCTGAGGAGAGGAAAAAAAGTAAAGAGCATGAGACAACTCAGGATGTCAGAGTCTGTTACTGCCTTGCTGCTAGTACCACCCATCGTTCCCATTCCTGCATGAATGATGTGGCAGTGTCTCAGTTTACCTTTCTTCCTTTCACAGCTGTCTCCTTTTCTTGAATTTCAAGAATCTATTAAGCTTCTTCAGGAAAGATCGAGGTTCAGGTCTTCAGGAAGGGATTTTTACTGACTCTGCAGTATTGCCCCACCTGGCCCTGGACAGCACAGTTAATCTCTCAGGGTCAGCACACTTTGACTGGAAGATAAGCAAGAAGGAAACCTGAGACAGGGAAGAAGTAGAAAAGAGCTAGGGGGAAGAGGGTATTACAAAATGGCAGTGGAGATTAGAAAAAAATACCAGATTTTCTGCGTTTACTAAAAGTCTCTTCCAAAACCACTAATGGCCCTTTTCCCAGAGAATACTAGTGTGTTTAGATATGTTCTGTATACATATAATACTCATACATGTTGTACCTCTAGCAGCCATAATGAAGCAATTGTGCATGCTGTATATTTGGCACAGACTTTTTGCTGCTATACCTGCTGTGTGACTCTGCTCCCTCACACAGAGTCCTAAGCATAACATCGCCCTTGAGAATCCACTCTGCAAAAAGCACTGCCTCTTCCTCAGGAACTGCTGAGCAGTTTCCTCATTCTGACATTTGCTATTTATTGATCCTTGTCTACACTGTCTTCCCTTACATTAGGAAGGTGGTAATGTAACAGCCCATTTACAACCAGTGCTGTATTGTACTGTAGTATGAGAGAGATGTGGTGAGACACACTGACTCAAAGACCTAGAGAAATTCCCTTCTGTGCCTCTCGGCATGTCTTCCAATTTAACTGTCAGGCAGACCCAGTTAACAATAAGACCATTCCTTTATACAGAAGTGTCAAAGCAAAACCAAGACTCAGTGAAGGAAATTAAGTCAAAGAGAAACAGAAAAAACACAGCCAATGCAGAAAACACTGAAAAAGTTCACTGAAGGGTGGTAGGCAAATTGATATGGAAAAGGAGAGAGCAAGACAGAGGGAAAAAATATATATAAAAATAAACCCAGAGAACAGGAGACTCGGGTCTATAAGACAGAGTTGGAGTTAACAGACTAAATACAGTCAGAGAAACTACACACAAAAGGTCCATATATCAGCAGGCTGGGAAAAAAACCAAACAACCAACCCTACAACAATGAAAAGCCTCCAAAAATACCACATATTGTAATAGGATATTGGAGTAAGTCGGTCAATTAGAAATGAGTCACAGATGAAATACGCAAAGGTATGCAGCACCTGAAGTGGTACAAAAGCAGATGGTGGGTATTGATACTTTTTTTTCTATTTGCCAACTTCTTACTGCTTGATGGCAATGAATTCTGTTGCACAAAACATGCCAGCCATACAGTAAATGAGCAACACTTGAAAGGAAACATACTGCATATTTTTCTGAATGGCAGATTTGACTTCAAATCATCTTTTAAAAACAAATCGGTCTGTAGAAAAATATATTGTCGTGCTAACTTCTGCTGAAAGTATGCAGCCTCACAGAGCGCTGTTCTTGGAGATTATGTGTTTCCCTACTGTTTGCCCTAGCTGTCAAATACTAGATGAAGAGTTCTTGTTTTTCCCTTTACTACTCACTTTGTGCGCTGACACTTCAACAGACTTAAATGTATTATTACATTGAGATAAGATATTGTAGGGCAGTCTGTGGCTCAGATGCAAGTTATGTTCTGGAAGGAAATAATTGGCAATAAATAGACATTTCCAGAAGTCCACTGGAATTGGTGGAAGTATTTATGCACATTTATTCTATGGTCAGCCTAATATGATCAAGGTAGGGATTCTAAGAGGAGGAAAACACAATTATACTAGCCAGCCTCAAGATGTATTATACCATGCTCTCCTAATGTCAATAAGTGCCAGCTTTCCTTGATACAATTTTTAATTATTTGCAATTAAATCTAACTCTGCATATTTAGAGAAAATTGTTCATTAATTCAAATTTTTGGAAGAATCAGTGAACATAATTTCCTTTAAAATGAAACCTTTGACTTAACTGTAAATCAGAAAAGAATACTGGAAAATTTTTAGTTTTTCATATTGGCATCCTGCTTAACAAAACTTCACTGTCCACCAGAGAGACTTTAGGGTGGCAGTAAAACAGAGGGTGCCTCTGTGCATATTGCCCCTACCCTGAGATAAGACTACTTTCCTCCTTCAGTATAGCAGTTGTAAAAAATATCAAGCAGTATGAGTAGTCCTGCCTGCTTACATGACACAAGCACACATTGACCAAATGTGAAATGGAGACTCTGGGCTCTTTTAACACCTACCAATGAATGATTTGTGTCACTGCATATAAATTATTTTCATTCCCCACTGACATGAAATGAATTCTAAGGAGGTACAAAGGGAGATGCGCCTCTGTCCCAATTGCAATCTCAAGAGCAGAATTGATTAAATATATTTATCTTGAAAAATGTCAGGTTTTCAGCATCACAAATTTATTTCCAGAGACGCTCGAGTTATGTTTCCTATCTTGTGATCAGCTGCATTCCTGAAGCAATCTATCACCCCTTTGTTTAAAAGAAAATATTCATGAACAAAGGTAGTGTCATGAACACCTGTAGCCCCTGAAAAACAAAAGAACTCTGGGCATCAAAACAAAGCATCAAAAGAGGCAGCAAACTAGGAAACTGCAATTTAACAAGAGCACATGAGATTGAATTTCAACTGAATGAGATTCTCAGTCCAGAACCTGATTACCTGATTTTGAACAAGTCACTTCACCCTTAGGTCTCTCTTTCCTTATGTGATGTTTACAGTGTAAACACACAAGGCAGTCAAAGTGTGATGCAGGACAGCCCCCGGATGTATTTGTCTGCCCTAGCAGTGCCATTATCTGGATGAGGAGCTCTGCCAAAAAAACAAAAAGCAAACATGGAAAAAAATCTAAATCAGTTTACACTAAGGTGAACTTGTAAGCCATCATAATTTAAGTAAGTTAAAATCTGCAGGGTTTTTAAGAAGGCCAGGTTACTGAAGTGCCTACTAAGCACTCAGTCTTGAGGTACTAAACATACTGTTCCCCATCACAGGAACATTTCTCACTTAACCAGCCAGTCCTCATGGGCATGAGGAATTTCTCTCACTGCCTCATAATAAGCATCTTTGGCAGAGAAGTTTAAGAAAACAGAGCACAGACGACTAATCCAAAGTTTTATGCCCTAAATGAGAGTCAGTTAAATCAACTTACAAGAGACTGTGCACTCTGAGGTGGAAGAATTAAACTTACTTCACTAAACCAAAGGGAATGCAGTGTTTTTAATCACATCCCCAAAGAACAGCCAGGCTGCTGACTGTTACGTAGTTTACCAGCACTGGAAACACCAGAGTTCAGAGGTTATTCCAGAACACATCCAGTTGGAAGGGGCAACTTCTGTTAAGAAGCCTTGCAAAATTCCAGCAGCAGCCGCTGAGCACATTGGACTGAAGACAAGCTAGGGTTTAGACTCCTTCCATACTTCATTTCAGTGCTGAAAATTCCTCCAGGCGAAAGATTAATGCATGCAATCCTCCATAGCAGTGCATATAAATTACAGGTTATATGCATCAAAATAATACAGAAAACAAAGATGGAGATACAATTTCTACAGAGTTGAAAAATCTGTTTTACTGACAACACTTCTGATAATCTATAACTTTGCTAACTCATCTTAAAAGAAGAACAATCCCCTCCTGTGCCATTATATAAAGGCACATGGAAGCTATATGGCTCCCCAGTTCCTCACATTTCTCCAGAAGAAAGATCGGTACTTTAGCCCGATCACTGCCATGAGTAAAAGGTGTCCTTAATGGTAGCAAAAATCGATGGTGCAGAGGGAACAAAACCTTTCTTTTACAAAATGTTTCCTACCCCAAGTGTCTTAGGATACCTGAAGGAAGAGATCTGCCAGCCTTAATGTGTGAGGAGCTGTCTTGCCTGGACAGTTGGCTGTCTCAGTGGTTTCACCTACTGCCCTCCTTACTGCAACATATCTGTCATTGGCCAAGACATCATCAAAGATGTATCTGGAGATACAGAGGGGCAAGGACTAAATGAACTCTTGTAAATTGTATTTGCATCATCAGATGACAATTCCATGTGTCTACCACCCAACCTCCATCACCCTGTCATCCAGAGCTAATGCCACGTACTTTCATTCAGTCCATTCTCATCTTGCATTTAAAACTTATTTTTTTCTACAAAGTATTTCCCCATTATACATGCACAGGTAAAGAGAAAGAGCGGACTGACTTTTGCACAAGCAGATATGTTGAAGGGCAAGATCATCATTTATTTATTGGTTTAAGTCTGAATAGCTTCATCTGAACTAATAACTCTCCTAAGTTCGTTCTGTGTGTGATTTACTCTGGCAGACAAATTAGTAAGTGTAAAGAGATGGATAGAGCAGCCAAAATCTTTTCCATTTCAGTTCCAAGGCAATATAGCTGCTGCATGGTAGCAAAACATTGAGTAAGAAAATAAAAGTTCAAAGCTAAATAACTGAAAACTTGGTTGGGTAAAATGATCTCTTTTGCTAACCAACCCCACATAAGTGTTTTATGAAAAATACAGAGCCGGGCTCAGTTCCTGGATAAAACCTATAATTATTTTATAAAGACATATAGTAATTGAGGATGATTCAGAGATAGCTGAAGAAATAGCAGCTGTATCAATCTTCAGGGAAACAGTTCACAGAACTACATTTTTAAAGACTCCTCAAGGGCAACTGCTAGCTATAGTCCATCTGTTCATAAAAATCAAAATGAGGAAAAAAAATCAATTATGATTTAAATTTAAATCGGATTTCAAGCCCAAAGCTTTTGAATTTCTTTGTTTAAGATTGCTGGCACACAGGCTTTGGATTTAAGACCTGCGTGATCTGTTTGAAAGAATGGCTGGCAGGTCACACCATTACATGTTCAGGTCTCTCCTTTAGGCCAAATTTGTGAACATTACTGAATTTTTCCCCCTTTTGCTCCCAGTCAAAATGATATGCTAAACTTCAGCTTCCATAGCCCAGCCAGCATAGCAGCCCATAGCCGTTTTTCTCCAGACCCCTCCAGGAAGGTAGTTTGCTGCCAAGGCAGGCTCCTGCCCCGCAGGGAGACCAAGTGGTGGCTCCCTGGCTGTGTCTCTGTCCCCTCACATTTCAGAAGCAGAGTGCCCTGAAAATCAAGTTCCACATACCTGGCTCAGATCAACGAACTGTAGGAAGAAGTTGGATGAAAAGATAATGACAGAAATGAAACAGAGGTCACATCAAATACCATTTTGCAAATGAACAGATTGGTTCAATGTCTCTCAGATCATAAGACGCTGTGCATAAGTATTAGTAGGAAACAGAACTCATAAAGACAAATTGATGCGTATTCTCACATGGAACGGATGCAACTTGGGAATTAATAGAATTGAATTTGCTGTGGCAGCATAAACATCAAATTGCATTTTTGCTGGGAGAGCTGCAATGCTAAGAGCTAATACCATAGCAAGACCTTTTCAGTGTTTTTAATTGCATTAGCAATGCGAGGCCAGGTACTTGTCCTTTTGTGAGATCAACTTCATGTTATTAATCTGCAGAGAAAACTCTGCATTCAGATGGATTTATTAACATTGTCTATGTTACTTGAAATATATACTGCAAACCCTGTGGAAGCAGGGAAAATATTGTATGTAACAATAAGAACTGCAAATCAAACTCCAAATTTCCAAAGGAACTAGCAGAATTTCACTGAGTTGGAGTGAGTGATGAAGATTTATGTCAGCTGAGAGCTTGGTCCATTATTTCTGTAATACTACGTAAATCATCATAAAACACGACAGATGCAGTATTAATGATGAGCTGCTAAAACTTAACCAGGGTCTCCCTCAAACCTTGCTGCTTCAATCAGTGCTATATAAGACACTTCTGGAATAAACTGCTCTTTCATTCCAAATCCATCAAATTTTATATTTTGCCTCTCCTTGAAGTGATGGATTTTTGGCTGGGACAAACTTTATAGTCGGGTCTTTGCTGGTCCTGGGCTAGAGTTAGCTTTGAGAGAACAGCCTTCCTCTGCTTCTGAGGATGCGTGAAATTTGCGTGAGAGTCAGATAATCTGATGGGCAAACAAGTTCCACCTCACTGAGCCTGCAGTGTGAACAAGCTGACACTAGATGAGGATGAAGGGGAAATCCAAAATAATGAAGAAGGTGACCCCCAGAAACAGCTTTCCTATCCTTTGCCCTCCAGGCAGTGAGGAGAAGGGTGTGCAGAGAGTGTGAGAATGGTGCTTTCACACACTTCAGCAAGACAGTAGTTCTGTCCGCAGGACTGCTAAATAGAGGATGGACACCTATCAGTGCAGGAAGAAACACAGCACCTGCTTTTGCAAGGAGCTGCTGTTTAAGCAGGCACCGACCATCTTACGAAGTAAAAAAAAAAAAAAAAGAAAATACACTAACTGCTTCTTAATGCTTTGAAGTAGAACTGCAGCACATCCCCTCAGACACAGCGAATTTCTCTCCTTCTCCCACCGCTCTCCATGAAGTCAGACAAGGCATTTGGAGGGCATGTGGTGAAACTGTCCTTTTGGGCAGACCTGCAACTTTCCTTGCATTTATATGAAGGCATGTGGGGGAAGCAAGAGAGTATTTAGCCTTCCCTTCAGCCTCTTGAGGCAGAAGCCCATCC
Organism: Aptenodytes patagonicus; assembly: GCF_965638725.1. NCBI lineage: Eukaryota > Metazoa > Chordata > Aves > Sphenisciformes > Spheniscidae > Aptenodytes > Aptenodytes patagonicus. The sequence continues at coordinate 14,178,607 of NC_134955.1, forward strand.
CATCTGACTGCTGTGCTTAGCCACACCCTTTTCAAGACTTTGGGCCTGCAGGTGGCTAAATGGACTATCATGCAGAAGTGGTTACCTTTTTCAGAGGAGCTTGGGAGGCCCTGTGAAAATGGCACCTGCACTAAGGATCCCAGGCATCCAGAAATCATGCCAGGCTTCTCCAATGCTGCAGAACTGGCTTTAAAAAAATCATACTGTTCCCAAATAAATCGAGGGTATTTTGAGCTGCCTCTTGGCTTTTAGCTTTAGGATTCTGGTTTTCACATTTTCTCTACAACAGGGTGTGCTGGAAGTATTTCCCTGTAAATGGACAGGCTTAAGAAATCACAAGTGCTGAGACTTTAGGCTGCATTTCACGAGTCTTGAAGTGCTGCAAAAGCAAGCAGTAATGTTGAGCAGACATACAAGTCCAGCTGATTTCAGTGGAAGTATTCAGTATGCTGCAGTGACTGTGTGCACAGGTCACCATGAAATAGTACACATTATAGCCATATGCATGCAGCATTAGCATATTAATTCTATTGCAGACAACAGTACTAATATGGTCTAGAGTAATTTACTGATCACTAAATAATTAACTTTTACTACCAATATACTTTGATTAATCATTTTTTCCATAACAGTTGAAAGTGGATCAGACCACAAACCATCAATATAGCAATTTTTTCCAGCACTTTGCATTTTCCTATGAGATGAACTAGATAAATTAACTAGTCTTTTCTCAGCTACAGTATTGATCATTGGGATGAATGTGTCATTTAGATCAGCAACATTCTCCATTCTAATCATTTATGTGAAAAAGAAAATTGAAATTAAAACATTTTGTCAAGCTACTTGTTGTGAACAGTGTTGGTACTCTTGAGCTGAAAGATGCTGACTCAACAGCACTTTCATAGATAAGAATTTCCCCAAAGAAGTGGAGAAAAATAGGGGATAGGGAAGAAAAAAAACCACATCATAGGGCCAAATCCTGGCCCACAATAAAGCTGTTCTAGGAAAATGTTGGTGATGAAGAGCTGATATAGGAGCACCTCGCAATTGTCAGAATGACGTTACCTCAGATTCACACCAATGCCAGCATCTGAGGGTGGTTTAGCATGCTGCCTCCAATCCGGAGACTAAGCCACCTATTCAGACTAGTCATGCGCGGCCCATTTGGTAAAAGGCTGCATTTGCTGTCAACTCCAGGGTCTCCAAGTTGTACAACACTACATCAAAGGCTGAACAAGCCCCGAAAGCTTCCTGCTGCTTGTTGCAAGGTGTTAGACTTTTGCTGCAATAGGCAAGCAGATCCTGTTGCAACTATACCTATGCCCTCCCAAATTTACATGCTGTCTTTCTCTTCCAGCACAAAATGGAAATTTCACAAGTAACTTAGAGAAACGAAGCTTCTCCTAAGAACTGTTTCCTTAGAGGACAACAGCATTGCTAGAAATTGTTGCTTGTGTGACTTGACCCACAAAGAACCTTAAATGGCTGCAGATGGAGCAGACTTTGCATTTTCATTTTATTTGTCTTACAAGTTTGTAAGAGAAATATTAATAGCACACTAATGGTAGCAATTACTATAATGAATGTAACAGCTGGTACCAGCAGCTGAGCGTACGTTTCGGTTTTATACTTTTCATGTATGGCGTGAGGTGGCTCTGAGCAGTTGCAATCACTGTCTCTCACTTTTCCTCTCTGAGGATTCTATTTTCAGCAAGTCTATGCTTGTGGCAAAAAGATGGAGAGCTACTTTTGTAAATATGTTGCCTCTCAGGAGGTTGCTCACAGCTCTAAGAAATAGGTAACATGTTCAAAGTATGGTCAGTCTCTCAATCTACTCTGGTCCTCTCGATGAGTATGGTTTCACCACCAAAGCAAGTATCTTTCAGTTGTGCATCAAGCACTTTGTTCTTCCTCTTCCTAAAGAGAAAATTGAGTGGAGGGACTCCTGCAGTAGAACTATGCAGCAAGAAACAATTCTGCTCACTTGAAAACACTTACAAATAAAATGCATGTCTGGGCTCCCAAGATTGCCACCCAGCTGCTCCACTTCTGAACAGACCCCGTGAGAGTAAATGAAACAGAAACGTAGCACAGACACTAAGAAAGGGCAGAAGGGAACTAAGAAAATTGTTCTGGCCCATCTTCACTCAGATTAAAGGCAGAACTTTAAGTAGGAATGAGCTAGGCTCCTGCTTTGCAGGACATGGGCGTCTATCAGTCGTTAGACTGATGGGTTTTAGTCAAACCCATATGATGATGCCAACCTCCCCAAAGGCAATTCAGTTCAGGGCTTTACCTCTAAATTTGGCATTCAGCATTCCTGTTTTAAACTTGGAATTCAAGCCTATGTAAATGCTTTACTGCATTCATATGCTTTTCATGCTAACACAGTCTACGTACTAAGGAGCCTGAGGCGCTTCCAAGCTTCAGTAAAAGCCTGCAGGAACTGAACTGAATGCAGGAAACAAAGGAAGCATGAAAGGCAGTGGGCATTTCTGGTATTCACTTTACATGGTGTGAAAACTTTAAAAGGCTACAATGACTGTGCCTGTCATCTGTTCATCTACTGAACATTCAAGGATAACATTCATTGAATCAGAATTCTTTCCTGCCCTAAGATAGGAAATTTCAGATTCCTTTTTAAATCAAGCCTCAGACTGTTACCCAATCAATCGACCAAAATACTACAGAAGTACTTTGTTTCTCCTGAAGAGCTACATGTTCTAAAATTACCGCAAATCTTTCTCGGAACAAAACGCTTCCAGAATTCACCAAGTTCCCAGGCTAATGTCTGCATCTATTATTACATTTGGACTTCTCCTCTTGGAAACTCGAGTCAAAGTTGACTCTCATGTCCCCATCTTCTAAACCAACAGTACTGGTTACCCCTTGCTCTTGTCCTGAAGGACTATTCCAGCTTACGCTGCCATTATGAAATGTAATGACTGCATTTTTAAGACTCCTCTCTGTCAAATGCTTAGGGTGTGAACAAAACACAAGTTTTACATTTAACATGTGCATTCAGCAGGACATTATGCAGCAATCCTCAATGTCAAAAGATGGAAAAGAGAGTGTAAATCAGAGTGGAGAGAATATACCAAGATCATTGTTGAAGGGAAATTAATTTTCTAGAAGCAACAGAAGACAAAATACAGTTTTTCCATGCTAAAATACAGCTTTAGGATCTTTACTGTTCTGATGTTGCTGGAATGCAAATCTCAAAGTACAAGGCTCAGAGGAAAACAAAAACAAGTAGCGTATCCATTAAGGTCTGCAAAAAACAAAGGGACAACTTAAAGGCAATCTGTCAGTGTAATAGCAAAACAGGTACAGTTGCTGACTTCAGCGAGGAAGCAGCTGCATTTTGAACAAATGAGAAGATCTGAAGAAGAATTGCTGGCAGCTGTGTTAGAAGGACATTAAAATAATAAAAACCTGTGGTCACAAGGGCAAGTGTTGCACATACAGGTGAGTCATAGACTATTTTAGGACACAGGTTTTTGAACCTCACAACTATAAGGGACACCTACAACGTGGCCTCACATGTCTCTGTGGCAAACTTATGATCAGAGAGAGGGACATCCTCAGATAACTCAGCTGCCACAGTATCATTTTTAGACACCTTTGTCTGGCTTGCTTAATCCCAAACAAATCCTCTCAATGAAAAGCAAAGCAGAAGTCCTATTTCTGCTAAATCAATGAGCGCCAGGTTGATGGGAATATAGCCCTAGAAAGTGAAGGCTAAATGTTACCACTGCTATAAAGTCTCTTTTCTTTAATTTTGTTTTCTTTAAAGAGGTGGAAGAAAGACTATGTTGTTATTCAGATTCTAGAATATCATCCAGAAATATTGTGGTAGTGTGACCCCATTGCAAAATTGTGGTAAAAGCTGTACAACAACAGCAGGTATTCCAATAAGTCTTTCATCTTTGAGAAAGTTTGACAAACAAGATCAATGAATACATACTGAATTGTAACAGAGCAAAAAATGCACTTGACATTAAAAATTAACATAAGTTTCAAGATGATTCCGCATGGCCTTTTCTATGGTGTATTTTAAAAGTATCAGCCAAACACCTACGTCATGGGCAACTGTCTCACTGCATTGTTATAGGATTTTGCTATTCACTTAATGCTGAAAAGGAGGTGGCTCACAGTCCAGATGTCATGTCATCCTTTTTTTCCCTTTCATTTTTTTTACTGCATTATCTGCACAACAGCAATGTCATGGCCTAGTGGAAAGGCACCGTAGCGTGCATCGGGACACCTGGATTCTTCTCTTGGCTCAGCCACTGGCTGACACTGACTTTGAGCAAGTTTTTAATCCTTATTTTGTCCATTTTGTTCATTCAGGACCAGGTTGGTCTCCGCCGCTATTAGTGCAGTGCTCAGTGCTTTATGTAACCCAGCCTTTATATAACACATTAAGACAATCTGTAAATATGCAGGAGGAACAATACTACACGCATTACAAAGAGGAACGCCCATACAAGCACAGGGGGAAGAATTTGTGCCTCCTTCGTAAGCTGCCTGCAATGCTGTGCCTCACATCCACAGCTAGGAGAGGTAATCAATTCACCAGCTGTATTCTGGCCAAATTACAGTATTATCACTTCAGACCAAGTGGAAGAGGAGCTTGGTGGCAAACATACAGTGTGGAAGGTCATGTTCAAAACCAGACTATTTCCTCTTTATCCAGAGCCTTACGAATTTACTTGTCACGGTCCTAAAAAGCTAATGCCACTTTCTGACAGGTTTGTAGGGGTAGCACAACTTTCCACAGGCTAGAGAAGAAAGAATTACCATGCATAATAGTAACATAAAGAAAATAAAGTGCAACATTTTGTTTAAAGGAATAATTCAAATGAAGCATTAATACACTTGGTCGAGTTTTCAATTCTTTTTTAAAAATTCCATGTCCCTAACCGGAGACATAGTAATAAAAAGTGTGAAAGAGAGAGAAAGAGGCAGCGGGAGGGAGAGATGCCAGTGCCACAGACTTCAGCATTGATACTGTTTTCCCAACTGCACCCTGCATATTTCAGACAGTCCCCATTTACTTACATGCTGCTCCAGGTTCATTCCTGCCCTGACTGATGTTCCAGCTACTGAAAGCCTCTGCTGAAGCTACACCTCAAGGGGTTGCCTGTGGGCTAAATACTAAGACAAATTCTTTTTAAATCTTGAGTTTTATTATATTCTGGCTCCTGAGACTCAAGAAAGCAATGCATTAAATACAACATATTTTTCAAACCAATTACTATGATCAGGAGTATGTCACTGTATAAATCTACCACTGAGTGAATAGTAGGTGGGAGGATACATTTCTTGTCCCTAAATGCAGTCGTAGACCATACCTGTGGGACTGTCCATTTCATTCTCCATTTTAAAAAAATGAAAATGGTGGAGTCTCACATACTTTTCAGAGCCAGAAACACTTGCTGTACTGTTGCCTCCATATAGCTGTCTCTTATAATACCAAATGCAGTTTGAAAGCATAGATCTTCCTTGCTTTTGTACAGTTGATTACTCCCAATGCCCTGCCACACCTGCTGCTTTGTGTAACACTATCAAATTTTGCCATGTGGAAAGATACTGTCCCAGTGAAAAAAAGAAGAAAATTCAATGAACCAAAAAACCCTCACCCAAGATAAAAACACCACAGGTTTCAGTCTTGATGCAAGAAATTGCTGTGTTGTACATACCATCTACACTTAGTTTTCAGTATTCCTTACAAGTATTTGTTCTTTACGTCATTGTCAAACAAATCCCTCAAAGAGAACCTTTCTGACCTTGCGATAAGCTGACCTTGCCTTGTTCTTTAATATATTATTTTCTTTCTTGCACAGCCAATTTTTCCATTTCTTTTGGTCAATAAGCTCTCATATCCTTTCCCATCAGTCCCACCATTTCTGCAGAAACCAAAAAGGCACAAACTAAAACTAAGTTTTATTTTAACTTTAAATCATTAAAGCTGGTTTTCAGGCAATTTTGAGAAAATTATCAAAAAGTGTAAAGTGGCTCTCTAATTAATAGAGAAAAACCATGAGCATAAACCTCAAACAGCATGGTTTTTCATTCATCTATTCAGTCAATAGCAAAGCTCCTTAAGCTTTTTCTGTAAAAGATTAGGTCCCTAATATCATTACTAGTATTTTTAAACATAGTGCCTTGCTTCAGACTCTCAAGTCACAGCCTGAGTGTCAGGTAATTTGCTGTAGGCTCTCCAGTGTGAAGACAATCTTCAGTTTTCCAACATGTTTTCACAAAGAACCTCCTTATTCCTGCAGTCAACATTTATTGGTGTTTATATGATTTAAGAAATAACTTTTAATGCCTGCAGGCAATTCTGTCCAAGCTACCCACAGGGACCCATGGACTATACTGTCCCTCAGAAAGTACGCTCACATCTGTACACAAATATATACCAGTAAGTTTGCACCACTATTCAAGATAAAAACAACATTGTACTGGCCACTGGCCACTGAAGGAAGTTCAGTTGCAAGCTATTTTCAGGGTATATTCCTTCTCGATACAGAGCTGGTTTAACCTTTGCTGACAGCAATGCCTTGACAGTCTGCTCAAAGGTGTCTGGATGTCCTTTTTCACTGGGGTGAAGACTATGTATGATGTCATGTAGCTGAGAACAGGGTGGTTTTGGCAAGGGTACATCTGAAGGTAGTGGGTTTTGGCAAAGATCCTCTAAGAGTCAAAGACCTCGAGCATGTTTCACAGAAAAAGGAGCACAGCAGCTTTTCTTACATGCCCAATTTCATGAGGGACTGAGCTGAAAGCCCAGCTGATACTCTACCAAATCAGCCCCAGGCTCTTCATCATGCAATTTATCCATTCCCCAAAAATCACTGATGAAAAAAATCCATGTATTGTTTCTAAATTAAGTGGCTTATTGATGTCTTAGTAACTACTCTATTTTTATAATACAGCAGCCTAATGAATGTTCGTAGTCAGCCTGCAGAAGCCAGAGAGGAGAAAGGCAGCAAAAACCTCACGAGCTGGAGCTCAAATGTCAAGGAGCACTTCTGCTTTCGGGACGCAGTTATCTGGGCTGTGCGGTGCCTTTATTGCAGCCAGCATGGAGCAGTGCAGAAGTCTGCAGAAGCACTGTCTTGGAAATGAGAACATAACCCAAATTCTGCCGTGTTATACAAGAAAAAATCTCACCAGGAAGCCTACTGAAATCAATAAACTTTTGCCAGATTTACACAGAGATAACAGGGATTAAAAATTTGACCTCCCATAGTATATGCTTTCAGCAATGACCAGATGGATAGTGTCATATACAAATATCTGACTTGTTAAAATGAGGTTCAGCGATGTCAGCTATGTGATTTTGGTATTTAAGTATTTTAGAACCAGGGTAGCTATTTAGCACATTGCATTCAAAATGTCTCAGTACCCTCGTGCTTCCCAGTGCTGACTGAGTACGGTGCAGAGATCCTTTGCAAGGTAGTAAGCTTCTGCAAATAGAGAACCCCCAAATCACTGGAGCAAAATACAGCTTTTCCTACACATTGTGGTAGTGGCTGTGGTAATGGCTGTAATTGATGCATTACCATAAGAATTTTCTTTTCTCCTTTACTGACATTTTTAAACAGGTTATTGTTAAATACTATGGACAGTACAATATTATACCAAGACTGGAAAGGGTGATTGGTGTGGGATTTTTTTAATATCAATTTCATTTAAGCAAGAAATCTAACTTGCATGGAATATTATTTTAGTACTTTTCTAGAAACACATAGATTTTCTGCCATGGATTGTGTGGTCAAAATTCAAATGCAAGAACATCCTTCCCTGAGTATCATTGTTTTAGTTGTGTTCCAGTGACTTAATATTTACGCATTTAGAAAGTAACTACTGTGGCATTTTAAAAGGTTCCTGTGAATGGCAAGCTGACAAGTGCTTGCATATCATTCTAAGTAAAACTACTTCACATTGTTCTGCTGACTATAACAACTATAATTACTCTTTTATTCAAAATGCTCAACATGTTTCGAGAAAGAATACAAAATCTTCCCTAAGTGTTCTAATGAGTCTGCTTTCCACTGAAGAGCAAATCCTTAAGTAGTAGAACATGTAAATTAACAGTATGCCAAGAGTTGCCCTAAATAAATATCACCCCGTCATTTGCAGTTAATTTGACTCAGTCTGACAATGCTGAGCTATAAGGCTTCTGGGTACTGAGCTTACAGAGAGGAAGGTAGTAGTATGACAAGCTGTTGATTGCACTTGGACAAACAGTTATCTGTTGTACTCACCGGGCCTTTGCTCGGTTTTGTCAGTATGCTCACTATCAGCCTATGGAGAAGAAAGATAAACCCGGGTATTTAGTCACATTATTAGCCGTCTTTTTGTTCAAAAGTTGCGGTTGAAGATAGCCACAATGTTCTGAAACCTATTCAGTATTTTGAAATTACTCAGCAGCTCACAGGGAGTACATCCCTGAAACCCATAGAAATATTACCGCTTATTTCACAGAGCCAAGAATTTCATTCCTGGTCTGTTAATTTCCTGTGAAAAACTCATTACAAGTTTCTGCTGCTTGCATTAGCATTAGAAAAATACTTAATTGTTTTTGCTTAAAAACAGTCACTTCATGTAAATCAAGCATAGGAACACAAATTTTATGGACTAAGTAACATTTTCAGAAATAAATATGTTCATACCCATGCTTTTAGATCAATTTGACATAGAATAAAGATCTCATGTGAACACAAAATGAGATGTAGCAGTCTCTTCAGTGTCAAAACAGCCTGTTCAGGCCACGAATGTGAGCCCTAGTGAAAATTCATTTTTGAGAAATACTCCATTACTTACACTAATAATTAGACTTTTATGATTATAAGTTAGTGAAGTTACAAAGAAACCTTGTGGAGGAGGGAGCTGATAGATGGTTTGAAATTCAAAGGAAAGAAATAGAACACAAAATACAAACACCTTTACCTCAACAATTTAAAACATATTGCACCCATATTTCAAATACTGTGCACAGTCCTAGTCGTCCCATTTCCAAACGGACATAGCAAACTAGACAAGATACTGAAAGGGAAACAAAACCAATCAGCAATTCTTTTAAGGAGTGCTGGGAGACCTTACGCAGGCTGGCTGCACCTCCCTTTCCCGCCAGCGGGATGTCTGGATGCTTTGCCCCCTCTCATCCACTGTCGGGCAAGTGGCTGTGCCACTTGCAGGGGGCCGGGTCGGTGGGGGGTCACCGAGGACCCCCGACCCTCCTGCAACACCATTGCTGCCATCTTGTCCAGGGGAGCCCAGGCACGGGATGAGGAGGGGGCTGGAGCCCAGGCAGACGAGGGGAGATGGAGGGTAGTCCCTGTGCCTGAGGGGCAGCAGAAGGGCACAGGGGAGCGATCCCCAGGAAAGGGGCCCTCAGCCCCCCCGACCCTCCCCCTTCTCCCACATGAGGGCATCTTTCAGGCCACAGGTGCCCCAACTCCCAGAACAGCCATATTTGGCCATATGTATTCCCATCACAGTGGCCTCCTGATGTCACAAGCCACCTTGCTGCCATTTGTTCCAGGCCCTATAAATACAGGGACCCCGGCAGCTGGCCCACAATTCACTGAGCTTCGAGGTCCTCAGGATCCAAGGATGCCTGGAAACAAGAGGTCCAAGAGCAAAGAGGGCGGCTGTCCATCTTTGCATGGGGGAAGAGAAGACGCGTGGCTGCAGGAACCACAGAGGAAGAGGAGGCAGCTTCAGACAGGGGGTACCATCAGCCACATGTACCACGTGGCTGATGGTGTGGAGCCCATGGAGGTGGGTCCACTCACAGATCAAGAAGAACTGATGGAAGTGGATCCACCTCCAGCATGGCTCCCCTGGCACCACTACACCATGCCAGGGCTCCCCTCCATGACACCATCAACACAGCACTGCAGGAGCGCCCGGTGTCACAGGAGCACCCGGCATCACAAGAGTGCCCGACCCAGCCACTGCACCTGCCATTAGCTGGGAGGCCCAGCCTCCATGCATAGCCACCCTGTGAGCTTATCCATTCCATCTCCTGGCATCAACAGTTATTGTGTTGCTTGCCACGGGTGGTGTTAGCCTTTCCTTCCCATCCCCATCCCCATCCCCTCCCCCTATTTAAAAAAAAACCAAAACCCACCAATAAACCAAGAAAATACCAGCAAAAATGCTTTCCTCCTCTCTTGTTTGGTACTTTGGCGACTGCATCTGACTCCTCTGTCCCCTCCTGGTCTCCCCAGTCCAGGAAAGACACTGATGTGTGGGTGTGGGCCCAGCCCAGGGCCTTCGAGATGGTGAGGGGCCGGGGCACACGGCACACAAGGGCAGGCTGAGGGAGCTGCCTCTGGTCATGAGGGTGGTGAGACACTGGAGCAGGTTGCCCAGAGAAGTTGTGGATGCCCCATCCCTGGAAGTGTTCGAGGTCAGGCTGGCTGGGGGTTTGAGCAACCTGGTCTAGTGAAAGATACCTGTGAGCCTCACCTCTGTGCCTGGGAAGATCATGGAACAGATCCTCCTGGAAGCTATGCTAAGGCACGTGGAGGACAGGGAGGTGATTCGAGACAGCCAGCACAGCTTCACCAAGGGCAAGTCCTGCCTGACTAACCTAGTGGCCGCCTATGGTGGAGTGACTACATGAGTGGACACGGGAAGAACTACAGATGTCATCTGTCTGGACCTCTGCAAGGCCTTTGACACGGTCCCCCACAACATCCTTCTCTCTAAATTGGAGAGATATGGATTTGATGGGTGGACTATTCTGTGGATGAGGAGTTGGCTGGATGGTCGCATCCAGAGGGGGGTGGTCAATGGATCAATGTCCGGATGGAGATCAGTGACGAGTCGTGTCCCTCAGGGGTCTGTATTGGGACCAGTACTGTTTAATATCTTCATCAATGACATAGACAGTGGGATCGAGTGCACCCTCAGCAAGTTTGCAGATGACACCAAGCTGAGTGGTGCGGTTGACATGCACACATGAGACAGGATGCCATTCAGAGGGACCTGGACAAGCTGGAGAAGTGGGCCCATGTGAACCTCATGAGGTTCAGCAAGGCCAAGTGCAAGGTCCTGCACCTGGGTCAGGGCAACCCCCAGTATCAAGACAGGCTGGGGGATGAAGGGATTGAGAGCAGCCCTGCCGAGAAGGACTTGGGGGTACTGGTGGATGAAAAGCTGGACATGAGCCAGCAATGTGCGCTCGCAGCCCAGAAGGCCAATCGTATCCTGGGCTGCATCAAAAGCAGCATGGCCAGCAGGTCGAGGGAGGTGATTCTGCCCCTCTACTCTGCTCTGGTGAGACCCCACCTGGAGTACTGTGTCCAGCTCCAGAGTCCTCAGTACAGGAAAGACACAGACCTGTTGGAGCAGGTCCGGAGGAGGGCCCCAAAAATGATTAGAAGGATGGAACACCTCTCCTGTGAGGACAGGCTGAGAGAGTTGGGGCTGTTCAGCCTGGAGAGGAGAAGGCTCTGGGGAGACCTTATTGTGGCCTTTCAGTACTTGAAGGGGGCTTATAAGAAAGATGGGAACAGAGTTTTTAATAGGGCCTGTAGCAAAAGGACAGGGGATAATGGTTTGAAACTGAAAGAGGGTAGATTCAGAGTAGATAAAAGGAAGAAATGTTTTACGCTGAGGGTGGTGAAACACTGGAAGAGGTTGCCCAGAGAGGTGGTGGATGCCCCATCCCTGGAAACATTCAAGGTCAGGTTGGACGGGGCTCTGAGCAACCTGCTCTAGTGGAAGATGTCCCTGCGTACGGCAGTGGGGTTGGACTAGATGACCTTTAAAGGTCCCTTCCAACCCAAACTATTCTATGATTCTATGAAAAGTATAGAACATTTCCTAAGGAACAATTCCATACACTCTGGCTTCTATAGCATGGAAAAAGGAGAGCTGAGGCTGGAATAGGAACAAGGTTTACTAACTGTAATTGCTGTGGAGAAGATGTGTGGGGAAGGATACATCTTCTCTCCCTGGCATTAGAAGCAACTAACTGGTGGCATTGCTTGCCTTGGGATACTATGACTGCTAAAAGCTTACACATGTTCAAAAACTGGTTAGAGAAATGGCAGGAAAATCCACCGTGTGTCACAAAGCTGCGGCCTCTGGTTCAGAAGTGCCTAAGGGGCAAATCACTGGAGGCTGGAAGAGCAGTACAGCATGGGATGCACCTTCTGCAGGCGTGCGTTTGCCACTCATTGGCTGTGGGTGCTGCTGGCATCAGAGCAGGGGACTCAGTGCATCCCCGGGCAGACCCTGCACAACCTCCTTGTGACCATTCCCCACTAGTCACTCAGGTGAAGAAATGTATTTTGAAATTCCTGAAGGACCTCAAAGCATGTTATTGACTGTGAGTCAAACTCTCACCGACTTTGCAAAGCCAGTATTTCATTCCCATGCACATACAATCTCCCCCCTTGGACATGCTCTGAGAGCAATAGGCAGATAAATACTCAGCAACCAGCGTGTTTACTGTGCTGTAAGAAGAGATTGTTTTGGCCCATCACTCCAAGATGCTGACCTACCCTCTGAAAAGCCACGCCAAATTATGTTTTCCCCCTCACAAAAAAAGAAAAATGTTTGAGTTGAAAAATGATGGAATTTGTTTCTGATCTCTGTCTCTGAAAATCTGATGAAGAAAAAAGACTTCAATATTTATACTGAAGACTTCACTTGCCCTTGAAAATGGTGAAAGACAGCTGTGAAAAACAAATATATTTAAGGGCAAATTCATGCCCTTGACTTCTCAGAATAAGACATAGTGAAGCAAAGTGGAGAATTTCTCCTACCTCACTGTCATTTGTAAAAAAGAAAAAAAACCCAAGCCCCACCCAAAACAAAAACCCAATGCTTTCACTTGTTCCCCCAAGCAAAAAAAAAAGTTATTGATTTCATATTTTTAAAATGGGTCAACTAATTATGGGAATGAATCACTACAAATGTATGTTTACAAAGTCTTCAACATTTGTTAGTAGTGTATTAATGTTTGAATCATTTTTTACAAATGCGTCAGCAAACATTTCTTCTTTGCATGCACTCTAATATTTTTCATTGGCCTGTACAAACATTCCAGTTTTAAAACCTGTCTAGTTTAAGCTCAGTATTTTCTGGTTTTGCCACACTAAGCAATCTAGATGGGTGGTTTAGAGACTAACAAGCTTTCAGAAACATCCAGTTTCAGTAATTTCTGTGCTCCCCATTTATCACTGTCAGACTGCAAAGAGGAATGGGAGCAAAAGAAAAAGTGTATTGCAGAGAAGATTTAAAGATTGCTTGCGGGTTTTGTTTCCACCTCCCAAACTCTACCGCAGCTATAAAAAGTGAACAATCAAGTGGCCTGATTACCTTCTAGAGCTACAGTAATTTAATTAGTAAATCAAAATGATACACACATGATAAAAATAATATATGCAACAAGATCAATGTTACAGAAGGGTGCCATGCAAAAGCTGTCCCTCCAGACAAAAACTGAAATAAAAATACTGTCTCTGTTCCCAGAAACACTTAGAATAATTTCCTTGCAGGTCAAGGTAGCCTAATTAGCTCTAAATAAGGAACACCCAGAAGAGTTTTGTTCTATCATACATTTGTTAAAGCCTTTAAACATGTGATTCACTCAACTGAACTCTGGAGTTTGAAATTCAGACTATTTTGGCAACCATGATACTGCCCTTTTCCTCAGATGGAAAGGCATACCAGCTCTTGCAACACTCCAGCTCCTGGATAATGTTTCTTTTTAAATCTCTGTCTTGGTTTAAGCCCAGTGAATAAATACTTCTGTGGCATGTTTTAATTGCACATCCTTCACATCCTTTCAGCTCAGCCCTTCGCCTGATGAAGCACCATCAGGTGGCACAGCAGAAAAAAAACAGGCTGAATGCCAAAGAGATGAAAGCATTTTTGGTGCCTGAATGAAATCCATACAGTACTTCAAATCTTGAGGCTTCTTCTGGAAAAGCAGCAAACAGGAACTTTCTTGCATGACGTGCCTGACCTCCATGCTACACAACTGCTGCAGAGGGCTCTGCTTTCTTTAGCAAAAGCACCTCCTTATCAGGAATATTCAGAGGTTCTGTAACAAGCAAACAAGCAACAAAACCTCACCCTACATTTCTGAGTCGTCAGTGACAAGGTATCTACACAGGTGGCCCTAGTGGCCTTTGCAGTCATGACTGTGAACAGCAGGGCTGCTTGTTAAGGGCACGAATTTAGACACAAAGATGAGCCATGTTGTTCTCCATTTGCCAAGGACAACTGCAAAAGTCAGATATATGGTATTTCAGGCAATGTTCATGCACACAATAATATACTATACTGAAGAAAACAATCATCTTAATTTCCATATATTGGTGTCTGTGAATAAAAAAAAGCACCAGACTGATAAAACTACTTTACATTTATAAAATATATTCAGAAGGATGATCCAAGAACCAGTGGTAGTTAAATTGATATCGTTCAGCACGGGCATCATCATGCAAATAAGCAAATGCTATATTTTAGTACTTGTGAAATGCTGACATGCATACATAAATCAGGAATCACTTTGCCAAGCTGTTCTCATGCTCATTCAGTTTAAAGTGGCAAGAGCCTCATATAGACAATCTTACAGTAAGTGTCACTGGCCACAGATAATGAATATTTTCATAAACATACAATATTTTGAAAAACCTGGATATCAACCAAAGTATGGCTTTTAACTCCAAAGGATTAGATGACTTTGGAAATAGCACACTAAAAGAAAGGAAACAACAGGAGGCATCTTGAAAAACCAGACACGGGCTTTCATAGGTGATTTTTGCTTTCATTCCTACACAGTGCTACCGGCTATTACTGGTTTATAACCATGACTATTTCTGATTTGTGTCTCATCAGGAACTTTCCGGGGTTTTCCTCACATATTTTCTTTTAAACATTTCTCCATAGAATAAGTAATTAAAATTTTTTTCAGGATGCTAATTTTCCCAATTTACAACAGTGAAAATAAGTGTCTACATCCTTTGGTTATAATTCAGTTGATACTGATCTGTAATTTTGGATATTCTTTGAGATAAACTAAGTGCTAGGATTCTCTACACAGTTACAGTTTTCAGCAGGAGGATTGTAGTTTGTCTGTTCAAACAATAACGTGCAAGAATGAAACTCAAAAATAAAAGCTAGGAATAGCCAATTAGTACGTATTTCACATTTCTTTTTTTGTAATCTATAGGAGAAAAACCATCAGATCAGAAAGAATAACTTTCACTCTAAATTCCTATTGTCCTACCATCCAAACATCTAGAGGCTACATTATCAGATGTTGCTTGAAATTGTATAAATGAAGTAAAAAAAATTACATTTCTTTTCTGATCTGCAATGCAGCACCGTTTTGTTATATTCTTAGATGAAGAAAATTAGAGAAACTATACAGCTTGATTTTCTCAAGTACGCTGTATTAGAATGTGCCAGATAAGGATTTTCCCTCCCAGTATTTCAGTGCTTGTAGCCTACACAGTTTGTGACCCGGCATACAAAAATTCAGCTATTTCACTAAGTGCTTTTAACCACATTGCATTTCTAAATCAGCACAATCAAATCCCTCCGCATTTTCTTCATTGTTAGAATGGACTAAAGGAACTCTTAAGATGCCCCTACTCAAACTGACTACAGTGTTTAAACCTAAGTTATGGTGTTTAAACATGTTTAGATTTTCATTATCTATCCATCACGTCATCCATCACTGTAGCATCTATGCCTAGCCTAGCATTTACAGCTGGTTTCTACTTACATGTCTTGCGGCAAAACTCTGTGGAGTGTCCAGACACAGAATTTGCCACTGTCTTAGGTAAAACAAGTTAATTTGCAAGCAGTTAACTGACATTGACAGAACTACCAGTTGTACATTAGGTGTACAGTAAGAAGAGAGAAAACACCTTAGCTGTACACTAAAAACTTTGGTGGCCTTGGTGCCATCTGAAACCTCAGATGCTGTGGAGACAGCCTGACCCCATCAGAGGACAGCTTTGCCTCCTCCACCACCTCTGGCCACTGAGCCTGACGGGCGAGGGCAAAGGATGTGGCCCAAAACACCCAGGACGTTGCTAGACCTCAGAGGCTCCCTTAGCGCCGTGCCCGCTGGCTACCCTAGACTGTACTGAGAGCTGGGCTGGCCGGGGGAGCGCGGCGGCAGCAACGCTTCCCGTGGCACACGGTGGGAGCGGAGCAGAGGTGGAGGCTGGACATCGAGGCTTAACACAAGCAGTCACACATTCATAGCCCTGGGCCACTCAATTCTGCCTTCTTGGCACCATTGCCTTGGTGCCAGCATGATTGCTTGCTACGGTAAATATAAAATAATTAGGTTAAACAAAAATAGAGGCAGCAGGAGCAGAAATTTAAATGAGACATTTCCAATAGAAGATTTAAAAGAAGAACCTGCAGTATTGTATTTCATAGGAAGCTAATGCTTTTACCTCATTTCTTTGAATAAAAACATTCCCACCTGGTGTATTTATATTTAAGATTGCTTTGGGATTAGTTAGTTAAGATGGTGTTCGAGAAAATGCTAAGAGCTGTCACCAGAACCAATGAAAAGTATTTCTAGAAAACAATTTTTAATGCGCTTGAAAAAATAGAGACACCTTGGGAGAGATGCACAGAAACTGAATGGGAATAGATCTCTTGAATCCAGACAAGATTGAATAAAATAGTTTTATCTGTATTTTCTGACTTTTAAAGTCTTTTCAAGCCAGTGGTAACAAAACTAAATAACTGAGAGAATCATTAATTTCCGCTGTTTTCCAGTTCATGCAAAATGGGTAACAGATTCAGTTATATGATTTGAACCTGAATGGAAATAGAGCTCTATAAATTTCATATCATTCTCCTCCTTTCTCTTTCCTGGCCATATTATCCTTCCCATTAACTTTAATCACCACATTTGAACTGACATTAGCCAAATCAACTTCTTTACTGATACTTCTTAATAACCATGCTCAACTTGATCCTTGTGACTTGCTTATCTCTCTGGCACAGGTCTTCCAGTTCCAGACTGTCTGTAGAGAGCTTCTGCCTTCCTTCTCACATACTGCTTTCTGAATCAACACATAAAGCTCTTTATTCCCATGATACACCTTCCCCTTTTCTAGCCTGGCTGAATCTCTTCTCACACACTCCTCTTTTACTGATAGGGATCCTTCTGTCTGTGACAGCTTTCCTGTCTCACATACCCTCACTGGCTCTATCTCATCTGAAGCTTCAGATGAATTTCTTTTAACCCTCAATCATACGTTCTTCACTGTTAAATTAGAAAAGCAGATTAGGACTTTTAAAACATTCCTTCAGTACTTATCTGAGAGATGTAATTATTGAATTAAGTTGTACATTTAGCATTTGGAGTAGCCAGCAAGTTGCTTAAGCAGGAGTAAATTAAAGTTCTCAAAGGAAGTCCGTCTGTCCTCCAAAATCCAAATTAAAAACTTACTTCTATTCAAAAACATTCTTTAAGTGCTTTTGGATAAACATGAGGGAACTAAAACACACAGCTTGTTCGAAAGCTGATTTGCATTTTACTTCCAGACCAACTGGAAGGGGAAATTGGAGGAAGTCTGTGTGACCAGCCTTCAGAGTTATTAAATCCTAGAACTGCAAGCTTGTTTTATCAAATGGGGCCAGACATCAGGATTCAGGTTTATTTGTAACAACTATTTATCCATAGCTAGGCATTAATTGTGTCTGGGTTATGAACAGAGGGCCATTTCCTCCTATATCACTGTTTCAGAATACCAAAATGGCTTAATCCATTTGGACACTGCAGGACGACGAGACGAGAGACTGACTTCTCCACTCGCCTTGCCAAGAAGTCAAGACCCACCACCGTATAACCCAGTAAATTCTGTGAACTGTCCTTTGGCCCTGGCTTGAGGTCTAAAAGTTTGCTAGTGTAACATTTTGGGATGGCCCTTGCACACCCCATTGCAGGGATCCTTCCTGCTAGCACATGCCCTCTCTCAGCACGCAGCACAGCACCAGCCCCTTTCTAAGGATGCTATAAAAAGGTTCAAAACCAAATTCCTGAACCTTGCTACTGCAGCAGCCGTGATAGTCCATCTTCATCTAGCCTAAAAGAAGGTAGGAGAGCCACAACCACCAGTCCAATGCCAAAAATAAAGTGGGTTAATGGCTGAGAAAGGCCAGATGGTCCGGTGTCCCCACTGCCCTGCTACACGTCTGCTCCTGCCTGGGGTGCAGGTTTAGAGACGAGGGCGTGGGAACTCACCCAGCATTACATCCTTTCACCGTGTCCTTTCCCTGCACCAGCCTCCTCCCTCGTTTGCTGTTCTTTTTTATAACAACCAGCATTTTCTACGCATTTCCACTCTAGACCCCTGTAACAGTTCTAGACAACTAACCACTCCCCCCAAACCATCAGCTTTCCACCTGACAGGTACTGACCTAACACCAACCCCCACAATCAATCTTTCTGTTTCTCACTCAGACAGTTCATTAAAAGGTGCACTCTATAACCTGACATAAAGCATTTGCTGTGTCTTTAAAGATATTCTCAGGCAGTACGAGTGCCGCATCCTATTCTCCAAGTTAAAACTAAATACGTTTTGCTAGCAGAGATGACTAGAAATTTTTTGTAATCATTTAGTCAAAAGTAAAACATTTTCAAAGCAGCTAAAACCAGACAAGACATATAAAAGGATTCAGGACATTTGAAGGATGTTGCGTTGTTTAGGTAGCATATTCAGGTGATGGATAATTGAGGTTCCATTGCAGAAAAGCTGTCATCACCTTTTTCTTTGAAACAAGTAGTATTTGATTGACAGTTTTCTGACAGACCTATTACTACAAAAAAAGTAGCAAATTCCGAGTATGCTATTTTCACATTCTGGCCGTAACTCAGCTATGCTGATTACAATACTGGAGAGAAAATGATCAGGGGGTTTTGGGGTGGGTTGTTTGTTTGTTTGTTTTTTCCTCTAAGATGACAATTTAAGGCAGAGACAGACTTTGAATTACAAACAGTAAGTGTTCTCTGGCTACAGCACGGTCTGATAATTCACCCTTAATGTTAAACCTGCAGTTGTGACTAAGAAGAGACTGGGCTTATGTGTTGAAATAGTTCATCACACTGCAAGCTGACCACACATTTGGAGGTAGCACTGCACGAACCACAGAGCATTCCCACTGACCCCACTTACTGGTTAGCCCCAACCCAGCCTGCCCATCAGTCAGCTGGACCAGCATCCCAGTAATAAACCTCTAGGCAATCCAGTCTGAATTTTCTGGCCAGTCTCCGTGTCCCCTGCTGGTCTGGCTGGAAGAGGTTTTCAGAGATAAAAGCAATGAGTTTTTCAGCCAGCAGAATTTATTCTACAGGAGCAAGAAAAATCTGTCTTCTGTTTATGCATCTCCTTCATGTCTGTGGGGCATGGGGAAAATTCCCTCTTCTCAGAGGAATAGGGCTGAATCTCTTTTTATCCGTCTTCCAATGCAGAGGCCGAACGGGTGACTAGAAGAAAGGCAGAGCCCTGAAGGAGAAGCAAAGCCTACAGCTTTGCGATAGCTGGAGAGCCTTTCCCATTAGAAGCAATCATACATAGTCATACACATGGGTCACTGAACTAGCAGGCTGCAAAAAGGAAAACAGAAGTAAGCCTGTTGTCTCCTAAGAGTCATACGAGACATGGTGGTGGTGGTGGCTGATGGTGGTGCCCCATGGAAAGGAGCGAGAGTTGCAGAATTCCGTGGCAGTTGCAATACTGATTACGGAGAAAGGCAAGAAGACTTCACCTTTTCAAAGTTTTCGTGTCAACAAACTGGGAACAAAACAAATTTAGACCCATCTCTGTTTGTTCTTTATTCATCTGCAAAACTTCCTTAGTCACAAATCACAGGCAAGCTCAGTATGATTCCAGGTTACTTGGGCGCACGAGCAGCCAAAACGGTATCGGTCCTGTACCACAGGGTCCTCCAGACTTAAACACTCTCTTGCTCGTCAGGACAAGTAAGTCCAGGCAGCAAAGCCATGAATACTACTATCTTGTATGCTCGTACCTAAGTTAGTTCCTTCAGTGCTCAATGAGAGTCTCAGCACCGTATCATACGGACATACCCTTGGGGTAGCATTGCCTCTTCCTTGCCCTGTAGAAGGGAGCCTTCAGCCTCAGGGGTTGTAGTAGCAGGCACTGGGTCCCTCCATGTGAGGAGGAGACAAAAGACTGATGGGGGGGGAAGTAATTTCCTGGGGCCTTTGGAGACACCTTATAGGCCTGCTTAGTAAGCACACATTGCCCTTGACAGACAACCGCCAGTACATGGAACAATACATGCAGGTTGACTTCTCCGTTCAGCATTTGCTACTATACCTTTCCTGTTCTGCACTGCTTCCCATGAGCACACCTTCTGGCCAGCAGCCTACAGCAGAGGCCTCCATCTTCTGTAGTCAAATCAGTAAGTGGCTTCATTTAAAATTATTGAATTTAAAGCATTTTTGCCATCAGTGACTGGAAGAGTGCTCCCTGTGGCAATCACTTCTCCATTGAGGGGTGCTGTTTCAGTTTTGTCACTTCTTAAGGAGTGGTCAGATAAAGTCCAGGTGCCTTTTTTACAGATAAATACAGACACTTCAAAAAATTTCAAGTTTGCAAAGGCTTAAGCATAAAAGTTCCTGATTTGGTCCCATCTTTCATAGTCCTCCAAACCTAAAATGCATCCACCAAACTGCCTGATAAGCCACATGCATGCTTTACTAATCCCAGTTTTCATCTTATCTCACTGACAAAATAGCAGCACTCACAGAATGACAAATGCTATCTCCCTTCTAGAAGTTGGCATTCAAGGTGACTGAGTGAGACACCAGGAGAATTAATTCTCCAGTATTGTTATGGCTGATTTCTAACTCAGCAGTGACACACAGATACCCAAGACACATATATAAATACCCGATAAAGGAAATAAAATTCTTGGCTCAAAGAATGAGATATTTCTGAAGGTGACAATAAGGGGTTGGATGGAAGACATTGGTAGAAACCTCTGAGGAAATTAAATAACTCACAGACAGAACAGCAAATTGTCTGATCTTCTTTACAGTAAAAGTGTGTGCACCATGTATTCTTTATACCTTTTTAAATAAAGTTATACTTAAATAGCATAACAATGGAATTGTTCCAGGTAACTTTACAAATACCAATTTATATACAAAATGTGTAATATTCTATGTTAAATTAGATTGGCTTTTCTCTGGACTTTGCTCTGTTTCAGACTCCCATGTATTTAATGATGCTCTAATGTTCATTTTCTAACATGGCTTGATGCAATAGCATGACTTGGACTTCTTTGAGTTTTATAAAAGATCAATATGCCAGTAATGAGTAAACAAACATTTAAAAACAAACCTAGAATTTACAGCCAGCTCCTGATCATAGAGCCAAATCAGACTTTCTTGTAAACACGCCTGCAGTTTCTGAGGCTACTAATCAATGTTTTCTCCTTATTATAGTTGTTGAGATTTGCTGACAGCTTAATGATCAAAATTTCAATTCAATATCTGAACTGAAAGTATTTCTGGTAATATAGGCACACCTGATACTGTATTTTCACGCAGCAAGAACTTTGCAGCATGTTATTAATTACCGTGCAACTGACACTTCATTACAGTCACAGAGCATTTTTCACCAACGGTTAACTGAATGCTTTTCAAAGTACCATTTCTAAATGGCACAAAGTGACACCGAAAAACATGGGTCAGACACCAAGACGTTAAGTAACACTGCAACTAGTGTTTTACTAGGCTGAACGTGATTTCTGGAATCAACAGCATGAAGATTATTTGGTTTGCTATTAGCGTGACAGCTCGTCAGGCAAGTCACATGGCCTCTTCTCTAAAGGATCAGCATCTTGTAATACAGACAAAAGGTACCAGGCTGAGTTTCAAACAAAAAGGAGCAGCAGGAGGATCTGGGGAGCAATCGGTTATGTGTGGCTTTGAGTGTTCCACCTCTGATTCTGCGATCTGACAGCAGATTTCCTTCAGGATACAGACATTGTTTGTCTGCAAGCCAGCTTGGTCTTCCAGAGACACTTCAGTGCTATCTCCCCACTTGTGTTTTCTCCAGCTCTTTTCTCTAGGATAAGCTTAAAATAAAATCCCAAACCTGATGGTAAGGGGTGAAAAGAAGGTGGTTCTGGCACTCGTAAGTAATGCGAACTGGCATATGATTGATAACATTAACTTGATAAATTCCCTTGTGCTGAGCTGTACTCCATGTGTGACTGATACAGAGATGCTGGAGTGCTGGGAAAGAAGACATGCGTTTGTGACAGATGGGTGGATGTTTTGTAGTGTTGAAAAAGAAATGACATCCTTCTCAAAATGTCATTTTCCTTCTTGCACTGGCATCCCCGGGTGTCGCGCTGCTGGCAGAACGGTCTCGGCAATGAATGACACCTCGACGGAAGGAAACCGCAGAATGCAAATAGGTGCTGCAAAATGTACGGCCGGTTACGTCAGGGCTGATTGGGATGATGACAATTTGCTGCCAATTACAGAGGTGATTTGTTACTCCACTGCCGCTTCCTGATCTGGAAGGCTCTTACAGACTTCCCGACTCCCCAAGAGGAGGCAACTTTGCCTCCCTGTAAGTAGCGCTGACCTTCTGAGATAACCCACCAGGGCTCAAGGCACAACCTCTCTGCTCCGCCATGCTGAAGCTTGGGGCTGTACACAGACATCAAGAGTTTGGCTGGCTACAAGCCAGGACTCCATCTGAAAGGCAACCTCCCTGCCTCTGCCAAACTGTGCTGTCTTAATTCAGCCTTTTGACAAAGGAATGACATAAGAAAACCTTGGTCTGGTGCTTGGTTTCATTTGAAGCAAGCAATGCAGCAAGCATCCAGGCCTGCAGGAAGGATCCACAAGGCTCACTAGTTAGCCAGTCGTATCCCACCCCACAGGAGCTGCATTTTTTTGGCAATATTTTATTTCTTTCCCTACTTTTAGGTCTTGTCTTTAGACTAGTTATTTCAAGGAAAGACTGCACCTAGCGTAACAATGTTTTACTCCCAGTTATCCACTGTTGTAAGCAATAATAGAACAATCGGTCATTAACAGCCCAGGTAACCTAAGACTTCTGGACTGCAAAACACAAGCCTCCGCTGCCCAAATTAAGTGATGCTGCCTTGCTCTCACACCCTTCCCTAAGCATCTACTGTTGGCCACTGCATGGCTTTTACAACACAGACCTGCTAGCCAAGGCTGTAGGAAACTGCATCTCCGTGTGGGCATAAATGCTACCTGCAAAGAGCAAGCAGAGCTGGCACGGAACAGAGACAGTCGGTTGACCTTTGATTGAATTATGCCCGGAAATGCTTTGAACTAGGAGCATCTTAGGAACCAAGCCTCTGTTCTCCGAGATCTGTTCACTGCATTACGTGAACCGGCCTCGGCAGCAGTGGTGGCTCAGCATGAGGCGTGACTCGCTGTGTTGCTGCTTTCTTTGAACACGAACCCCTCATGCCCACGGTGCATCTAAAGCGTTACGGGGTGGGGGATACCACGGCACAGCTGGTGCCCACCCGCTGACTAGCTACACCGTGCTTGTTCTTCCTTCTTCCTCCTGGCTCAGCTGAGCGGAGGAAAAAAAGCCAGAGTTCACTTAATATTTTATCAGCTGCTTTTCCCCCGCGCTGAAGGAGGGAGCTGCCAGCGGGGTGCCGCACGGCAATCGGAGGGGCAGCAGGAGGGCGGCCGGGTCTGCCACAGACCCGCGGGGAGGCGGGCAGGGCCCGGCCGGGCAGCCCCGCCACCGCCCCACCGGCAGGCGTCCGCCGGCCCGGGCCCGCTCCCGACGGAGCCCCCTCGCCTCGGCCGCCGGCCGGCCCGCGGGGGGGACCCCGGGCCCGCACGACGAGGCCGGGCCGCGCCGCCCGGGGGCGCCGCAGCTCCCGTTCCCATGGCAACAGCGCGGCGGCGCGGCGTTCCCGCGGCAACGCGGTCTCGCGGGTGGCCGTTACCGGCTAGAGAAACCGGCCGTTACCGTTTCTCCCCGCTGGAGAAACAAATCGCATTGCAGGAGAACTCCCGGGCTTGGTGCCCGTTAAAGGCTATGAGCTCCTCCGTTACAGGATGCAAACATGCAGCACGCTCCCCTACCTCTCACACAAGCTCTGCCCACCGGCATCCTTATGGGGACCTCACTGAAGCGCAAACGCCTTAGCGATAAGTGCCCAAAGCAGTCAACAAGGAAAAGGGAAAAAAATATGTATCAGTCACAAAACGAGTTACATCTTCCCAGTAACATCTGCCAATTCTTTCAATTCAGAAAAGGATTTTCCGGTTGCTCTCTGTTGCCTTTCTGCCTAGTTGAGAAGGAAATGGACACTAAAAGCCATTAGAAGAGCAAATCTTGGCCTTTATTGAGATAAAAGTTAATTTTAGCCTTAAGTGACTGTCTTATCACAGCCTTCCCTAAAAGCAGCTCTGCTATACAATCTTAAGTACCTCCTAAATCATACTTAGCATCTTTTCCCCTCCCAGTAAAGAAGCTGTAGTAGTAGTACGTTGGACTAACAAAAATAGCATCTAGGTTATTCTGTCTTTTGTGAAGAATCAACAATGCGAAAAATAATTATAAGATTATATAATATAATAAAATAAACCTGCCTAAATTAGACATGCATTCATTTCTACTATGTTGGGGTTTTTTAACCATTCCAAAACCCATGCTGATCCAAAGCAGCAAACCACTGCATATTGCACACGATGAGCCAGAGACAGCTTTTGCTGTAAGACACTTACTTCAGAGAGTCTACCTCCTGCTCACATGAGGTACTATCCAAAAGCAAAGTGGCCCCAACGTATCCTCTGGGAATACAAAACCAAGGCAATTCAATATCCATGAAAAGATTTGGGAGCTGCTTGCATAAGTGCTTAATACCATATTAGTGCAGCTAAGCAGCTTCCCTTAAAAAATGCAGTAAAAAAAGAACCACAGGTATCTAAGCTTTACCACAATCGGACACATTAGCCCTGGAGAGCCATTCTGACCTCCTGCCTAAAGAGTCTTGGAGTATCACCCCATAATTGCTGCTGCGCCAAACCCAATCATTTGTTGTTAAAATCAAAGCTGTCTTTCAGAAAGACAGCCAAGACTTGGTCTCGGGCATGTAGTAACACGTGGGCAGTTACACAGTAGAAGATGATGTGCTGCTTCTTACAGCTAGGATACTTCACTTTGATAGTGACATTAAAATTGCAACAATTAACTCTAATGAAATCGACAATTATGTCTTAATGCAATAACAGGCTGTAACATAATTAAGTAGAAGTTATCTGAGTGCTTTTTCCTAACATGCACATTCAGGCCTGTACTTTGATCTATAATTTGGCAAGAAAAAGAAAAAATGCAAAACCAGTGGCTTGGAAAGAGTACCAATAGCACTGCACACCCGGCTCTCTTCCTCCCCTCCTACCTTTGTTGCACAGACGATGCTCTCATGAAGTCAGTTTCGCGCTTTTGTAAGCAAGCTGTATTTCCATCTATCTTCTGTCAGGATGAAAACACCTCCACACCAGAAATCTTTTCAAATACAAAGGCAGAGCTTAGAACTACGTGGTTTACCAGAAGTAAGGGATAGGAGCCTCAGACCAAGACACAAGCAGCTGAGGTACCAAAATGCTTTCTGTTACCATAACATAGAAAAACCTCATTACCCATTAATGAAGTTTTGATCAGGGCACAATTAGTGCATCATTGTTGTTCCCCACTGAGCCCAGACAAAGCGTTTAAAGGACTTGATCAAGGCAGCAGGGAAGTCTGGAAGAGACCACAGGCTTAAGCCAAACCTCTGATCCTCGGTGCAGTCCCTTAAGATCCCGCAGTCTTCGTGCTGACCAGGGGAACCAAGAACATGCAAACACATGTAGAGCAGAGTCAGCTTTAAGTAGGGCAGAGTTGGTCTGATACATGAGGAGTATGCGTCGTTTCCTTTAAAGGGTAAAGAGGAGGCTCATAAAAGTTGCAAGCATGGACAATAACGTATTTATCCAGATTCTCAGGATACTTAACCTTTTTTCTTAAAGAAGGGCATCTGGTTAAGAAGATCCACTTTTCTATAAAGGCATTCTGCTGCCAGATTTATTGAAAATCGTGACATCTGAAATGTTCAAGTCTTGGAACAAAAGAAAGTATCTAAACTAATTTTTAAACTCAGTTTTTTGAAAAATCCTTACTGTTGATGTGTAAATTCTCAGACCCACCAATACTGCAGTTGAGCACTAAATCACAATATTTGCCGTCTAGAGGGCACAGTCCAAGAACAGTTATGGGCTCACAATTTCCCCTGACAGGAAAGCAAGCAAGAACACGGGAGTAACCAAAGGGCTAGATCCATTTAGTTTGTTTTCTTGCAAATGACAAGAGATTTCTGTTATTTCATTCCCACAAGCCAGTTCTGCTTCACTCTGATTTCTAGGAGCAAAAGGGGGGACTAGAAGGGAAAACTGAGTCCCATCTGCACAGGCATAGCTCTAATCTTAGCTGTGTATCTCCTAAGACAAATAGTCAGAGTCTTTGTCATATCTGGGGTGACAAGCTCAAAAGACATAGCTCTCACTCAGAAGTGGCTCCATTCTGTTTCCAGGCACTCATATCACATACTTTGAAATAACGAGAGCTCTACCATGGACCGTGGGCAATTTCCTGTGCAGCCCAGAACAACTCAGTGCCACAGCCCAGCCAGCAATGCTCTTTTGGAAGATAGATATTCACATTTACGGTCATCTGCCATTCAGTATGTTCCAGGGGCCAGGGCTAGCACATGACCAACAATGGCAGAGGAAAGGTATCAGATAAATGGTTTGCCTTTTTCTCATGTTAGGCTTGATCCCATTTTAAAGGGTTATTACCTCCTCTCCTTGGCTTGTAACTGTTCCAGTAATGAGGACGTGTATTTTCTACCCTTCACTAGCATATCTGATAGCAGCTTTTTGTGCTAATGCCTCCATCCAGTAAAAAGTGTTTTTCTTTGAATTACGTGCCAGGAGGTTGATTCTTGGCATGGATGAGTTATTTCTTTAACCCAACAACAAAGTCTTGTGTATGTGAATATAGACGAATACATTAATATGTCTGCATTGCTCTTTTAATATTAGACTTGATAATCTGAGTGGAAAAAATGGGTGGCGAAATATTCTTGGATACTTCTCACACTGTTCCCTTTGCATCTTCTACTGGCTGCTGTCAGAAAAGTTAGTGGACTAGTCAGACCTCTACCCTGACCTGAAACAACGCTAAACCTTTAGAAATCAGGACTCCTGAAGCTTCTATTTTGAGCACTATTATTGCCCTATATTTTTTTAAAAACAGAAATGGAGGTACTAAATGGGGTATTGAAGAAATCCATTCCACATTAAAAAAATAAATAAAATCACTGTAGTTAACATGTACAAGTCTGAGGGATGCAGAACAGAGGGGAGGGGAAAACTGTTCCACTGTAATATCCACTACAGTTTCTGTATTTCCACAAATTCTTTCCCATAGACTGTCTCAAAGCCAAGATACTGTTTTTGTAGTTTAGCCCATAAAAAAGAAAACTGTAAACACAGTACAAAGTGTGCACACAACCATAACTGCAGAAATACAGAATTCCTCTAAAAGTAAGATGATACCATGATGTAACTAGCATAAGCAGTGCTCACTAGCACAGCAGAGGTGGTTTTGAGGTGTGCAGTTGGCACTTACTCAACATTCAGAGACCTGCAGCGAAGTCTCTCAGAGAACCAGCACAGCGCAAAGCTAATACACCCTGCCTTCCCCAACTGTTCTGAACGTCCTGCCAATTACCGTTATTAGTATCTACACAGCAAAGCCATTTTCTGAGAGTACTCGGCATTAACCATAGATCTCATCTCATTTATGCATTTCAGGTAGCCAATCATCTCTTTTATGGGGAAAGAAGCTAGAACACAGGCACTCAGCAACAGGTTCAAAGTTAATCAGAAAGCCGGTGACCAGGTCAAGAATGTAAGAAAGTTATAAAATTGCTCCCAGATGATCTTTTAGTTTCGTCTGGAAGCAAGCACTAAAAGCTTGCCTTCGAAGTATTGTGAAACTCCGTTGGACTTCAACCCTGCATACATTGTGCTGAAATTATAAGCATTTTAAGGGCTAAAATTCAACATTTGTTTTCAATTTGTCCACCTAGATCTTGGATCATTTAATTCAATAACCCTAAGAATTAGGAATAGGCACACATTTCGGATTACATTCCTCTGTCCCCTCAGCTTAGACCTTCAGAAAACAATCCCTACATATATAATAGGTCAGCCTCAGGGTGATAAAAAGTAGAATCATAATTTTTTTTGTATGTGGCACTTGGTGTAGTAGAATTTACACACAGTTACAATTCTCAAAAGAGAATCAGCTTGTACAGTCAAAACACACAAAATGACACGTTAACAATTACTAAGAACTTGAATCTACTGTGGTGTTATACCTGTAAAAACGAATGCAGAATTTTTATATGAAGGCACAAGTGGTAGTTAGGCTGTCTTAAAATTAAAAAATATGTTTAAAATATCACTTGGACTTTTTTCCTTTTATTTAACAAAAGAACACTTACTATTTTAATAGGATTCTGACAGCCTGACAAATGCTATTCATCAATGGTTTTATCTTTAGAAGAAAAGGGTACAGATAAGGAAAAAAATCAAGTTTTCTCTATTGCAGTAACTTTATTTTTGTGTTCCATCAGAGCCTTTCAAGCAGAACTTAAGATACTTTATTCTTAATTAATACTTCTATATTAGAAGTATTCTAGATTAATACTTCTCACATTACCTTATTTTAGCCACCATACAGAACAGTAACCTCAAGATGGCGATATTTCTCCCCTTTTAGAGGCTGGGCTGACAGCTGGTATTACTGAAGCATCGTCCTTCCTTCTAAAGGCAACAAAGTGGAATTTCTTTATCTTTGAGCGCATTAAGGTGTAGCTGTTCCCCAGACATTTCTGCATCCCTCTGTCTTAAACGTTCTTAAGGTTCTTAACTGCAATTATCAAGTCTTGCACCTTACAGTAAAAGAAAAGTGAACTTCAACTACAAAGTCCTATTATTTCCAATTATTGAGAGCTTTCTGAAGTTTGTTTTCTCTTCATAATCTGAAGTCCAAAAGCCAATCTTTTTTTTCTTCCAATTTCATCCATAGGCCTTTGTATATCATACTAAAAATTATCCACAGAACAAAACTAAAAAACCACTGTAACACACAGGGTTGTAAAAATTATTGAATATTGAGGAAAAAAGATTATTATCAGATCTGGGGGAGGGGAGAACTGTTGCTGTGAACCCCTCCAAGCCACAGGCAAGCCAGGCCTGAAGAGCTTTGCAGGGAAGACAAATTCTTTACATTGAGAATTTTTATTTGTGCTTAAAAGCTTTGCAATGACAATGAGTGACAACACTGACAGATTGTGGTCTGTAACAACCATGTACAAACCATAAGATTATGAGTCAAATTTGTGCAAAAGAGATATGAAAGAGCTAGTTTTAGTTCAAAGCCTTATTTTCAGGCAGCTCCTACTGTGAGCAATGAACATTACACAGCTAGTTTTAGGCATATGAGATACAGACTAGTTTTCTCCAGGAGCTGATTCAGCTAGAACTCAAATGCTGGAAACTTACAATTTTGGAGTTTCGAAGGTCTGTTCATAAACCTGGTGTCTGTCTGCAGGTTGTCCCTGTTCCCTCTACAAGGGCTCACCCCATCAAATATCCTCTAAAGGAATTGTCGTCTCTCCCTGCTCCTCTGGATATTTTTGCTGTTTCTCTGTTAGCGGTAGTCTTGTTGATTCATTGTGAACTGCCTGTGTTAACCTTTATAACTGTGAGAAGGCCATCTTTTGCATTAGAAGTAAACAAAATTTACTCAAGCCTGCCACAGAACAATATGGCTTTATAGCTGTCATTTCCAGTTGCCCTTACGAGGCATGCGTTCAAGGAAGTCTATTGCCTGATCATCTTTTGTTGTCTGCAACAGTTTCACAGCTTTTCTTAACTCAAGTCTAGTATTGCCACAAGCCATCTTTCTCATTTTAAAACAGTGTGCTATACTATACAGGCTTTCAGGTGCTTTCATGCATGTGGTGTTATTCAGATGCTTTCTGGTATAAGGTGTAGGTTGTCTGCCTTGACTTGCGTGTTTCTAGCACAAATTAGTAAAATTGCCTCAAGTTCTGAAGAGATTTAGGAGCTTGCCTTAGCTAAAGAGGTTTTTGCTTAAGGTTTCAGCACCTTGCTCTTAATAACATGACTGTGAACAGTTTGAAGAAAGCAAGCAGCTGAAGCATGCTTGCAACGTAGCAAAACCCTGTTGGAAAAGGACACTTGGGACTAGCACCATGTCAGGAATACTTAGCTTGTTTAAGGACCTGATAAAATACTTGGCAGGATCAAGACAAAGAACCCAAAAGACAGAAGCTTCGTTAGTTCAGTCATAACCCACTTGTCTCTTCAGGGCCACTCACAACAGCACACAGGCAAGCTTTGCTCAGGTGATGTTGCCATTGTGTTGGGCTATGGGCAAAACAGAGGGAAAGCAGTAATCCCCTCTGTTGATATTTTTATAATAGCAGTAGGAAGATACAGAAGGTAGGTCAATAAACACAACAGGTTGATTCAGAAAATTAAGCAAGGCTTATCAAGGGCTGCTTCAGGATTATTAGCTACAACCTGGATTCATCCCACCTATGTTTAAGTGGCTCAAGGGATCTGAGTTGGGGGACAGTTCTTAGGTGGACTGAATGGGCTCTTGAGCTATACATATCTCATAACTACATATGAAGCTGAAGGCAACTACTTTTCTCACTTGGATGAGGACAGACCTGGGCTTGAGCATATGTATTTCTCAGTTGCCAAAGCTTCTCAAGCCTAACTGCATTGTAAGTTACTGACTGCTCCAAAACTACTGTACAAAATAGTCATACTCTGGTGTATGAATATACTGTACCGCAGCTGGAGACCAGTCCAACAGCTGCTTAGCATCCCAAACTCCTGGTGAGGTCGATGAAGACAGAGGATGCTCCTCACCTCACCAGCATAAGCACATTGAAAATAAGAGACAAAAGTCTTTATGAGAAGGAAAACATCCCAATGCTGAGCACACATTTAGTCTAC
This sequence comes from Aptenodytes patagonicus, assembly GCF_965638725.1. Lineage (NCBI taxonomy): Eukaryota > Metazoa > Chordata > Aves > Sphenisciformes > Spheniscidae > Aptenodytes > Aptenodytes patagonicus. The sequence continues at coordinate 14,209,778 of NC_134955.1, forward strand.
ACACACTCAGTACTACTTCTTAGATGTTCCACTATGGAACTGGTCACGGCACTGGAAGTAATTAGATCACCTGAATCACTACAATTGGACCTGAACTTTACCAAAATAGGAATAACTCCTGAGTTTCCTGGTTCCTTAGCTTTACACTCTTGGTTTGATTCTTAATACTACCAATTCAGACTCATATGAAGAGAAACCCAGTTTAAACATCTTTAGATGTCGTTAAGCTAAAAAAAAAAACCAAACCAAGACAACAAAACCCAAAATACAGCAACAAAAACCCATTGGATACAGTGTTTTCATATTCAACAGAACAGAACACACATCTAGGACAATGGGGAATGACAGAAAAGGAGCGATGTTGTTCAGACATGGGTAGCAGGCATTTCTCTTGGGTAGAGGGTGTCTGGCTAGTAATGCTTGTCTCCTTGCCTCACCCAGTGCTTCTCCCACTCTCCTTGTAGGCATCTTTTAAGTCCTTTCATTTAGGAAACTCTAACTGTCTTCCCTCCCATTTGCTGCTTCCCAAATGTTTCTCCCTGCCCAGTGGGCTTATAAACTCCAGGCACCTTAGTGGACTTTATTAGTAATAGGTGACTTTCTATTAGGACATGGACAAAAGCTGTTTCTAATTTAATGTCTGCCAATCCACAAAAGAGCCATTCTTGAAAAACATAGGCAGAAGGAAGTCCTCTATTTGAGGAGATGCTATGGAGAAAGTATAATAACAATAAAGAGTCAGTTACCCAAGAGTGCCATTTGGAGAGACATCACTGGAAGAGTTGCCTTAATTAGTGTGTTTGTTATATCTGTTGCCATGCTTATGCTGCAGATGAGCCTTCTGCCATGTAGTATCTAACAGCAAGGACTCCACACAGGGACTGGATCCAGGGAGTCTTTTTTTTTTTTTTTTTTTTTTTAAACAAAACAAAGATGCAACAGTTTGCACCATCTGAGCTTGAGCCCTGGGGGGCTAGCTGAAAGTTTCTATGGAACACTTGAAATGGACACAGGTGAGGAATGAAGATCAAAAAACAACAGCTAGCAAAGAAACAGAGCCCTTTACATAACCTGCAAAACAATCTCATGCTTCTCCAGCCCAGTGCAAGCAACAATGCCCACTGCAAAGCGTGTAAAAGCAGAGAGCCTGCAGTCACAGCCAGAGGCAGCTAGATGAGGAATCACCTCCTTTAGAACTGGATCCAGCACTGTGTGCTGTCGCACCAGTGCCAAGTAGGTGGGGATAAATGCCTCCCCTGGTCTGCTTGGGTGCGTTCCTTCTAATGCAGCACAGAACACAGTTTGCCTCATCTGCAATGAGAGCAAACTGTTACCATAGCTTCTTGTCATCAGAGCTGATACTCAGCTTACAGAGGCTGGGACAGACCAGTCTTTCCTGAAAAACAGCCAAGGAGTAGCCCACACGGCATACTCTAAATGATGCATGATTTGAATCCATTACCCATGTAGCCCAACCACCAGCACCAACTGGTGTCTGGCCCAGGAGCTGTACTGAGAATATTTAAAATCGTTGTCATCTTACATAACTGCAGTGCTATGTCATAGCTACTTTGTATGCTGAGGAAAGGCAGGCACTCAGCTGCTCAGAAAGCAGGGCCAGAGTTCAATTTGCCCAGCTTCTACATGCTGTTGAAATACTGCCCTATGGTTAGTAGGCTTGTGCCAACAGAACCAAATCCTGCTTGGTCTTTACTGCAAGGCATTTCCCACACCTCTTGGGAAATGCTCACTCTTTCTTCCACCTCCTTTGCTTCAGGCTCCAGCCAACTGTCATCCCCCGGGAACCAAACATTTACTGCATAAAAAAGCCAACACACAACAACTAACCTCTCAGTGTTCTGTCAAGGCAACTGCTGCCTTTCAAGCTGATTTCACTGACTAATTAAGCATGGAGACATACCAGACTGCCAACACTGAATGGTGGCTGCAGCATCCATCACTCCAGCAGGATTCAATCTAATGGGCTAAAAGCTACAGCTCGAGAGCCCAGAACAGCTTGTTCACTGGAATGGAAAACCCATTGTTTACCGTGCTCTAAAATTCCCCAAGTTATGAAGAGAGAAAAAAACCAAACAAAAAACCCTACCTTCTCCAGCCTTGAAAACATTAATTATTAATTACCAAGTGAGAAAAAACACCTGCTCCCCTTTTATCATTAACATTTTATGTATTACACCTTTCCGTTTCTTTCCAGACATTAAAGCTCCCAAGGTCCTTCAGAGGTAGTTAAAATGTACATAGCCACCCTAAGTACCATTTGCCTACAAAAACATTTCATCTGTTGTTTCCACCAGCGATGAAGTTTGTTTTCCTCCCACATGTATACTTGGCTTCCTTTGTGCATGTGCACATGTATTTTGGATAAAACGGCTTCCCTGTGTGTTTGGTAGAGCATTCTTCTTCCTGTTGACTGAGTAGTTCACACAGAAACTTTATGCAGAAAATGACTGTGAACCGTAAGATGTTATTTGTATGGTTTCTTACGTTCTGCAGTGACTTAGACCATTGTGAAGACCCTGAAAAACAGGTCAGAATTTAAATGGCATTTAGTTACACAAAGTCTAAGGTAACTAGACCAAAAAGAAAAGGGAATAAGTCAGGGACAAGGGTGCTATGCATCAAAACAACTTGTAATGCCCCACATAACTCCATGTTTACATTCTCACTCCAACTACATCTGAATTTGAAAAAAAAATTCTCCTCTCACAGGGAGGAAATAAAGTCTCCTAAACAGCAACACAGATAACGCTGCTTATGTTTATTAAGGACACTAGATTGCAAGATTAAGATTGTAATTGACGATGCTTATCCTGATCAAATCAGTACCTCTGAACATGTTTGTGATAACAAAAATCTCAACAGAGCAGACATTTGTTTTAATGAAAATATTTTCAGACTACAAGGAAAAATTTCAATTACCCTATTTGGCATAAAAGGACTAGAAGGCAAATGACTTTAAGTATGTTTAAGTTGCAGCTCTATTCAAAGAGAAAGGCCGCTGATGTTTACAGAATATAAAATGGAAGTTTCGCTAAGTACTGAAATCTGACCTCGGTGTTTAATTTCAAATCCTTTGAGACAGGCACAATATTATGAAAGTGTGTTTTTGATTCATCAGAGCCAAAGATTTTACAATCTGAAAAAAACCTGACAATCTATTTTACATTTATATCCCAAATGAAATGGCAAAGATAAAAAAAACCCCTTCTTTCTTGAGCTAGTAATATTGGGTTAAGCTCCAGAGTCAACCTCTAATGCTGAAATTTGGCTCTGATAGCTGAGCAATCATAGAACAGAATCATAGAATAGTTTGGGTTGGAAGGGACCTCTAAAGGTCATCTAGTCCAACCCCCCTGCAATAAGCAGGGACATCTTCAACTAGAGCAGGTTGCTCAGAGCCCCGTCCAACCTGACCTTGAATGTTTCCAGGGATGGGGCATCCACCACCTCTCTGGGCAACCTCTTCCAGTGTTTCACCACCCTCAGCGTAAAACATTTCTTCCTTCTATCTAGTCTATATCTACCCCCCTTTAGTTTAAAGCCATTCCCCCTTGTCCTGTCGCAACAGGCCCTGCTAAAAAGCTTGCCACCATCTTTTTCATAAGCCCCCTTTAAGTACTGATAGGCTGCAACAAGGTCTCCCCGAAGCCTTCTCTTCTCTAGGCTGAACAACCCCAACTCTCTCAGCCTTTCTTCATAGGAGAGAAGAAATGTGGAGAGAAGAATGTAAGTGTTCCATCCCCCTGATCATTTTCGTGGCCCTCCTCTGGACCCGCTCCAACAGGTCCATGTCTTTCTTATGCTGAGGGCTCCAGAGCTGGACACAGTACTCCAGGTGGGGTCTCACCAGAGCAGAGTAGAGGGGCAGAATCACCTCCCTCGACCTGCTGGCCACGCTTCTTTTGATGCAGCCCAGGATACAATTGACCTTCTGGGCTGTGAGCGCACATTGCTGGCTCACGTCCAGCTTTTCATCCACCAGTACCCCCAAGTCCTTCTCGGCAGGGCTGCTCTCAATCCCTTCATCCCCCAGCCTGTCTTGATACTGGGGGTTGCCCCGACCCAGGTGCAGGACCTTGCACTTGGCCTTGCTGAACCTCATGAGGTTCACACGGGCCCACCTCTCCAGCTTGTCCAGGTCCCTCTGAATGGCATCCCGTCCCACGTGTGCATGTCGACCGCACCACTCAGCTTGGAGTCCTCTGCAAACTTGCTGAGGGTGCACTCGATCCTACTGCCTATGTCACTGATGAAGATATTAAACAGTACCGGTCCCAATACAGACCCCTGAGGGACACCGCTCATCACTGATCTCCATCTGGACACCGAGCTGTTGACCACTACCATCTGCATGCGACCATCTAGCCAATTCCTCACCCACCAGACAGTCCACCCATCAAATCCATACCTCTCCAGTTCAGAGAGAAGGATGTTGTGGGGGACCGTGTCAAAGGCCTTGCAGAAGTCCAGATAGATGACATCTGTAGCCCTTCCCATGTCCACTGATGCAGTCACTCCACCATAGAAGGCCACTAGGTTAGTCAGGCAGGACTTGCCCTTGGTGAAGCCATGCTGGCTGTCTCGAATCACCTCCCTGTCCTCCATGTGCCTTAGCATAGCTTCCAGGAGGATCTGTTCCATGGTCTTCCCAGGCACAGAGGTCAGACGGACTGGCCTGTAGTTCCCCGGGTCTTCCTTTTTTCCCCTTTTTAAAAATGGGGGTTATGTTTCCCCTTTTCCAATCAGTGGGAACTTCACCAGACTGTCACGACTTCTCAAATACGATGGATAGTGGCTTAGCAACTTCATCCGCCAGTTCCTTCAGGACCCGTGGATGGATCTCATGGGGTCCCATGGACTTGTGCACCTTCAGGTGCCTTAGATGGTCTCACACCTGATGTTCTCCCACAGTGGGCGGCTCTTCATTCTCCCAGTCCCCGCCTTTGCCTTCTGCGGCTTGGGCGGTGAGGCTCAAGCACTTGCCGGTGAAGACCAAGGCAAAAAAGTCATTGAGTACCTCTGCCTTCTCCATGTTCCGGGTAACCAGGTCTCCCATTTCGTTCTGGAGAAGGCCCACATTTTCCCTCGTCTTCCTTTTATCCCCGACATACCTATAGAATCTTTTCTTGCTGCCCTTGATGTCCCTGGCCAGATTTAATTCTATCAGGGCTTTAGCTTTCCTAACCTGATCCCTGGCTGCTCAGACAATTTCTCTGTATTCCTCCCAGGCTACCTGTCCTTGCTTCCACCCTCTGGAGGCTTCCTTTTTGTGTTGGAGTTTGTCCAGGAGCTCCTTGTTCATCCATGCAGGCCTCCTGGCGTTTTTGCCTGACTTCCTCTTTGTTGGGATGCATCGCTCCTGAGCTTGAAGGAGGTCATCCTTGAATATTACCCAGCTTTCTTGGGCCCCTCTTCCCTCCAGGGCTTTGTCCCATGGCACTCTACCAAGCAGATCCCTCAAGAGGCCAAAGTCTGCTCTCCTGAAGTCCAGGGTAGTGAGCTTGCTGTGCGCCCCCCTCGGTGCCCTAAGGATCTTGAACTCCACCATTTCGTGGGCACTGCAGCCCAGGCTGCCCTTGAGCTTCACATTCCCCACCAGCCCCTCCTTGTTGGTGAGAACAAGGTCCAGCATAGCACCTCTCCTCATTCGCTCCTCTGTCACTTGGAGAAGGCAGTTATCATCGACACATTCCAGGAACCTCCCAGCTTGCTTATGCCCTGCCGTGTTGTCCCTCCCACAGATGTCGGGGTGGTTGAAGTCCCCCATGAGGACCAGGGCTTGTGAGCGTGAGGCTGCTCCCATCTGTCTATAGAGGGCCTCACCCGCTCGGTCTTCCTGGTCGGGTGGCCTGTAGCAGACCCCCACCGTAATGTCACCTGTCCCTGCCTTCCCTTTAATCCTGACCCACAAGCTCTCGGTCTGCTCCTCATCCATCCCCAGGCAGAGCTCCATGCACTCCAGCTGGTCATTGACATAGAGGGCGACACCCCCTCCTCGTCTCCCCAGCCTGTCCTTCCTAAAGAGCCTGTGTCCCTCCATCCCAACACTCCAATCATAGGAGCCATCCCACCACGTCTCCGTGATGCCAATAAGGTCATAGCCCTGCAGGCGTGCACAAATAATTAGTGAATTTGGATTTTTAAGAGAAGAAATTAGAAAACTTCAGCAAAAATATCATGTTTATAAGGGTCTGTTTCTAAGAAGATTTTTTTTTTTTTTTAAATGGGACCCTAATTCCCATTTAACAATTTTGCAGCCAGAACGTGTAACCAGTGGTGTCACTACAACAGGCAGTTAAACAAGTGCTGTTACACTGGAGAAGAGGCAGGTCAGCATCTGTACCTGGGCATACATGGGAGCATGAGACACCATAGACCAGACAGGAAGCAAAGCCAATTCAGCTCCTACAGAAAAAACCACAACCAGGAAGATATCAGAGAATACCTGTAAGAAAGTAGTTTTGACTGAACCTCTCCCTGTTTGCTCCAGCCTCTCCAAATCTGTTTCAGCCTCCCTCAGGTCAGCCTTCTTGCCTGTCTTCAGCTATTTATCACCCTCTTCTTCCTGTTCTCTTTACTCCCATTCCTGCCCCGTCCTTCTGTGTAGCCCACTGTAATTCTAATGCCAGAAAAACTCAAACAAATACAAAATACCCATTCTCATTTTCTCATCAGTTGACTATACGTTCTCCTGCATCTTCTTGTCCTGCATCTATCCTCTCTTTTCAACTAGTAACCCGCACAAGGCAGCAGCCTCCTCCAGTCTGTCTTTCTGCACCACTAGGTGTAGTGGGGACGAACTCCTCTTGATCCTCCCGCAGTCACACTGTTGGGCAGGTAACAGCAGGTTGAAACCTGCAAGAGCCCTGACTGTGAGGGCCTCCAAGCAAGCTTCCAGGGTCACCACCAGACTCTGTAAGGTGCCACTTAATAATGTCCACAGCTAGAAAATGAGAATGTCTTAAAAGACAGATGTTTCTCTGATGAGCAATTATAAAACCACATTGAAGTGTTGCATATATTAATAATTGGAGTTTTCCAAGTCAAAAAATTTAAGAAAGTATATTTTTCAAAAAATCAAGACATGCCAGCTTTTCCTGAATATTCTCTCCTACCTCAGGGATGCAAAGCACCATGCTATAGGTGGTATTCACATCCTTCCACCCTCCCAATAAGGGCTGCTTTTCCAGTGCTTCCAGCCAATATTGGAAAAGAAAATGCTGTTTGTTTTGCTGGCTTCTAACACCAGATCTCCACACTGAAGCATCTGCGTGCAGCATTACCATGCCCTTGTAATTTCATCCACATTCCCGATCAAGTTGCAAGAGCCATTAAGTACAAATTCAGCTCTTGCAGAGCTCATTACAGGCAGTCTTCCTGCTGCATGAGCTCATAGCACAAAAATGTACTGCTGATTCATAAGCATCAACATTGCAATAATCAACAGCTAGAGTATTTTTCTATACTTTATACAGCTTCAACAAATAGAAAGTACTGAAATGCACACAGAAGAAATGACCAAATCTCTGACATAAGCTCCAAACACTCTTACATCTGTGCCAACACCACGTTATAAGGACATATCTTCATGGCCTGAAGTACCTCCCTCTCGTCAGTGTTTTTCCACCTCAGTTAATTAATACCTGTTAGATAACCAGAAATAGAAAATGCTTGGAAGCTGCCTAGATTTGTTTACCAACTCCGGTCTGATAAAAATATAGAACTGAATGGAGTAAGTTTATTTCACAGTAAAACAAAGATAGCTTCTTTTCACCAAGTTTATATCATGTAATTAAGTCAAGGCAGAGGGGGGAGAGCTTCTTTAGATAAATAAATTCGTAGAAGGCATAAGCAGCAAGTCCATGAAAACCTAGAACATCTAAGTACAGAAATACCTTCTCTGGCAAAATTATCTGTTTTCTCCAATAATTTTTGCTGCTAAAACATTTTTCCAAAGAATGGTATGGTACAGGACAATATTTCTTGATTTTGCGTTCCCCAAAAGACTGCACAGAATTTCTGAAGTAGGATACAGCTGAATAGTCCAGCCATTCTGAAAGTATGAGCTTTTATATACAAGACATTCATCCCTACAGCCAATCCCCATCTTGTGGTACCCTCACAGGACACAGGATAAAAGGGTCACCTAGTTCCATTTTCTTGTAAAAGTTTCCTTTCCATAATTTCCCATCCACATTTCTCACCTACAGAAATTTTACTTGTTAAGTACCCAGGCCTATCTGATCAGCGATACAAAGTGACAGTGTTCATGCCATAACTCAGACAGAAGAGTTATATCGCAGAGAAGTTCAAGCTCAAAGAAACGTTTACTTGCAGAGCAGATTTTTATTTTCTTCCTGCTCTTCATCTAAAGAAAGACTGAATCAGCCAGCGACTTCCCAAGAAATAGTATTGGCCTTGACCAGTTCAGCTGTGATTAATTTAAGGAGCATGATAAAGCACGGTCAACTCTAAGAGCATTTGATTGCAGAATAGCCCTGCAATAACCATCTGTGTTACTGCAGAATGATATGAAGAGACAGATACTCAGCTGCTATATATTGCCATTTATCTAGAAAACATTGAAATCAGAGCTGCAACATACTGGAAATCTAATTGTTGTTTGCTTAATCAAGATCAATAACATTTGGGCATTTTATGTCTTTTGATCCTAATTTAGGAACACCCTAAATCACATGCTTTAAGATCTACCAGGTCAGAAACACATTTAATTGCTGTGGTGAGCTAGGCCTACATCTTTACTTGCTACAACATTGAAGCCTATTTCAATCACCTGCCTGGTGACACCAGCTGTATTTCAGAAATTGTTGTCTCTGTTTTGATGTCCTAGTTTGAGCATGAACAGATACGCTTCAGCTCCTCATACTTCTCTCTACTAGCAAATGCCTAAATGCATGTGTCTTATAACCAAGGAAAAAAAAGCACTGGGATAACTTTACTGTTGAATTTGTAAAATTCTCATTACTATCAAATCAGAGCAGATGTTTTTGCCAGCTTAGGCTTATTGAACTTGACTAGCAAATGGTTCCTTTTCAATTAAAAAAAGGTCATTTCCATGGTTGTCTGCAATGCTTAATGCAAATGAAGTAGCACACACAAGTTGCGGTATGGAGAAAATGAGTTAAATTTCACCGATGATAGACAGTAACCAACAATCCACTGGTAAACAAAAACACTGCTCTGTCACTAACAGAACACAGCAGAGTATTGCTCTAACCCTGAACATGTTTTAGTGTTTATTTAAGCTTGCAGAGTTGATAGGAAAATGTAAGCATATGAATCTTCATGCTTATACGGGTAGTTATTTGAGCTAAACACGGCAAGACACAAAGGCGTACTACCGTCAGACAAGAAGCAGGGATGGCTGCTTAGGAACCAGTCCTCTTTGCTCACAACTGTGTCCATGCCCACAGCTTGGGTGTTCTTGGGACATGCTAGTCCTGGGTACCTCCCCATTTTGCCATTATGGAAACATTGCATTTTATTACATCTTATTGTCAGGATCCACATACTTCACTGGTTCCCCATCAGATGGAAGAGCTTTCCCAGTCTCCCCTGCCTGCTCACTGAGTGCAGTGCTCTCAGCTGCCACGCCTAGGCAGGATTTAAAACACATGAGAATCAGAGCTTTGCTCTAAGGTGGCTGAGAACTGAGCCTACATTTTACATCAAGGTTCATCAGATGGCATCAAGGCAGTGGAATATTACTTGTGTGAGAACATACATCATATCTACAACACTAAATAAAAAAAAGCATAATCTTTAGTGTATCCTTTAAAACAACTCTCAGCTCTCTCTGCCGATGTAATGAGGTCTGTCCAACTTTCTCATTTCAAAAGCAGTTTTGGATAACAAATCCCCTCCCCCAGTCTTAAGGAAAAAACAATCAAGTCTCTAGGAACAAGATCAATAACAGTGTTAAAGGAAGACTGGCTGGTGAAACATGTAAAAACAGTTTGGAAATTAGATTTTTTTCTTTTTAATGCCAAGGGACTAGGCTATTACAACTAATAACACAGGACTTATTCCATTTCTTCCCAGCCATAACTGAATGCACCAAATTGCAACACTAATATATCATGAATTTGATAAATGCTATGGTATTTTTCAAGTAAGTTACTCAAATCACTCATGTATTTGAAGTATAGGTACTGTTTGAAAACAGCAAATGAACCCTTACCAATGAAAAATTAGTGTTGAAACATAAAAGCAAAATCAGGCAACTTTATATGACTGGGTGGCCTTCCAAAAATGAGCCTTTTGCATTTAGTCAGCATAAGAGCAAGTAGGAAAATGCCCTCACATGCTAAAGAAGGAAGGATTTCTGGACCCACAATCCTACTGGCCCCACAGCTTTTTGTTTCTTGTTATTCCTGAGAGAGGCATGTGAGCTAATTGCTGGCAGAGATTCTGCAACAACACAACACAACAACACACCACTGCCCACCTGTAGGTAGTAACCTTTCCTGCAACAGCTGTAGCAAGCACCACAGAGTATATTCACATTGTTGGATCAAGCCTGAACCACAGTCCTTGCACTAGCTCTCTGCCTGCTTGTATCAGGCAAGAGATGAAAGACAAATGGGCCAAGATTCAGCAGTTCATTAATTTGCTGGTCTCTGATAAAAGGGCTGTGCCATGACCCTGACAAAAGAAGTAAATGCAGATATTTTTCTCATATTCCCATAAAGCCACCAGACCATGCCAATACAGAGTCTGTGCTCATATGACTTTGCAATTCTTATTTTCTGTCCCTATCTCTAGAGCATGGATCTGTTACAGAAATCTTTTTGTGTGGCTGTTCTTACAGTGTGGAGGGCAACAGAATCCAATCCCACAGCTGAGATTTCTTGCCCCTACAAGAATTAAAGTTAAAGAACAAAAGCATAGGTAAGAGCACTGTTAAAACTAATGCATCTAATTCTAGGCTAGGAACAGTTTGCTATAGCAGACTTGTTAATATTAGATGTTTCCTGGCATTTTCCTGACCACTGAGCAAAAGAAGCATTTTGAAGAACTCCAATCCCACCAGAACAGATGGGGAAACATTATACTAATTTCCTCTTGGTGTTTAAACACAGAGCAAGACAATTCACCTTTTTGCTGTTTTGGGGCTTGGTTCCCACTCCTCCCCCTATCGTTAGAGCTCTCCTGTGATGGATTAAGCAAGATGTTCCCCAGGCATCAGTCTCCAGAAGACCTGCCAAATATTATTTCCTTTTCAAGCTTCTTCCCGCACTCATACTTTTCCTGTGCACTGTTTTAAACATATCTCTATTCTGCTTTCTATTTTAATACACAGTATTCAGCCTTTTAGCTAATGATTAACATTGGAGATCCCAATATCTCCTCAGGGTGCATCCTTCCAGGCCAGGGAAGCAACAGTGACCACAAATGTGGTCACATAGTGGTCACAAATGGCCACAAATGCCACCTGCTCCTTTGAAGAGAGCAGGATTTGGTCCTCCTCCATGACCAGTGCTTTAAGAGATAAATCTGAAAAACAACCAACCAACCAACCCTCCCCCCAGGCAGGCAACAGGGGGCAACATGGCACAGATGCTGCTTAATGGAGAAGCAGTTTTTGCAGAAAGTTTGTTAGTTCTTTGACAGGCAAACACACTCGTTGATTAAATGTCTCTAAGAACTCAAGTCAAGAGCAGATGGAGGTCAAAGGGGAGCCCAGGTACTTTTTGACCACAACGTGCCCTCAAGATGATGGAACAACTATTTTTTGTCTGCTTGCATTCATCCCTATTTATATGCAAAAGACAGGAAAGCAAGGCCAGACTACCTGTATCATTAACTTGTTTTTTCTATATATGGCACATGCAGTTAATCAAAGAGATTTAAGACAAAAATACTTCTTTGACACTTGTTTGGGTGAGTAGGAAATAACCATGGATGGGAGCATAGTTGTGCAGACTTGGTCCTGCTGGGCTGTGAGCAGTGCTGTAATTCCTTTCCCTCCAAATATAGGGCTATCAAATTCATCCAGAATTGCCCTGAAAAGCAAAGTGAGCGCCTTCCTGGTCTGAAGCCAGTCTGCAAGTCAAAGGGGCAGAGAAGGAAAGGCATCTTTCCTTCTCTGGGACAGCAAGTTCTGCCTCCACCTTGTGAGCATTACTTGCTGACACTGGAAGAATCAGCTGGGAGTGAAGGAGCACATGGAGGTGCTTAAAAGAAAACCCGAGGGGGCTGGAAAGGAGATGCATTACCCAGCACTGCAGAATCTCTCTGTCCGTGCCTTTCGTGTCTCTTTCCCCAACTCTGACAGGTTCAATGGTTTGTTGTCTATGTCTGGAGAATGGGCACCTTTTATTGTCTACACAGAGGTTTCCAGGTAAGAGTCATATCAGTTTCAATTATTATTTCAACAGGAATTTTATGAGCTATAAAGAACAACACTTGTTTGCTTGAAGTGTGGATAGGTGCAAGAAAACTGCTAATTGAGCGTTATTCACATTTATTGGTCTCTAAATCATTTCACCGTCTTATCAAAAGTACTGGGTTAGAACATGACTTTATATTTACTTACAGAGCTCCTTTCATCTCAAAGGGATTACATCAGCAAATTCTGACATGCAGCTACCTCTGGGGTGTTACCTGTTTCCATAAAAGCCATGGCAACACTAACAGTGCAAAGTGTGAAATACAGTGAGAACAGCAGAAGAGTTGTGCAGGCTCAGACCAAGGGGCTGCCTAGCTCAGCATCCTGTCTGCAGCAGAAGCAATACGTGGACACCCAGAGAAAAGAATGAATAAGGCAAGTACGTGCCTTAAAAAAAGGATACTTCCTCTTCCAGCTTTCAAGTATTTTCAGTTCAGGGCATTTCCTGAGTCAAATCTCCTTGAAGCCATATAAAAAACTTCTGCATCCACAGCTTGCTTTAGCAAGCAGCTACATGTCTGTCGCCTGCTGTGCGAAAAACTACTTCTTTTTCCTTGTTTTGGTCACGTCTCCCATTAGCTTCATTTGCTGACTCCTAGTTCTTGTATTAGAAAATAGTTTGGGGCTTAAGGACACACTAAAAATGGGAGGAAAGAGAAAAGCTCATCATATGTAGCATTCTCTTTTTTTTACCAAATAAGAGAGGAAAACAGACCTTGGCAAACCTCCCAAATCCTTTGAGAGCAAGTATTTATATATAAATATTATGCTTTCTTAAAATACCAAGGGAAAAGAATGAAGAGGAAAATCCCCCTTCAATTACTTGAGCTGAAGTTTGGACAAAATGTTGCTTTTAACAGCCTCAGACACAGAGAGGGTTTTTTTATGTTCAGAATAATTGCCCAGAATCCCAAATAAAACAAGTAGCCCCTTACACCCCCTTCCAAGTGCTAGAATATGGATTCACTGCAGCTGACAAGAAGGCTGCCACTTCTTGACCCCACAGCAGGTTTTCCTTCCTTCCTTTCCCTCTTCCTCCCTCCCCACCAGAAGTGTGGCTTCAGTTCAATGGGCTTTACAGCTAGGTCTGCCATACACTTGTAAGCACTAAGCTGCCTGACAGTTTACTTACTGGCACTACCTCTGACTGAGTCATGAAACCAAAGTTTGCTGGAAAGTGTGGCAAATGTTCCAGCTAAAAACTTTCTGGCAGCACATTCTGTCTATAGTGACAAATGCTGTCTATTTCAATCAGAAAAATGAATGAGTTTTTCTGCTTTAAGTTGGAGTACTACGGGAGGACTTGGAGACATCAGGAGATTCAAAATGTGGATATTAATTATTTGATATATTTCAATATGGCACCTCTGGACCTCAGGAAATTGGCACCACATTTTCTCCCCTATTAATAGAGGTGTTAACATCTTAATTTTGCAGGGAATGCAGATTACATTCCCTGCTACATTAGTCGATAAAACACTGTCTTGCATTACGTATGTGCAGAAAACACAAGTGATAGTTGTCGTGAACTATAGACTGGGTTTTAGAATATTTCCTCCTTCCACTTTATACACGGCAAATTCCTTACATCACACCTTGTAACTTGACTTAGTTGATAGACTACTACATCCAACAAATTATGCTTCTACACTAACTTTTCTTTACATATAAAGTTTTCTGCTAGAATAATTTAAACTGACACTAACCAAGAAAACCACAGTGCTCATTACATCTATAGAAAACACCACAGAAAAGTAGAAAGTAGATAAAGCTGTAAAACAATGAAGTGAAACTGGGAAAATCAGTTACTGAATGTAAATAATAATGGCTTCTATGATTACCACAAATAGCTCTAGTAATCCTTAGTACAGCATGTAGAGTTTCAGAGCGTTTCTAAAAGTGGTCCAGAATAGCTCCCTCATTCATTTAATGCCAGCAGGAAAGCAAATTTGGATGCGTTCACCTACATGCTAAGTATTAGGCAACACATTGATAAAATACCTGCTCTGTCATGCTTGCAGGTCTCCTTCATGAGCCACAGTGATATTTTAAATATATTTGCATAGCTACTAGCTTGGCTTCTTTAACTGCCCTTATGAGAAGTCTTGAAGTGCTGTGTGAGCTTCACAGTTCACAGAAACAGATTGAGATATTTACAGATGCAAAGATATCATATAAAGCAAGTCTCAAAAAGGCAAATGGCTGTAAAGCTGCTGAATAAATCTTGTTTATAGTTACAATTAAATGCTGCCATAAATAATTCTTACTTCTCATGGAGATTAAAAAAAAAAAGGTAACAGCCAGGTGTTTCTGCAGTTTGTGTTCAGAAGCCTAAGGCAAATCATCACAAAACATCTCATCCTCAGCCCAGGGGAATAAACAATATTCTTCCATGGACTTCAACTCAATTCAATGAGCCAAAGCATTTGCTTTTTCACTTTCTCTTTTTAAAAATCCAGTATTTGTTCATGTCTGTATAGCACATGCACTGTTGCAAAATGTGAAATATTTTTTAACGTTAAACATAAGCAATTCCGACAGACTCCTGTATTACACTTCCAGGTCTTTACTGAAGTTTGGCACTGGGCAGGGCTACTCAAGCCAGGGGAATATTTATCACACAAGTCTAACAGGAGAGGAGATTTCTAAACCAGCAAAGTGAGCCTGAACCAGCATTCATCAGCATTTCACTTCAACCAAACCTTTAAAAGCTGGACTTGCAAGCCAGCGCTGCCCAGACACGCTGTGCATCTTACTGCCGGTAGTCGCCTGAAAAGACCTAGACACAGTGTGACTGTGGATGTAGGTCCTGAGCTATTTTATAGCACATTTACACACACGTTCCCATCCATTATTAGATTTTACCATTCTTCCCCTCCTCTTCTAATATTAGTCACACCACTCCTCTCTGCACCTATTTTAGTATGAAATAAACATGACACCGTACAAAAAAAAGGAGGCAGCATTGGCTTTGCTTTCAGATCCCATGAATCCTCTTGCAATACAGCAGGGAGCTACAGCCGTGCTGGGATCCTGTGCCAAAACAGGTTATATTTTCCTGATAAAGTAGTCAGCAACACATTTAAGAAGTTCTGTCATAGCATCTTTTCCTAGAGAAAAATGGTAGGGTTAGAATTTGATGTATCTGGTAAGCAGAATGAAAAAGTCTTTCTCAGCATCTTGGGCATAGCACATTCCTAAGTAGGGCCTTCAAGAGTTTCAGTAGATGCGATCAAGAAAAGGATGATGGTTTTTTTCCCCAAAATGTGATAAAGATATTATATTGATCCTCAGCATCAATTAAAATACTCAATATATTTTAAGGCTTTAAATCTAGAGCCAATAATATATTCATATAGAGATTTTAAAAACATCAATAATCACCATTTTAAGAATAAGGGGGGTTTTTATATGCCTTGGATATATTTGGTTAAAATGCAAGATAAAGAGGAAAGAAAATGATGAGCTGGAATCGATTTGGAACAATTTTCTATGTCTGAAATTCCAGATTTTTTGCTAAGAACTTGTTTTAGTGAAGAATTGAGAACATTAAACTTAGGACTCCAAAGTATGTTGTTTCAAGCACCAGCGATTTGTTTTGACTTGCGTTCTATATTCCACAAAAATCAAAACAAGATATTTTGACAGCATTCTGTCAAGATTATTAGTGGTAATTAACCTATTCCCACAAAACGTTTCAGTTTCAGCAGGAAACTAGAACTGTCAAGATTGTTGATGGCTCTGGTAGAAGCGCTGCAACAAAAAGCTATTCTCTCTCAGAGGCCTCAGGTGACCGTTTTTGTGTGTTTATACAAAATGTACTTCGTCTGTCCATATTGTGACACGTAAGTTATTATTGTGGTTAGCAGTGGATAGATTTTATATTATATATACCAACCTATAAAATTTGACATTGTAAGGGAAGAAGCTTCAGATAATTTTTGTAGTTATGTTAACATCTGCAACCCTCATATATGCAGACTTCACAGACTTTCAAGGAAAACTAGACAGAAGCAATGGTCTTTGCTCTACTAGAAAACAAAACCAAAACATTTCATTATACTCTATTCCCAAAGACTACCCTTCTCTAAATTTTTATTACTCTCTTTTCAGGCTCATACTACAGTGTCTGTCTGGCCACAGAGATTTTCAACACAAATGTAGAAGACAGACGTTTGGCAGCTCTCATAAATACAGACAGATACTTCATACTTACTGGGACAAAACATAATGAAAGCTTGTAAGGTCCACTCAATAGCCAGCTCAGCTTCTTAAAAAATGGCGCTTCCTTTATTTCCAGCCATGCTCGCAAGGGGCAGAAGTGAACAGCTGAGTCCCTGGAGATAGGCTATGCATTATGCTCCCCCAAGGAGGAAGCTGTTTTTAAACCTTTACCAGATGATGCTGGATATGGGGGTTTTTGGCTCTCACTTACCTGTCTTCCTGTATTTCATTCCTTAGCCTGCTGGCTTCATCCAGCTTCTCTGCCCCAGCACCTCTGTTTTACACCATCATCCCTAAATTCCCCAGTACAAACCACCTGCAGTCCCCACAGTTGCATCCTCACAGGTAAAGCACAGGTCTAGAAAAGACACCCTCACGACAGCTGTAAATTCAGGAGATGGAAGTAATATTTTTCATCACTTAGAAAAATTCCTGAAATTATTACTTTGTCAATTCAGCACATCGGTATATAGATTAAAGCCAACCAGAAGTATCAAAGATCAATACACACACACACACTCCCTGTAAATTTTCCAAGTTCAGTACTCCTGGCTCATGGTATTTAGCAGCTGCCCAGCTGCACACTCAAATGTGTGACAAATCATGTCAGAGCTGATTTCACGTAATTCTGAATGAGCAAACTTTGCCACCACTGTGTTAGAAGCAGCTAGTCTATTTGAAACCTTTTTGAAGATGTTTGTATCCAAGAAGAACAAGGAAAACTATTTGTGCCCTCTGTCATCTTCCCTTCCATCAGGACGGCCCCAAGACTGGGACTGGAAACTGCTATAAAGCACTGTACATAAGTAAGGCTCTGCATGCATCTATATCGAAAAGCCAGAAAGAGCTTTTTTTTGTTTTCTTTTTGAGAAACATGCTGGCAATCCTCAAGAGTAGGCAGCAGCACCGCCATCAGTCAGGCACAGCTGTTCCTAAACAGTCTCCCCTCCATTAAGTTACCAAGCACTGCCTGTGCTGGACCTGATAAAAGAAAGGTCTGCTTCTTTAAAAAGAGAATTTCTGCTCTGCCCAGCACAGAAATTTCAATGGTAGGGAAAGAGTTTGACACTTGCATCGTTTAGTGAAATGCCAGACATCTGCAGGGCACGAGAGGGCACTCGGTGTTCTCACTCCACCTTTTGCATCCTCTTGCGGGGATTTGGAGTCCGTGCCCAGGCATCAGACCCACGCCCCCGTCCCTGCGCTGTGGAGGAGGCAGCAGCTCTCCATTGCAGCAAATCGTCTGCCATTTCTCATTGATGCCATATTCCCCCTTATGTCCTCAGACTGCATCTTTACAGCATATGCCTGTAAAGATTAAGGTTTAGAAGAGCCTTAAGTGTGATGAGACCACCCTTGGAGGCCTTGCAGTTTTAAGACTATGGTCTTAACTAATTTTTTTCCAGTTAGAGCTGAAGGCAGTTGCCTAGACAACGAGTCTGATTCATCAGCAGTGAATTGTCAGGGCAACCGTCTCTGGCCATACCTGGGATGTGCTGAACAGCACTGTCGTGCAGCAGAAACAGCTGTCAGACATGGAAGGTCACCCCAAAAACATTGCAAGTTAAAAAGGTAAAAGCTTCCACTGGGGCATCTGTTTGTTAAGCCAAAGACAGATACTTTGTGCTTGTTCACATCAAAAAAACCTGAGTACAGCTACTCCACATAAGGAAAGAAAAACATTTGGTAAAGAAAATAATCCTATCTCAGCATACTGTGTATCCACATAACAGGACTATGTACAGCCCTTCAATGGTTTGTACACAGCATCCTTTGTTTACACTATCACCATCTTTTTGGGGGATATCACTGATGTAATGTGGGAGGAAGTTTACTGTGTTGTTTCATAGAGAATTTGCTCTCCATTTCCTGTTGGCCTACAACAAGGTACTCGTGTTAATTTCCAATTTTAAATATTTCTTCCAACGTGTTTTCTTTTAGAATATTTGCACTTTAAGAAAATGAATACACACCCCAAATGTATTATGGAGTGGGGGGGCAGAATCACAGTAACATGTAGTCATCTATTATTTAAACTACTTTATGGGCTCTTGAAAATATTTGAACTTTTTTTCCCTACAAATTTAGCCAGTCTTATGGGATATCAATTATTCATTTTCCCAATATATTTCAAAAATTACAATCATAATAGAATAAAATACCCACTTATTCTATTTGACCAGGTCTCTCAACCAATAAAGAAATCACATAGCACAAATTAGAATACTGGCAGAGCTCTTGAGTACATATCTTTTGGTCCCTCACCTGCACTCTGCATGCTGCACATTCTCATATCTCATCTCTCTGAGAAGTTGATTAAGGAAGAAGAAAATTTTAGCTGAGAGTTTGGTTTTCTCTCCACAAACTAACGTACATCAGAAAAACTTTTCCAGCTCCAAGATCCAAACCCCCTCCCAGTCAGCACCTGCAGGCTTGGTTTCAGAGTCTTACTCAGACTTGTTTCAGAGTTATACTGCTGTGCCTGTCCAGGTTATGCCAGGCTCCCTTATTTCTATATCCATTTCATCCAACTCTATACTCCTTTTCCTAAAAGTGTCCCATCTGCCAGATGCAATTGGCCATCTAACCCCCAGCACCAAGTTCACTGCAAAGACTAAAAGAGAAGACACCTCATCACTTAACTGCATAGAATTAAAGGCAGGGGTCCACATTTTAAAGTGTATTTTTGCTATTTTAAGGATGTGGGGATTGGGGCTAAGGCTTTTGTTTTATTTTGCTCTCCCAAACTTCTGACAAATTCTGCTCTCTGCTAAATTCCCCCATGTCCCTCCTTCCAAGTGGCCTAAAGAAAAGCCTATATATAGATATTTTGTTCTTTCATATAGATCCTATTCTGCTATAATGGAGAATTTGGATTGAAATGTTCTTATTTGATTAGGGACTGCGCAAACTCATTGAAACTTCTGGTATTAAAGTCTCTGTATTTTTAATGTGAGAGAGAGGCTGCTTTGTGAAACACTTTGCTACAGAGTTAGGAAATATTGTCACATACTAGACTAGCTTCACTTGCCACAATTTTTCGTATCACTTATCATTATTTGGGTGTCAGGGTCCTATTTAAGTCGCTTTCAGTTGCTCCAAAGTCCAGCAGGGCTGTCGGGGCTCAACCATTCCCTCTTCAACATCATAGGGTGATGCCTGCAAGTAGGCCTCCAACAGGGCCACCAGAGCAAAGCGTACATATGACTGTGACTTCTGATTGGCCCATTACCCTTGATTTATTCAATAGGTGTCAAAGTATGAAAAAACAGTATTGCTGGGGGTATCTGGCTCTTTCCAGCTCTGTAAGAAGGATATGCTTCAGAAATGCTGCCTTGCTAGTATGGACAGGGAGAAGATGTGACATTTCCACCATGGCAGCGAAGCAGCGTCCCCTGCCTGTACGTAAGCCATTCTGCAATTGCTACGAGGCAGACTTCCCTGGATTTCCAATGGTCCAGACTGCAATTTAAACCAAATGCTTGAAACCCAGCCATCTGGCAAGCCCAGCTCTGAAAATGCTAATCATATTCGGCTGGACACTCAGTGCTTCCTTTTCTCTGCCAGCCTTTGCCAATATTGCAAAATGACTACAGAACACAAATAAACATTTCATAATAAAAACGTACCCCTCCAGGCCTCTTTGCACCTCTTAGCCTCGGGCCAGCTCAGTGTGGCCGCAGCTTTGCTTCTGGCAGTGGGACTGTCCTCCTTCCTGTGTGCCTCAGGCACTCCCAGCACCTGGGGACAACCTGGGGGATTGGGGCATTCTGCTTTGGAAGCAGCGATTCTTCCTCAAAAGCAAGATTTCTGCCCAATATCAAGTAACTTGAGTATCTCAGAAAAACATATGCCTACTTACAAGGAACTGGGTTTTTTTAATATGATCATTTCCTAGTCAATATTTTGTTGCCCAGTAAAGTACAAGAACCAGCTATAGCATGATGTCCTACCAACCAGCCTCAGGATCCACAGGCAACCAAGCACTGCATCAGCCACATCACTCCTCCTGCATGCCACACGTCAGAAGAACTGCTATGTTTTCAATTCTCCACGAGGACCTGTGGCTATTTTTATATTTCTCCTTCCTAGCCTGTGTGCGCAAATATCAAGCTTATGTTTTCTTGATTAGAGGATCAGGAATGACACAGGATTGAAAAGCTGCATGCGTTATTTTAAGGAGGCTAAGGAATTTCAGCACTTCTTTAAACACATTGGGACTTTTTCAGCATTCAGCCAAAATGTTACTAATTCCCTACACTTCTAAAATGCTAGATTTCCTACTCACTTATCCTTCCCCCCCCCCCCCCAAGTGGCCATTTTGTATCAAGGATTCTGAAGACTGGTCAACTAAGCTCACTCGCAATATGCCAGGGTTATAATTTGAAAAACATACCTGGATTTGTTTAGCAGACTGATGCTCTGCTTAAATCGCAGCTTAATCAGGACAAGACTGGAAATTTGTCATGTACAAAAGGGCCAATAATCGCAAACTTGCTGACTCAACCATGGTTAAAAAAAGTAAATTCAAGTGTCCTGGGTTTAAACTCAACTTATCTGGAAAATCAAGTCAGAGAAAATAAGCAACATATCTCCCAGATGAAGTAATTACTTAATTAGTGACAGTAAAGTAACTAGCATCTCATCAGTTTGCTGTTTAAACAGCAAACAAGGCATTATCATGTATATCTGGCAAACAGGTCTTGGTGAGTTGAGAAATATATTTATGACAAAAGATAACTGCTAATAACAGGAGCCGTTTCACATTCAATATACGAGAGAGTAAAAATTGAAAAAATATTTCAGAAGCATCTCAATTATTTTGTGACAGCTAAAACAAGCGGGTTTTTTTAACACTTTAAGGATCAAGCCTTGAAGAAAAAGCAATGCTCCTTCTGCCTGCCCCAAGATTTCTGCCTTTTGCATTAAAAACTTACAAGATATTTCAAGATGAATGTACATGAGTTATCTTCAACCTCTTCCTGATGACTTAGTAAAAAATTACTTTTATGCAACCAGTGCAGAACTAGAGTTAGAAGACTGCTTCTTTGAAATCTAAAATATACTGAAACCTTGACCAAGGCAATAGTACTTTGTAAAATCTGCACCCTGTGGGGTGCTTATAAAGAAAAACCTGATGGGTCATAAATACCAGAGTGGTAATAAGTCCACGAAAAATTATTGGTTCAGCTACTTTATCTGTCCTGTTCTTTTGTACATGGTGTAGGAAATGCCTGGCGTTTTACCAACATCAAAGTCAGCCAAATCAGATTCAGTTACCTACAGCAACAGGTATATTAAACTGCTTATACAAATCCCACATGTCCAATTCACAGGATGCAAACCCCACCCTATGCAACAACATTTTAAAAATCTCAAAGTTTGTGCTGGGGCCAGTGTGCCACATGAGGACGCCTCCACTAAGGACAACAGACGTAGTCCAGGCTGAAGGAGGTAACCCAGTTTCCACCATCCTTCCTCTGCCTTGTGGTTTAATTCATGTTCCCCAGCTACACTTACTTTCACCCAGCACTCTTAAAAATCAGTGTTTTCTCTGGTTAGACTAACCCACCCAAGGTGCTTGCACGGGATCTAGCACAATGAGGCTCTAGTTTTGACAAAGTGTTTCTCATGCCCTTTAGCACCAGCCAAGGGATACACAGTCACAAGAAGCGGTGGAGGTTTGCCTTGTTTTTATAGCAAAATGTTGCTGGCTAGAAAGCACTGGATAGGGCTGCTAAAAATGTTGTCTGTTTTAGCAAGGGGGATGAGCAGGCTCAGAATCAGTTAAATTACATACACTTCTGCACTATCATCACATTTCAATGTGACAGTCTCAATTACAGATGACAGTTTCTATTAAGGGAAAAAATGCACAGAGTTAAGAAAAAAAAAGTTTCTAGATCTGGCAGGTCTCAGGAAGAAATCCCAGCCCCATGCTAGCAGCACCTCGTTCTTGCTCATGAAGGCTTGGCCGGCAGGGAGGGGGGAAAGCCTGCTATGTCATTAATCACTATATCTTTCAGATATCTTGTTCTCAGAAGAAAAGCAATGAATCTGGAGGCCTCTGAAAAGCAGGAGCAGCATACCATCGTGCTTTGGCATGACTGCATGAGTATGACATAGTTGGACAAAAAAAGCCTTTTTTTTCCCCCTCCTGCAAGAGCCTCCGGGAATTCAGCTTCCTCTCAGTAACTCATGCAATCTACATAAAGCTATTTTTTGCCACAGGCGCTCAGTGCTGTGTGACTGAGCACTCTGGAGTAACACTTCTTGGTAACACTTATTCTTGGCAACCAAACAGCCGCTCGGAGGCTTGCTCATAAAACAGGCCCAAAACAGGGGGAAATGTCCAGGAAAACTGCCCAGGACTGGCTTTCCCAAAGCTTCACAATAGCCAGAGAGTAAAGGATTGGCCATTTTCTGCAGACATATTTCCTAACTTTCCAGGCAACTCCGCTACAAAGAGTGCTGAGCGGTTTCAGTGATGGCCGTGATGTGCGCTGAAGAGCTGGGCTGCCTGTCTTCTAGTCCATGGGGCTGCTGAAGACACGGACTGTAGTTTTCATGATGCAGACTCCAGGGGGTGAGATCTAATTTCCAGATGAGAGTAATGTTTTCTGATGAGTGCCTTAAGTCAGGAAATAGGAATAAGTTGTGTTTATTCAATGGAATAGAACTTTGAAATTGATTTAATCAAAAAATGTGAAGGAATTATGCCTTGCAACACCTAGCAAGGCAGCTGAATATCATATCTATTGGCAGGTAGAGAGGAAAAAAGAGAATGCACATGCAGGGTTTGAGGCAGGGGAGCTACCTAAACTCATGGCAGCTGAATACACAAGTAGGATTTGGTCGCGTGTTTGATACGAGGGTCCCCCATTCCCTCTACCCTCTGGTAACAGATATTTTGAGAGTGGGGGAGAGGAAAGGTGGGTGCATGCCATCAGCACCTCTCCCCACCTGATTTCCTAAATGAGGTGCTGGTCTTTCCTTTGTATTTCCTTTGAAAGAAGCACTCAGGATGCAGTCAGCACTCCCATCCAGACAGATTTCACAGCAAAGGACAGCGCTTGAGCGCAGAGAGCAGTTTGCAGCTCTGTCCATAAGCACAGGAGGAAATTCGGAACGAGCTGAGCCTGTTCCAGCTTCTGGAGCCAGGTCCAAGGGAGATGGCTTTGCTGGCAGCATCTACACTGCTACACATGGCAGTCACTATTTGATGGTGCCTTTTCCTGCTTGTGCCCTATTTTAGATGGCATGGTTAAAAGAAAAAAAAAAAAAAAGACAAGCTCATCTTCTGCACACGTTACAGCTGACACTTTTTCTCCTGTATTTACAGAGACCATGTGCCCTGGGAACAGAGGAACTATTCAAAGAACAGTATTGCAAAGAAAAGTCCCAGTATGCATAGTTCCCTCCTTTTTCTGCAAAAGAGTTCATTTAAAAACAGGCTTCTCCTGGGGTGACAGTACATGCAATGTAAGAAGGAACAAAAGAGTGGGGCTAGCACGGTCCAAGACCTAAGAGGTATTTTCACCAAAAGCAGGCCTTCCTGGGAGAGCCTGTGCAACCCATCAGCACCATCACATGCCATTAGCAGCATGCTGTCAGTTACTCACCACTACGAAATCGTATCATGTCAGATTAAACTTAAAAAATGAGGCATGCCAGTCAGCCATTTCCAATACCAGTCCTGGGTATTTTGGAGAGACCTCAAGGGATCCTCCCTCCCATGCACTCTGCCTACAGTGTCTTATGCTAGGTAGGTGCTTCACGATGCTCACCTGGAGCAGCTCCTGGCACTCCCTGAGCCCCCAAGGCCCCACTGCACATTTCCAGTTACAGGCACCTGTGGAGCTGGGCTGCTGGCACAGGCAGCACTCCTCCTCCTCCTCATCTTACCCAGGCCAAGGCAAGCAAGGGAGCATGGCTCTACAAACTGCGACAAAGCGACATCTCTATCCTCATGTACTAGGGCTTATTTCTGAAATGTAGTTTATTTGATTTGCCCTTTTAAAGAAAAGAATCTTACTTGATATTTTAAAATATTTTTAATTAAAAGAGTAAAAGGATTACTTTTTGTTATTAACTAATGAAGAACTATTTCTAATTTAAAAAAAAAAAAAAAAAAACCCAACCAAAAAAAGGTCAGTCATTATGTAAATCTTCTGTACTATAGAGATGCCTGGCTGCGACCCTACCATTGCACATGCAAGGCTTTCAGCACTGCAAAGCTGTGCTTGCTGCACAACCACCACAAGGTAATACTGTTTCAGAACATGATTAATATCTCAAAGTAACAGCTCATATTGCTCTGGCCAACTGTCAGATAATACGCTAGTAGGACAGCACAGATTTAATTCAGAAGGCAATTGAATCCTCTATGCAACAGCTCAGGCAAGAGCTAAACCAAGTGAACAGCTGTGAAGATCCACCCTTGCTTTCTCTAGCCTTGACCACTGCTAACGTGCAACAAAAATAATACCTGATTTTTTTTTATGATGGTCCATCACCAGGGATGTTATTGCAGTAAAGCTGGAAAGAAAAGACAAGACAGTAAAGTAGCAGAAAAAAAGAATACAAAGGAGAGGACTTGAAAGAGATGGGAGAAAACAAACCATCTTCCTAATCTTCATGTATTTTTAAAGGGGTATTTCCTGCAACAACACCTTTCCAGACTGAGGGCTAAGAATATGGTTTTGGCTAAAAAAAAGGCTCATCTAGTGGCCCTAAAAGTCTTCTGCAATACCCAGAGGGTGTCTGAAAAGCATCGAAGGAAAGGTAAAGTTCACAGTTACAGGACAGGCAAGATGGCAGAGATAACACCAAGCATGCTGGCAGCTCTCAGGGAGCGTCACGGTGTGAACTTCACTGTAAACATCTAATTCTAGAGACTTCTCATCTTCCAACATCCAATAAGAAACATCCCTCCTACTCCTGGGCGAGCAAAAGACAGAGAGCGGCTGGTTGACTTCAGCAGTCAAATTCCCTAAAACATACTGGATAACACTTCTTGCTTCCTCAGCAATGTTCTGTGTCTTATATTATGAGATTATTTTTCTTTTTAAATCCATGGATCAGAGTACCTATAAGCCCATCTGGGGCCAGGATGGAGAGCACAAAGCTGCAGTTAAATGTCAGCCCACAAGGCTGTAACCAAAACAAAGCTGAACTCAAATTTAAACAAACTGGTACCGCTACAGCGAGATGTTCCCCTGGTACTTTTGCTCTTCTCGCTTCTTCTGGCAGAGCCGGGCAGCGAGGCCACCCTCGTGCATAACATTCAGGTGAAGGTGAATTTTTAAGTTACTCTAACAAGCATTTAAGAATAGTCTCACTGTATCACAGTCACTGGGACCTGAGTACATATTTGAATTGCTCATTGCATAGGCATGGGTTTTTCAGTTGCCTCAAACAAAAAAATAAGTTATAACTTATAAACCTCCTGTAACTTATGCATGGAAAAATTTGACGGTGCATGTGGACAGAATCCAAGTAACATTAGAAAACTTTTTGCATAATTTCTGCACCATATTAAAAGCCTGAATCTTAGATACTTCAGAAAAGGCTCATTAAAGGGCTCTAGTATTGTTCTCTGCTAAATAATCTGTTTTATCACTCCCTCTCTCCTTGCCTATTCTTATCAAAGTCACCTACCCTGACTTTCCAACTACCTACACAAGAGTGGTGAAGAGAAACTTAGTATAAAAATGGATTCTCTTTATTTTCAACATTGACATACATTATTTCATTTACTGTACACAGAATTCAGAATTTGTGTTCAGCTGCACCATGACTGAGATGACATCAAAAAGGTAAACTCAGATGTTACAGCCGTAGAAAAAGAGCAATCGTGGTAAAGAAGCCAGAGACCTGCAAAACACGCTCAGAGCCTCATGCCACTACTGGAGCATGATACCGCTACTGGAGGCACAAGCACTTTTATGCTGCTCAGTAAATAGGAATAATAAATGCATAAAAATACTAGCAGCTGCTCTTTGTGACAGGGTCTGGACCAAACCACCAGCCAGGAAGGTAACTGATAAGATGCAAACTAATATTCTTTGCAACGTTGTTCTCGGCAAGATTCATAAGATCCACAGAAAAAGGACTTAGGCAGGTATTTCAAATCATGCAGGCAATTCCACAGTTTAATGAGGGCAAAGTGAAAGCAAAGAGAGATCTTTAGAAGAAAGATAATTGTCAATGTCAAAAAATCAAGCTGAGTCAAAGATAAATGCATAGCTTCCTCTAACAAGCAGGTTTATCACAGCAGGAACAGCACTCAGCATCAGCCTGCACCCACGATCTGGGGCTGTTCCCATGACACAGCTCCCCCAGGCTCGGCGGGAATGCTTCACACAGGACAAGCAGCCAAAACACAGCAGAGCACCCATACTTGTTAGTCTACGATGAGAGCTTACCTAAGCAATAGGAACAGACACAACTTCTCTCCCACACATACAGCATCCTTACACTTGACTCTTAATTCAGCATCTCATTGGATTACATTAGCAAATCTACAGCACAATCATAGAATCATAGAATCATTAAGGTTGGAAAAGACCTTTAAGATCAATGAGTCCAACCATCAACCCAACACCACCATGCCCACTAAACCATGTCCCTGAGCGCCTCATCTAGTTGTCTTTTAAATACCTCCAGGGATGGTGACTCAACCACTTCCCTGGGCAGCCTCTTCCAATGTTTAACCACTCTTTCAGTAAAGAAACTTTTCCTCACGTCCAATCTAAACCTCCCCTGGCGCAACTTGAGGCCATTTCCTCTCGTCCTATCACTTGTTACTTCGGAGAAAAGACCGACCCCCACCTCGCTACCAACTCCTTTCAGGTAGTTGTAGAGAGCGATGAGGTCTCCCCTCAGCCTCGTTTTCTGCAGGCTAAACAACCCCAGTTCCCTCAGCCGCTCCTCATAAGACTTGTTCTCCAGACCCCTCACCAGCCTCGTTGCCCTTCTCTGCACACGCTCCAGCACCTCAATGTCCTTCTTGTAGTGAGGGGCCCAAAACTGAACACAGTATTCGAGGTGCGGCCTCACCAGGGCCGAGTACAGGGGCACGATCACTTCCCTGCTCCTGCTGGCCACACCATTTCTGATACAGGCCAGGATGCCATTGGCCTTCTTGGCCACCTGGGCACACTGCCGGCTCATGTTCAGGACCCCCAGGTCCTTTTCCGACAGGCAGCTTTCCAGCCACTCTTCCCCAAGCCTGTAGCGCTGCATGGGGTTGTTGTGGCCGAAGTGCAGGAGCCAGCACTTGGCCTTGTTGAATCTCATACAGTTGGCCTGGGCCCATCGATCCAGCCTGTCCAGGTCCCTCTGCAGAGCCTTCCTACCCTCGAGCAGATCAACACTCCCACCCAACTTGGTGTCATCTGCAAACTTACCGAGGGTGCACTCAATCCCCTCATCCAGATCATCAATAAAGATATTGAACAAGACTGGCCCCAAAACTGAGCCCTGGGGAACAGCACTTGTGACCGGCCGCCAACTGGATGTAACTCCATTCACCACAACTCTCTGGGCCCGGCCGTCCAGCCAGTTTTTCAAGACAACAGAAAAGCCTCTCTGCAATGGATAAGAAAAACAAATGCTTCTACTTTTGCAGACATTTTACCCTAATTACATTTTAAAACAACCCATTAGTCCATACAGATTTTCCATTGAATGAATCAAATATACATGACATATGGTAAAGACACTACAGTGAACAAAACACAGTTTGGTCACCACATTAGAGCTTCAATTGCCCACCCAGGCACAGATATGTTCATTTGGGATGCCTGCAGTCCCAGCCTGCCTCGGAGGATGCCTGTTGGACAAATTTTGTTTTCACTTGCTCAGGAGCACAAGAGTGGCTGCACGCAAGGCCAGTGTTTCCCTTTGCCTTATCGGCAGTCGAGAGCTGATGCCCAGAGGAAACAATAAGTATCAGGAAAATATCACTGCCTTCCCTCCCAGCCTCCCAAGCAAAAGGCAGTGCATTTGAATTTAATGATACCATATTTAAGATGATATATTTAATAATCCCTGTAGTCCAACTGAAGCTCAACTCTAGGAGCTCCAAAAATCATGAACAGAAATAGCTGTGGCTTAGCCTCAGCTCCTTTGCAAAGAACAGCCCACCCGTGCCAGGAGGTGATGGGAGGAGTGCACCTTCACAGAAGGTAAAACTCAGACACTGACAAAAGCAATGTAATTTTATATGGTTGCTCATTATTTTTCATAAGAGAAAGCAAATAACATCTGCATGATACGACTCCTTCCAAATACAAGTGCACAGTGACAGCAAAAGCTCTGCCTTTTAACAAGCCTGGAACATTAAACCTCAGCTCTGATTCAAGGCCAGTTCTTAGTTTTCAGTCTAAAGTTCCTTTTCGTGCTATATATACACGTATATTCCAAGCATGAGTAAATTGCCTTGGGTCTCAGTTCACCCATTGCTTTGGGAATCATTTTACATTTGCAAAAGGATGCATGAAGATAGCCCAGAGTCTGATATGAACATCTTTGACTGTAGTATTCAACATGCCGTGCTCCTCAAGCTAATCCTCTTACTGTGATTAGCAGAAGAACAGAAGGGTTGTAAGGAGGGACTTAAATGGGCTTTGGCCTCAGTCGGGGTTCATAGCCCAGACTGGCTCCTACGCTTATTGTGTGAGTGGTCCAAACTGAATTTCAAAATCCCCACTAATTAAATACGTTTAAGGGATTGTTAGGAAGGAGAGAAGAAAAATAAAGCATGCCAGAGACAAAAAGAAGTTTATACTGTGCACGCTCAGGATGAAAGGAGTAAAATTTTAGGTGGTGGTGGTGTGGGTGACACAGTTACTGGAAAAACATGGCAGTGTGTCTGTGCACACCGAAGAACACACCTGGGAAGCAAACCACTGCTGCCTTCAGCGTCCAGGGCAAAATCACAGCTTCCAAGAGAAGGTAACACTTATCTATCAGCATCTGGATTTTAGTCCTGTTTGAAGCACAGTATGTCATGCAAGGAGAGTTACCGCAAACACCTTAAAAAGCTTCTGTTCACACAGTATGTTGGAGCTCAGCTCCAGTCCCATTGCTTCCCAGATCCCTCTTAGTGTTTACCTATTACTCACTCATTGCTAGTAAGAGAAGACTATAAACTATCCATTATTTAGAAGGCTTCATCTTCAGAAAGCTGCGTTGCACGAGTTAGCTCTTCTGAGCTTCATTTAGACCCATCTAATTAAAGCCAACTAAACCCACTGACCACACGTCATTCTTGGTAGCCAACAGTGATTCACATGTACATAAAAAACAACTCACCTGCTCTATGGTGAGACACAGCAGCTATTTAATAAAGAACAGCTACCGGTTACCCTATTGGCCCCTTTCTTTATTTCCTCCTTCAAATTTATCTGCACCTTCCCACCAAAAAGTCCGTTCAGGTCTGAATGTACTGTTTCACGATACAGATAACTTCATTCTGAAAACTAGTTCAAAACTATTAGATCCTGTTACAAAGCCCAAGTTTCATTACTTCTTCCTAAAGCTAGGCAAATTATATTAAGAAGTAGAACACTTAATTTGTTCCACCAAAGATGTTAAAAAATATGATGGAGTGAGAAATTAACTTTAACCAGCAACTTCAGCTTGGGAAAGTCCATACAGTTGCACTTCAATAGTACTATGTGGAAAAAAAAATTTCAAGAGAGGAATAAAGTACAAATGCAGTTTTATTATTAGGAAATGGAGCATCCTGCAGACAGGCAAAACAGTCTGCATTGAGCCGGCCTCTCCTGAAATGACTATCTGATTAATATCCCTTGCTGAGTCCCTCTGGACAGCTTCCTTACGCAGCCCCAGACTCGCAGAGAAGCAGAGCTCCCCCAGCTCTCCAGGGGCACCTTTAACCAGCCAGGCAAAGTCCCTGTGTTTTGCTAGGACTTTAGGTTACAGCTCTACAAAATAACCTGCAAGAACATACACAGAAAAGCCACATTAAGTGTTAAGGAATTGACTTTGATACTTCAGGAATCCCAGCAGAAGACGTTTGAACAGGATTTTCAAGTAGGATTTTAAAGTTGGAAAGTTTAACTTCAAGAAATATATTTTAAAGGATTGCCGGCAAACTCTGCAAAGACAGAATTGAATCTAGGTAAGCTTGCATGATTAACCAAGAACAGATCGGTAGTTTAACATTAATATCAATGTCATCAGTGCCCACAGGGGCTATAAGGAACTATTCCATCCTGCAAAACATAGCTGTTTGTGTTCACAGACAGCAAAAATGCACAGCGTGAAGGAGGATGCTACTGGTGGTGCATGAAACCGTGAGATTTCAAAACAAAGTGGACTTTCTGAAACAGAAGAGCACTCACTATCTCTGGAATAACAGCATCTAAGTATGACTGGAAGACTATTGCCACACATCTTGTCTCTCTAAGGCCCCACAAATTGGTGCAGGAATTTGAACTGACACATTTACCTGAGCAGCAAGTAATTGGATGTTTGACACAGTGTGGCAGTTTATCAGAGTAACATGACCATAACATGACATAGCACCAGTAGGATAAAAGGAATCAAACACACATCACAGCAAGCTTATTAACAAGGAATTAAAATCTTATTTTTTCAAGCAAGGTAACTTACCTGGCTGATCATCCCTGTAGTAGGCTCCTAGAGACAAATTACAATTTAAAAAATACTTTTGAAATTGATTTTGAGCTAATTTGTTGTCATTTTACACTTCAGAGACCTGCACTCTTCTGGAAGCATCTTTGTTTTCATACCAACTGTTGAAGTCTTCCCCTGTTTTTGACCTCGGCATTCAAGCATTTCAGATCTATCCAAATGTTGGCTAACATCCCTCTCTTTTACAAAGACAGGTGACTGCTGGCAGAACTCAGTCTGGTCATCTCAAAGCCCCATGATGTACATATTTTTCACAGACGCAAAGAATAAACAAAACTCAACAGGTATAAATTGACATTATTTGCTAGCCTGGGGCATTTGGCGTTAGCTGGGGCACCAGGGATGCTTTCCCGTGCGAACAGCAAGCCTTCCTCCACATGGACTGCAGGCTCCGCTCACCGGGATGTCTCCGAGATGAGCAGCGCCCCACGCCTGCTGGACGTACTGTGCTCGCCACTAGCCAGGAGCACAAAGCCAAAGGCAACAGGCTTTAGGGTGCTGAAAAGATAAACCAGCTGCCACCCCTGTTTCAACCTTCTCTAGGAAGCGATGGTTATGGATATATTGAAACAAAGAGGTGCTTGTTAACTTGATGAACATGACCGCGTGAGGCTATGGTTTTAGTCCAGTGGTATGACATTTGAAGTGGACCGACGAACCCTACCTACTTGGGTACAGCAAAAAAAAGATCATCTTTAGCCTTTGCAAAGAACAGAATGAACTGAATATTAATTTTTTCTCTTCTTGCAGAAACACCCCCTAAAATCAGTGATGAACAAACTTCCCCAGACCCCATAAACCTGCCACAGCCACGTGCGCTGCCAGTCACCGGCCGGCTGCATGTGCAGCACCCGCCACATGTTACCGTGTTGACAGTCAGGATTGCTCTTCTGTCCTGATTCATTTCTGAAGGGGGAAAACTCTCTTTGTTGGTTTTCAGCTGTGAATTTTATTTCTCAGACTTCCATTAGTAGTGACATTTACATGAATTATGTATTGGAGAGAGAAAAGTTTTTCTTTTTATGATAAAGCAGATCATGAGATACGTGGTTGATTTTTCTTTAAGATATAATCTAATTCCAAAAGCTGCAGTGAGAGCACAAAGCGTATCTGATCGCTCAGAGCTGCAATGTTCGATTTTCCTTGTACGGTGCACATATTCAGGCACAGAAGAGGCCATCAATTTTGTGCCCCAGCACCGAAGATGAGGCACTTAGTGTGCATTTTAGACATGGTAACAAAAGGCATTCACACAGAGCATACAATAAGACCAAAGAACAAGGAAAGAGAAAAGTGCTAATAAGAGACACCAGAGCAGCATTTCTTATGGCATATCACACGGCATTCTCATTTATGCTGGTTTCCTATTGCCCCTTCTACCCTGAAGATATGCTTGAGTTGTCTTTATGGTTCAAGAGGAACCCTGAATGCAGGTTTTAAGCATAAAGCTTTACAGAGGCGTTGGAACTTTTATAGAGGTCTACAAATGTACTGACAAAAGATATGTATATTTTGTTTCTATTTTTCTCTCCATCATCTTCTAAAAGAAGTCGTCACAAGATTTGTTAATGGGAATTTGTTAATGAGCTCTCCAACCACGACGAAAGATGACTATCAACACAATGCTGAGACAGTTTGCTGTATTGCCCTTCACCCTTCATATTTAGGGACTATACTGCTCACCCCACATCGTCACAAAGAAAAATTTACACAAAATTTCTTCACAAAGAAAAAGTTTTAATAGCATGCCTTTTAAAACTAGTTTAAACTTAAGAATTCCTTTTAGGCTGCCAAAAAAAAAGAAAAAAGATACAAAAATACATTTCTGTCTTGATAATAGAATTATAGCTAAACCTGTAGGGGGTAACAGTAGATGGCAACAGCATTTATTCCACGTTTCACTTCAATAGCCACCTACCCCAGAGCAGATGTGATGCACAGAAGCAGGTCTGTATTGTGTGATAATACCTTTAAATACTGAAGTTCTCCACTTCCTTTCACTGGTATTTGAGAGAAGTAATATCATTGGCACTGAGCCAAAACCAGAAATACCCAGAGCAAAACTGTAGTGACGTGAAGGAAATCTAAGGTTGATGATGAGGCAGCCACTAAACAGAGGAATTGCCTTTTCGAGGTTTGTTGATGTGGATTTCAGGGATCACAGTCCAATTTTCAATAGGGAGCACAAAGTCTCACGCTACCATCCCTGCGAGCAGGCCCACTGAAAACTTCAGATGGGGTGTGAAGTTTTACACACCAGTGAGGTCTGTCGATTGCTATGGCCCAGCTTGTGCACTTTTACATAAAAAGTAGAGAATGAAATGACTGACAGCACACAAGTGGCACCTCCCAAGCTGAGTTAAGTCTCTTTAAGTGATTGTCTCTTTCTTACTGTAAATTCTTAACTAATATGTTACATACTATGGATAAACTGAAGATCAGCTGTCATATTGGTTTCTCCTTAAAAATTTACCCTTCGCTCTCATCACTGAGCTGCTGGCTGTGATATTTACTGCTCCAAACACAATTCTTACATTCGTTAGGATTGCAGTGCTGTACATGAGCCAAGTAGGTTTAAAGTATTTTCTCAGGCTACTTCTGTTTAAGAAGCTTTAAAATTTCTTCTTCAGCAAAGTGGGAGCTGAAGTTTCCTCTCTCACAGCTCTCTGCCAGGCTGTCACAAGCCACCACGCAGTCTCTGGAGAATTCACACACCCTGAGGATGTGCCGCCAACCAACATGAAACGTTCATCCTGAGCATGGGAGGATGCACATGAATGCACCTGCAGATCATTCCTAGTGTCTTGACTCGAGAAAGGAAACATCGCTCCCAAACTCTAGGTTCTCCTATGTAATTGATATTATGATACTTCTGTTTTTCTTTCATACTAAGAACAGATTTCCAGCAAACTAAATGCGCAATGTTGATACATAAATCCTCATAAGTTCATCTGTTACATGAATATTTTATTCTGGCTTCACTTGAGGGTTGGCTGATTCTACTCCTCCTTTTGTCCCATATAACAATTTCCACTTCTTGTCCGCCCAGGTGCTTTGTCCAATGACTACAGCTATAAAAGGTATCTACTCCA
Source organism: Aptenodytes patagonicus (assembly GCF_965638725.1). NCBI lineage: Eukaryota > Metazoa > Chordata > Aves > Sphenisciformes > Spheniscidae > Aptenodytes > Aptenodytes patagonicus. Next base: position 14,244,215 of record NC_134955.1, read on the forward strand.
GGAGGAAACACCTAAGGATGCAAGATGGCAGAGGAGAGGTAGTGGCTAAGGGACTCCCTTCTCAACCCGCTTCCTCAACGTGCTACCTCCCCTTAAGAGCAGACTTAGTAATCACTGTCAACAGCGGTTCAGGGCATCACATGCCGTCCGTCTCCTGATGGCAGATCAGCCCACAGGGCTTGAGACGGCTCTGCTGTGAATGGAGAGAGGAGCTGCTCTTCAGTATAGTCAAAGTGCGCTCAATGCAGCAAGCCTAGGAAGGTAAGAAGTGTACATGCTTCAGGATTTCACAGCTGCTACTTCAAAGAAGAAAAGGAAAAAGAAATTACAGTTTCCCTAAGAAAGCCCTTTTGGATGAAGTTTAGAGGACAACCCCTATTTACTCTTTGGTGACAGAATGTCCCAGAAAAGATCAAGGTAGAGGAGTTTAAAAACCTTCAAAAATGAGATTTAAGATCAAAACCCTCCAACACCATGACCCAAATACACAATCACAGCTTTTCAACACAGGATAAAAAAGGCAAAACAGAAATAGCAGCTTCAAAAGGGAGCCGTGAATAACGCTTCTATCCAGAATAGACCAAAGAGATCAATAGAAAAAAGTTTTCGGCTGTTCAACAGTTGAAACATCCTGGGAGTAAGTTCCCCAAAATATACTTCCACATGCTAGCAGATAAAACCTACATTAATCACAATGTGGTAATTCATGAGCCCAGCATAGCTGCACTAAAGGTCTCCAGGAAAAAAATAGAAGAGTATGGAAATTAAGCGAAGAGGATAGGGGAGAATGACTGTGAACGTAGTGGTCTCAGGAAGACACGTGAAGAAGCAGGGAGGCAACTGTGGCTTTTACTGCTTCCACAGCTGGCATTTTTTTGTGGTTTGTTGGTTTTGTTTTTGTTTTTGTTTTTTTTTTTAAAAAAGCAACACTAACATCTTTGTTCATGCATAGGTATTCAGTTTGCCTGCAGGTTACCCATTCCTTCTGCTGCAAAACTTTCTACTGCTCCTACAGAAAACCCTTCTGGACTAGCCGTTCAGTTGTGACCCTCCTCATATGAGCTATGCACAGTCCACTGACACCTGAAAAACCTTGCAAAATCTTGCAGTTCACCACTGCCTTGCACAGTTTCTCCAAAAGCATACCACAGATTCCCAGTCTGCAGTATTTGCCCGTCTATTTGATTTCAAACTGATCTCCTGTGTCCATGGGCTGACTGAATTCTGCACACTTTCCTAAATTGTGCCTTCCCAGAGCTTGGATTCAACTATGTCTACGGTATCAGAGCTCCCTCAAGCCTTCATGAGCACCATTTTGAACTTCAGTGGTCAAATTTGGGTGGTGTTGAGAGTTAATTTTTTTGTCCATCTGGTGTCCAGCTGCTGGAAGTGGTATGAAGGAATCAGGTGGCCCAGCTCACAAGAATGGCTCTTCAGTCTTATAGCAGCTAAAACCTATTCTCCATTTTCACCTTCCTATCATATTAATGACACTGAGCTTCCATTTCCACCAGGGTATGATGGGAAGCGCTCTGTAAAACCGTCACTTGTCACCTCAATTTCCAGAGAGCTCCAGCACGAGGAGGCTTCTGAATACCCCATCTTCTGCTGCTCATTTCACTCCTGACACTGGATGTTTTCAGTAACTGCTTGGCTGCATGTTGCCTAGAGGAAGTCAGCTTCACACAGCGTTCAAGTTCTACCTGATCAGTGCTGGGTACCACCAGCAACTGCCATGGCACGGAGCAGAGCCCCTTGAAAGTACAATTCCCTGCATACAGACCACGAACTCCTACAGAAATGCATTAAACCTAAATAAAATTCATCACAGGTTAACCTGAAGAAAGTACTACACAGCAGCTCTTACACCTGCATGGATAACATTTGAAATCAGTGAACTAGGATGGGTGGATGCTTCCCGAAGAGCTCAATGGGGAAATGCTCTGTTAGTCCCCGTGCAGCATCCCCGAGAGTGAGGTGCTGCATGAACCCCAGACAAAGCTGGGGGGAGGCAGCAGGAGTACTGATGGGTGACAGTCCAGTTGCTGAAACCTGCAATGGTGCTGGAAACCAAGATCATGAAAAAGGGCAGGTTTGGCTCTGCTCTCGAAGATGCATTTCTGCACACCTGGGGGCTATAAGCATGGTGAGCAGGTAGCACATTGCTCAGAAGGAAGAGAAACCAAATAGAAATGAGTAGTAACCATCCAGAAAACAGCGTATCACTAAGGACAGAGGGTGAAGAGTGGCATTATCTTACTTGAGGAATTAGCTGGCTGTCTTCAAAAGTCCCGAGTGTTTCTAGGACTTTCAAAATATCTCCATTTTTTGTTTAAATCATTACCTATCCCCTGGATTTCCGCTGGCAACATCCAGGGTGATGAGGAAATTATCTCAGCACTGAAACTGGAGGAAGGCAAAGACGTGCCTGAGATAAGGCTGGCCTTTTAGGAAGGCCAACAAGTCAGATGGCATGGAAATGCCATATGCGGTCAGTAAGAGCCTTTTCACACACAAACTGGTCTAGTTTTGGGGGGGGGGGCGGGGAAGCTTTCCTTTGGTTAGAAGAGCATCTGAGGTGAACTTTGTTGAAGAGTCTCTTCTCATTGTATGGGGCTCCCTCACCTCGGGTTTCGCAGTCAGCGTTTGGACTTTCTCTTCACTCCACAAACTACCTGCAGGAATGAGCAACAGTTTTCCTGTAGAGAAATCCTGCACAGGAAGTCCAAGGGAAGACCGCAATCACAGGACCAAATGCTGAGGTACACAACAAATGCCAGATAAACGCCCCCTAGAAAGATGTCCATGTGCTGCACACAGGTGCTTTCATCTGCAAGGCACATGCTTGGCCATTTAGAAGGGACATAGAAACTCCCCTCTTTTCCATGGGTTTCCACCATTGTGTATCTTACGGAGACCAGAGGCCAAAACCTCTGTTTAATTCCCTTCATCTGATTTAATTGACGATGAGCATTTTTTAAAATAATAGATGCAATTGTATTTATGGGAGGCAGCACCTGCTCCATCAGCCCTGTCCCTCTGTAACTGCAATGCTGATTCATGGAGGCCAACACCAAGAGGAGACACCCGGGTATGCACCCAGAGGAGCAGTCGTCGGCTTTTGCACAGTGCTTGGCTGTTCACGGTGCTGCCTCAACGCATCCGTGTAGACAGGTATGTGCCTAAACCCCTATGCCTCCAGGGAAATGCAGGGGGGGGGGAGAGAGAGAGAGAGAGAGAGAGAGAGAGAGAGAGAGAGAGAGAGAGAGTGTAACACAAGCAAAAAAGCACAGTGACTTCTGCAGGTCATGCAGTAACAAGTAACAGAGCTAAGAATTGTAAATATTATGTTTTTACTCAACAAGAAAACCCCATCAGTTATGCTTTCTTTGCTGCCAGCCGATATTGGAGGAGCTCTGGCCTGAAACACTCTGCCACAGAGCAGCTACCCCAAAAGCAGCATTTTGTGGTCACTGGTGAGGAGGAATAACCCAAGCATTATCATTTGGTTTCCCAGGAGTCTTGTAAATGAGGTAAGCGTCATTAACCCTGCTTTATGAGCAGCAGCATTTCTTGCCCAAGGTTACAAGTGTCCCTTGAGGAAGAAGCAAATTATGTTATTTAAGTTCACCAGCAAAGCTCCTGCAACCCACTACATCAGAGCACAACTTTCATGAAATCTTGCAATAACTTCATGTTCCCATCCAAACCCCAACAGTCATGTACATAGTCATGGGACAATCGCAGTCTGCGGGGGCTTTGTGTGAGCCTGCAGGTCAGAAAGGCATCCCGCGTCCTGCCAGAGCAGGGCCTGGACGGGAGAGCCCGTGTCCCCAGGCTTCAGCACGAACCGCAGATACTCAAAACAAGCACCTCCTGTTTCCTTCCCTCCCTGGCAGAAAGTTCCCCCAAACCTTTTTTTTGTTGTTGCTCAGTGAGACCAAATATGGGGCAGTGAACATGCTCCGAATGCAAGTGACAGCCACGGGGGTTTTGGATACAAAAGAGTTAGCTCCTTCTTCTGTCATGGGCCTGGGCACAAGAGGGGTGTGGGAGGACAAGCTCAGTGTGCGAGAACAACTCTGCACCATTTTTCAGAAAGGGAAAACTCTGAATAAAAGCAGCGATTCACTCCTCAGCCTCCCGGCACTGAAAAATACATACAGTACGCAGGCATCGGTTCACGGAGCTTGGATTTATTAGGAAAAAATCTCGAAATCTGGAAACTGGCCACCAAAAAAACAGCCTGGGCACTGAAATATTGCATTTCTTCCCCTAGATGCAGTACGAAAGCCAAGCAGGGTAGACACACAAGTGCAGCACACCTCCTGGATGCAAGGCTAATAAACAGTAATCAGCGACTTCTCTGTCATGGTAAGGAAGACTGAAAACTGCAGAAATAGATCACAAGCAATACATAAGGTTAAATCAAAAGGCAATAGCACTGGGAGAAAGCATCCAAGAGGTGTTTTTGTGAAATTTCTGGATTGTTTACTGTAGGGTTAGGATATCAAAACTGCTGCAAACTTGGACTGCGTGGGACAGACCTGAGCACTACAGGCTCTCAATGCAGCTGTTTCTGAGGAGATGGCATCAGATGGAAAGCATCCTCTGTGTGGGGGAATATATGCATAAAAACACGGCTTGTTGTGTAACTCAGCTTTGCATATACATAAACATATACACATTTTTTTAAAGAAGACACTGTTCCCATTGCCACCACTGTATGCATCTGTATATATTTTCTGCTGAGGCAGTATGAATGTACTGAAAATGAGTGAAACTCTCTAGATGCACGTATAAACCATATAAACCCATGCACCCGGGGAGTATGGGTGACACTGAATATGTGTTTAAGCACTGAAAACCACTTCCAAAGGTTATTTCTTCAGAATATTGTGGTGGCTTACAATAGTGATTCAGTGAAATGCTAATACTGCTTAGCATCTGGCTCCATTTCAGGTGTAACATTTACACAGACAAAAAGTTAAAAAAAAAAAAAAAGATATGAAGTTTGTACCTTTTTTTTTATCCAGGCTTGAATCTGTCAATCACAACTGTGACTCACATAAAAGCAAAACTAATGCTACAATAATTTTCCATTCCCCGGAAGAGGAAAAACACGCATACATAGTTGCATCTTGATATGAAACACAGTGTGAATATTTCAGCTGTCTCAGTGAGACACCTAATTCAGCCCCCTCAGCTCTGTGGTACCTGGGCTGTACACAGCATTCTTCACAGCTTTCGCTTGAAAATATTACTCTTTAGCCACATCCTGGCTCCCTGGCCCCTTCCTTTCCCAAGCTTTAGTTTATATTTGTAGAATATAGGTGCCGGCTTTGAACAGTAGTTACTAGAGATCCCCTTTCAGAAGTCTAGGTGACTGCTCAGGCAATCACTGCATCTCAGTTGCCCTGCTCAGAGGAGAGAGCCCGGGAAACCTTTGTCTTGTACTGCTCGGGGCTGGGAGTAACCCCCAGTCCTGCCGCAGCAGGGTGAAACTACCGCCCTGGGTTCCAGACAAACGCCTACTAAACAACAGCAAATGCCACTGCTCGAGTCACTGAGAAACCGGGGTGCCTCAAATGTCTTTCAGACTGTAAAAGCAGCATCAGTAAAGGTTTATGCTTTCCTGAAGAGGGCTCTCTGTCTCAGCTTATAAAAACAGCTTGCCAGTTTTACAATATCAGGAAGGAAAAAAGAAAAAAAACCAACAAACCAAAACAAGATAGACAATACCTGTTGTAACTCCATCTACTGTACGACATGGTCCTGTTGCTGCCGACACCATCCATCTCTGGCTCGGCTACGGCACTTCCAGCATTGCTTGCCTCCCACAGGCGCCGGCTGCCAGGTTTAGAAATCAAACACCTGCCTGAAGACAGGCCCACCGCAGGGATGCGGGCAGATGCTTCCAGCCTTGCACGGACGGGCCAAAATTCACCACCGAGCGGTGGCTTCACATCAAGCTCTGGAAACACGGAAGAAACCACTGCCCGCGCCGGGGAGGGAGGGATGAAGGGAGGGGGAGGCTCCCAGGGTCCCTGATGAGGGGACCGGTGGCAGGATGCTCTCAGCCACCCAGCAGACACAAAGGCGCTCAGGTAATAAACTGGAGCAAGGGTGCTAAGCTGCTTAAGAGATATTCAGGGAAGCCGTGCTCGGGCGCAGCGGCTTGCATACCTCCTGCTCCAGCACACACGCTGTATTTATTTATTTATTTATTCTGGTTGCCACAGATACGGGTACATCGCTCTGACATCAGCCATCTCCCACCCCACCACAGGTCCCTGAGTCCTGCCAATGTGATCTTCCAGGCAGACAATGATCACATCCCTTGAGTGTAGGGGCAGCGCTGGGAGCCGGCCACGGTCAGGCAGCTCCACAGGATCACCTCCCCTCTGGGGACACAGCCCCACCGCTCATCCTGCCGCACCACCTGCTGCAGCCCCTGCAACCAACAGGTCGGTGTACAGACTTCTCCAGGGGTCACTTGGAGTACAGCAAAAATGCTTTGTATACACCATTTCAGTTGCTGGTTTTGCACAGCGCACAGCCCCAGTTTGCCCCAGAGCAGGGGCGTCAGCGTGACATCCGTCCAGCCTCAACGTGACACTTTCTGAGCGCAGGTCTCGGGCATAGGACCAAAAGCCAAGCCACGCTTCATGACCCCCGCCCGTGTTTCCCTGGTGGGGACCAGCAATGTTCAGTGTCAGGGCCTGTGCTGAGGACCTGTGGGTCTCTTGCAGAGGCATTTCTCACCTCCATCAGCTGCAGGCAGCACAGGGTCTGCTCTGCTCCCAGGTGCCCATGCCTGCCCACTGGTAGGAATCAGACCTTACTTGCTCACTGAATATTTTCTGATCAGGTCTGATAACCTTAATATGAGGGGACTGTGCAACAGTACTTCAAACTGAACCACTTTACAGAAAAAAAAAAATCTCCCTTCAAATTCACTTGTGGTTTTCCTTTCAGAAAAAAAAAAAAGTTCAGCAGAACTTGCATAGCATGTCTGCATTTTCAAGCTGTTTTATTGCAGGTCTGCCTTCAAACTGTGCAGTAGTTTCTTGCATTTCCTCTTAAAATATTTGCTTGCCATCAGCTTCCCAGTGCCACACATTTGTGAAGTTTTGTTGCTGAGGTGCACAGCTGTGCAATGACAGGCACACAGAGACAGCTGGATCGTGTCCCTCTGGACAGGGCACCCTTCATAGCACCTACCAAAGAGTTTGGTTTGGGCAGCAGATCTCAAAAGCAAGCCTTACTGACAATGCTCAGTGCACGTGCCCAGGACAAGAAAGATGTCTGCAGGGTCAGGTGTAGGCAGGCAGAAGTTTGTCTCTTCAGAAGCTGTTTCAGAGCTGCCCAGACCTCGCTGTGCACAGCTGTGCTCAGGACACTGCCTCCCACTCATGGCTCCAGGGCACTGCGCTCTGCCCTACACCTCACTCCTGATTTAAGGAGTTAGAGCTTCCCAATGGCCCATAACACCATGGGTGCATGGAGCTGCTGAGAGGACCTGACTACACCTTGGCCAAGAGAGGTGCTACCAGAAGCAGTGCCAGGTCAGCCGAGTCAGCCCCTGGGGTGACCCAGGATGTCTACGTACACACACAGGGGATGGGGGGACTGCTTTCAAACCATTCCCGGACTGCTTCGGCTCTTTGGCCCGCATCAGCATCTCCTGGCCCCTTCCCTCACTGCAAGACCAGCCAGGTGCCCAGCCCTGCTCTTAAGCCGTGTGATGCACTCGCAGTTCCTAAGGGTAAGACCTCCCAGTGGAAATGACTAAAAATCCCAAACATGCATAAATAAGGACTGGAAGGGACTTGGGTTAATCAGTCCCAGTCCCTCATCGCACAAACAAACTTATCTGATGAGTGATCTCAGGCTGAAGCTGCAGAGGCTGGTAGTGAAGAGCTCCTAGAAGCTCCTAGAGCTCCAGAAGGTAGATGAAGCTCCTAGAGCTCCACCCTGCAGACAGCCAGAGACCTTCCTGTTTCTAGCTCAAAGGTATTCATGGACCTTGGTCTTTCCACTTGGTCTTTCACCATTCGGTTCCTTTAGTTCCAGTTCAATCCTCTTTCTCTTGAATACCTGCCATCAATCTTTTCATTTCCAGTCTTTATTTCGGGAGGGTGAATGGGCCAAACCCTTAACCCCTTCATGTCAGGATAGGCAGAACCAACCTAAGAGCTTTTCATGTACCAGTTTTAATCCAAATCAAACCTTCCCTGAATATGGGTGATATTTGGCCACACTTCTTTCAAACAGGGAAAACATCATCCGTGTTTCCTCAAAATGGCAATTAAGTTGCCTGAGCCTAACACTCATAACTGCGTATATGCCATTAGTTTATCATCCCGACTTCTGTTACAGATGCTGTTGTTGATGTTACGTATAGACAGCATGTTCCCATTTATCTCATTTATAACCCGCATTGAGTGACCTGGATGAAACAAACAGTCTGGAAAGCAGAGTTAGTCACAGCACATCTCCTCCACCTACCTGCATCTGCTCACTGCTGTGCTCATGCTAAGAAAATTGTAAATGGGCAAACTGAAATCTGACCATTTACTTGGCTGGTAGATTGCTCAGGCCAATGTTTTCCACACCGGAGCAGCTGAAAATCACCCTCATGAGCCCCTGCATCCCAGGGAAGCCTCCATCAGAAACAAACGCTTTCAAGGCATATCAATAAGAGCAAGGAGCACAAGTTAGCTGCCAGAGCATGGACTCTCCTCTCCACGTGCCTCACCTGAAGCATAGCTCGCTGGCATCTCGGGCTCATTCTCACTCATCCTGGACCAGAGCGTTGAGCAGGAGAATGTCAACCGCAGTGGCTCATGCTGAGCCAGGGGGAAACGCAGCCGTATACCCAGAGTTGTCTTGTCCCAGCGGCCTCGTTTCCTTATACTGTTGTTGGAAATGAAAGCTGTCCTGGCACGCTGAGGCAGGTGGGTTGCGAAGATTTCAGGTTGACCCTGCCGAACCTCACGGCAAATACCTCTGTTACCCTCTCCACATGGGTAACAGAGTACTGTTTTGGCAGACCACTGCTTTGAGAACTTGCCTGTGCCAGCTTCGGGAGACCTCTCCACACACATCCTCAGACAAGAAGTGCTCAAGAGTAAAAACAAGTGCAATCTCCACTGCTCTGCTGCAGGTGAACAACAGTTTGAGACTCCTCAGAAAAATACTCCGGGTGGCAGATTTAGCCTCCTAGGACACAAGTTTCTCCCTGCTCCTGCACGTGGATGGCAAGCTCCCTGAATGCAAAAACCTCTCAACTCTTCCTCTCAGGAGTTTCTCAACCCCCATGTCACTAATTCAAAACAAACACTAATGACTTTGACAGTGAAGCCTTTGCCTGTGATTAACTGTGAGTATCTACAGCTCCTGCTGGGCTGCGGCTTTCTTCTGCAAGTCTCCCGGCTCTGCTTCTGCCACCTGACCCCACAACTCGCATTGCTGACAATATTACTTCAAACTTGAAGTTTTCAAAAAAGCTTTGATGGGGAAGCTGGGGCGCTCATAAGCTTGTGCAAGGTGAAGAGGCACAAATCAGATCCACGCTGGAATTCAGTCGGAAAGAGAAATGTTTTTCTTGCCATTTGCTCTGCTCTGCTACCAGTGCTGCAGGGCGTGTGTCACCATGTGTTTGTGCATGGACATGTCTGCACACACCCAAAATGAGTCACGTCTGCTCCCTGTTTCAAGAGATTCCCCCTGCACACTGCAGATACAGGGGCATCTCAAAGTGGGTGTGTTTAATCCAGGGGGAGCAGGAGGGCTAGGCTTCTGGATTACAACACGTTAATGCTGGAACAGTAATAAAATTTCAGTTCTTCGTTACAAGCGTTGGAGAGCCACACCACAGAGCGACCATCCGAGTGCCAGCTGGGTAAAAGTTTGGAACCGAGCACCGAGAAAGCACAAAACCTTCCTTTTTTCAGGTGTTTAGTATGGGGCAAGTGACCTTGCCACCCAAATATACATGATCTGGAATATTGGCTTGAGCTATTGAAATATCACGGAAATTAAACCGGCAGCAGCGTTGAAGTAAACAGACTCTTCCTGCATTATATGCTGGCATATACCATGCTGCAAATGAGTGACAAAGTAGCTGCTAAGTCACTGGATGATGCCTAACATTTTTAACAGTGGAAAGTCAAAAAACCCAACATAGAACATTTCCAGATTAGGGATTCTTGAAGTAATATGAGGTTTAAGTGTACATTTTGGGCATCCCCAGGCAGATTTTTTTTTCCAGCAAAACATTATGTTCACGACCAACCATCTGTCCCATCATCAGGTGCCTACGGCTGCAGAAGCTGCCCCTTCGTGACAGCCCAGCCCAAGTCCGGAGGTGACCTCTGGAGAGCGACAGACAGGTCTCTGTGTCTGTCCAGCCAGAAAGGCACTGGCTAGAGCCAACTACAGCATTTGCTTTCCTGTTCCAGAAACCCAGCACGCTGAGTGAATGAATTGCCAGGATCTCCCTTCGTATCAGATGGGGCTCGAAGCTGCACCTGTCAGCACTGCTCAGATTGTTTTCTAGCCACGGCTATGAAAGGTTCCTCAACGAGATTATGAGTCTTTCAGCACTGACAATTAGTGCTTACACAAGCGAGGATTTTTGCAAGGCCTCGGGGCTGCTGCCTGGAGGGGACGATGCTCCTTGGACTGCAGGCGGTGCCCTGTGACGCAGACCTGCACCAGGGGCAGCAGGGCACTAAGTGCCCCTTCCCTGCTGTTTCAACAAAAAAATTCCTCCTCTCCTCTTCCTCCTGAAGGACTGCCCATGTTCAAGCCTGTGGCCAGCCAATCTCCAGGTGATGAGGAGATGAGGAGAGGAGAGAGTGAGGACAGAGGACTCCAAGCCACAGGCAGAGACCTGGCCTCCTAAGCACCGTTGTGAACAGGAGCTTTTTCAGAAAATCATCGTAGCGTGCTTTGAGACACCCGCTGCCTCTGGCACGCTGCTGGGGGAGAGTGCCAGGGCGACGTTTATGAGATACCAGCAGGAGACTATTGCAACCCAGCATGCGCGTCAGCTCCAAAGAGACTCAGCCTGACTTGAACAAAACATGCATATTCTCCAATAACCAGACAGATTTTAGGACAGCAACAGGAAAACCTCAATAAAAACTAGTTATAAACCCTTTGACACCTGGGCAAACACCTTTGCATCCCTCTGCAGAATAAATATCTGGGCTGCACTAAGAAAGAGACTTGGGTTTATACCTAAGCCCAAACACAGTGATCCCCGGGGTTTAAGCACGCCCCTGAGTGAGGTCCATAAAGCAAGTCAGCAGAGCCTCAAAGCTACTCATACCCTCTCCTGACAGATGTAGGAATTAAGAGCCTCAATCATTTGTCGGCACCACTTGCTGTTCCTGCAGCTAAAGGTACTTGGCTGGCAGCAACGTGAGATGCTACACATGCCCACGGGTGCAGGAACAGCGCCGCAGAGCCTGCCTCCTCGTGTGGGGCTTTGCCGCCTTAAAAGAAGCATGAGATGCCTGTGAAAAAACACTACATAATTTTACAGGAGGGAAAAAAAAAGCAAAGACAGGCTGCAAGGTATATTATGTCCTACCACAGCAGAAGAAAACAGCGTAAAAGCATCTGTGCCGCTGGAGAGCAGCTAGCCATAATGAGGAGAGACACATACCAATGGGACGAGCAGTGGAGACTCCAGGCCACCTAACATCTGTGCTGGGGACTAATAAGCCAGTGCCTTGAACAATATAATGTTTTATACTGGGGAACTAGGGAAGAATGCTGCTGTTTGTTTTTCCACATGCCCTCATATTACCCTGCCAAAGTAAAGCTCATGAAAGTTGGGCTTAACGATTTTGCCTGAAAAGAGGGTACTTACATCCTTAAGAGCATCTGGCATATTTCTGTATTTCATCTTCCTTTCAAAGGATAACGCAGCTTCTAAAAATTCCCTCCAAGAGTCATTATAATTTTACTCTGCTCCCGATATAATAAACAACTTCATTCGTCAGTCTCCAAGCACTTTGCAAAGAAGCCAGCATCATTATTTACATCTTACAGAAAGGAAACTGAAGCAGCACAGCTTTCCCAACAGCAACCAAGAAACCACGGCAGACACCCATACTGCCTACAGTCTCCCGAGTCCTGCTCCAGCAACCTGTGCATTGCGATGCCCCCGAGTCCTATGCATGCACAGGACGACACCGAGCCTCTGATAATCTCTTGCCTGGAAGTGTTTAGAAACCTGTCCTTTCTGCCAGCGTGCAATCCATGCTTATTTCAAAGTCCCTCTCTTTACAAATACAAGGAACTGGTGCTGTGCTCACGAGAACTTGACTTCTTTCTTCCTTTTGAGCGAGTAGAAAATACTATATTTATTCTATATACTAGATGTATGCTATATTTACTCTATAGAAAATACTATAATTACTAAACCAGAGAAAGTCCATAGTAGCATGGGTGCTGATCTGTATTTTTTAGCGGACTCTGCTTTCCTCATGGAGCATATTACTGAAAGGACTGCATGCTGGTTTCATCCATTTGTGCAGTCCTAATTGCTAAGGCAATCTCTTAGTAGCTCATTAGCTCTTTTCATCCCCTACTCATCTCTGTAATATTTGTTAATTTCCCACATGTACAGAAATTCTTGTACTTCAAACTTGAGATTGTGCTGACAGATGGTTATAGCGGCCTTCAGCGAAGCATTGCTCCATTAATATGAGTAAAAAATGAAAATTGTTTTGACCATTCAGAACTTTCCTTGGGTTAAAGAAGGTACAAAGCTGCTCTGGACACTGATGCTACATTCAGCCATCCCCCTCCTTTGGGGCACTAGCAGCTCCCCGACGTTTACCTTGGGCCAGGAGCCAGCTTGCAGCTCCACTCTTTGGGAAAAAGCACAAAAAATTTGACACAGTGCATCTATCCAGCCTGGTGCTCGCTGCATACAGGCTTTGCGTTTCAAAAAGTTTTGGTTCTATTAGTTAAGAGGCCCTCATGGTGCTAGGTTGTACCTGGGCATGCAATTTGAGAAGGCAGTGCTCTGCTCATGTAGATCTTACTGTTCGCATGGAGCATCTAACAACAGAGATATAAAAACTAGAAAAAAGCGGGGAGGAGAGCGCAAAAAATGGCGTAAGAGAGGGCCCAGGAGAGGCAGAGAGGAAAGATGCATAACTGCAGCAGGCAGCGACACAGAAAGAAGCTGGGTGAGTAATGCAAGACCCCAAAATACTACTCGGGTCCAGCAGCCGTATCAGATGCTTCAGCTCCAGAAACAGGTTAGGAAGAAATCATTCCTGAGTTTGAGGACTGAAAGAGGGGTTGAAGTTATCTTTGTTCTTCACTGGGGGGGGGGGGGAGAGAAAAAAAAGAGGGGGGGAAAAAAAGAAAGAAAAAAAGAAAGAAAATTAGCTCTATTCCTGTCCCCATCTGCTGGGGGTTTTTATATTGCATTCATCCCTCTGGACTGGCATCCTCCTATCTGTGAAAGTTCCTAGCTTTACCAACAGAAATTCAGGTTCAACAGAAACGTGGTAGCTTTTTTAAACGTATAATTTTAAGAAGCCTAGATAAAACAGTTACTGTGCCTACAGTAATCCACATCAACTGCAAGGAATAGAAGTAAAAATCTAAGCATCAGAAAAGATTAACAACTTCATTGCAGCTAGGTTGAAGCACATAGCCCTGATACATGTGCACACAGCAGCTGAAGGTATTTATAGCATGGCATAGGCAAAGAGAGGTGCTGCTCTCAGCTGACCCCTGCCAAACGCAGTGCCCGTGTTGTCCCCCGCTCTGTTCCTCAACCCATGGGATTGAGGAACCCAACTCAAGAAATCCCACGGGTGCCAAGCACTCTGCCAGCAAGCTCACAGCCAGCGCTTGCCTTGTACACACTGTCTTCCAGAAAAATTAAACCAGATAATGTCCTTACTGCTAAGACTGAGCTCCAGACGAGGAGACAAACGAGCGTAGAGGATGTCCCATAGCAATAGTGAGATAAGGCCAAAGGATGGTTTCTAGCAGGGGGCAGATGCCGGCTGCCAGCACTGCCTGCCTCCACCCTGTGAGACGCCAACAGTTCAAAGCACCCTTCAAACCTCGGGCTCCTGCAGGAGTGACGGCATCGCCCCTGGTTGTCGTGGTTTAATCTCAGTCGGCAATTAAGCACCACGCAGCCGCTCGCTCACTCCCCCCCACCCGGTGGGATGGGGGAGAGAATTGGAAGAGCACAAGTTAGAAAAACTCGTGGGTTGAGATAAAAACAGTTTAATAATTGAAATAAAATGATAATAATAATAATGTAATAATAATAATAATAATAATAATAATAATACACAAAACAAGTGATGCACAGTACAATTGCTCACCACCTGCCGACCGATGCCCAGCCAGTCCCCGAGCAGCGGCCCCCCTGGCCAGCTTTCCCCAGTTTATGTACTGAGCATGACGTCACATGGTATGGAATGTCCCTTTGGCCAGTTTGGCTGTGCCCCCTCCCAGCTTCTTGTGCACCTCCAGCCTTCGCAAGTCTGTAGAGCATGGGAAGCTGAAAAGTCCTTGGCTGGTGTAAGCATTACCTAGCAACAACTAAAACACCGGTGCGTTATCAACTTTGTTCTCATCCTAAATCCAAAACACTGTACCAGCTACTAGAAAGGAAATTAACTCTATCCCTGCTGAAACCAGGACACTGGTACAGAACTGGGTCTTATAGCCAAAAGGTGTTTTAAATCCCCGCCCTGCACTATACATGTCATTCCCCTTGCTATTCCTCCACAGTTCCTGCCAGCTTTGGCATTCAGAAGCAAACTGTTAATACTTCCTTTGGTTGCGTCCTCAAATGCAACTACTGATGCTCCTGCAGATTTCTGTAACTACTGCAGACAGTAGATAGATAGCCAGGCAGCCCTGTCCTTAAAGCAGTAATGAGAACTGTCACCGACTGGCTTCTAATACAGGAAATTTTAAGCACCAGTAATCTTTCTAGAGAAGAAACTCAGCACCAGCAGCATTAAAGCAGGGCTCCCCCTCAGGTTTTTTAAGTCTGAATCTGGGGGGGGGAAGCAAATTAGCCAACTTACCCTTCATTTTTTCGAGATTCTACAATGAAATGCAAGACAGACACATGCCCACATACCCACATACTTCAGGCTGCCCCCTCTGCTGGGGAAGCAGGGGCTTTGTCACCTCCGTGCAGTGACACAAGCCAAAAATGAGGTGGCCCCCACACCTCAAACAAATACCGTCTTCAGGAGAGCTGAAAAAAAAGTACCAACAAAGCCCCACACAGCTGTCAGCCCTACCACATCTCAGGGGGTTTTACACAAAACGACGACAGATTTCACACTGGAAAACAAATACACCCCAATTACACTTTCTGGCTTTTTAATGTCATTCTGACATGAATAACAATTTCCAGATATGGAAAAAACCCCACTTCATCCTGCTCTGGCTGAGAAGAGCTTTGAATTGGAAAATCCTTCACCAGACCATAAAACTATAGCAGAGATTTGCTCTTGCGCAGGGTGTTGATTTCAGAGGACCCATATCTGGGTATTAAGTAGCAGAAACTTTTGGCAGATGATCAGCTGGAAACTAAACTAAAAGCCTCATAACATCTTGATTTCCCATTTGTTAAAGACTAAAGTACCTCACCCTTCCACACACAATGCCTGTTCCATCATTCACCTAAAAAATCTGAACCTGAGCTGCAAACCACCACCGTTCATCTCCTTGTCATGCTGCTCGACAAGCTGCTTCTTGCCAATAAGCAACCGACTTTTCTGTAGTGGGAAGTAGTATTTAACAGACTCAAAAACATAATGAAGGTACATAATTATCCCCCTAAAATACATTGGTTGCACAAGCCACTGCTCCTAGTAACTAGTTTCCCCTTTCTGGATCTTTGATGACCTTGAACCAGGGATTCAAGCCTGGCGTGCCCTGGGCAGCCACCATAGCCTGGTACAACTACATCCTTCTTGATGTGCGTAAGTGCAAACCTGACACCAGGGTCTGGCACAGGCGCTCTGCTCAACTGGAGCCATAAGCTGTTTTAACTGAAAAATCTGGTTTTAAAAGTTCTCTCAGGAATGTTTTTTTAGAGACCACGCAGGCATCCCATCGAGGTCCAGAGACACTGCAGTACATCCAGCCAACACCTGCAATCAGCTGAGGAAAGCGTGCACTTCCCAGCTCAGGCTGCAGGTCAGGTTTGGTTACTGTTGCAATGGGTTGGGTGTACAATCACACATACAGAACCAAAGGTAACACCTTTGGCATCACCTCCAAACATGACGAGAATGCACTCATTTGTCTCCGTCAGATTACTGGCAAAACGTTTAACATGACAGGTGCCAGGCTAAACCCCTGTAGCACTCTCCTTGTCACTGTACTCTACCTGGAGGCCAGCCCATTACCCTCTGAGGCCAACCCGCCAGTCAGTGTTTTACCCATCTCGTTGTCCGTCTACCCAGACTGTAAGGTCCTAACTTTGATACAAAAACATGGTGGGAGAAAGCAGTGAAAGCCTTGCTGAGTTGAGGTAAAACACATCACTGCTGTCCCCTCATCCACAAATTCAGTCATTTTATCATAGGAGGCAATCATGCTGGTCACACGTGACTGACCCTTGTAAATTGGTACATTCATGGGGACCGTTTCTAACCACTTCTCTTTCATGTGCCCAGAAACATGTTCCTGGAGGATTCACTGTGCGACTTGCTAGGGACAGAAGTGAGGCTGACTCCCTACAGTTCCCTACATTGCTCTCCAGGCCTTGCTTGAAGATGGATGCAACACTTGCTTTCCTCCAGTCACCAGGAATTCCCCTGATCTCCACTAAAGATGGTAATCAAAGACAAGCGGGCAGCCTTGCAAGGACATCAGCTGGTTCTCCCACCACCTTGGACGGAGCCTGCCAGGTCCCATGAATTTGTATGGGCTGAGTTCTCTGAAGTAACCCCTGCCCCAATCCTCAACCACTGCTGCTGGCTCTTCTCCTCATTGTACCTTTTCACTAATCACATGGGCCTGGGAAACCCTGTTGGTCAAGACTGAGGCAACGAAGGCACTGGGTACCTCAGCCATACCTGTGTCTTCTGCCACTAAATCATTCATTCCATTCAGCAACAGTTCCCTGTTCTCCTTGTTTAGCAAGTCATACATAACTCTTGAAAGACAAAACTAGAGAGGAATCATCTGCAGCATATTAATTAGTAAATAGTCTGGAAGAATAAGTCAGATTCAGTCCTAGTAATATGAAGATTCAAAGAGTAGTTACTAAGGGATTGCTCTGATGCTTCAAGTGGGAAACAGGTGTGTGTTCTCTATTTGCACATCCAGAGCACTCCAAAGACATTAGAAATAACACTACTAGGAAGAAGTCATCACACAGCAGCTCCTGGCAGCAACGATGAAGCCCAGACCTTAGGACTTGGCAGTGACAGATGTCTTCCCAGACACCTTACAAAACCAACAAAACGTGGTATTAGACTCTGGCAGATGTTGATAGCATCATGAAGTTGGCTATTGTAATGAGGATTTGAATGATCTCAAGCTGCTTGTTCAAGAGAAAGATAAACAGGAAAGGTCTCACTGCCTTTTAATTACAAAAGAAGATCAAGAAGTTAAGACAACTAGTTCATAAAGGCAACTGGAGTAGAAAGGTGAGCAGTGTCAGTGTGCAACTTGCACATTAGGAATCCACAAGACAAGGAAAAAAGTACCAATGTTCAGAATTCATGAGGTATTCTCCCTCCTATTTCCCAGAAATACAACTGGCTGAATGGATATTTTAAAAGTGGGATTCGGGAGGAACAGAAAGGTACAGCAAGCACACAGTACTTCACAAAACCTTGAAAAGGCAGCCCTCAGAACGACCGAAAGTCAGCCTTTCAAATGAGAGGGACCACCGTGTAAGTAAAAGTACCAGTTCACATTGCCAGTATGGTTTTTTATACTTGCATTAAAGCACTTGATTATTTTGTAAATAATAAAAATCAGCTCGAGACACAGAATGGCTTAGTCACACAAGGAAAGAGAAAGGACAGAATGCCTCTTACGGTGAGACAAAAAGCCAGCAGTTCAGGAATATGACATTCTTCTGAGAGGCAATGAAGGATGGGCAGATTATTCAGTTTGCAGGAGAAATATTACAGTACACATGAACTTTTACTGTTTAAAAGTCACAGCAGGCGTTGCCTGAAAGTTGCAGCGGGAAGGATAAAAGCATTAGAACTTTGTTTTACTTTCAAAGGTCAGCACCGCGTTCACGAGATTTCCCCGCTCCTCAGGGAAATGCCAGGACTGGTGCCTAGACAAGAGGGACTACATTTTTCTCATGCTAATAGTAATCCTCGTTTAGATGTATTATTTAGCTGAGCACAAAATATTTATACATAAATTTGACTGCAAATTGTACGTTACTAATGATAAACAAATATTACTTCTTTTGTCTTGTCTCCTGTATTTGTACTGTATTTTAATTAACATGTATTTAATGTTTTAGATTGCAAGTATCCTTCCTGCTTTTCACATGAATTTCTTCAGAACCACTATTTATAAATCATTGTTTTTTCCCTAGCTACTGACCATCTGGATTTTACAGAGTTCACAGAACAAAATACTCTGAAATAGCACTGACACATGGCCCCGTTTAATTATAGATAGAAACATAGAATAGTTTGGGTTGGAAGGGACCTCTAAAGGTCATCTAGTCCAACCCCCCTGCAATAAGGAGGGACATCTTCAACTAGAGCAGGTTGCTCAGAGCCCCGTCCAACCTGACCTTGAATGTTTCCAGGGATGGGGCATCCACCACCTCTCTGGGCAACCTCTTCCAGTGTTTCACCACCCTCAACGTAAAAAATTTCTTCCTTTTATCTACTCTGAATCTACCCCCCTTTAGTTTAAAGCCATTCCCCCTTGTCCTGTTGCAACAGGCCCTGCTAAAAAGCTTGCCACCATCTTTTTCATAAGCCCCCTTTAAGTACTGACAGACTGCAACAAGGTCTCCCCAAAGCCTTCTCTTCTCTAGGCTGAACAACCCCAACTCTCTCATCCTGTCCTCATAGGAGAGGTGTTCCAGCCCCCTGACCATTTTCATGGCCCTCCTCTGGACCCGCTCCAACAGGTCCATGTCTTTCTTATGCTGAGGGCTCCAGAGCTGGACACAGTACTCCAGGTGGGGTCTCACCAGAGCAGAGTAGAGGGGCAGAATCACCTCCCTCGACCTGCTGGCCACGCTTCTTTTGATGCAGCCCAGGATACGATTGGCCTTCTGGGCTGCAAGCGCACATTGCTGGCTCATGTCCAGCTTTTCATCCACCAGTACCCCCAAGTCCTTCTCGGCAGGGCTGCTCTCAATCCCTTCATCCCCCAGCCTGACTTGGTACCGGGGGTTGCCCCGACCCAGGTGCAGGACCTTGCACTTGGCCTTGCTGAACCTCAGGAGATTCACACGGGCCCACCTCTCAAGCTTGTCCAGGTCCCTCTGAATGGCATCCCGTTCCTCTGACGTGCCGACCACACCACTCAGCTTGGTGTCATCTGCAAACTTGCTGAGGGTGCACTCGATCCCACTATGTCATTGATGAAGATATTAAACAGTACCAGTCCCAATACGGACCCCTGAAGGACACCGCTCATCACTGATCTCCATCTAGACATCCACCCCCTGGATGGGACCATCTAACCAATTCCTCACCCACCAGACAGTCCACCCATCAAATCCATACCTCTCCAGTTCAGAGAGAAGGATGTTGTGGGGGACTGTGTCAAAGGCCTTGCAGAAGTCCAGATAGATGACATCTGTAGCCCTTCCCGTGTCCACTGATGCAGTCACTCCACCATAGAAGGCCGCTAGGTTAGTCAGGCAGGACTTGCCCTTGGTGAAGCCATGCTGGCTGTCTCGAATCACCTCCCTGTCCTCCACGTGCCTTAGCATAGCTTCCAGGAGGATCTGTTCCATGGTCTTCCCAGGCACAGAGGTCAGACTGACTGGCCTGTAGTTCCCCGGGTCTTCCCTTTTTCCCTTTTTAAAAATGGGGGTTATGTTTCCCCTTTTCCAATCAGTGGGAACTTCACCAAACTGTCACGACTTCTCAAATACGATGAATAGTGGCTTAGCAACTTCATCCGCCAGTTCCTTCAGGACCCGTGGATGGATCTCATGGGGTCCCATGGACTTGTGCACCTTCAGGTGCCTTCGATGGTCTCAAACCTGATGTTCTCCCACAGTGGGCGGCTCTTCATTCTCCCAGTCCCCGCCTTTGCCTTCTGCGGCTTGGGCGGTGAGGCTCCAGCACTTGCCGGTGAAGACCAAGGCAAAAAAAGTCATTGAGTACCTCCGCCTTCTCCGTATCCCGGGTAACCAGGTCTCCCATTTCGTTCTGGAGAGGGCCCACATTTTCCCTCGTCTTCCTTTTATCCCCGACATACCTATAGAATCTTTTCTTGTTGCCCTTGACGTCCCTGGCCAGATTGAATTCTGTCAGGGCTTTAGCTTTCCTAACCTGATCCCTGGCTGCTCGGACAATTTCTCTGTATTCCTCCCAGGCTACCTGTCCTTGCTTCCACCCTCTGGAGGCTTCCTTTTTGTGTTGGAGTTTGTCCAGGAGCTCCTTGTTCATGCATGCAGGCCTCCTGGCGTTTTTGCCTGACTTCCTCTTTGTTGGGATGCATCGCTCCTGAGCTTGAAGGAGGTCATCCTTGAATATTACCCAGCTTTCTTGGGCCCCTCTTCCCTCCAGGGCTTTGTCCCATGGCACTCTACCAAGCAGATCCCTCAAGAGGCCAAAGTCTGCTCTCCTGAAGTCCAGGGTAGTGAGCTTGCTGTGCGCCCCCCTCGGTGCCCTAAGGATCTTGAACTCCACCATTTCGTGGGCACTGCAGCCCAGGCTGCCCTTGAGCTTCACATTCCCCACCAGCCCCTCCTTGTTGGTGAGAACAAGGTCCAGCATAGCACCTCTCCTCGTTGGCTCCTCTGTCACTTGGAGAAGGAAGTTATCATCGACGCATTCCAGGAACCTCCCAGCTTGCTTATGCCCTGCCGTGTTGTCCCTCCCACAGATGTCGGGGTGGTTGAAGTCCCCCATGAGGACCAGGGCTTGTGAGCGTGAGGCTGCTCCTATCTGTCCATAGAGGGCCTCACCCGCTCGGTCTTCCTGGTCAGGTGGCCTGTAGCAGACCCCCACCGTAATGTCACCTGTCCCTGCCTTCCCTTTAATCCTGACCCACAAGCTCTCGGTCTGCTCCTCATCCATCCCCAGGCAGAGCTCCATGCACTCCAGCTGGTCATTGACATAGAGGGCGACACCCCCTCCTCGTCTCCCCTGCCTGTCCTTCCTAAAGAGCCTGTGTCCCTCCATCCCAACACTCCAACCATAGGAGCCATCCCACCACGTCTCTGTGATGCCAATAAGGTCGTAGGCCTGCAGGCATGCGCACGTCTCTAACTCCTCTTGTTCATTCCCCATGCTACGTGTGTTTGCATAGAGGCATTTAAGTTGGGCCCCCGATGAAGCTGTCTTACTGGCTGGAGTTCCTTTGTGCTGCTCTTCAGGTGCTCTCCTGCTGACCTGTGATCCTTCTCCAGGCTCTGGACATCTGTTGCTGGCCCTGGCATCAAACTGGTAGGAGTGGGATGGATTGAGGTTCCCCTCCCCCAGCATCTCTAGTATAAAGCCCTCTTCACCAGCTTGGCAAGCCTGTGACTGAAGATGCTCTTCCCCTTCTCTGACAGATGGAGCCCATCAACCCCCAGTAGACCAGGTTTCTCAATGCGAGTCCCATGGTCTAAGCAGCCGAACCCCTGGCTGTGGCACCAGTCCCGTAACAGTTTGTTGACTCGCCAGATTCGACTGGCCCTTTCAAACCCCTTCCCTTTGACCGGCAGGACTTATGAAAAAACTACCTGTGCTCCTGAGTCCCTTACCGCTGCTCCCAGGGCTCTGTAGTCCTTCTTGATAGTCCTCAGACTGTTCCTGGCTGTGTCACTGGTGCCCACGTGAAACAGCAGCAGTGGATAATAGTCAGTGGACTGTATGAGGCTTGGTAGCCTCTCGGTGACATCCCTGATGCAAGCCCCCGGTAAGCAGCACACCCCTCTAGAGAGTGCGTCCGGTCAGCAAATGGGTGCCTCCGTACCTCTCAGAAGAGAGTTGCCTACTACTATCACCCGTCGCCTTTTCTTAGTGGCGCTGGCTGTTATATGGGGGGCAGATCGGGCTGCATTACTCAGCTCCATATCAAGATATATCCATATCCAGATCAACAGCTTTGTTATGGTTCTTGTAGTTCACTCCTACCCTGCTTGTAAAAATAAGAACTTTAACTCTGTACAAGGGTCTTGGTAAAAGCAGCACTTAAAAGCCCTTTAAATTCACATGTATGCCTACCGGTAGTGACATCTTGTGGCTGTCAACAAAATAATTCCCTGTGCATTTCACATGTATTGCAGACCCACTCTAGGGCCAGAGCAATCTGGTGGCAGCACCCCTCTAGCCCCACAGAGCCCTAGGGAAGCCTTTTGGACACTCCACCCTTTAGAGGCAGCTGCAGGAGAGCACAGTGGGTGAGCACTGAGGGGCTGCTACAGCTTTGGTTGAACTTTCCGTGGCCATAGTTAGCAGTTTTCCTTAGCCGTTTTCCCCTCCTTATGCCTTCAGCCTTCACTTCACTCCACGTGGCTCTTATCACTGCTTTTTTTTAATCCCACCTTTCATCCCTTGCTTAGAGGGGGATTCCCTATGCAAGTCCACTGCCTTATAAATAAATAATCACAACAAAGTACCGAGGCTGTTTTCCTCCTTCTTCCTTTCTTTATCACTCCTTGGTGATTTTTCCCATTTCCTACTGTTCCTCATACAGCCTGAACAAAAGCCTAGAAAGATCAAGAAAGTGGCCTAGACAGCCACAAAGTTTTAAAAACAAAAATTGATTCCTTTCAACCAAGTGTTCCTGTGGTCAGAGCTCTATGAGAATATCTGAGTATCGAGACCATTCACAGCTTTCCTGGACTTGCAACACATACCACACAACACAAGGATTAAGACCTTGAACATACTTCTATTTACCCCCACTTAAAACCCAGAGCCTGCTTCAAGCCTGCAATTTTAGCTCAGCTTTCCAATAGAACCAGGTAAGTATGGCAGAGAAGCCGTATTTACACGTGGTAAGCACTGCATTTACCATTCGGGATGCTCTGACCAAGAGCCCATCTTAACAATTTTAAGCCTTTGGGTTTTGGCAAAGACTGCCGCCCCACAGCGGGTCAGCTGAGTAACACAGGAACGCCACCATGCCCCCGCACTTCTAGCGTGAGTGTTTTTCTAAGTTCAGTTTGAGTGTTTCTTTTATCATGGTTTTGGAACATGAGAGTCATCAACTTCCAAAATCTATGCCTAAATCAAGTGAACAAACGCATTCCCTGTTTAGCAGACTCCTGAGCTTTTCCAGGCAACAAACTTCTAAATACTAAGTGCAGATAACTTTTGGCAGCGCTTGGCTTGTGGTGACTGACTTCCAGAATATTCTGCTTGGAAGAAGGTCATTAAAGCTTTGTAACAAGATTACATGGCATGGCCCGTCAATGATGGCTACAGCTACGCCATGGGTGAAATGTTGTCACATAAACTGATGTCAGAAGAGTGTTATGCTAATATTTTTGTTTGAATCCAGACTTGAACTTTATCAATGATGACTAACCACAAGGCCACGCATACATCAGTTTTCCTTGGCTTTAGTGGGTGTTAACTCCTTCCAAGTATATTTTGCTTTATTAACCCTTTCACAACAGCTCATCTCACTACATGCTCCTACACTGGGCTAGCCAGGCTCGCTCAGGGCATTTATCTGGTTGCCTCATACCAGTCAGCATAATGAGAAGGTGGCGGAGGAGCATTCCTTCTTCTGCAGGGAGAGGGAGGGCACTGCCAGGGTGCAGTGCGTCCTGCACGCTGCAAGACACTGCAAACGTATTATTAGAAAGACGAAAGGAAAACAACTTTGACAGGAAAATCATCCACTTCATATTCCTACACAGCTCTGCAGTTTTACACTAGGTTAGTTTTAACCTGCAGCAGAAAGGCTGACCGGTTGCAGACACACAGTTCAGGCCGATGCCCAATGCAACAGACCAAGCAAATAGTCCTACCTTCTATTTTTCTCTTTTCTGCACAATCAAGGTAAATTTATAGTTATCATCCATATCAGTGGCTCTACTTCCCCTGAACAGGCCACGTCACAAAAAAGATACGATTTTAGAGGAGGTTATGCTCTACTTCTGGAAATTCTCCTCTTCACCTGTATACGTTAGTTAGCATGTGAGTACTGATGCAGAAGAGTTGCTAGGTCAGAGAAAGCAAATGCATTAACCGGAGCAGGCATAAGGAACTACAGTGTACTTACATGGAAGTAGTTCTTCCCCGATTCTGGACCACCCATAAAACTTCATCAATTGCATAGAAAGGCTTTTGCCTATGAGCAGAGGTCAATCCTGCTCATCCAGTGGAGTAGTAGGCTCAGTAGTGCGAGATTCCACAAAGGCGAATTATTTTGTGCTTTGAAACAAAGATCCAGACCCTGCTCTGTGCTCTAGGAGGGGCAGGTCATATTTTAAGCATCCCAAATTCCTTAACTGTGAATTTAAATGATTTATGGATGTGGCCTTGACCTGAAGTAACTACAAACATAAGTGACAAATCTTTAAAGCATTTCTTCTGCCAGGTAGAGTCATAAGAAACTCTGTCTCAGGTTGCCGGCTAAACTGCTATCCTACAGCAAGGTGGCAATGTTGTAAATTCACAAATAATCCAAGGCATATAGATCGGGACTACTACTTTTGAGAAGATTGACAAGGTCACTATTGCACTTTGCAAGCTCCACACTAGGGACAGAAGCACCATTTTTCACCATTACCTTCAGGTACAACAATTAGAAAAGCAAATCATTGGAATACCTTAAGCTGTTTCGAACTCACAGCCACCTAGATCACCATTACTAGCCAAAAAAATATTACTTTTCTAAATACTTACTTCAAGTCTGAAGAGTAGGATCAAAATGCCTGCATTTAACAGCTCTTTAAAGTGCCATATATGAACCAGTCTCAAAAAGAGACATGAAGGTTTCCCTGCACATTCTCTCCAGCTGCACATTCTCTCCAGCAGAAGCCTTAAAAACATATGCACAGGAATACACTGTCTTAATTAATAAACTTAGAGCAGACTTCCATAGCAGCAGCTGGTGGTCCCACTTCTGTTTAACTTGTTTATATAGTTTACCATGTTTACAATGTGGCTTAACAGATGGGAGTAGGTTGCTTAGCATCAACCACCTCAAAGCTATTCTGCTTTCCATTTGAGAAAAAGCAAGGGCATGGTGCTCTCCACCTTCTCTAAGAATTAGAGTAACATATTAAAAGACCTACCTATAAGACTGCTATTTTAAAACCAATCTATCATGAGTGAAAGATTAAAAAAAAGGAAAAAACTGATGAAACTTAAAGATATTTGCACCTCACAGATTTAGTCTCAACACACATGCTGTCATTTGTTGTCTTAACTCATTCTAATGCCGCACAGTTAGTGACTTAACTCCAGAGAGCTTTACATATTTAAGAAAGCACGTGGTGTTTGCTACAGGCTGTAATTCCTTACATTTGACTTGAAAAATGTAATTCATCTCTCAAGTGTACTTCTGCTGTAACTTCTTGTTTGAATCTTTTACACATTATTCATAAGCAGCCTTTCATCACCCAATAACTGTAAAGGGGAGTGGCGGGGGGGAAGCTACCCACTCTCTCAAAACAGTGTTACACAACCTAATCTAAACTACATAAAAAAAACTTAAATTCCCCTGCTATGCATGGCACTAGCGTTACTTCTAGGTTTAATGCTTTGCTGCTGTAAAGGTAACTGGAACTTGTTTAAGCACTGTTTTCTCAGCAGACATTTACAGATTTATAGCAGAGCACCTGACAGTGAGCATAGCCTGAAAACACAAGAATTGTTGATGGGACCACTGACTACATACTGCAAGTCAAAACAAACAGCAGCTTTTATCATCTATCATTATTTAAATTGAAATGGCTTTTCTTTACTTCCAAGCTTGAAGAAAGATATGCACGTCTGCACAACCTATCACCCCCTTCTCCCCACCCCCAAAAAATTCAGGTTTTGGAAGAGAGTCAGAAAGAGGCAGTGTGCTTACCCCTGATAAATGGTTAGATCATCTTTAATTCTAGCACCTGAAGTTATACAAGGGTTTGCTTAATAATCAAGTTTCAAAGAACTGTTGGACACATTCAGTAAGGTGACAACTGTGCAATACCACTCAGTATTTCAATATCAGGGAACATACTCTTGAATTGTTTAAACACAATCCACAGAACTCAAAATTAAACAACCATCCACAGTTTAACTAAACAATCAGTTAAAAGTCTTACAGTTTAATAATTCACATAATGGTCAGTCTTTAGTAAGGGATACTGAAATTCATTAAAACACAACACTAGATTTTACTCTATGGGTGTGTTGGGCAGGCACATAATTGGCCATTCTTGGGTACAACCGAAAGAGTAAGAAGTTTACCACAGCTTGGCAAATCCCACATTTTGTCAGTTAAAAGTGAACTGTGAGAATTAAATACTCATCTTTACATATACACAAGTTATGCTGTGAAAGCATATTTGCTTACAAACATATAAAAATACTTGTTAACTAGTTTGATAAGAAAATAATGTATAAAAGTATATAGCAAAAACATTTAATCATCTCTGACAATGGAAAGATCAAATTCATTTTTATATCACATGAAACAAAAACAGCTACAATTTTAGTTTTCCTTAATCCCTTACCCAGAAATACAAAGGAAGACACAATTTGTTTCCAAACAAGTGACGTGAAATTTCTTAATAAGCTGAAATGCCTCAATCCAGAATGAGCTCAGGTATTTGGCCATATCCTAATAGTAGTAGTAATCATCCTGTAGCTGTTCTGGATTCATAAAATAAATACAGTAGACTGTTTTGGCCACTGAAATAAAACTGCAGCATAAATGAGACAATGAAATGCTGACAATGAAATTCAGTGTAGATTTCTTAAGGCTAGCTGAATACTCAAGTCTAATTTAACTGAGGGCAAAAAAAAAAGCCAATCCACCCCTTTTTTTTAAAAGTATTCTCTATACTTCAATATAGGTCTTTGTAATAGCTAATGAAATGTCAGAAGTAAAAATAAATTAATTCACAAGAGACAACTTATGCATGACTTCAACACCTTGTCCTACACCGTTTTGTTTCATCTCCTTTGCGAATAAAACTCCACAAGGTGCAAGCTCTTAAGGGAGAGAAGAAAGGAACTGTGGTATTAGAGAAGCAGCCTTAGTGTTTTGTTTTGAAGTCTGCCCCAGGATGACTGAGTCTTCTTCAAGAACTATTCTGCCAGCTTCTTGGACTAAGGCTATTCTGGTGACCACTTTTAGGACATGCACATATAAGGCTAGACCAATACCAGAAGTAATGTAAAATGATGGAAAGAAAAAAATAATCTGGCAGTTGATAGCTTGGTTCTTGGGATTCTCAGAAAATAACACAATGGCAGCCTTTCTTGTCTTTCTCTTTCCGTGTTGGCTCTGGTGAAGGAGGGCACTCTTGTTCTTGAAATTTCCTGGAAATAGATATTTCAAGTTAAATTCACAGAACCATTTTCAGTTAAATAAAAATAAATACTGTATTTAAAGTTACTGTTTTTACACTTTATAGCTAAAGGATGGACTTACTTTTGACACTCAAACTGATTAGATGAGTGATAGGTTTTTTTGGGTTTGCCTTTTTTTTTTTTTAAGAAACACCATTTTTCACAGAAGGCCAATCTCAGATTTAGTTTATCAGGCTTACTTACTGGGCGATCAATAAAATCTGAGAGATTAAGGTGAAGAAATTCTCTTTCAAATACATATTATATTCACGTAAACATTTTTTCCTAATACACGGTAATACTTTATAATGGAGAGCATTGGTCAAAGTTTACAGGTAACAGCAGGCAGGATTTTCTCAGTGAGATCCCACTACATTTCAATACATTTGCTGTACCTATCCATTAATGTAGGGACATTAATTACATGGTCTCAAGTTATCATACCTTATAACTCTGACAAGTTCATGAAAAGCTTGGTCTACATTCAGTCTGATTTTTGCTGAGGCTTCCATGTATGTTACTTTAAGTTGCCGTGCTAGCTGCTGACCCTCCTCTTGTGTCACCTGTAACAGACATCAATCATTAAGTTCAAGGCTTCCACAGGCACGTTCATATCGGTAGACACTGCAAATACATGTTAAGGATCTATTTCCCTCAAGCAATAATGCTTATTTGGCCACAGAATGGTTTCCACACTGTCCACATAATACAACTGGGAAACAAATCCACGTAATACATCTTTTCAAATGCAACTGAAGACTTTTTTAAAGAAGTTTCTGCAATAGACAAAGATTGATCCTATAAAGAACTTCCCTCACTGCAGCTGCCTCATCTTCATTTCTGCCTAACAAGACCAAATTTTCCTTCATAGGCAGACAAGAGTCCCTCTCTCCTCCTCAGAGCAAGACTTTTAGTCAAAATATGCTGGATTATTAACAGAACTCTGAATACTAAATACACCCTCTCCCTATCCCAGCTACATCTAGAGAAAAAAATCAGATTACTACTTTTAAAACAAAAACTGATGTTTAGCTTCTGAGTCTTTATAAAAAGTCATTTTAAAAAAATTTTATGACACAGCAAAATATTAATACAGCCAGTTTTAAACATAGCTTAAATTACAAGACATCTAAAAATCCATGAAGCCTTCAGGCTATCCAGAGAGATGAAAGAAACCCTGTCTACCTCATGACTCCTTGGGACAA
Source organism: Aptenodytes patagonicus (assembly GCF_965638725.1). Classification (NCBI taxonomy): domain Eukaryota; kingdom Metazoa; phylum Chordata; class Aves; order Sphenisciformes; family Spheniscidae; genus Aptenodytes; species Aptenodytes patagonicus. The sequence goes on from NC_134955.1 coordinate 14,273,130, forward strand.
CAGAGGAAAGGGAGATGAAGAGGAAATAATGAGCATCATAAAGAGCTGGTATAAAATTTGAAGTGATGAAGCAGAAGGCAGGAAGCTAGTGGACCATTATAGGAAGGAGGAATAAATTGGTCACAGGGCAAAAACCAAAGGAAGATCACTGCATATTTTTGGATGAAGTAGAAAGCAGCAAGGTCAGACAACAGAAGGCCACCCTGAGCAGTGCAAGGCATGCGAGGCTTCAACGGGAAGGTCACCCACAGGGCCAGGGAGGAAAGGGCAGCTTTCAGTGATAAAAGGAAGTACAACAGATCTTGCCAAGACAATGGCTAGTGGAAGAAATGTCAAAGATTACACTGCTTTCACAAAAAGTGTTAAGCCAGCACGTAGAGGACTGATATGGTGAGAACAAAAAAAAGAGGGTTTCTTTCTAATTTAGTTTTGAAAAGGCACTCGGATATTCACTTAGGTTAAGAAGCTACACAGAAATAGATGGAAACAGAAAAGCATCACTGGGAGCGTTCACCACAGTGCAAGATATAGAAGTACTTTTTAGCTTGCAAAATACTTTCATAACAGCTACACACACAGTTTGAGAGCCTTTACGCACAGCATCTCAACACGTTTGATTCCTCTGTCCTTAGCACCCCCACTGGTATTATATTCATACATTTACTGCTGAATTGAGGGCTGTTCACACTAAACCCTTATGAAGCTCTACAAGGAGCCCCAAGCACCTTGTGCCATTAGCTGGAGTAACTCAGGATGCATCCACTGATCTCAAACACTCATGGAAACTCTACATTTATTTCAGCATTATTGCCATCTGCTGAAGCAAAAAACAAAAACAAACCAAAAAACCAAACAAAAAAAACCCCAACCCCAAGATCAACTACTGGAACTGCATTTTTAACAGCAGAGCACAAAGTGAGAATGACTGCCACCCTTCAGTCCTCCCTTGCTGTCTGAAAACTGAATGATATTCAAGGTTTTTGCTCCACCAGCTAGAACAAACCCACTTCTACCTTTCACCCCCAGATGTTGAAATATCCTTATTCCAAAGCTTATGAAGGCTACGTTTTGAGAAATATTCACAGCTGTCTTCTGGCATGTCGATGACACTGCAGAATCCCCGGACGTTTGCATCAGGGCTTCCAGAACCTTTTATACATCTCTTAACTTACTTTTGTCTGGTGAGTGAGGCAAAGTTTTTGCAAAGTTAACCCCCTTTACTTTTCTTCATCCCTGCACAGTCTACTGTAGGCCCAGAAAGTGAGAGGCTAAAATCTAATAAAAATAAATAACTAGGAAGGAATGTATAGTCCTGAGGAGAAACCAAACCCAGTCTTTAACCATGTACATAGTTACTACTTTCTTCATTATTGTATCTAAAGCAGGTACAAGTCAATTAGAGGTACAAGTCAAACTAACACTGTAATAAAGTTAAGCTACACTTCCCCAGTTTTCTGCATTTAAAAATACTATAGATGCAACATTAAAGCCCTTATTACATTTGTTAGAAGACCTGTAATTGCTTAATTCCGTAATAATCTTTTTGTCAATCTTACAAGTATATTTTCAAGTAGCTTGTGGTGAGTTTTAGTGACCTCAAACAAAAAGTCAGTTTAAAAAAAATACTTGGTTTTGGGCATGCTACAGAAGCATTTGCAGTGCTCAAGCTGTAAATTAGAGGCCAGAACATACCAGCTCCCTTTTCATAGCTGAGGGAAATGTAGTCAGCACCACAGAAATACTTGAAAACAAAAATTAAATTTACATCTTTTTATCCTCCCTTCTCAAGTACGACAACCCTGTGTCATGACAGACTTTTCAGTAAGTGTGATGAGAAAGCTTATTGAACATCACCAGCAAAATAAAAACTAAATCCTTTTTCTTCAAAGAACACTGTTTTATTTTGACAGAAGTATAAAGAACCACAGGTTTTCTGGTAGTAACTGTGTGTGTACATGTGTGTGTGTTGGTTCTGCAGTGAAAATTTCTCAGTTTTGGTAAGCTTAAGGCTGAATACAAATGGGAATCACAATGTTCATCCTTTGTTTTAGGATATTTTACTGTTTGTTTTCGGATATCATTCATTCACACTGTTCAGACATTTGGTAAAAGTTTCTCAAATTAAACACCATTATAGAATACGTAAGTGAGCAAGTCAAACCTGGAAAAGCTTATTCCCCAACTCCCTAAGTAACATTCTTAAAGTTTCCATTTGAGTATCTGCACAAGAATCCTGTGAACTCACATGGTCCTCCCTCTTCACTATGGTATCTGAGAACTGTTAGATAGATACTTGTTTCTGAAGTTTCTATTCTTTCCTCCACCTAAAGCAACTCTACAAGGCTGCCTAACCTAACACTGCATCTGTATTTTGCCTGGATACTTATGCAGACTAAAGGTCATGTTACACTTGCGTCAGCAGGTTATAGTTAAGTGCTTCCTCAAGTTTGAGAGGAATCCATTTTACCTCCTTGTGGTCACCCTACAGTGCTCCCTGCACAGAAACATTGCCCATTCCTGCAGAGAGCTTCATCACTCCTAAAGAGTGGATCTTCATCCCGATTTTCTGCCTCACCAGCCCACCTGCAAGTGCTGCTAGTTCACGCTTAGTGGCCTGCCATAATGCTTTCCTGTAGGGGTAGTTCACTGTCCACTAATTCTATTTTGTCCACATTCTCATATAAAAGGTCACTTTGGTACACACAAACTGTGGTTATGAAGCACTGACACATATTCAAACAGACTGACTTGCTGTATTCAAATACTGCATCAGATGCCTGATTGCTAGTTATTTATAAAGCCCAACATCAGGCAAGCCATGGGAAGACCTGAAGGTATGATCCATCTGTGAGAACACCACTGTATATGGCCATAAAATCTACCACCTCAAGAAGTTACTGTCACACTTTCATACAAGTTCACAATAGTTAAGAGAAAGGCCAAATGAAGTGTTAATGAATTCGGGTAGGCCACCACCCAGGTCCCTGTACCCGTCTACCCCCTGGAGTAAGCCATCTCGGGTCAAGCCATTTGTGAAGCAGCAAGTCTGCAAAACCAATGTTAACTGCTTGTTTGCTAGCATCTAGGCTGATGCTGATCATGGTCAAAGCACGAGGCTGCTTGCCTGGGATCATTAGCTTTGTTCATTATCTGTCTGTGCATAAACTGAAGTCACACAGACGTCTCTTTAAAACCTTGCTTTAAAGGTATCTAGCAACACAGATATCTTAGCACTAGGTCATTGTATTAGTTCAGTCATGATGCAAAAGCAAAAACTAGCATTTAATGAAATCCAAACACTTTGCTGTTGCAACTTGGATTTTCCTTGAAACCCTGCCATCTGGGGAATGATCAGACTTGACCCAGTTTAAGCTAGCAGTTATCTACAAAAAGTCATACATAGCCTGCACTGACAAGTCTACTCCTCTGTCAGCAGTTGTTATTACTAAAACATCTGGTGCTCTACTGAATTGTCTTACCGTAGAAACATTCAGTGTTGTCTGAGTTGTACGGAATTAACCCATTTAAGAGAAAGACTGCTACACAGCATTTACGTAAAGGAAAGAGCAATGAGAGATGGTGCTTCAATTTTGGTTTCACAGCCACCAACCTGTGACTGACTGGGGAAATCTGGAAACACTGGTAACTTTATTCCTTATCATACAAGGACATTCTAAAGATTAATGCTTGCTCGTACTCTAATAACTCATTTTTCTTTGTCAACCTAATGTGTAGATAGAGGACTTTGCCTCCCATACCACAAAGGCCACAAAATTACAAGAAGTCTGCTTAACTATTTATCTATATAGTTATTACCGTAGCAAATTGCTACTCCAAACTTCCTCTTTCACCTCTCTTCTTCCAAAAACATCTGGGAGTTGATCCATAGTGTATTACAGCCATCACTATTTTAGACTACACCTTTGGTATGCTCCTAACACTTCATCAAGATCATACTATCATCTGTGCACTTCTGCTGTACAACCTAGTTCATGTATTTCCTGAGAAACAGTTGCCACCACAGAAGGATTATTAGTTACGCGTCATTTGCTTCCAAATTTATGGTATCATAATGATAGTACTGTGTTCAACTACAAAATACAGTTACTTGCATAAAGGTGTGGTCAGACCCTTGAGACATCCAAAACTTTCGTACACGTTTAACTCTTTTGGGCTCCAGGAAGATTTGTGTGTTAATTCTATTGAGTATCATTTGCTGATCAAAGCACACACTAAATTACTTGTCTTTAACTTAGTTTTACACTCTCAGAGGCAGCATGTGTTCTCACTGGGTTGCCCCCTGTCTTTCAGGAAAAGAAGGCAGATGCCTAGTACAAGCAGTTTTGCTCTAAAAACTCATACCCAGCTTCCTGAATTTCTATAAACGCTACTTAAATTCTGAAGCTGAAAAATATACATTTGTGATTAAATAAGTTTGAGAGCAAGACGACTTCTTCTAGAACTGCCAGATAAGAAAGCGGACCACAGTGCAACACTCTAGCCTGGCTGACCAGGTTTACAGAGTAACTCAAATGAGGTTTAACACACCAGCAGACTGAAAATGTAAAAATGCAGAGGACTAGCACTTCTCATGTTTTTGCCTGCAAGTTACAGCCTGGGGACACCCCACACTTCCCACTCACCCCAGCACTCCTAACCGAGGTGAGGGAGTATTCTCACTTTTGCCCCAGACCTCCTATCGTGGCTGCCTGTGCAGCAAACCTGTAGCCAGAGCAGGATGACCTTGCTTGTCAGGCTGAAGTTTTTCCATACTTGGGGAGACATGGTGGCAGGACTAGTTTTCAGCCAGATCAGCAAGCTGGTCCAACTCACTAACTGGATGCCTGCATTGCGAGTTCACATGATGGAGCAGAAACCACCCCACGGATGAAGCAGAGAGACTGGCTGCGTTCAACACCCAGCTGATAACATCTAACTGCTTGCTGCTGCCAAAAGGCAAGGTCTCACTTTCTTCCCTCCACCCCAACTCCTCCCTGCTCTGCTCCAAGCCACAGTCCCACTGCTTCTCATGCTTTGAGTGCTGGCACTCAATCTTTCTGCAAGCTGATTTAACTCACACAGGTCCCAGAAAGCCATTCCAGCTCATCTGTTTTTCTCCCCATCTAGAGAGATGATTCAACTCAGAGTGCTTCAAGTGAGAGCTAGGGCCAGCAAAGGAAAGAGCAGGAACGTCAAGAGGGAGGGGAGCCTCTCCCTTCTGGGGACTGATTATGTCAGCTCAGCATCCCCAAACCATTCCTTCAGATTGACTTAAGGCCAACTGAAACATACCATGTGATGGGGAAGGGGCAGGGAAGAGTTAAGACGACATAACTAGATGTTTCAGCAAACCCAGAAGTGCCATTTCAGCTACATTAACAAAGGCTGTCTAAACCCCAACTTATGATGGAAGTCACAAATCTACCAATTTGCATGTAAATTGTGTGAGTGATAGCACCAAAAGTTATGCTTGTCAGCATCTAATCAATTAGGGCAATTAATGTAGCCATAAGAAGCAAAAGCAGCTTTTGGGGACATATGCTTTTATTTGTGTTCAGATGTAAGCAGCAAAGCTGCGAAGTTAAGCCATTTGAACACAGCTGCTTTGAGCCCATCACCATCTGAAAAAGCAGCTAGGAATCAGGTACAGAGGGATTAGCAGGAGAACAGGTGACAGGCACCTCTTCCTTTAAGGGAGAAACAGATGCTGTGTAATAACACTAGGAGGGTGGAGGAGAGAGAACAAAGTTCATAATCCTGTAGATCCATTTCTAGAAATAGTTATCAACTACATTTGCAGGTATCCTCTGAGAACTGCAGCTGACAGCGATGATGTTATTTCCCTCCCAAAGCATCTGGATGTTTGTCCTTCAGCAACTACAGTTTGTAGAACGGTTCAGTTTCACCTACATGGTTTCCATGCCAACATTTGTGCATGAGATAAAGTACATTATGCTCCAGGACCTGCAAGGTTAAATTTGGGAATTTTGATGGGGACATGATGGTAACTGAAGAGTGAGAGTTTCACTTCTGTCTCAGGGACAGGCTGATAATTCTGTGCATGCATGAGTACATGAAGTTACTTCTGATGAGTTTGTGAGCTACTTCTGTGAAAGCTTCTTTTAAGACATTATCTTTCAGCATAGGTTTTAATTTTGTCATGACCTTTCTACTCAGATTCTGGGGTAAAGAGGCTGTGACAATCAAGGGGGCATACTCAACAGGAAATTTTTTGTACTGAAGGTTTTATGTAGTATTCAAGAAATTCATTCGACAACAACATACTAATCCACTAAACTCTTTCATGTAATTTGTTTTGAGCCTAATTTTTTCTTGTTCCAGCCACTGTTTTTTGACAGAGAAAAGATTTTATTTAGCAAAGAACAAAACCTATGTAAGCACTTGTGGACAGAAACTAAGTCATGTCCTGGTACACAAATCTGAGAACATCTTATTGTTTAAAGCTGTGTCTTCCTTGTGAAACTCTTAAAATAATTACACAGCAGTTTTAGTAATATTTAGTTTACTCTCAGACAAAAATCAACCATGTGTTTGCTACCAAGCTTTAAGAGCCATCTTACTGTCTCAGGAGAAAATACTAAACTTCTGAAATAAGTTGCTGAAGAAGAATACAAGTTTGACGCTTGTTCCTTTCCTGCTGATGTAGTAATATTATTCTTATTTCAGCTCAAATCAGTTTGATTCATGAAAATCAAGAGTAAATAGGGAAAACAAATTTAAAGCTCCTTCTTAAATCATTCTAAACTAAATCTTTTAAGCTCCCTTACAACTAGAGGTGAGGTTAAAATCTACTAGTTTCAAAACTTTAATTTTAAGGTACATAAATACGACACTAATTGTTTGCTGTACTTCCAACTTTTAAAGCCTTGAGTCAGTTATGCAGAAGATGAGTGGCCAAATAGAAAACAGCGAATGGCTGCTCATTTATACATAACAGCAGTGAACGGTAAAAGCAACAGCACTGAAGTCTCAGGATCATTAGAGCTAGTGCTGGAATGCACTCTGCTTGGCACAGTGCATTATGGTGAGTAACAAAACAGAGGAATTAGACACGTTCATGCCTGAGTAATCAAGTCATGACAGAAAGCTCTCAATTCTGTATGTGAATAGATTTGGTCTCAACATAACCCCACTGAGTCAGATGTGCTGTATGTGGAATGCCATCATGCTTCTAAGATTCTTCAAGTACAGAAACTGAGCGTAGTTGTGTTTCTTGCATTGGAATTAGTATGATATGATTTTTTTTTCATTCGTTTCTTGTTCCCACTCTATTTTTGGTAGGAAAACTGTAAAGTTTCTAGAAGAAAGTGAGCAGTAACTAATAGCAAATGAATTACCTGTCTTTGGTGGTCCAGATCTGCTTTGTTACCGACTAGAATCATAGGAAACTCATCGCGATCTTTCACTCTAAGAATTTGTCGCTGAAACTTATAGATTTCTTCAAAACTGTAAAAGAATAAAGTAGAGCATCAGTGTACTAATTCACAGATTCTCAGGTTCTACAGAAGTTCAGAAATGATGAGTCACCTACTTGGACTTGCCCTGCCATGCCACACAAGCAGACAGCTGCAGGCACACCACCAAAGAGTCCACTGTCACAGCATAACCAGTTAGAGAATCATTCAACACTCAAACTAAAAAAATCCTCAAGTTAGCAGTGTGCTATGCACTAGACTTAGGTGGGGCTGCAGGGTAAGCAAAATGCTTACTGTGTCTCGATCTAGAGGGACCCGGATGCCAATGTGTTGCAGAGAATCAAGCAACCATAGTCCATTCTACAAATACTGACTTTGGAGTTCAACTCTGGCTAGAATATTCAAATTACAGTCTAGAGACCCTGGTGATCAATATTTCAGCTGGCAACCTCCACAGCTACTTCTAGAAATTTTGGGGGAAGCTATCAAAGCTGGAAAATTTTATTTCTTGAAGAACAGAAAAATAGCAGGGCTAAATGATCAGAAAGCTTTCCAGTTACCAAGTAAGTTATACCAGGTACTGATGCTATTCAAGCAGTAAGGAATATTCCAGCAGTGCTTAAGGGAAGGTGAGCAAAGCAGAAAGCTTCTCCAAGGACAGTATATTAAGCAAGCTAATTCTGGCCTAAACAAGGATTTTTGGAGGAAAAAAAATTTCACTGCTTTTAAGTAAACACTGTTAAAGCTACATTACTACATAAGGAGCTTCAGCACAGATGCTTGCAGACAGTCACATATCCTTTGGAGCAGAGACTTCCCAAGCACTATATTTAATTCCAGGCGTATAGTCTGAAGCTTGGACTATACTTTAGACACGCTAAAATTTAAAAGCAAGATGATCATCAGTAAGAAAGTTGCATTTAAAAAAATTATGTAGTCAGACATGACAATACCAATCCACCTCAACCATATAAAGCAACCATGAGAAGAAAGATGAATTAGAAGGAAGGTATGCCACTAAGCATAGTTGGACCTCCATTTAGATATGCTGGTTTAATACTCTGCTCAGAAGTCTGTAGCAACTGGAGGAAGAGAGTTGAAAGTTACCAACTAAGTCACCTAGATTTCTTGCTTCAGAATTACTTGCCACCACACAAGCAGGACAGACACCACTAGCAGATACTTCATTGACAGGTAAGGTAAGTCTTGAATCAAATGGATATCAGAACAAAAATGAAAACTCTGCTCTTCAGAAGTCTTTGAAGGATTTCAGAGAGGAGAGCAATATGCAGGTTTAATGTGTCAAGATCTGCTTAAAATCAAGGCAGACCCTTAGCCAGAAGAGCAAACAAAATCTTAAGATTTTTTTTTTTTTTTAGACAAACCAAGGAGTTCACATGACAACTTCAAAAACAAAAATCTACAGTCCTCTGCAGCAAAAATATTTATGTTAACACAAGTGCTCAGTATCTCTTAAATCCACGGGCCCACATCTCTGACAGAAGTGTAAGAGTCTCTTCTGGACAGTACATCAATATGAATTTATACATTTAGCAGCATTCTTAAGTGTAAGATACAGATCCAACGGAAATGCACTCATGCTCCACAGAATATTTATCTTAATGCTCATTACAGATAGAGCTGTTAATAAGATCAGAAGTAACTTATTAGAGCCTAGATTGAATCTGTAAGGGGAGGGGGGGAATCATAGACAAATACTTTTTTTTGGTCATTTTATTGCTCTTCTGTTGCAACTCAAAACAAGTGGAAGGACAGATCCCTGAGCACTTCTCCTTTATCACTACATATCTGGTAAGCTCAATGAAGGAAGATCACAGACAAAATATTAAGTGATTGTCTGCACATACATGGCAGTTTCCTACTCTTACAATGATCGGGAGCTACCTGACCAAGCTTCGTGAGCTTCTAAAAAGATATGTTTCATCCCAACTCTGTGGTCAATCAGTTATGCAGGTTCCAGTCAATTCATGGGAGTAAGCAGAGTGAGCACTGCCTGCAAAAGAGTGCAGAGACATACCCTGAACTGGATACACCCATTCAGAAACCCAGAGCCAGCCACTTGATGTTGATGAGCACACGGCAAGGGGATATTTCTAAGAATTGATCAGACATCATAGCAAGTTGCCCTTAGTTTAAATTTCTGTCACTTCCAGGAAACTAGTATGCTGGACTGTAATGAAGTGCTTGAATAGAGTTGTCTTTTTTTTGTGTATGATTTTAAGTCATCTATTGCAAGAGACTGATGCTTTCAATAAGTGAATGGTTTAAAATGGGTTTTCATCAGTGCTGAAAGAGCATCACACCACAGAATCTAAGAGTGAATGCGTACTTAATGTTTCTGTTTGAGATTATTTCAATAAAGAATAAGCAGTAATTTAAGATTAATTACAGCTTGTTTGTTTTAACAACTTGACATCCGGCTTACCTTCCTCTATCAGTGACTGAGAAAACAAGCAGAAAACCCTCCCCTGTCCTCATGTACTGTTCACGCATGGCTCCAAATTCTTCTTGTCCTGCTGTATCCAGAACTGAACATAAGCAAAACATTGATTACTACAGTTCATGTTCTTAGAGTATAGGCTGAGGAAAAAAAAAATCCTTCCTAACAGGATATTGAGAGCCTCTCCTGTACATTGTAACTAAGCAGAAATCACTTTTCACAGATACTATTGGATTTTTGCCAAGATTCCCAACAAGTTCTTGGACTGACTGAACAATTCAAGACCTACCAAACAAACTGAACACTAAGTTTTGGTGGACTTTTGCTAATTCACAACCAGCTGAAACAGCTAGAAAATGCTTAGAGAGACTTGGGGATGGGGGTTGGGAGGGTCGCTGGTTTGTCCTTAAAGAAATTACTGACAAGGGAGAACTGAGGCTTTTAAAGCAAAGCATTTATATTGCACTGAGAAGAGGCAGCACACAACAGCCAAGCGATGTGTTTTTCATTCCACCATGTCACCCAGGTAACTGCCAGGAGTTATATAAATTCTCCTAGTTTTGTAGGTACTAAGGCTTCAGGAATAATTCTTCGAAAAAATGTCCAATTTACTTTAAAGAGAGACACACATACATAAGGCATAGGCACTTCAAATCCTGGGTATCTCATTAATAAAACAACGGTAGGTAGCTTTTATCAGCTGCACACTTACATAAAAACACATGCTGCACAGTTGTTTACCTGCATTACATTTTATGCATACAGATGTAAACACAGGCACCAACAGCTACAGGCTGTTAGTACCGTGCTTCAGCTAGGCTACTTACTGTCCAAACGCGCAGCTCTTTCATCTATCACACATTGCTTGGTGTAGGAGTCTTCAATCGTTGGATCATAATCCGTAACAAAATAGGACTGCAGAAAATAAAGCAAGTTTGTGTAAGACAAGCACATACAGGACACAGAGTAAGATGCTAAAACTGCACGCTTGACAGCTTAAGGAAGATGAGCAGGTTTTACCCATGTAAACCATTTGCCACTTTATCCAAAAAGATAGCAGGTAACGGCTTTCCTATTCCTAGTAAACACTTGTAAATTGTAGAAATTACTAGCAGAGTCACTGAATTTACTGGATTCCCACAGAATTTCTAGCATTTTCTAGAGATTTCTGGTAACTCCTAGAATTTCCCAGCAGGAATCCCTAGAAACTCTTAGTTTCTAGCGGCTTTTAAGGTCTCTAGTAACTGCTAAGTTTCTCTGAACTTCTGGTAGGGTTTAGAATTTTTTTGGAATTCTCAAACATTTCCAGGATTTCCTCCCCAGCTCCCAGAGCCAGTAGTTTCTAGGAAGTGCCAGGATTTTCCCAGCTGCTTCTAGAATTCTCTAGCAGTTTTATAACCATTTTTAGCAAGAGCTCCACGCAGCACAAGTGGCACTTAGTTTGTAAGCTGAATAAAGTTTAGTGGATCATCCTTGTTCCCAGGATTTCTCTCCTGGTTTTAATGACTTTAAGCACACACCCCCTCCAAAAAGACAACTCCTGAAAGCAGAGTAAGCCATGAAACACCTATGTCATCCATTGCCTAAACACAAAGCTCCACCAGATACTGCCAGTCCGTTACTCATCACCCAAACCGCAGAGCGAAGCACATTCTGGTACATCTTTCTAGAGACTGGGTGACCTGATATTGAACACTGGGGTAACAATACTATCTGAATAAGACAAGTTTAGATTTCAAAGGATGAATTTTTAGCTTGCATGCAGTCATAGCAAAGTTATCTTCACCCAAAACTAAAGCACATTGGCCTAACAAATCTAAACTCTGATCAAATTCTTGCCCCGCTGTGTTCAATGCAGCAGGCACTGGAGATGTGTACTACCCTAACTGTTCAGAAATCAAGCACATCGGGCATGTATGCACCCAGATGAATGCTACAGTAACTGAAGGAGTACTACCTGCGTATGTTATTCAGTTCTGTAAGCCACTAAGGAAATAGGAATGCTTTAAAACTACATATTGGCTCCTAAGAAGCAAAAAAAAGGGGGTGTGTTCTTGCATTAAGAAGATATCACCAAAAATAGGGTGCATTTCCTTATTCATGTCAAAATTAATAGTTCTCACTGAAGCATCTTTCCCATCACAGAAGTTCAAATATACCAACAAGATACCACTCTGTTCCTCTAAACTTACCAAAGTCAAGTTAACAGATGTCATGGTAGGGAAAACAAAAGAAAAAAGAAATAACTGAAATTACAGCACTAGCCCACTAACCTTCTCCAGACACATCACTGTCAGTGCAGAATACAGTTAACTCTGTTCTCGCAGATACATTTTTATTAATGTGGTTGTATTTGTTCTTGTGCAGTTTTGATTTGGAGTTGCCCATGAGGGCTGGCTGCAGTACTTTGTCCTGACTGCACCCAGCTGACTCCCACCATTTGGACACATCCATGCTAGGTTTTGGTTTAACAGCATGGACATGGGCTCCCCAGCAGAGCTCATTAACTGAGCTGCAGCTGCCTTATTGGGAGCAACATCACAAGTTGTGACACACACTACCAGCTGTGTATACCATATACCTATGCTCATATACCACAACCTCATTATCATGCAGATACGGAAAGCATATGTACAGGTTGCTGTTGATCTATTCATTTAGATCTGGCACCATACTAAAAAACTGCTGACCCCTAGAGCAGAGACACTGAACAGCTCTGCACATCTCCTTTGCATTTTAAGTAGACATCAGTAAACCGTCCTCTCAGGATACACCTACACAGTAGTCTCAGTTGCTCCGCATCAATGGCACCACTGTGTAACCAGCTACCTTTACATAGCAATAAAACAACCATGTTCCTCTCTGAGAAGGATAAAATCCTAGCAATCTGTCCCACCAGAGATACCTGTGACACGAGATGCTATAACTCACTCCTTTCACACAGTGTTTTGCATAAGTCAAGTTGCTCATTCCTGGGTAAGAAACGGTTTCTCCCTTGTTTTAGAACGTTCACCCAGACTAAGCAGTCTTCCCCCTCCAGCCCTCCCCAAAACCCCACCCACACAAAACAAAAAAATCAAAACAAAAAAACCCAACAACAAAGCCACCTCAAAAAATTCAAACAAACCAACAGGCATGGGATCCTAAATGGAGCACACAAACAAACTTAAAGTTTTCCAGCAGAAAAGTGCCTATTTACAGACAGCAGAACATCTCACCACAGAACAAGCCCCCAGAAGATGCTGTTCCGACTACAAGTTGTCCCTTTACCTTGCTTCTCTGAAGATTTAAAGAAGAAAAACCACAGCCTGCAAAACTATTCTTGTCTTTTCTTTTGCCTGTATCCATGACTCAGAAAGTGTTATCCAGGAGCATAAGAACAGACTTTTTGAGGAATGAATTTATTCATAAATTCTAAATTGGGTCTCAGGTCCTCCGTGGCCTTTAACAATCTTTGAAGGATGGAAGAGAAATTCACTTATGTGAACATACAAGTGTGTAAATAACATCATTTACAGAATCTGACTTTAGAAGGGAAGATCACAAGGAAGGGAATTTAAGTCCTATGTTTCATTAAGGAAACAGAAAGTGGTATTTATTTTAAAAAAATTAGGTGATTAAAACATGATGTCGCTATCAGTGTATCTAGAAATTCAGGGTTCTGATTTGGAAGATAAAGCATGCACTCTGAAGTTACTCCCTATCCCTCTCCAGCTTCAACTTTCATTTCTCTATCCTGCAGAAGTCAAAGTTACTGTCTGACCCTTTACATCTATAAAGCGGTAAAGTATGCAAAGTTTTAAATCAAATTATTGATTCCAATAATTTGGAATCAATTTATTTCACTTTCATGAATCAGTATTAGTAGACCACCTAAAGCAGCAAGTTTATATCCAACAAGGGCAATATTTTTCGCTGAGAGAGGTCAGAAAAAGAAAACTGCAATAATCTTAGAGGGATTCTTCATATTTTCCTTATTATCTGTCCAAGGGCCAGGAACTGCAGCACGTTCTGTAATCTCCAGGGCATTTCTGTGATTCCCTCCACCCTTTTTGGTTTCTTTGTTTGGTTGGTTTTTTTTAAAAAAAAAAAAAGAAACTACACACAAAGCAAGAGTGCCAGACTAGGTAGAGACACGGAACACTGTTCCTCCCTCAAAAAAGGGAAAAAGACTAAGTTGCCCTGATCCAGCATCAGCGCATCGCAAATTTAGAATGAGCAGATGCCAGAGCTCCCCCATTTAACAAGCTTCTTATAAGCAATTTCTTCCCTCCCATGGAGCTGCGCTGCCAAATCTGCAGTCACAGCCACTACAGGAGAGGTTTGTGAGGCAGTTAGCATTGTGGTTTACCTCCAGGCACTGGACAAAACTAATCAGCCTGAAATAGCTGCTGGTTTTGAAGGAGTCTTCCCAAATTGCACTGGAACTATTTGCCACAGGGAGCATGTCAACTGCAGCTTGCAGGCCTTATTCAGTCATGGTTGATTTACAAAAATTAGATGTAGCAGACGCAGTATTTATCAATCTGAGCAGAAATGGACCTTACTGCTGCTGTATAGTCAGTGTTTAAAGAATTAAGGGATGTCAGAGTATATCCTGAAATACTCCCTGAGGCTGCACCTTGACTTCTGAATGCCATCCTGCAATGGTGGCAAGGTGCCTGCACACCCAGCAAGCCCAAGACCATACACCAGTGTAAGTAGCTTTGTAGAGGTCAAGGAGTTTGTGGCAGAACTGCTTAAGAGACTAACAGGAGTGCAATTCCAGCAGATGCAAACCACTGCCAACATACCAGTTTTAAACTGACGCCGAGTCCAGACAAATTAGAGGAGCATGCATATGCTTAGCACAGTAATGCTGTGTGATGCCACAGTGTTTGAATACCCAGGCCTGCCTCCTGCTGTCTCCTTTATGAAAGCTGTATGTGCAAGCCCTAACACTTCAAAGCAGGTGCCCTGCTAAACTACAAAATACTAGAAAGCTACAGCAGCTGTCTCAGATGCCAGCTGGTACAAAACACACTGGACCACTCTAGGGTGACCTGTTACAGACCAGGTTGTCAGATCCACTCTTCTAGGAGCAGTTGAGTTTCTCTGACAAATCAGAGGAGCTGAGCCTCATTCACGTGGCTCCACTGCCATTGCCCACTGCCCGCAGGAAGCAATTGGAAGAAACTAAATTTCTTCTATGAAGATAGTAACTTGAACATAGTCTTGTGTTACACCACTCCCTTAATCACTAGCAAAATCAAGGCTCTTTCCAACCACCTCCTAGAAGGGAAATGAGAAGCCAAGCCCAGTAGTCTCATCAACCATTCAATTTACCCAAAATATTATGCAACAAGTTTTCTAGGTTTCCTCTTTCTGAGACTGCTGAGGCAATCAAGTCCAGAGATGGGAAAGCCTGCCAAGGACACAAGCCCTTGGGAAGGGGGGTGGGGGGTGGAACAAAATAACACAACAGAAAAAAAACCCATGCCTACACCACCTACATCCCTTGCAGCTGGGCAACCCACCACCACAATCCCTTTCTATACATTTTAAGATGACAAGTGTGCGTATTTCAAACAATCTCCTGACCTTCACAGGGGTTTCTACTTGCAGTGCTTGGGAATGATGACACTACTATACTGAATACTGCTCTAGCAGTCTTTCTCCATTTAAGGTAATAGTAATCCCTAAATCACTGTTGCAATCACTCAAGTCTTTTGGCAAGGAGAACATGTGAAAAATCTGCTTTCAGTTTATCATCTTCCCCCTTGGTTATGTTGCCTTTAATACACATAAGGGAATTCCTCCATTAGCTGGACTCGCTTACAAGCTCAGGAGTCCCACTTTAAATTAGTGAAAAACAACTACCTAAGTGAAGATATCTTACATGGAAAGACGGAGAACCTTTGTGAAGTTTCACAGCTCTTATGCAGCTTTTCTTATTTACTCTTCATAACGTCATCAACAGTTCACAAGCTGGAAAGCCACTGGATTACTTTCTTTTGCACCAACATTTACGTTTTAAGGTGAGAGAGAAGTGGGACGCTTCTGTGTCCAGAGGATCGTTGCATAACGTGCTTCCTTTTATCTTTACACAAAGCTTGAAGGGCATGCAACAAAAGGCAACCCAGCACAGTGAAAGCACACCAGTATGAGTAAGCTAAAGGAGTGGTACATGCCAAAATATATATTCATACTTGCTGTGTCTATAATCTCCATTTGTATTTACTAAATATACACTTAATGTTTCAAAGAGTCACTAGTTGCTTATTTAAATTTTTTCCACATGTTTAAATTTTTGGTTTCAACCCAGTGGAGGCAAGGAAATAGAAGGGTTTCCACCCTCCAGCTGAAGTTACAGACCAGCTCTGGATTTAAATAACATCTACAGTTTCAGCATTGCAAAGAGCCCCAAAATCCTTCCCAGCTATAATTTGTAAGTCAGAACTTAAAACAAACATGTTGGTGAATGCTACACGCCAAAGCTTCAGCTGTAGACTGGTGTACATTCCCAAATACCTGAAATACATGATCCCAAGACATCTTCTAGGCAATAAGTGCTACTTGACAGAGTATTTCTTTTGGCAGTTTCTCCTTTGACTACCACTAACATTATCACCTCTTTTCTAGCTTCTTCCTCATTTCTTCTGCACTTCACCAACAACATTTGTCTGCTTCTGTCCCACTCAAGAGATGTAAAGTCCAATTCAGGAGCTGTAGTGGCATGTCTTCACACCATGGGCATAGAACAAGTAACAGTATCAGCTACAGCCCTACCACACACCACATTTTCTGGATTAAGTATTTCTGATCTGATCAAAGACAGAAACCTGACCAAGTTCTCTTTTAAATAGCTTTTTTCCTTTAAATTAGTATTTCTGACATTTGTTCCAAGTCATAGACAAAGTCAGTGCCAGAGTTTAAGACCAGAACTATAGTACCCTGGCCAGTTAGTAGGGCCATAAGTGAACACCGTTCTGTTTGAGGTACTTGGCTACATAGCAAAAGCTTTCTCAAACAATGAATTAAGATCTAAATGACTGGCTGCATAAATCAGTTTGTAACCTTCACTGCTTTGCCACCCATGGAAATCTTAGAGCCTCTGCCTTCAGCTCTTCTACCTAAGAAGAGTGACACAGCAGCCAAGTCTATGACCACATGTACAGCAGTGTCACATTGTGCCCTCCTCCAGGCTGCAGAGAAGGTTAGAGACCATTTCAAGGAGCTTTAGTCTACATTTCCATCCCTGTCCCTAGAGGAGCACAAACAGGTTCAATGTCACCACAGACATGTTCCTAGAGGAACCTGCCACTTCACTCAAGCACTATGCTGGCCTGGATCCAGAACTAACCTGCCCAGCAGAACTGGTAATTAAGCAAAGCAGCTGCTAGGGCCTCAGCACCTGAAGACATTAGCTGAAGAACCTCCTTTCACACAACAAAGGAGGCTCCTCAAGCAATTTCTTTAGGAATACTTGAGTTGGCTGGCTAGAAAACAAGGAAAACATGCAGGAAAAAACCTGAAGTGACTTCTGGAAGCAAACTTAAACCCAGACTGCATTCCAAAATAAAGGAACAGACACAGCAAAACATACAAATTTATATTTTGCAGAGCCCCATGTACTTGGGTCACAGAAAAAAAACCAAACAAACAAAAAAGCACACCACTGATTAGATAGCCTTTGACAAGCTTGTTAAATACTTAACATATACCTCCCCAAGAGCAGGTGGTTCACTAGGACCTGATGTTTCCACAGAGGTCTAACTGGTTGGTGTTGGGGGAGCAGGAGATGAATGCTGCTGGGGTCGACAACAGGGAGTGCCACCTCTGCAAAGGGCTCGGGCACTGCACAAAACAATACCAGAAAGACTGCAGGAGCTACCCACACCAACCCAGCATTGTTTTAAACAGAAGTGCTTGAGATAGCATTGAGCATGCTTTGCTGGCATAAACAGTCACAATTTGTAGAACGAGGGCAAGTATTTTGGTGTTGAACATTGGGGAGAGTGGGGGACCAAAGGTCTAGAATTATGCTGATAAAGACCAGACTGCAGAGATAACAAACAAAACACTGGATCATACTACAGAAGGCCAGGTGTATCCTCCTCTAATTATCCCATATTCATACAAATCTTTAAGTTACTGTTTGTATAATTAAAAGAAAGAACACCTGTTCCTTTCTTCCAAAAAATATAAAAGATAGTCCGTGCTTGTAAGCATCAATGCTGCTTCCCTCAATTTACACTACTTCCCACCATTCTAATGTATACTGCCAGCATTGTTATGGCTATCCAGGGAAACAGCTGTCATTTGTAACTACAATTACTACAATTATCCAGTGATGTGAAACACTTGATAATTTCATGAACAGTGAAAACCAAGACACAAAGGGAAGAGGATTAAACTGAAGAAAGTTATAGTGAAAGAAAGATGCTGTGAGCCATATACAAGCTAAACCCTTTGGAAATTCATACACAAGTTGAAAAGTTCTTGTATTTGTTCCTGAAGAACTAGCATTACATATACATATAATACTGATATTTATGATTAAGTACATGCTTAATCAAATCTTAATGGTTCTGTTAAAGATTATCATAATGGAGAATGCAAAGTTCTTGAATAACCCATGGCGGCCCCAAAATGCATCCATTAGATTATCCCCCAACACATAATTCAAGGACAGAAGAGATACAAATCTTATATCCCGAGTAAGATATTGTAGGTTACAAAAATAAACTTCTGACTTGGTTAAGTATAGGTAAGTCTTCCCCTTAGCTTCTTTACGCAATGCAAGGATTGTCAAGAGCTTGTGCTTCGTCTGGAAACACTGAACAAAGCATGAGTTAGTCCTATTATACAGCCACATATTCTTCTCTCTCTGGGTCCCTCTCTCCACTCCCTGCCCTTCCACATACAGTGATCACTGGACAAGCACATCAGAAAAAGAAAACTATTAAGCTATCTGTGTTCAGTGCATGGACATATTTATTGCACATAGCCAAATATAACACAGCTATTTTCTTTATGGGCTTTGTTGTGATCACTACCCAAAGTACCTAAAAACAAAACTAACTTTGCTTCCCTCACAGGTGCTGGGAAACATGAGTTAGGATGGGGGAAGCAAGGATAAAAAGGGTATAGAGGGTAAAGTGTCTTCAATCTAAAGACTAATACACATACCTGAATTCTGTCTATGCACCTTTAATTTTTGTATTTCCTAAATGAACACTTGAACTTCGTATCCATAAACACACTTGTTTCCAATGATGTTTCTCTAGGTAGCCATATGCTAGGAAATTCCACAGGTTTCATCCACAGTTCAGCAGGACTGACTCGCATTAGGGATTTAAGAGCCACATTGATTCTAGAGCATCAACTTATTGTGCAGGTCACACAGTGGACTAAGACTCAGGAAGATGAAAGACCGAAATCAAACTGACTTTTGTGCTCTGAAAGGAAACATGCATCAGCTCTTCACACATTTTCAACACTCCTAAAAAACTGCCTGTTAGTTTTTGACCTTCCCCTAATTGCTACTTATAATAAAGCAGCTTTACCTTCTCCAACCCCACCTAGGCTGCAGCAGCACAGGAAAGTCTCCCTTCTTTTCTCCCTCAAACCTGGCACCCAAGGCATGACTTGCAAAACAGCTCAGGCTTATGGACAGAAATCTGGAGAGTAATTATCGGTTTAGCAGTTAAAAAAAAAGATTCTGTGAAAAAACTAAGAATCCATCCAGAGACAGCAGATTCACTTGGGGAAAAGAAAGTGTCTGTGAAACATAACTAAGGCAGCCTCTCAGTGCATGTTCAAATCGCAGAGGTTTAAAGAATAACTGTTACAACTACTTTATTGAAATATTACACACCTTTTTGCTAACATCCTGCCAAGCTTAAACATACCGTTAGGGTAACTATTGTAAAGCATTAATGCAGCCTCAACCCTTGAATTATGGACAGAGTGGGTACTGGTTACATGCATATAATATGAATACTGATGAGAGTGGGGTTTTTTTAATATGTATTTTGAAATGCATGTGAACGTCTTTCTAAAGACTATCTTCCTTAAAAACAGCAGATTGATACTTTTTTTAAAAGTGTCTTCACCTTTTAAACTCAAACTGAATCTGCACTGTACTTATGTCTCCTTTCAGTTACTAGCTTATAGTTTTCCACACTGTATATCAACTCAGTATTAGCAGCTCACCAGCCTATAAACGTTTGCCTCCAATTTATAATTCTCAAAATCAAACCACACCAAACACCAAGTACACTTGGAGACCTGTTTTAGGCAATACACGCATTAAACTTTGGCCTCTTGAATACTTCCTGGTGATGCAGTTTTCATTACTCAAGATCAGAGAACGTACGCTTTCACTGTCTGTTAGACCTCTTCGTAATGCCTTGAATTAATGCCTTTTAATGCCAGTAAGCACCTACAAAATTCTTTGAAGATGGCTATGCAATTCCTCAAGCCGAAACATGTCTGACTGTAAAGCATACTCTATACTGCAAGCACAGATGAGTCTTGATTTCATTTAATTTCATTTTTGCTTCACCGTATATATGTGCAAGAACTATGAACACACCAAATACTTAATCTTCCTGATCTTGGCCACTTGCAATTCAATGAATGTTTAAAATATTCGCTACATACTATCTTTTCATCCATAAAATTTTATCATGTTCAGACAGTTTTCAACATAGCAGCTCACACAAGCTCTTCAGGATGAGCTCAGGTTTTTACTCCAAGAAGCCCATGATATCTTTTAAGAAAGTACATATCTGATTTTAGGATATGCATATAACCAGATAATGGGGAATATAGCTATAAAGAAAAAGAAAGTAAGGTTACTCAAAAAAATCCCCTGGTGGGGCAGAAGTTACGGAACACCTTTTCTCATACACATGAAATCATTAGAACACCTCAAGATATATGGTATAACGTAAGAGCTTTTGATTTATAAATGTACGTACAGTAGCAGGGTAAGACTTAGAATCAATTAAAATAGCTCTTCACTTCAGTAATTAAACCTAACTAAAACACAGTCAGCAACAGACTTCAGGTTAGAGGCTATGAGGAGACCCATGTTTAAGCCATTTACAGCCTAAGAAAGAAGCCACTTCACAACTCCTTGAGGAACATACTGGAAGAATTGAAATGCAGATTGATAAAGTTAATTCCATGGCAAAAAAAAAAAGAAGTCTTCAAGGGAGTGCAGGTATTCATGTCAAATCAGAACTTTTAAAATAGCTTCAAGTTGCAAACGAATTGCTTGTTAATTGGACTTTTCAGATTGTCTAGCCTAGGTTTGGACCCATACAGTTACATTAATGTAGTAAGAAGTTTTTCTAGCCTAAACAGGCCAGTAAAACAAAGCCTCACTTCAGCAACTCTAGTGCATTTTAGTAACATTAACTCCTACTTCACATTAAGTACCTGAAAATGTTTGAGCCCTGGGACTCCACAGCAAGCTAAGGTCAAAAAATTTTTGAAGTTAATACCCTTCTTATTCTGAAAGTAGGAAGTAAAGATCTGTTTTAGGTAGCAAGAGCCTTTTCCTACCTTTATATTACATTTCAGTTCTCTACAAAGCCAGACACTATTGTCAGTTGCGTAGGTTTTAATAGCTTGGAAGCAGATGTAGGCTTGGACCACAGTTCATCAGAAAGAGCCAGGTAGAAAGCCTGAGGAAGGTAAGTTCTCCACATTCTCCCTCTTGAAATGTTTAACATGGAGATACAGCCAGGTTAACTAGTCTATTAAACCCAGAACCTACAGTTTTCTAGAATGATTCAAGTTAGGATTAAATATTTGTTGGATAGTATTTCACAATACAATTGAACTACATTAGCAACTTCCTGCTAGTGGAAGAAGGAAGTTTTGTCATCCCCACTCCCAACCTTCTACCATGGTTCCCTCCTGCCTGCAGCATGATCAGGAGACCAGACAGTTCAAATTGCCAGCTAAAAATTTAAAAAATCCCCCATCCAAATACTGGCCAACTGCAAACCATCTTTAAATGTCCAGACACTTCGGGAAAGCTAACAGCATATCACTAAAAGATGCCTTTTCTCCCAACTCTAATATATATACATATAAAAATAAATATTTTTTAATATATAATTTGCTTATATATAAAGCACCAAACAGGGACTGAACCAAGAGTGAAAGCTTCCAGAAGTTTTCATCATAGTTCGGGGGGGGGAGGAAGGGGAGGGGAGAGAGAGAGACACAGAATCACTAGCACATAGGTAATTAAAAGTTAAGATGACTCTTTCAGAGCCTGTAACACATCTTTTATACTGTGAGATCACTGTAGTTATAGATAGCAATACACTAGTTCCTGTCCTGTAATTTTTTTTTCTATTACCACAGTTAATCCCATGGAATTTTTGAACACCAGCTTGGACAACATCCAACACAAAAACATTCAGCTTCATTAACAAAGTCTGGAGTACTTTATGTTTCAAAGATTTACTGACTGATCATTAGAAGCTAATTATTTAAGAAAAAGCTATAAAATAGCACTTATATCTAATAAGAACTATTGTGTCAGAAGATAAGCACAGTTCTAATAGCTTTATTTGCCCAAATTATGTATTTATTCAACTCCAACCTTTTGGCCTGAGACTAGACTGTCTAGACTCATTTTGCAGACTACAATTACTATAATCTTTAAGTTTTGAAAGTGCCATAACCAGAAGTGCCAAGAATGCTGAAGTGGCAGCTGTGTTATTTAGCCATCTATTTTCATTAGCAAGGCTAATTATTCCTAGCCTTCACCCAAAATCCTCGCCCAACTAAGTAAAATACACAAAGCAGTTATCTTTGAGACATGAAAATTTTACATGCTAATGAAAGAACTGGTTGCCTACCTATGAAATAATGGACTTCTTGAAAGTGTGTTAGTCATTCAGGAGTGCCAACATCTGAAGCTGCATGATGCACATATCATGGCAAAATGTGCAGCAAATTCACTTATAATGAAAACATACCCTTTTCTAAGGGCAAGTCGCCTAGTATCTGAACAGCTTGCAGGTAGCAAGCTATCAACAAAAAGTTCATGCTAAAAAAACTACAATAGTGGTAGTGTGCTAAATGCATACTTAACAAGGCAGTTTAAGTTTTCCTC
The DNA here is from genome assembly GCF_965638725.1 of Aptenodytes patagonicus. Taxonomy (NCBI): domain Eukaryota; kingdom Metazoa; phylum Chordata; class Aves; order Sphenisciformes; family Spheniscidae; genus Aptenodytes; species Aptenodytes patagonicus. The sequence continues at coordinate 14,296,153 of NC_134955.1, forward strand.
ACACCACAACAGACACGGCATGAAAGCCATACTAAGCCAGGCTCATCAACTCAATGCATGCAAGCCCCACGCTGCAGTCCCATCAGCTACGGCAGCTCAGCAGTCGGGGGTACCCGCCATGTCGCAACACCAGGTATTTTTGCACATCCTTATCAGTCATCACACTGTATTCTAAGATGAAAATGGGCTTTCCGTCTCCTGAAACCATTTCTCAGAAGTTTGTGGCTAAGCAGTAAAACCTCAGATAGGGGGAGAATTTGTACTGGTCAACAAGTATTTTTTCCACGTGATCCGTACTTTCAGATTTGGCAGCTCTGGGCAGGGCCAGAACACAGGCTCCCACAGGGACCAGGAAGGAAAACAGAGCACCTGCATGCCAGTCACTCCTAAGTCCACCAACAAGCTCTGTAACTTTAATGTCCCCTCTGCGAAGAGAAGTTTTTCAAGAGACTGACATTTCAGCATCAGATTTTTAACCCAGACACATGAAGGAAAAGTACTCATAACCTTAGTTTGGGATTTAGAGCCAAACAACAAAAATCTTAAGGGTATTTTTTGCCTTGTCTCTAATCTAAGGTGTCAGGTTAACCCACCTAATTGTGAGAGTGGAAAGGAGGGAAGGGGATCTCTTCCAGGGTAGGGCAGACTGTGTAAGCCTTTTCATGCTACGGACAGCGTGTCCAGGTCTTCCTGGCACACAAGCAGTCCCTTTGTTTTGTTTGACTGCTTGGGCATGGCATTCAACAGAGCTGATTCTGACAGAGGGGAAGAAAAAAAGACCGGACTAGGTCACTGTCAACCAAACTTAGCAGAGCAATGTGATAAGTTACTCCACCCTTGAAGCAAGATAGAAATCCTACCCCATCTCAGCAGAGGGAGATACCTGACACAGATTTCAGTGATGCAGGCTGACCTGAAATCATGATGAGGCATGATCCCTCTCAAAAGGCACAAGTATTTTAAACAGTGGCTGGTCTCGCAGATGTAGACACTACTGCTTCGTAAGTAGTGGTTCAAATTAATACCGCTATTTTCAAAAACTCCAGGTTTCTATAAGAACAAAATTATTAGCAATCCAATATACAGAGTTCAAGGAACCTGCAGCCCGGACTTGTGTAACTGAAACAAAGCTGCAGCTGGACAAACTGCTTTGAAAAATGTAATACTGTTTTCCATCACAGATACCATAGCAGAGTACAAGGCTTTTCCTTCCAGCCTAATCAGTGCTTGCAGAGAAGGTAAATCTTAATGTCCTTGGAGAATGTCTTCATAGTCTGTCTTACTACTACCAGCAGCAGATTTCAAGATCAAAGGTTATTACTCAATCACATCTGACAACAGTGTAAATCATACTGGTTTTCTCATCAAGTGGTAAGTTGCAGTACAGTGCATGAGGATTGTTTATAAAAGGAAATGTAGCATTTCATTTCTGACCTTTCAGAAGCACAGCCATGTGTATTGGAACTGTTACATTAGAGACAGTTAGCTGAAGTTCCTAGAAGAAATACAAGGGGTAATAGAGAAAATTTTATCCTAAATAGAAATAAAAACACACCACCACCACCACCCCCAAGCCACCAAACTCATGGTTGGGAAGGCTTAGAAGTTACTGTTCCATGTTTTGTGTCAGTGTCCCACAAGTCAACCCAAATATACTATCCTGCAGTAGCTCCAGCCCCTATGTTTTATTTCTCTTTGAGGTCCGTGCCCATGCCTGTGCTACACTTACATCCATACCTCAGTGGCACAAAGTTGCTCAGAATCAGTGAATTCACTTTTAAACGAGAGAATTTGCAGACTAACACCTGAAGTTTACGTACAACTTAACATTTTTTGTACAGCTCACCCCCAATCCATACTTACTTATGCTTAGCTCAAGAGTATCAAACTGGGCAGTACCTATTTTACGCAAATTATTTTTACAGTGTGCACGAAGTCACATCAACATCAGAATCACACAACAAGCAAGTGGGAGATACTTTCCTGGCAGAGGATGCATGGGTGGCCCTCCCTTTCATTCCACCAAGCCAGCAGCTGCACACAGGCACACCCCAGCAGCGTGGCGGTCATGAAGCCATATCATTCACAACAGGAACATTTACTAGGGAGGTTAACAGAAGCAAGTTTGAGTGGCCTTATCCTTCCAGTTAAGGAAGACTTTAAAAAGCCCAAGGTGACCAATACTGTTGCAACTTACATATGGGGAAATGTGTACAGACTCAAATTCCAGGAACCAGAAACTATTGAGTGGTTTTACGGTTACTAATCCTGACATGTGAGCAAGATTTCATAGCACAGAACTAGTTACAAGAACTGTATTGCTAAAATTAGCTTGGTAGCTGATCTACAGGGAAAAGGAAGAGATCCTAAAGGAAGAGATCCAGTAAGCACAATTCAAATTCAGTGCCAGAATTTTCAGCCTCAGCAACTTTAGATTTAAGTCAAAAGAGTGAGTGTCAAATGGAAAATTTGAGCATGTAAGCATGTTTACCAAAAATGCTTTTGCCTTCAGTATTCAGTCTGCATATTTAAGCAAGCATCAATTTCCATCTAAAAAAAGCATATTTAGCAGCAAAACATTTGCTTATACTAAAACCAACCACAGTGTTTCTTCCCCTTTGTGTCTGCACCTGCAGGTGTAGTACCACTCTTAGTCAGCATCACCCCAAATCACAGGGCAGAGAAACATGTAGGAAACTCAAGAGGGAGCTTATTTTTTGCTTGGAATTATCATAGACACTGCATGGAATAGAAAAAGATAGAGATAACCAACATTACTTAACATCTATGGCATTAACAGTGTTAGATGTGTATTTCACATGACCTTTGAGCTAGAGGACCTAAGCAGTTAGGTGCTAATCCTGTCTTTTATACTTTTAGAGACTTTATTATCTTAATAGCAAGGACTGCTTTACCTCAGTGAGAAGATAATTACCTCCAAACCAAGTGCTGTTATAACTAAGGGGAAAAAAAAAAAACAACAAAACAACACACACATCTCCTGCAAGGCACCATCCTCATTCAATTAACAAAACCCAGCAACACAATATGCTAAAGGGCGGCTTTAGCAGACTTGTTCTCATGTTAAGATCTGCTTCACACTATACGATGCCACAAACTACAGTTTTATGTGCAAATGCCTACTTTCACATTATGAAAAGCCACATCTATTATGAACCACATCAAGAAACTGCAAGCAAACATTCAGCTGAGGTGCTACATAACCAAACAGCACACGCAGTCAACAAATGTTTTTACAGTATGGCCATTTATGGTAGCAGTAAAGAAAGCAAATGAAAGATATGAGCAGTTTTACACTGAGCAGCATCACTTCCCATGGTGGAGCTGATTCTAAGTAACAGATAAAAAACATGATTTGCATTAAACACTACATCCACAGACAATCCCTCGTTGTTTAGGGAATTCAGTTTGAGCTAGAAGCACTTGCTAGAGTCACATAGACCTTAGGATCACTGGAAAGCGATGTCTAGTATTTTCTTCTCTAGCATCCTGTTTAGCAGTATGTTAGAGCAGGTTCCAGAATAGTTCTCTACCCACAGTTTGTGAGTGAGGTTTCTCCAAGGTGAAGGAGAGCTTAAAGATCAAATTGAGAGCAAACGCTATAGACAGTCTCATTCAGAAGCACACAAACTGCTAAAAGGAAACAGTGCTTTATTTCTTTGGCGAGCTGGATGCTCAGGCAAAACCTGAGCTCTCCAGTGAAGAACTTTTCTCATAAAACTATGGGTGTTGCAGTTCTTTGTTTGAAGCACAAGTGCTCCAAATACTAACCTAGCCACACATGCTGTGATAGCACAGCACTGAGACAGCCATTCTTTGTCATCTACAGCTTGTAAACATAGCTTTGCTTAAGTAATTGGCTAGCAAATTAACACTGCAAATAGGGCTTTAACATAAAAATGCTCTTCCTCCAGTATAGCAGCAAACTCTGGAGGCTATTAATGAATCTACAGAACTTATGACCATCGAGAGAACACAAACCCCCATCAGATCTAGAAATGCTCGTCCTCCTTTTTGCATTCTTCCCTTGCTCTTTACCTAACCCTCACATTAAAAACCTCAGGGGAACCATCTGCGCTGCAGAGACACAAACCTTTCAAAGGTATTTCTAGTATTGTTTTTGCTGGTGTCCCAAAGCTTGGCAGACTCCCGCCACGCAAAGGTCTTTCTGTTGATGGTAGCTTATCCTTTCACATGCTTTGCTTTAGGGAAATGCCCCATCCCAGCTAGAAGAGGGCAGGAGCACCACCAGTTTACCTACAACAGATCTCAGCTCAATTCAGTTAAGCAAAATATTTTCCTCCTCATCCTTTTGCAACATTGTAACTTTCTATGCTTACTTAAACACATTTGAGCCCAGTTTTCTGTTGGCATTTCTTATTAAGAGGAGCACAACTAAATCTTCAGAGCTACCCACGTATGTCCTCGCAAAACTTCAAGGTCAGGTCTTTACCAAATTTCACTTGAATGGATTCAATTATTCTCTTCTTCTCCCGCTACTCCTGTTTCGGATAAAACACAATCTCGTATTTTAGCAGGCTTTCAAGTTTTAAAGGAAAATAAGGTATGCACACCACTAAAAATTTAAAGCACTTGTGATTCTCCTCCACAGTACTCATGTTGACCCGTTCATCATCCCATCCTCAAGACTGGCAGGCTTTTGGATTTTTAGGCTCATTAAAGGTGTGAACTTAAAAACTAAGGGTTTAAATTCAGATACTTCAGTTTAGCAACAGCATAGAACCAAGATTTGCTCTGGGGGTTTCCAGAAAGGTGATTTCCCTTCTGTCCCCTGTATGCTCTCATTCTCACAAAGAATTTACATAAATTCTCAAATAAACTTGTTTTCTAAACTTACGAGCTGCCGTCAGCCTGCACAGAGCAGCCAGATCTCATGATTTACTTCATTTGCATTAGAGGATACATGCCAACTTCTCTACATAATATTCCTTTACCGACATCAGTTGAGGAGAAAAGCATCACTATCTGGAAAACACAAGTGCACATCATATGAATATAGGTTATGAAAAGTATCGATAAACATTATCTAAACCATGTACAAGTATGATCAAAGTGAGGAAGGACAAGGGCTGATGAAAAATAACTCGATCATGCTAGCCATATTTCTCCACTTAAGACAAGCTGGTTCCACTACTTGCCGTTCTCTCTCTCTGATTTTATGATTATTAAGTCGTAACAAATTTTCAATGAAGTAAGCTGCCTTCTTCAGGACAGATTCTGTGAACAGCCACTGCCACGAAAGCAACTTGGTAATTTCTTTATTACTAAGATATTTTGCCTTTTTATAAAAAAAAAGGTTACTTATACCAATATTCTTAGAGCAGATAGCAAGCTCAGAAGAGGATACTAGTATGAATCCAACAGACAGCCCAGAAAGTATTAGATTTCTACACAGGCTAGTAGCGACTTACAAGGAAGATCCTTTTTGTTTATCATCTTAACATGGCAAATTAAAACTTACACTACCAAATGCCATAATCAGCTATACGACACTATTTTACAGTCTTTTCAACTTGACAGGTCCCGTAAGATTTTCCAGGAGGGAAGCTGTTACTCCTGAAATGTAACCTTGCTCTTCTTAGCTGCCTTTCAGACCCCTTCCAAAGAATGGAATCCATCCATTCCCCACCTCATTTCTGGAGGCCATAACCCAAGCGGAGGCTCATGCTACAGTGCAGAAGGCACAGCAACAGAAGAACTAGCTATCCCATACAACGTGCAAGAAGGCAATCCAAGAGTTTCTGTAGCATGAAATAGAGCAATTATAAAATCCCCAAACAAAAACATTAGAAGTAAAACAAATTCAAGTTCTCCTCTCTCCAAGCAAGTTCACACCGATAGAAACTGAGCAGCTAATAAATAAATTACCTGAGCCCAATTCATAACATGTACAGAAGTGAGGAACTCATACCAAACGAGCCAAATTCATTGCATGCCACAGCCCTCCAGTACTATAACAGGTCAGCAGCACTTGAAAAAGTGGCTTTATCGTACATCTAGTGGGGAAGACAGCTTAAAACATCTTGTCCTGAAGGAAAGAACATACTCCATCACCTACAAGCACTCATTTTCATTAAGAAAATCATCTATACAGTAACTTCTAAATTCAAACTGTAATGTGCAATATTCTTCCCTGGTCTGACAGGCACATACGATGAAGTATGACTTTAAAGAAGTAGAGAACATCATTATTTGATTGCTTTCTTGAGCAAAGAACTTATGCAAATGCTTTATTTAAAGGTATAAAGAGGCAGCAGTACAGTGAATGCCATCTTAAAACGCGTGAGTGGTGTGCAAAGACCTTCAATTTGTTTACTTTCAGAAGAAGGTTTTAGAATGCATGGGGTTTGATCAGCAGGCTTTTTTGTTGTTTTTGGTTTTTGGGGTTTTTTTTGTTTTTTTTAAAAACCTACTGCTATTTCCGCTCCCATATTCTACCGAGTAGTGATCTTGTGGTAAAGGCATTCAGTGAAGAGAAAACAGAGCGTGGAATGCACAGGCAGACAGCCTTCTGCACCGAAACCACAGGAAAGCACGTTAGTTTCTCTCATTTTTACAGATTAGAAACAGGTTCTTCAACTTCATCATACTTAGAATAATGGACTATTCAGTGTTGTTCAGATTTCCAGTAATCACAGGTGAAGTCTCCAGACAGGCAGCGCATCCATAGGACAAGCTGAAACCCTTCAGAAAACCTTATCTTCTTGCTGGTTAACTCGTACATAGCCAAGTTTGAATGTAACCTCTGAACGCAGCATTACCACCATGCAGCTCTGTCAGCTTTTAACATGCAGTAAAGCTAATGTTATTTACAAGGGCAGGGTGGATGCTACCAATTAAAGGCAAGTAGTTTCTCTTTTGAGCTCTCTTCCAGCATTAGAAAGTATTTTAATTTAAATCGTAAGTCTTCTAGACTCATTTCCTGTGCGTGTGTTAAAAGCAACCTTTCATAATGACCAAAGTCAAAGCTGATTAGATGGGCCGTATGCATTACAAACTTGTTGAACAGAATCAAGACCGCGCTAATGGGTTGGTTTTGGGGTTTTTTTGGGTTTAGGGTTTTTAGAAAGAAAGCAGAGTTACACCAAAGTCCTCTACAAATATGCTTTGGCACTGACACCTATGTGCTTCAGGTTTAGGAAACTACTGTCAGATCCTGAGGATAAGACATAAAAACAAATCTAGGGATATCTTCCTATGAATCGCTATGGTAGCCCACGGCTAGGAGCACAGGCTGCCACTGGTTTGTGACAGCACACACTGAAAAGCACTAGTGTGGAAGCTGACAAAAAGTCAGTGCTCCAGCTTGGAGGAGTTCAGTCAGCAATAACAGAACTAGGATACACACAGGGTTTTGCCCAAGAGAATCAAGTAACAGGAGTCCCTTTCACTAACCACATTTCATGTATTTTCTAGATTTAGGAGAGGCCAGAGGTATCATAATCCATTTAAGGAAGAAATTACAGAAAGATAATAAATATCCAGCTGAATAGTGTTAGGCAATCACATTAGCATCTCATAGTAACTACTAGCACCGGGGAAAAGCTGAGATACTTTTACATTTCTCAGGCTACTCGATTAGCATGGAAGTACTCGTGTACAAAACAGCTAGCTAAAGCACATGCAGTGCAGTAAATTTTTAAGTTTTAACATAAACTGTTCAGCTGTTACAAAACTCAGTCTCAATTATCTAGTCTGAAGCAAGTGGCTGCAGCTTAAATTATTTATCTTCTGCAATCACCCTGAACAAATTCTTCCAGATCACCACCTTCCCTCATGCAGGGAAGCAGCCAGTGCCTTTTTCAGGAGATCACGTCAAGAGATGCAGAACATTTACTTTCTTCACAATATTTGTAAATTGAAGAAATGCACAGAACACACAATTTCAAGGTGCAATTTTAGCTCTTAAGCTAGAAAAATCCCAAACTCCTAAACCTTGAGTAAAATCCCTAACTCAGTGGGATTTTAAGACCAAGTCACAATTCCTCTGAACAGACATCCAGTCAGCACAGATTAGATTATTTTCAAATTCTGCACAAAGTGAACGATTCTATTATCGGTTTCCTTTTTTGGGAGAAGACTTCTGGTGTGTCAGTCGAAATATTCAAGTCCTCCCACAAAACAAGTCAAAGCAGCTATGGAGGAGGGGAAGCCACTATTAAAAAATGTGTGGAATGTAACCTACTTGGACGAAGGCAGATAATACTGGGACAAGGAAGTTGACTACTTCAGATCTGAGGCTCTTTTCCTATACAGTCCCACTAAGAGATACTGGGCAATTTCAAATATACAAATATTAGTGAATTTCATCAACATTTGTAGAATGTACATGACTAAAAATTAGTTTCACAGACAAAAAAAAAATCATCAAATCCTTCAGTTACCTGATACACACTATATCCATTCTAATGGGTGCAAAAACTTCTAGATAGCAAAAAGAAAAAGTGTCTTTAACTACTTCAAAAGCTGAGCTTTGAAGTGCCTTTTTTAAATTGAAAGAAGTCAAGATGTATGCATAAATATATTTGAGTGTACCTTTCCAGCAAGACAGAAACAAAGCGGAAACTCCAAAGGAGACAAAACATTTTCTATAGTTAGTAGATTTAGGCCACAGATGCAGGAATTCAGAAATTTTTCAGGCTTTAAACATCCTTGTTAAAACAATTTAAAAATGTCTCCTCACACAAAGTAATGCTCTCAGAACTAATATCCGAGCGGATCAAAGAGCTAACCCACTGACAGGCTATAAGCTAACTTTCAGCTTTAGTGGTCTGAGAGATGCACAGGCACCTACTGTAGCTAGACTAGTCAGAAGACCACAATAGCTTGAAGCCTCAGAGCTGCCTGGACATTTCTAGCTGAACCTGAAAGAAATCAAACCTCTTGCTCCATTAGCTGATCTGACACAGTCTGAAGTCTGAGACTTCAGCTGAACACCCTCTGATCAGATAACAGGACTTGCTCATCAGTATTATACACAGGAGGCATTTTGCAAGTCTTCTTGTGTTTGCTCTACACGATAAGAGCAACCGCTCCTAAGTCTCATTCTCCATCTTGAGCAGAGCTGGAACAGGTTAACTTCCCCCCTGTTGCACAAGGCTTCATGCAGTTGTACACACATCTTCTTCAGTGGTTAACCCGCTGCAGAAGTTGCTGCCTGTCCCATCCCTCCCCCACTCACTCTGCCTGCATATGGGTCTCAGCATAACTGCGTGGGTCCACATTAGCTACAGAGAAGTTTACCTGGGTTTTTGCGACCCTTTTTACAGCATCACCCCCAATGGCTGAAGCATGTAACAAAGCAAGTTATGAACCGCATAACTGCTAGAAGCAGAAGCATCTTAAATTATCTTTACTGCTGAAGACCTGTTTTCATGTAATATTTAATGCTAAAATCATGCTCAAGAAGATACAGTGGGCAGTCCAATTCCCTTCGGATGATTTTTTCCGGAGAGTGCCTCCAGCTGATTAATCCTCCAGTTATCCAGATATGGTATACAGCTTAAACATTTAGTCATTGCAGCAATCAAACAAGATGAGAGCTTTAAGGTTTTGTACTTCGGCAGTTGGCAGTATCACTTGTACAACATAAAATAATATTGCACCAAAAGCTAGAGAAGTAGTTAAACCATACACAGGATTGTCCAGTGGTTTAGTACACCTTTTCCCTTAGTTTACGGGAAGAGACTTCTGGACTTGAAAAATCTAGAAGCACAAGCATCCAAACCAAAGCTAAGCAATCAACAGCACTGTTGGTTGGTGACAACCTGTTAAGAGCCAGCATTAAAAGTAGCAAGGGAGGATATTCAAAGTGGTCCATCCACTGGATGCCACAGGCAGAGCATTTCATTTCTAGAAAAAAAACAAACAAACAAAAACCCAAAAAACCCAAAACCCCACCACAAACACCTTACCCCTACAGAGATGGAAATAAGATATTTCCACAGTTTAAAACTTCTCATTTAAATACCCTCTAGACAGTAAGGCAAGACACATTCAGCTTAAGTTAAAGTTGGTTTACCTTGTTTATGTGCTAAGAAGGATTTTGGCCTCACAAGTTTACTTTCAAACTTGATGGTCTGGAAATTATTTATCATGGCATACAACCTGCTGACGAAGTTTTCCAAATTCACTGCAGCACTACAGGAGTGCTGCTGAGCACAGGAGGATATTGTCTCCACCCATGACATTTTAAGACCCCATGCAGGACCTCAAGCTGAGAACTCCCAGCAAGGAGAGAACCTGGCTCCCGGGGAGGAGGAACATCAGTTAAAAGAAAGTCAAAGTATGGGAAATCAAAGTGGTACAGCACATGTATTTGTGTCTTGGTAATCTTGATCAGGACATGTGGTCAAGATTCAGATAACTTTGTTTGGCATCTGGGGGAAGGCAGGAGAGTAAGATCCAAGGATAGTATGTTTCTGGAGGACTCTGAAGACAAACTACCAGAAAAAAAATCCTAAGAAGCAATTGAAATTGCAAGACAAAGTTAAAATACACTGATAATTGTGTTCTTAGTAATGCTGGGTCATGCAAAGCCAGAATTCTTTTAAATACATCACCGTTACTTATTTTATCAGGTTTTGCTAATGAAGACTTCTTAGTGTGAGGCAGTGGTGGCAAACATTGTACACATTTTTAACAGAATCTTTTTAAGTAGTAGAGTTGGTAGCACATACACAAGCACATTATCAACAACTTTTTTTTTTACATGTGATTATAAAGGACTTTCATAAAAGAAGAGACAAACACAGAAATACTATTAGGAACATGCAATTTAGACACACACACACACCTCGAACAGTACATATTACTGTAATCCCATTTACTTTCCCTATATTGAATAAGTCTAATAACAGAAGAAATTTAAACAGATCACTTTTCTACCCAAAGATGCCAGATCTTTCACACAGATTTATCACTGGCATCCTACCATTTCATGGTCTACTTACCACGTAAGAAACAAAATATTCAGATTTGCTTGCAGGTTTATAGATTTGTATCTACTTAAATCAGGAATGCTGAAGATGCTCTGTCGTATGAGCTGAGCAAGTTAGTTTTGCCAGAAAAACCCAAAATGGTAACTGCAGTGATTTTAAAATTTCTCCTTTTCCTAGCAAATATAACTAGTGGCTCAACATATTATATCACTACAGTTAAGAATACTCAGAACAGGACTGGAAAAATAATTTCCATGTAAGTTGTGTTGAAGCTCAAGTTTATTTTCTGGCTTAAAAGACTTGAGGAAAGTGACACACATGATAGTTATGAATACGCGTACCTAAGGTTAATCTGCTGAGAAATAATGCTTCTCATAGGTCTTCTGCATAAAGATCCCTGTAGAATACTTTGGTTATTAGTGTTACACTCTTTTTTTTTTTGCTTGAACTGTAGCATTTTTATGTGTCAGTGCTAACATCTAGTTAATTATTAATGCACGCTGGTCCTAGCAGCTAGTACTTTATGCTATCTTTAATAGCATAAATACCTTTTGCGTACATTCCTACCATCTGAACTCACTCCTATCTAGACTCACCAGAAACTACAGTTTACTTTCTGGACACAGCTGAGAAGCTGGTGCAGGTCTGGTTAAACGAGCACAGCTGCCAGATGAAGTTGTTTGCAGAGCCGCACAGTGAACCAGACAGGGTAACTGATCCAGGGTAAAAACATTCCCTGGTTATTTTTAACTCTGAGTGCTTATGGAGTTTCAGTGAACTAGATGGAGTAAATAGCTATAATGGTAAATTGCTGTGGCAGCGCAGGCACCTTTTGAGCATTTTTCCTTACTGGTAGTACTAGCTTATTAAATTAAACCCTCAATTAAAAGCCCCATTCTTCAGGCTTGAAGAATAAAAACATTTCCCTAGCCTTGTGCCTCCCCACTGGCTGTCCCTTCTAAAAAGCAAACAAATGATCAACTTGCCCTCACTTTCAAGGCCCTTCAACTTCTTCAGCTGTACCAGCACGCCACTCCAACCTGCAACAGCTTCAGCACAGCCCTTGTGGCCACACACGCAGTCCTCGCTTTTCATTGCGGTTTTGGGGAGCTCCACACAAGCCTCTGGAAATGCACCTTCTCCTTTTCAGCCCTTTGTGAGCTTTTGTGTGAGCACATTTGTACATTACAAAAATCACCACAGAACTCAATCATCCAACAGGATCTCCACCTGTAAGTACAGCTTACAGTACTTCCCCACGTAACTAGAGAAGTGCACTACAGTCCTCCTCGGTAACCCCCACCCAGCTCAGGTTTGAGGCTCTGTGTACACTTGAGGACAACTAAAGTGCAAGTTCTCCAGCCTTTGCCTTTCCCTTTCCAGCAGCAGATAAGAAACCCTGACCTCACTTTAATGACAGGCAGCATTGCGCACAATGCTTGATTAGTTGCAAGATCAAGCACTTCAAACGTGCATACGTGACCTTCTTTAACTTAACCGCGAACAGCCTGTGCACTGCATTCCAGCCAGCCCTCTTAGAAGCAATGAGTAAAAGCAAGCAATCTATAGAAAAAGTAATTTTGATCTCATGGAACTTCCATCTAGAAGCAGTGCTGTGGATCAGGCAGTTTACACATTGGGATGTGACTAGCTTAAGTATACACCTGGTGTGACATCAGAGGAGAATAAGTAAGAAAAGGCAAAGCAAACAGATTAAGTAAACATTCTTTTTGTCTGCTAGCTACTTCAAGTAATTAAGTTATAAAGAGAGGAAAGAAATACTTTCTTTTGTATTACCTGTTCCCACAGAGCACCTTACAGGCTATCCCGGACCCAAGCTGCAACCACTCTTAAGCTGTGAGATAGAACATAAAAATGGCAAAAAAAAGAAGGCAAAAAAGAGCCAAGAAAAAAATTTGTTCACGATCATAGGGCATCTCTCTCTTAGTAAAGAAAGATACAGCTCAAGACAAATAGGTAGGGCCTCACTCACTGCTCAGATAGAAATAATTCACCCAGGATCCATTTCAACTCTCTAGATGTGTAGTAATGGGCTACCGCTACCATCTGTCAGCATTTCAAAACAAAACTCCAACAACTTTGTAAGGCAGTAATCTTTGGACATGTTGTATGCAAAGCACTGGAGAAAGTAAAAAAAAAAGCAGCAATTACAGGTGTGATTTCAGTTTTAATGCTGGTTTTACATACTTCTTGAAATAGAACACGTTTATAGTAAGTGCTGCATTTACCTGGATGTTACATTTTCCTTTAACAGTGCTTATGGCCATAATTGAAGACAAGACTACCAAACCAGTGCAGTTAAGCCACCTGAATCATCAGAACCAACAGAGAAATTATCCACTTATGTCATACCAGTCTAGACCTGAAAAGTGTCTCATTTAGGAAGGTCTGCAAAAAACGTAGCTTCCTACCAGCTAGCCAGAAGACTGCTACATTTCACTTTATGAAGCTGGTATTTATCTTTGGGTACGTCAAAGAGTTCAGTCACATTTTCAGTGCTGGTAATGCTTTCAGTAAATGCAGACAGGTTGCATAAGGTATACAAACACGAGCCATTCAGGTCCTTCAAAATTCTCTCAATATAAGGGCTCTACTTATAAGAGCTACCTTCTACCACCACTGCTGAATACTGGAATTCAGAGCTCCAGCCAAAACCAGAAGCAGGAGCCTCTCCCTCTAGCATGGCAAGGAGGAACAGGGCTACATGCCAGCGGCTGCCTATTCATCCCCAAGAGCGCAAAGGGCACGCCAGCCAGTAATCCGGGAAGCTGCGCCAGTACTCCTTGTGCAAGTGGCAGTAGAAGACAACCTGATAACCAAAAGGTACGTCAATATTTACTTGCTATATCAGCAACTGCTGCTAGGGGTTAACACATGGAAAGGTGCTTTCTGACTGCAGTGTGGTTTAAGTTATCCCAAAGGAATTTCACTTTGGGAAAGGATTGTAAATTCCTCAAAACCGGAATGATCAGCATCTCAAAATTTGAGCACTACTCCAAATTTATGCCCGCTTTTGAACCCAGCTCAGTTCTACCCTGTATGTACACTATTAAACAGCATCCCTGCTGGCTAAGTTATGATGCATTATACCATGGCTAGCTATATCAGAACACTATATGCAAACCGATGCTTCCTTCTTGCCTGCAAGTTAAGCCTGAAGTCATCTACTACATTTCCCTGGCTGTAGATAAACAACTAACTGGAGCGAAACAAATCTGTTGTTTGTTAGCAGTGCTCTAGAAAGCAAGGAGCTGAGCAGTTCAAGTTTCACAAGAAGTGCAACAAGCAGCCCTTATTATTCCAGGTGACTGCCTCACAAGTGCTTTGTTTTGATTAGGATTTTTATTTCCCACCTTTAACCTCAATAGATGCCAACAATCAGTCACTCACTCTCCTAAACTGTATTTTGTCACCTTGCATTACATTGTACTACTTATTGTAAGAAGGCCCCACACTTCATCAACATGTAAGCATACCAGTCCTAGCATAGCCCTGCATGAATCTGCAGCCTGGAATTCATGGCATTTTATTCCTTTGATTTGCTTATGCACTTACTTGATGAACTTTTTTTTTTTTTTGATGGTCAGCAACGGTTAGTCAGAATACCTAGAAACTGCAGAGGGATTTGCACATCCCCCAAGTCTAGCCATACAAGAGTGGTACACTAAGACATCAGGGTCTGTCAAACATTCAGCACGCTGGCTCAAACACCAGCTGCATTTTCAGTTGTTGCTTTTCAATCTGCTTTATTACTCTATTTTAGAGCTTTACCATAAAATTCAGAACAAGCTATTTTCTTGCCCAACAACTATATCAGAGATAAAAGATACTTTAAGATAACCCACCTTTAGCTTTATTGCTAGTTAATGAGAACTAACAGTCTTGTGAAAGTTAGCAGCTTGGAAAAGGAAAGGAAAAGGAAAAAAAAAAGTCTGAACAGCTGCTCACCACCCATCTGCAAGTCATATATGCTTGCCCTCAGACAAGTGTCTGATATTAACATTAAAGAGTCAACAAATCTACATCCAACTCATTTTACTCACCAGTTAGGAGAACAATAAGCTCAGCTCCAATCAGAACTTGTTACTGACAGTTTAAGAGCAGTAGGAAAAACATTTTATTTTACAGATTTGGCAGTAAGAATTAAGCTTGTAAATACAGCATGAAATCAGTAAACAAACAAAAAAAACCTTAACACTGAACGCCTGCATACATTTTATATTACATTAAGTGTTTTAGCAGTCTCAACCATGTTCATGAATTACCATAGCCAACATTAAGCTGACAAACTACGCTCAACTCAGACACACTGAATTACATTCAGTCAATACCATCTCAAGGTTCTAGTGACATTTATTAACTAATACATTCTTGTAAGTCACCAAAGCCTATGTATGCAAAAATATAGGTCATTGTCACAAAACAAAAGCTATAGTTTTATTAAGAGGAAAAACAGTATGACAAATAATTTTAACAACTCTGATCAAAAGCATCCACTACTTTGTGGAGCAGATTTGAAAGAGTAAAACATTAGTGGCTTTCTTGCTGTATATTGCTAAAACTAACTATACATTGTTCAGTTTAACAAAAAAAAAGCATGAAGTAAATGGCAACTGCAGGATAAAAAAAAAATGCAGAGGGCGATTAGGTATTTGCTAGGCTGTATTCCCTTTGAGCAAGGAAACCTGAATATTACAAAGGGCTGAGTTAGAAGGGAATGTGGGGTATTTTGTGACAGACCTCTGCATGACAGCTGGAGAAAAGCTATTGTGGCAACAGCTGTGTGCTCTGCACAGCTCACACTCCCAAATACCTCAGCCTGCTAAGAGGCCAGTTAACTGGCTGCAATGCATTTTAAAAGTTTTCTGCCTCTTGGGATGTGAGCATGATGTATTATTTGTGTATGTTCTAAATAAGAGAAGGAACGCTTAGTTCACTTAGTTTTACAGAATACTGTGGTGTAATGTTGAACTATCATTCACTGCTGCTTTCCTGAAGTTTATAGCTGCGACAGATCCCATCAACTCTCCTCTACAATTAAAACGTCTTTACTTCCTGTCTTAACAGTGCACAGACTCCACAGCAGTAAGTTCATATATCATATCCTGATTTAAAGGAAATGATTTGATACTTCCAGGATGAAATCCTGGCCCACCAACAGCAATATCAAGCTGTGTTTATCTCCCCAGAGGAAGAATTTTGAGGAACACACCAGTCATCTAACCACTGAAAGCTTTGATCTGCTAATTTGTACGCTAAAGTTTCTCCAAGTTGTTAGATGAACTTCTGAAAAGTGAACACAAGATCACAAGCAATTTTACGCAAGTGACCAGTTACATCTCACGTACCATTCCTACTGCACTGTACTAGTTAGCACGATGCTGAACCCAGTACATGAAAGAGCTTTCATTGTGTGACATGGGTTTGCTCACTCAGCCTCCTTACAAAAACATTGTTGTTTCAGCTCGGAGTGAGGCACAACAATCTTCAGGAACCAATACACTCACACACAGGACACCGTGCACAGGAGCGCTTTACGTGCTGATCACTACCGTAATAGAGTCCAACCTCAGCCATTACTACTGTTATAAGAACGAACGCTACCTGTTTCCCCACCAACACCTAAACAAGGCTGGAAAGGATGGATGCGCTGTGCACAAATCCCAGAAAGCTGGCAAAAGAAAGAAGATGAACTGGTTCTTCCTACATCCTTGGTTCCTCTTTTCCTTCATTTCAGATGAAATAAATGAAAATGAGTTTTCCCATTTTCAAATAGGAATCCTCCTTAATCTTTCAAAGATACAACGTAAATCACGGCACGTGTTTTCCCCATGATATTCCATCACCACAAAAGTCTTATTTACTGGAAAATAATCAGCAGCACTGAAGTAAAAGCAAGAGTAACTGTACTTGAGTACTGACTTACTGAAAATTAAATACAGGATTATAGGAAAGCAAGACCAAGCGTGGAAATATTTGCTAGTATCAGTAAGAAGAAACTTTCCTTTTTGAAGCTTAAAAACTGAGTTGGTGACAGCCATATTTTAAAGACAAGCAATAAAGCAGCAAAAGAGAATTGAAATCCCTCACTGACATCAAGATTTGCCATGTGGCAAGAGCTAGTACTGATCCATGTTTTAGGGAAGGCAACAACGAGTTTGTCACTTAATCCTAAGAAATTCCAAAAATGAAGGACATGACTTGTTTGTAATCAATTTTAAAACAATTTGGAGCAGTTTCTATGCAATCTTAAAAGACAAACAACGTATCAGGCAATACACTTGCCATACAGAAACTACAGAAGTGGTTGCATGGCATTGCACACACTTGATAACATCATAAGCTTTAAGAGCTCAGGAAGATACTGTGGTATATAAATAATACACCAAGCCTCATCTCTTATTGTCCGTAACTACATAGCATGCATGGAAACAATACAAAACCCTTCCCTAAGGCACCTGAGGTTCTGCTCAGAAGGTCTTTATTTCCCAGCTATTTCTCATTTTTTTCAGAAGGATGAATTTTCTGCTAAACATCACTTTGTGGTGGCAAGATTTTACCTCATGATAAAGCAGCTGAGAGGGCAAAAAGATGTAGATAGTTTAACGCAACCCGACAATAAGTTGTTTTGAAAAATTCACCCTCAACATGTCAGCTTAATAGTACAGTGCTGTTTCCTCACCACTCTTTCAAAGTGAGCTATTCCTTTTTCTGCTATTAATTTGAAGAGGTTCTTATACATGACAAAGCAGATGCAGGTTCTTCTTTTGCAGATATTCACTGGAAGACAAGTGTCAGTTGCAGCATTTGAGCCAAAACTTTTATTTCTACAGGGGTGTAGCTCAAGCTTTTACTTCGAAGAATGAATATCTACCAGCACTCAAATATTAAAATTATCCAGTACTCGGCAGAACCTTACTGCTATTAAAATAAACGGACATACCAAGGCATCAAGTGTGAGCTTCACTTTTTTTTTCTTCTCTTTATGCCTTTAATAGAAATTAAAGATTTTTTTTGGTGAAATTAAAGTTATCCAAAAGCCTTTAACATGGCCAGGGACTCCAGAGATCCATTTGGCAACATTTTCCAAGACAGCAGCATCTCAGAACTGAACATAAGCCATGTCCAGCTGCACATATTACTGTCACAACCAGTTTAGATGTCCACAGGAAGACGCAGGCAATACCATCTAAAGCAACAGTACCATGTTTGAGTGAATGGCACTCTAAACCAGCTTCAGTCAACCACAGTAATTAATTATCTCCATATACAAGCAATGAGGAATTCAATCCACACACCAAGAGGACTGCAGTTGTTGTAGCCCCATCACCTTCAACAGACCAGTGAGTATCTTACCAGTATCTGACCAGCTACCTACACATCCAAAAAACAAGGCAGCTGTACAACACAGATTTCCATTCCATCTCAAATGCACTGTTCAAACTAATTTCCAAAGAACTAATTCTCCTGAAGTGCCAGTTATTTTAACGTCCTCTACAATATTGGATCTTCTAAGCATTCAGTATCCAGTACTTACCCAGATTTTGAAAGTGATGTTTTCTATGTAGTTACTCAGTCTACACTGCAGAGTGTAAATTCTCAGCAGAATATTACAGCTAATGAACACATGGATGCACGCATTAGCAAAGAAAACCTGAGGTGTAAAAAAAAAAGTCTATTTGCTATCAGATCATCAGTTCTAACAAAATATTTTTTTGAGAATATCATTGCCCCAAGCGTTAAGAGACAAGTTTGCCTTGCTGTCAAATGGTCGATCATAACGGTAGGTAGAATATTACAGCCTCTCCTCGGTGGAATGAAAGAAAACAAACAAAAAGTCATTCTCTTCAGATTTGCTCATCTGCCATCAGCAACACCAGCAAGCAGAACGCAAGTAGTTGTCTCCTCCTTCCACCATAAACAGACAGAGGTAGATTAATAACGCTCCCATGACAGTGGTAGAAACGCTAAAAGCAACAGGGCAGAAGATGAAAATAAATAAAGGGGGTATGGCTGAATTAGTGTCGGAACAGGAAAAAGGACTCTTCCTCACGGGACCGATACGCACACTTTACATCACCTATTCTGTCCTGTTTTTTACTGGAAATGAATAGAAAAAAAGTTCAATTATCTACAAGTTGAAGCATCAACAGCAAGAGCTCAGAGGGGCAGTGGGCGATGGCTGGTCAGAGCTAGCACAGCGTGCTCCCCTGTCTGCAAATCCCCCTTCTCTCTTAGGGGGGCTGCCAGAGCTTCCTCGCCCCTTGCGGGGCCGGCACAAGAGGCGTAGGCTCAGCCCCGGGGCAGCTATTTCGGAGCCGGACGCCAAGTGTCACTGCTCCCCCAGCCGCGGCTGGTTACCGCGACGGCCGCTGCCCGGGCGAAGCGCGGCGTCGGACCCCGCCCGCGCCACTGGGAGGCCACCGGTCCCAGCGCCTCGGCGGCCCCGACCATCCCGCACCCCCGGCGCGGCGCGCGCCCGACCCGGCGCAACCCCACCCCGGCGGCGCCGGCGGCTGGAGCCGCGCAGCGCGGCGGAGGCCCCCGGCGGAGGCGCCCGGCGGGCCGGGGGCGGCGTCCGCCCCTTCCCGCCCTCCAGAACCTTCCCAGGGGCTCGCGCCGCCCCGGGCGCCGCGCCCCAACCGCCGCCCCGGGCCCCTCAAGGTCACGCCGCCGCCTCCCCACCCCTGGCTTCCCGCTTCCCCGCCCGGCAGCGCGCCGAGCCCCGCTGCCGCCGCCACCACCACCACCACCAGCCCGCGGCGCCTCCGGGAGCTGCCGCCCGCCGCGCCGGCCCCGGCCCCCCCGCGCTGCGCGCCGGGCAGCGCCCAGGCCCCAGCGCCGCGGCCGGAGCGCTTCCCCCCCCTCACGCGCCGCGGCCCCTCACCTGGATGAACTGGATGGTGAGCGCCGACTTGCCCACGCCGCCACCGCCCACCACCACCAGCCGGTACTTCTCCTGCCCCGGGCCGTCCCTGCAGCCCGCGGCCATGGGGGAGCCGAGCGGAGCCGATCGCGGCAGCGCCGCCGCCGGGTCCGGCGCCTCTCTCCCTCCCACTCTCCTCCCTCCTCCTCGGCCCGCCGGGGCTGAGCAGCCGCAGGCCCCGCCGCCCCTGCGCCCCGCCGAGTGCGCCGCCGGCAGCGCCCCGCCGTGCGGTGCGGCAGCGCCGAGCGGAGCGGAGGAGGGAGGACCGCCCGCCCCCGCAGCCAGGGCGCCGCGGCTACAAATGGCCGCCGCGGGGCGGGGCCCGCCTCATCGGCATGCTAATGAGATCGACTATATGCATGAGGGGGCGGGCCTGCCGCTCACCACCGCGGCGCCGCGTTCCTGCGGGCAGCGCGGGGCGGGGCGGCCCGGCCCGGCGGCGGCGGCGGCGGCGGCGGGACCTCGCGGGAGCGGGGCCGGGGCCGGGTGGGGGACGCTGGCGAGCAGCGAGATGCCCAGATCCGGCTCCTCGGCACCACTCCTCTTTGTTTTTAACGCGCGCGTTGTGACAGCCCCTGGGTCACCCCTCTCCTCCGCACTCTCCCTCCGGAGCGCTAAAGAGGTAATTACTGATTTCCTCATGGGCTTTACCGGGGCGCCCGTCCTCCCGCCGCTGAGTGCTTCATCAACATTAATGAACCTCTTTGAATACCCACGAGGTGGGGAGGGAGGTATTATTGCCCCTACGTAAGGATGCTGAGCTAGGGCACAGAGGGGTTTAAAGCCAAAGCATCGTTAATGCCAGGCACAGATTCACCAGGAGGGAAAAGGGGAAAAAAAGTCATAGAGACTTTAGCCCTTCACCACTCTTCATCAGGTCTTCTTGTGACCATGCACGTGAATGGGTTTCCCACTCACTTAGGCCATTCATATCAAGGCCACCCTTTCCCCTGAGTGTCACCCACCATTGGGTGTCACAGTCCCATATTCATCCTTTTCTGTACACGGTCAGAGCACTCTGGCTGCGGTCTGTGGTAAACTCACCTTGGTCCTTTACATCTCTACTACCTCTGCTGGGGGCAGACTACTGCTTTCGGTAGTGACCTACCTGTTTTGGTAATTACTGTCCAACATGTTTCTAGACATGCAAAACACTAGGCAGATGGCCATTGCACATACTGCAAAGAAGCAGAACTTTTGCTGGTAGACCTACTTGCAGGTAATTCCTTCTTCCCTTCCTCTCCTTCTCCCCTTTTAGGAAAGAAATATAGCCGTAAAATCATACAGTTTTTACATATATAAACATACGTACAGCCTTTTGCCAGCACAGAACGACAGTCAGTTGCGATCGTGTTCCTGAAGCCACACCAACAGGTCTGTAGCGTAGACACGCTCCTCCCACCTGGAAAATAACAAAAACAGAAGTAGTGGCCGTGTATGAAAGCTTTGTTGAAGGGACTTGCCTGGTACAACACTGAAGCTGTGTGAGGTGGCACTGACGGCAATCCAGGTAGCCTTCTGCTTATTCACCCAAGAAACCCAGACTTCCTGCATTGACACACGTTTCGGCTCTGCAACAAACGAGGTGAGGGTCCCACAGGCAGGAGCCTCCTTCCTTCTGCAGACCCGGTTGGTTAGCACCTACTGCCTGACGCAGTGACTAACAGAGATCCACAGAGAAATAACATATTGTGGAGCTACTTAAGAACTAACACGATACCATATATACACATGGGGGTAAATCAATGATGTACCCGTAATCTTAATTCCACCATTTCCTAATTTGTCACGCTGAACTTTGCCATTCTTTCACTGGATTTCTCTGCTTAAAAAAGCAAAACTGTAAAACCAAAAACAACATAATGACTAACATCTTTCAACACCCATTCTGTCTCAGTGGAGGGGAAGAGCGTTCGACACACAGGAAACAAAGCGGTACCTTGTGAGTTAATGAGGGAACTGTATTGAGAGGGAGATGAGGGAGACACTTTGTCACTGGGATTCACAACTGTATTTTGGAAGAGGAATGCCAGGACTCGGGCCCCGTTGGCTTGGTATTCTCCTGTAGTGATAAGCCGTTTTTCACATCCGTTTCCTTATTGCCCTGGCTGGTCAGAAATAAGGAACAACTCACACAGGAGAAAATACATAGCCTAGCATTTTCCAGTTCGGAAAAAAGGTGAGTGGGAGATATAACAGAGGTCTGTAAAGTCCTAAGCAGCACAGAGAAGTTGAACAGAAAAAGTCTCAAAATAGGAGAACTAAAGGACACCCAGTGGTAGTATGAAGAAACAAGTTTAAACAAACAAAAAAAGATATTGTTTTCCGCAGACACAATCATGGAACTGTGGAAGTCACTGCCACAAGGGGCTGTGGAAGACAAAACTGCATCTGAGTGACAAAAGGTCAGACAAAGTCACAGAGCACAAAGCAGCTACTAAGCACAGCGATCAGGGACACAGTTTTGACTCAGGAAGTTTCTAAAACACTGGCAGCCTGAAGGCATTTTGGCTATGAGAAACAAATTACTTTCCACGTGTCCTGGTTCTGGTGCTCTCGCCTACGAATCGCTTACTGGTCACTGGCAGGATCAGGAACCCGTGTGAGTATTAAGCTAGCAGGGCAAGTCTTCTCTCCTAATTCTTAATTATGTTCTCTAGCTTAAGAAAAACCAAAGTGCAGACTATGATGAAGTGAAAACAGAAATTGAACTGCTGCTAATTTATCAAGTATTGGGTGTTTTTTAATAAAAATACAGTTACAATCTCATAGTTGGCTATTAGTACAGTAGCCAGTAAACTACACTGTCAGGAATGGCACTGACACGAAAAGCAGATTTTAAGTGAGTTTTAAGAACACACTAATCTCTGTGCAAACTATTGCAACAGGATATCTGATTTCTTGGTTTAAAGATACATAGAAAACCAAACATTTTTATTTTCCCTCATCTTTTTTTAGGTTTCAGTTTCATTATACATCCTTTTAAATAGCTATTCTGGCTGATGTGGCTATCCAATCTTGTGAATTTGACAACAAAATCTTCTTGTTTTTTTTAAACAACTGACAGATATATTAAGGATTAAAACAATTAACACAATCATCCATTACTTTAAAAAAGACTCTATTACAAAAAACTGTTACTGTTCAATTCTTTGTGTTTGTTATTTTTGGTAATGAAATTCAGTTTCACAAATAGAGTGATATTCTTGCAAAGCACAAAGCAGTGATCACAGAAAAACAAGAGATGGGCAGCAATTAATGAACAGCATTTTTTTTTGTAGTTTTATAACTGCATCTGAGGATCCCAGTAAGAATTGTTTTCTCTTTGTTGTATAAACATAGGGAGAGGGAGAAAGTCTCAAGTACAGAGATGTTATAGTCTAAAACCTTGGGTGTTCAAACATCTATGCATAATAGTAATTTTATACATGGAAACGGTTGTCTTGAACTCCCCGTGCTGCCAATGGACAGAAGCTGGACCCTCCAGAGGAGTGTACGAGGGCAGCCAGGGCAGAACCAGCCCTGGAAGTGCCAGTCTTCACTCCCTGCACCCTGAGCCCTGGCAGAGACTCAGCACCTTGTCTTCCCTCACCAGCAGCCCTTGCTGTGAGCCCTGGTTTCAGGAGACAAGGGGTTTACATGTGAGTAAAGACATGGAGATGAGGATGCAACACACTCCAGGTTTCATTTCAAGATCAGCTAACCTAGGAAAGGCTGAGTGGTGAGGTGCCTAGAAGGTGAAGACAAGAAACTTGTGACTGATACGAGGCGGCAGGGGAAGAGAATTCAAAAGGGGTTTTGTATGGTCCATGCAGTCAGGGAAATAAATTTTGCAGCACCAGTCTGCATATCCCTAGGGAGGTAGAAAATGCAGGGTTTCATAACAGAGAGGAAGAACTTGAAATACCAAGACCCGAAATGATGAAGACATGACCAAAGTTTTGATGAAACGGCTGGGAAAGAAAGTACAGCTTTTAGAACTGTTACATAGAAAGAAGCTGCGTCATTTCAGGTCTAGCCTGAATATGCATGTTTAAAAAGAGACAAAATCAAGAATGACATCCAGATGGCAAGCTTAAAAGAAAGAGCACCATAGCGCTTTATATAATGACAGGAAAAAAGATTTCAGGAAGTGCTTGGGGGAAAGATCCAGAACTTTATTTTACATTGGCAGCCTGGCAAAGATGTGGGTTTGGAAGGTTAGAAGACGTGTATGCAGTAAGTGACATATTGAAAGCTAAAAAGTGCTCTGTGAGAACATAATAGCTTAATTAAAAGAAAACTTGTTCACAGGCTTATCACAGAAAAAAGTTGCAAAATCTTTGGGATGTGAGTCAGCATGGTAGGTAACTTTAACGCTGAGTTATTCCACTAGTTTAGGATTGTATGTGTACCTAATGGTGGCACTTATTTATTTACCTTGCTCAAACAGGCCTTAAACATCACCCCTCATATTGTGTGGTTATTGTGACCTAAGGAGATCCATGTGCTGCAATTCCCACCAAGAACTCCACCGCTGACCATAAGAAGATGGGAGGAAACCAGCTTTCTCAAAGCCATAAAACAAGAAGCTTGGGATAAAAGTTATAAACAATTTGATTTTCCGTGGGATAGGAATGTAAGACCTAATTCAGAATAAAATGGGCAATAATTTTTCCTGTGTATAAAAAATGTGAACTATTTGTTACACTTCTAATGAGCACCCAGAAACTAAAAGAAAAGCCATTTCTCCTCAGACAGACTTAGCAGTTTCTATCTGAGTAAGAAGTAAAAGTATTTTTAGCCAAGTAGCTACAGCTTTTTATAAATGTTCATCTATTTTTGTATCTACCTATTCCAGTAAAGTAGTCTGTAATAAACACTTCAAAATGTGGCATTTTCTCTGAGGCTTGAAATTGATCTACAAAGGAAAAACACTATGTCTCCCCCCCTTATTTTTCTGTAATTTGTAAGATGGGCTTGACAATTTTTATTAATTATTACAATTACTTTAGCAATTCAGATGTGTTTATACCCAATAGTAATTACAAAACAATAACATCCCAAGAGAAAAGAGTAAAAGAAACTGCATAGGAACAGGATTTTTAGACAAGATTGTTTAAGTTTATGATGGTATATGTTTTCCCTAACACTTACATAACTGCACTGAGCAATTAACATGTGGGCGAATTTTTTTTTTTTTTCCAGAGAATGCACCAGCATCAGTGCTTTCGTGAGCAGGTCAGGTTTTGCACACCCAGGCATTCAGGCAATCCTCTAGCAAAGCAAGCAATTAAATCTTGATTTTTAGGATTTTTTTCATAAATATTTAGATGTTATGTATTTATGTATATTTACTTAGATGTTTATTTCTTGATGTCGCTGTTGATAAAAAACAAGCAGGAAAGAAACCCAAACTAGTACCTTTCAGACCTTCCCCATAGACCCTAAAAACATGAAAGTGAGCCCAAGCCTACAATAAAAAGAAAATTTCTCCACACATCACCTGTAAATTACTACTTTCAAGAAGACCCTTACTCTATGGGAAAGGAGACTGTACCTTTTCAGGTCTCTTTCCAGATAAAGTGAGTACATACAAAGTGAGTAAAGCTAAAGGGTACAACTGCTGGTTGTGATATGCAGCAGAAGCAAGCTCGGGGTGGATGGCGTTTCTTTGCTGTTCAGAGCAAGGGCCCTCCAGAGCAGAGTGGCCATGTCCGTGCTGCACCATGAAGCATGGTGCCTTCAATCCCTTGCACCTCAAGCCTCTTTCCATCTACTGTGGTGACCACTGACCCACCTTACTCACAGTATGGGACCACACCAGAGCATTCCTCGGAGGCTGGCGAGCCCCACGCATGCCCTCAGTTGCTGTTCAGGCCCCTTGCAGTGAGCTGCCCAAGACCATCACAAGGGTCTTCATGGCATCTTCTGAGACCTGACTCTGGGCCAGAGGGATGGGGCAAGGCTAGACCTTGCTGGCTAGCAGGCCTCCAGCATTCCAGAGGAGCTTGTGTTACAGTGCTTGTGCCTTGGTGGATAACTATATCCATGATTTCCCGATGCAGGGGGCACGCTGTCTCTCAGGAGCAGGCAGCTGCCATGCAGCGCCAGAACGTGCCCCCAGTGAGAGAGCTGCTGCAGAGCCCTGCAACTCCTGACTTGCTGCAGTGAACCAGTGGGTGGCGAGTTCAGGGTTGAGAGCTGAGGTAACACCTGCAACTCTCTGTCCCCATGCTCCTCTCGGTGTGCGTCCCCAATGGCAGCACGTGCCACCTGCATGAGGGCAGTTGGGGGATTTGCGAACCGCCAGGCTCACATTCGCACCCCAGCGAGCTGCCCCTCTCTCATGTCGCACTGCGGGAGAGCCCCCTCCAGCCTGATGGTGCTCAGCAGCCAATGTCACTGCACCCACAACCTCCACAATTTGGGAGGCTTCAGACGGGAATGAATCGGCAGTGCTGTGAAAGACAATCCCACAAACCACAGCTGGATTTCCTTGGCCAGAAAATGAGCTACCTTAATCGATGCACACAGCCACTTTGTGTACCACTACAACTGGAGCCTCTGCCCCGCACAAGACGCAGAAACTGGGGGGGTTTCTTCGCTGCCAAAAGGCTAAACACTGCTGGTTTCCTTTCCCCTCATACAGGATATAAGAAACTTCTTATTTTCCCCTAACGCTCATAAGCCTATTTGCTTTCTTGCATTCGTGATGTTTCCACAGAGCAATGAGAGCGAGGCAGGATAACAAAAACATAGTTCTTGTGTAGAAATGCCTGCATATCCAAAACAGCCCCTGAATCTCAAGCTTGGGAACCGCCAGATTTTCACATGCCTTTTGGTCATGCATGATCCTGCTGCCCCAAAATGGAAAGAGGCAGTTAGCTTTTACCACCTGCCCCAAGAAACTTCTGCCACTCACCTTGTAAAACACCTGAGGGTTTGTGGGCACATCTTAGTTGGCTTCTATTGCTTTCCTGGAGTCGGTAAGGTAGCGCAGCCAAGAGAGCTGCAATGTCAAAGCCGCATTTCCGCTACTCACACAAAGCTCCCACACCAGTACTGCTCTTCTAGATCCACTTCACTGTGATAGTTAGGCTTGAATAGAGAAAGAAAGGGTGAGAAATTACTTAGGTAGGTTGGACTAAATCAGCTGGGCCTGACAACATTTGTTGTAAAGTACATGGTGAGCAGTCTCAAAGGCATTGGTGGTTACCCTCAGCACTTCATAGAAGACGGGTGAGAAGTTCAGGAGACTGAAGAGGATAAATATGTTAAAAAAGGGAGAAAAGGAAGAGTAGAGAATTATGGATCAGTCACTGGATTTTCTGGAAAAAAGTATTAAAACAAATAATTAAATATTTGTAAATACCTGCAAAAAAACAAGGAGGTAACTGACAACCAATATGTTTTTCTCCAAGAACAAGTTGTGTCAAATCAAAATATTTTTCTCCTATGATCCATTAACAGGCATTTGAGTGGGAGGAAGCAGTATGCGTTCTATATCTTGATTTTAGTAAAGCTTCTGATACTGTCTTTCATGATATGCCTATAAACAGGCTAGTTCCCCGTGTTATGTTAGATGGCAGCACTAAAGTGGGAGCAGGGCAGGTGGGAACACTGGACTCGGGAATTTTCCGTGGTTCATTGACAAAACTGAGGATAGTACCACACAACTATCCAGAAGACCTGACCCGATCTAGTATTATTAAATATTTCAGTAATAACCTAGATGATGAAACGAGAAAGCATATGTCCTACATTTTCAGGAGCTGCACACTGGGGGAGAAAACAAGACTTCCGAATGACCACAAAAATTAAGAAAAGTTCTAAAAAGAGAGAATTTAATTTGGAAACAACACATGCATTGTTCCGTACGTGGACAAGAATTTATTAGTTATTTGATTGTAGTGAAGTATATTAGAAACGAATGAAAAAAAATACTACTTTCCCCTTCCCTGGTGCTTTCCCTCGCTTCTTGGTGTTGTACAACACCTGAGCTTGAACTCCCTCTTTTTACTTATACTTTCAGAAATATCCTTCCTTGCATTTTATTTCTCTTGCTAACTTACAGTGTAATTTCCACCGTAAAGGCTTGTATTACCATTTTAGTATAACTCCTTAGTATGATGACCTACATTTCATTTTCTGCATGTTTCCTTCTTATGCTGAGATCAAAGGAGAGCTAATGATTGAGGCACTCTGGTCTTACTAAAATTCCTGTCCTCCTTTTGCACTAAGGTGGTGTGTGCTTGTGCTTCATACCATTTCTTTAGCAAACTGCCAACTCCGCTATTTCCTATAAACTCACTTTTTGTAAGGCCACTCACTTGCAGCCTCATTTCTATTTCCCTTTACCCTTCATTACCCATTCCCATGGATTAATTTTCTGATGCGATTTCTCCAGAATTCATTGTCCCAGTATTTCTGTACCTCAGCCGGATGCAGAGATCTGTCTGGTTAATTCTGAGAACTCTAAATCCACACAGGCGCAAAATGCACTAGAAATCATTTACTGAAATGCATGACCTTGAAATAGCATAGTTCCATAGCACAGATGGAGTTTACCAGATGTCTGAGACTATGAAATTATGAGATTTTTCAGGGTGGTTTAAACAACTGAGATTGCAGTATAGGATAGAGATACTGGAAGTATATTTAAACAAGCACGTTTATACATGGATCCACGATTTTGGTGCCCAGACTAGTTTATCCACCCTGCCTCTACAGTATGCGCTTACCTGTGCAATGCAGGTACATCCTGAGGACAGTGAAAGGTTTGCTCTTCATTGATATGGAATGTGGGGTCCTTCCTTGAACCATCAGAACCGGTCTGGTGGTGATAAACCCTCTGTTGTTGGCTGTCCAATGTTTGGTTCTTCAAGACGTCACGTTCTGATCTCTTGGTGGTGACTGAAATGATTGAAAATCCATATAATGTGGGACCAGCATCTAGCCAGAAGAGCTGTCCTTCAAAACACTCACATCTTCTTTTAAATTTCCAGTGCTTAAAATAGGGCAGTAAGGATTCTTCACCTAGGTGGTGTCTTAAAACAGTACTGTTGTTAGCAATGGGGTTTGTACAGCAAGGGCCTGTCTGTGTAGAGAGTTTCACAGATACATAAACATTACTCTTTCTCTGGCGAAAAGCTGCTTGGGGACATGAATTTCTTTCAAGGAGATATTTTTACTGTCCCCACTCTCTTTTTCATGCATCCTATCACCAAAGTGCCACGTTTCTTTATACTTCCAAGATGCCCCAACAGTTGAAGCTTCCCTATTTTGGTCGACTCCAAGCTACTGACCATGGTTGCCTATTAAACATAACAGGGCATCTCTACTGCTAGTAAATAAAGGACAGGCTAGTTTGTCTGTGTTTTCAAATGTCACAGCTTGCCGAAATCACTGCTATTGCTTAGTGAAACTCTGTTTTCTCAGCCTACCACAATTTGCCTCAGCACTGTCATTTCATTACAAGGGTTAGCTGCGGGTGGACGGCAGAAGGTTCAGCAGTTCATTATCGTCGGACATGAGAATTGAGATGCCAATGTAAAAATCCTGTAAAATGTGTCATCTTCTCCTGTCTACCATTCTTCCCATTTTTTCTTCCTATTCTGCGGGCAACTCCTTGTTGGCAAGCTCACTCTCTACGGATTTCCTCTGCCAGTCTTGTCCTCAGATTCCTCCACCAAGTTCTGCAGCCTAGTGGTCTCATCACACCCCCTGTACATCTCAACACACGGTG
This sequence comes from Aptenodytes patagonicus, assembly GCF_965638725.1. Taxonomy (NCBI): domain Eukaryota; kingdom Metazoa; phylum Chordata; class Aves; order Sphenisciformes; family Spheniscidae; genus Aptenodytes; species Aptenodytes patagonicus. Next base: position 14,325,809 of record NC_134955.1, read on the forward strand.
AACAATGAAGTCAACTCTCTTTCCACTCTCTTCCCATCATCAACAGGCCAAGGAGCTCCTTCTCAGTATACAGGGTATTCTGAGGTACTGCTGAATGCCAGCTTAAAGACCTGGAAGGGTGTTTTCCAAAGCTCAACAGACATACACTACCCAAGTGAAACTGTTGTCTTCTGGCTTGCCCTAATTTAGGTATGGGGAAATAGGAGTGGAAGAATTGCTGGAGGTGAGAAAATAGGCTGTTTCAGAGTTTCAGCAATTCCTCTTCCTCTCCTTTTCCTCCTGCTCCAATCTACATACCTCAAGGAAACCCTATATGTATAGCAGAATACCCTCTATTCAGAATACCTTCTGTTTGGCTCCAGAGGCACTTGAGCTTTTGGTTCAAAGGTGATGTTAGCAGACTTTGCCATATCCGTCATATTTTGACCAGTGAGGCCTATTGCCAAGAGGAAGAAAACCACTTGTTCAAATACGTGAAATTAGTTTGTACTGAGATTTCAGCTGAGAAATTAACATTTAATTTTTTATATTTGTACAAGTCGTTTTTTACCACCAATTTAAAGAACCAGTATTAGTGGATCACATTGGTGGATTCTGTACCAACATGTTGTAAGACCCAGTTTCTGTCACATGGAAATTACTGTCTAAATAGACAGAAGGAATATTATTATCCCATTCGCAGACAGGGCATTCAAGCACGAACACGCTAAGGAATATGCCTGAGGAAATGCAGAAAGCCTACATCAGTCAAGTGAGCCATACTGGGGAATAAACAACACAAGCCCTTTACTTACTCCTTCTCCAGACACTCTGTATCTTCCTTTAAATCAGCCTATTAATTTACCACCAGCAGCACCGCAGGTGAAGAAGCTGTTGAAATAGATTTTCTTTTTATTGTAATTTTTTATGTACATGAGAACAAGGGACTGAAGTCAATATGAATCAATGAGATCAATATATCTGCTGTAGGAATTAATTAATTTTAAATAGATTTTTTTTTTAAATTATATTATGCTTGTTTATGCTCTTAAATCACTGAAAATCAGAATCTGTCTGAAAAGTAAAAATGTACCTACAGATTGAAGAATGGGGAAATTAAGGTAAAAACAAACAGGCCAGCTTGATAACAAGTGCATGATAAACAGACATTTTACTGAAAAGGAGACTTTTCAGATATTTCCATGACATGTTGTTGCCACTTGAAATGTGGTGCCTTCTGGTGCTGTCTCAGAATATCTGGCAGAACATGTTGTATGTAATCAGATGCTATTTTTTCAATGAATAATTTTTTTAAATTCTGTCTTCTCTGATAAGCATCGTGCAAGACAAATGTTCTACCTGCTAAATCATTTCCTTCAGAAAAATCGAACAAACACATCTCTAGGATTTTCTGTTACTAGCAACTCTGACTCCCATTTTTAAAAGTCCATAACACAATAAAGCAAAATTTTTTAATAGGCTTTGGCTCACTATCAAATCTTCTATTAAAGGAAAAGATATATTAAAAAAAAGTAGTAATCACACAAAGTAATAATGGAACAAATTATAATAATCATTAAACCTACCATTAAATCTAAATTTATCTTTCTATTAGCTACTTAGAATAAACAGTCACATTGAGGAGCTTACACTGCGAGCCCACTGAAATGTGGGCATTCACCACTCGCTGAATTCACTCCTGTGCTTAAAATGGCACTTTCCTTTACTACCTTGTACTAAATTAATGCTAATCCGTAATATTCCAGCAAACCTTTACCCAACTAAATCATTTCTTGGTTCCCCAGGTAAAACTTGTGTGTGGACATTTTCCAAAAGCATTGGCATGGCTAGGGCCTGATTTTAACCAGCAATGTTTTAAAAAGAAAAGGGAAATGGTGAAAATTAAAATCAGCAGAGACAATGCTAAACAACACAATCAGTGGTGATGAGAGCGTTTGTAAGATATCTCACCCTGAGGTCAGCACATCTTCCCTGGCCATGGCAGAGCTTGAGCAGTAAACCAGCAACTTTTTCTCACATTATCACGTCAGCGGAGAGCCGTGCAGGGAAGCGCAGAAAGTGACCTGCAGTTTTCCTGGGTGCTGGTATCAAGTCTAGTGCATTAGATTTGCACTTCTTCAAAACAGCTTATAAGACGCAAGCAAATATTTGCGCACTTGGCTCCCCACAAATGAAAACATTTAAGTTCTCGCTTGAGCACTGCCTGCTAACAAGGAACACAGTGAAATAGAAGTGGATCTGGAGATTAAATTCAACAGTGCTGAGGCCCCTACAACTGCGGTATGCACTGCTGTACCATTTTGGACAAGATGCAGTCTGGTTCTCTGGACCGAAAAACCGTGCATGAGGTTCAAAGCTCTGTCTTCCTGCAAGTTGTCTTTCCACCTGCCACATCTCACTCCAGCCATCCTCTCCGGCACAAGGCCTCCCATGCACAAGATTTTGCTTCTGATCACATTCCTGTCCCACTTGTTCCTTGTCCTGTTCCAGGTGACACCATAGGCCTGCTGTCCAGACCTCCTCCCAGTGCTGAGTTTGGTCACAGATGGAGGCAGAATGACAGGCTTTACACTGCAGTCATGGCAGCTCCTCTAGGAGGACACCCAGAGTGAACTGGCTCTTCCTGGACAAGCCTTTGCTTGGGGAAGAAAGTAAAGGCATTGAGTTTCTGAAAGTCTTTGTCTCTGTAATTGCTTTGTCCCTTGTGAGCTGAAGACTCTGGGCCAGGGAGACGAGCTCGGACCAGTGAGTCAACCAGCAGTAAGATGCAGAACTTCACAATGAAACCCACTGGCACCACCACTGCACTGCACGATGGTTGTCCCTCAGAACCCAGTGACCTCTGAGTCCCACCAGCCAGTGGCCAAGCAGGCTGTGGTGGACAAATCCAACACAGGCAAAGTCATGATTAAAGATCCTGAGGCCATCCTCCAAACCTTCTCAGTTTGGACTGCATGAGTCAGAGGTGTCGCTGAAACATCCAGGCCACCACTCTCCACAGGTTCCCTATCTGACAAGGCCCACTCTCCCATCCAGTGCCCATCCCAGAGCAGCTTTACCCACTCACTCCCCAGGGGACCTCAGTCCACACTTCTTCTTGGCAAGCATGGTTACTCTGACTGTGTCTGTCCTGGCCCTCTATGCCTTTTTTGACCTTTCAAGCATTCTGGCATGTGGCTGTGACTGCTGCCTCCACAACCCTCAGGAAACATCACAGGCTGAGGGCTACATGTTTTGCTGGAGAAAAATGCAGCTGACAAGTGGCTGTGCCATGCAGTTCAGGAAAGGGGGGAGGGTGAGGAGAGATTTGCTTGCTGTCTGCTTCTTGGGAGGTGGTGGAGAGAGTGGCAGAGGGAATAAGGCTGTGTAAGCAGCTCGTATGGATGGGGGAGTAAGACATGATAAGGGCTAGAAAGGCAAGGGGTGGAACCAGCTGGCTGGATCCTGCCGGACAAAAAAAGCACCCTTTCACCAAGGACACCTTCTTTCCCCCTGTCCACAGTGACACAAGACCTTCTGTCCTGTCCTATTCTCTCCCTTTTTTATCTCTAGAGAAATTGGCCATTTCCCCATTTACCTAGGCTTTTGGCCAACCGTTCTATTCATGGGGTGGCCGTGCCTTCTGAACCTCATGAAAGGCCGCCTGCACCCTAGATGTTATTAAGTCTCTCCGTTTTGTGGAGAGGAGATGCCCCAATGGTCACCACATGGTATGGAACCTGCTGCCATTTTGTGTCCTTTCAGCCTACACCTAAAGAGGTCTCTGAAGAGAAGGGAACACAGCAGACATTACTCTACCTTGTGCTCCATTAACTGGCCTACCTGGCACTTCTTGGGAGCATAACTCAGTGGCTCTAGAGGGAGTCAGAAACTCTCCTGGCAGAAGTCGCAACTCGTACACCCCGCCATTTGCACAAGAAAAGAAATTCATAGAAAAGCAGGCCACTTACTCAGGCTGGAACAAGAAGTACTGGCACAGGGGATTGCTGATGCAGTCTGGGGCTAGGAGTGGGCTGAAGAGGTTTCCTGGATTTGTCTTCTCTGGGGGACTCTGTGGGGTCTAGAAACAGGATCCAAAGGATACCTTCTCCTTGTGACTCTCCTGCGTGGTCTGTCCAGAGCATGGATATCCAAAGGAGTGTCTGATTTAGTGGTATACTCTCACTGGAAGATGTGTTCAAGGTGTCTGTGCCACATCATAACATGGGGAACAGCTGCCATGTCACCACCCTGCATGGTTCTTTCCTCAGGTCTTCAAGGACATGGACACCTTGAACTTGTTCTCATTACCAGCTGGCAACCTCCCGATAGTGCTGCAATGCCATTTCCTTCCAGCTCTAGGTTGCTCTGTGCTGGCTTTCCTGGAAGAAGAAAAGGGTTGATGTTACCAAACAAAACAAAAAAAAAAAAAAAAAAGGGGAGATAAAAGAGATAGGTCCTTCAGCAAGGGGGAACGGCAACAGAAGGTACAGCAAGCAAACCAGGGAAAAGATTAAGCAGGGGTAGTCTTAGGGAAGATGAAGAAGTGAGTTGCAAAGGTTAGAGGGCTAACAGTCAGCAGGAAACATGAGGGGCCTGACATGTTTTGGGCCTTTGTACATCCTGAAAAGCACCTCAGAGTGTCACAGGATCTCCCAGAGAAGTTCAGTCCACGCTAGAGGATTTTGTGATGGTGTGACCCACTTGCTGCTTTGAACACTTTAAGAGTGGGCACACAGTAAGTACCCACCTGAAAGTGGTTTGGTTTCCTCTAGAAAGGATGTAGTCTGCATGCACCAAAACTGCTCTGTGGTCCAAACCAACAGGGGACAACCGGGGGCATTCGCTCCAGAGCCACACCAGCACTCCAAACCAAACTGCATATATATCTGCAGCTGATGGCCAGCATTGCACAAAACACAAATGTAGCTGGTGCTGTAAGGAAATTACAAACCAAGGACAAGACAGTGATACAGCCCCAAGATTAGACAGAACAGACTCCTGATTACAGCTTGGCACCAGATCAGATCACAAGCACAGTCAAACCCAGTATTGCCAGGAGTATTAGCCATCCCCAAAGGGACCAGAAGCAGGCAAGTCTAGCTTCAGCCACAGCCCACAGCAGTGAGGATCGCTGGCCGGCTGTGGTCAAGGAGCCTCCTCCATGGCAGCACTGTACCCAAAGCAGGAGGAAGCAAGCCCAGCTTGCTCCTCAAGAGGGACAAGAGAATCACATCACCAGAAGTCATTAGATGATGCAGCCAAAAGGTGTGGTCTGTTAACTTTGTTTGGATTTACCTGTTATTAGTGAAATGATAGAGATTCACGTTAGTACTGGCATTAAGCTTTTTACAGTTAGGCCCAAAGTGATAAAGAGACTTTGGCTTCCAAATACTTTCCTCAAGCCATGCCTTCACATTTGCTGAAAATGCTTCTCAGTTTGTTGAAAGCAAGATTTCACACTACATGTTTGACCAAACTTCTTTATAATTCCCGCTCTCAGAAAAGTAAAGTCATTTCTCATCTCATTGTAGGAAGTAATAAAAACAAACCTGTCATTCATCCATGCCCTACAGGCTTTTTAGACTGTTTTCTTTTGGCACTTGTCTTACTATTGGAGAACCTTTCTAGATAATTGGGCAATGAAGTGTTAGTGCTTTCCGGGGCAGGGAGTGAGGGATAGACTTTTTTCCAGAAGGAAACAGAACAATGTCTAATGTAGACGAAACTTCAGTTTTGTTCTTTGTTGACCTTTTCATGTGGTGTATATCTGAGCAGGGATTCATTCTCACCACTTCTTTCTTTCATGTCAGTCTGGCTTTAATAACGAGAGGCATAGTGCAAAGACCATCTTTTCTCACCATTTGGGAATGGATTGTACACGGTTATAGTCATTACATCCACAGCAGCATGATTGTATTATTTTTGTGTTTCAATAAATAAAAAAAGCTGCCCCAGGGATAACAGGCAGGTCTAAGTAATGCACACATAACATATGGGCTCCTGCTGCTTATTTTAACACTCCTTAACAGTGAGAATTAAGATCTATGGCTCTCATCTTTCAGCTGATAACATCAAGACAGGCTGCAGTAACTACACAGAGCCTTCCTGAAATCAAATTGGTCTCTGAGCAAACACAGCAGTTCATGTGGGAACTACTACATAATAACAATTTAGAACTGCAGCTTAAACTGCAGCGTATGTAGAAACAAGCCCTATATACTGCAGCAGATGAAGCTGTAGCTGATAGTTGTCTCTGACTTGGTTCTGTGATAAAGGGTCATGTTTTTATTAGGGATATGGACAGGAACTACCAACAGCAGCTCATAGCTATGCAAAGAGGTAATCTCCGGTGGAAAAAAACCAACCTTCACCAAATAATTAATCTTGCATTCCATTTGAGATCTCTCCCACACAAATGGGGGAAGGTGTGTCATGATTCAGATCACTGCCAAAATAGCACGACGTGGCATTTCTTAGTTTAATTGTTTCAACAGATCATTTATTTTTTTTCTGTAAGAATGAGTTTGATTTGAGCTCTCATCCTTGAAATACCAGGGTGAACTTCATTAAATGCAGTTTACTTTCACTGATTGACTAACAAGACCCCTGGTGCTGCGGGAAGTACAGCAGACTGACCGCACACTCTCCAGGCAGCTAAGCCAACACCGCACATTGCCAGTCACAGCCATGCCCTCCCGTGTCCTTCAGCACGTGTTCAGCATAGGACAGCAATGGTCTGTGGCAAGTGGTAAGAAGAGAAGACTGCTAGCAAGACCCCTGAGAAGGCTGGATTTTGAGGGGGAAAGCCCAGGGGAAATAGGGTGACCCCACTACTGAGAATTTGAATCAGACAGATTTCTACCGTCTCCCTTTTTAATCATGAGCTGCAAGAACAGCCATAAGGATGTTCTTATGCCCCAGGAGTCTCATGAGAACATCCACACACAGCATTGCGAAGAAGCCCTTGCGTGCCTGCCACACACCTTACTCACACATATAATTTACTTGTTTCTTCAGTCAAAGCTATTTTTTCCCTTAGAAATGTCAGAAGTGGCTTCTTCTTATATTAGTAGTTTCAACTCAGCACTTACATATTAGGGATGTAGTAAGTACTTTAAAATAGGTTCATAATAAGTTCATAAAGCCTTTGTAAAATCCCAATGCATTCAGCATGTACTTGTCTTTCATACGTCAGTCTGGCTTTCTCAACAGTAAAAATGAAGACAATGAATCCCTAGCTAGACAATTACCTGCTTAAAACACTGGATACACATCCAAGGCACTGAAATGCTTTTTAAAGAAATACATGAGTGCGCGTGTGTGACTACTAACAAGCTATTGGGTTTTCTAACCATGCAATTACCGTATTAAAAGAAAAATACATGGCAATACAAAGTCAGTTGTAGAAACAAATCAGAGTAATGGGCTACAGTTTCCCAGATTTTTCCCTACTGAATGATAAACATGTATTTGTACCACTTACTGATACACTATATTGAGATTAAGATGAATTTGATTTGATCTCAATACTGGGTTCCTGACCTCAGAGTATCCACGGCAAGCACAATGAACGAGGAAGTTGGAAACCACAGCAAGGTAAGCAAAGTACTCAGCAATTCACCCCGAGAGTGCTGTTTTATCTATCCCTTGTTAAGGGATTAATACAACACTGATTGAAATTGGTGAGGATTTTACTGCAGAGTTAATAAGAATTGTGAGCTATAAATTATGACGGAAAAAAGGGTTCCTGCAGTCACTATGGAAGGCATGTGAAGAAATAGGAAATCAATTTACTTTTTAAGGGTCCGAGTGTTTATCTGAAAGTAATCTCTAAGTTCACACAAAGTGCATTTGTTCTCCATAACTGATAAACAGAGGCAATTCCCTTTCACCTTTACACTGAGATAGCCTTCCACTGCACTTCAGTAAGGCAAGCTACAGGTCACATGCAAAAGATTTCTTCAAGGCAACACAGTGTCACTCACCTTATCTTATCAAAAATGGAACCTGCACTGTTAGAGAATCCCCAGGACCTTCCTTTGACATTGCCATAGAAGTTGGGTTCCAGCTTTTAGAAGTGATATTCACGTTTCACCATTGCAATGAAATGTTTGGATTTATTTCACTAATAATAATAAAATAATACTGATAAATACAGGTACCCAAGACAGAAGGTATTCTGTGGTCCAGCAACCAATATCTATATTTATTTAAAATTTTTAAAGGTCAAGCTTAGGAGAAGTGAAGCACAAGGACTGAGATTCAATCCATATATCCTTACAGGGCAAAGCCTCCCGAGTCTTTCAATTCCAGACAGCACCTGCCCAGAAGGTAGTTTGCACTAGTTACTAGTGAACTTGGACTTTGCCCTTACTTAAATAACACATATAACAAACATCAACAACACAAATAATAACCTCCCCTCACGCCCAGCAGTAGCTGAAACAGAAATCAGTAGAATGAGAAAAGCAAAGAATAAACCCACAGCACATATGACAACGCTGAATGAATGTGAAAGCAGAGCTGCAGTCTGGTTTGCAATGGCCCTTCACCTCCACTTGAAATCCTGGAACAGACAGCCATGACTTAGCTAATATACATGTTAGGGATAAAGAATGGATTCACTTACGCAGTATTTGCAGTGACAGTAATTTATACAATAAAAAGCAGTTCATGCCCACCCTGTCACAAATCTCTAGTAAATAGATTCTCTTTATCTCTCCCCCTACTTCTTATTCCTGTCTTCCTTGCCACTCGTTATTCTCTCCACAGTCAAGAGTCACAGCATCTGATGCATCGTTTCACTAGCACTCGTTTCTTCAGTTAAAATCTCACCAGAGACATCCCTCACTGCGAAAGCTCAACCACCACTCAATAAGATTATTGCTGACCTCCCTCCATGGCCTCCCAAACCCCTCACAGCTCTTCCTTACTTCACCCTAGGCTGGTCACAGTAGAGCTCTAATAGCAAGTCATCTTCCCCTTCACACTGTCTTGGAGTCCACCTCTTTCAAGGAATTCTTTGCTGGCCTCCTGCCTTTGTGTTCATGTTTCCCAGCTTCAGTGACTGACACAATCTCACTTCCATCATCGCTGCCATTTCTCCCTTTCTTTCCTTAAAGCTTTCCTAAGCATCTCTTCTTGCTGAAACCTTGCGCCTTTGCCATCATCTCCTTTCTTCAGCTGCAACGTGCTAAAAATGAGATTTTGTTCCAGCACTTTGGAGACAGAATTAGAGTTCATGGAAGGTTTTTTGAGATCATAAATGTCTAAGACAGAGATCATATATCAGTCTAATACAGTGTCTATCAAAATGTGTCCTCAAGCTATGTTTGATGCATCTGTAAAACCAGAAATAGCAATAACACTAAGGAAAGGGGTAATTGCTGAGAATTTCTAAGAGCTGTAGAACATGCCAGGGGTAAAAGATGGAGATGACAGTAATCAAGGTTAGACTCGTCTGCCTGCCTCTCATAGTGAGATTTTGCACTGAGCTCTCCTGATGCTCATCACCACCAAGAGGACAAAATGGGAACCCATTATCCCATAAGTTAAGGTGAATAGCTAGTAGGTGTGATGGGAACATCATTTGAGGCTTGTAGTAGCTCATTTTCCATAAGCAAAGAGAAGAAAAAGGTATTGTGCATCAGAAAAGTATGAAAGTGTCCTGGGGCTTCTCCTTGTACACTGTTACTCACACATAATCTGTACCCCAGGGTCTTTCCTTAGGCATTGTCAAACACACAGAGAGAGAACAAGATTTAAAAGTTTGGGATGTCACTAAGAGCATGGTTAAGGGCCAAATGAAGGAGGAGAGCAATGGAGGAAAGGACTGGAAGGTGAGAAACAGTGTCATAGGTTAAAGTAATTTTAAGTTAAAAAAACCCCAAACAACAGAGAGTGGGAAGCTAATGAACATGAATAAAAATAGAGTTGAAATGTAAAAGATGAAATCTGAACATCAGAATATTCCAATATATAATATATGATCATTCCTATCATATACATAGTGGGAATAAAGTGAAGACATCAGAGCAAAAGAAATGGAAAAGTGTAAAGGAGACAAGAAAGTCTAAATGAAGTGTCCATTTCAATATTGAACCATTTCACAATTTTCCCAGTTTCACTAAAATAGATCATTACAAGCGAGTAGCATTTTCCAGAGGGAAGCTGGTTAGTTTTAAAAAAAATAAAATATTATCAGCTCTTGCTATAAACAATATTTGTCTCTGTGCCCAGATATTTTGCCTTTGGGAGCAAAGCAGGTTTTCTCCCCCCATCTGCTGTTCTTGGAGAGATTTTGTAGTATTCCCTCATGGTGCCTCTCCACAGTTCCAGTGAAGAACTTGGTGTAGCCTGGGGTTATGGATAGATCGTGATAAATTTTATAGAGAGGAAAAAAAGATGACAAATCTGGTCTAGAAAGTTAACTTTCAGGTCATCTGCTGACAGGTTCCATACGACCGCCAGATTACTGTTTTAATTAAGGTACTGCCTAGGAATATCAGACAGAAATTAGGAGTCTATTTCGGAACACAACATAGAGATAAATAACACAAATTTCACCACTTCTAGTAAGAAAACAAAAAAATGCTAGCCGTATCCTGTGCCCAGCTCAGATAGTTCCATCACAGAAGCACACGGTCCAGGAGTCGGTTCTGACACAGTGGAGACACCAAACAGAAAAGAGCGACAGGGGTAGGCAAGAAAACAGGCAACAAAAAAGTGAATGAAATCTAACAGGAAACCAGGACTTTGAGGACACAGCTCCTTATTTTCTCAACCTCTATCTTCTAAAAGCTGTGATAATGGTCCCTGCAGTACAGTTTGCCATAGGGCCTTTTCATTATTTCTGTTTGGTTTTATTCAGGGGAAGTCACTCAAGAGTTAGATGATGGAAAGTAATATTAAAAGGTTATGAAAAAAGCATGATAGAGTTCAAATTTTAAACAGATCTGCAAGTGAGCCTTGCCCTTACCTCTTCACTGGAGGAGCAAGGTGGAAACTCGTATTGTACACCGCTGATAAATACTCACCTGATGTAATAAGACCTGCACTAAATAAACTTTCAAGTCAACCACGTTTAAGAAGTTCACTGGAATTTTCTGCTTTTCTATTGAAGGGTCTTCCAACTAACTTTTGCAGTTCATTCAGTATGAGGTCCTATAGATCTACAGACATTATATAATCTTCCCTAATTACTATCAACCATTACTTCTTCACTATTCATCATTTTTTCATACTCTGGTAGATTGCTTGTCCTCATTTTAATCAGTTAACTCATCCCACGAGTCAGAATCTGTATAAATGTCAAGTCAATACTTAATTCTGTTAAGACTGAAATTGAAAACCTTATCTCATAAACCAAACTACATTTTGCCATCTGGGCTCTGAGTCAAAGTCAGGTGATGGTGAGGGAAAGCTCACAGAATCAGAAGAAATTCCTGGAACATTTTGTAAGTGAGTGACAATAAATTGCGTGTCCCACCAAATTCCACCTCAGGTAGATCTTGTTAGGTCGTGCAGAGAAGAAATGAGAAAGGCAAAAGCCCAGCTAGAACGCAATCTGGCCGCTGTCGTTAAAGACAACAAAAAAAGTTTTTACAAATATATTAATGACAAGAGAGCCAAGGAGAATCTCCATCCTTTATTGGATGCAAGGGGGAACATTGTCACTGAGGATGAGGAAAAGGCTGAGGTACTCAATGCCTTCTTTGCCTCAGTCTTTAACAGGCAGACCAGTTATCCTCAGGGTACTCGGCCCCCCGAGCTGGAAGACGGGGACGGCGAGCAGGATGAACCCCCCGTAATCCAGGAGGAAGCAGTCAATGACCTGCTACGCCACCTGGACACTCACAAGTCTATGGGGCCGGATGGGATCCACCCGAGAGTGCTGAGGGAGCTGGCGGAGGTGCTCGCCAAGCCGCTCTCCATCATTTATCAGCAGTCCTGGTTAACGGGGGAGGTCCCGGAAGACTGGAGGCTTGCCAATGTGACGCCCATCCACAAGAAGGGCCGGAAGGAGGATCCGGGGAACTACAGGCCTGTCAGCCTGACCTCGGTGCCGGGGAAGATTATGGAGCGGCTCATCTTGAGGGCGCTCACAAGGCATGAGCGGGACAACCAGGGGATCCGGCCTAGCCAGCACGGGTTCATGAGAGGCAGGTCCTGCTTGACCAACCTGATCTCCTTCTATGACCAGGTGACCCGCCTAGTGGATGAGGGAAAGGCTGTGGATGTGGTCTACCTGGACTTCAGCAAGGCCTTTGACACTGTCTCCCACAGCATTCTCCTAGAGAAGCTGGCGGCTCACGGCTTAGACAGGTGGACTCTGCGCTGGGTAAAAAACTGGCTGGATGGCCGGGCCCAGAGAGTTGTGGTGAATGGAGTTACATCCAGTTGGCGGCCGGTCACGAGCGGTGTTCCCCAGGGCTCAGTACTGGGGCCGGTCTTGTTTAATATCTTTATTGATGATCTGGATGAGGGGATTGAGTGCACCCTCAGTAAGTTTGCAGACGACACCAAGTTGGGTGGGAGTGTTGATCTGCTCGAGGGTAGGAAGGCTCTGCAGAGGGACCTGGACAGGCTGGATGGATGGGCCCAGGCCAACTGTATGAGGTTCAACAAGGACAAGTGCCGGGTCCTGCACTTCGGCCACAACAACCCCATGCAGCGCTACAGGCTTGGGGAAGAGTGGCTGGAAAGCTGCCCAGCAGAGAAGGACCTGGGGGTGTTGGTCGACAGCCGGCTGAACATGAGCCGGCAGTGTGCCCAGGCGGCCAAGAAGGCCAATGGCATCCTGGCCTGTATCAGAAATAGTGTGGCCAGCAGGAGTAGGGAAGTGATCGTGCCCCTGTACTCGGCCCTGGTGAGGCCGCACCTCGAATACTGTGTTCAGTTTTGGGCCCCTCACTACAAGAAGGACGTCGAGGTGTTAGAGCGTGTCCAGAGAAGGGCAACGAGGCTGGTGAGGGGTCTGGAGAACAAGTCTTATGAGGAGCGGCTGAGGGAACTGGGGTTGTTCAGCCTGGAGAAAAGGAGGCTGAGGGGAGACCTCATCGCTCTCTACAACTACCTGAAAGGAGGTTGTAGCGAGGTGGGTGTTGGTCTTTTCTCCGAAGTAACAAGCGATAGGACGAGAGGAAATGGCCTCAAGTTGCGGCAGGGGAGGTTTAGATTGGATGTAAGGAAAAATTTCTTTACTGAAAGAGTGGTGAAACATTGGAACAGGCTGCCCAGGGAAGTGGTTGAGTCCCCATCCCTGGAGGTATTTAAAAGATGTGTAGATGAGGCACTTAGGGACATGGTTTAGTGGTCATGGTGGTGTTGGGTTGACGGTTGGACTCGATGATCTTAGAGGTCTTTTCCAACCTCAATGATTCTATGATTCTATGATTCTAGATCCATGCCACCCTACACTAGAGCGTACTGTCAAAGGCTTATCATTTCCAGTAAAGATTATTGTATTTTAGTAGGGACTTAAAGGATATTCTGCATCCATTAGTGGCCTGCTCAGTGCTAAAAGGCTTAATGAATTGCTTGAGATATCTAGAATAGTATATTATCACTCACTTATTGGAAAAGTACCAGGCAGATTATCAAATTATTCTCTTTTTTTAATATATATTTTTTTAATTAATAACTAAGGAGACACTGCTTTTAACTCAGAAAATTTCAGTAATCATTAAATACATAGAGATCACGAGCCGTAGAGAAATTAAAAGGAAACATAAAAGTGCCTTCAGACAACAGTAGGTCCTGAATCTACAAAGATTTTCTAATTTCAAAGCTTCAAGAGGACACCATTTCCATGATTTGACGGGAAGAGAAGAGTGGAGGCTTGTGCTCCTGCTTAGATGTTTGCTGGGAACTCAGTCTCCCAGCATGGTGACTTTTTTCTTGATGGTTTAGATAGATGTAAGATTGAATTTACAGCTAAATTAGCTTCATAATATTAGTAAATGAGACTGCACTGCTCTATATTTATAGTCTTCTTGGAAATGCAAGATTCATCTGCCCTTTCTGAGACAGACATCAATGAACAGACAAAGAACTCCAAGCCAAACATTTTCCAGAAAAAATAATTTTATCTTTTTTTAGGTTCATATTATTTTACTTTTTTTAGATATAATCAAGTAGGACACTTTAAGAGGATTTATAAGACCTGGTTAGGAGAATGAGGAAGGGTCCTCACTGTTCTCCTTTTTGTCTTGCTATCCAGCAAATTAAATACAAATTAACCCTAATCTGTAGCTTCCAATTTACACCTGTTTCTTTGATGTGCTTCCCACTGAGGAAGAGAAAGTCCAGGCTGCCACCACGCTATGGCCAGTGAGAAGGTCAGACATAGAGCTCTTGCAAACCTGCGCTGCCGTTCTGCCTGCCGCAAACCAGCTGGCGAACTTGGAGTCGCTGAGGGTTAAAGCACACTCCGGGACACAGGCTTGGCTACGTGCTGTTATCCAAACAAGTTGGCGGCAACTCCCTTTTCCACTGAAAAGAAAGGCTCCTGTGTTAGGTTTGATAACTTCACCTTTCATTTAGTAAGTCTCCTCAGCACGAAATGAACTGAAATGAGAATCCTGCAATATGGACTTAAAGCCATCAGCTTTTTCACCAATTTCAATGTTTTTTCAATTATACAGCAGAGTACCTGGGAAGTACTGGGGTAGAGTACATTAGGCCTTAGGCAGCACCTGGGAAAGATGGGTTTCTAAGTCAGGCTCTCAGCTTGATTTGCTTCCTGCTTTTGAGCTGCTACGTTCACTGTCTCTGTTCTGTTTAGCCTTTGTTGTTCTGTCTTCTCAAATGGTGAAGTCCTCCACACAGGGGTTGTCTCCCACCATGTATGTATGGAGCCCAGCAAGATAAACTTCCGTCCAGGTCTTGCTGAAATGCAAGTAATCAGCTAGTTTGATTGTAGCTGGGGATATACCTCACTAAAACAACGGGATATAAACACTGACCTTTGTTTAAAATGGCTTCAAGAAATCAGTAAATTCCTCTTTGAGACCTGATACTTGAAATAATAATCTCCAAAATATAGCACACAAACCCAAGCAGAAATGCAAGCCTAGCTAGAAACCTGAGTGTGGCAGGAGGTATTTGTCTGAGTCCTGCCTTGGGTAAGGTGGCGTGTCCCTGGGCACTCATGCACACATATGTAATGCAAAAGAGGGGCACAGAGCAGAGAGAGAAGGAAGCTCACCCTGAACGAGCATGGCAGCGTAATGATGAAAAACACCCTGGTGGGCAAAGGAGGGTGTTGGCTGTAGGAGCACGGACTGACAGTTTCTGCTCCAGTGGTTCTCCTGTGCTCAAGGAAGGACGACTGGCTTCTCAAATAAACAAGATCTGTTCCTAGCAGTACCCCTCTCTTTCATCAGTTTCTCTTAAGTGAGACAATCAACAAGATCCTGATTTTTTGGCTAGATATGCACATCAAAGAAGTATCAATATGAACAATGCTTTTTAGCGTAGCAGAAAAAGAAATGTCAGGACAAATAAGCCAGGAAAGATACACATGTGCTGTGTTTGTCCCTGAGTGACAGCAAAAAGCAGGTGGCACAGATCCCAAACCCTCACTATTTAGAAAGTTTTTCTCCCTTGATTATCTGCTGCACTGTGACTTTTATTCTGCCTTTGCTGCATCAACTCACACGTGATCAATCAAAATGAAACAATACTGATTTTCTGCATCTATAAACACCAAAAGCTCTCCACGAGCACAAAGGACCAAAGAGCCATGAGTTCATGCAGCAATCCAGACCTGCAGAGACACCGTGTAATTCTGCTTCCTTTTTTCTCCTAGCAGAACAAAAACTAGACATACATCCTGAAAGGAAGAGTCACCAAAGGGCGTGCTAGGTGACCTAACAGACCTTTTGCATCTCTAAAGTCTGATTCAGTGCAAAGAATGCAGACCTGTGAATCACGACACTGAGCTGAACAAGCAGTGACACGGCGGGAGACAAAAGGTATCCAAACATTTCCACTCTACCTAATGCCTTATCATAAGCATATAATGAACAGAAAAGATGATGTGTTCAAGACAGAAACACAAACCAGAAGGCGGTGTGCCAGCCTGATCCCTCCAGCAGCATGTTTCCCTACAGAGGTAGCAGTCTTTGGGCTAAAGACTGTGTGGGCAGCGGATGGAAAAGAATCCTAAACTCGCAGGTAGGCGGAGGATCTGATTCACGCTGTAATCATTTGTAATAGCCTGCAGCCATAAGGCCAAATACTTTCATCTCCTCAGACCTCATAAGCTAAGTAGTGTTAGCTGGATCAATATTTGCACTGGAAGGTCTCCAAGTGGCACCAACGTGGGCAGGAAGCGATGGTGATGAGAGCTGGGCTCAACCCAGCGCTGATCCAGAACCACAGGAGGAGGGTTGGAAGGAGTTACTCTGGCAGCATTGCCACTTCTGCCACAGGGCTGTAAAGGGCAGCCCTGGTGATGCGTGGTCAATAAAAGCACCAGGCCACTTTCTCTCTGAATAGGGTTTCCTGATAGCCTGGATAAAGTCTAGCCTATGCAATTGCATCCTAACCCCTTGCCGCAGCTGCAGCTGGAGACAACACGGATTCTCCCTGCTAGCAAACCCCATGCGGGTCCCTGGGCTTTCTTTATGTGCTGATCTAATGCAGTCCAGAACCACGGCGATCCGCAGTTCTAATTAACTTTACAAATTTAACAGGCTAAGGCTGCTAAACTTGGTCTGAAATCTCAGACAGATTTCAATAAAACCTAAGGGTATGGTTAAGGAATGCATTGGTTTTCTTTAGCTGCTGTCTCCAGCTAAAAATAATGTGCCGATAGATAATGCTAAGTTTGAAATGAGGATCTTTGCATATGCTTCAGCCCATTTTGTCTATATTGGGAATGGCCAAAGAATTCAAGACTGAAAAAATAAGTACAAGCAAAATACAGTTGTCTCCTTGTTACTGAAACAAACACTAAGTCATATATTATCATTGTCATAAAAAAGACTTCACTGGGACAAAGAGAGTCAATGCTACAGCCTGCAGCAAAGATACCATTAATAAAATAAATCACATCATTCACAACTGCAAGTGCTTCTCTTTAAAGGCAAAAAATAGGGAGAATAGGACTGTGTGTACTTGGATGAAACAGTACAATCTGTATCAGTGCACTGCACACGTCAACACGGCTCATACAATGAATAAAGAGGAAATGCAATACAGTCAAATAACTTTATTAATCTTCTGCACAATGACCTTCTACTAAACTCATATAACCAAAGGTCTACCTGCTATATAATCTGTCAGATTGCTCCCCCATGAATAAATAAAATTGCACAGAAAAAAATGAGAATGAAAGCTCAATTATTGGTACCTTTTAAGGCTAGTGGGCAAATATTTCAATAAAATATAAAATTACTTGGGGCCAAATTGGAGCACATTGAAGTTTTTCAGCTTAAGAAGCAAACTGATACCCCTCCTGTTAATACTAATTTCAGCCAAATTTGACATACTACTTGAGATTATATTTTTTTCTTCATGCAAATCAGCAGGATGGAGGATAGAAACCCAAGCAAGTAGCCACATAGAGAGAAAAAATGAATACAGTGGAGGAGCAGCCAGCTGACTAACAAGCGCATCAATAGTGACCTGCCAGTCAGCCCATCCATAACTCTTCAATCAGCCAAAATGATGCTATTTGCCCAGAGAAATACAGAAAGGGAACTAGAAAGTCTTATAAAAGCAGAAGGAAAAGCAGTGTGGATATGAGCAGGTGATGGAGATATAGAACACAAATATGTAGGAAAGCTACATTAGCTCTGCTATGAACAGAAAACTTGCTTTTCTCAAGGATGTTATGATTCTCAAATGAGAAACCAACAGGCCAAATACTGCTAAGGAAATTTGGTGGCAATGTAGACTAAAGTGCAGTTTTAAACGAGACAGAGGTTCTAGCATAGAGCGCCCAGTGTGCAAGGAGACTTTTTGGTGCCAGCCATCCTACAGCCCCCTCAGAGGAGGAAGATACGATGTGACAGGAGTAGGGCTGACCTGAAATGCACCAGGTCCAGTCTTCCTTTAACACAAACAACTTCAAGTACGCCTGAGGTTGATTTTTTTGGTCAGGAATGGTTCTGAACTGGAGAGATGCAATAATCTCTCTCCATTAGTTCTGAGGTATGGACTGGGACTTATCCAACATTGATTTTGGTTATTTACACATGAATGCTGTGGACGTGAAATGTGTAAATACATACTTTTTAAATACTAACCAAACTCCCAGACAGCTCACAGACACACTCAGCAGCAGTCAGAAAATATTGAAAAAGTCCAGAAGAGTTGCTGAGGAAGTGGGGTCAAATTGTCAAAAGATGAATTTGCTTGAAAAGAAAGCTCTTCATGAAGTCTTGAAGGCATAAGTAAAAGCTGAGGGCACACCATGCTCAGCAAAAGATGCCATCAATTAATTCTCTAAACAGGGAAGGCTTCTAAACTTTTCTAGATGAGCCCCATCAGGAGAGAGAACAGGGCAAATGCAACCAATCTTTACTGCCTTGCAGGGATATAGGGAAAGAGACAGTCACTCAAATATCTTGGGTCTGGGGCACTACAAACACACAGGCACACTCACTTTGTGTACCCGGCAGCAGAGGTAAGGGCACACTATGTGCACACGTGTGTGACTCACACCACCAGAACGGCTCTGCTTTTCTCCTGACCACGTGGTCCTGGCAGACACCCTTCGCAGGAGTGTTAAGAGCCCCCACCCTAGAGTGAGGGAGCAGCCAGGGGCATCTTTATGGAGCAGAAACAACCCTCCAAACCTCATACCCTCTCCAAACTAGGATAAATATGTTTTAGCTGCATTGGCTCCAGATGAATTAGAAAAATAAGGAATAATTAAAACTGACCTTAAATCAGTAAAGCAAAGAGCTATGATTACATGAATATATATGGACAACAGGTCTGCTACAAAAGGGCTTGATTCAAAGTCCACAAGGAAAGCTATTTCAAATAGCATTCTTCACAGCAGCGTTCTCTTTTATAGCACAGAAGAGATGCGTGGCTGTATTTAGGATATCCAAGCAGAAAGCCCAGAAGCAGAGTAAGAACGAAAGAGTTTTTATGTCAACAGAAAGGTATACTTTCTTCTCCTCTCCTTTCTTCTTCATTACTCAAACACATTATGCAGTGCCAAAAAAAAGAGAAGGAAATGAAAAGAAAATGGATCAGTTGAAGCCTCCAGGAAAGATAACCTTCAAAGGAAATTTAGCGGAAAATTGAAGAAAATAGAAGCTGAGATTTCTCTTGTACCTCATGGCTACAGAAATAGATAAGTAGGAGAAAAGGCTGCAAGCAGCATTGCTCCTTTTTGTGACAAGACAGAAAGCCCCAGATATATTCAATCAATTCCAAAGGGAGGAAGATAATGAGAAATTAGAAATACCCATGAATAAGTTTGAAGTCTACTGCTTCTGGACACACATCATTGACAAGAACATGCAATTTCAACACAGATGAGAGAGAGAGGGAATCAAATGATCCATACATGACACACTTAAAAACTCACAGAAACACCCAAGCAAACTTTCAGAAGTTACCAGTGTTATCAAACCTCCATTAGGCTTTCAGAAACTTTTCCCTACTATTACAGATATATCTGTGAATAAGTAAAAAACCTACTACTTCATCTACAACCCAACACTCCTGAGATTGTGGCATCCGAGTATAGCTACACTAACGACCAAAAATTAACACTACCTTCCATCAATTTGTTGCTGCCTGTATCAGGGAGGGAGAATCTGGAAAAGGAAAGAAACCACGGGAAAAATCTGAGACAGAAACATTTAACATTAATATCTCCATGTGAAATTAACAGCAATTCCAAGAAACAGGGGTTGTTTTGTTTTGGGTGCGTTTTGGTTTTGGTTTTTTTGTTTGTTTTCACGTCTTTTTAGTAGAATACAGGCTGATCACTGAGCGAGCAGAAGGGTTGGGGCAAGAACTCTGGTGTTCCCTTGGCTATACCAACTTGATTTGGTGGCAGGGAGAAAGATCAGCATTTTCTTTACAGTTTCTGGGCTAATTAATTTGCCTGTTATGGTGGTGTGTCCCTGAAGTGGGGGAAGTCTGCTGGAGGGTGAAGAAGGCAGAGAAAGAAATGTGACATTGCCTTCTTTAAAATGAGGGAGGAGGAGGAGGAGGGATTAGCAGAGCCCAGAAAACAGGCACTGCTGGTTTGTGCAGGGGAATATCCTGCCGCCACCCCCTGCCTGAGACCAAACCGTCCCACCGCTGGGCATCCTCTGGTACTCGCAGAATTAAAGTTGATCCCCACAGCAGGACTCTTAACAAAGGGTAGCCATGGAAACAAGGCACTCCTACAAAAAAAAAAAAAGGCTTTTCTGCAAGATCAAGGGACTTGCTGGTTACACCTCATTTTCTCTCAGGCATTTCCACTGTAAACAAGAAAAATTAAGCATCTGCAGTTTTAAGATGACATTTGCAAATGAACTGAATCCTTCAAAGCAGTCTCATCACAGATAAGGCAACCAGTTGGCAAAGTAGCGGATGCTCTTCCAGTTGTCCAGCTTCCTTCCATGGATGCCGGCCTGTGATCAGCATTGGCAGTAGTCTCACAAAACAAATAAATCTTTAAACAATAAGCTACAGATTAAAAGCCTGAGAGGCTCCCCTGTGACCCATGCAGAAATAAGAGCATTACAGAGAGGGCTGGAGACCGGTGGTGCAGAAAGTTAAGTCACTGGAGACATGAGTTCATATTTGATGCATGGGTAGAGGTGAAACGGGCTTACGGCCCTCAGACACTTCAGGGATTTGTTCTTACTGCAACACTCATGCCGTAGCCGTTTCCTGATGATCAGAGTCTAAGGACTGCAATAATGGATGTGCTGTAGGCAGAAACAACTGAGGTTCAACAGCAGTGCTGTGTGGAAATCTGTACTCAGCACCTGCTTTGTCTGTTGTCAAAAGTGCTGTAAAGTACCTATCATCATCTTCGGGTTTAAACGCCAGCTACACTAGTGAGATTAGTGTAATACTAAACCTGGAGTCCATCATTTCTACCGCTGACCAGTGAAAGACACGTATTTCCCCTTCTCCTTATCTCTCTCAGAATCAGATAAAGTGTCTGAATCTGCTGGTAACCATCCCTCTCAAGAGCACAACTATATATTCCCAGAGACATCCAGAGGTATAAGCAGCATGAGGACATGTGCTGTAATGGACAGTGTGTATGCAAAGTAAGGTGTGCTGCCCCTGACTTTGCAAAATTAGAAAGGGAAAACATGGGCAGTCCATCTTAGCTGTCATTGATGGGAAACCAATATCCATGCCAGTGTGATTAGAGAAGAAGTAGCTGTTCCAAAAAATAGAGAAGTCAGTTGTCGTCTTTATGAAGCTGCTGTTTCTGACAGCACACACAGCAAAAGAGAGACACACAAGCCATTTTGGCAGCAGCCAGCCCTACGCCATGACCTGGCTCAGCTCAAAGCACAGGAGAGGAAAAACCCAAACAGAGCTAGAGGTCTCGAGCAGCAGCGTTCTCCATTTCTTTCATACGCACAGACAGTACCATTGCACACAGCGCAGTCCTCAAAGGAACTGACCATCGCATTCACTGACTCCAGAGCTGCTGCTGCTCAGGACCTCAGGTGCATTTGCCTCGTGAAATAAGAATAATTTCATTTAAAATGTACTAATATCTCAAATCCAACTGGCTATGAAAAAGGAACACTGCCACAGGACTCCTACCTTGTATGAGGCATGGGATAAGTAAAACCAGGTCCCTTTCTATTAAAAACAAAGCAAAAAATAAAGCCAACAATGTGGGTGCATAAATGGATTTTCCCCTACAGCTGACACTGAATCTAAATTAAACTAAATCGTTTTCATAATTTGCAACCTCTGGTTTCTCCATAATTACGATGTTGTGAAATGAGCAGGAACAGCTTGTATATACCCACAGGGAAGAATTACATTTAGTGACCCTATAATGATCCAGGATGAAGAAGATGCAATAAAGAAACCCACAGTATTCATTAATGAATAAGATAAGTAAGAAAGGAGGAAGCTAGAGTTAATGAATGTGTATAGGATTTGGATGTAGAAGCTGCAGGCAGAAGTAGCCAATGGTTTTAGCCATAAAACACTTCATTAGAGACAATCATCTTCTGAAAAATCCCCAAACTCTCCCCATCTGCAGAATGCTGGACAAAAAACTATTTTAAAAATAATTTGCCTTTAAAATACAATGTAAAGAGATGTTATTAGCTATTATACATGGAACATTCTGCTAAAAACTAATCTTAACCTCATCTGATTTTAGAGTTGCTGCTTCCATCTGTTTTTCCCTTGCACTGCTGAACTGTCTTTCTGTTGACCATCAAAATTAAAATAATCTCTCAGCAATACTGTGTTCTCCTTTTTTCATCTGCTATTATTCTGGGCCTGCTAAGTGCTTATTAAAAAAAAGTATAAGCAAACCACTAAGGTGACTGTGGAAAATTACAGAATTACAGAAAATTAGAAGGAATTTCCCCTCCTACACACAGTCTTCCCTTGTTTCTTTCTCACAATCCTTTGCTCCTTGGAGAATGAGAACATACATAACACTAGGTAAGGAGAAGGCAAATAACATTTGAAGCTTATATTATGGTATCACTCAGATAACCCAGTCATAACTGATGGCACAGTATGTCATGGTCCAAACATGTCTAGCACATGTTACATACATACCATCCCTGTCTCCATAAAGCTTATCTGACAATCTAGATAAGATCAAAACACAATTTTATGGTGAGAAGAGCTCATCTAGTTAACACAGTGTTCTGGCTAGAGCACAATTTGAGGGGTACCTTTTGGGAAAGGCAAGTTCCCCTTTGCTGACAGTTTGCACTAATTAAATTGCGGTTGCATATTTGCACCTGTGACTGATCTGTACCAACAAAGATTCTGATTTGTGTTCGTGCTTTGACATGCAGATACAAAAGCAGAGAAGAAGCTTTAGCCAGCTCCAGCATCATTAAAGAATGCAATATTCCATACGTGCGAACTCTCTCCTGCCTACTTAACACTCCTACCTTACAGGATTAAATATACACTTGCTTCTAGTGAATAATTACATCTGGTATCAAACTTTGATGGTGTACTTCAACTGCCTGATAAAACATGAGAGAAGGATGAGCATCATAACTGCCATTTTCTTCAAAGTCCATCGCTGAGCAACTACATGAGAAACCCTTCTCCTTACCCACAGGGACTAGGCACCCACCAGTGTTCTGAACTGTTAGAAAAGATCAATTATTCAGAAAAGAGTATTCTAAAGAATTTTCAAAAAAATCTTATTATTAGAAAGTTATTCTTAGAAAAATTGAATTCTTTATTAAAAATAATCTTCTGTCATTACAAACAATATTATAAGCAGTAAACAACGGGATGATTAGCATTTTCATTGTGCATTAAAAACTCCTCACTGATAACTAAAGAGGGTAAGACTTCCTTTAGAAAAGTTTAAAGCACGTGCTTTTCTTACATTCAGAGCTACCATCAGAAGTTAGTATCTCAGAGACTCATTTAATCTCTCAGCAATCTGCTAGATGAAGAATTGCGAAGCCATTTATTTTGCAAAATCCCATTAGTTTTTGATAAACCCTTTCAGACAAATGGTAATTTTGAATGATTCACCTGAAGAAAATAACGCACCCACACTTTCAAAATGCCATTGGGGTGAGGTCAGGCAGAGAATGAGTCTGCCAGTGTAAATGACTGCATTTGTCTCCTGTCAGAGTCCTTCACTTTGGGCACAAAAAGTACTTCCATAAGATTCCTGGCTTGACAGAGATCGAGAAAATGGATTGATTTTTAATTTTCAGGAACTTTTCAAGAAATTTAGAATAATAGATCCTTTTAAAAAGCTTCAGGTACTCTGAGAGTACGTGGGCCTGTGTGTGCATGGGGAAGTGCACCTCCCTGTGGGTTTTACTTTATGTCTTTATGTAGAATAATCAAGGACCACCCTTCTCCCAGTTATATATTGCTACATTATGTACAGTTGTGAACATTTGTGGAAGTAAACATAGAGTACCTGGGTTTCAAAATACAACACAGTCCTTGGCAGAGGCCCCTAATCCCATTTGGATGAGGGCTGCAACACTTTTATTTACAAACAGGCCTTCCAAACCAAATCAACCACTATACCCTCCTGAAACACACTCCTAAAACAAATCAAATGTATTTATTTAAAATTCAACCCTGCATTAACCCTCTTTAACAAATTTGCAAGTGGTACCAAAGGTTGGTTCTAAGGATATCAGCTAAGGCCCTGGCACCAATACAGCCAATAATAACTGCTATTACAACCATGGGCAGTACCTGGCCTGTAGATATTATAATGAATGCATTAGAGGGAAAACCATTTACAACCCTCCCATTGCCCTCAGATCCTTTCCTCCTTGTCCTTCTCTTGTGGGGAGCAACAGCCCAGCCCCAGCCAGCCCCGAGCCTCTCGTGCTCCAGGTTTCAAGATTCCGTCTTGCTCATGTTTCTAAGAAGCTCTAAGCTGGCTCCGACTGGGACACCAGCAAGCTTCCTTGCCACTTCAGGACCAACCTCTAACAAATGACAACCTTCCTTGTCTGCCTTATCAATGATCTGATGTACTAGTCCCAAATCTAGCACCAAAGAAACTTGAATTAACACTCAGTTACTGCATCTCTGACATTGCAGTGTAGCTGTGCATGAGGTTTTATTTCCTTGGATCCAAACTGCAGGGCAAAGATGATCATCAGTCAGTTATTCTCAAGCTCAGATCCCATTTTCATCCCATACCTCAAATTCTGCATGGAAAGAACCAAGGCAAGACCCATTTCTCCAAGTAGCTTCTTAACTTATGAAAGCTGAGGTTTAGTGGAACTTCAGAGACAGCTATCTTTTGCCCAGCCATAAGCACCAGAATTAATTTCAGCCACGGGAACATAACATATATACAGCAGTCAAACAAAAATGCATTGGATTGGATTGCCATTGGACAATTTACACGATTCAGCTGGATTTTGAAATGGTTACATGGAGCTCATCCATGTGGATGGTACCATTTCAACATACTTTTCAGATGACTGAACTTTATGTGATAATCTATAATGTTAAAGCTATATCACATTTAAGACTGCCATCAAAAAACATGAAGAGACAAGTGATTGTAATATCTGCATCACTTACATCACCCAGGAAAACTTTTATCACATGATACAGACCCACTCCACAACATAACTCTGTTATCACTGTCATTCACACTCTCGGTGTAGTAGTGTCTTAGGGCAGAAACATTTGTGAATGGGCACTACCAGGAGTTTACTATACAGCATCATTACTTTAGATGTCATTGCATTTCCAGGCTCCCAATTAATTAAAGGCAGTTTCACGTTACTTTAAAATCTATTGTATACTGAAAAAGATGACGTTAAAAAGCCACACCTGGAATCCAGATAACTGCAGTGATCAGACACAACATATTCTAGGCTAGCAAAGTACATACTCCCTTGCTTTGGTAAGATTTGGGCACTTCAGTAGCAGAGGACAGTGCCACTAAAGGATTCCTGAACAATTCAGGGGTACTAACCTTTTTTACAAAGGTAGTTATAGGATAGTATCACACAAAGCTGAAGAAATTAACTTCCCCCAAAAGCTTATTATAATCTAATCAAGCAGGATCAGGTACACCTTTCAAGAGGCATTTAAGAGTTCTTTGGAGGAAGACTCAGCTCCACCGCTCTTCCCTTTTTCAACTATTACAAAGCTCTTCTGTCTTGTCTTGATCAAAGTATATGTCAATTTGCAGATTCTCCTTAAAATAGCAAGATCTGGTCCCCTAGACTTCTCTAAATCAGCTTGGTTTTTTGCAACCTGGAGCAACTGAAGCTTGATGCAGTATACTGAAGCATAGAATCATAGAATGGTTTGGGTTGGAAGGGACCTCTAAAGGTTATCTAGTCCAAGCCCCCTGCAATAAGCAGGGACATCTTCAACATCAGGTTGCTCAGAGCCCCGTCCAACCTGACCTTGAATGTTTCCAGGGATGGGGCATCCACCACCTCTCTGGGCAACCTCTTCCAGTGTTTCACCACTCTCAGCGTAAAACATTTATTCCTTGTATCTAGTCTGAATCTACCCTCTTTCATTTTAAAGCCATTCCCCCTTGTCCTGTCGCAACAGGCCCTACTAAAAAGTCTGTCCCCATCTTTTTCATAAGCCCCCTTTAAGTACTGACAGACTGCAATAAGGTCTCCCCGAAGCCTTCTCTTCCCCAGGCTGAACAACCCCAACTCTCTCAGCCTTTCTTCATAGGAGAGGTGTTCCATCCCTCTAATAATTTTTGTGGCCCTCCTCTGGACCTGCTCCAACAGGTCTGTGTCTTTCTTGTTCTGAGGACTCCAGAGCTGGATTCAGTACTCCAGGTGGGGTCTCACCAGAGCAGAGTTAGAGGAGCAGAATCACCTCCCTCGACCTGCTGGCCACGCTGCTTTTGATGCAGCCCAGGATACGGCTGGCCTTCTGGGCTGTGAGCACACATTGCTGACTCATGTCCAGCTTTTCTCAATCCCTTCATCCCCCAGCCTGTCTTGATACTGGGGGTTGCCCTGACCCACGTGCAGGACCTTGCACTTGGCCTTGCTGAACCTCATGAGGTTCACATGGGCCCACTTCTCCAGCTTGTCCAGGTCCCTCTGAATGGCATCCCATCCCTCTGGCATGTCGACCACACCACTCAGCTTGGAGTCCTCTGCAAACTTGCTGAGGGTGCACTCGATCCCACTGCCTATGTCATTGATGAAGATATTAAACAGTACCGGTCCCAATACAGACCCCTGAGGGACACCGCTCATCACTGATCTCCATCTGGACACTGAGCCGTTGACCACTACTCTCTGGATGCGACCATCCAGCCAACTCCTCATCCACAGAATAGTCCACCCATCAAATCCATATCTCTCCAATTTAGAGAGAAGGATGTTGTGGGGGACCGTGTCAAAGGCCTTGCAGAGATCCAGACAGATGACATCTGTAGCCCTTCCCGTGTCCACTGATGCAGTCACTCCACCATAGGCGGCCACTAGGTTTGTCAGGCAAGACTTGCCCTTGGTGAAGCCATGCTGGCTGTCTCGAATCACCTCCCTGTCCTCCATGTGCCTTAGCATAGCTTCCAGGAGGATCTGTTCCATGATCTTCCCAGGCACAGAGGTGAGGCTGACAGGTATCTTTCACTAGACCAGGTTGCTCAAACCCCCAGCCAACCTGACCTCGAACGCTTCCAGGGATGGGGCATCCGCACCTTCTCTGGGCAACCTGCTCCAGCGTCTCATCACCCTCATGACCAGAGGCAGCTCCCTCAGCCTGCCCTTGTGTGCCGTGTGCCCCGGCCCCTCACCATCTCGAAGGCCCTGGGCTGGGCCCACACCCACACATCAGTGTCTTTCCTGGACTGGGGAGACCAGGAGGGGACAGAGGAGTCAGATGCAGTCGCCAAAGTACCAAACAAGAGAGGAGGAAAGCATTTTTGCTGTTATTTTCTTGGTTTATTGGTGGGGTTTGGGTTTTTTTTAAATAGGGGGAGGGGATGGGGATGGGAATGGGAAGGAAAGGCTAACACCACCCGTGGCAAGCAACACAATAACTGTTGACGCTGGGAAACGGAACAGGTGAGCCTGCAGCATGTCTATGCATGGAGGCTGGGCCTCCCAGCTAATGGCAGGTGCGGGGGCTGGGTCGGGCACTCCTGCGATGCCGGGCGCTCCTGCGATGCCGGGTGCTCCTGTGATGCCGGGTGCTCCTTTGACGCCGGGCGCTCCTGCAGCGCTGTGTTGATGGTGTCATGGAGGGGAGCCCTGGCACGGTGTAGTGGTGCCAGGGGAGCCATGCTGCAGGTGGATCTACTTCCATCAGTTCTTGATCTGCAGGTGGACCCACCTCCATGGGCTCCATGCCCCCCATCTGAAGCCGCCTCCTCTTCCTCTGCGGTTCTTGCAGCCACGCGTCTTCTCTCCCCCCACGCAAAGACGGACAGCCGCCTTCTCTGCTCTTGGACCTCTTGTTTCCAGGCATCCTTGGATTCTGAGGACCTCGAAGCCCAGTGAATTGTGGGCCAGCTGCCGGGGTCCCTGTATTTATAGGGCCCGGAACAAACGGCAGCAAGGCTTGTGACATCAGGAGGCCACTGTGATGGAAATACATATGACCAAATATGGCTGTTCTGGGAGTTGGGGCACCTGTGGCCCGAAAGATGCCCTCATGTGGGAGAAGGGGGAGGGTTGGGGGGGCTGAGGGCCCCTTTTCTCGGGATCACTCCCCTGTGCCCTTCTGCTGCCCCTCGGGCACAGGGACTACCCTCCATCTCCCCTCGTCTGCCTGGGCTCCAGCCCCCTCCTCATCCCATGTCTGGGCTCCCCTGGACGAGATGGCAGCAACGGTGTTGCAGGAGGGTCGGGGGTCCCTCAAAGGGATGGAGATAGGCACTTGCTACAACCCTCTAGAAGTGCGTTTGGCCCTCTGCATCCAGGGATGTGCGCATGCTTTAACATGAACAGTCTTGCTAGAAAAGGAGCTTCCAAAACTACTGCCTAGCAGATGACAGGACTATTGCATTTGCCCTGCAAAAGCAGCTGTGCCTGTGTCTGTTAAAGACAAGACATACTGGAAAACAGAGCTAGAAACTACGCTTTCACTATAACAAACAAGGTGTTGCACAATTCTTTTCGCTAAAGGCTGCATGGGAGCAGCAGGACAAGCCTGCCAACCCCAGCTTTCAATTATTTATCAACTCCCTTTCCTTGGTTCATGTGAAAGGTCATCTGAACTACACTAGGCTGTCCCTCTTGCAGATTGGTCCCGCTACTGCTAAACAACACTTCAGGTACCCAACTGTTTATTTAGTTTTTGACATGCACAAAAGCTGTCTTACTTTGCTGAGAGCTTATTGTCTTCATATTAAGCTATGGCAAAGTATAAATCATAGGATAGAGCTGGCAAAGCCTCTGTTCTTCTGACAGCTAGCTGCTTACCAGCACTCCTTTGCAACACGTGCATGGCCATCCAGTTCCCAGTTCTGTCTTCTTGCGCTCACCCAGAGCTTTCTCTGAAACCTGACTCAGCTCAGTTACCTGCCCATTTATTGACTAGGAAGAAAGTGGGGACTGCTGACTAGGTTTTCAGAAGCAGAACAGCAACTGAGCTTTCATACAGAACTTTTCA
Source organism: Aptenodytes patagonicus (assembly GCF_965638725.1). NCBI lineage: Eukaryota > Metazoa > Chordata > Aves > Sphenisciformes > Spheniscidae > Aptenodytes > Aptenodytes patagonicus. The sequence goes on from NC_134955.1 coordinate 14,355,041, forward strand.
CCAACGGATCTCAGAACACTTCACAAAGCTGGCAGCATATCTCCACTTCACAGCTATGAAACCGAGGCCCTGAGGTGATGTTTTGGGCATATGAGAAAAATTGCAGAAATTTGTTTCATTCTCAAGACCTACTCCCATGTACCATCCATTAAATACTGCTATAAAAATCAGTTACAAGCTTTAGAAAATATGGTTACCCCAATTACAAACCCCAATAATTACAAACCCCAATAATTTTCGAAGAAAACTGGTAATGCAAAAATACATTGGTAACAAAAAAGCAAAGGTTAAACAAGATTTGCAGCTTCATTATTTATGTGCTTTAATATATGTAACTTGGGAAGTTAGAGACTACTTTATGCTTCCAGAAATATAAGTATATATTTGTTAGGGCTTGTATCTTCATGCTCTACAGTAACACATGAGGAATTAGCTGGAACCCACACAATTACTGATTTTTCACTTAATTAACAAATGCATTCCATAGTCTCACATGATCTGTATTTTCCATAAATAATAAGCTTAACTGATTAACTGATAAATGTCTTCATCTGCTTTTAGCATCTGCATGCTGCGAGAACAGGTTTCTTTGGCATTCCATACCTCTCTCAAAGTGACAGTGTTTCTACGGCAACGTTCACATTTATTAAGGCTGGATATAGTATCACTGCTGAACTTGTGCGCCTGAAGTGTAAGTGAGAACAGGCGTAGGAAAAAGACACCTGTTCTTACTTATGGAGTAGGCATACAAACCCTGGAATAATTATATCTCTTGTTAAAGATGCATTAACATAGCATTATATGCTTTAAAATACAAGCACTAAAGTACTGACAGGTCAAATACCTTAAGGTTTTAATAGCTTATTTTCTTGCACCCTTATAAAAGAAAATTTGATATGGCATTAAAAAAAAAAATCTCATATAGGAATCCAAGGCAATTCCTGCTAATCTGAGTAAAAGGTGAATCTGTTTTCCATGATGGAGAAATTTATATTGTATAGGTAAACTATAAGAAATAAAATTTCAGCTTTGTCAATCACCTTGCTGGTCTCTATATGTCAGAAAGTTAGGAGAGATATAGCCACTTGTATCATGGGACAGTACAGTATGGCACAGGGAGCCAGCTACCACACTTAGGGTGAAATCACCCTTCTGAGACCACCTCTACCAAGTCTATGTCGGATGAACCAGAAAAGCAGAATGCTCCTACAACAGGGTTTTCACTGGCAGGTAGGTGCTATCTGAGCAAGTAAACACCTGTCTGAATGCAACCTAGTAAACTGGGGAAGACTGGATTTATAGAAACAGGGGTTTTAGGAGCGAGTGCAGTCAGCAGGACTCTCCCTGGGCACACGTGTAGGACCTTGCAGACAGTCTGAATCAGCCAGCGCTATGTGCTTTGATGCATGTGCCACCAGTTACTGATTCAAGTGGCCTTTTCTTCTCCACCTAGCTCAAGTATGGATCAAGGGTGAGCTACAGGATCCTTGAGGATGACAACATTTCAAAGAACCATAAGAATTCACTTTCTCTTTAGGAAAATAATACATGTCAATACAGATCTAATTGTAAGGAGCCAGTGAACGCCATCACTTTCTACATGGTGACAACATCAGTGTACTAAGCAAATAAACTGGGACACTTGCCTTCTAGGCTGGTGTCAGATCTGTGCGTAACACACAATAAATTAAGTGGACCGTTTCAAGTTGCAGTTTTCAGATATTAGAATATTGTAAACAAGCAGAGATGTTGCTTAAGACCTAATAGATCGAAGCCTGGGGCATAACTCCCATCTGGTACAAAGAACTGTACATTTGGTGTTTGTGACAAGATGTCTCATCATGTAGAGTGGCCTCCTACTGACAGGCACAGGAGCAGCCTGAAAGATCTCAGAGCATGGGATAACGCCTACAGCAGGCAGCTACTTCTCTGCCAGCAGCCACTGAATGAGGTAGGAATGACATAGATAAGTTAATGGTTGAAATGAAGCTCAGACACCAACTTGGAGATCAGCTTTGATTTTGTCTGACCTGTTGCCATTCTGGTACTGCATGTCCAGGCTCAGTCTTAACTAGGAATGAAGCTGGCACCAGTTCCTGGTCTCAGGTGCACACCACACGCGCATACAGACCTAACTGCTGGAGGTCCTCGCAGCCACTTCGCAAGTGAGGCACCAAGATAGTGCTCCGGTTCACAACTTCAGCCCAGGTCCCACCAGGAGGAAAACCGCTTTAAGTTCAAGTGCATACTACAAGACTACAGCTATAGATGCAAAGCAGATTCACACCTAAAACAATGCACTACATTACTAAAACAGATGAACCCAGTGGGTTTTCATTGTGCCCACAGGTCCCACATTCTTCCGTTTTACAGCTAAAAAAAAAAAAAAAAAAAAAAAAAAAGAGTACCCTGCAACAAGCTGGGACACCTCTGAAGTGACAATGCTACCCTCCAGAGTTTCAAGGGGCTTATGCATGCCTGCACCGTTCATTCACTATTCCTGGCCTCAAAAAAGAATTTACTGCTAAATGGTATATGCTTCTGCATATGAACAACCCCTTCATGTCTTTCAGTAGGCATAGCTCAAAGGGGAAATTGGCCCACTAGCACCACTGAATTCAATGGATATTGGAAAGAATGACCTAATTTCATTTGAAAAACAATTAAAAGCAAGGATGCCTGTGCAACACGTCATGTTAGTTTTGGACGGTACATTTGATCTACAGTTGTCAGTAACATAAATATTTAAAATCAAGGAAGGAAAAAAGTAAAGGTCATGGGGAATCTCATCTAGAGTGAAGTTTCTACACATTAATAAGATATTTACGTATTCTCATATAACGTATAGCTTAAGGACAACTCAGTGGAAATAATTCTTTATTCTTGTGTCTGAATATGAGCGACAGCAGTTATTCTAAAAGATCAGATTAAAAACTCATTGCTGCATTTTGAAATTCAAATGACCATTTCTGTAAAAGGAAATGGTTTCCTAACCTTTCTAAATACACAAGTTAGATGTAATTTCCAAACTTTGAAAGTAATTAAAATTAGAAGCATGATAAAATTCTTACAATTCTTTATGGTATTGTAAGAGCTTAGAAAAAGAAGAGACTACATTTTTAATGAAAAGATGCTAGTGTGACCACCTGTTGTAAAAGGCTAGACCTTTGATCAGATACTACAGGGAGAACATGAAACATCAAACCTGAAAAACACCATGAATAAGATGTAGGAACAGCGAGACCCACTAACTCTGCTCTTGTGTTGGGGCAAGGGTAACAATAGGCTTAGTTTGTTCCCCTAAATGAAATTCCAGTGAAAGAAAGAGCAAAATAGGGACTTGCAAGCCACAGAAACTGCAGATTTTATACCTATGTAAAATAACTGGTTTTGACAACATCCGAATTCATATAACTCAATTATAAAATGTCTACAATCTATAGCTATAAAATTATGCCGACCTTTCAAAAGAAAAGGAATCACATTTTTGCTAGCAACTCCATTCTATTCTTGGCAATTGTGGATCATTCTGATGAAATATACTGCACTGATGCAATCAAAAAAATGATACACAGAGTTTGGAAAAGGTTAAAATTACAAGCTACAGAATATACAAAAAAATCAGGAGAAATATCTACTGAAACAAGATGGATATTTATGGCTTTGCTCAAACAAAAAATTGCCTAGATTAATATTACAAATGTACAGGCAAAGTCACAGTTAGAATTTCTTGTATTTCACCTATATCCCTCTCTTAATGAACTTATTATCATGTCTTTCAAACAGGAGATCCCCCCTAGGCCAGCTGTATACAGCCAAATCTATCTCATCATGCTTTAGAAAAGCAAAATCTCTAGAGAAAAGGCAGTGTTCAAACAGATGTACTATATGAGTAATCTGAGCTGTCAGCATCACTCTGCACTGTTTATACATAGTTAGACAACCTGAAAATATACAAAAAACAACTGAAAGTGACCCCAAGAGTGGGCCAAAGTTACCCTGTATTGCTTGTATGACGAAACCTGCAGCACATCCTTTACCTTCTTCCCCTTAACACTTTTTGAAAAAACTCGATCAAAATTTCTTATCAGTTGTGAGACAGCGCCCCCTGGCGTAGCAACACATGAAAACTTTATAAAGTTAAATACCTTCGTTTGTGACGGGGTGCAGCTGACTGATAGGTACTAGTATGTAGATTACCCCAGATGTGGATTAACTGGCTGGGTCTTTCCTCAACACTCCAGCTGCAGCTCTGTGCCAAGAAGCACATGATACAGAGCAAACGCCCCTCACACGAGGCTTCACATTTCTGAAAGTTGTATAAAGCTGTCTCTACAGAAACCACTTACAAATCTTTTTAAAAGCTCAATATACAAACTATGTTCCCCTACGGACTGATTTATTTTTGTTTTACCTTGCCTACTTTCATGTTTTCTTGGGATAACCCCTTCTTCCCCTAGATAACTGAGAGTTGCCTATATCATGCCTGTCATGAGATAAACATTCCTGCTTCTCATGTATCAACTAAATAGGACAGAAATATAAATCCTCGTTGGGCCCTGAATAAAGAAATCTGGCCCTGACTTGCAGCAGCTCTACATTAGGAGCAGGGACATAGGAGAAACCAGCTTCCTGCTATGCCAGCACTGCATCATGCCATGACTTTTGAAAACTTTTCATGGAAAAGCAGCAAGTTTTCTTGCTCCATTTACACCTACTGGGAATTTATTCCCATTCTTATCCAAGCTTCTGAAATCAGAGTTGTGGAATAACACCACCTTACCCAAGCATAGTGTATGCGATACATACTTATTGCTGCTCAGAAAATAGGTTAGTAACCTCCTCGTACAAAGTTTTGAACAATACAGCATAGCCACAGCTATACACTAGCTTCTACTAAGTTTTGCTGCAATGAAAAAGCTGTAAGTGGATCTTAAAGTAGGGCAGTGTGTGTAAGATATTCCTCTGTATATGCAGAACAGTTCTCTAGTGTCTAGGAAATGTTTTGCACCCCACTAATGTTGATCAAACACTTCAATACAATTGCTTAAGAGTTCCCATTCTCCTTAGAACAGCAATTCTTAAAGTGATCAATGGTGCATCTGTGGTTCTCAGGTCTCCTATTTGCTCACAATTGCTAGTCCTCGTGGAAACCACAATGATCATACATCAACTTTCCTCCCATTTCCTTTCCCTGTAAGTGGCTGTGGTAGTTGTCACAAGTACCGATTTTTTAAGCAGTGACAAGGGAACTGACCACACGGGCCTGCCCAGGAGTGGCTAAAGACCAGTGGACCACCACTCTCCAACACAACTTGAGAATCCTGTCTGTGTCCACAGGCAGACACAGAAAATCTCTTAGTCAGCCTCTCTTCAGGGCACAAAAGCTATTTTACAAAGAGGTGCTCTGAACCAAAATCAGTCTATTATCTGAGCTACTGAGCAAAAGCTTAGCCAAAACACAATAGGATATATATATAAAAGGATAGAATTTCATCTCTGAAGTATAGACATGAAACATGCAACTTTTTTTAGTGTTCAGGCTAGTGAAAAAATGTACACCACCAATGAAAACTTCTGTACAAGACCAATTCTGCAGGAGAGCTATTGAAAAGCTAACAGGTGGAAAATGAATCCTAAAGTCATAGCAGCTTCTGCTGAACAGGTGTTTTCATGTCCTTGCATGAAGTTCTCACAGCGTAAGATATCCTAAAGAGAGTTAAATTATGTGCCCCTCCCAGCTGACTAAGAGTCACATGAAATATGGGTATCTGCACATGCCAGGATGTTTTTCTATTCTCCAACAGGAATAGCAGATTGTGACTGAAACAGGGCTTGGATAACAGACACTGGAAGTCATTCTCCTTATCCAAAAACATCCTTTCCTTGGCTGTGGTCAGCAAATCCATCTGATTCACACCAGTCAGTATACGTGCAGCTATGACTCAATCCCTGTTAGTGTCCTGCTAATCACAATGTCTTTGCAGAGATGAAGCCATTCACTGGAGTCCTCAGATTTTCTTCTCTCTTGGTTTGACTTAAAGTGATTGGAGAATAAAGTTCCCTGCACGCACCCCCAAGCAGGATACCAATAATCCATGGAATTTCACAGGAAATTTCACATACAACATACTCCTATGCTTTTTTCCCATCATCCCTCCCAAATTATGAAGTACTAAGCAATTAAGATCACATTCTGATTATCTCTACTATATCCTTGTGAATCTGGCATGACTTCACAGGAGGCAATACAACTGCTATGAGATCATGTAGAGACTAACTTCATTATCAAGGCAGACCTGCATATCCAGAGCTTCAGCTCCTGCTGGTATCATGTGATGCATGAGTTGGAGCTTTCATTAAAAAGCAAAATAATGGCAGAACCAAAAAGGGATTTCAAAACATGCAAAACACAGGTCACTCAGCAAAACCATGCTGAACTATCCTACTGATTTACTGTCTCTAACATCTGCTGGAGTACAAGAGCTGGATACCCCCCACTATAGCAGGTAAAGGTTTTAAAAATCAAATCGTCATAATACTTAGTGTCCACAGTATCTACTATTTATACCTGAAACATACATTACTGTGACATGTACATTTCACTACCATATTTGATGCTCACAGAAGTCCACAGGTAATCAGAGCCTTCAGAAGCTACTTTCAAGTTTTTTTTCTCTGCTCAGACAAACTCATGGCAACAGCCTTGCTTACCTAAGACCCTTTCCTTTTTCTTATTACATGTAATAAGAGTGAGGTGTGTGCCTATGAGAAAATAGTAAAATAAACACAGCATAGCTTTGGAAGTCACATATTTCAAATTTAGAATATTTAACAAAAGACAGCCTTAGCAGGTGTACAGGCTTGTCTGTAATAGAGGTGTGCACACAGGAATACAGTAATGCAGGCTTCGGTACTGTTAGATAGAGCATGGCTTTGATGGCTAATGGCTTAAAAAAATAACTACTGCCAGCAGACTTCTCTTGATTTTATGATTTTTATGTACTAAAAATTCAGAGTTATACAGCTGCATCAGTGCAAAGTTTTAGCTGTTGACAGATCTGCCCCATGTTTTACTATGGGCAAACTATTTTCTTCTAGCACCTCAACTTAAGAACAGGATTGGAATGAAAAGTAAACCTAATGCTTATAAGAACAGACCAAAGCTAGCTTGCAAAAAGTAGTATTGGGAGGAACAGGTAATGAAATATTTATATGAATGTCACTTATTAGCTCAGTTTTTGCATTGTACTTCTAGGACTACCCTTTAGCCAGATAAAATACAGCAGCCTAGACTTTCATTTCAAAATTTACATGTGTGCTCCTTCCTGTGCTTATTCAGAGTGAAAAATAGGTATTCTCATCACTGAGGCCTTAAATGTTTTGGGAATCAGCTACTCAGGATACTAACTCAGTTCTCTTCTATGCTACTGGAGCAGGACACAGCTGTTCAAGTTCAGCAGCAGGACTTTCTGCCAACTGGAAGAATACTGTTGGCTCTGGGGACTCTTCTATAGCATTAATTGCTTGCAACAATTGAACAGATTCAGAATTAATGCTTAACAGATTCAGCTAAAAGTATTTTCAATCTAATAGTTATATGTTTTAATCTATTGCTAATTCGCATAACATTTAGTAGCCAAATGGTGTTAACTCACTTCCACATCCTGACCTGACCTTCACTCACAATTCTTCCTTTTCCGCAATTCCTCAACTTGGTTCAATTCACTGCAAGATCATAATCAGTCTGAATCCTTCCTTCCTGAGCTTACACATGTGGCTAATGGCTGCATTCACTGAAAATACTGCTTATGCCGCTACAGCTTTAATATTGCACTTGGCTGTCTTTTCTGTATTAACTAAAAAATAAGAACCAGCAATGTTATGTTACTCATGATAACACTATTAGGAAAGCATTTCAGAAGCAAAGTTTAAGGTTCTACTACTTGCTGGAAAGAGCTGAATTTTGACAATCTCTTTCCTGATATTACAAGCTTGTCTGTGCCAAGTGATTACATTACTAAACCAACCATTTAGAATATACAGCCTTTGATTTAGTTGTCAAATATATATATTCTCCTGGGTATACTAGAGTATTTTAAGAGTCATGATCACACATTCATACAATTCAGGCCTAGTCATTATTGTAAACACTTAAGCTATTACAACACTCCCACTTTCTTAGAGTATCAAAACACCCCTGCCAGATATTCAATACTGATCAAATAATACAGAGTTTATCATTTACAGACAAAACAGTACTGGCATAATTTGTTTATTGTACTGTGAGCATCAGTGTATATTAGAGACAAAGAAAACATGACTTCCAGGACAAAGAAAAAAACATGGACATTTAAAATTTTGCTCAGTATCAATCATGGAGAACCTATAAATTATCTGCTGGAATGCTTTCAGCTCAAAAGCTTGGCTTCTACAATTACAGAACACTGAAGACTATAAGATGTTCTGGATCCCAAAAGCCACATACCTAAGGTTAAATTGTAAAAGACCTGAAAAGACATTAGGTAAAACTTATAAACTTGTTTTCTTCTGAGACAGATTGATCTTATCTCCAAGACTCAGGGCCATTCCCTGTAAGGAAAAGAAAGAGGACATTCATGACACAGACCCTTCAAAATAACTTTATCTATATTAAAATAGAAGTTCCATATACAGAAATCTATGAAGTAGTTAGTGGCATGGAAATTAAAGTATTTCTAACTGTTCATTTATTTATATACATTATAGCGCACACTTTCTTAACACTAGGTAAAGGCTAGATCTACATATATTATTGAAATAATGAAACATAAATTTGAGCTAGCAACTACTAAATCTGTTATCAATACAAAAGGCAGAAAAATAAAAAATGTAAGCCTTTTGACCTCCCACCAGTTGAAAGTATGCTGCCACCAAAGAAATTACAACTGTCAGTCCAGTTACTGAAATTCAGCTGTTGAAAGTCTCAGTGCTGATATTAGCACTCAATGCACTAAAGTGATAGAAAATAATTTAATCACAGAACCGTATTAATATTGCATAGAAACTGAAGAAATCTCAAAAGAAACTGCACAAATAAATCCACCTAATCAACAACAGAATGATCTTAAGATGAAACTAAGCTGGCATATATAATTGAATGCAATCTTATGTAAAAATGCCACTGTAAATATATCAGAAACATTAATTTAAACCACTCTGAAATCTTTACAATGACATCACATAAACTAAATGGTTTTAGGTGATGAATGTGAAAATTCTCACAGTCCTTTATTGTACGCTGTTTAAAATACTTTTATTGGTAGACTAGCTGTTTTGTTATTAAACAGTAAAAAAAGTACAAAATTTGGAAGTCAGGAGGTAGAAGTTCTAAAATCCAAAACAGACTCATACGTGTACCTGTAGAAAATAATTCTACTGAAAGGCCTTGGGTTTTGTTTTGTTGTTTTTAAAAAGAACCCGTGAACAGCAATTACACGCATAAAATTTCCTTGTTATATGAAATTGAAATGTATAATTCAGTAGGAAACAGATCATGGAACCTGGGAGAGCATTTGCTCTTTGTTTAAAAGCAAATCAAGTATACTATCCTATTTGCAGCGCTATAGATAAAATAAGGAAATCTCGGCCCAAAGGCCTATTTTATGATAATGCACTGGGAGAGATGATGTACAATGTGGTTTTAGGATATGCTTGCACCTAACTAAAAAGCCCTTCTTTCCTCACAAAATGTGTGTAAGATAGTTTTTTTAAAATTAAGGCTGAAGTTTCTATATTCATCTTCCCTAAAAATTTTCCCATTTACCTAATACTAGAAACTAACTAGCATCCAAAAATTTGCAAGTTTTTTTTTGAGTGCTCAGTACATTTTCTTAAAAATGACAAGGAGAAACAGTGCTCTAAATAGAAGCCACATTACCTGACTCTTTGCACGGATTCGTATGTGACCAGTGACAGGTGCCTCTGGTCCAAGATGAATTGGCTTTTCAATGCTGACATTTGCAAGTGCGTCTTCTCCAAATATGGAACGCGCATAAAGATTGGCCGCCATAAAGCCACAATAACCAGAAAGTGCCTACAAAAAGCACATTTGAACTCTTTAGAAATGCCAAAATCCTTTAAATACATTTTAATCCATCCTATGTATAGCTAGGCAGATATCAGTACTTAACATTTAAACTTCTTTCTTTGCATACAACATTTTTTAAAATGTGAGAATCATGCAATGGGAAACAGTGGTGGCCTTTTTCTAAAATTAACATTGAAAGAAATGCAATCTATAATATTCATCAAAACAAGGCAGGATGGCATTTTATGATCTAATTTAATGAACAGCAAAATGGTAAAGAAGCTACATAGTAGCAATAGCTACTATACCTATTTCAGCTACTACACATGCATTAGCTAATAGCTATTACTATATCTTAAAGGCAAATAGCTATTGTATATATATATTTTGCTTTAAAACAAAAAGGCTAAACTGGCAAAAGAAAGGTAAATTTTGACAGAGAAGGAAGGAACTTGGAGCTACAGGAAAAAAAACTGTATAAAAACATATGGTTCCATCAAATCTATACTACAGCTTAGCTACTACAAGTTAAAACAGACATTCTGCTTTTCTAGCTGGGCAAGAAATAGCTAAAGTGATTAAGTGACAGAGAATTTTGATAACATTAACTTGCTTTTACTCATTTCAGAGCACTCATTTAAAAACTTTGAAGTACATGTACTATTTCATATTGTAAACAAGGGTCTCTAATATATTTATAATAAATGCTAAACAAATTAAACAAAACACACAAACTAAAAAGGGTCTCTTCAAGCAAATAGCTCACCTTCTCTGGAGTCAGGCATTTCATATTGGTTGACTTCAGTATGTGCTGTAAGTATTCATTTAGATCAATGATATTAGTATTCACTGTAACCTTCAAGAAGGGAAAAAAATGGCAATTACTTTAATTAGCATCTCAGGCATTTCTGAAACCATCTCTTCTTCAGGGCTCTATGAAGAAGATTACCGCTACATTTCTCCTTGAGGAGCACATTCAGTAAGCTAGCTCCAAATCACATTGTGTGGTGGCATCATACAAAGTCTTCACCTCCTGCCATCCACTTGTTTAACAATTCCCACCTTTTAAGGGTGGGAATTCCATGCTGTGACCATGGTTTCTAAAATGTATTAGGTGAATATGATACTCTGCTGAACACGTAGACTCTCTACAGTAAATAGTATACTTCTTGTCTGAATATAGTTTACACATGGCCAGCACAGGAAAAAATGGTATCTAGTCCAAAAGCTTGCTTTTAACCAATGATAAAAATTACTTTCATATTTCCCTTCTAGCAACAAAGCTCTCTGGGCTGCATTGGCTTCCTCATATTGAATATTGTGGCTCTTATTTAAATTGCTTTTTAACACATTGTTTAGGAATAGTTTACAAATTGCTAAGGCTTCACAAATTATGGATTAAAATTTATTGTTTACAAGTTCCCTTTGAGGGAACTTAAATCCACTCTCAAGTGAATACACGTAAATACATGTAGCAAACGAGGCTACAGTTTGGGTAAAATATCTCCCATTCTGTTTTAATGTTTCTATTCTATTCCTAAATTATGTTGCTCTGTTGCATGAGATTATCTCCCTTAAACCCTTTTTTAACAGGTCTGTAACTAACAGTTTGGGCACCCTGTAGTATTAAGCGTACCTACCATTTTGTTGGTCTTACGTAGCATCCATAACCACTCTATATGCTACAGCTGTACTGCAAAGTAATAAAATGAAAGATGTCCCTGCCCATGGCAGGGGGGTTGGACTAAATGATCTTTAAAAGATCCCTTACAACCCAAAATGTTCTATGATAAAAAAAAAAAAAAAAAAAAGACAAGACAATGTAATTCAGAACTGGAGAGGCTAAGCAGTATGACTAATTCTGCAGTCTCCACATGAACTTATACTTGTTGCTATCTCACCTTTGAGCCAAAGTACACAGCAATCGCCAAGCAATTTGCACACCTTCCGTACAGGAGGTAAGGCTCAATGCACATACCTCTTTTGTAAGAAAAAACTAGTTATTGCATTACTAAGCTTGTGAAACAGATAAGATAACAATCAGAGAATGAGTTACTTGAAGCCAACATCCAATGCAGATGTTGAATAAGGTTTGTATCACAAGAGATAATGTTGATGTAGCGAGCTGATGTAGAAACAAGAAACAGAATTATACCTCATCAACAAAAACCCCAAATAACATACAAAAAATAAAACTAACTTTGTTTTCCCACTCAAATTCTGCCCACATCTGTCTGAACTCCGCATCCGTACAAGAAGCAGGCTGGATATAGTCCATGATGTCAATGTGAATATCACTGAGAACCACACAGTTTCTGTCGCTGGCTGCTCCAGAAACATCATACACTGTAATATAAAACACAAACCACCTTAATGTTTAAAAAAGTGAATTTGCACTAAGTAAGAGTGCTCAGTTAACCTGCCAGTTAACAACAGTCAACACTTGCTCAATCTCATTGCTGACCTCTGTCCTCTTCAAGTGCTTTACCCAGTTGCCACAGAACTTTGAGTTAAGTGTATTGGTCTTTCAGGCAAGGCTGCCTAGCTCATTTCAAATTCAGAGACTTGGTTTCAAGTATCATGCTGACAATCATTCTAAAGGTAGCATGCTCTACTATGATTTTAAGTAAAAGCGATATAAATTTTTAAAAAATCATCACAAATATTCATACATTGTAGACCATTTAATTTCCTCTTCCAGTACAGTGTTTTAAATATTTTTAAGCTCATTAAGCAGTTAAGAAATGCTAGACATTAACATTAATTTTGCACACTGAACTGTTTACTTACCAATATTACCAAAAATTATTCCATTTTCTGTTGAAGCGACTTTGACATTAGCTTTAATGTTTGCAAAATCATGTGGAGCAAGTGTCAGAGGAGATGGTTTTTCCACAAGTTTCAAGTCACCTGTGTAAAGAAATTGGGAGATGGGGATCAGGGAACATTACCAGTACAAAATGAGTTTAGCTTTTGGAACAACTTTTTTTATTTTCTTGTCATTCAATTCTAATGTCTACAGACTTGCACTAAACATCAGCATAAAGGCATTGAGTTGGATTTTTTTTTTTTTTTAACCATTTGCTACCTGCAAGACAAAATAATTTACATTACATTAAAAATTTCAGTTAAGATATTAGTGTATTCACGCAAACCCCACTGAAAACAACTGTAAATACTGACTGAAATGGGCTTCGGATTGAGTCTAGTATTGAATTTTTAACAATCAGGAAATGGTTAATTCTACCTTGTGTTTTAATCACTGACAACATAACAGCTAATCCTACTGTCCATTGTCTCAAAACCAAAGTTCAACATCCAGTATTACATGCGCTAAGCTATTTATAAACAGGTCAAAGTATCACCTTGATTTTGAATATAATTGCTCCCGGGAAACAGCAAGAGCTGTATTTTTCCTAATCCTTTAGCAAGCAATTGTAAAAGACTCCTTAGTTCTATCAAACCGTGCAATTTGAGAACATAGCATGAACAGCATCAGCTCTACGCACAAGAATGATGCATCAAGTCAGTTTTTGCAATATATCTGAAGACAGCAACTGGGAAATACAGAATTCCACTTTACTGAGCTGATAAATAGAGAAATACACAAAAACCTATTACGTAATATATTCGTTTTACTTACCTCCATCATTAGTCTGACCAAATGATTTACAAAAGATTAGGAGGAAGTTTATGCCCCTCAGTCATATTTACATCAATTAAAGGTATATAACATGAGTTCTCCTAGTATGTTGTAAACACAGTTCAAATCCTGACTGCCAAAACAGAAGACAACTAATAGAAAACTGGTTACTGTTCTTGGATTCATCTGCTCCAGTCCCTCCCCTAAAAGAAGTTAATGAAGCCACAGTATTTGTTTAAGCAAGCCTCTGGTACAGCTGTTGGTACAGGGCATGGTTTCAGCCGAGTAAATGCAGTATTTAAGTACTTCAGGCTGAGTGCAAGAACCACCTAGGGCAGATGGCTTTCTGTTGCCTGACATTTGCTCCACAGCAGTTTGGATTTTGTCCTCTTGCTCTATGGTAACAGCACAGTGGGGAATAAGTATATGAAAAAAACTGGAAATGGAATGTTATTTTTTCTAGTGAAAAAAGCATGAAAAAGTTCAAAGTCTGACTATGGTTTGTATCATCAGATAGTATTGTCAGTACCAGTAGATACAAGTCTTCCACCTTTTGGAAGAAAAATACATTTTTAAAGGCATTCAAGTACATCCTATCAAAACAGCAACTAGCTGGCATAAATTTGTAAGTATTTAGAAGTGTTTCAGAAACTCCTTACAACTGGGTGCCAATGCCCAGCACCTCACTGCTGCTCAACGGTTGCTTTGTTTCCACCAGTACTCCTTACCTAGCGTGGCTAGTTCTAGTGTGCAGTTCTGCAGAGTATCACTGGTCTGGTTGACCACGAGCACATCCAGCACAATGTCGTATTGATTGACGTGGACATACGCTTCTGCATAGACAGGGTCCGAGAAACCTGTCAGTTGAGTAACCTGTGAAAGAAAGAGTTCAAGGTATTTTTCTTCTCATAAACCAGTTTAAAACACGGAGTCGTGTCAAACAATGACAAAAAATAAGAATAAAGTACAATTAAATCCATTACTCTTTAATGTGAGCCTCCAAATCAAGCAGGTGTGCAAAGAGCTTTTAATTCCACAGAACCAACTTACTAGTAAGAAAAAAGGGAAAAAAAATTAAAAGAAAATTGGAAAAAACATTGCAAACAATCACCACAAGTTTTGTCTAGAAAATAGTATTTAAAGAAGTTGTGATGTTTAGGAAATCTAAAGTTCATGCATAAGTCTTCCAAAATAAACAGATTTCATCGATTTATAGCTAAACACACAGTGACTGTCCGTATTATTCACACAAATAGATTTAACTGCATCCTTCCTTCACACGTCCTTTTGCGTACACGCTACAATTATAAAACCTTTCCAGATTAAATGTATTCTGAACTGAATTCACGTAAGTTCCTAAAACACGGACTGTAATGCCATTTATTCTTAAAAAGACCAGCAGGACAAAGAAATGCTGACTTAAAAAGAAAAGGTAACTTTAAACAGTAAAAAGAATTCGTCTAGAATTTTAATTAATAAAAGTCTGTTTTTTTAACCCTAACTAATGAATGAATCAAGAGATTTTTTTCTCTTTGGACCTTCTCTGCAGGTCCTGGTAACCAGCAGCAAAAAAAAAGTATAAAGCGTGAAACAAGGATGCACCGCACTTGGCAATAGGATACGGCAGCCAGAGAAAGAAAGGGTTCTTAATCACTTGTGACATCCCTGCTCTCTTCCCCGTGAGCCTTACTGGGGCTCTT
This sequence comes from Aptenodytes patagonicus, assembly GCF_965638725.1. Lineage (NCBI taxonomy): Eukaryota > Metazoa > Chordata > Aves > Sphenisciformes > Spheniscidae > Aptenodytes > Aptenodytes patagonicus. The sequence goes on from NC_134955.1 coordinate 14,370,453, forward strand.
CAGACCAGCAAACAATCTTTATTTCTTCTCCACATTCCACCAGCTCAGCACTCTCCAAGTCTCCTCCTTATTCTTCCCCTCCCACGTGAAGAAGGTAACAACTTTAAGCACAAGGGCTTTTCTCTTTCTCCTGATCCTAGCCAGGAAATACCTGGGTCTTTCCAATCAACCAGCATAGCCTGGTTCACCAGTTCCAGCCTGCGATTCCCAAAGCCGTTCCTGTGCATAAGCAGCACAAAGTGTATATAATTAAAACACTGACTTTCATGTTACCTTATTAAGTTTGGATGCAAGAGGATCAGCAGCCTCTTTCCTCTGTGTGTTTCCCATTGCTGCAAGAAGGCTAAGCTGAAACTGGTCTTCTTTTGAGCTCATTTCATTTTTAGCAGTAAGCTGCATGAAGGAAATGGGATCGTCTGGCTGAACTGTCACATTCCTCTTCTCAGATTCTTTCTGCAGGAAGAGAAATATTCAAGAATTCACAATGAATTCCATTCCTTAGCGCAGAAACACAGCCAAATGACTGACTTACACACGGTCAAACGGCGACATTTCTGGGACCTGCTTGGATGTGAACATCCATAAAAAATTCCAAGTGATTATGGTTACACACTTATAATAGCTCACCTTCTGGGAAAGTTTCTCCTCTTCTAGCTTGGCTGACAGCATATGAGAGAGGGACTGCCTGCATTCTTTGTTGAAAATATCATTCATGAGAGGAGAACATTCTGACAAAACTTTCAGACACAAGGAAATACGATCCACATCGTCATCTGTAATTGGCTTCTTGGGAAGAGAGGACTTTCCCAAATGGAGAATAGTGGCCATCAGCAGCATAGCTTCAGCAATAAAGGACTGAGAAGGAGGACAAAGGAAAGAGAATGGAAGGAGGTTATTGCATTTTACACAGCTTTACAGAAATGTTTATTTCTGACTTATTTACAAAAAGGTGCACATTAATCTGTTCAGAGCTTTTATGATTTGATTATTTATTTTTTTAGTACTTATTATCTAGAAACCAAGCAGCATGATTTAGAGACTGTCTAGATAGAGTGGCTGGAAAGCAATAGGCCCTGTTTGTCACCCAAATTATCATTATTATCCAACCACCTAACTGGCACTTCACTTTGGACTTAACCCATTTTGCATCTGTTTAAAAGAAAAGCGGCAACAACCAGCTCTTCTTTGCAACTACAGTGAAAACACAATAGATGACTTACATTTTGTTTCTTCTTTTCCTGAACTAGTGACACATATCGTAAAGCAATCTTAGTTAAAGTTGTAGCAAGAGAAGCTGCAACAAAGAAATCGCCATCAAGCAGGAATCCTCGTAACGGAGGTCTGCAAAGACAAATGATAATCAGAAAACTAGTTTTGGATTACACTCTTTAGCCTACTGTCCTGGTTTCGGCTGGGATAGAGTTAATTTTCTTCCTAGTAGCTGGTACAGTGCTGTGTTTTGGATTTAGGATGAGAATAATGTTGATAACACACCGATGTTTTAGTTGTTGCTAAGTAGTGCTTACACTAGTCAAGGACTTTTCAGCTTCCCATGCTCTACAGACTGAGAAGGCTGGAGGTGCACAAGAAGCTGGGAGGGGACACAGGCAGGACAGCTGACCCAAACTGGCCAAAGGGACATTCCATACCATGTGACGTCATGCTCAGTACATAAACTGGCAGAAAACTGGCTGGTGGGGCCGCTGCTCGGGGACTGGCTGGGCATCAGTCGGCAGGTGGTGAGCAACTGCATTGTGCATCACTTGCTTTGTGTATTCTTCTTATTATTACTATTAGTAGTAGTAGTAGTATTTTACTTTATTTCAATTATTAAACTGTTTTTATCTCAACACACGAGTTTTCTCACTTTTACTCTTGCGATTCTCTCCCCCATCCCACCGGGGGGTGGGGAGGAGTGAGCGAGCGGCTGTGTGGTGCTCAGTTGCTGACTGAGGTTAAATCACGACACCTACTTATCTTCATACCTTAACATCCATACTGTACAAACAAAACAAGCTTGAAAGGTTTCAGAAGTTGGGTTTTTTTTCCCCTAGAAGTAATTTTCCGGATAGAGATATTCACAAGTCACATAGCCATTTCCACACAGAACAGGGAGTGAAGTGAAAAGTGTAATGGATAATTATTTCATTGTAGCTCTGAGATGATGACTAGTCAAGATGAAGTAGCCCATCTGCAGTAATTACGGAAATATAGCAATTGTTCTAGCTACCAATGACATAAACTATAGCAAGCATTAAATAGTGCAAGGTGATATCGAGAAAAAAAGTTTTAATCTAAAGGCAACATCTCTGTATACAATTAAAACTGTAAGGGGTCTTACGGATAAATTATAAAGAATCAACTAGAATTTAGGAAACCATAATTAATAACGTCCTTTTTGATATGCAGTAAGCTTTGATTACAAATCCTAAGCAATTAGGCAATTTCCTATCAGACACCATCTACTTGTGATAATACCTTAAAACAGAGAATTACCTAACCACTAAACTCTGCATGAGAGAGAATATCACTTTAAAAAAAAAAAAAAATTAACCAAGTCACTCCTGGCCTAATATGAAATCTTAAATACCTGTCTTCTTCCTTTTTGGCAGGTCGGGAACTACTGAGAGCACTCTGTGTTGCATAAGTGCCCATCTCTGTCACCAGTTTTTGGGCTGGACCCACAGACACCTCTTCTTCAGGTTTTAGCTCACCAGCTTCTTTCTTGATTTCTGATTCTACTATTGGGATCTAGAAACAAACAGGAAACAACTGTTACAATTAATATAAAAAAAGATATTTTTGTTCTGCAGAAGGTTTTAATAAAAATTGTGTGTGTTGTTAAGGTTTTTATAAGTAAAAGGTCAGTTACAGTGCAACGATTTTGAGAGAATTTGAGGAGATAGGCAGGTGTTGAAATATATACAGAAGCCTCCTACCAATGCATAAAGCTCACATTGCACAGATTGTCTTAGATCCCTCTCAGAACAACCCAGACTTAAAGCACTCTTCCTTTGTCAGTGGATATAATCAAATCGCATCTTAAAGCTGCCATAATTTTCTGAAATAAGGAATTTCTCATCTCCCCTCTTAACAGATATCACTTATTCTCAGTATATGCTAGCTTCAGGTATGCTACTTAAAAAAAAATTAATAACGAATGCAAAACCCTAACTAGTTTTTACTTTAGATTTCTTGTGCACATACCATTACATATCACAAGTGCTCAAAACCCTGTTGCATCTTACCTGATTTTTTTTAAAGTATCTTTTTCTTAGAAAACACACTGCATAATAGTAAGTAAAACCACAAAGAACTAGCCTTACAAAGTAAACACACCTCTCCAAGTGATCTGCGAACTTCTGTCATTACACTTTGTATATCTTCCTTTGTGCTGCAATATTCTCCAAGGATCCATAAAGCTCCTCGATAAATCCTAAGACAAGAACAGTAACTTAAGTCATGCTTTCATGACATACTCAAACTAGCATGAAGGGAAGTGATTTATGATCAGGTGGGTAAAGGCCAGTCTTGACAAATTCTAAAGGACACAACTGACAGAAAGCAAGTCTGATCAAGAGCAATCACCCTTTCAGCCTTAGTAAACTAATGAACAAGTATATCAAATGAAATATATTTTCTGCTACAAATTTATTCTCATCTGTGTTAATCTTGATAGTCACAAAACTAAATTTCATTATGATCATAATGAAATAACTCTACTGTATGGGGATAAAGTCAGCTGTAATTTCTCCAGTTAACTGAGACAAACTTTTTCTTCATACAGGAGAAAATGAAAAACAAGAACATGAATGAAAATTAGGCAAAAAAAAAAATAGCAAAGCTTCAGAGGTTTTTTTTCCCCAGTTAATGAGATGATGATGGAGATAGGATTCAGAGTTTCCTGTGTATTGGAAGAATGGCAGAGTGGTGTCTTGATACAGAGAAGTTGACATATGACTTAACCTTTGCAGATCCATCAGAAAACCAAGCTCTTACAGCCCTGAAAGGTACTAAAGAAGCTTTGCAGATTGCAAAGCCCAGTCTATGTTAGACTGGGTTTTCTAACAAATGTACAGTAAGTGTTTCCAGTTGCCTACAAGTGCAAACTCCTGCTGCAATAATCCCTGAGTAATTCTATTTTAACAAATATATCACTTTAGAGTTGGCCTTCATCAACAATGCTATCTTCTAGCAAGTGGAAATACAATTATCAATTGCATCATAAAAATGAAATTCATATTTATTTTCTTCCATTAATGCAACAAGCACCCAATATATCTTTTGTACAAGTAGGCAAGAAGGAAGCTGTACCTAGAAATCATCTGCCCCCAATATATCTCAGCTTCAGTTATTCTTCTTTGTGTGTGGGTTGCAAGGATTTTGGTACATATTTAACAGCAATATACATTCAATGCAAGCGAGACACAGGGTGCTCCAATGTCTGATATCATGTTTTGGACTCACTTGACAGATTTAATAGCGTGAAAGACTTCAAGCATCTTCTCAACAATAAGAGGTCTGAGGTTATCAAAACGCTGGATCGCTTCCCGCACAAACTCCAAGACATCAGCAGCTGCCGCTTCATTATTATCACTAAGGAACTCCATTAGCTAGCACGAAAGAGTGAACACGAGCACAAACAGCAGCACCGCTAAGTTTGTACAATACTATTTTCCTTCTACATTCAGAAAAATAAAACTGCATATACATCTCCCGTTAAACAAAGCTGAAGTCAAACAACCTTAAGTACATTCCAACCAATTACCAATTATAATAATCCCAAAATTGTTTTTCTAACGATACAAATTATTGCACTTTTAAGTAAAGATACTCTTCAGCTGATGTTCTTCAAAAATATTTAAAAATAAAGTCTCAGAAGACAAATAACTACAGCATCAAAAGTCCTATACTTCTTTAGGGATTAAAAATAGTATTGCTTTGTGTGAGGCCACTATTAGAAACACCTCAGCTTCAGTTATTCTCCAGGTTTTGGGTATAGCTGGAACATATTTAATGACAGTATAATTAAACATTTGCATACCACTGGAATAACATTTGCAGCCATATCTGGAAACCGAACACTACAGGAATGCAATGTACGAACAAGCAGCTGTCTATACTTGTCTGTATCTTCATGCTCTGTCACATTATTAGTTTTAATCACTTCCTTCTTCAGAACGATCACAAGCTGCAGAAAAGATCAAATAAAATTGAAGAAAGTCCTGTATTTTTCCAAAGAATAAAAAAATAGGGTAATGAAACAAAAGTAATATATATTTCACCTCCTCCACATTTCTTGAAGAGACAAGATCCAGAGCTAGTTGAAGGGTTTTTTTGCGCACTTCTAGATCTGGGGTACTCAACACTCTGAGGATGTCCATAACTAGATCCTGAAACAATAAGAAAATGATAACTACTTTGTTGCTTTAAACGACTTCCTTTTCATACAATTCTAATTTTCAATCCTCAATGATTTTCAAAGACTTTCTGGATACATAATACATAATCTACTGACAAACAAGCAAGATATCGCAGGCATTAGGGACTTCACAGTGTTCATTTAATACATTCTACATTTACATAAAAGTCTACCATGCAAGCTACATCATTAAGTCTTACTACAATCAAGACAGCATTTGCCATTGTTAATTCTTATGCAGACAATAAAAGCAGCAAGTCATAAACATAAAAGTCCATCCAATATGTTTTTACTAAAAACATATCAACAGAAGATTTAAACTTCAGAAGTACATTTTTCCATACATCACAACACTCAAAAGTTTTGTTTAGGAAAGAAAAGCCTTCCATAAGCTTGCAGGAAAAGAGACAGCTCACATACCTGCAACACTCGCTCATGGGAGGGATGCTCCTTTAATTCAATCAATCGATCCAAAACAATCAGTTTCACATTATTATCACTTTCTTTAATAATCAAATCTATGTAGCATTGGGCAGCTGCCTAAAATTAAAAGGATCAAAAACATTTTTTAAGTAATGAAGAGGAGAAACAGGCACATTTCAGAGATAAATTCAGGAAAAGACACCTTCTGCATTATTATTAAACCAACTACTCAAAGAGTTAGCACAGAAATGAACCCGAGAACAGTCTTCAAAACTTTCTGGTCCACCGTAAACATCGATTCCACCACCACATTACAAAAATTACACAGGAAGGCTCACAATGGCATCAGCTTACAATACACAGACTTGACTTCAAATTCAAAGAAAGTCATAAAGAGATAAATTTCCTGGCATGCTTTGGGTCAGCTCTTAAGTACACAACAGGGCATGAAAACCAATTTAAAATAGTTGCCAGCGTTATCTGATGGTTTTAGTGACAGCTTCTATGTACAATATTCCTACGCAACAAAAATGACTACGCTAAAGCAAGAACGTTGGAATTAATACTCCTCCTGGTCTTTTGAAATTACTATTTACAATGCTTTTACTCTAAATCTAGAGTGGCATACTCTATTTTTGAAATTTCCATACAGGTTCAAAATTTCCGTATGATCTCAAATAATCAGCTGTACAAACATAAATCTAGGAACCCAAGGTCAATCAGTAATCAATGTAAATCTTCACCGCTTTATGTTTCCACCCTTGTCTGAAAAGAGTAATATTTATGAGTAAAGAAAGTCATTCAATCTCTGCAAATCTTCAGCTTTAGTCTGTTTTGCTAAGCATGCCAAGAAGATTGCAGGTTGGTACCAACTATTGTACAACAGTTTGCACAGTATTCAAGCTTGTCCCCTACCAAAGTGACATGAAGTCCACTAGCTGCAGGTCTGCAAAATACAGTCTCAGTCTTTTTTGTGACCAATTTTAAGAGATATTTTAAGACAGCGTTTCACGTGTGAAGCGTTAAACATCCCATATTACTAAAGCCTTCGCACTTTCAAAGTATCAGCGTACGGCATACAGTATTCATTCCAGTGCACTAAAAGCTACTGAAAGATCTGAAAACATCACTTTCATACCTTGATTGCTGTTGGTGCACTGGAGAGTGTAACTAGAGTACCCGCAGCTTCATACTTCACTGCAGGACTCGATGACTGCAGTAAGTTGTAGATGCAGCGAATAAACCGAGCTCTCTCTGATGGATTCGCATGACAGACCTAGGTAAGAACAATGCATAGTTGACACATAAAGAAAACAGCAATCATATAGCTTAACTGCTCCATTATCTTACAACAAGGACAAAATTAAGCAAAAGGTGACAACCTTTTCTGGGGATAAAGTGTCATTCACAGTTGTAAAAATCTAATTACAAAAGCTATTAAAAAGTTGTTATTGACAATTCTATGCAATGCCACAAGGTCTTAAAATCTCAGATCAAAAGGAAGGGCACAGCCTCTACTAGCTTCTGTAACAGATACCCTGCTCACGTCCATGAATAACAGTCTGATAATACACAGCCCACATCACAGCAAATCAGGTGAGATATATTACTCTATACTGTGCACACTTGAGCAGTTTATTGTTTCAAGACACAAATCTTATTCAGCTCTACTAAACAATGACATATTCCTGACATGGACTAAATGCTAGCTATAATGCCTTTTCCAGGAATGTTCTATCCCTTTTAAAAAGCAGGCTAATATAATCTAACATGTACATTTATTTTAAATGTGCTACAACATTTCCCTTTTACCTTATAAATTAGTTCAACAATAACCAACTGCAGTATGTCACCAAATGTCTGGACTTGGTCAATACAGGTACTCAAATAATCCAAAGCTCGATCCTATACAAATAAAAGATAAATTATTCTAAATTATTCTGAGTTTGCTCACTCAGCTATAATTTAAATCAAAACACAAACCAGCATATATTCAACCCTTCAATGTGAAATTTAAAACCATTTATGAAAACACTGTAAACCTGAAGAGCAAATTAATCCATTCTGTCTATAGATGACAAAAAGAGAGACAAAACCAATGGTAATCAGGCACAAAAGGCAATTGCCTGCAGAGTAAATAATCCAAAACTGAAGCTGAACAGAAATTGCCATTTCTTTCTCATGTGACTACAAAAGCTATAAAACCATAGGTAATGGAGCACTTCTCAATCTGGTTAAGCTCCCTTGGCAAAACTAGTCACGGTGTTCAGCACCGACCTATGCCTTCACCAAATACAGCAATTCTCCTTTAAAATGAAGACAGCACTAAAGACCTACTTTAACTATTTCAGCTACCAAATATTCCACAAATAGGTTAACACTACCATATATGTTTTTTTATGAATATAAATACTTTATACTACCAACAAACTACTAGCTAGTTACCTAGCACATTTTGAAGTATTTAAACCAAACAAGTTTGAGGACAGGTATCCTTACCTGATCTGCATGAATTAGCATCATAAATGCATTTCTTTTGCAGCTTGCGTCTTTCTCATTCACCAAGAAATCATGGATCAATTCAGGAGCATCAGGTATAAGATGTTCAAAATTTCTTAAAAAAAAAAAAAAATCATAATTAAAAGAAATACTGGTAAGGAGTAGAACCTAAGGCTTAAGTGCATATCCTAAAGACAAGCATTTACAAAAATTCAAAAAGCATAAACTGGTGATACATAGCTTTTGTGTAGCTATTTGAAACTGTGAACAGATTCAAAGAGCTTTAAAAAATTGTTTGTTATCATGACAGCTAAGACATTACCCCATCGATACTTTCTGTTTAACAGTAATATTCGGCCACACTGTTCAGGTAACAACTGCAATAATGTTTAGTATATAACTGCAGTACATGAAGAATGTCTCGCTTCAGATAAATTTATATATGCATATTCCTGCAAGGATTCTTCTGTATTTATGGTTGTGGACAATGATTACTATTAATAACATTTAGATCATTAAGAAAGGCATTTGCCCATACAAATACAATATAAGGACCCCAGTCACACTTGAGAAAGCAGCAGCAGCCACGTTTTGCTTTTCCAAAGAAGTCCATTAGATAGAGGAGAAAAAGCAAACAAACAAACAAACAAAAAACCCCCAAACACCCCACCAGTGACTGATAAATGTTTACAAGATCTCAAAAACTATCCAGATCACTAAAGCTCGCCTTGGTCTTCTGCATCCACAACTTTAAATAGTTTCTGGCATTTACCTATAAATTGTGTAAATTGCAAGAACTGCATTTCTGCGCACATAGCTGTGACGATGTTCTAAACATGCACGAATGGCTGGCATCAAAGGCTCCAACAGTTCTGCTTCTTTCAGCTTACAAAGAAAACGGAGAGTAGACCCTCGGATAAATTCATTTGGGTGCTGAAGATCCTAAAATCAACAAGAAACATATTTGAAATGCCAGGCTCTTCAGACTAATTGTTAAGCTAAGATGAATGCACTTGCTAGTCTTCTCCCACACTAAGCTTTCCCACGGTCCAAGTTCCCAACATCCACAACGACACCCCACTGTCTTCTCATGAAATACCTTCTTAAAACACTGCTGTTCCACAATATTTAAAACCACGTATTTCTGCATAGTAAAACTTACAAAGCTTAATTTATTTTTTTTTCTGCATTGTATGTGTTTTCTCCGATTACTAGGGCTGTGAAAGCTCACCCTGCAGGCATTCCTGCACACTGGATTCATCTGCTTCCAACCCATTCCCAAAGAAGTTGAAGGACCTTATTATCTCTGTGAAGGAGTGTGCCAAATACACCACAATGAAGTTATTCCAAAAATAGCGTCCTTCTATGTACCATGGCTTGTCCCAAGACACTATGAAGATGGTCATTAGGTTACCCCTCATATTTGAGGTTCACTGACTCGGAAGTGAAAAGTGCTAAATTTCTGTTAAGTTGTAAAAGAACACATAAAAATTCCTTGGTAGTAGGTCTGCTGGTTATCTACAATTATCCAGCCCTGAAGCACTGAGACAAAACGGTTAGGAAGGAAATGCTGAGCATAAACCATTTTTACATATATTAAATAACACATAATGATACACTTTCTATAAAGATCCAGTATAGGAACATAAGCAATGAAATAAATAATGGGCTACCTTTCTGTATGCATCGCATACAAGAATCATTTCTTGCAAAAGCCTGCCATCTGGAGTGGTCTTTGGCACTATCTCCCAAAAGACAAGCAGCAGTTTTTTGATAGTATGATCTTGGAGAGGCAGTACAAAACGTATAATGGTCATCAGAAGCCCAGGTAGTTTTTCACCATTCAGAATCATAATGATTACTTTCTTCAAGGCCTCTGTCTTCAACTTGACATCTCCTTTTTCTAGAGAGGACAGAAAAATCAAGAAAACAAATCACAGTAGTTATGAAATCAGGAAGGCTAACATGTCACCATTAGTTTAACAGGAATACTGATCTTCAGTGTCAGAAGATACAAACCCCCTCTGAAGGGGTGCAACAGAGCAGATCAATAGAATTCACACCCTTACTTCTACTAAAAGGATAAGGAGGAAGCAAGAGATATTTAAAGAAGCATGGAGTTCAGACTTAATTCTAGGATCAACATATTGGAATTAACCGAGTTCAACAAATTTCATGGCTGTTCCAATGCTTAAATTTAAACAGTCTTTTATACCAGGATACTGCAATGCACTCTGACGTCATATGTATACTAAATACTAACACTGCCATTTCTGCCAGCAAGATACAGCAGTGCACTGAACAAGCGATAAGACAACTTGTTGCTTATCATTGCATTCCCTAAATCTGCCTGAGCCCAAACAGGTATTACTTCAAACAGAAAGGCAGAAATGGATTTCAAATTTTTGCACAGACTGAGGGGGGGAAAAAAAAAACCAAAACATGCAAGATAAAAATCATGAAGTTTCTCAAAACACAGCAAACAGAGGAATGTACACATTTCAAAAAAACAACCAAACAAAATAAACACCAAATTGACTTGTTTGAGTTTATAAAATGTAAACAATATTCTAGGAAAGGCACAATGAGACAATGCGAGAATAATTCAGGTACGATGGAGTATCCTTCAAATCACTGTCCATTACTTGCCTAGGTCATTTTTTAAGCTGATTTCAGAAGGTGGTTCTGAATCCATCGGAACATTGATTAATGTGTAACACACGTTCTCTGCAGCTGTCATGGTTCTTGGTTACAAAAGTTTTCTCAATGGAAGAATTATTTTGACACAAATATCGAACAACCTAAAAAACAAGCAAAAAAAGCCATCCCAAAGTTAACAGATTTTATTAACAAACAACACAAAAATGTTTTCGCAACTGACTTAATGATTTGAAGGGATTGCTGGGTTTCCTGAAAAGCCACATTCAAAAGCCTTCTCAATTTTCTGTTATGCTAAAACACTCCTGTTAGCACCAAACAATGAAGAACACGACATTTCCCAAAGACAAAAAAAAAAGTAAATTAAAGAAACCTTTCCAATACTTAGGCATAGACAGAGACAACAGAAGTGTATGGACACCTGACTGCAGCTGAACGGATGCAGCAGCTTTTCCCTCATCTACTCACCCCCTGATACTGGCTATATATTCCCACTACCTTCCCTGCAGTCCTGTGCCCCTCCAGGTGAACTGACCCAAGCTGCAAAATCAGCCGAAAAAGGTCACAGCAAAAAAAAGGAAGAGTTTTTGACTTGTTTAACAAGTTGAATCAGCCTATGAAGGAAGCTTTGAAGATGAGCACGAGATTCAACAGAGGAGAAACCAAGGATGGGAGAAAAGACAACGCGGCGGAAAGGGAAGCAGGACTGCCCTTTTACCTGCCAAGGATCCTCAGACCAGCTCAACGCTACTGTCTAACTGCTCCGCTAGACAATAATGAGGAAAGTAAGTATTTTTATGGTAAAAAGTACAAGAAAGTTACAGATCTATCAAAGCTGCTGTGTGGATGACAGTTCAGATAACAAAATTAACAACGAAGCTCAATTCTCATGTTTGTTTCTTCCTTATATAATAGACATCTAGGATCAAATCAAACTTTTTATTCCATTTCTTAAGTAATGAAAAATGCTCAAGTTTGAGCTTGCTCAGTTAACACTATGATATCATACTGACAAGCACAGTAAAGAAAATTGTTACTTTTTATTACATGAGCAATTTTGTATTTTCTACAGAAAACGTGTCAAAAAAATTACAGAAAAATTACTTTCTCTCTGCTTTTATCGCTATTAATTTTCTCAAAGTCTTAGTTTAACAAATCATTAAAACAAGGAAGATGCCTTTTTACTTTAAATTATGATGCTACACATCAGTCAAATATTGTGTAAAAGCACACACTTGTTTTATATAATTATTATTACGAACTAATAATAGAGCGAACAGAAGTGAACAAAACGATCCCCATCAAAGGTCGTGATTTACATAAAAGATGAAAACACTAAGCTCTCCAAGTCAATGCTATGCTTTCACTGCAGATCACTTTTCTTCTAGGTTTGATGATCTTGAGCAGGACCGTACCTCCAAGACATAAATCTCTCAATAACATGCCAATTTAAGAAGTTATTGTTGGAGGACACCAGGTCCTATCCCACATCACCTCTTTTATCTGTGCAGACAGCTTTTGAGATGCAAACCCTGTAAACTCTCCACTCCTACTGTATTTCTGAAGCAGTAAGAAAAACAAACAAAATCCAACAGACCAACACCCATTCCCAGCCTGGTTAAAAGCACCGCCCCACAAATAGTTCTGAGGAAAGACGAGGGAAGGTGGGACATGGAGTTGCAGCGTTTGAATGAATGGCTGAGACACTACACAAGCTGGTTTTGGGTCCAAAGTCCCTTTTCTCATCAAACAGGCACCTAGAGAACCTCAGGCTGAACAATGAGCAGGTAAGTTGTGCTAACTTGGGCTGCAGCCTATTTCTACACAAGAAAACAACACAATTAAAACAGTACCACAGCTACTACTATAAAAAAAAAAATCCAATACATTTTTTTAAAAAAACACCTCCTTCTGTTATGAATTTTATATTTTTAAGGATTAGATCCTTCAAACTCGTTGTTTACAAATATCCACGTAAACGACTCCTGCTCATTTTTAAAAATACAACTGTTTTCTTGCCTCAGCAGCAGCTTTTTGTATACTTTTTCCATACTCTTACCCACAACCCCTGCCTTTGAGGGGTTAGCTGCCTAGCACCTTCATCTCCAATAGCTACTCAAACAGACCAGAAAGTAGATCTGTGCAAAAAGTAGACCAGGTATCTTTACTCATATAAAGATCTCGACTGCAGAAATTCTCTCAAAAATCACAGCCAAACAGGTCTCTGAAGCATGAAAATGTGGAATGGATTTTCAGCTCTGAAAAGCAGCAGTGAAAGACAACTCTCTTAAAACGCAGAGCTAGGAGACTTGGCAGGGAGAACAACCACCAAGTCTTCCTCCTTGCAAGGCACCAAGCTTTGAAATCACAGTTCAATCTCACAGAGAATCCCCACAGACAGAGAAGTAGGTGTTACTTTACTTCTTCAGCAATAAGATTTCTGAGTACCTGTATAAGGAAACTGAAAGTCATACAGTTCATACAACACAGGAAGACAAAAAGCCACGCCTGCTCTCCAGCTACATCCCTGGGAAGCCTTATGAAATGGGGTACCTTACGAACCAAAACCCTGAGAAAGCTTCATTTTACTGATGTACGGCCTACAATATACAACGTAAAAACATCTGTTAAAAGATCCCGAGTAAATCTACAGCCAATTTACGGAGATTTCTCTCTTAATTTTCCAGGTGATTACTTTTTCCTCAAAACGCCTGGCATACTTAGCTATGAATTAAAACTTAAAACACTCGGACGTCACCGTTCGCCTGCCATTCCCCCGAACAAATTCAGACCTACCGGACCGCACCACCACAGCACCTCTCCGGGAGGCCGCGCCACAAAGGCACCAAAACCGCGAGGCGGCCCTAAGCCCCCGCAACCCCACGGCCTGGGGTTAGCGGTGCTGGGGGCTCCCCCGAGGGAGCCACCAGGAAGGTGCCGGCGGGGCCGTGAGGCCTCGGGCCTGCGGGCCCCGCCGGAGCGGGGGCACCGCCACGGCCCCCACCGCCCTACGCCCCCCAGCCCCGGCGAGGCCGCCGCTCCCCAGGCGAAAGGCTCCGTACCCGGTGGCGCGGCGGCCCTGGTCCGGTCGAGTCGGGCCCGGTGCGGAGCCCTGCCCGCGGCGATCCCGCTCCGGCGATGGCTGACGTGGAGCCGCTCCCTCCCCGGGCCACATCGATAGTACGGCGGCCCTAGCGGGACACGCCTCTCGCCCGCACGGCAACGCGAAAGGGGCGGGGCCGCCGGCGGCGGCCCCGCCCCTTTCGCGTTGCCGTGCGGGCGGGGAAAGGGTGCGCGCCGCACCGCCACGAGGGCGGGAGGCGGGGCTCCCGCCTCTGACGTCACGGCCCCATGGGAGACAACGTCAGCACTGCGGCGGGTCGGGTTTTCCCTGCGCGGGCAGGAGGGCGGGCTTAGATCCCTCGGACACATTCCGTAAAAATGGGGGGGGGGGGGGGACACGACGGACGGATCAAAAAAACCCCAAAACCCACACAAAAAAAATAGGGGAGAAAAATAAATCGAGAAAAAAAAAATTGAAAAATAATAGGGGAAAAATAATAATAGACTAGAAAATTAAAAGCAGCTTTGTCTAGCACTTAAAACCAAATACACAGCCCTGACATTATTAGTTCAGTCATGAAAATATTAACAAAATACTAAACAAAAATATAAAAATTATATAAAAGTTGTATAAAGTATTTTAACAATATGAAAAATTTATAAAAATTATTAAAAATTAAAAATATTAAATGGCTTCAACACAGTATTTAAAGCCTGTTCAAAACAGCACCATGCTTTATTAATTAAAGACGATGCAAGTTTTTAGTCTCTTTTTTTTTTTTTTAAGTAGATTGAGCAGGTTATCAAGCTCCCATGTGAGTTCACCCCGAAAACTTGGTTTTTATCCTTTTCAGCGTATTCGTTAGTGAGAATAATTATAGCAGAATGATCCAAAATGGAAAATGAAAAAAATAACGCTGAACTCGTTTTGCTTAAAATACAGCGTCCCACCCATTTTGCACCTAGGAAGCACGGACTCACCAGGCCTCCCTGCCAGACGTCCCTAAGGAAGTCGCCGTTAGTCCCAAATTTTGCGGCCTTCAGCTCGCGTCCAAACGGGCACTAGGTCTGACCCCTCAGTCAGACCGTGCGGAGCAAGCTGAAGGGACAAAACCCCGGCGAGCCTGTTTATTCAGCAGCAACGCAGAGACTCCGCAGCTCAGGGGACCTGCAATGGGAATTTTATGTGCTTCCCTCGGTACTTCAATTTAGGCCATTAGTGAGCTAAAAGCCCTTCGCTACCGCGTGGCTGGCTGACGGCTCTAAAGAAATCAAGTGATTCATTTTGGTTCCACATGAGCCGGGGTTTAATAAAGCAGAGAACTCAAAAAACCGAAACACAAGCTGGTTGGCAGCTTCACGCTTCTTCAGCCTGCAACGTTTCTGGTAAACGCTCATCATCAAAGTCTTTTCAAGCTGAGTTTGAGACGATGACAAGACAACATGGGGAAACACCCTGCATCCTATTTGTTCCACAACTATTTTGTACTTTTGTAGGCATTTTAAAGTCCTCTCAGTCCAACGGTTTCCAAGAGCACCGCATTTATAAACAGTAAGTAAATGCTCACTCTGAGAAATGGTCAGATACGTGACGGCGCCTTGATATGACAGAAGCATTTGAATCGTTGTTTGTTCAGATTAAAAAAAAAAAACAAACCCACAGCAGATTCCAAGAAAGTGATTTATTTTCACTTGTCCTTACAAGTTAAAGCCAGTACGCTTTTCATTAAAAAACCATTATCATGTACTATTTAGAAAATGATTACACCTTTCTTGTCAAAGAAAATACACCCAATTATGACCTCCTGTCTACCTTTTAAGGGTAGGTGGGTTGGTTTCTTTCTTTTTTAAGAGTAATCCTCAGAATGTATTGGCAAAAAATGCATATAGGTGAGGATAAAGTTACCAGCAAATGAAGAAACGTTCCTGTATAATTAGACATACGTTGACACAGAGGAACTCGTCCACCAACTAGTGCTCCATCGGCTCCTCTGCCTTTTCTGCAGGTTCATCAGCAGGTGGAGCAGGCTTAAAGAGAGGAAAAACGTATATATATTATAGGAGGGCAGAAAACAGTATTTGACAAGTCAGCTTTATCCTGCATTGAGCATCACGACTGGTAAATGCAGCTCGTCAGCAAATAGCTTACAAAGTAGTGTTATCCTACGCATGGAACAGGACAGAGTTGGTAATCAGGAGACGAAGGATGCAACAGGCATGAGAAACATATGTAGCCACTTCTGTTGCGAAAACCAGTACTTGATCAAAGATAAGGAAATACGACACTGGAACAGCCTGGCGCCAATTCAGCATAAATTGATTTAATAAGCATCTCAGTCTCCAGCTAAGATTATATGGTTTTCATATAGTAACTTCACATTTTAAAAATCACATTCCTAAAAATCTACTGGAGTAGTAGAGAGTTAAGTGTCGTAAACCTAAACGTGATAGGTCATATATCGCAAAATGCTGTCTTTCAACAAAGCCTATTGATTTATATCGAAACCACACACCTTTCTCTGTGGCCTCTCCTCAAGACCTTCTAGGAATGGTGCTACGTCATCATCATCATAGATGGTAAACTCCATGTCTTTGCCAACAATTCCAATGGAAACATTCTGTTAAGCAAAGTTTTGAAAGAAGTGAGAAACACTTTTCTGCAAATAACTGTGGCTGTACAGCTTTTGCTTGTGAAACAGATGAAAGCGTCCTCCTGTGATAAAGAGACACATTGTGCTGTTTGTGTCTGCTTTAGGAAAAAAGGAAATTTTGAGACTCCCTCTTTGGTAGATTGTACGAGAAAAGGAAAGGGAGGCAGACTGATACCCTACAAAAGCTATCATGTTTCAAAATCTTTTAAGTAAAACCACTTTTCAAGGATTTCAATTTCTTTCAATTTTTTGTTTACTTTTTAATAACATACATGATTTTTCAAAACCACTTATTTTAATCTTATTTTGCATTTTCATTGAAGTTTAGAAAAACAAGGTGGGCTATTGTCCTGGTTTCGGCAGGGATAGAGTTAATTTCCTTTCTAGTAGCTGGTACAGTGTTTTGGATTTAGGATGAGAACAAAGTTGATAACGCACCGATGTTTTAGTTGTTGCTAGGTAATGCTTACACTAGCCAAGGACTTTTCAGCTTCCCATGTTCTACCGACTGAGAAGGCTGAAGGTGCACAAGAAGCTGGGAGGGGGCACAGCCAAACTGGCCAAAGGGACATTCCATACCATGGGACGTCATGCTCAGTACATAAACTGGGGAAAGCTGGCCGGGGGGGCTGCTGCTCGGGGACTGGCTGGGCATCGGTCGGCGGGTGGTGAGCAATTGTACTGTGCATCACTTGCTTTGTGTATTATTATTATTATTATCATATTATTATTATTATAATTTTATTTCAATTATTAAACTGTTTTTATCTCAACCCACGAGTTTTTCTAACTTGTGCTCTTCCAATTCTCTCCCCCATCCCACCGGGTGGGGGGGAGTGAGCGAGCGGCTGCGTGGTGCTTAGTTGCCGACTGAAGTTAAACCACGACAGCTAAGAATAAAAAAAAAAAATATTAAACATGGAAAAGGGCAGATCAGCCACAAGCAGAACACCAACTAATGGATATCCTTAGAATTTTCTTGTTCAACAGTTCCTCAATTCATTGTCAGAAGTTTCTGAGTAACCAGCATCAAAAAGTTGCAATCAACTGTTTGTACATTACCTTCCCTCACCTCCCAGGTGAATTACTGACTGTGCTTACGATGCAAAGTTGTAATTCTACTTGCATGTAATGCATCTTAAACACTAATCAAAGTTAAAAATAGAATGAAGCAACCAGGGAAACGATGTCTTATTCAGAGAAAGTATCATTTTTTGTTAAGAAAATTAAATCTGAGATAATTAAGGAAACTGTAGATAAACTGGTGACATGAGATGAAGATGATATTATCTACCAGTATTCAGCTGCCAAATTTCAATGCCAGCCATACTTTATATGAATTTTGTCACAGTAACTTCTAATAACAGTGGCAGTAAAATTTCTTGTTAAGAAAACCTAGCATTTACCTTGGTGGTCAGATCCTGTTCAGCAGGAAGAGTCTCTCTCAGGGCACGCAGTCCATGTTTAACTAGCTCGTTTAGATTACCTTAAAATGAAATCAGAAAGACATTTACAAAATGTATGGTGTTCTCTCTAGACACTCATTTATTTTTCTTCCCATTCCTAGCTGGCAACTAGAAAATCAGCTTGTCTAGCTTGACTTCCAGAACTCCTCTTCTTAGGTATGTCTGGTACTGATCACAGAGTTAGTTATAAAAGTATACCTTGAGAAACCAGCCCTTCCCTACATTTGAGGTCAAATGCGTCTGGTTTTGGCACCTGCCTTGCCTCCACTGCAGCAATAGTCACACTATTGTTTCCCCAAGTAGCCATTCAGTAGCCTCCTCATCACTGTTTCATATAAAAATAAATGCACCATTTTAAATGCACCACCTAAATACTTGCCCTGACATACTATCCCTGCTCCAATACGGGAAGAATTGTTCTTTCCCTGGGTTAAACAGGGCAGAGGCCTTTTACTTTTTTCCTCTGCTTTCCTGAGCACAACTTCTCTTTTCATTAGATGTAATAAGCATCCAGATGTTAGACATGAAGATTTGTGAAATTTTCTCTACAATTTTGTCTTCGTGCAGATTTACACTGATGCCAAACTTGGCTCCTAAAATTTATCTACCTAGCTTACTAAATGCAAAAGAATGAAGCAGTAGCAGAAAATAAACTGCAGAACTGATGAATACCATTGGATAGACAGGGTTTCGTTACTCACAGTCAGTAAATTCAGTCATGTGTCTCTCCAAATAAGTTCGTGCTGACTGTGAACGAGCACCAATGGACATTGCTTTGCAGTCAAAATAGTTTGCAGAGGGACAAGTCTGGAAGATGTGAGGACCCATATCCTACAGAGAGAAAAAAACCCACAGAACGTAAAACAAATGTATAAATTCATACCAAGTCTGCTGCTGGAACACACGGTATTTTCTAAAACAGTTTTGCTTCATGGTACATTGCATAGCTTACATGTATGCACATACATATATATATTTTATATTGCTTATCATATCACTGTTCTTACACAATTCCTTCAAAGCTACTGTAAAAAAAAAAGCAATAATCTACAAAAAAAAAAATCTTTCTTTACACTTTGTTCATTAAAATGCAGTTTTTATGGGGGCAGGCTGGCACCAAAAATGTTTCTTTCTCTGTTCCATAAAATGTACTGTGCTTACGTATGCCTCCTACTTCATGGCTTGCAGTAGATATTTTACACGCATTCCATCTTATCTGCACAAAAGTAAAAACCTGCGGTGGATTTAGCCATGCCATGCAAGATTTCAGGCAAGACAACAGTTTCCTTCAACCTTCGTCAAGTCAAAAATCTTGAGGGCAGAGATTCTGTGTGTGTTGCATTAAGCAAACTGTTGTTGCTAAACAAGTAAGCTTTGGATTTCCACATCCATTTTTTATAAAAGTATTTAAAATAATAGTTTGTAAAGCTCTATAATCAATAGTAAAATAATTACCGTCATCGTGGGATCAATATTTTGATGCCTTAAAACACAAACAAATCTTATTTTTGCAGTATCTCATTTTGCACCTTAAAATAGTTAGTTTTTCATTTTTGCAAATGTACACCTCGTAAGTATAGGTAGGATTAGCTATTAATTAACATTTTTTAAAGTTATGTTTTAGTGTAAGATACAGAAAATTATATCCTTATTCAGAGAATTTGGATGAGTCCGCCTCTTCCACCTTCCCCTCTTAACATCTATTTGTTGTATAAAACCGCATTAAGCACACTTCCTTTTAGATCAATAGTAACTAGCGCAGCTTACTTACATCATAACCCGCAATGAGCAGTCCTACGCCATACGGTCTTCTGCCATAACGCTGCGTTGGTATCTGGGTTTCTTAAGTAAGCTAAGGAAACAATCTCAAAATAACATGTTAATTACCTAAAACATTTTCCTAAGCCAAGCAGAGATGCACCGAAATTGTTGTATAGTCTTTGCAAACCTTTTTGCAGGAGTGAAGACTATGTTCAAAAGAAACAGATCTTGCGACTTATTTGGAATACCAACTTCTTTTTCACCAGAAGAAAATTTAGCAATTAACTTTCCCGAAATAACTGAGTGGTGCATTCAACTAAGTACTAGAAACAGTTCACCTAATGCTGCACAGCCTCATTTAATTTCTTATCCCTTTGAACTTTTTCTAGGCACCTGATAACAGAATACACCACCTCCGCTCTGTTCCATGCAGAGACGGAAGTTGCCACAGAAAGAAAAAATCTGAGCGAGCAGCTGCAATCCAGTAAACGACCATACTTTGAACAGTGCAGTCATCTTTCCTCCCCCACCTCCAAAGGTATGGGGCTGTGTAACAGAAAAACAGTGCTATGTTAAATGTTGCATAGCACTTTATTGCTTCTCTACCTGTTCAGCGCATATTATAGGATATTCTCTGAAAGAATACACAAGCAGCGTGAATAAAGAAAAATTAACTTCGAATTAACTTTTTTAATTTAATATGACTTTTAAGCTGTGTTATATGAAAATCATTTTATGAACAACTAAAAAGCTATAAAAGTGTTGCAAGTGTAAAAAAAAAAGGATACTGCTTCCAATTAGTGACACTAGGCGAGAAACTGGAAGAGGTCTATCAAACACAAATCTAGAATCCAGACACTCCTGACGCATGAAATTGCTAGGAGGAAAAAAAGAAAAAAAAAAAAAGAAAAAAATCAAACCAAGATATAGATGAAAGTCACAATGAGTTTTTGCCTCGATACTTGTCTGTTAAGGTAAGCGTATTTTTGTTTCAGCTCTGCTTGTTGAGAAAAAGGGTCAAAGGCATTATGTAATTTCATTTCATCATAACCTATAATTGTTATTTAGAAAGTTGACCACAGGTTTGAAAGAGTATTATAGTATTTCAGCCGTACAAATGCAAAGAAGGTAGAAGTTCACGCAGGCAACAGACGGATCATCTGGAAAAAAGCCACAGTTAAATGGTAACATTTCTTTGTAACGTTACAGCAATTAAAATTCATTTTACAAATTCTTCCTATGTCTTCTTTGCCTTTTCCTATCAAACTGAGGAACACTCCTCCTCCCGTGTACATTCACCTCATCTGATGAAACTATGTGGCCAGCAGGTAAAAAGCAAACCCCGCTGAAGCCGACACATACAGCAGTGTATGTTTTTAATAACCTTCTTAAATGTGCGTACACAGAAGCAGCTGCTAGAGGGAAATGAGTGATGATGCACTTTCTCAGACTGCTTGGAAACCCCATCACACTGAGAAAACCAGACAGGACTGTCTTACTAGTAACAAAACCAAAGAGCAAAATTTTGGGCCAAGCAAATGAGATTTCTGCCAACTAGTTAAAAATCTGCCAGAATTTCATGCTGAGGTCTTTGGCATAGTACAACAGAGCAGCAACTCAAGACTAATCCTTAGCTGACCATAAAATTTCATTTGCAATAGCCTACAAATGAACTTTCACTCATTATTGCAGAACTGTGTATGTCAACAACTAAAATACTCACCACAAGAGTCTTGCATCAGCAGTAAGTCCAGCAATTGAGATACCAATATGGTTGTCAACGTACAGGATTTTTTTCTGATGAGCTGCCAGCTCAGACTGTGCTCTCTATGCATAAAAGGAGAAAGCTATGTGGCAGACTGAACAGTTTGCCAAGCACCGTGGAGAAATCTGCTAACGTTTATAGCAAGAACTGAATATCATCATGAAACAATAAAAAAAAAATACATTTATAAACTTGCAACAGAAGACAAGAAAAGCCTAATTCCACTTCAGTAGGAGACTGTCAGAAAGAAAGAAAGAACAGACACTCACCCAAGCTTTGGGAAAAGAAAGAAATAGTTTTACTACTTAATAACTAATGGGGCGGGGGTGGGGAAGAGGAACGCTTATCTTTTAAGGGGAAAAAAATTCTCATTCATTTCCTTCACCATTTTGTGAAAATCTGCTTGGCAGAGGTACTATAGTTCTATACTGGTACTCAAGCAACAGGAAACTGGGATTGCATTTACATTACACATAGAAGTTCCGACTGTGCAAAACTAATTTGCCAAACCAAAACTTTTCTACTAACGTTATTGTCCCAAGAATACAGTTTTGAAGTTACCTTTAAAGCAACCAAAACAGCGTGCGTTTTTGATTTCAGCCCCACAGTAGCTGAGCCTTGTTTCACAGCTTCCATGGCATATTCTATTTGATGAATTCGGCCCTGCAGAAGAGAATCAAAGGTAATCATTCTAAAAATCAATCCTCTGTACCAATTTCCAATGGTTCTTGATTTTCAGACCTTTGATTCCCCCGCCCCAACAGGTACGCTGACTGCGTAACACAGTGTAAACCTACAACCAACAGACTTCTTCAATTATCTTCTGCAAACCCCTCACCATTAACCCAGATAAATCTGGCCATCTCTCAGCCACTCACTACTGCATACAAAGAAACAGGAAAACTAAAAAGAAAGGGTGAATAATCTTGACATTATTAGAATCTCAAGACTTTTGTCACTGTCTTCAGAAGAATCAGTATTTGACCTAATGTGATTCAAAGACAGAACTTCCTGAACAGCTGAACAGCTGAAGTTGGATGCTTAACTTTTAATCTTGTTTCCTGAAGAAATGAGTCTTATGCAATTGTTGTGTCTCACCATCCATTCCCCAATAACTTCTGAACAAGTTATTAGTCAACTGCAGTAAAGCCTGAAAGAGGAGTAGAGGTCTCAAAGATAATTAAGTCCCCACAAGTTCTGCAAAGGCGGCCAGGAGCTTTGCAGGAAAATAAGACAACATCCTTTTAATGCAACCACTGAGGGCAAAGTAGGTAATTTTCTGCACTCTAGTTGGCCAGCCTATGTCAAATAGTCAGCACGTTCACTGCTACTGCACAAGTCCTGGAATTACTAACTGCAGCACACAGTTGCATCCTACCAGTTGTGATGGAGCGGAACGTAGTGCTGTTACAGTGAAACGTACTGGGGGTAATCTACAGGAAGTCACCTTCTGTTAGGTTGCTGGGGGTTTTTTGGTAAAAGGTTATTGATTTGATTTATCTAGAGAAATACAAATCTAGACGCTTAAAATATCCTAATGTTCCATTTCATCCACTAAGTTATAAATGGAATTTCAATAACATAGGACATTTCCTGCCCGAGAGCAGTATGGAATCACTGCGACCTGTCCAACATGTATTTATCGACTTTCATGAATGACTTGCAAGGCTGTAAAAGTGTGAAACCCCTTCCAGCCTTTAATCTCGTATCTCCTTTTCTTTACAACGATATTTGAAAACACCCCTGAATAAAATATGATTATTCTTTGCTCCTGTATTAACAATGCCAATAATTATTACTATAGCATATCACTGCCTCATCTACAGGAATGTATGGAGCAGTAATTGCAGCAGAGTAGCAATTTTAAATGTCTGTTACAAAAGACATCAACACTATTCATATATTCAAGGCAATTTATGAAAAAAAATAGAAATTAGTGTTGTTAATGACTTCACGATATCTACTAAAAGTCTCAAGTGAATGTTATAGTTTTAAAAGTGATTTTTAAAGTAACAGATAGATTAAAAAATTAAAGTTCCTGATACAGAATCTGCCAGAGAAACACAATCATTAAGAAGGATGAAAACAGTTCAAAGCCGTCTACAGTGATCATGGTATTGACTAAAGAACATTCAAATATTCAAGGTTGTCTTCATACAGGACGGAAAGTACGAAACATGCTCTGTTACAACATATGTTGAAAATTTATCTTTCAAACACTACTACTACACGATGAAGATTCTCAGTAGTAATACAAACCCACAAACTAATGATATATTAACTTTATACTAATACAATTTGTTATTTGCATTTAAAATAAATCTTTAGTTTTCCTAAATCTAGAAACGAGTCAATTTTCAAGACTCCGATTTTCCATAAGTATCCTATCTTAAAATGTACATACCAACAGAAGAGGCAATATTAAACACCTGAACTGACACCTGCTTTTAAAATTCTAGAATATTTATTTTGAGGTCAACACAACCTGTGTAAGTTTTAGAAGAATACACAATGTGAAACTGATTCAGAGGTAATAAAATTTCAAATCAAGTGCAAATCTCAGTATAATCTTAAGCACAGAGATAGTATGAAGCCTCCCTAACATTTCACAACATGGGGAACTAGGGACACACAGCTGCACAGACTTCATCGTTGAAGCACAATGTAAACTGCATTACAAAATTATATGGCATTTAATCCCTTGCATGCTCTAGCTCTCAATGTTATAAGCTTTACACATGGTATTTATTGAACAGGAATGTTTGTGACCATTTCAATTTAGAAAATTAAGATCTGTGAATTCATACTACAAAAAAATCAGTATCTCAGATTCCATGCTTCAGATTACCATATGGGTACAGTCATTCAAATAGGGGCTTACAAGGCACTAAAAATTGTCTGCACAAAAAGAGGAACGGGTGCTGTCATGCCATACTCGAAGAAGTCAGCATATTCTCACTTAAGCACTAAATACTAACTTTTAATAATTTGATTTTGTTCTGCACAATTTGAATACAGTAAAGCTCTTAATAGAAAAAAAAAGTAAGAAAGTTCTTCCCAACTGAAAACTAAATAGTTCCTTTCCAACATTAGCTAGCGAATAAAAGAGAGAACGACCTAGCAGTAGCCTAATATTTGGGAGATTTAAGCTCAGTTTCATGCTTTTTGATACCTTACTTACCAACTTTTTATTATGGGTCTGTAAATCGATCGCAGAATCATAGACTGGTTTGGGTTGGAAGGGACCTTTAAAGATCATCTAGCCCAACCCTCAATGATGACGGCATCTATTTTGCATCTCACAGGTACATTCAGAAAACAAGTACCTTAAGTACTTCGAGGTGACAGGGCCCACCTAAGCATCATTCAGGCTCACAGAAGCTTAGAGGTGTACTAATGGCTTTCCGGGAACCTACAGCCTACAAAACAAGAAGGGAGCAGACTGCAGTAAGCTTTAGGCACCTGAATACAATCTACGCTATTGTGATACCAGTGCTGCAAAAGTGAAGAGAAAATAAAAAGCAAGTAAAAAGCCAGTTAGCAAGCTTAGAACATTTTACCTGAGGGCTCCAAACTGTGACATCATTGTCATACTGGTTGCGAAACTAGAATGAACAAAATACAATCCATTAGTATAGCTAATAAGCAGGCAGGCAGCAAGAGCATTCCCGAGTGAAGCTCTGGCCATTTTCTCTACAGGGCCTTTTACGCGCAGTATTTGTTCCCGGCACTGAAACAGAGAACCGTTCTCCGTTGAACTCCTTTTCACGCCGGAGTGCGAGCACACGCTTAACGGGCAGCACCAGCTCGGAGCCACAGAGCAGCGAGCCCACTGCCTCAGCCCCCGACACGAGCAGGGAGAGCATTAAGAGCAGAAGCGCGAGATCCCGGTGCCCGGGCCGGGGAGGGCCGCTGCCTGCCCCGCTCCCCGCCGCTCCGCCCGCGGGAAGCCCTGCCGAGCCCCCGCCGGGGTTAACGATGCCGCTCCGCCCGCTCTGCGCATCTCGGGGGCGGCCGAGCAGCCGTGGCCCACCGCTCTGCGGCGTCACGCCGGGCCGGGCCGGGCCGAAAGGGTCGCGCCCCACCGCCGCCGCTGCGCCCCCCTCCGCCCCGGGCCGCGCCTGCCCCGCCGAGGGGAGCGCGGCCCCCCCCTTACCCGGGCAGCCCCGAGCCCCGGCAGCGAGGCCCAGGCCCAGCGCCGGCCCGCAGCGAGCCCAGCTCCGCATGGCCCGGGAACTGCTTACTCACGGCCCCGCTCCCTCCTTCTCGCCCTCCCCCTTCCCCCCCGCTCGCTCCGCAGCCCGGGCAGAGGGCGCGGGGGCGCCCCGCCCCTCACCGGCCCGTCCCGGCCGCCCCTCACCATCCTCTTTCCCCCGACGGCGGCGCGGGCTCCGGGGCAGCGAAAGGGGGGACCGCTCCGGCAGCGATCGCTCTGGACTTGGACGCGGCCAAGCGGCGCTAGTCGCACCTCGAGTCATCGATCGAGCGCGCGGCGGCTGGCCCCGCCCCCGGAGCGAGCGATGCAGGGCCCCGCCCCCAGAGCGAGCGATGCAGGGCGGGCCCCGCCCGGGCGGCGCATGCGCGGTCGCTCAGGGAGCGCTGGGCCGCCGTCGGGGCGGCGGCCGGCCGTCAGCGGGGCGCGCCGCCCGCAGCGGCCTTCGCCGGAGGGCCGGGCCTCGCAGCCGCGGGGAGGGAGCCGGCGCGGCGGCTTTCCTCCGGCACCCCGGGGCGGCCCGTTTTGTGGCGCCGCCAGCCGTCATTTTACAGACCCCTCTTTGCTTGTCGGTGTTAAGCGTGCTGACTGGCTTCCCTTCGAGCCTGCTTTGCCTGCATTTTTCCTACTGATCGGTACTTCTCTTACTCAAAACGGTGCAGCGTGTCTCTTAAGGTTCCTGCGTGCAATGCAAAAATTTCATTACTTGAGGAAAACGTGCATTGCGGAGTTCGAAATACATTTCTTTTTCTTACGAAAACTCGATGTTAGCCATTTTAATGGTTTTGAAAAAGCCGTAGCAATTTTAAAACCGCTGAAGATAAAGGCACTGACGGAAAATAGGATGCGTGTGCTATTAATTGCCTTTTCTTTGTACTTTGAGAAAACTCCCTCTGTTCTTCATGTTCACAGGATATGAAGAGAGCATGGGAGCAAACGATTGTTACAGCCATTGTTACGAATACGTTTCAGGTTACATGAAAACCTTAGCTACAGATAGGAGTACGTATGGATAAATTCAATCACAGTTACTCTTGAAAAACTGATTAAAAAAACCCCCCAAACCAACACTGCCAACTTCACAAAAGCAACCTCTCAAACAGCTGTGAGAATTTGTTCACCGAATCGTGATGCACACAGGCACTCTGAAAGGTACTGTATAACCATCAACATTTAGGTTTGTACTGTTTTCCCCCTCACTTACTTTTTCCACTCTGAGGCAAATCCATTGCTCTTGAGAAAGGGGTATCTGTGGAGCGTACACATGTCGCAGCTATCTTGTGTAGACAGCGAGCATACGAGTGGGACCTCTTGCTTCAGGAGGCTACAGGGTCCAATCCTACCTGTTCTGAAATCACTAGAAGAAGGTTTTAAAGCTGTATTTCAGTCGTTGCCCTTTTATCACAAGCATGCGGTTTATGAAGCTGTGTGCTTCCCAAAACCGCAGTGAAGTTTTCATACAGTATTCAGGCTAACAACGGTTATGAACTTAAGCAGTTCAGGGTAAAAAAACAAATGAAGGCAGTTTAGTAGGAGTAAAACAGCAGCCACTTGTTAATCAGATGTAGCTGACTGGAAATCCTCTGGTATTTCTGTTTTGGACAAAAAGGGTACAGGAAGCCTCTGAAATGATATCGAGCTAAATGAGAAGCACTATTATGAATTATATTAGAAAAATATTACTATGTCTTTCTTAATTACAGCTAAGGTGATTAAATTTCTAAATGGGTCTTTTTGCTCTCAAAGATAAAAAACTACAAGTGCTTAACAAAAACTAATTGCTTACTGGAGCTCTTATTTTGGACAATGTAAAATAATTTTATATAGTCGCAACTGAAAAGTGAGTTAAAAATTACTATGAGAACCCCTCTATACGATTGCATGACTCAAGCGTTAAGACAAAAAAGAATCAATTAATACTGTATTCATATGTTTTTTTTTTTTAGACAAGTATCCAGCTGCTGAAGTCACAGCCATTAAAGTCAAACTAGTATTCTATCACCTTTTGACTGCTGCAGGACCAATGTTTCTCTTACCACTGGAGAATTTTCTCTTTTTCCCTGGAAAGGGCTACAGTGGTGTTTAGCAAAAAAAAAAAAATCTAAACAGACTGATTTAAATTATCTAACTTGTTATTTTTAAGCTTTCTGATTAATAAAAAATCATTTGATCTGAAATAACTTCCTTTCTTCAACATTGTTTGGTGTGCACTGAAACAGGATATATAAACATTTTGATAAGTGAGCTGAACAGCTTTCAAGTTTCACTGAACTTTCAGCAAATATTCCCGCAGTCCCTGCTATAATGCCATTCTGAAATAACTTCCTACAGCAATAAGGGAGTCCCTAAAGATCCGTTTACTCCACCTACAGTAACAGAACAATAGACAGATACTTCCTCTCTTTTGGCAAAAGTGTGTTAGTTTTGATAGAACGCTAAACCATACCAAGACTCTCTGTTGTTCTGTATCCACATAGCAAGTAATGTTAGGAACCATGATTTTAGTGACAGAAAGGCAGGGTTTGCAGAAAATTGGCAAAAGCTGTATAAATGAAGAACTTCCGGAAGCTATATGAACTATTGTATAGGTTTATTAAATAACAACTTAAGTATTTTCCCGAGTAATCTTTTTTCCTTTATTACATGGGTAGAAAACTATATTCAAAACCAAACTAACCAGATGTCCAGCTATTAAAAATTTATTCTACAGCAAACTGATTCAGGTCATGTGACAGCAGGAAGGGTGGCACGGAATGGAGTTCCCGCTGCTCTCCCGTGCTTCAGGCAACACAACTGTTACGTATTCCCAAGGCAGCAGCACAAGAGGATGTCAGAGGCAGGAATAATCTCTAGAAAGGGGAAATGCTTACCGTGGAAGGAAGTCATTCACTTCCTTCTGAATGCTCCTGCTTGCCCTTTAGGCTCAGTATGAGCCCTCTATAGGCAGGGCTAAAGCCAGTGGGTTTGTCATGTTTTTCTGATTACGTCTCAGTGCGTTGGTGTTAAAAAGCACCCAACCTATTCCCCATTGATGTATTTGAACCGAGAGTATACTATTTAAATACAAAATGCGAGAAAGGAATGAGCAAGGCAAAATCAAATAGCTCTTTTTCAGATAACAAAGGCATCAAATCAGAAAGGAAGCATTTTACATATATTTTGCCCAAATACGGCAAACAGTTACTGAAATTAGTGAAGTTAGTGGTTTGTCAGTCATCCAGAGTTGTTAGAAAATTTGAATGAAGGCCTTAAATGAGAGTTTCAGTAACATTTAAGTGATGCATAAGCATTATGTTGACCTCTGCACCTCAGAAATTGTCACCCTTGCTGTATTTAATGGCGGTACAGTGGCCTGCATGAAATGATGTGACAGTTTTAGACAGCTTCACAGGAGATAAAAATCCACATGACAAAAGGCTACGGTAACAGAGATGCAGTTGATAGACACAGCAGGAAAAACAGTGCTGAGTGACCAAGATGGTTAAACTGCTGTTTTCTCCAAGCCATGTTATGAGACACATCGATGAGGCAACGTGGGACACAACTTCACACTGCTTTTGCCACTGCTGTATCTGATCCGTTATTAAATATCTACAAAGCTATCCCAGTTATCCATATCGTGGGTATTATTTTTATAATACTGAAAGCTATAGGAAAGTGCATCAAACGTTTTCTTTGGCAACAGTCCTAACAGCAGTATTAAGATATGCTTGCATAGTTCTGTAGAAGGTTTGAATCAATAGAAAAAGAGGATTAAAGAAATAAATTTAATTGTAGAGAAAGAAGCGAATGACAAGCAGCAATCAACATATTACATCAAGAAATCACAATATAAAAGACTACAGGACTGAAAAGTAAAACTGAAACTATCCTCACATTTAAATAATCTATTTATAAAACATCTGTTAGGAGAAAATAGTATTTTCTCGCTCCTAGTTTCACAGTTGGCAACCTGATAATCAGGATCACTTCAGAGAAATGAATACACAATTGATCACTCTACGAAAACATGTTCAATGCTCAGTAATGGCCAAATTAAATGTTAGGAATGATTAGGAAGGAGGACAAAATGTAAAGCGTTACTATGCCACTGTATAAATCCATACTGCATCTGACACCATTCAGACTTGAATACTGGCTGTGATTCTCGTTTCCCACCTTAAAACGATGTGGCAGTACTGAAGGCACTGGGAAAAGTGGAAAGAATTATTCAAATTATGGAATAGCTTCATATAAAGAATGACAGTAAAGACTAGAAGTCTTCAGTCAAAATAACAGATAAACAAGGAAAGGTGATGAACGCTCGTCAAATCACAACTGGCACGGAGATGCTGAATAGACAGGATGCTTCTTTCTGTCCACCAGCGCTGGTATTGGGTGTCATTAAAAGCAGCAGGTTCAAGCAAAGACAAGGCGGTACTTCCCGAGACATGTCATACCTGTGCTGTGAAAACCTTTGCACCTGAACACATTGTGGTCTTTTGGTCATCTATTGAGAGAGCAACTGGACAAATTCACGGACAGAACAACTTTTGAAGCCATCTTACAATACTGCTGAGACAACGTTTGAACTAAGTGCAGCAGTGAAAAAATAGCTCACCAAAAACATGCATATATACAGTCTCAAGAGAAATTAATGATACTCTTTTGTTCTATGTTATGTTTCCAGCATAGTTATAAACAGCATCTGACATCTGAGTGATGGCAGGCATTGCTCTGCAGAGATTAATATACAGGAAGTAAAAGGCAAGGCCATTATGCCTCCGCTTCTGCTGGTTCACTAGCGGAAACAACATTCCACCAAGTTGCCTTTTGGGATACCACTCACTGTCAATCTACGCTAACCACTCTGTTGCTGTGTACTATACTCCTGTAGTTGTATGGAGATTTTTGGTAAAAGATTGGCTCCACTGGCGTCAGCGGCAACACTCCCAGGGACTGCATGTTTTGTGCTACCTAGGCACAGCAGAATGAAAAAGAAGAAGAAAGCTCTTGTTGTGCCAGAGTAAGAGACAGACTGAATGAAGGCAGCATCTCCATCCCCTTGGAGAAGGGGAAGGACAGATCCCAGGGAGATCACGGAGCCACTCCTGTCAGATGGACAAGCGGTTACTCGCAAGTAGCAGTGCTGTTACTGTTGAGCAAGTAGGAATGGACATACTGCTGTAACATTCAAATACCCTACTTTAATTTCTTTGGCCTGTATTTCATGACTCATGCAGTATAGCTTCCTGCACTAAGTAGCTGTTTATGTATAAGAATGAAAGTGTTATCAATTAATCTCAATCTTCCTCAAATAAAAAAAAAAATTCCATTGCTTAATATCTAGCAATTGTTGGGAGTTTGACTGTTACTATTGGGGGAAAGAAGTGGTCAGTATTAGCCTCAGGAGACTTGAGGTACAATTTGTGCTAAAGAGGAAGGATGAAGTAAAGCTCACCAGCCAAGCAAAAGTCAGGCTGCTCCTAGAATAGGTGGCATAGGTAAGAACATGTGATTACAAAAAGTGAGCTGCATTAGGCAAGTAACTCTCAAAGGTTTTATAACAAAGCTGTCCCTATTGAAATGAAATGTGGGACACCGTAAGAAACTCAGGACAGCAAAATCCTGAGACAGAAATAATTTATTTGTACAGTTAGCTCCCTTTTTTGTATTGTATGGTGAATGTCCATTTGATGATCAATCATCTAGGCCAACATGAGAGGGGGTGGATACTTTCTTCCAGAACAGAGTACAAGACTCTCTTAAAAACGATAATCAGGAAAATGAACTACAGAAGAGAGACCTTAAAACAGTGGTGTTCTTCCTTCCCCTATTAAAAGGAAAAAAACCCCACCAAAACACCAAAAAATTGTCTTTTTGTCCACTGTAGTCTACAAATACTGGAGGGCAGAAATTGCAATCACATTTGTTTCAGAAGACCCTTCAATTTGATATGCTGTATTTTGTTGGACTACATTTACACCTAACTTAAGTCACCATGGTTGATAATCACTTCACATTAAGTGCCTCTTACACTTCTCAAGT
The DNA here is from genome assembly GCF_965638725.1 of Aptenodytes patagonicus. NCBI lineage: Eukaryota > Metazoa > Chordata > Aves > Sphenisciformes > Spheniscidae > Aptenodytes > Aptenodytes patagonicus. The sequence continues at coordinate 14,402,401 of NC_134955.1, forward strand.
CATAGATTTGTATCTTTTGATTTTAATGCCACAAACCTGGATCTTAATCTCCAAAACAAAACTGGGTTTCAATAATGACCCAAACATCCTTATTCCAGACTGACATACATACAAACATTTCAGCTTCATGTACATGAGTTGGTTTCATCAAAACAAGATTACGTAAGATTAGATTAAATTGGATATTGTCATAATACATTCAGGACTGAACATTTTGACTAAGTTTTTTTGAGAACTGTCTTACTCTCTCAACAGTGTGAACAGTCCATATTTGGATTTAATGCAGGTAATAAATTTACTTCATTAATATATATTTTATAAGGTGAAAAGACTACTTAATTGTAAGCATTTGTGTACAACACTGGTCATATTTGATGACATTTTCATCAACTAGGTTAAGACAGGGCAAAAATTTGACAGCTGCTATAAACATACGTACTTGTCTTTAGAATCATTTAAAGTGCTCACAAAAAAATATCATTTTGTATTTAGTACTGTAAATAGGAAAAATAAACTTGTCTCTATAAATGATGCCAAATTCCTTTCCTGTTGTTTTGCAAGTTCTCAGTAGAGGTGCAGACATTTCTTTCTCTATGACAGCCTTGCACTCACGTTGCCAAAGGCATTTTTTAACATTTTCTAAACTACTGGCCAATTTAAAACACTGGAATATTTTTCCATGAAAAATGTTAACTACACAAAATTTTCAAGTCTATTCCTAACTTTTTAAAATCCATAGTTTTTGTGAACTGACATCATTTGTCCTTTTCAGGACAGGCCTTCAGGGCAACTAACTTTGTTTGACCATCAAAGCTGGCTGGGAAAGACCAGGCAATGCTGAAAGCAGGTTAAAATAATCCCTGTGGAAAGAGAAGTGCAGAAGAGTCTGGCTCTTTCTGTCCGGTCCTGGAACAAACAAGGAGCACAAGGTTCAACACACTAGAGCTGTTGTAGCACATCCTGGTCGTGGAAACAGTTTTTATTTGTAACTTCTTGTTTGAATAAAACAAAAATATATTTAGAGAGAAATTCATATGGATATTATTGCTAGTTATTTCTTGGACCTGAAATTTATTTCTTTGTTCTGAGTGAGGAAGGGTTTGTGTGTAATACATACTAATTGTACAAGAAAAATATATTTTGAGCTGTAAATTGCTTGCTAGCCTATAAGTTATGATTTAAACAGTGTACGTGGTATTGTCTGAGTCATCAAAAGATAACTGAAGAACTATTATCATAATTTATGGGATTATTATGAAATATATTACTGGAGTTTTATGAAAATCTGTTAAGCCTTTTATTTCAATGAAAAAGAATGGCAGTTATTATTTTAAGGTTCTGAGGATAGAAGATCAATTTCAGTGTGCATATAGCTGCATAAACCCTTCCAAATATATTAATTGCTACTGTTGATTCATATTGTTGGAATTATTTTTTGACTGAGTACACCTGAATCAAAACCAAAGCGTCATCAAACATTCAGCAGTGGATATACAACATTTTGAGACAGACGTCTATGAATGATGCACAAGTTTGTGAATGAATACTATATCAATTATATTAGTGATGAAATTTTTCAAAATTTCTACCTAGGAAAGAATTAAGTATAATTGTCAGCACAGATTGGAAATAACAGATAGAGTGATACAGAAATAAAGCCTTTGTAATCCATGAGACCACTAATGGATACCATTTCCTTATGACAGACATTATTGTCATATTAAGTTAATGGCTAGACAAAGTATTACCTTCTTAGTTATGCATTTATATTCCATAAATATTTTACAATGAGTACTTATATGTAGATCACACAGTAAAATGTTCACAATGTTTTTGCCACATCTATTATTGCCAAAAGTTTCTGCCTGAAAAATGGCAATACATTCACATACAGAAGTAAATTTGCCAGAGGCTATTAAACTAAGTACTTTAAAAAAAAAAAAAAGAGAGAGAAGACACTAGGAATGATTTACTATTCCTGGCAAGACATAAAGGATTTCTGTCACACTTCTCTTTACAGGCGTTTTCAAGTTCTATGGGAGCGTTAAACTTACTCTAATAGTCAGTTACTATTTAGGCAATAATTTTGGTATTTGTGGACCACACTTTTCAAAAAGTGACTCAGCCCATTCTTAGCATGAATTCAGTTTTTTATTAGGAAAGACTACAATACAGAACTAATACACAGGAAAAAATAGACGTTCGAGTAAGCTTTGGTCTTAAAGTCTTGCTGTCATCAGTCAGGTTTTTTTTCTGCTTGCCAAGCTCCTAATCTTGCTACATGGATTTTAACAGCTTTGCTGTCACGCATATCCCTGTTTTCATAGTACAAATTTTATTTGGCACTGCCATCTTTATTGCATATATTCCTAAACTAAAAACAATGCAAGCAGAAATCTAAGCCTGTCCTGACAAATGCGAGAGAGCTTCTGGCAGTGTAATGTCCATTGTCTGCAATCGTTCTGACAGATCACCGAGCTCAGACAGTGCATCATACATGCTTAAATTATGAACAAATTCCATTGATGTAATGATAATTCTAAATCCAGAGTATTTGGCGCAATCCTTGGCTTCTAAGCCTGTTCCATGGAAGGATTCAGTGAAGGGCCTGAAGGGCTCTAAATTAATTCCAGACCACCTCGATATAACCCTGCCTCGAACCTAGCTAGTGAGTATCCAAAAATCTCTGCAGTAGTTATTAGCATATCACTATATAGTCAACACATCTGCACATCTGTTTTTAAGAAGTATACATCAAATAAATTTGTGACTACAGATGTCTCATTCACAACAGGTTCTGTGCACCAAAATATTTTTAAGCTGTGTTTATGACATCATTAAATGAACAGGAATAATGATTCTTCAGACAAAAGGTATTACCATATGGAAGATTTCATACTTGGAATAGGGAGGAAAAAAAAAAAAGGTAGAGTGTGAAATCAGAAGACTATGTTTGCATTTGTATAGACCCTTTCAACTGTTATAATAATTAATAAAAACAGGAAGATATTTTCCAGGTTGGAAATTGAATATGTACCTTAGGATTTTGAAAAGTCACCAGTGATAGAGGCTATCAATTTTCTGTTATGCAACTTGACATGCATTAAGGCAATACAACTACCAGAAAGCCCTGGGTACCTCCTTGTTTCATAGTGAGCAGCAAATATGAGTGGATTTGTATTTCTTTTTAATATTGTGCAAAATCACATAGGTGAAAGTTACAAAATAAGCTCTCAAACAGAATGCTCCTTTTATCAAATTCTGTATTCTATTAACTTTACGCAACACTCAGCACGTTTAGATTAGTTTCAGACAAAAATAGTCTTCTTACCGCTAAAGGAAAACTTTAAGTTAATTTGTTTAGGATCTATTCCAAAAACCACTTATACAATGTAATTTGAAGTATGCCCTGATACTGCTTCCTTATCAATAATTACCAATCTTCACCCAGGTATACGGCTTGCCCTTTCATAATGTAGTTTTCTACTGAAGTGATATCAATATATATTTCTAATGCAAATCAGACTCATTAAGCATTTCTTCAGAATATATTCAACCTGAGTTTTAAAAGCCAGTTTCTGAGTTACAATCTTTACATCATTATCAATGATTGTTTTTTCACTGACTTAAGTATAGCCACAGTTTTACTTAGGTCTTGAACATGTAGTTGGTACTGTCAAATTTAAATCAAATGAAGAAAGTATATAAGATATAGTTTATTTCTGCTTTTATTGAAAACTGGCGGGTATGTGTGCCTATCTCCAAACTTCGTATCGTAGCATTTGCCTTGTGAATTTAAAGGATTAATCTAGATACTGGGTATCAGCCTGCAGCAACATATTTGTGAATGGTCTTCTGGGTTTTGGTCCAAATCTGGTTAGCCACAAAGAAGGAAAGAAATCAAAAAATATAACAGGAATTGACAGAATAACAACTTTATTATGCACATTTGTATTTTTACAAAAGGTTTTAATAGTACAGTGTTGTGCAACTGTAGCATACAAGTAAAATGGTAGCAGTACTTCATTGCTTAGGAGTGGTTTACCTCTCCTTTAAGAGACTTTTGAGTATTGGTATCAAATTGACCAACTTTCCCTGGTTTCTAGCCAGGGATGAATACATTATACAATCACTTCTACAAAGTGAAGTGAATGTGAATTTCATAGAATGTTTCTCAGCTCAGGAAATGCCATTTCTTAAGTTGCACTGCTGCACGTATACATATCACCATTTTAAGGTCTTTTCTTCTAATAGTTGATAAGTTTCAATATATATCTAGCTTTGCATGTGTTCTTCTTCCACACTTTTTCTTTCTTAATGCATACCTCTTTCCAAGATTAGCATAAGTTATGAAGGACCTGTGATGAACATTCACAAGCACTTCAACGCTCAAGTACTGTTTCCGACCACTCAAGAAGTGTTCAGAAACAGAGGAAACAACTCTGATATTCAGATCCTACTTGAAAACTAGTACATAAAGGAGAAAAAAATATTAGCAAACCCATCAAGATACAGTTTCTACAGTATCAACAAAAAAAAAAAAGTCGTCACTGGCCTGGAATTGCAGTGCTGAAACAGCTGTCAAATAGATTGAGCTGATAGAGGAACGCAGCGCCATGCAGGAAATAGAGCAGGATTCCAGACAATGAGGCCAAGGAAAGGAAAGTTGGCTTTTCTGTGTATCATATGGTAAGTTAAGTGTACTCGGCCAAATAAATTTGCCTTTTATTTGTTCTTCTGTTAATTAGGGTATTTCTCTGAAGGGAAAAAAAAATTCTCTGGGCATTTAAAAAAAAAAAAAGACTTCAATAATGAAGTTGAACAGAGAAGTTCAATAGAAAAGTTGAAATTATGTCAGATCTGCCTTATGTTCATCCTTAGCTATCAGAACGATCATTGTTACCCTATTTTATCTTTCAAACCAACTCTGAAGATTAGAAAACACATGCATGGTTGACATGAATGCATCTGTCTCCTTTAACAGCTGATTACAAAAAGGTCTGGAAGACACTCTGGAGTAAAAAAGATGGCATTTTCTATTCATGTCCATGGGAAGAATAGGTCTTGGTTAACCACATTCTTGTAGAAAAGTCTCCAGAACATTGTCATGGACTTCCTGCTTGTGATATGGATGCTTGAAATGACCTGATCTGTTTTCCAGCTCATTCAAGAACCCAGACAGATTGCTAGCAGAAACATCTGATAACCTGATATACTGTACTTCTGGGGAGGACAGCATACCTCCTCCCGATCTCAAGTCACCCAAGGACAACTTCTCGCCAAGAAAGCAAGCATCTGTTACAAAGACCTGGAAGAATGGGTAATTAGAAGAACATTGTAATAATAACGTTGCTCAAACTCAGCCACAAAAAGTCTATACTTCAAAAAAAGGGCAAAACTTCACTGAACAACCAGTAGAAGAGTAAGCTATTTCCTACCACTTCTGCTTGCTTCTGGTATGGTGTTCCAGCTCACACCCCTTTGTGGTCCGTAATGCTCCTTTGGAATGGATGCTAAAGACTCTCTTTCTTTATAATTGTTTTATTCTCCCTGGAAACACAGAAGCCAAGAAAGTTGCCTAAGAAATAAGGAGGAGGTGAAAGCACAGACTGCTGTCCCTGCTGCGTCAAGTAAGGCTTGCAGGATTGTTCTAGATGACATATGACCCTCAATAATTGGAGTGTCAAACTTCTGGCAAAAATTTTTGGGCAGTAATCTGATAAAGGTCACCACATGGTCAAAGATCTTGTGGATATAGTTTGAGAAGCATGCAAGGTAGTTCCAAATGTGGAATTGAAGTGAGGCTGAAGAGTCCAGTCTTTTATGGAGCACAAGTAACTCAAGAGTTCTTAGAAAAGTAGCCTTGGAAAGTACTTACAATGCACTGAGGGGAAGTGAAGATCTAGACCACAGGGAGATCTCTTCCTTAAGAACATGATAGTATGGTAATAGCCTGTGTTAGGGCTCTCTGGAAAACAGGTAGTGTGATGCTGCAGGTCTGACAAGCTTCTCCAATTGCCACAATTGTCATGGAGCTGACCCACTACTAAGGTCTTGCTCAGGAATCAGAGGGTCCCAGGTATGGGGTTTTGTCTTTGGAGTACAGCTCTTTCCCATCCTGACTGAAACGGGGAGTTCAAAAGCAATTCTTTAGTTGTGTTGATGGGATAATAAGCTATTTTGATGCTACTTGGTCCTGAAGAACCCACAACCTAATTAACAAATACTCCTGAATCTGGTGCTAATGATCTCAGTGGGCAAAAAGACAAAGTTTTTGAGTCACCGTGCCTGGAAGTATTTAAAAGATGTGTAGATGCGGCACTTACGGACATGGTTTAGTGGGCATGGTGGTGTTGGGTTGACGGTTGGACTCGATGATCTTAGAGGTCTTTTCCAACCTTAATGATTCTATGATTCTAAAGTTGCCCAGGAATATGGGCTATCAAAACAATGGGAATGATTATCTAAGATTAAGAAACAATTGTCAAGATCAATGCACCTCTCAAAACCCCAAAGCAGAACCGAAACAAAGTAGAATAAAAATACCAGCAGTAGCTAAAACTCTCTTAGCTGTAAAAAAACTGAAAAAGTTTCAAAGTTGGGAGTCAGCTTTCCACACACCACAGGTACTATATGAAATGAAGAATCATTTTGATTCAGTAGACATTTAAGAGCAATTGAGTAGAAAGAGGACTGTGCTTATTGTCACATTGACATCATGCAGGGGGTTGATACTTATGCATGCTCCTGCTGCTATCAATAAGATTATCTGACCTATAGTGCTAGGTACAGATACGCTCTCAGTGTGAATGCAAACATAGATCAGCTGATAAAGAGAATATTGAATCCTTGCCTAATTCAAACGAAGAATGTTTAGCTTACTATTAATCATCGAGGTAGTTTTTTAAGAAAGCTAGCCCTTAGAGAGTCCCATAGCCTGTCTATCTGGTAAAAAGGAAAAAGGAGGGGAAAAAGTGGAAAAAAAGGTGGGGAAGGAAGCAAAACAGATGACAGATCTCTTATCAGAAGAAACGGCTTTCAACTCCTGGAACATATTGTTTGCATTACATGTCTAACAAATTTACATTGGCATTTGTGAACTATGTTCAGTGATTAAGTAATTAACAATACATGGCAAGTACCTGTTCCTATTGGTTAAGGTTCATGTAAGTTAAATTTCTGCAAGTCCTTTTGTCATTTAAGACTAACTTTCCAAGTAACTGGGAATGCACAGCGTGACTTCACGAACATCTTATAAAACGTCGTGTCCGTTTATAAAAGTATTTATATATGTTTTAGATTAACACAAACAGAAAACAAATGTACTTGTGCATACTGCTCTGGCAACTGGAATCTTGTTACCTTACATATAGTAAAAAAAACTATTACACACTCATTTCATTTATGTCCCAAGCCAATATATTCATGTATCTGCTATAAAAAACAAAGGCTTTTAGCTAGATCTCTCAGAAGCATGATCCTGTTTATAAAGCATTATTGCCTAAAGCCTCAGTACAAAAAAATACATACTAAAGTAGCATTCCTGCCTATCCTCTCTAAGGCTCTTTCATTTTGCTGGGCAGTGTACAGAATCGGGCCTCTCAACTCAAAACCTGAAAATTCCTTAGTTATTTTAATTTACATGCCAGATTAATATATTTTACAGCAATTCAACATTTTTCTATTCAGAAATATGTTAATTGCACCATTAGATTTGGTACAGACCTATTTGTGTAGGAGACCTGGCTGAGGAGGTAACTAAATAATTGAAATCCTGGGATGTATCCTAACACCATAACTGCCCCATGTACATTTTAACAATTCCTAAACTACGAAGTATATAAATTGAGTCTGGAAAATGGTTATCTTTTTTTCCCTAATATATCAGAAAGCATTGAAAGTTTAACTAAACATTTCCTTAAAACTGGAATGCTCTTTTCCTTCTTCCCTCCACCCCTTTCAAAACTTGCATGACAAATGCATCAATTGTGGGAAGAGGACATGTTAATAAATAAAAGCAAAACTAAATTTATGTGTAAAGGATAGATTCCTCACTTTCAGCGTTAAAGAAAGCAAACATGCCAAGTATGTAATATTTTAATGAATAGGGCTATTTTAGTAACTTCACAGTAAGTAATTAAGGCCAAAACTGAAGAACATAAAATCTTGTTTAAATCCAACCTTTAACAATACTACCTGACATCTGATGTTCACTTTTTAATATAAAAGTACCTCAGAATTAACAGCAGCAATTTGAATATATGATGTAAGCAACTTCAGTTAAAGTATGTCACTCAGCTTCTTTGGTATTTGGCTAACCTTTGATATTTTTTATATATCAGTTAATGAAAGCAGTGTGTAGTGTTTTGAATCCCAAAGGTTGCATGCATCTAGGAGACCTACATTTAGGAAACTACTACATTGCAATAAGACTTACAATAATTAAGTACTAAAAAACAAAGTGGTCAGGAATCACAAACTTTCAAACCATTATCAAGCACACATTGGTACTAAGCAGTAATTATTATGAACTTTGGGGTCTTTGTAATTAGCAGCAGTCACAGAGAAACAGATTACAAATCAGCAAATTTTACAAATCAGCAACTAAGTAAACAATAATAAAGGGTAATACAGGTATATGTTCACTTCATTTACTAATTGTACTGTTTGTTCACTATGCTTTTTTCTCTGGCAATTTATTGGCATAATATTCACATTTAATAAACATTCTAATTCTAGCAAAGACGACATTTTGAATATAGCAATCCAAGGAATCAAGTAAACATAGCACTGCAGTTCGTTGTAGATCAGTGCTAGTGAATACTGTATCAGTGAAATTTATTATGTGATATCTATTCCTCTTGAAAAAAATTATTTGAATGCTAAATAAATAAAAACCTCTGTAACTCAGTTCATGGTCAATGTTATGCTAATAGTTATAATAAAATAAGATACATGCGTTTCATGTAACTTGCAATTGATATAACATTTTTTCCAAATGTAATTAAAATTCCATCAAGGTTGAACTAGACACATTTTCAGATCTCAAAAAAACCCTCGAGATTTTTTTCCATGCTTCCATAAATTCTTACATAATTTAAACAATCACAACATGAATCATTATGGAATGGTATAAATGATATGGCAAGTACATGATAAATAAGAACTCAGTTAATAATGTAAACTTAACATAGTTCTTCACTGATACAGCGTTTGTTATATTAAGCATCAGTCATTGCTACCTAGTTATTACTAATTGAGCATAAGTGCAAAGATACCATAATGTAAACCTCTGGGTTTCATTAATCAGCTCCGGTAAAACCTATTGCTGTGTCCAGTTCACTCTCTTTCAAGGTCCTTTCCTCTCAGGTTGTTGTTAATTCAAACACAAAAACTCCAAAGCAATGAAAGAACCCTTCTAAATGTGTTGCTTTTGTTACTGTGGGTCAATTATTGCAAGAAAGTTCCAACAGGTGCACTTGGCTGATTGTTTCTACATCATTACTTTGTACCCCAGTATGCTGGACACATTTTAGCTATAAATAAGCACATAAAATTTAATCAACTGAAGTTAATACACTTGCATTATCTAGATTCAGAATTTGTAAAATTTCCATAGCATACCCTCATTTTTGCTTATGTAGTCAATTCAGACGTGTTGTTAACAATAGGGGAGAGAGGCTTTTTATGATGGACCCGTCTTTGCTGCTTGGGTAAGCCCCACAGAGATTAGCAGTATTTTCTAAAAGATCCTATTTATTCTTACTCATAAGAACATCACCTGACAAAAATGAACATCTTGGAAATATTTAAATACATTTTCACATCCAACTGTTCTTCCTCCTCTTACTGTAACATCATGCCTAAAGGTAGTAAGCGCTACTTTTGAGCACAAAAACAGCTGAGTTAAATCATCAAGTTACTCAATCTTGTGAAACTGCTGTCTGCTTTACCTGCATTTGTTTGCCTTTGACAACTAAATACAATCCCTCAATGTTTCTAAATAATCATGATGTATCATTATACCGTACAGAGGGGACAAAAGCAGCAAACCATCAGAGTTACAAAAACATTTCAAGTCTTTAGTTGGTGTGCAGTTTCTGATGTAGTAAATTCAGGCTCTGAGTTGTCTTAAGCCCAAAGCACGCAATGGGTACTGCTTTCAATAAACTGTGAATGGTGAAAGGGAGTGGGAGCTTCAGCTAAGATGCTAAGAGCAGACTGATAAATTACCGCAATTGTACGCAGTATTGATTATGAATGCTAAACAGTCCTATTGTATTATATGAGGAAGAAAAGTAACTTTTAGCTAAATAAGTAGACTGAAATAGGAAAGATTACTGAGACAAGTTTGAAATTGGAACACTTTCACTGCATGTCATGACTTCCTGGACAACATAGAAGGCTCAAGATTATGTACAATGAACAACTGAACAATTAATAAAATTAACCTAAGAAATGCTGGTGCCATGCTTAGGTTTTACAGGACAGACATAAACCACATAAATTTATCATTTTAAAACCAGATTTCTGTCTCCTACTACAATTTATTCCTGTCTGCTTTTTTACTCAGATGAGTTCTTTCTGTGGTTAGAATGACAAAATACTTCCACATTAATAAGCTAATTAGCTTAATTGCATAATTTTGCTTTTTTTTAATCTCATGTTGAATCTCCAGAAGAAATAGTTACTAAGTCACAATTACATGATTCTGTTACATTTCTCTTTCTGTCTGTCTGTGTGTCTGTGTGTAAAAAAGTTACATTTACATGTTTTGTTCTGGAGATTTGCTTACATAGACTGTCTTACAAGACCATCATTACTTTGAATGCTAAAACCAAATTAATCTCCAAACATTTCAGAAGTCAAGGTAATGATATATAATAGTTTATGATAATCTTAAAATGCTTAATATTCCAGATAATAATCTTTTTTTTTATACAAGAGGTAAGATACTGTACATTATTTCCACATATTTTCTGTCAAAGCACTATTATTCAGACATTTGCAGCCTGATACTTCAACTCAAAGGTTTCAGTTTTATTTAATTATTAACAAAACAAATAGTGAATATGTTAATACTATTTTCTTCTAGGTCCAAGCTTTTACAATACTTACCATAAGAAAGCATTAAGTACGATGAACTTCTGAATACATTAAGGCCTATAAGGGTTTCATACACATAACTGAATGAAATAATAGAGCCAAACAAAATAGTAGAGATTATACTCAAGCATGTGCTGAAACACAGGCCAGACCCTGAGGAGGTGTAACTCAGCACAATTTCTTTACTGGGTTGTTTTATGCCTGCTGACAATATAATGTAATTTTAGCAATTTAACAGAATTTAAATGAATGTTAATTAACGAGGACCTGTCTTAATGATTTAGTGTGAATAAAATGGGTATCTGAAAGACGTGGAAATGAGAGAAGCTGACTAAATGATTCAGCTCACTTTTTTTCCCCTCTCCCTCCCAGTAAATTACCTGACTTGGACTGATTTTGATCTTTTTCAGAATATATTTATGCATCTGATGCTCATGTGTTAAGTCGGACTTCTCTGAAAAACCAAACCAGCTCCCTAGTTAGATTTAATCTTTGGCACTATTAAAGAGCAGAGTCCATAAAATGCCTCTATTTCAATTCAAGACAGAAATTTCAATTAGCAAGTTAAGGACTGAATTGCCATCGAAATATTAGTATGTATTCTTAAGTTTAATGCTATTTCACTGAAGATGTAGATTTTATAATAAAACATGATTCAGCATAAAGTATACTTTTTATAGAGAGATGCTACATGTGAAGAAAGTCTCCTATTTTCTGTTTTATTACTAATCTTCAGTTTTGCTTATACTATAGGATGACAAATTGTACTCGAATAATCAGCTTTGAAAAAGTGAAATCTGGCAAAAATTTCACATTTGACAAATTCCTGCATTTTTACTGTCAAAAAATTAAACTATCCTGCTATTCTCCAAATAAGCTCATGTAAAAAAACCCAGTACCATATATAATTACACAGTTCTTTAATATCTTAAAGCCAGAATTTTGACAGCTATTTGTTGAACTTGATAGCCCATTATCTTTATTCTTATTAGGAAATAAGCATCCAAATTCATGGTACCTTGGGGAAAGAATTCAGCCAAAGACATCTTCATTTATTTAAATGGGTAATTTCTGAACGACTTCTCATTTTTTTCTAAATTTATACATTATATATTGCATAAAAATGATGTTTTAAAAACTTATGCAATTCCATTAAAACTTTCCATAAAGCTAATATGAAGTGTTAGACTATTAATGTTATTCAAAGGAATACACAGATTATACATGGCCTGACTATTGAAATCTCATCAGCATCAATAGATTCTGCTTGTAAAACATTATTTCAACTTTAAAGAGAGCTAGGGTATGATCAAAATACATTTCAGCTGTAGAGGTGCACATCATTACATGCTTATCTGGAAATGCACATGTTGGTCCATTTCAGAAGAGTCCAAGTTTGTTCAGATGAAGAGGCTGATTGCTTAGATTTAAAAAATATAGTAGAAGAAGCATCTGGATACAGTACCAGAAGCCAGCATGCTGCTGCTTCTCTTCATAAAAACAAAAATATGGGCACCAGAAAAAACTTGAGAGACCAGATAAAGATTTGTGTCTTTCTAGTTTCTAAAGAGTTAGTGTTTAATTAGGTTGATACAGTATTTCTGCTACTCACTGATTGTTCCTCAAAGTTTGTCACTGCTGAGCTACAGCTTGGATCACCACACCGGTATTTTCCTTTGCCAGAAATGGGAAATCTCATCTAACAATGGCAGCTCCATCTTTCTAGTGCTATCACCCACATTTTTTAAACTGACAAGCGCTATATCCACTAGGGACATCTTATCGTACAAGGAACAACTTTTTTCCACTACTCCTTTTCAGTTTTCTTTGCCATGTGCCTGTTTTGGACAAACTAAACTAAAAGATATAACTTGTAGTAACTTGGTCTTTGTTGCCACATGATGAAGATCAAAATGTTGTGACTTACCTTTGAAGCTGACTGCTTTGCTTAACGTGGAATGCAACTGGATCTCTCTTTCCCACCCTTAGACATGACAAATACACTAACAACACCTTATTGCAAGTATACTGACATGCATAATGAATACACTTGCACAAGAACCCCCTTTTACCTGTATTTTTTAATTCCCTGAGTAACTACATCTCGGTATCCTTCAGTCGCTTGTTTCCATTATGTCTGGTTGCCTATAAACCACTACAGATCTCTCTAGGCCTTTAGCGCTGAAGACATACAAAATTCTTAGCAGTTGATATCGTAGCCTGCTTTTAAAGGACAGGACATTACACACATGTATTTGAGATCATCCAAGCAGCTCTAGTTGCTAGCTGCAGCACATGTTTCTACAGTTCACCAAATAGAGCAGCCACAGCATTTGCCACAATACAGACTTAGAAAGATAATATATAATGCTGGTGTTTCTCCGAACATTCATTCAAGTTTGGTTAAGACTTTTGATTTCCCTAAGTGAACCACACTTGTATGAGTTTTCTGGAGGTGTAGTATTTCTTTTGTTTGTTGGTTGGGGTTTTTTTTTTGCTAACTGATTATGGCTGTAATAATGCCGTTTATTTATTTATTCAAGCATCTGATGTAAAACTGAAAACAAAGCTGAGGTACAGACAGACAGTTACTGCCTGCATCATCTTAACAGTCTTTATATTAATTTACAAATTAATTTCTCAAACTGTAATATTCAAAGAAAAAATAATGAAAAACATGGTATTCAGATATCAACTTCCTCATGAATATGAATGTAAGAAAAGCAGCAAATTCAGTAACTTATTAACTCAGAGCTCCAACACAAGGTATGTCCTCTGTTCCCTTTTTCTTTTTTTACATATGCTCTACACTACAACAGTAGTCAGGTAGTAGAATAGTTCCCTGAACAAGGCAGAAATTTACCCATTCTTCAGTCATACACAAGAATTTATACGCAAATGAGCCCAAATTATGCTTAGAAAGCCAAGCTATTTAAACCATGTAGCTGGTTTAAATTCCTTTTGTTTCCAATTTCAAAGGATACTTTGTTAAAAGAACTTGATTACATCTAAGTCCATTATTAAAAATGAATCTCAAATAGAACAGATGCATTTTAGCCAAGATAAAGATCAGTCCTCGAGACAGCTGTCAACCATATCTGAGACAATTTTGTCACAGAAATACACATAAAGGAGAATCTAGAAAGCACTGATGTGTCTCGTAATTTCCTGAAATATTACCCTCTGAAAGTTTCCAAGTTAAGCACTATATTGTTAATCTCTTTCCCCATGTAAAAAGGGCAAGGATTACAGTCAGGGCACAATTACATACAATAATAATTAGATCTAATTATGATTACTTTGATGAATACAGTATGGAAGGCTTGAAGAGAACCTTTAAAGAGGACTTCCTAGAGTTTCATTAACCTTTCTGTGCTGATACAAGAGAAAGCACAAAATGGTTTTCTGAAGTGAAGAGCTGGGCAACTGTGTCCAAAGTTATTAAACAGATGCAAAAATTGTCCAAATGGTGAGAAACTGTTTGGAATCGCAGAACTAAATTAGGAAGGAGTAATCAAAAGTTTGTATTTGATGTGTTTGAAGAACAGGAGACAACAAAGGTACTTTGAGGTGAAAACCACAGCAATTTTGAACAGAGCTGATCCCTGCATATACCAAGATTACAGGGCACACAATAGCCAGGGCATTGACAAAAAAAAATGGGCAGTGCAAACAGAAGAGAATGATTAAAACTTAGAAATATTCAAGTGGATGTGGTAAGATTTAGACACGTTCTGGATGTGTGGGTCAAAGGAAAGAAAGAGGCCAAAGAAGATACCAAGATTACAGCCTTGAGTGAAGAGAGTCATGGTTATATTCTCTGTTCTTTCTAGTTATTCTGTTTTGGCACAGAGAACAGACAATGAAAACAGTAACTCAGTATTTTGAAATATTATAGCCCAATTTTCATTTAGAAACTTACCAAATAGCAACTGAAGACATTTGTTTGTACCTCGAGGCCATAGTATCAATAGCCACTGTTAGCTAGGTGCAGGTATTCTCTCATATGGCACCTTAAGAATCAACCAAAATCACTAAACTACCTATCTTCTTTTGTTAGTGAAACTAGAAGATGACAAAAAAATTACATTACCCTGAAATTAATTTCTTCATTCCAATTTAAATGAAACACTTTATATTTTTCTGTATTTGTTTAAGGAACAGTAAATGAAAAGGTATTTCTTTATTCTCAAAATTATTCTGTCACAAGGAGAAATTTAGTTGACGCTCTTCTAATTTATGATAGATGCTAAACTACTCAAACCAAGTTTTCTTTATACTGAAATTGTTCATGATTAGATTGTAAACTCCTCAGGACAGGGGCCTGGAATATGCTAGGAAGAGTATTGTTAGGCAACAGAGATGCTACTAGAGAACAACTATATTCCCATTACATTTTGGAATGAATTGTGTATACATTTCTTCAGGGTGTTTTTGCACAGACATACCACTGAAATAAAAGCTAATTAATTCATGATAAATGATCTGAAAACAAATAAATAGTAAGGTGGTGAAGTATGCTGTTGATACTAAGTTACTGAGGGTAGTAAAAATAGAGCTGGCTGAGGGAATCTGCATACAGCCTCACAATCCTGAGTGCACTGGCAGGTGAAATTTAATGTAGATAACCATAATGTAAACATAGAAAAAAAATCCTACCCTTACCTATAAAACTATCCAGTGGATGTAGACGTTAACAGTCAGAAAATAGATCCTGGGATCTATATAGTTAATGCTATGAAAAGAATGTTCAATGTTTGTTCAATGTTCAACAGAACAACATTCAACAATGCTCAGTTTATTTGCTTTCTCACTTCCCTAACAAAGCAAAACAAGTAAATGACAGGAATTACAAGGAAAGAACTGGATAATGATATGAAAACCATTATTTTGACTGCTCTTGTGGTTTAAATACTGTGTGTAACTCCTGGTCTCCTCATCTCCAAAAGCATATAGTAGTGCTCAAAAAATAAAAATAAAGATTAATAGTAACAGGTGAAAAAAATCAAATAGACTAAAACTCTTCAGCTTGGAAAATACAAGACTGAGGAAAGATATAAAATCATGAGCTGAAAAGAGAAGGTGACTAGAGAGCAACTGTTCATTGTTTCTACCAAAATGAGCAGAGTATCAACTAAGACAGATAGGAAACTTTAAAAAAACAAAACCATATTTCACACAATGCATAGTCAAGTTGCATTGAGCAAGGACCTCTTCCTGCAGTACACTGCAGATGCCAAAAGCCTACATGGACTTAAAAAAAAAAGATTGGGCAGATTTGTGGAATAAAAATCTACCGAGAACTGTTAAAAATAAGATGCCTCTTCTGATTCAGAAGGTGCTAAAGCCACAGATGGTTGCATTCAGGGTATTAAGGGATCATATGATGTCCTATCCCTGTACTCTTCCTCAGGCACTTTCTAGTGTCCACTGCTACAGACATATATACTCAAATATGATGTTTTAATGAAGACTACACTATCTAATTATTTCTGGAATGCATTTATTTATAGCCGAATTCAAGGGAATCGAAAAATAAAGGATATGCATAATAGCAAGATACATCTCAGCCTTGAAAACATTTACATATACACTTGATTGTGTATCAATTATTGTGTATCAATTGATATCATTAACATATGAATAGAAGTAAATGTAAGAATATAATTCCCAAAGGAACTTCACATTTTCTCTCTTGAAAACTTTTTAACACCGATTCTGTGCCATCATATTGGTACTAAGTGTACCAAGTGAGGGCAGAATTTCTTTTTCATTTCTGGGAAAGAGTGTAGGAGTATTTCTAACAGAGGAAGGTGTACGACGGTATTAAAATTCCATCAGTTTGAGCTGCCTTTTGAAAAACAAATCATTACTTATTTCCATCTTCTTATGTACAGAAGTTACATTGTTTCTCACTGCATATTGTATTTTCTGTCAGCAATCATGCTGGACGATTTCTGCATATTGTCAACTTTTAGGCCCATATCCTGCAGCAGCACTTCCTGCTACACCACAGCTTCCCCAAAGCAACTGCTACTGGAGTGCTATTCAAACGTAGCAAATCACAAGCGATGGCACCAAGTCATTTCAAGAATTCCTTGTTTCAATAAGCACGCAAAAAGTGCAATCACCGACTTACCTGATCTGATTTCTAAACCAATTTAAGTAAAGCAGTACAATATTGTGTGGAAACACGGCTCAAAGGACATTTATTTCAAGTAACGAGGTAAAGACACAGAGTTATAATTTCAAAAGTGCTAAGCAGTTGCTCTTCCAGAAACAAACAGGACGAATGAGCAAAGGCATTACTCAAAATCCCATTAGCTGCCTATTTTCACTTACAGCAGTCTGAACACTTTCAACAGTCTGGTCCAAAATGATTATTTTCATCCATTCCAAAGGGATTAGCTGTGCAAATAATCAAAGCTGGTCGACCAACGCGGTCTGATCTGTAACTTAGTTAACAGAGACTGAAAAAAAGAGCAGACAATTACTCTAATCCATACTTACTTTTCAGGTGTTAAAAAAAAGAAAAAGAGGGATGGTCCTTAAAGGGAAAATACTTCGATACCGTTTGTGTGCTTTAAAGCCCGTACTAGCAACTTTTCCAGGGTATCTCAAAACCAAAAGACAAGATAAAAAAGAAAGTTAAACCAGCTCAGCGTTTCTGTCCCTAATCGCTTGACCAGATGTCCCTTCCCGCAGCTGCGGCGCGGTGGCGAGGGCGGTGCGCGGCCGCCTGGGCTCACAGGGGCCCGGCCCGCTCCCCGCACGCTCCCCCGTGGGGGCGGCCGACTACCGCGCGGGACATAGATATATTTTTAAAAAAGGATCTGATTAATACACACGGAAAGCGCGGTTCCCTGGGCCCGGGCGCCGCGGGATTCCTCCGCTGGCCGCGGCGGAAGCCGCTCCGGGGGCGACCGGGACGCCGGAGCCCCGCCTGTCACCTCTGGGCAGGCAGCCGCCGGGCACGGGGCGGCGGGAAGGAGCCGGCGGCTCGCGCCGGGCGTGGAGCGCGAGCGCGCCTCCCCACCCCGCCCCCGCTACCGTGAGGCCGTTAGCGCGTGGCAGTTAGCGCGCAACCGCTCCCGGGGCACGTGCCGCCGCAGGGGCTTCCGCGCGCGCCGTGTGCAGCGGCGTGAGGGAAGGCGGGCGGGCCGGCGGTCGGGGGCTGTTCCTCGCCGCACTCCCACCCCCGCCGGGGCTTCGCCAGCGGCCGCTACTGCCGGTGAGCGCTGGGAGGCGACAGCGAGTCCCTGCCGCTGGATCCGTTCGGGGGAAGCGAACGAGCGAGCGAGACTTTTACCTTTTCTCTCTTTCCCGTCTTTACCCACCATGCTGCGGACGCTGCTGCCCGCGGACGAGAAGCGGCGGCTCAGCCCGGCGCCTTTCTCCTGAGGAGATGAGGGAGGCGCGGCCGGGCCGGAGCTAGCGCGACCCGCGCCTCTTCCCCCGTCCTCCTCCCTCCCGTGTCCGCGACCACCATGAGGGAAGAGAGAGAAGCCGCCGCCGCGGCCACCTCCCACCACGGACCCAGCAAACCCCCGCAGCACTGCCAGCAGCCGGACGGCGGCGGGGCGGCTGCCCCCCTGGCGCTCCCCGGCGGCAGCGGCAGCAGCCCTGAGAGCCTGCGGAACGGCTACGTGAAGAGCTGCGCGACCCCCCTGAGCCAGGACCCCCCGAAGAGCTTCCTCTCTCTGTTGCTGTTTCCTACCGCCGCCGCCGCCTCCTCCTCCTGCCGGGCTCTGCTCAGCCTGGGCGCCCTGACCGCCGTTGTCCTCTCGCTCCTGGCCTTTCACGGCCGGGGCAGCGCCGGGGGCCAGCAGGACGGGAGCAGCTGGCGGAGCCCCCGGCCGCTGCACGCCTTGCTGTGCCTGTCCCGCTGCCTCAGCCCCCTCTTCAGCATCGCCTGTGCCTTCTTCTTCCTCACCTGCTACCTGGCGGGCGGCAGGCGCGGGGAGCACGGCGGCGGCACGACCCGCTGGTGGCTGCTGGCGCTTCCCGTGTGCTGCTACTCGGGGGACTTTGTGGCGCTGCAGTGGCTGCTGCCCGCGGAGGGGCACGAAGAGGAGTCCCAGCCCCCCGCCGAGCCGCAGATGGTCCTAGGTAGGCTCCTGACAGTGCTGGGCTCGGTGGCAGCGCTGACCCTGCTGCAGAGCTCCCTGAAGTTGCGCCGGAGCCTCCTCGTTTTGGTCTTCTCCAGCCTGGTGTGGCTGGTGTCGCTCACCAGCCTTCACTCGCTCCCCCCAGCCCTCAGACCGCTGCTTGCCGGTTCGGTCGGGGTGGCAGGCTGCCTCCTGGCGCTTTGTGGCGTGGAGCACGGCATCTTCTCGGCTCAGAGCCGAGGAGTGCACCACCAGCATCATCACCACCCACGGCTCCCCAGCGTGGAGGAAAAAGTGCCTGTGATCAGACCCAGGAGGAGATCTAGCTGCGTATCCTTAGGGGAAACTTCGGCCAGCTACTATGGCAGCTGCAAAATGTTTAGGAGACCCTCGTTGCCTTGCATTTCCAGAGAGCAGGTAGGTGTCTCCGAAACCGGAGGGAGAAACTTTCTGAGGAATGAGCGCCACTCGCTTTTCCTAACTGCTGTATATGTCTGTGCTGGATGTCCGCTGTCAAACTCCTGTTAGAGGAATGGACGAAATAGCGGGTTTCTCAACTCGTTCTGCAGAATCGATATAATCCTTTATGTCTGTATAGAAGCTAAAACATAATAATGTATTTGCTATAGGACAGAAGGCTTGCTCGCTTTTCATAAGATCTTAAATATTAAAAAGTAGTTCTTATTGATTGAAACAAAACCCCAAACCAAACATCTTCAGCTATCAGCTACCTTGTTATTTTGATTGTTTCTTCTCCAAAGCCCACCACCTCCTCCGCTTCTGGCAGACTTTACGAGAGAAAGAAACCATAGCTTTCTAGCTGCTTGGCACTTCCCGCTTTCTATCGACAAAATGATTGCCAAGTGCTAAAGAAATATCAGGTTTTGAGGGATATTATTTATCAAATGTTGGCGTTGTTTGAGTGGCAGCTGTCCTTCTGCCTTGCAGATTACTGTCTCTCGTTTCTCTCTTTCCCTCTCACCCTCTTTTCCTCGCTCCACATAAGTTAACATTAGGTTTGGGTTGATGGGATTTAAGAAACTTCTTTTTACTGAAGAGAGGGCTGTTCAGTAGAGCCTGGAGGGATGCCCGAAACGCTCAGTTTTCTTGAATGGAACTCTGTTGGTTTCTGCCTCCCGGAAAACTTTTCAATGAGTCTTGTTTTTTGTAGCGCAACCCCCCGTTGGTGGGGGGTGGGGAGTTTGTTTTTATTTGGGAACTTGCACGTGAACTGCAGGAACATCGAGTTGTGTTGCCGGTGGAACTGGCCCGAGGCTGCTGCAAGCGGATTATCAGCCCGTTATAGGAGGGAGAATAAGGGGAGTGTATTTAATAAACGTGCAAGTGAACAGTTTCTGGGAAGTGATTGTTGCTGTAGAATCCCCCATCTACTACTGTTGTGGCGGAAATTCATGGGTACTAAATGAAATTTTCTGGTTTTGCTTTGACATGTATTCCCTAATGCACTTCTTGTGATTGACTGTGAAATAGGTCTGAGGAAATACGAGGTGAATCTGAAACGGTGGAGTAGTTTTCGAGCATTTCTTTTCCTGCGCTTGCACAATAGTATAATACAGAGGTAATTGTTTTTGCATAAAAGGTTAAAATGCAAGTATGCTGTAACAGGCTTCAGAAATAACTCATTCAATAAGTTTCAAATTATCTAATGCATGCTATGAAAGAAACATTAAAATATTGTACTAGCAGTTAAGGTATGTAGGGAATATCGTATAATAATTTACTTTCTCTGTTCCCTTCTGGATAGTAAATGCTCTTTTTTTCTGTCACATTTGTCTGCAGTTCAAAAACCTCAGAAAATGTGTTTTCATTAACCTTTCTAGATGATAGAAGATATTTGTTCTTATGCAAGTTACTAAATGCTTCCTTTGATATTTGGCTCACTTCCTAAAGGCATGCGTGTATTTCAAGTTAAGGCATTTATTATTCTTTAAGTAACACTATAAATGTCAACCATAACTAAATACATAGAATTTATTGGCAGTACTTAAATCATACCTGTTCATAATAAAATGTAACTGTTTGGTAGACTTCCAGAATTTAATATCTTTGTTATCACTAGAAGTGAACAGAAACAACAGAGAGATCTGAAGGTCTTTATTTTCCTAATAGTCTATTATGCTTTACAATAAATATTTGTGTTTTATTAAGCACAGTTTAAATGGGATTCATAGATATATGTTCTTTGCAGTATTTTATATGTGATTTTATAAGGATAACACAGGTTAAATCCTCTGATCTGTCTGACTTGGAGAGAGATCAGACATTGCAGAGCTGATAAGACATCAATTGTTTGGGCGGGGGAGAGAAGTAAGCCCATAACATGTGACTTTATTTGAATAAACACTACAAGGTTTTTATATTGCTTCCTTGAAACAGAAGGAATGTATGCACTTAGTGCTTTTCAGAGAGCATTTATTATGTGAATTATCTTTAAGGACTGATTGCATGTTTTGCAGATCTTTATAAAATATTCCAATGATTCTTTTCCAATATTAGTATTTTAAGAGTGAGTTTAATGAGCGTTGTCAGGAAGATCAGTGGAGTACAAGGAATGTCCTGCAGGTCCACCAAGACAGGAATACTTTGATGAATGAGAGCTAAGTTGCTATTGTGATTCTATTAGATGTATTTTGTATGATTGTTTTGAACCTCTTGTATGTAGAGGTTTTCATGAACCTCTGCAAGCAGCGGTACATAAGAACAAAAAAGACAGATGTATCGAATCATAGAATACCAGATTGGAAGGGACCTCAAGGATCGTCTGGTCCAACTTTTCTTGGCAAAAGCACAGTCTAGACAAGATGGCCCAGCACCCTGTCCACCTGAATCTTAAAAGTGTCCAATGTTGGGGAATCCACCACTTCCCTGGGGAGATTACTCCAATACCTGATTGTTCTCATTGTGAAAAACTTTACTCTTGTGTAGATTTTAGTTACTCTTTGAGGAAAATAGGGAGTGCTAGTATTGAGCTTAAGTTTTCAGTTACTTGTTGATTTGAAATTAGGCCCGACTCTCTGTCTAGTTAAATACATGAGAAAATAATTATATTGAGGTGACTGTTTTTTTCATTAATAAGCTCACAAGCCAACAATTCTAAGGGGTCTGTGTGGATGGAGGGTGTGTGTCGGGGGGAACAGGTATGTGCAACCAGTAGTGTGTGCACGCTGGAATTGGATGGAGCTATCACTGTTTTCTGGGGTAGAAGTGGAAAGAGGCCCTGTGAGCACGATCCTATAAATGCTTTCTAATTTGAGCAATCCTTATGACAAATAGATTATTGCTTTCTCTAATTGAACAGGTATGGTAACTATAATGCTGGAAGGTTGATAAAATTAGATTACCTTTATTCTTACCTTTTATATGAGTATCCATGCTTACTTTAGCCACCAAAGTCTACAAATTTATGCTGTGTGTGGCTTTTCTGCAGTACATGTGGCTAGCAGTTTGAGGTGGGAGGAAAGAGTCTTGAATAGATTATATCCTTAAATTTTTATGTGAGTATACTTAAATGCTATTATCAAAATATATAAATACACATAGAAGGAAGCAATATGACTAAAATTAAGGCTAAAAATTATGCAAATGCAATGTCTTTTCTGAACTCTACTATATTAACACTTCTGCTCACAGAAATTCATATGATTTTAGCAGTAAGCAGGCTTTTTGTATTCTTCCTTCAGTATTCATCTTGGACCTAGAAGGGAATTGCTTATTAGCAGTATGACTGCAGTATTGATTGGTATTACAGATTTCATGTAGATGATGTTTTGATTGCATGTATTAATGGGATGCTAATCTGTTAGCTGTACCTACCCTGGCTGGTATCATAGGATTTATCTACATTGACTGTTGCATATTTAGCACTTAATTATTTTTTTTTCTGCATGAAAGCCAAATCAGAATTAGGAATCTAAAAGGTGCTTGTCAGTATTGCAGATCTTGTAAATACTCTATGTCCTGATCCTGAAAAATCTTGTAGTAAAATATTTTTTTTTCTTTAACATGGTGGTGAACATGTATATGAGAGCAAATAACTGTGTGTAGGAACTCATACATAGCAACTTCTCAGAATCCAGAAAGAATATGTGATTTCTAAAATTCATGTTTTTCCTTGAGTAAAGAATAGGCCTTCCTAATTAAATATACAGGATATGTGTCCAAAACAGTCTGCAGACAGAGCTGATACTTTTCCTAGTTACCTGACTAGGTTCAAACATGTAGGAAAGCTGGGATATTTCATGGATAAAGACTGCTTTCATGTTGTGCTCTGCTAATTACAGGAAGAACTGTCTTGTGGTTAGGTTGTTGGATTGACCACCACCTCTCCCCAGTTTCTGTTCCAAGCTATCTCGTACCTTTGATGTATTACCTTAGGAAGATCAGGACTTGATTTCAAGAGTCTAAAATATTTATGTAACTTGAAATTAATGCAGTTCCTTATTTGCTGAGACAATTTATATCTGTGTCTGTTACCCATTTGTGAAACAAATTATACTTTGTCCTTAAGTACTCAGGGTATAAACTTTCTAGTGCAGAAGCTGTCTGTTAATATGTGTTTTACAGTGTCTTAAAATTGTTCAATTCAGATACTGTTTGCAGCCTAGAAACGTGAACCTTTACCTGTTGATTGCAGCCAATAACATAAAAGGTAGCTCTTCTTGCTATGTATTTGACAAACTAGCTCTTTGAAATTTTAAGTTTTCCTCTAATGATTGCAATGACTTACCACAAATGTACCTGCATGTCAAGATATGTTTCTGTTGTTAACAGAATCTTCGTATCTCTTGGGTTTTTATTGTTTGTCTTATGGGGAAAATCAAGGTAGAAATGTGGGTGTGTTGAGCTGTGAATGTAATCAATTTCAATGGGATGCAACTGAGTGTGGGGAATATACAAAGAGAAGGATTACGTGCTGAAAGCAACAGTCTTGGAAAACTGTTTTTGCAACCATGTTTCGGATGAGTAGGATTATATTGGTTTTGTCTGGTCCTCTCTGACCTTGACAAAATGTTTTGCGCTAGATGAAATGTGAAATGAGAAGACTCTTGCTAAGAGTTGCATCCTTTTTTCTTTCTTTCATTTTTTTCTTCTTTTTTTTCCATCCTGAACTTATATTCTTGAATTATTATACCGCAAAGAAAGGATGATTTGAGCATGGTCTGCCCATAGAGACATGTAGAGAGGTCAGAGTTTAAGATGGTATCCTCTGGCAAAGTGACCACCAGGACCATACAGTGGTTCACAGAGAATGGCAAAGAATGCTATTAGGGAGACTGAGTGCAGTTAAGAACTCTGTTAGCTAAGTTTTCCTTAAGCTGTTTTTTAGATATCCAAGACTTGGTGGCAGTTCATGTTCTGGACAGAAAGAGTACACTAAAAGCAGGAAAACATGTCTGTAAGTCATCAGTGTCGCAAAGGGGGTTGACTGTTTCTGCAGGTGTGGTTTCCTGGAAAGGAAACATGAAAGGAGAAAGGAAGGAGATCAAAGACAACTGCTGTGGAAGTGCTGGAGAAATTTGGAGGAAGGTGAGGGTGGCATATTATAGGAGTGACCAGAGCGCCAGTAGGAAAGAAATGGAGGAAGCTGGGAGAGAAAGTTCCAAGAACTGTGTGATTGACTGCGTCAAAGAAAACTAACAGGCTAAATGGGATAAAGTACTAATTTTCAGCTTTGACTAGGAAGACATTTTAAACTTATGAAAGAAAATTGAAGAGATGAGGAACAAAAGGTTTCCAGGAGAGTCTCTAGAATGGCAAAGAGGACAGCCTCCACGCTGTGGTTCGTCAACAGTGTACTTTGTGAGGTTAAATATGAAAGGGAAGAGAATTACAGGAGTCAGGTATATTTTCCTGAGGAAAAGACTCATCTTTTGACACAATGTATGTGTGTGCATGTATGTGCCTGACAGTACCATCCTAATAGTTGAACTTGACCAACTGAACTGATTGAATACTATGGCCTTAGAAGTTTCAAAGATATCAAATTCCAGGAAGTTTTATGAAAAAAGGTGAATGGGAAGTGAAGAGACCCTATCAAATATGCCCTAACACTGGGCAAGTCTGCAGTGTGAGCTGAACTCTAAGAATCCACATTAGAGTATCTCTCATGTCATGAGTAAATACCAGAACTGGGGAGGGCAGGAATTCTGTTAAAGCTTTGACGTTTGATAGGAAACTTATATTTTTAAAAAAGCTTTTTTCCTCCTGTTTTGGTTTTCTGATACCTAAAAATGAAAACTTCATGCAGCCTTACCATCATTCAAACAAATCACTGAACAAAGCCAACTGTAACTATCACATCTGGTGTTCAGAAACTAGTTGCTGAAGATGGAAAAGAGTAAATCTTGTACTTTGTGCAAAGATAAGGATTACAGGCAGGGAATCTGGGAGATGTGGTCTGTTCTATTGTTGATGCAAAAACTTGTGGAGGAAAACAGATGAGAAACTTCTGCCTGCCAAATGAGAAGGGAGGGCAGGCCACAGGAGGCTACAGCCATAGAATATTTTGTTGGAATCTCACCCATTTTTCCAGGACGAAACCATGTGGAGAGAGAGCTGAAAGAATAGTTTAAGATGATAGTAAAGAAGAGTGCAAGGAAACGTTGAATTTCAACATGACTTTTTCAGTGGATGAAAACAATGCTTAGCAAGAAAAACAAGAGGAGTTAGAGACATGTGCGCACCTGCAGGGCTACGACCTTATTGGCATCATGGAGACGTGGTGGGATAGCTCCTATGATTGGAGTGTCCTCCTTTAGGAAGGACAGGCAGGGGAGACGAGGAGGGGGTGTCACCCTCTTTGTCAATGACCAGCTGGAGTGCATGGAGCTCTGCCTGGGGATGGATCAGGAGCAGACCGAGAGCTTGTGGGTCAGGATTAAAGGGAAGGCAGGGACAGGTGACATTACGGTGGGGGTCTGCTACAGGCTACCCGACCAGGAAGACCGAGCGGGTGAGGCCCTCTATAGACACATAGGAGCAGCCTCACGCTCACAAGCCCTGGTCCTCATGGGGGACTTCAACCACCCCGACATCTGTGGGAGGGACAACACGGCAGGGCATAAGCAAGCCGGGAGGTTCCTGGAACGCGTCCGTGATAACTTCCTTCTCCAAGTGGTACAGGAGCCAACGAGGAGAGGTGCTATGCTGGACCTTGTTCTCACCAACAAGGAGGGGCTGGTGGGGAATGTGAAGCTCAAGGGCAGCCTGGGCTGCAGTGCCCACGAAATGGTGGAGTTCAAGATCCTTAGGGCACCGAGGGGGGCGCACAGCAAGCTCAGTACCCTGGACTTCAGGAGAGCAGACTTTGGCCTCTTGAGGGATCTGCTTGGTAGAGTGCCATGGGACAAAGCCCTGGAGGGAAGAGGGGCCCAAGAAAGCTGGGTAATATTCAAGGATGACCTCCTTCAAGCTCAGGAGCGATGCATCCCAACAAAGAGGAAGTCAGGCAAAAATGCCAGGAGGCCTGCATGCATGAACAAGGAGCTCCTGGACAAACTCCAGCACAAAAAGGAAGCCTCCAGAGGGTGGAAGCAAGGACAGGTAGCCTGGGAGGAATACAGAGAAATTGTCCGAGCAGCCAGGGATCAGGTTAGGAAAGCTAAAGCCCTGATAGAATTAAATCTGGCCAGGGACATCAAGGGCAGCAAGAAAAGATTCTATAGGTATGTCAGGGACAAAAGGAAGACGAGGGAAAATGTGGGCCTTCTCCAGAACGAAATGGGAGACCTGCTTACCCGGAACATGGAGA
The DNA here is from genome assembly GCF_965638725.1 of Aptenodytes patagonicus. Classification (NCBI taxonomy): domain Eukaryota; kingdom Metazoa; phylum Chordata; class Aves; order Sphenisciformes; family Spheniscidae; genus Aptenodytes; species Aptenodytes patagonicus. The sequence goes on from NC_134955.1 coordinate 14,429,386, forward strand.
AGGCGGAGGTACTCAATGACTTTTTTGCTTTGGTCTTCACCGGCAAGTGCTGGAGCCTCACTGCCCAAGCCGCAGAAGGCAAAGGCGGGGACTGGGAGAATGAAGAGCCGCCCACTGTGGGAGAACATCAGGTGTGAGACCATCTAAGGCACCTGAAGGTGCACAAGTCCATGGGACCCCATGAGATCCATCCGCAGGTCCTGAAGGAACTGGCGGATGAAGTTGCTAAGCCACTATCCATCGTATTTGAGAAGTCGTGGCAGTCTGGTAAAGTTCCCACTGACTGGAAAAGGGGAAACATAACCCCCATTTTTAAAAAGGGGAAAAAAGGAAGACCCGGGGAACTACAGGCCAGTCAGTCTGACCTCTGTGCCTGGGAAGACCATGGAACAGATCCTCCTGGAAGCTATGCTAAGGCATGTGGAGGACAGGGAGGTGATTTGAGACAACCAGCATGGCTTCACCAAGGGCAAGTCCTGCCTGACTAACCTAGTGGCCACCTATGGTGGAGTGACTGCATCAGTGGACATGGGAAGGGCTACAGATGTCGTCTATCTGGACTTCTGCAAGGCCTTTGACACGGTCCCCCACAACATCCTTCTCTCTGAACTGGAGAGGTATGGATTTGATGGGTGGACTGTCTGGTGGGTGAGGAATTGGCTAGATGGTCCCATCCAGAGGGTAGTGGTCAACGGCTCAATGTCCAGATGGAGGTTGGTGACGAGTGGCGTCCCGCAGGGGTCCGTATTGGGACCAGTACTGTTTAATATCTTTATCAATGACATAGGCAGTGGGATCGAGTGCACCCTCAGCAAGTTTGCAGAGGACTCCAAGCTGAGTGGTGTGGTTGACATGCCAGAGGGATGGGATGCCATCCAGAGGGCCCTGGACAAGCTGGAGAAGTGGGCCCGTGTGAACCTCATGAGATTTAACAAGGCCAAGTGCAAGGTCCTGCACCTGGGTCGGGGCAACCCCCAGTATCAAGACAGGCTGGGGGATGAAGGGATTGAGAGCAGCCCTGCCGAGAAGGACTTGGGGGTACTGGTGGATGAAAAGCTGGACGTGAGCCAGCAATGTGCGCTCGCAGCCCAGAAGGCCAGTCGTATCCTGGGCTGCATCAAAAGCAGCGTGGCCAGCAGGTCGAGGGAGGGGATTCTGCCCCTCTCCTCTGCTCTGGTGAGACCCCACCTGGAGTACTGTGTCCAGCTCTGGAGCCCTCAGCATAAGAAAGACATGGACCTGTTGGAGCGGGTCCAGAGGAGGGCCACGAAAATGGTCAGGGGGCTGGAACACCTCTCCTGTGAAGAAAGGCTGAGAGAGTTGGGGTTGTTCAGCCTAGAGAAGAGAAGGCTCTGGGGAGACCTTATTGCAGCCTATCAGTACTTAAAGGGGGCTTATAAAAAGATGCCAGCAAACTTTTTAGCAGGGCCTGTTGTGACAGGACAAGGGGGAATGGCTTTCAACTAAAGGGGGGTAGATTTAGACTAGGTATAAGGAAGAAATGTTTTACGCTGAGGGTGGTGAAACACTGGAAGAGGTTGCCCAGAGAGGTGGTGGATGCCCCATCCCTGGAAACATTCAAGGTCAGGTTGGACGGGGCTCTGAGCAACCTGCTGTAGTTGAAGATGTCCCTGCTTATTGCAGGGGGGTTGGACTAGATGGCCTTTAGAGGTCCCTTCCAACCCAAACTATTCTATGATTCTAAGATGGAATGACACAACAGAATACATTGTAATGAGAAAAAAAAAAAAAAAAGCGGGGGGGGGGACGACACTTTTCTGCAACTCAATAGCAGGAATGAAAATTTAAGGTAAAAGTGCCCTGACCAATCCAAGCCCTCAGACTGTGTAATATACGAGTGAATGTTAGTGAAGTATAAAAAGGATCAATAACTTCAAGGATCCAGTGGAAATAAGAGAGTACTACAGCCTTCCAAACAGACAGGAACCACAGATGCTAATTTATTAGAGTTCACAGGGTAACAAGTAAACTGACAGATGATGGTATTTGGGAAGGGGAAGTGTGACAGAAACAGATCGGAGAGATCTGTCCTTTAGGAAGACCGGTTAAATGAATGGCCTTATAGGTGAGTGTGACAAAATGAAGTGTTCTAGGAACTACAGACAGCATAACAATGAATGATTGCTGAAATAAAATTATAGTTTCCAGAGCAGTTTTATATTTGAAAATAGATCATACAGTTTTGGGAAAGGACGTAATTCATATAAATATAGGCAGCTGGTGACCAGGAGTAAGTTTTGATGTGTTGGGCCATCCCTACTTTTTCATAGCTTTTATATGTAGCATGTTCCTTTGAAACAAGTGCAGATTTACTGGGAGAGGGACAGAATAGGGCACAGATATCCAAGTAATTTTTTTTTATATCCCTTTATTTGTTTGATAGTTCAATATTTATGAAAACCAGTACTACTATGCGGAACATTCTTAAGTACCAGTGCTAACCTCACTTTGTACAGGAGGTGTGGAAAAAGCTGACATATTTCCAATTAAGTGACTGAATGGTAATACTGACAAGTTTTGTTACCCAGTACTGAGTTGCCAGCCCTAACATTCCTTTATGCAAAGCCAAATACCTTCACTAAATTAAAGGCATATTTGCAGCAAATGTTCCGCTTGTTCATTTGATAAATGAAATTTTGTTTCCTGGAATGTTAAAATGATCTTTTTCCTATATAATTTACTATTTTTAAGCTATTCAAGATATCATAGAAAATGTACCATGTGAAGCTGTATTTGGGTGCTTTGGATTTGGTTTTGAGGGATCTTTCCTCTTTTATGAGGAACATTCCAGGCTTTTTGGTATGAATTAGCAATATAGGTACATTGGTTTAGCTATATCCATGCTGGTAATAGTAATTGAGAAATAGATGCGGGGTTTAATTGGGGTGAGTACTTTCAGCATGCCCAAAACAGCCGGTGCTGCTCCCCAGCCCCAGAGGAACTGTACCACTGTTAGATGGTGATACAGCAAGCCTGTGTCACACCTGCCTGTTTATATCTATTGTCAGTACAGTTTTATCAGCAAAGTTCATCATATAGAATAAACTCTTCTGAAAGTGTGTGAAACTTAAGGTTTGCAGAGGGAGGTCTTATCAGTTTTATTTTAATAACAGCTTAACTATGACTCCCTGCATAGGCACTATGGTATTAGAGTGTCTCTTTTAACCTTCATTATGGGTCGTGTTACATTTTCTCTTTGATTAGGTTAACCCCTTTTAACAGGATAGGAGCTAAACTAAAGGCTAAAAAAGGCATTCTTATACTAGGCTCACTGTCCGCATCTTTAGCATGATTTTTGTTCCAATGTGACCTAACATTAAAGGCCTGTGTTTATGTTTAGGGTCTCTTTATTTTTCTTAGAGTCGGTTTAATATTACAGATTCAATCATAACTTACTTTCCGAGGTTTTCTAGTTTGTTTTTTTTTTTTTTTTTTTTCCTCCTAAGCACTGTTGTGTGATACCTGTTTGCCACTTCAGGAATGTAGTTTTGTTCCTTCTGTCTGGTAGATTCTTCTAAAAGAATTCTAAATTTCTGGGTACTCTAAGTTACTAATATAGGATAAGAAGTACAGGGGTTTTTTTAAGAACAGGTATCAGTGAATTTTTCTAGTACTTTTGGCTCTCCAGAACAGTTTCTATCCTTTCACATGAATTGCTGATATACCTACTGTTTTTCAACATTTGATGATTGATCAACACTAATCCTCGGATATCATAATCTTCTGTGTGAGAGATATACGGTGGCCAAGGAACCTTACAGTGTGTATGCTTTACAGAAGTGGATGGCCTCTTGGCTGGGCTTGTAACTTTGGAAGGGATAGATATGAACAGATTTTTTTGTGAGCTTTCTCTGAGGCAGGGATTGATCTCTGTATTTATAGGACATCATTAGTAGTTAATAAAATTCAGTTACATGCATGTAGTTTAATGATACCAACTTTAAAAAGAAAGGAATGTATTTGAGAGAAGTCTTAAGTGATTATTGTCTTGATTAATGTCCACATTAGCCTTCATTTCATTTGGTTTGCCACCTAGACTATGTTATGTGTAAATGCACTCACAGGCTCTTTGATACCTGCTCTTGCAATTCCATAGTATCCTACACATTCTCACACCCTTAGAATTATCTGCGTTACATAGTATGAAATTGAATTTCAGTTAATTTAAACTGCATTTTTGTAGATACAAGCAGTTATGGTCTTATGTGTGGGTAGTAGGGGAGGGTAATTTGTGTTGAAACCTGAAGGTGTGATTAGCAGACTGAAAAAGTTTAGATCCTGCTGTGCCTGTGAAATGCTATCTGCTCTGGCATTGCCCTGAAGGAATTGGCTCAGACTGGAAGAAGTAAAAGCACACTAGCACAGTTTTCCTCTTGACTAGCTGGATCTGTGAGAAGCGGGCTTTATTTTGCTCAGGGAAAGATGAATGTTGATCTGGGTTATACTGTTTCCATTGAGATTGTCCATACAAAAGTGCACTGAAACACAGATGTACCTGCTGTGTACTGCTGCTGATAGACTGGGGTAAACACACACATACATTAGTGATGACAGGGGCTTGGTTCTGCCTAACGTGTTAGTATAGGAGACAGCAGTATGTTTCATATGTTAACTAGAAAACACAAACAAGCTTGTGTTGTCCACCCTGTATGTGTCCTTTTTCTGTCCTTGTTTCAACTAACTGCATTTTTGGGGCAGCATAGTATCCATTTGCGGATCACTGAAGCATGGTTACAAAGCAAATTTCAAATGAAACTTGCAATGAGAGAATTTCAATTGATTATGCACACAGGTGTTTAACCAGGCATCTTCTAGTCTTTTTTTTTTTTTAAATAGTAAAAAGCTGAGGGATGTTAAGTAGGATCTTTCCAATGATTAAAGAAATGTAGTATGTCTATCTGAAGTTAAATCACACTCTAAAATGAGTGATTACCATGATGTAAATAACAGCTTTGTGCTGTTACGGCAAAGCACAGTTGAAAGTATTTTGATTACAAGTATCTGTTAACTTATTTTTATGTAGTTATAGAAAAGCATTAATTAGAATCTGTGTCAGAGTTTCTTGCTACTTTTTATTCACCATAGCAGAATGTTTCCATGCCATGGTAATATTGAAAATCTATTTTTTCTTTATATTTAGAGTTTCTGGTTGAACAAGTTTGATTAAGAAAGAAGAGTTTGGAACAGCTTTTGTGTTAATGACCAGTCTTTTTTGTCATTGCTTTTAATTCATTTATTTTTAATAACTGGCAGCCTGTTTGTTAGATGACAAAGAATTTTTAAAGAAGCTCGAAAATAATAGGTTTGCCAGTGATTTTCTATGATGTCAGGATGAAGATGATAAAACGGGAGTAGATGAGCAGAGGCAGATGCTGGCTATTGCTTTTAAGGGTGACCTGTTTTCAAACCCTCTGAGACAATGCAGATGTCTCTGATATGATGGTCAGAATGTTCTGAAGAAGAAAATAGTACTTCAGTCTGTGTGTGAAGGATAACAATTTTTTATGAAGAGTAAAAATCAAAACTAGTTAGATGATCCCAAACTTCAAACACTCTTGTTACAACTGAGTAAAACTCTGTGCTTACATATGAAATTTGCGTAACCCATTATTAAGATCCTTAAGGATAAAATTTCAGGACAAATTCATTTAGAAACTGATGTTGTATCTGTAAATATGAAATTGATATCTTGTTCAGGAAAGTATCTTACACCTTTAGAAAAGATTCAAACTGTGTTTCATATAATAAAGAGATGCCATTTCAGGATTAACTGCAAAAGTCAATACAGCTTTAATAATGGGCCTATAAAGGTATGTAGTTAGTCTTATGTCATTTTTCTTGTATGAGACCAGTTGTTGTTAAAATCTCATTGCTAAAGATTTGTAAGTCTTCTATACTTGCCTTAACACTTATTCTAGTAGGAAGCTCCCTAGAGTCAGCAGAGCACTTAAGCTTTCAAGTGGAAAAGAACATGTGTTTTACAGTGTTTAAGGATTGAGATTATAGTCCTTACTTGTTTAAAAATTCACAGGGTTTAATGTAATTTATAACTTTAGCTCTCTAGTAGCAAGTGTTAACAACCTCAAATGAATACATTCTTAAAGCTATGTTCCTTTCACCTGTCTGGTGATGGACAGGATTGGTGTGCCTTTAGAAGGCACGTCTTTATTTTTAATTATTTAGGACTTGAAAGTACAAGAAAAATAACTTCCCAGGAGATTAATGTTCAATAGTAAATTGCTTACTTGCTTGTCTTGTCTTTTTTGAAATGTCATTTTTCTTTCTCTTTCCCTGTCCTTATCTGTTAATTTTACAGTAATTTTAACACCGCTCCCTACCAGTGTGTTCTTTCTCTTTCTACATGTTACAAGATCACTAATGTAATTTGGTCCAAAATTACAGGTAACTTTCAGCAAAGACATAAAAATGTTCTGACTGAAAACATTTTACTTTTTTAGAAACCTAGCAATCAAATTATGGTTTAAAAAAACGTGTAGAACATTTGGTAACATATAACTTATAAAATAGAAGAATTAAATATTTCTTTGCATTTACAGAATAAAAATGTTTCTGGAATCCCTTACTTCAGTACCATGTAAATGTCCATTATTGAAAAATGATACATAAGTAGACTGTGTTTGAAAAGGCGCATACATTTATTTTTGACATCCTGATACAGACCTTATCTTTACCTTGATATTATACAATATTGTAAAGTTCTTTGTTTTTTCATTTTGTTCTTTTAATTCTGCAAGTTAGATGCAAGGTGCTTACTCACCTGCTTCATTCTCTGTAAGCATAACTGCAAATTTATTTGTAAGATCTGAGCTCTTACATATGTAGGCTTTTACAGTTAGGAACTTACTCTTCGCTGCCCAAAGGGAATCTGTATGTCTTCGGTAGTTTCAAAGCTGAAAACAATCCTCTGTTTATTTCCTGGATAGAGGAGATGAAAGTTTTCTAGGTTGTTTTTTGGGGGGTTTTACTGGAGAAGACTAAGCCTTTAGCCATCTTGTTTATGTTTTGCCTAACTCTCTCCTATTGTAAGCAAGTGAGGAGGGAGAAATAGGAGTAGTATTGGCTAAAGTGCTGTAGTTGTAGCAAGAGTAGCTGGCTGACTAATGATAATAGGGAATGAACCGTGCCTCAAAAAAAAAAATACTGAACATCTTACTCCCTTGACTTCTCCTCCATTCAAAATGGAGGGAAAGAATTAGAAGATATGTATTTGTCAGTGTACCTTCCTGTAATGTTTGAAAGCTATAAGAAAGCTTTGCCTGATCTTTATAATACTGATGTTCATATACAAATTTAATTGAGGTATTTCATTCTGATTACAGCTTGGGTTGTAACAGGGTCAGTAGGAGCAGAAGAATATTTTCTGTCCTGATGTCTTGAGCTTTATTTGTCTCCACAGGGCAAGAAAATTTAACTGGACTTTTGCAGAACTTTTTTTTTTTCCTTCCAATTTCTGAGTAGTACTTTGGCTCAGCATGTCTGTTAGATTCCCAGCTGTGTCCCAGGTCTGTCTGTTTCTTCCCATCAGCTCTGCTTCACTTTTTGAGATATTCTGCAGTGGTACCTCTGCAGATTTCAGGAAAAGGGGTAAGCCAAGAAAAGCCAGAGTCCAAAAGAATGAGTTCCCTGCATCTGTCTTGTCACGAGCATCATTTGGGAGGTTATCTAGCTTGGTGGACAGAGCTGTATTTTTTGTCTCGTGCCCCAGTCAGAGTATAGCAGGAGACAGAGCTGGAGAAAAACTGCGTATCGTGATGGTGGATTCCGTAGTTGGTGGATTGTTATAAGGCAGAGAACAATTCTGAGTATTGCAAAAGTACTAAATCGTTAGTATTTGGATAGACTTCCAAGCTTTATAGAGGCTAACCTTCTATGCAAAATGGTCTTGTTATATATCAAGTATATAACCAAAATGGTTAAGTCATTTGGTGCCTATGTTCATATTTAGATATAAGTATTTTTTAGTGCCCTCTGACAGAACTTGTATGTGGATGTTCCTCCGCTTGGTTCTAATCCAGGCATCTAAAAACTCATTTTATCAAAGATGTCCTCAGCAACCATTTTATGTTTTAGTTTTGGAGAACCTGTCTGAACCTTGAATCTCATAACCTAAAGCCGTCATGTGGCTTATAATTTTTCTCAGGGCTCCCAGATCCATTGTTGTATAGAGTTGGAGGGGGAATCTTTTGTATCCCAGCATTACCCTGCAACAGTAGTCTTGCTAGTCTGTGCTGGTTTGCTTCCCTCCCCGACAGGGATATTCAGGTTCTTCAACATGCCCTGTGTCATCACAGGTTTTCTGCCTATCATTGCCTCTTCATCCCTGAAACTTCTTGATCTCTTTCTGGAATTTCCATAATCACATACCAGACTACTTCCTTTATTTTTTTCTGAGCTGGCTTTCTATTCAATTGAGGAAAATTGTCTATTGGTGAAGAAAACCTTTCTTTTTTCTTTTGCCTTCCTACCTACTACGTGGGTACTGCAACAGCAGAACGAAGAGGAATGCAGGTGTATGGGAAGAAACTAACAAATGACGTAGAGGAAAACTATACTAACAGAGTAGAAAAGCCTGCTGACGGAAACATCCGCATTTAGAGAAAAACATCACTGAGATGCTAACAAGTAGTTAATTGCTGACTAAGCCAGAGCATTGATCATATTGTGTAAACACGGTAGCCCTTTTTTTGTTTCTTATTTTCTAGATAAGTATAGTTGCCAGTGCATACATGCATGGTGTTCTTCGGAGTTTTATTTCAGGCCGCTTGTTTGTCTGTACCCCTGGGCTTCTTGGCCTAACACTTCGTATTTTGTGTTTTGGAAAATGGATAAGTTATGATACTAGATTTGAGCAAGAAGGCCTCCCAAGAAACTGGAGAATCCATGATGTATTTGAAAGAATGAGACTTCCAGTTACTGGAAAACCAGGACTGGTTTAGGTCTCCTATCAAGTTAGCAGTTCTAACTTGATATGAACCTGGACTCCTGAGTGAGTAAGCTTTTGTGAAAGAAATAGTGAAAAGTCCCTAATGTCACCTCCTCCCTGCACCTTCACATTTTCGATACCTAGTTCTCTTTTAGTGGTCAGGAAGCTGCTGTGACAGGTTGCTCTTGCTGGCTGTCATCTGTCTATTTCAGAATGCTTGAGGGGATTTCCCACTTAAAATTGCACTGGGTTGATCAGTCAGTGAAGGTGGGAGACTTTTTTTCAGCAATAAATTTCATATGCATTTTGCCTTGGTGAAGCATTGCCCAGAATTTTTAACCAAAAAATATTACTTTTATCTTGCCTTTTTGCTTTCTTTGTGACCCACAACTATTCCATAGTACAGAAAACCAGTTATATTTTACACCGGATAAGCACCAATGTCAGCGCATAAAAGCTCTGTGTTGGAAATAGTTTGTTTCATGTTTATTCATGTCCTGAAATGACCAAATTCACATTTAAAAAATAAACCCTAAAATTAGCCAAAATGTTTTGTGCAATATCTTGTCAGAAAGTCTAACTTTTGCATTTTTTTGAATTTTTTTTCTCTAGAATCTGCAGTTCCCCTGAAAGATAGCTCACTGATGAGATCCATGCTCTCTATGTTTCCTTAGATCAAAATGTGATTTTTGTTTTCCTTGGTGTATACAGCAACTGTTTTGTGATACATTTTTAAAACATGCTTCCTACTTATATATGAATGCACATCTATTTGAAGTGAATGAGTAGTTTGATAAGCCTCTTGATGTTTGTATCTAATTTACTTTGGCTATAGTATAAAATCAGGAAAATTCTGGAACTATAAAGTTAAAATCAGAGATACAGATAATTTGATGTTTTATGTAAAGTCTGCAGGTGACAGTTTTTTTTAAAGTTGATTTGTGGCAGAAACTTTCAGTAGTGCAAATGCAAATTAAAAGATGTTACTTTTTTGTATTTTAAATGATGTTTTTCTCATGTTTTCCTTCTCAATTAAGAAAATGCAGTGTAGACAGCTACTGCAAAGGTGTGAGAAAATTAAAAATGCATGCACAAAACATCACTGTAAAAGTTAATTTATCGGTATGATAGGTAATTGTAAAGATGTTAGTCAAGGGTTAAGCTCTGTGTTTCGCTGGCTGCTGAGTGAAACAGGATGCAGTGACTACATTGTCAGACTGCTGGTGTGAGTGCAAACAGATGAGGAAATGCTGGATCAGGCACTTCAGCAACTTGGGCTGTTACCTAGGAAACCGCTTGCGTCATACTTGCCAGCAATTAGCTTACAGTTCTTTTATTTTTGATAGTGTTGCAAGCTGAACTCGACTGTTACAAAGGAAAAGACTGGCTTAATCTCAAACTGTTCAGTTGTGACTGCGGCTGTGGCACTCATCAGAATTTGCAAAGTGCTACTTCGGATAAATTGGAAAATTATTTAAACTCTCCAGCCTACTACGCCAAAGAACATGGTAGTTGTGCTTGATTCTGAGAGATGTGCAATTAAATTTTTGTGATCTGTATGAAAATTATCTCCCCTAGTTACCAAAATTAAGTACTATGCAAGTTTCACCAGTGTTTTGGTATCACCACCTTTTCTAGCAATTATACTGAAGTATTCTTGTGTGTTACATATTAAAACATAGTTTTCAAAATCAACGTTACTTGAGGTTTAACCTCTAAAGCAAGGGATTCTTTTTCTAAATACTTTTTTCCCATGTTGATTAAAATTCAGTAACTTCCAGTGGTTACCTAGCCACTAATATAAACTAGTTAGTGTTGAAAGCAGTGTGTGTTTTATCTCAGAAAATCATCCTGTCTTCTGCATTTCACTTAAAAACTGTAAACAAATTCACAGTAACTGATTTAATATTGATATATGTTGTTAGTATGGGTATTGCCTTATGGCTAGCTATGGCTACTTATTTTTTTAGGGAAAAGTCATGCAGTGACCAACAGGTTAAACCAAGAGTGTTTATCACTGTGTTTTTACTTGGTTTTTTTGGTTACATAGGCAAACCCACAAATAAACTTAGATTTTAACAAACTAGTATTATAGTACATAGTTAAAGGCTAAACTTGTTAAAATGTCGAGGTTAATACAGAATACTCTTGTGTTCCTGTGTTTGTGTGAAGCTTAAAAAGTTGATATATTTTAAGTGTTTGAATACTAGGATTTTCAAATTATTTTGGAAGAATTCTTCCATGTAAAACCCCTGCATTTTCTTCCTTGTTAAAAGAATAACTTTGACAGATCGTCAGTTAGAGCTGTGTTAGTGTCTGAAGTCTATATGCAAAGCTCTTGGGGTGAAAAAAACCAACAACCCATGAAACCTCCCTAACCCCCCCAAAAAACACCCCAAACAAAAACCCCCACCCAACAAAAAAAAAAAAACCAACCTCCAAACCCAACTCTTCCCCCCACCCCACCCCGAACCCTTGAATACAAGGCTTAGAAAGATTGAGTATCTCTGTTTCTGCACATTTATGATAGATTAACTTGGCTTTAAGAGTCTAGCAGCCCATATTTTTAGGGCATTTTTCACACTGTAGGCCAGTGTCATCTGTGGTTAGCTGGTCACTGGGGTTGCATTCCAAACAGTGATCACTGCCTACCTGGCCTGGGATCTTCGTATGGGATTCTCTTCTATTTCATTTTATTTAAAAAAAGAGAAAAGATTTTGTGGGTGGGTGGAGGTCACTAAAGCACTAGGATGCCATTCTAACGGAAGAGCAACTGTTTTTGCTGCTAGTTCAAAATTGTTTAACTGACTTGTCCAACTTCACTAACACATGTTGTTGCATGTGGCCACTGCTTGGTATGTGCTTTATTTGTTATCTATTCATATTAGCTCAATTGCAAGTTACAAAGTTTTACCATTGAAGTCAATAAGTATTGGGATTTAAATCTGTATGATTAATAAACAGCTAATGTAGATGTTAACAAAACACGATCTGGAAATCACAATTTTGAATTGTGAATTTTGTCCTTAATATTCTTTATCCCTTCAATTTCGGACAGTAAAATGGAGGTTATGATGTCGTCATATCACCGCTGGGTTCCATAGGTGTATGTCCAGTAACTTTGCTGTTTATTTAGGGCAGTGCCTGCAAGTTATGCAATACATCAAACATATTGAATATTTTGTTTTATCCTCATTTAGTATTTTAGCCGTGTAAGCCATGTCAGTCTTCCTTCAATGAAGGAGATGGGAGTTACGTGATCACATACTTATTTTTCTGCATAACTTTTAATTATCTGAATTTAATCTTCATTCTGGCACTTGTTAGCTATTTTCAAAGTGCTTTTATGAGCTGACAACATTCAGTTGTTGTTTCCTGAATGTCATATTCTCAGCCAGACTGTTTGCTATACATGCATGTTTCAAAAGATAAGTCTATAATAACAGATGTAACTGCAGCTTAGTAGGACACTACTTGGCTATTTAATCTTTCAGGCATTAGAGTAAGGGACTGCATTTTTACAACAAAGTGAAGTTTTGTACGATTCCTGGGGAAACATTTGGTTTACACCTGTTGTAGTCTCCTGACTTTGTAAGTCAACTTGTCTAATACTGTATGTTCTGTAATTTTTAGAACCAGTCAGATAGGCGGGTGCTATGAAAGAGGAAGGGGATTAAGGTCTCTTCCATCTTCTTCTGATTGTGATTTTTACTGAGGAAAATAAATCAGTAAAATGTTCTTTGCAACTCTTATGCTATGAAGTATTTTATAGAAAATTCCACTGAAAACATCAAGAAAGTGATTGACAGGCCATTGTTTCTTTATGTATGTAGCTAAAATGGCCAGCAGTCAGACCACCTTGCATGGATAGTTTTGTGCATCAGGAATGTTTTCATACTTTTCTGAGCAACACAAAGGGTTTTTTTTCTTTGTTTTGTTTTCTTATTATATGGTTATGTTCCTAAATGATCATTAGAATCGCCTAAGATGGGCAGGCTTTTTAAAATAATATTATTATTCCCATGGTCAAATTTGAATAACTTTCTTCCAGGTCTTTTTGTTTTCAAACCATCTTTGCCAGTAATGTGTTTTTTTTCTTACAGGTACTCATTAAGATCAATAGAGGAAATGATGTAGACTTACTTCTGTTCACCAGCTCCTCTTTCCTGATACTAAAATCTCCCTCTTCCCTCTGAATAGGACATCACAGCTTCAGCCTGCAGTAAACCTGTCATTGGGCTGCTTTCTTTGTTTTGGATTTTCAGAGGATAAAAGCTAGGGGGAATTACAGAGGGGCATGCCTTAGCCATCCCTAAATTTTCATGGCGTGTCACAAGTTTTCCTTTACTATTTTGTGATTGTCACCGTTTATTTATTGTCTGTGTCCAAGTAAGTAACTTGTTTCCAGTTTCTTCACTGTCAGGCTTTCTCTCAATGTGTTTGGTATCCACATAGAATTTGAGTCCTTAACTAATCAGTAGAATGTAACAGATCCCTAAAATCCTGTGGAATAGAGAGCTTGTTTCTCCTTTTCATTGCCTTAGATAACAGTTGCAGGTGATTTTTCTCAGTCTTCATATCCCACTACAGTTTTCTTCTGGGATAGTAATTTTATAAACACTTCTGACTTAAAATGTTGTCCTCTGTGGACTGCAGCTATTTAGAGGAAATGTTTTTGCTAAGATGCACATTGGAGGCCGAGACTTCAATGGCTTTTAAGGTCAAGTGATATAGAGATATCAGTAACTTTTCTGTGCCTCCCTCTTTTTTGTTCTCTTTCTTTTTCTTTTTTTTTTTTTTTAATTTTGGAATGCTGAACTCTTTTATTCGTCTCTGATATCTTCTATTATTTTTTTCCCCAGCCTTCCTCATTGTTCCTTCACATTTTGGTGGTTTTTGGTTGTGGGTTTTTTTTTCCCCCCTCTTTTTTTGCTGATAATATCATCAGCAGAACTAGCTAAAATGTGTGGTGCAACAGCAGCTTTTGTTGGCCGAGAGGTACAATTGCAGTGCAAGTCTTGATTAAAATTTTGAGTTCTGGGGTCAGAGCATGATAATTTTCTGATGTTAAGAACTATGTCCAATTTAGAATAATTTTTATGTAGTTGCAAAAAAGCTTTTTTTTTTTTTTTTTTTTTTTTACCTTTGGACATATCCTTTCTAATCTGAACACCTCTACCCAAGTGTTCCCATTCCCTGAATGCTTTGTGGCGCTTCCGCTGAAAGGAGTGGTCCTTCCCAGCACTGTCTGCTTATTCCTGCCCTGGCACCATCCCCCTCTGTGCTGACACAAGCATTCATGAGACTACACAGTGAACTAAACTGGGGGACTCATCCATGTTAAAACTAATCGGGTTTTTTTGTAGTTCCTTGCCACGTGTCTGCATGAAGGCTATTGCTGCGTAAGAGAGGGAGTGACACAGGGATGGGAATGAGCAGCTGAGGAAGGGCAGGACTGCTCCTTTATTGTGGCAATGCCAAGTTGTGCTGATTTAAGAGAACTAATGGCACTGCAGTGTGAAGAATGGATGTGTTAGAACTTCCCAATAAGTCAATCAAAATAGCATCCCCTCACACCCAAAAGCCTCTATATTTTTTCTATGTCTTGAGTGAACTGTATATTCTGCATTTGTCTACTTGAAGTAAAAGGAACAGAATGCTTCAACATTGGATAGCTGAAATATGGCAAACAGGTACTTAAAATGTAAGGTATTAAGGAATTGCAGTCAGGTGTGGTACCATGCTTGCAACATATAACATTATACACAAAGTTTTCACAAAGACCTTGAATGGAAACGTGCAATTTAGATATCTGTTAGACTTGTACAGTAAATGGGGCAGAGGGTTCTTTTGAAAAACAATTTAAGATTGTGTGGTAACAGACAGAATCATACTGCACTCATGTGAGAACAGAATGAACTGGTAAAGGACACATGTGAATCAGATTCTTCCTGAGTATTTGGCACTCATTTAAAACTGCTTTAATACTGTTGTATTTATGTGAAAATTCTTCAGTATTTTCAGAGTGAAGTAAAATGAAAACATTATAAAACTCTAACAACACTTTTGTGGGTCGCCTTATGAATCTTGGACTCTCATCAATCCATCATGCTTCCATCTACAGGACTAAATATGTAATATGGTGGTGGAGAAAAGCTATTACCTTAGAATGTAGATGTGGAAGTCCTCTCATGCTGAGTCAGGAAGTATGTCTGTCCGTCTTTGATGCTTCTAGGTATTTTGATGCTTTTTCTGCCCACTTTTGTGGGTACATGAAGTTTCTGATAAAGTGAGTTGCTACAGTAAGGATGCTTCCATCCAGCTCTTTGCGGTAACCCTCCTTGGCTCTCAATTTTCATGTTGCCAAAAATTCACATATGAGACAGCAAGAAAAAGGAAAATGTGATCAAGATGATAGTTTCTTATTAATAGTTCAAGCCCAGACTTAACTCATGGGACAAATAGGTCCCATGACTGTTCCTGCCAGCTTCAGGGTTCTATCAGGTTTACAATTTTCTATAATATGAAATTGTGCAATCTAATCATGTATCACTCCTTTCGTAATAACTCCTAGTCTGTGGTATGCTCATTTTAATAGAGGTGTTTGCTTATATGTTCTGTCCATCATCCCAGTAGAATCACCAGTGTAAAAGGCTTTAGCCACAATGATCATTTTTTGCAGAAGGGGATGGGAGTGGAGAAATGGAAGCAGATGCACCACATGTCTCATTTCAGCTTTTGAATAAATTCATCTGTACACACAAATGACTTTAGGCATCTGTTTTTGTTGTGAACTTTTTGAGTTTTCTTCTACTGTATGCTGGAGGTTTCTGATCAAAGAGAAAATCTTGTAAAAACACCTGCAGTCCTGCTGCTTTGAGTTGTTAGCTCAACCCCTTTATGAAATCTGAAATATTAGATCTTGCATTGTGCAACTAATAATGCTTTCCTAATACAAGGACAGTTTCTCATCACCTAATTAGTTGTGTGTTTTTTTGTTTTTTTTTTAATAATGTTCAGGAAGATAAAGCAGAAATTTACCCTTGATTAAGTTTACATTTTTTAAACCAAAGCATTAACAAAGTGTTGATTATGTAGATGCTTGACAAAGATTAAACACAAACCCAGGAGAAGTGAGAGGGAAGTGAAAGGAATGATAAACTGGAGAGAGAACTTTAATCACATAAAGAAGAAACAAGACTATAGAAGCATAAAGTTTGAAAGTAAAGCCTGATGTCAAGCTGAATTTGCTTGATGATGTTTTTGATCTTCCATACCAATTATTACTAGCCAGAAGATGGAGTTAGAACACTGTTTTTTGATTATGTCAAAATAAGGATTTAGCAATTCTTAAGGCTTTATCTATTTGCTACTGATTGTACAAGATAATCTGTTCTAGACAATGCTGTGTGGAGTATAAAGCATGTGCAGGGTCCTCTCTCACTGGAATTCCCAGAATACGGTCTGTAAGATCTTTAAGTATGGCGAGTTGGCAGAAATATACTGAAGAGCCAAAACAGTACAAAGACTTTTCAACTGAAAACACTATTAGAAATATATTGTAAGAAACAGTTGAGGGGAATTATTCATTGACTGAGACAGTTTGGCAAGCACTTTTGAAGAGTGTAAGAGTGGCCCTTAGCAGTCATCCACTATAATAACTGCAAAAAGGTATAATGACCCTACAACATTTCAAGAAAAGGGGTAATGTGCCTACTGTGTGTGATGGCTTTAAAACAGCTATATCTAATGCTGCTAACAGTACAGCTGAGGCAATTTGCAGCATACTGTGAAACCTACTCAGGAAATTGGGTGAACATGGGTGGATATTTTGTGTTGAATTCCATTCTGCCATTAATCTTTTTGATTAATTGAACATTTGGAAAAGTAGCCCACAAGGCTTAAATATTTTGCCAGAACTCCTTGTTGTGGCTGATGAACTGTCAAAAGTTGAATGTTCTGTGAAATTTAGCCAATGTTTTCTGTAAATGGTCAATGCCGACAGGGATATAACCCAAGGCCAGACTAGGCAATTCTAATCCGATTTCCCTGCCTTATTTTCTATGCCACGCTATCTGGGGACCTGCAGTCAAAAACTTATCTTTCTTATATGTTAAAGGCTTTGTTCTCAATGCAAATATACTGTGTGCTGACTTAATTAATTAATTAGCTTGGTTACAGTCCTGTATGGTTGAGGAAAATTAAAGATTACCCTTTTATCTATTGGACCGAAACATGCATCAAACAGAAGCAATTTCAGAATTTCTTAAGTGTTCGATTGTATTGGTATTTAATATAGCTTGATCCACAGTAAGATTACAGATTTTGTTGCTATGTTAAAATGCTAAAAAAGGTGTAATGCATTTGTATTTATTAGATTTCATTATATAAAATAGAGGTTTATTCTCTCTTTTCTTGAAACACTTATAAAGCAAAGGATTCTCAGTTTGCCAAAATGCTTAAAGATAGTACTTTTGGAAGATAATATTTTGTCAGAAAATTTCAACAAAGTATTCAAAATGTTTCAAATTTTCAATATGAAAATTAGGAATATTGAGATTATCATGAATACTGTTTAGTGAACTGATATGGATTTTGTTGTTGTTGTTGTTCATCCCATAACTGCTTGTAAGTGCTTTGTGTAGCTTTATTGTTTTTATTTGATTGAAGGATTGCTGTATTCTGCTGTGCTGGTTACTTAGTAATGATTGTTAGAACATTTACTTCAGAGTTTAAAAAAAATAAGAAAAAACAAATCCATGTACCCCAAAATTCTAAAATTTTATAAAAAGAAAAAAGAAGTAGAATGCCTAATGTTCACAAAACATATGTTTTTCCCACCCCATTTTCAGATCTGTGTATTTAATGACTGACTTGTTATGATGTGTCTAAATACTGTAAAACATCCTGTATGTTCACACGGAAATCTCATAACTTCAAAGCAGCTACACAACTTTTTTATATTAGCAAAATTGTTCATGTCAAAAATATCATCAAAAAACTTTGAAATTAAATTGTGGCTTTTGCATTTTGACATTTAAAACGTTGCTTAGTATTCTGACTAGTTTCATAACCTATAAGTACTGTACAATATGCTTTTGTTTAAGCAGTTGTAGTCATTTTTAGTAACCATTTATACACACTGAGAAACTGCTTTTTCTAGTTTGCAAAGCAGTAGCTCATTTTCTGTGTCCCAAGGCAATTAATTAAAACTGTTTAAGTGTGATAGTGAGAGTTAACATTGTTTAAACATAATAGCGTGAGTCAGTCTTACGGTGTTTGTAATAACAAGTTTCCACATAACTTTTTTTTAAGCACCAATATGATTTTTTTTTCATTGAAGAGTAAATCAATTGAACTGTTCCAATCTGCAAATGAATCAGCATTTCTTTTATAAGTTGCTTTTTCTAGTCTTAACCAATTCATTTTTGTGAACTCCAAGTTGTTTCCTCTAAACATCTTTCATGTTAAAGCTGTAGTGCTGAACTTGCACTACTTCTTGAAATTATAGTCCTTACAAGAAGCTAAAAACATCTTTTAGCTATGTAAATGTATCCCTAAAGTTTACGTTACAAGACAAAAAGTGTTTAAGAAATAATTTCCTGTCTCCTATTTTATCTTCCTGTTAAATACTAATAAAAGACACTGTCCCATGCTGTCAAATATCTGGACTTGGTGAGGAATTTTTGTTCCCTTACTGCAGATGTCTGTTTTCCAGGTCATCTCTAAAGTGGCTATTCTGACGTTCTTTTTGGGTGTACTTCTATAGGTTAATCTATTGGCAATATAACCCTGTATTAAATTATGACCTTAACATTTTGTAAATGTATACAAATTTATGTATGTGCATGTACACATGTATGTGTGCGCATGTTGTAGTTTAATTCAAGTACCTTTTTGTCATGCAAACATCCCTACTATCTTTGAATTCATTGGCTTATTTCAGTTAAATTTGACAGAGGATAATCATCTTGAATAATAAATTTCCTGTAAATTTCATGAAAATCAGCAGCCAGCAAGAGAAGAGAGCCTACTAGCAACCTTGTTATGAAAAAGACTGAAGAAGCCACAAAAGACAGATGGAATGAGTACTCTAAATACAGGAAAACGGGGCATTTGGAGCTTGCAACTCCAAGTTGCCAGGTAATCTTAGTCATAAGACAAAAGTTCCAAGGATTTCATCATTTGTGCTCCTCACAGAGCTACTTACCTCTTTTTCTGAAAAAGTATGTTTACTGTTCTGATGCTCCTTGTCGAGATGTTTTATTCAAGTTTTGGGAAGATGGTGTTCTATGTAGTGAAACATGACAGTGTATTTCCTGTCATGTTATAGGACTTAATTTACTGTTCTTCAGTCTTTACTAGTTACAGAAACAAGCTGTCTAGCGATGACAGCTCCAAGATAAATGAAATGCTGTCTCATTTATCGGCTGACTTATTTACTCTCTGAGCCTTTCTCGCAGTAGACTCTAACTTTTGTTGTTTGTAACATACTAGATGGGAATGGCAGTGGCCATTCTTTGAAGGAGGCACTCGAACAGGTTTTGACTTAGCATGAGGCATGCTGCACTGCCATTGCTGGGATGTGCAAGCAAGTTGTCTCACTGGTATTTTATTTCGTGTTGTACCTATCCAGAAGTAGAAGAATAGGTCACAGTCTATTCTTGTGGAGCCCTGAATAGTAAAATGGACAGCAGATAAAAGGACATAGCAAAGAACCTCATTTTCCTCACAGTCTCTTCTGATGTTCCAAGTTATTTTTTTCCCCTCTAAGAAAAGTAACTTATGTGTGAGTGAAGTATGTTTCTCATTTTATCTCCAAGTTCACATTTTGTTTGTGAATAAGATGGTTTGTATGTTTATCATTTATTATATTGTTTATAAGTATGTGTTGCCTATTTCAGCAGTGAGGTGTTTTTTGTTGGTTTTTTTTTTAAATTAGCTAGCTAACATTTATGAAGGAGAGGGTGAAGAAGGAAAAAAGACACTTAAAACTTGGCCGTTTCCAAGACCAGTTACTAGAACAACAACAATATCAATCTCCCAGTAAGTCTTACCTCTTCATGGGATACAAAGCTGGCATTGTAGGAGTATAATTCTAACCAGAATTCTGCAAGAGTGTGCTTAGTGCATTGGCTGTGTTTTTGGTAACAACTGGACATTTGCTTCTGGGTCTTTGCTTCCTATCACAAGTTACATTTAAAAGATTATCCAGGTGGCTTCTGAATATTTCTGTATGGGAGGTTTACCAGCAGTGAGCCTTGGACAACAGAGTCTCCTGCTGGTGCTGTCCATTGAAGCACGGTTGAACTGTGTTCTAGCCTGTCAAAAGTTCTCAAAGTATAGCAGTTTGAACAGCTATTTGTTCCCTTTGGCACCTTGATTGTTTCCAGATACAGCAGCAGAAAAATGATGCTTTGTTTCCCAAGGGTATTAGAAAACTGGCAACTCAGTTCTCAGCTGTCATGGTGGGAGGTGTGATGGGAAATAAATTCAGAATCCTGGAAAAGTTGACGTAGAGTCCATATACATGAATATAAATCAGAAAGCAAGCTGAAGCAATTTCTGAACTATAACAGAATCAACGAGGAAGGCTTTGCTGAGTTTATTAGAGCCAATTTTTTCTTCAGATCTCTCTGCTTCACTTCCAGATAAACTACTTAGGCCTTTGGCTGATGTTGGAATGTTTCAGTTTGGGATCAAATAGCTATTCTTGGCCCAAATAGCTATTCTTGGCCCAAATTACTTCTGGGTATTGTCCAGAGACAATATTCTTTAGGGGTGCATTGAAATCACAGAAACAGCTTTCTCCCACTCCCGGTAGCAGACCAAAAAAATACTGTGAGATGAATGAAACCACGTATTATCTGCTTCAGATCAAATTGATGTTACTTGCTCCTTTTCCTTGTCTTAGTTTTAGAGAATTTGGGGATGAATTGTGTAAAACTGTTGGCATGTCAGGAAGTTAATATTTAAAAAAAGAGGATTATCCCTGTTTACTGTCTTTTATATAGTTTTTCCATGTTGCATATGTATGGTGGGTTTCTTTTGGTGGGGCGAAGGGGGAATGTTCCTGATTTTGATCACTTCCATTTGATACAGCATATGTTCCAGTTAGTCTTCCCAAATTTATAGTAATTCTTATGTTAGTTTAAAGGAAGAGGCAGATTGTGTTCTCTTTCCATGCAGTTTTTTGATTGGACATGTGTATAACAAAAAACTGTGATTAAATGCATACAGAGCTTTTTGTGTCTGAGTAACAAATTCAGGGGTTGAGAGTGACGGCTGAATGTGAGGTTTCACATTGGAAATATGTCAAAAGAATATGAAAATAAACATTCTGGGTTTTGTAATATTGACTCATATTATTCAGTTTTCTTCTCTGCAATGTCCTTTTTTTGGCCATTCTAGTTTTAGCTTCTTCCTGCATGTTTTCTCAGAGCCAGCAGGAAGAATGTGAGCATCCAAGGTATAGGGTCTCTGTTATGATGTCTAACATTACAGTGCATTCCTATTAGGCCCAGCTCTGATGAGAAAACTGCTTAATTTCCATAGCCTGAAGCTGGAGAATGCCTACTAGAGGTGTAATATGTAGATCTAGTACTTAACTTTATATAACATTTTTTTGAACTTGTGCAAACTATGCAATTTTTTTTCTTCTTCTTCAATAGATTTCCAAAAGTGTAACAAGAGGTTAGAAACTTTATAATATGTTGTTATAGAATGGAAAGTATCAGGCTACTCAAAATTTGGGCTTTATTTGTAAATTAATGGGCCAATAAATAAACCTGTACATACAGTTTTCACATCTATTCTTTCTAAATTAAAATTCTGTAACTGTAAAACCAAGTTTATTTCGGAAGCTGTCACAAACAGTTTTGCAGCTGTATAGTTTTATGTTGTTTATTCTTGAGGGTCTTCAGACTAATTTTTGTATTGAGTTATTTAAAGTAGAGCACTTCTAAGTTCCTTAAATGCTAGACTTTCTAAACATTTGACTATTTAAAAAATAGTGATGGGATGATTATTTCTACTGGTGCAGGTTGTTTTGTGAGATCTTTTGTTTTCCTGCTGTGGGAACAACAGGGCTTTGTCCTTGTAAACAGTTACCCAAGGAAGTTGTTACTGGATTTGAATTTTTGTTTACAGATTAAACAGAAGTAAAAGAAGCTCAAAGCTTGCATTCCAAAACTGATGACTTTTTTTCTTTTTTCTTTTTTTTTATTGGGGGGGGGCAGGGGTAGGAGTGGAACTTGTAGTATTTAAAATATAGAAAAATAAATCTATTACTCTTGGTATTCACTGCAAGATATTTAAGCAGATAAACATTCTTTGAAAATCCCATGAAGTTTTAGAAAAGATCTTTTGTAGTTTTTACTAATAAATTTGTATCTCTTTTCCTGAAGCTATGGTGAGCCCTGCCTACTGTCATTCTTTTTCAATTGTAAACATAGTTTCGGTACTACCACTTTTGCACCAAACGCTGTTCCTAAGCGACTGCTGACGTCAGTTGGTGCAGCACAAGAAGGTTTGTGTGTTTATCTGCTGTGGGCAGACTCTTAGAAAAGACGAAAGTATGTAACTAGATTAGGCCAAAGAGATTGCTGCTTTAAATGAGCATACATACTGTTTGCAATGTCATACTTTATTTTTTCTGTATTTTATTTTGATAAGCAGTTGTATCTTCTGTTACATATGCCACAGTATCTAGTTTGCAGGAGATGATAAGGAAGGGTATATATTATCTTTGCTATTGCTTTAAAGGGGTAGCCTTTTTTCTTTTCTATAGCATACTTAGAATGAGAATTTAAAAGGAGTATGTGTCGTAGCATAAAGCTTTCACATACCTGATCTCAAGGTTAGAAATAGGACTATCAGAAATGAAAGCAGGCATACAATTTCCAGTTCAAGCGAAACATATTTACTTAGAGATTTTTGGCCAGAGTCTATACATTTGGAAAAACTGGAATGATACTCTTGGAATATTTTACTGCATGCCTTTGTGTCAAACAGAGTTGGAGTGGAGCTGGCTTAATGACCTTTGTGATTTTTTTTTTTTTTTGTCCTTGATTATACTTGCAGCACACCCACACTGAATAAAAATTACCTATAGCAAAAACTCTTTGTATGAAAATCTTTTTATGGAAGTAAAGGAAATAGTAGTGGGACTGCAGTCATAGTAGGCCAAAGAGTGAAGCTAAAAAGTTTAAGGGAAGTAGTAGTACCGGATAGTTTAATAAGACAGGAAGAAAAATGACAAGCATAGAATCTCTTCTTCAGGTTGAAGAATAGAAGCAGCAACTTTCAGAACTAAACAAAAGCTGAGAACAATTGCTCCAAATTAACTTAAATTAGATTAAAATTAAAGAAAATGCCTGTGGGACACAGGAGGACATTAGCAAGCATAAAGGTGAAAAGGTCAAGCTAAATAAGGTCCACTTTGAATGTGGCTGTTGTGATGGTCTTACTGGTCTTGAAGTCTACATCAATCTTCTTACGTTTCCTGTACTGTTATATTGTGCTATCCAGTCTGGCCTTGAAAACCTTCAAGGATGGAGACTGCACAGCCTCTCTGGGCACCCTCCTTCACCTTGTCCCACTGCTTGTGCGTTTCTCATAGTGAGAAATTCTTTCCTTAGGTCTACTCTGAACTTCTCTTGTTTCAATGTTGCCTTTCATCTTCCCACTAGGCACCACTGGGTACAGCCTGGCTTTGTTGTCTTGATGGCCTCCTATTAGGCACTGGCAGGCTACTGTTAGGTCCCCCGAAAAGCAATCACTTCTCCAGACTGGACAAGCCCAGCTCCCCTAGCCTCTCCTCCCAGGGTAGGTTCTCCAGTCCTGTAGTCATCTTGGTGGTCCTCTGCTGAACTTGCTCTGTTTTATCATTGTCTGTCTTGTATTGGGGAGCCCAAAACTGGATGTACTGTTCTAGGTACGGTCTCACAAGAGCTGAGCAGAGGGGGCAATCATTTCCCTTGGTCTAATGGCTGTGCTCCTATGAATATAGACCAGCATACTGTTGGCCGCCTTTGCTGCCAGGGCACACTGCAGGCTCACGTTCAGCCCTTGATCCTTTTCAGAAGAGCAGCTCTCAGCCTGTATCATTGCAGGGGACTCTTCCTTCCCAGGTGCAGGGCTTTGTGTATGTCGCTGTTGAAGAATTTCATAAGACTCCTGTTCACTTATTCTTCCAGCTTGTCTAGGTCCTTCTGGATGGCAGCCCTGCCCCTGCATGTACTGTCTGGTTCCCCCAGTTTGGTATCATCTGTAAGCATGTCTTGTAAACTTTCATTGTTCAGAAGAACATAGTGGGTTTTAATTCAGGTTAATAAAAGTTAAGTAGTTGCAGGTGCTATTACTCATTTGCCCTTACTGTGTCTTCTGCTAGGTCTTTACTGAATTTTCATTCCCTTTAACCATATTTTCTTATTATAAGAATCTTTTCTCCAGCTTTCAATAGCAACGGTAGAGTTAGGAAATGACATTTAATTCAGGAAACTGTTCTTAAACAAATGGTGAAGTTATACTAATGAAACTCACAAGTAAAAGGATAAAAATGGCTCAGATAAGAGTTTATTTAGCTTAATAGTCTGTCTCTAATCTCTGATCTCTGTCTAAGGTCAAGTTTAACATCTGTTC
Organism: Aptenodytes patagonicus; assembly: GCF_965638725.1. Lineage (NCBI taxonomy): Eukaryota > Metazoa > Chordata > Aves > Sphenisciformes > Spheniscidae > Aptenodytes > Aptenodytes patagonicus. The sequence continues at coordinate 14,453,993 of NC_134955.1, forward strand.
TTATCAGTTAAATATCTTTTACATCCTTGACTTGAAGATGTCATATTAAACAGATTTTTGGGACCAAAAGATGGGTTAGAAATTTTTCTATCTATCCTATGCATCTGCCTGTTACTGTAGTGTCTCCAGAAGCAGTACACCAAGGGAAAAATCAATAAAAACAGTAATCGTAACTTGCTGCTTATTATCTTCCCGTCCATTACAAGGGCTAATGTGCAATTAAATGCATTAAAGATCATGGGGGGAAAAAGAAAGTAGCCATAATCAGAGGCCGGTGGAAGGATAAAAATATGATAACATATGATACTCTTCCCCCCCCCCCCGCCTCCAATACCACCTTTCTACACTCTCCCAACTTCCACCTGTTTTCATCTCAGGGGACTTCCTAATGTGGTTTAGCTATTGAGTTACAAGCACCTCTTCAGTCTCCCCTTCAACTTATGGGCACTTCCTCCTTTGCCCAGTTTCACCTTGAACTTACTTAAACTTCTTGCATGCACAACTTCCTTTGATAAGGCAGGTTACTTACTACCTGTAAGTGAAGAACTGCCTCTTTCTGTTTTGGACCTGGCTCGTCCTAGCTCTTTCTAATGGCTTATGGTTCTTGTGCTGTAAAAAAAGTACTCTGTTGAGTTTGACTTTCTACTGACCAGTTCCTTGGGCAGAATTTGCAACAATCATGAGTTCAGTGTAGCAATATACATGACATCTAGCAGTGATAATAACTAATTTGCTTAAAAATTATTTTAAGCTGATTTTAGAGACCAGCTTGATATGTCAAAGTTCATGACTTTGTATATTCTTAGACTGAATATATTGCAGTAATATACAGTTTTGCTGTCTCCTGGAGGTGGATAACTGTCTACCATTAGGATTTTTTATTGCAGGATGATGCCACTCAAAGTTCTGCCCAACAATAGCAGATGTTCTTGTGCAAAACGCCTGGAGACAAATGAACAGCAGAAAAATCTGCTCACTGAGAAATGATACCATGCTATTACATTCATTTCCTTTTGCAGGGGAAAGCTGTTGATTCTGTGTTGTGTGAGATCAGTTGGAATTACTAAAACTGTCTTTGCATACTTGAAGAGAAATGGCTGCATCTTGGACATATGGTTTGGTTTTTACAAGTATTTGTTCTGCTGGCTCTGTTCTTGTTCACAGAGAGCAAACTTTGTATGTTTTTGTAAATAAATGGATTATTCAAAGAATTATCCTTTCAGTGTCACTGACTTCAAAAGGCAAACACAGCAGAGATCCCAAAATACAGTTTTATTTCCACTCTTTCCATGTTAGATCATGTGTTAACAGTAAAAATAATAATAATTAAATAAATTTTAAAAAAGTGTAACTCATTGTTTATGACATGATCGTATAACAATCCTATTTCAAATTTTAAAAGCTGTTGCTCTGGGATACTATACAAAATACACTGAATTTCTATAATGATTTTTTAAAAAATTAACCTATCTAATTTGTTAAACAGTTACTGTAATCTCTCCTTGAATTAAGGGTATAAAATATTAAAATGAAATTTTCAAGAACACCTGTGGGTTAACCATAATTATCTTAAATTGAGACAAAGCAACAGGCTCTTATTACATTTCCTAATTGCAGTACAACCTATAGCAACCATTCTTGTCTCAGGTTTCTTAGTTACCATCCTGTATGTTCTCTTAGTTTGTGAAACTGTAACTGGGCTCTGATCCAAAAACTTCTCTGTAAATTTATGATAGACAAACTGAGAAGCATTTCTCTCTAGACTTGCAATAAATACCCATGCTGGTTCTTTATAACTTCTTGATAAATTATTTGCTGGATTATTTTTAGCAGTCCAGTGTTACTTTTCAAAAAGTTACATTTTCAGTGCAGTATCATAATATATTAAAGCTGCATTATTTTACAATCTAGGCTTTTTTCATAGGTTTTCAATACATCTTAAACGGGCAACCACAATTTTAAAATTCTGAAACACAGTATAGAGTCAACAGAACTTTTTAGAACTTTCTTGCTCATTTACATAGGAAAATTAAGTTTTAATAAAGAAATTGAATAAATTGGGAAGATGTGTAATGTTAGTATGAGATGCTGGAAATGGAATAATCTTTCATGGATAATTGGCTAACAGTAAGATTTTGTTGCTTTGCTCATTGTTTATACAATTATTATGAAAATATAAATTTGTTCTAACTTTGATCCTGTACATCTCTTCTTCCTACTTTTCATTTGACTTTTGCTTTTATTCCAGATGTAAAGTTAAACAAGTGCAAAGCTACTGTCTTAAGAAATATCCTGAAAGGCTAGGAGACTTCAACAGCATTTTTGGTTAGCATGTGTTATACAACAATTAATGGGAAAGTTGGCTGATAAGGTGCATTTATAAAGTTACAAATCAAATGTATTTGTACATAAGCGGTGAAGATGCTTTTTGTCTCTGTAGCCCAGAATAAACACTCCTATGAGGGATAGTTCACATACGGTTGCCAAAAAAAGGAAAGGTTTGTAGATAAACTACACATGATGTCTGAAAGAATTAGTTTCAACTCAAATATGGTAACGCCTAATGTAGTCTTCGGAGGCAATTTGGACACATAGGCTTTATTTTGTGATTTCCTTCTGAGTTGTTCTTTTTTGGAGGCAACCACTTTAACGTGTTGTTCCTAGAGTGAATTCATAGCATATTTTGTGAAATATTAGTTATTCTCTTTCTGCTCTTGGTAGCTTTGCCTCATTGCCTTATTTTAGAAACTGACCATCCTTTTTGGCCAAATAATTTGTTCTCTTACATGTTGTACAGCAGTGGTCCCCAAACTACTTGGGATGGCTAATGGTTACCATCCCACTCAGTTACAGCAGTTGCAAGGGGAATTCCATCCCTGATGTAAAAACTTAACTGCTTGTTAATATTTGGAGTTCTAATCCTAGCAGAAATGAGCAATTATCACAACAAGGAAAATAAAATTGGCAATTACCCCTTTTGGTATAAAGGTAAGATGGGGATACAGGGTAAAATTTATTCTTTCATAGAAAACATCTACTATTGACATATTATGACTCTATGACCTCTTGAGGTTCCTTTCAAATGGAATTATCCTAGAAGACTATGTACCTATTGGTGTGAAATTTTGTGTAGACATAGCTAACTAGTTCAGGTACTGCTGAGGGCATGTTTGCAGTAGCACATAATTCTTCTCAGGCTGTGAATCCTGGGAAAGGAGCTGAGCAAATATTTAAGTGTACTGAGTCAATGTTGAACTCCAGCCACTGCAGCTACTGAGCTAGTACTACCTACGTTTTTTAGCTTGTAGTTCTCTAGGAGTTTTCTAACATACTCCTTGCTAGCTTGTATGAATGAACTAGAAACATCTCAGTACCTTTGACTACTACTCATAACTCTTCTGTCATTGTAGAAATAGGCCATACAACTTTATATGTGCCATCTTTCTTTTCTCTTGGGATTTAAACTTGCAAAAAACTATAGAGATCCTCATTACTTTAACCAGTACCTCAGTCTGTTAGCTTACTGTGTTAATGTAAACTTACCAGCATGTATTAATTCTACCTTTCAAAAGGTAGTGGGAGCAGACTAAATGTTTAGTGTTCTGAAACATGCATTTTAGATGCCTGTAATTTGTTCTCACTGTATAGCACAGCAGTCATAGCAACTGTGTGTTCAAATCATATTATGCCTTTGAATATTGAAACCTGAAAAATTCTGCTAACTTGATATAAATCTTAAGTTGCACTGATGTTTAACTTAGCATTTTGGTTAAATCTTGTGAATTTTGGAGGAAAATGTTCATATGCTTTAACGATATGTTGCAATGCTCTCTGACTGCAGTATTAGTTGCCTTTATTGTCAGTCACTGAACTCTTCAAAAATTAAAACCTCTTGTTGATATTTTTAATTTAGTTCTCTTGTCCCCACACTGCTATGAAACCTTTGTTGATCTTGGATGCTGCTGTTTAATGCTGCTGAAGTAATTCATGATAGAATGAGCTTTTGAAGTATATTTTGCTTAAAAGCATAAGTCTGTATCTTCCTTTAAAGAAGTGTGTTCTGTATAGGAGAATTATCAGAAATTTGCACCTCTTAAACTGGGGAAAGAAGTGATACCATACAACTCTTGTCCTTCATTAGATTATGTCAGCAAAGTATATAATATATAATGAATAAACTACATACATGATTCACATTAGAATTTTTAAACTGTTTTACTCTGTAAGCACAAAATCTATTTTAAAACTCTGTTTGTGAATCTCATCAAATTTTGTTGTTTTTCATAAACAGATTACAGGTAGATTTTGAACACACTGATCTTTAGTTTAACTGCTAGTACTTGAGCTAAAGAAATAATTCTGAAATCCCTCTGTAGACCTGTTCCTGAAGAAAGATTTGATGCATGTTTACCCAATTAATTAGTGAATCTTAGGGTTTTTTTGTGAATGAAGAACCATGCAGCAGAGGAACCCTGGAGTAGGAAAGGTGCTGGATCACACAGCAAGCTGAGATTTCAGTGCTTAAACAGGTTAGCATTGGTAAGGCCCTGCTGGATGTCACTCTCCTCCACTAGATTGAGGTGCTACAGTCTCTTTTGAGACTTTGATTTTGAAGCTTGTTAATAGCTTCATTAACTGTTATAAAGGTTGAAGCTGTTGTGTGATGGACTGAACCACTGAGAAATCATTACTAAACATTCTGTAACAGAAAAATATGCTTCTAAGGTTTACAAGAATTCCTCATTGCATCAGTAGTATACTGGATTTACGTTATAGGACTTCAAAAATTGGGTGGTCCCTTACACCAGGCTTTATCTAGAAAGTTAGAAATTAATAGTGGTATTATGGGCAGAAATAACACAGTAGAAAAGTTTGCAAAAACTATCTTATAAACCAGTCTGAACAAAAGAAAGAACAATATTGCTGTTTTGTACAAGTTGTCATCTATGTGTTTGTTTAAGATCAGTGAAAATCTCACAAGTCTAAAGAATCCAGATAATCATAAATTGTTGGATATTGAGTGAGTTGGAGTTAATATCGATAGTAATTTTAACTGCTAGATAAAGAATGAGTTACATATCATGACAGCAAAAAAAAAAATCTTGGAAGCTAGAATGAGTATCTCTCCACGAAGCTGTACTGTGCAATGTCAATACTGTCAAGAGTTATTACTGAATATTGAAGTAGATGGCTTATGTGAGTTAAAACAATAAATGTTTTGTGCAGATAATGTGAATATGTCTTCAACTGAGTATACATATGAATAATTATGGAAACTCTTGCAAGCACTTGTCTGTTCCTCTGCTGTCACCTAAGAAATCAGATAAATAGCTAAGAATTTTTTTAAATGTTTCAACAAGACTTTTTCTCCTTTCAGAGATCTTGCATTTTGTGGCACCTTAATAATTTTAAAACTACATTAATGAAATATAGCTTTATGTAGATTGTTTAGATTTTGCATGAGGGTGGGGTGCTCAGATTAAATCTTTAGATACTACCAAAGATTGTTTATTGAAGCAGCCAATTAGAGAAACCAGAAAAGGAAAAGCAACTGTTAACTTCTTCCTGAGGAATATTTAGGATCTGCTTCAAAATAGCAATCAGAGAGCATGTCTGTAATGATGATTGCAATGGCAGCGATCATTCAGAATTCATATTGGAGAAATGGAAACCAAAAGATCTGTTACGCTTGTGCTCAGAAGAATTGTTAGAATAAAAGGGGAAAGTAAATAAAGTAGAATCCATGCAAGCGGCATAGAGACTATTCAAAGACATCATACTGGAAACTTGAGACAAATGCATGCCATTTATCAAAACAAGATATAAAGATAAAAAGAAAGATGCCATGATTAAACAGGATGGTAAAAAAGGCTTATAGGAAAAAAAGTAAGTATTCTTGAAAGAAGTTGAGCTTTTATCTAGAACAGACACGTTAAATGTAATAGTCCAAGGCAGATCAAAAATAATCTGAAGAGCAACTTGTACAAATATTAATAATATTTTTTTGTATTTTCTACAAATGCTTTGGAGGCTTGAAGCCTCCCAGAATGCCTGTAGGACTGGTAGGTTCTCAGAAATAGAAGGAGCATCCATATAAGATGAAGCTACAGCAGGAGAAGAAACGATTCTTTTTGATAATGTTTGCTGTGGGAGAACCTGGAGAAAATTCCTATGCTGAAAGTTTACAGGCAATGTTTCAGAGGGTTTAAGTCAAATTTAAGTGTTGTAAAATAAATTTGTTAAAGGAAAACCAGCAAAATGTCAGGACCAGATAACGCATGCCCAAGGTTCTCAAGAAACTTGAGGATGGAACAACCAAATTGCTGAATGTAATGTGCAGCTTTTTACTTAAAATTGATTAGGTCCCAGCTGACTGCAAGTTGGCCCACGTCGTATCGCTTTATGAAGGTTCCCACGAGAGCTCTAAAGAACTGTTGGCCAATAATAATGACTTTCATAGCAGGCAAATTGTTAGAAATCATAACAAACATTAACATTACTCATTTTGGAGAAAGATGATGTTTTGGGGAAGAGTCAATGCTGCTTTTGTTGGCGAGTCTTGCATTAAACAAACTTACGAGAATTTTTTGAAGGAACCAGCAAGTTTGTAGATAATAAAGATCCACCTGATACAGTTTGCTTGGATTTCTAAATGGCAAGGCTGGAAAAGGGAAGAGAAAGAGGTAACAGGGCTAATCAAAGCTATTGGAAACCCTTTCATACAAGGCACTATGAGGGCTGCTATGGGGAAAATTAACTCCATCCCAGCCAGACTCAATACAATGGGCTGTGACTGCAGCGTGGAAGAAGATAGCTATAGGGAGGATATGACAGTGGTCTGTGAAATCATGAATGGCAGAGAAAGCCATAAGAGGCTAGGGGTATCAGATGTTTGAGCCTGCTTGAGATGGTGTGTATTTTAATCTATGAAACTTCTTTTGATAAGACATTGCAGATGCCAGAAGTTTAAGGAAGAAAATTCATTAAGAGCTATTAAATACAGTGCCACTTTGAGGAAGTATTTGAGTTGCAAATTGCTGGATACTGGGAAGGTTCAGGAGAACAGGTTTTTTATTTCTCTGTAGGAATCTTCTGTTGACTTGTCAAAACCAGGATACTAGGATACGGAGGTTTGTGGTCTGATCCAGTGTAGCTAGTTTATATTCTTGTTTAAACCAGTAGGACAATATTACTTCTTTTTTAATTTAAGTGGGTATTCTTGATTGCAATTGCGTACAGAAAAGGAGGGAAGAAAGCACAGGTAAATTAACAGTTTTAAAGTCCATAATCTGTTGTGGTTTTTTTTGTTTTGTTTTCATTTAATCAGAGATTTTGATGATAATAAACTTAATTATGTTTTTTTTTTTGAAGTTACATGAATGAAAATAACAGTAGCCAAATTCCCAATATAAACCTACCTTATTTTAACATAATTATTTATAATCTTTTGGCTTGTATCCCTCATGATTAATAACTAACTTCTGTCTCAGAGCAAACTTGAATTCAAAAGTAGGCTACACAGTTACCTGTTACTGTAAATTTGCTACAGAATTCCATAAATACTTTTACAAAATATTATTCTGTAGATCCAAGTTCTAGATCTAATGTTTAATTTTGCCAATTGTTCCCCCTCTCAATAATTAATCATGTTTTTTCTTTTATCTTCATTGGTTTACAATCTCTGCATAACCCAAACCATGAAGAACTTTTAGGGAAAAAATTGAAGTTACCTTCTTCCAGTTAGAGTTCTCAGAAATTGATGCTGAATATTTATACTGTTTGTGCGCCTTCCACTTTGTCACCTGAATTACCAGTTATTAAGAGTTTGAAGAACTGGAAGAATATGATTTGATTGGAATGCCAAAGGCAGGGGCAGCTGGTGTATGTGACAGCAAGTATTGATACAGGAGTTGCTTTTATTTGATGTATTTTGTTAGCATGGATGCATGGAGTCCCTCTTGAGGAACTCCAATTACGAGTACATAAAGCTCATTTTTATATAATGCTGTAGGTCATGAAAATGTAAAACCTGGACTGAATATAGACATTCTATATTCTGAGTAGAAATTTGTATGGTTTATTTTTTAGCTCTGCACACAGGAGGAGAACATTTGTTAGGTTAGATACAGGGTTCTGAAGTGAAGTCAAACTTTTGTTAAGCCTGTCTAGCCAAAATGGATTAGAAAATTGATTTCTAAATTATAATTTAACTTGTCTTTGCCTCCCTTTTCCAAAATGAAAACTACTAACTTGGCACATAGACTAAACTTACCTTATTCTTTCTTTCCTTTTTCTTTCATTGGTTTAAGACCAATGTTGTCTCAAACTCTTCTGTTGTAGGACAAGACTGGAAATTGAAGAGAAATGGCCTTTATGGCAGGGATGTGTGTATAGTTATCTTTGCGAAAATCTGCTCTCAGATCAGCTATGTTTTTAAAAATTGTATTTTGCATATGCTCAATAAAACTTCTTTTATCTTTATAGCACAGTACCTGAAGGTTCCACCATAATGTGTACAATCCTATCTGAAGTGGACTTGGCCTATAGTTTCAGCTCTGAGCTTGGGCTGTGCCCCAGAACTGAACAGGAGGATGGTTTCTTCTGTCCTTTGTCTCTCCCTTGCCTTGTCTTGCCTGATTTGATTGCAGTAGGGATAAGAACTGGATGTGGGTGTGGGGAAGAAAATAAGTTAAAATGTTTTGGTAAGTGGAAGGGAAGAAGTTGGGGCTGAAGGAGAGGAGGTTCAAATGGTGGTTTGAACTTGAATGAGAATGGGATAATTTTATGTCTGGAGTAATGAGATTGATATGCTAGACAAGGAGGTAATGATGAGAAGCTTGATAAGTAAGCGTAGCTGGAGATACCTGAAGAGTGAAACTGGAATAAGGAGGTAAGGGATGGGTCTGGATTAATGCTGGAAGGGACAGGGCTGTAAATCCTGTATTCGAGAGAACAAACAGAAGTTTGTGCTTGCTGAGGAACATTGCAGTCAGGAGACTGAATGACACCATCTCCCTCTGCTGCAAGCAAGCACCTGAGAAAGGCTCTTTGTGCTTTCTAATATTCATCTGAATAGAAGATATTAACCTGACTTATACCATTGCTTGCTCCAATGGGACAGATCTTGTGGTGGCTTGTCACTCCATCAGTGTGATGACATATGATGGAATTTGGGAGTGTTGGTTTGCCTTCTTGAGAACTATTAGGCAGTAGCAATAAAAAAGCTAAAATGGGCTGTGTTTCTGAAGGAATTAAAAAATTAAATAATTCTGGAAATAAAAGTGCCTATGATTTTGCAAGTTCTAATTATATAATTCCATACACCTCTCCTGTCCCCACCTATCCCCCAAATCCTGAAATTCGTGGTGCACCACAGTGACTAATGAGAGATTTTTTGTTTTGTTTTGTTTTCTCACTGTAGTTCCCAGTTCTCCGTGCCCCCAAATAAGTGTAAAGAATGAGTCAGGGGTCAGAAAAAAAGAAGATGGGCTTAGGCTTGAGGCAGTTGAGCATTACATTGGAGAACTGAGTTTTATTCTGACTTTGTCATTGAAATTTCTTTGTGTGTGTGAGATCCTTGGTGAGTCACTAAAATCTAACTTTTCCCAAGTGGTTACTAATTGTATATGTGTTTTTTTGTTTGTTCTCCACCCGCCCGTCGTGTCGTCCCGTCCCCGTCCCCCCCGTCCCCCCCCCGACTATGGATCTGATTTGCAGTAATGGTAACCACTCTTTGCTGTAGCCAAAGACTACCAACTGTAGTTTGAATGCCTAAAATCTATGTAAGTGGTGAAAGAAATTGAACATTCAATTAGACATCCAAATTTAGCAAGATTATTTTAATTTTTTTTTTATCTGAGTTACTAATCAGTAAAGTACTCCAAAATTTTGTAAGAATGTTTGTGACTATTCAGGTGTTAATCATGGTAAGCATTATACGAAAGCCAGAGGAAGTAAAAAAAATTGTTGAGTGGTTTTGAACTGCATTCAGCAAGTATGGGGCCATACACTGAACAATGAAGAAGCAGAGGACTGTGCTCTTTCTGTGGACCTGATCCATTGTCTTTCAAGTGTGGCAACTCACACTTGCTGTATTCCTTGTTGACGGACAAAGTTTCTATCTCATATCTGTAAATCCCTTAAGTCACCCTAGTATATTGACAATGAGTGTATTTGCTTCTTTTTCTATTTATACACCATTAGCATGATATTTTCTAAACATAATTATTGCATCAAACTTGAGACTACCTTATGAGACTGAGAATTTCAGAGATACATTTTCTACATTGAATTTTGAAAAACGCTTTCCATTCGCTTAAGTCATGACGAACTACTTACATGCATCACCAAAAAGGAATGTGACAGCTAATTATTTGTTCTGCTGCAATAGAACAAGTTTTGTCAGTCACGAATTGAAATTTTTGTTTATAATACATCAGCATGTGGCAGTGGTACTGTGATCCTAAAACATTAACCACAATATTTTTAATGTCTAGAACACTGTGAGTGCTGCTTATATACTATACAACTCTATTACAAATATATATGTATATTATACTGTACACTACTGTATAGCAGATTTTTATATATTTCAATTCAAATATTGGTGGTTTATGTACAGTAAAGCACTGTGGTGCTTTTAAGAAACCTGCATTTATGCTTTGCAGTTTTGCTTGAAATATTACAATACTAATAGCCCTCAATTCACTTTCATTGTACATGATTATGATAAAGCCTTTCCTTTTCCAGAAATCATTTATCTTCAGGTACAGGCTGGATGTGTTCAGATAAAATAATCAGTGTAGATAATTAGAGATATGCAATAAATTCTGTAGTCAATAACACTTTTAGAGAGCTATGCCTTGTTTTCTTTCAGGGTTGAAACTATGAGGAGAAAGGATCATTTTGTGGTTGTAATAGCTGAATGACAAAGAATCTTTGTCTGATACAGTGTTGTTGTACTGATAACCAGTCTATTTCAATTGTCTTTCTGTCTTGCTCTGCCTTTAAAATATTTTAATCATAATGCTTTCATCTGTCTTGGAGAAGATGGAGAAGGTGGGGGTTTTTTAATATTATAGAAAACTCATTAGAAAATTAATTTGTATTCTATTCGCAGTTTGGAAGGTTTATGGTAAAGAACATATGAGGTCACACTAAATGCGTGGAATAGAAAGAAATACTGAATTGTTTCCTTACTTAAAATGGTCTAATTTAACCTTTTATCCCATAATCATTTAGATGTGTGGCTGGGTATGTTACTATGGCTTGGCTAGTTTATGATACATCAGCTGTTCTGCAGTAATTGCCGATGGATTTGCTTTTATTTCCAGTGTAGTAATACGTTCCCAGTGTATTTTCTCTGAGGGGTGATAACTTGAAGTATTCTGTTTTTTAAAAACAGCAAGAGGCTTCAGATGGAGCAGCTGAAAAGTAGCAGCTTGCACCACGCTAATTGCCTAATGGTTGGGTTTGAGAGTGCCTAATGGTTAGAAAAATGTCCCACTTCACTGGGGTAGATTCAACTCTACATGAAACTGCAGCAATTCTTGTATCTTGAGTCATACATTACCAACCTATTTCTACCAGTTGAGAAAACAGGTAATTCATATTTCCTGGAGTTAAGAGGCATATATATTGAGAGCTTCGGATTTATCATATTGCTTCAAAATATTATAATAATTTTAGTGCTTTTATTACTTTATTTCTAACTTCCAAGAGTTTACTTTGCACTTTCTTTACAATACTACAAAGAAATTTGGGCTACCACTTGCACAGCACATGTAAGAATGTTAAATAGGTTGATTTAATTTATTACAACATTAATACTAGGAATCTCAGCATTTATCTTTGGTTTGAGTACAGACTCAGTTAATGTAATTTCTGTCCCCTTGATTTGACCCAATAGTTTCACATGCTGACTGACAGTTTTAAATTGATGATAAAAGTCTCTTGAGCTGTTTTTTTTCTTCGGAATATTTCACCATTTTACATATATTCTGAAGATTTAAGTTAAAATTGCTGAAGTCCAATGAATATCTAGTTGGAGAGCTGTCTCCACTGCTGCGGCAGGCAATTTCTGTCATTTACTCCAGTGGCATCCAAGTTTTTCTAAATAGTGAGTGAAAAACAGTCTCCCAGCCTTTCACTGCCTATATTGGTGTAAATGTGCTGTTCAGAATGACAGATTTTATCTGCTCACTGTGTAGTATGCTGATTTCTCAGCAGTTTAACTTTTCCTTTCCCACCAGCCTGCAGCAATTTGTGTATCAATAGTATAAAAAAAGTCAAATTTGCATCTTTTACCACCAGTAATCGTTTTCTATACAGACTGATGATGCAGTAATGAACCAGTTATGAGAGGGCAACTCATGAATATAAATAGTCCCATTTTACAAGTATTTTGCCAAGGTCAGTGGGAGAGAGGAGGGAGGTCAGAAGTAGCTCCTTAGTCACAATCACATCTGGAGCTGAAACAAACTCTTTCTTTGTCTGTAGAAATTTGGCAGTGTTTTAGGGTTGCTAGAGTTTGGATGCTAAAATCTGGGACAATGGCAGAGAACTAAACTGTGCATACATAGATTAACTGTGCATGGAAAGTACAATTTATCTGCATAATAACCACTTTTTCTGGATGCCTAGTAGCCTCGATTTCTACATGTTTGGAGAAACGACTGTTACCACAGAAATACAGGAAAAGCCATACCTTGTATGCTTTTCATAAGGCATTGGATTTGACCACTAGAACATAACATCTTAATTATACAGGACATCTGGCAGTCCTGTGAGGTTCAGTCTGCATTTTTCCCTCATCACAGAAGAAATATTAATGCATCGGCAGAAGCATTCTTTGGATGCAGTGATTATTGTTCAAGATAGCACTACTGGCACTTGTTTTTGACCTCTAAACTTGTTTCTGCTTGGCAGTGGCTTTTGGTATTGTCCAACTGCAGACTGGTGTCTTCTCAAAGAAAAAATATTTTTGTTTCCTCTTATCTGTCAATCTGTCTGCTTAAGTAGTCTCTGTTATCATAATATTATAAAATGCAACTCACAAATTGCCTCTGAGTGGGGGGGTGAGGGGGGGAAGGATGTCTGCAAGTTCCAAAATGGGTGGTGCTTATGTGATTCTTTTTGCAGTTTCTCAGTTTAATACTGGATTTTAAGGAAACTGTCTTCGGAACATAAGCTCTTCAGGGAAAGAGGGACAGGTTGTCTTAAAAAATTAGCAATGCAAGAAGACAAAAAGTTTATGTTATTGCCACAAAGAACACCACAGCCAAGGGACATGGTGGTGGGCGCTTTCTAGAAAGTATCTTCCAGCCAAAATAGTCTCCTTTTTTTTATGTATACAGCAGTTATTTTTCTTCCATATCCAACATGTCAAACTGATGGAGTACAGAAACTTTTTCTATAATTACTGACCAATCTTGTAGTTTCACTGAACAAATATTTCGTATTTGACAGTCATAATACATAATCAGTCTAGAATAATGCCATAAAGCGGAATCACTGAATATATGCTTGAGGAGTGAGATTATTGGCCCTTAGCTATCAGCTGATGAATAAACCAAGCATTGTGTCCTCATGCCCCCTGAAGCATTTCCACAGGTTTGAAGTACTGTTTGGGTATGGGACTTACCATTTTCCAAATTTAAGGCCTTTTCTAGAATCATAGAATCATTAAGGTTGGAAAAGACCTCTAAGATCATTGAGTCCAACCGTCGACCCAACACCACCATGCCCACTAAACCATGTCCCTAAGTGCCTCATCTACATGTCTTTTAAATACTTCCAGGGACAGTGACTCAACCACTTCCCCGGGCAGCTTGTTCCAAGAGTGTTTAACCACTCTTTCAGTAAAGAAATTTTTCCTCATGTCCAATCTAAACCTCCCCTGGCGCAACTTGAGGCCATTTCCTCTTGTCCTATCACTTGTTACTTGGGAGAAGAGACTGACACCCACCTCGCTACCATCTCCTTTCAGGTAGTTGTAGAGAGTGATGAGGTCTCCCCTCAGCCTCCTTTTCTCCAGGCTAAACAACCCCAGTTCCCTCAGCCCTTCCTCATAAGACTTGTTCTCCAGACCCCTCACCAGCTTCCTTGCCCTTCTCTGGACACGCTCCAGCACCTCAACGTCCTTCTTGTAGTGAGGGGCCCAAAACTGAACACAGTATTCGAGGGGCGGCCTCACCAGGGCCGAGTACAGGGGCACAATCACTTCCCTACTCCTGCTGGCCACACTATTTCTGATACAGGCCAGGATGCCATTGGCCTTCTTGGCTGCCTGGGCACACTGCCGGCTCATGTTCAGCTGGCTGTCAACCAACACCCCCACGTCCTTTTCTGCTAGGCAGCTTTCCAGCCCTTCTTCCCCAAGCCTGTAGCACTGCATGGGATTGTTGTGGCCGAAGTGCAGGACCCGGCACTTGGCCTTGTTGAACCTCATACAGTTGGCCTGGGCCCATCGATCCAGCCTGTCCAGGTCCCTCTGCAGAGCCTTCCTACCCTCGAGCAGATCAACACTCCCGCCCAACTTGGTGTCGTCTGCAAACTTACTGAGGGTGCACTCAATCCCTTCATCCAGATCATTGATAAAGATATTGAACAAGACTGGCCCCAAAACTGAGCCCTGGGGAACACCGCTCGTGACCGGCCGCCAACTGGATTTGACTCCATTCACCACAACTCTCTGGGCCCGGCCGTCCAGCCAGTTTTTTACCCAGCGCAGAGTACACCTGTCTAAGCCGTGAGCCGCCAGTTATGTTACAGTTCAGCATAAAACTGTGGTGCCATATAGATTTGGGAAACTTGAAGTACTTTTAAATTACCTAACGGCCATGGTGATATATGTCTGAAATGACAGACTTGTGGTAAAAGGTTTTAAATGTCTTTAGTTTTTTCTGCTGCAGCAGATGAGGAATGGTTCATAATCTGCTGTTATCTGAGCTGGAGTGAAGGCAGGAGCAGCATTAGCTTCCTGTGGGCATCATCTGCCCAGTGCAGTAGCCTTAGCACATTACTGATGAGTCCAGAGAGAGCATTAAGCTACTTCTTGAGTTATTTGATTTCTGGTATCTCAGATGGTTTGTCAGAATGGTAGCTTGAAAACAGGATACATCCTTAGACCTTGAGAAGTTTCAAATTATAACGCTGTTTGAATTTAGTGTTCAGTAGTTGCGTATAAGGTTATGACCAGCACGGCTATTGCAGCATGGTGCTAGCCTCAGTAATATCAGAAGTTCTAACCTTCTAAACCAGAAGTTTGAAGTAGGAAGGTTTTTCAGGAACTTCTTTGGGAAGGGCATTATTAGCCTGCTTCCAAAAAGGTTTATTCAGTGATGAGAAAGCCATAGTGCGAACCACATGGATCTAACTATAAGGCATCAAGTACTTTTTTTTTAAAAAGTATTTTGGATCAATGTAACAAATAGTGGAAGAGGAATGGTGGAAGGAGGTATTGGAATTTTTTATTAAAATTAAGAAATTGATGATGTATAAATTGGCCTGTAGGCTTTTTCTGTATATTTTCATACCACTGGAAATATCTATTGGTTGCATTTGTTTTGTGTTTTAATAGTGAATATTTATATACTCCCTTTTTTATTTCAAGATGTAATGCCTGGTATAGAAAAGCAAACAAGGCAAAAAGCTCCTATTCGAGCAGTGTGTGTGTGTGTGTGTATCAATGGTGTGACCTCTTAAGTGGTGTGTCACTATCCCCGCAGAAGAAATCAACTAAGAAATCAATTTCTGTCCTAATTCTAAAGTTATTCAATGTGTTCAGGTGTGGACATACAAGCAAATTATTATGGCTTCCACAAAATGATATGATGAAGGGAAAAAATACTGGAACTTGCTCAAAATTTTAAAAATCTGTTTGATCTCATCTGGGACTACAGACTTCTTGTGCACCAGCCTTAATTGTGCAGTTCATAGAATCACACAATGGTTGAGGTTGGACGGGACCTCTGGAGGTCATCTGCTCCAACTCCCCTGCTCAAGCAGGGCCACCTAGGGCCAGTTGCCCAGGACCATGTCCAGATAGCGAATGACGGCCTGAGTTGAACGTAGCTTTTTGTCTGGGAAAAATAGTAATAGGAAAGCTATTCTTGTGGATTTTTCTATAATAGACTAAAGATTTTATTCTGTTCATTATTTCTTATGAATATCAAACATAAGATAGCTAGAAAAACTAGCAGAATTACTAAATATTTTCAGTCTTTATTTTAAGAATTAATATTTTTTTGTTGTTGCTCTATTTTAGGAAGATTGTGCAACTCAAAACATAAAAGATATAGCTAAGCTTGTAGTTTTTAAAAATACGTTGTCTATTACATTGAAAAACTAACTGATAATATTTATTCAACTGGTTTCTATTGAAATGTGATAGTGAGGCTTAAAACGTGTCATTGTAGAATAAAGTTCATTTCTGGCGTGATACTTTTGACCTTCCTCAGTTTGTAGCACTTTGATTTTCCTGCAAATGTCTTTGTCATTGTTTTAACTTCTTTAAACACAAAAATACTCATTGATGGGGGGTGGTGGGTGGTGTTAAAAATAAAAATAAAAAAAAGGAGCTCGGCATTATTATCGATAAAAAATATTGGAAAAAACTCTTTACTCATTTTATACACTTAAGTTGTATTGTTACATGTTAATCATGTAACTTTCTTTTCACTTTTCAAGTTAAACTTGATCCTTGCTCAAATAGACTTCATTATAAAACCTGAAATCTTACTCTTTTTACAGATTATACAAACCACGTTTATATTGCATAAAATTGCATTTTCTTTTCTTTAGTTATTATACAAAATGATTATTTATGGATTTAAACTGCCCATAAAATCAGAAGTACTGTGAAGTGGAATGGAAAATTTCATAGCTGTGCCCTGGTATGGCTGACTGAAAATGTTCATATGGCCCTTCAAGCACTTGTAGTATGTTAGTGTCTGACAAATGGCTTCTTGTTTGTTAGATGGTCTAAAATGGTCACCCCTCAGCTTATAATTCATTATTCTATTACTGCCATTACTTTGTTAAGTAAATTGCAGGCCTCAATATATGCATTTCTGTCCTGTCAGGTTCACTTGCCATTCCTGGCAAGTGTTTATACTATCTGTATAAATAATGAAGTAATAGCATGCCTATAGGAGGCTTTTCTAAAGTCAGTTATTAGTTGGGTAAATCTTGTGTCATAAAAGTTTGTAGAGTTATTATCTGTCTAAATATTTTTTTAAAGGTTTTGATTGGTTTTGTTTCATTACTTAAAGATGACAAATGGATTTGTAAGTATTGACAGTGCACCTTGTATCAAAACGTATTAAGGCTTACAAAGCTAAATTTAGGATGGTACAAGTAACAAAACTGTTACTTGGCTGAGGTCAGAAATAGCTATTGTCCTTGTCTGAATCTGAGGGGTAACTGCATGGCCTCAGCATTTCTGTGTGATATGGGCATAGAAAGATGCAGTGGCAGGAGAGAGAGACTGCAGCTCCTTTACATCCTTTAAATGCTCCTGGGGAGGTTGCCTGATGCTTTATCACGTCATTCACAATTTTTACATTCTAGGTTCATGCAATAGATCTAAATTGTTATATTTCATTTTTTAGAAATTAGTAGAGCAGAAAGAACAACTCCTGTAGAGGAAGAAGTATGTTTATTCAGTAAATAGTATTGGAGGTATAATATGTATTTTAGCTCAGTTTCCAAAGGAAGTGAAGCTTATATGATTCTGCCTTGCAGGCAGAAAGGTGCAGGAGAGTGTTTGTGCTATCTGTATTTGCCTGTACATTTGTCCCCTCTTGCCTGCTAGCTTTTGAACCTGTTGCATCATTTAAAAAAAATTGATAGAGGAGTACTTATTTTACTGATGATCTAGTTCCTATAAGTTTTGGGATTGTAGGTATTACTGTTTTTATTGTAGGCTTCTGTGTGAGCTCTACTACTTGATAGAGGTTACCTGTGGGAGAAAGACCTCACAAGCATTTTAAGTGCATGGCAATTTCAGTTTCAATTTAAATTTTTGGTGTGTTTTTTTGACTGTTCCCTTTTGCTTTTTTACCATACAATATTTCATTAAAAGAATTTTGGGGCATTCATATTGAATTTTTTTTTTTTTAACTTTCTCACTTTAATAGTGAGCCCTTTCCGAAAGATTTGCTAAAATTATGAGGAGCAGAGTTCCTTTCTGTAAATCTTTAACTACATTGCAGGTACCAGGTAATCAAGCAGGAGTTTGCCTTCTGCCTTGTTATCCTGAGGTTTCTAAAGATGTGGAGTTCTTTATGGTTCTGTCTTACTCCAGCCGCTTCTTGTCTATTCTAAAGTGTCTTGTTGAACCAAGTAGGCGTATGACTGTTATGCACCTCTTTGAAGTTGTTTACATTGTTGGAATTAAAATTTACCAAAATAATTTTGATCTTATGGTTTCTAATATACTACTTTATTGAATGTAGTTATAATTAATCTTTTTTATTATTTTTGGTACAAATGTGAACAAATTACTAGGCTTTATGAATAATTTTATCTATTTTGGGGGGTGGAGAAAGTAAGAAGGTAGAGATGACTTATTTAGGCATCTCAGTTTTTCTAGTTTTGAAACCAAAACGTGACTTTTTGTACACTTATTTGG
Organism: Aptenodytes patagonicus; assembly: GCF_965638725.1. Classification (NCBI taxonomy): domain Eukaryota; kingdom Metazoa; phylum Chordata; class Aves; order Sphenisciformes; family Spheniscidae; genus Aptenodytes; species Aptenodytes patagonicus. The sequence goes on from NC_134955.1 coordinate 14,472,627, forward strand.
GGAAGTAATGTTGGGATAAGGCTTGTAACAGAGGTATAGTTGTATTTTTCATTTTAGAATATCTTCTACTGTAGTGATGGTTGCCAAGCAGTGATACTGTAATAATATTTTGGCCAACAACTATTCCTGCTATGTTAGGAAACAAAACAGAAAACCACCACCAAATAAGGCATATTTAAATGTTTAATAATGCTTCTGTTTTGATTTTTCTATTATGCATGTGGGTTAGTGTGTATTCTTTTTATAAACCTGGAGATAGTCTCCTAATACACAGTTCTTCCAGTTAATCTGTCAAAATACAAAGTATGGACTAATGTTTTCAGCTCTAACATAGTCTGACTTTTTCCTGGTGAAGAGAAGACCCCCCCAGAGATTGAAACATGTGCAGACCTTAATTTTCATATACTTGGACAATTAGTGAAAACTTGCTGTGAACAAAAGAGCATTGAAAAAATTAATTTGATATGATACAACTGTCAAAACTTACTCAGATGTGCTCAGCTTGAATCTTGCTTGCTACCTGCCAAAAAAATAACCCTGGCTGCTTTTCAGTACATGGCTGGAGAGGATTTCTTTATTACATTCTTAAATTATCGTTGTTGTTGTTATTAATAATAATAATTTTTAAAAAAACAAAATATATGAAATTCAGATGGTAATATTTGAAAGAAGACAATAGAAATAATGTTTGTTTTAATCCCCTTACGTAAGTAGGGCAAAATAATGTCACTTGTGTAAATAATTACTGACTCTCTTGAATAAGTACCCTGTGGTTTTTGAATGAAAGGTGGCACTGCATAAGTCTTGGGACTTAAGCAATTATTTAAGATATCTTCCTGCAATTTAAATATTGTCATTTGGTTTCATGCTTTGAAAAAAGCTTGCTAGCTTTTAGGTGAAATTTAATTTTCCACTTTACCTTGTGTAAAAGCTGGTAAGAGGGAAAGATCAGGTGGTGCTGCAGCATCCATGCACTGTAGCTGAATGCTGAGAGTTCCTTCAGGCTGTCTCGTACTCTCTCAGCCCTGTTCTGAGCCCCAAGATTCAAAAATGCTTGCATAATTGGGTACTGTTTTGTGACTTATTAATTGCTCTCTTGGGTATATAGTTGCATGTGAGCCAGATTGGCTACTTTCCCAGCTTGCATCACTGGCAGCTGTTTTGCTTGAGGCAGATGGCTTGTAAGAGAAGCACCCATAAATTAAGGCATTGCTACTTTTTTCAAACTGTTCTGTGAGAGAGAACCTGATGAGATGACGTTTCAAAGTGCTTTTCGTATACCCTGCTAAACTTCTTTGTAAGTGTCTAAATGGCACATTTTACAGTCATTTCTGTTTTTTAAAAGAATTTTAGGGCAGTGCAGACACTACAATGTAGTCAGCATGAAAATGTTAAATTATATTAAGAACCATTGGTGATGTTTTCTATATGAAAGAAGGTTCTGAAAAAAAAAATCATATCAGAAAGAGGAAAGAGCCTTAATACCCTTTATATAATAAGAGTAAGAGCATTTTTAAGGGCAATAGCTAGAGAAGAAACGGAATAGTGTACGATAGGAAAACTTCAATGGTCTACTCAAGTGTTTAGATATATTTGTGTGTAACATTTTTCTTCTGGGCTTCGTGCTCGCAGTTCCCATGTAGAAGTTTAATAGCTAGACTTCTAGAAAACTACTTCTAAGGAGTAGTGTGAGACTTGTGCAATTTCCTTGTAGTTAAGAATTCTATTATCGTGCTTCTCCATCCATATGTTCGTTCTGTGTGTACACATACTACTGCTTTGCAGACTGGAAAATTTCTTCCGTGAGTAGGATCCGTGGTCACACACACAAAAACCTTGTCTTTTTCTATGTGTCTCCACACCAGCATAAACCAAAAATCTCATCCTAGAATCGTCATTTCTTAAAACTACATAGCAATTTTAAGCCACAGTAGTTTACTACTTTTGCTGTCTGCTTATTCTTTTGTTCCTGTACTGCTGTATTTTGTTAAAGTAAATTACTTTTGGTCTTTTCTAGTTTGTGCCTCAAAGATTCTTCTTTACTGTTGACCATGCCTGCGATCCTCCAGTGGGTTTTAAGAACCACCTTCACTATAGAGACTGCTTCTGAAATTCAGGTCTCTGTGTACATCTTTGCAACAAGGCATGCATTTGAGAAATGTGATATTTGATTTGGACTCATACTCCAGGAAATAAAGGCTTATTAGAGGAAACATCAATAATTTCCTCCAGTGAAGTCCTAAGCTTCCATGCTCTGGTGGCAAGTTGGGAAGGTTTCTAAATCTAACTCAGGCCCAGTTAGGACATGCTATAAAGGAGGGAAAAATAAGCTCTGAAAAAGAATTGGTATCTAACCAAATTTAGCTCAGAGAAAATTGTTTTTCCCTCTTCCCTGGGGAAACAGTCCTCTTCAGTTGAGCTGTGTCAGAGCTTTTGATCTACAATATCGGTCCAAGCTGCCTTCGTACATGGACTACTGTTAAATCTCTGTGTTTCATTGCCTTCTTGCCTTACTGTGAAGAAGTACTTGGGAGCAGCTCTGCTTACAAAGTGGCCACAGAACCAAAGTCTGTCTTTATCACGCTGTTAGTTATAGATTGCTTTTTAGTTGTGAAAACATTTAAATAGTTTAGCTTTTTGTGGTTATGACAGGTATCTGTTGATTCCCCCCGACCCCAACATTTTTAATTTTCTTGAAATGCCAGATTTGTTCATTTTACTACTGAGAGGAAATGCTGAAACATAACAGTGGTCTTCCTGCTCTGTTAAACTTGTATATAATTCCTCTTTGTATGTGTGAAAGATACTGTAGGTATGTGCATATTCTTTCCAAGGAGAGAAGGAAGTTGGAATCTGAGGAACTTTGGAATCTGAAGATAGACATGAACTATCTCTTGCTGTAAGTGTTCAAATCAGAATTATTTTTTAAAATAACATTAATTTTGGGAGGATGGGTTTTCTGTGCTCCCACATAGTCCATAGAGATGAGGTGATTTAGAGCATTCCTAGTTAGACTGCATATGACATAATCTAGAGCAAATATTTAAAACATTCATTCACACATACTCTCTTTCAACTAAAATTAGCTTCTATGAAAAGACCCAGACATTCTCATAAAAAATAGGCTCTACAGTAAACCAGTTGGTAGTTATGGGATGGGTGCAGAAATTACTACAATCTGTTCTGTACTATGTAAGTAAAGAATGAAAATAGTCCCTTTGGGCCTAATATTTCATAACTTTGTGTGTATCCTGTTTTATCTTCTGCTGTTAAAGCTTAACTTGGCTGCTCTTACTTATTCAGTGTTAAAAGATACTTTCAGCAATCAGTGGCATAATTGAAGCACAGGAAACAGGCAACTGCCATCACAGAGCTCCAAAGTGAGAAGAGTATCCTCCCTGTTTGTATTAACCTGGAGTTAGTAATAGGTCTTTAATGAGAGTTACCATTTCTGACTGATAACCTGCATAACTGTCTTCACTGACCAAGAAAGCACCACTGCGTAGGTAGACCTGGAAAGATTCAACTCATAATGCTCTGAAGGAGAGAGGGGGTTGAACTAAAGGCAAACTGTTGTGTGTGGGTTTTTTCCTTGTAAAAATGTGAAAGCAGGAAAAAAAGAAACAGCAAAGGCTGTTGGTAATTTTCAGGTGTGTTGGGTTTGTTTATTGTTTTGGGGTTTTTTAAGTGTCTTCCTCAAAATTTGAGAGAGGTTTTTGGTTTGTTTGTTTGTTTTTCCTGCCATCTACTTCCTACTGACTGATCTCTGGGTCAGAATCCCTGGTAATATGTATGGCAATTAGCCTATGTTTTGCTGATCTAATTGCCCTTACAGGCCTGCTGACTGTCCTTGGCAGAAACAAATACAAAAGAGTTAGTATGAGCAGGCAGATTGAAAAGGATTAAAAGAAAAAAAAAAAAGGAAAGGCAAAAAAGGTAACATAAAAGAAATCATTCCTTCTTTCCGTATATTTCAGACAAGGTTCTGTCAATCTATTTTTGCATTTCTGAGTTTATGGCTGCCTGACTTTAATCTTTTGTTTGAAACATTTGATCTGTAAAGTATCTTTATTTTCAATGGCATCCATGACATATAAACTTACATGTCAGTGATTCTCTTTCCAATTCCACTAGCATAAATAGAACTTTTTCTATATAAAATTTGTTTATTTCTGCCTTAATTACAGATTATTTGCTATAATACAGTTGGAGTGAAGAGGCAAATATTCTGTATCTACTTACCACTACTTTTCAGGGGAATAGGATATTGGTTATCCTTACTTCATAACATTCCTGGTTGAATATGAGAATTAAAGTAGTTTATGTTATGCTATTTGCAGTTGGGCAAAAAAAATGCTATAGTGATAGACATGAAGAAATCTATCATGGTTCAAAAGAACAAATACCCTTCACTTGAAGATTTGCTGTTCTCCACTTTCCCTATCATATGACTGTCTTTATTTAAGAGGACGTGTAAACTTATGTTTAAAAACATATTCAGGTTATTTGATCCAGTACAGTGGAATGCGCTCATACGATCACCAGCCATCACCATCAAATTAAAAAATAAGCAATTATGTAGATAGAGCAGATCATGGACCTTTGTGTGACAATCTGAGCAGTCTGGAATATGCATTTAAAATATTAATTAATCCTTTTGAAAGAAAACAGCAGGTTAAGGAATGGTAATCCAGAATCTCACCACAGTATTAGTCCTTCTTTATTTGTCTCTTCCCTCCCTCAAGCTGCTGTTCATCTAGTTTCTCTCCAGGCAGTAATAGTAAAACTGTTGCAGGGTAAAGAATGGGGAAAGAACTGAACTTGTTTTCATTTAGGACTGTAATTAGTAATAAACACCTTTTAATTTAAAATTTCAAATACAGCTTCTGAAGGTCGCTGGCTAGTTTTAAGGAAAGCGCTAATCTCAAGAATTCTTACACAACTTTTCTGAATTTAGGTTCTTTTAAGCTATTCGGTGATATGATGTTCAGTTTAGAGGCATATACCTTTTGCCTTTTAAAGCAGGTATAGTTATGGTTGTGACAGTGCCTGTCATCTTCAGATTAGACTTGCAATTCACTCTGATCTTCAAAAAGTAGGTTCTAATTGGATGTGCTGATAGTAGATTCATCAATGTGTTTGTTTAGTGAAGTATAATTGTAAGCAAGTTCTCACCTTTATTGGCTTGCTCTCTGCAGCTTGGTTTAGTTTTGTGTTTATTTTAATATTTGATGTTGCATTCTATTACTTGGAGATCTGTGCTGCTTTTCTTATTTGTCACTATTGAACCTTCCCGATTATTTTTAGTTACTAGCCTGATATTCACATTTTGAAAGTGTAAAGAGAAATGAAGTTGAGATGCATTAAATGAAAAAGCAAAAGTTCTGTAGCTTACTTTTTCAATGGATTTTCTGAGCATTATGCAAGATGATGTTCTAGTGTGTTTCTTCATCTATTTTGTTGTTACTTAGTTTGCTGATGCTGTAGTATGACAGAGGTGATAATACTGTTAGTGCAATTACATGTTTTAAGAAACGTTCATAATGTGATTAGATACTTTATATACCCATTTCTGTAGAGTTTGTGTGTATATACATATAAATGTATAAACATGTCTGTACATATATATGTATATAAAAAGTCTGAAAAGGAAATGTAATAGAGGTTTTCCAAGGTCTTTGATCTGTCTTGTATTTAAATTTTGAAGAAGGTACATCCTTAGTTATTGGTGCAGGAGGGCTAGATCATTAGTGCCAATTATTCTACAAAAGGAACAAATGGATTAAGTCATATTTGAGCCATAATATAAAAAATATGGTATTTCTTTTTAAAGGGAATGACTGGGTCATGTGGAACTCTCTGGAGGGAGTAGGAGGCTGCTGCCCTTGGGAGCATATTGGGGGGGGGAAGAGGAGAAGCTTCCAGACTGCAAGAGAGGAGGATAAATAAGATTTACAGAAAGGAAATGGAGACCTGTAGTTCAAAGACAGAGATGGATGAGAGGAGCAACTCCATAATCAGGCCTCAGAAGGAAACTTCCCAAGGATACAAAAGGATAGTACAGTTTGCTGCAACTAGGAAAATTGTTAAGATGGGTCCATTTTTATAACTACTCACTTTACATTAATTGGAGATGATATCAAACTGGTCCACCCAGCCCAGGCTTTTTATCTTTAATTATAGCCAGTAGTAGCATTTGTTTCAGAAGTGGGGTTTTTCCCCGCTGGGGTTCTCTGCCATGTTTTGTCAAATTACAGTTTGGGGCATCCTTAGCTAGAGGGTATGTCTGGGCTGTGGTGAGTAGCCATGGATTGATCAGTCTGTGTGAACTTTTTTTAACATCTTTGGTTACATTTAGTTTCTGTAAAAACCTGCAGCAATGACTGCAATAATTTAATTACGTAGTGTGTGAGAAATACCTCCTTTGGCTTGTTTTAAGCTTGCTGCCAGATGATCTAATTACATGGCCCTCATTCATGTGCTTGTGAACAGTACTGACTAACCATTCTGTATTTACCTTCTCCATAATGTTGGTAAGTGTAGAGTATTGTTATAACCCTCTGTTTTCCTCACACTTGAGGGATCCCAGTCTATGTAGCTCCTCACAGTAGAATCTGCTCCATATCTTTGATTTCTTTTATTAGTCTGTCCTTTTTTATTTCTTCTATACTTCTATATCTATGTGCAGCACTCAGACTGTGGGTGTAGCATGGATTTATGCAGTGACACTGTTTTTTCTGTATTGTTTGATGTTCCTTTTCACATCTTTGAGAACTGGGCTGATGCAAATGACTTCAACATCTCTTTCCTGGTTGCTATTGGTGTAATATGAGCCCAGCTTAATATATAAATAGTTTAAAATTTATTTTTGTTCTCAGCATTTACTCATTAGTTAGTACTGAATTTCAGCAATGTCTTATTGCCTATTTACTCGCTATATTAAGATCTTTTGGTACTTTTTCACAATCAACTCTATTTCTGACTATCCTCAGGAATTTTGTCATCAGTGCATGTTGACACTTCAGGCTTCTATTGCCTTTTCAATTCATTTTGAGTGGGTTGATTAAGATAGATCCCAGCTTGAATCTTTGAAGAAGTTTCTATTGGCAATTTTTTTCTTTTTGTGAACTTTCTACTCTTATTCTTTACTTTCTATGTTTTAACAAATTGCTAATCCAGAGGAGAGCCATCCCTTTCTTCTCATGTAAACTTGATTTCTTCAGGAGCATTAAGGGGAGACTGTGTCAAAGGTTTTTGTTGTTTTTTGTTGTTGTGTTTATTTTTTAATCAAAGTACACTGGCTGGCTGGTTCACTTTTATTGGTGTGTGCAGTCTGTTCCAAAGAGTCCAGCAGATTTGCTGGGCATGATGTCCATGTATGAAAATCCTACTGATTTTTGTCAATGGTTCATTTAAATGGTGCATCTATAAATTCATTTTGTGGGGTTTCTCCCCCCCCCCCCCAGTTTTTGGCCATTTCCTCTGACAGTTTCCCCACATTCTTCTGGATCCCTTTAAAAGCTGATGTTATAGCTGCTAGTTTCTAGTCCTGTGGTACAAGACGCAACTTGTGATTGGTTATATCACATTGTACAGATTTTACTCCTTTGAAGGTTACTATAATACAATCTTATCTATCATGTTGGATCAGGCATGATTAAATATGTGATTATTTATTTTGGCCAGTCTATCAGTCTATCTCCTAGTTTAGTTTGTATGTGCTTTACAAGGGTATTTGATTAATATATACGTTTTGAATGTCATAAGTTAGCTGATACATTAAAAATACTGAAATAGAGAAAAAATTCTAATTACAATGTTTACACTGAAATGTAGCAATTAAATGCTGTTGAAGATATTTGCTATATGTATTAATTTTAGAATGAAATCTATAATTCCTGTAATGAAAACACCCTTTGTTTTTAAAGCATAAAGTGTCTAGCTTTCAGTTTAAAAAAAAAAACCCAAAAACAAACTATACAACTATTTGCCTTTTTCATAAAGATTATGAGGGTTTTTTTAAATGGAATAGCCAATTACAATGGTCTGATAGGTGTTGTAAAAGCTTTTCTGCTTGCCTCATTGGGACAGTATTTTTCTAGTCAAATATTGCTGGGAATCTTGGCATCCCGTAGTTTTTCTATGGCTAGTGTTAGTTTTCAGTTCTCAGTATTTTCCCCTTTTTCTGCTTTAAAAAAAATAATCAAAACATATGCAGGTTCTAGGAGATGCTAGTCGAGAGTTGAATTTGTTGATAAGAACATAGAATTAGCCACAGATGAGCGTTGACTTGTTTTTGTTAGGGTCATCTCATTAATAGCTATTTTGAAAACATAGTCTGAAAGAGACTTCATAGCAAACACATTGAAGGCTATTAGAAAAAGGCTGAGAAATGAAAAAATTAGTGGTGTTCCCCAAGGAAAAGTTACTTTGCATGCATTTATAATATTTGATGGATTTATTGGGCATGCTACACTGCAACTTTATTGTAAATAATACTTGTCCCAAATGGCAAATTATATTCTCACTGCCAGTATTGTTCTCTGTAGGCATTTATGTAATTTTTACTATTGTGACGATTTTGCAAAAAATGTCTTGCAGTTTAAAAGAACATCCCAATACTTTTCTGCTTGTATAGAAAAGACTGGTGAGCTATTCTTATTTTCTTACAATCACTGGAAGACACTTGACCCGTCTTGACCTCCTTCTTTCATATTAGTTTCTCCATCTGAGTCATGCTACCAAAATGAAAGGAAAAAAAATAATTGTGTTAAGTCTGGTTATTTTTAAGATCAACTCAACCAGATATATCCCAAGGTTTGATTTTTTTTTTTTTTTTTAGGGGGGAGGGTATCAATTTCACTCATCAAAATCGTAGGAAAGCCTATTACAGAAACAAAAGTCAGTAGGTTACTTAGAATAAGGAACAAGTCAACTTTACTATTTTTCACAATTCTTTTTTGTGCTAGAATTTCATACGCCTGTATTCAGAAACCTTTGCAATAAGAATGTTGTACATAACTGTAACTTGTGCTTTATGAACAGGGTAGCAAAGTGGCTTAGAAAGTAAGTCAAAACACTGGAGTGAAAACAGGCTTTTGGATATAATTTTCCATTACCTTTGTGTACAGTAGGTTATACAGTTATATCTTCAAGTGTGGGAGAGTCCTGTGATAGTTTGAACAGCAGAATGGAACATAATTTATGAAAAGGCCAATGAAGAAAAGAACCTGTAGTTTTGGAGATGCTGACTGTGGGACAAAGATGATTTTTTTCTTTCCTGGAAGTGTACCTTTAGTTACCATATTAGTAGAGTGTGAAATTCAGCTTATGTCTACATAAAGTGAATCAATTTCAGGAGGATGTGCTATTAAAGGTTATAAAAAACACATAGCATTTCACAATGACTTCTGGAGTTTTAGGGTGTTGCGGATTCTTTTTTCTTCTTTCAACTGAAATCTGAGCTTGTTCATCCCTCGATCGTTCATAGAGAACTTTTTCACAACAAGGTTAGTAACTGGTAACAACTACCAGAGGTAGTTGTTGCGTACTCTCTTCCTAGACAGATGAGTTTATCACGAGGCAAGGTGGAACGGTGTATGTGACCCTCCCCATACTGCTAGTGGCGATTCCTTTGTTCACTTCGCACATGCAAGATAAGCATAACATAAAACAGCTATCTATGCAAGACTCGCCGTTTGGGGGACAAAGTGGATCTCTCCAAGTAGTTTTATTTAATCTAGTCATCATCGAATGTTACAAGTAGGAAAGCATCGTTGTTCTTTCTTTTTCATTTAGAACACCATCACAGCGTTACTACATGGAAAAAAAATTTCTACATTCTTTCACATCTGCTGCCGTTTGAGTTTTTTCTCAGCTGCTTATGAAGCTGCCAACTAAAGTACTACTTAACATGGATACATTAGAGAAAAGTAAATTGGCACTTTCTGTAGAATGCAGCAGTTTGCATTCCCTTGTTCTTCTCTGTTTCTGACAGCAATCTGTATTACATTCTTCTATGTTTCGATATTTTTTTTCCCCCCAAGAGATCTCGTCTTTTATTTCCTGGCACTTCAACCAGAAACTTGTACATTAAGATTTTTTTTAATACTGATTTAACTTTTGCTAACACAATTGCTCTTATAATCAGACTCATAATTATACTATCATCTGTTTTTAAATTATTGTTTTTAATTCTTTAGCTTGAACAACTGAGAATTTAGTTAGTTCAATCCCCATGTATGACTTCCAACCACAGCACTGCAGCAATATTTGCTTTCCTTTATGACATAATATCTTCTTTGGCTTCTTGACCATTTCTTTCAGCTTACTTCCCTAACTTCAGTCCCTGTAATGTTTCTTTTTGGGTCATCATCAAGTTATTGAACGCTGATTTGTGTAAAGGTTGTACCTTGTGGCAATTTTGTAAATAAAAATCCTTAAGACAACAATTAATGCAATCAAATAAAAAAGTGGCAGTGTTTAGAGAATCAGAGGTTTTGTTACTCAGAAGGTGCTGTGCCTCTGAATGAACTAGCCTGGGGGATTTGAAAATACAGCCTCAGTCTGAAAAAAATTGTCTTGTGCCTGAAGTTAGCTGGAGAGCAACTATAAGCTTTTGCAAAAACAAATCGTTCAGTGGGTAGACTGCATGAAAGCATTGCTGATTGTTTGCTTCCTCACTGTACGAATTTGGCGTTGACAGATCAGAATGAAAGGGAACTTTGCATAATCTGTATTTAACTTGTGAAATGCCTTTGTGTATGATATTGGATCTGTCAGAAGTTTACGTGGATTCTGAAAAGATGATCAGAGAAATGCAAAGGTGAAAAATCTATTGACCTTTGTAATATACAGAGGCATACAACATATGGCTCCTTGAGCTGTGTTGCTGGGGCTGAAAACATTCTGAGAATAAGCACTCCCTACTTAAGAATATTCTTATCTTGAGGTGGCTGCTGTTGTCAGTGGCAAGATACTGGACTAGATGATCATTTGGTCTAATTCGTTTGATGTGAACTGTTCTCACATTCATGTTAATTTTTGGCTAGAGAGAGTTGTACAGCTTAATTTTATGCTGCTTGTTTTAGAGGGGACTTGGGGAGAGAGGAGAAATGTAAGTATTTTGATGAGATTTTAAAGAGAAAGTTGTGATAAAAATCTTTGAAAAATTCAGTACCTCCTTTTCTTCAGCTCAGTGCTGAAAAAAAAACCACCTTGTGGTCATATGAAATAGTTTCTCTTTGTTTGCTGAAAAGAAAAAGATCTGAGATTCATTCTTGTATCTCTAGTGTAATAGGTGGAAAAAACCCACTTGATTAAAAAATTTAAGTCAATAGAGGGGGAAATCGGTTCATCTCTAGTAAGTGTTTTTATTTACTGCATTGAGAACATATCAGCATACAGTAAAATGCCTCAGCATAAGATTTGTGCACATCCTTTTATTGCAGAAAGATAAAATTTAAGGTTGCTCTCTCCGTCTGTTCCAACACGATACATTAACAGTGTGTCAACACAGCAGTAAAGGCTTTTACTATGTATGATTGTAAAATAGTGCCAATAGGTAAATGTGAAAAGGATGTTTTTTGAGCAATTTGCTTTTTGTAAAATAAGCACAACTTTATAAAATGGTTTTAGGTTTTGGATGACAGTAAAAGAAGTGCAGAATGCCAGAACACCGAACAACTGTACCGGATCAGAGCAGTAATCCACCTAGCACTATTTCTTTTCTTTGATGGTGATTAGAACCACATGCTCTAAAGGAAAATCCTTATAATGGGCAATTAAAGGATCTGCACATAGCAGGGTTTTTTCCTCTGCCCTCCCTCCCCCAGTTGCCATAAATTACTGGTTGGCCTTTACTCTGACGTGCAAGTCTGACAAAACCTAGAAGGAACAGGAAATGACCTAAGTGTGGTTTTAGCTGGTTTTTTTCATTACCTACATAAGAAGAAAAAAAAAAGATCTCCTTTCCCTTGATAGGCAAAACACCTTTAAGAATCTTTTTGAAACATTTGAAGATCTTAAAAAATATTAAAAGGAAGATCAGAGCAAACATAACAAGCAATAAGAAAACTGAAAACTTTTTACAGCAGGCAAAGTAGAAGCTGACCTGCTGATATTCCTGGTTACAAAAGCAGAAGTAGCATGTCTTTTTAAAAACAAACAAATGAAATGCGTAAAAAAGAAACAAAAACCAAAGCAAACAAAAAAATATTTTTCCTCTTGCAGGGAGTAATATGAACTTTAAGAATAAGCCTGCTGAAGGCTTGTTTGAAACTTTAGCATAACAGTGGAGCATTTTTGCTCTGTTTTTGTATCTATGCTGAGGACAAAGTTACTGAAAACAGTAACTAAACACATGAAGACTCTAAAGTGACTTGTTAAAGTTTCCTTAGGTGCAGCTCTTGTTGAAGATTTGTATTTGCAGGAAAGATCAGAATACTGTGGAGTCTGGTGAAAACATTATGGTGGCCAGACACCTGTACGTTCCAGTGTTGTTCTTACGTGTCCAGCCAAATATGTTGCAGGTGCTATTTAAGGTATAGAATAGTATTTACTAAAGCAATTAAGTAGAAGCAAGTCTCTTTCCATTGAAGGAAGATTTTACGCTTCTTAAAAAGGTGAAGATAATGCCTTTTATGAAAGTTCAGTAGAGTCAATGACAGAGTCTAGGATAGGGGATATGACTGTTTCTTTCAGTACATGTATCCAAACCTCAGAACCATGAAAGCACACTCAGTTTCTCTTCAAAGATTGTGGCTATTTGCAGACTTCACAACCTATTAGCCATTTTACAGCCTTGGATAAATAAATTGTATAGAGTCAGGAAGTGATAAGTATTAGGATTCCAAAAATATCCTAGTTTTTTCCTGTCCCCTTTATTTTCATGGGAAGGCTTAGTGGGTGGAGAAATATCATCATGACTCTAAATGCCTTAAGTATCATATTGAATGCTTTTCCAAGTGCTGTATTTTGTCTTGATTACAATAATCTACTCAAGTGGCTATTGTTTTGGCCTGCAAGATTTCACAACCCAACGTTGTCTGTGTTATCTAAATAATGCTACCTCTACTTTGACAGAGTCATTCTTTGGTTGCATCACCTTTAGTCTCATACTGAATATAACTTAACTACTTAATAACATACTGTTTTTCAAAATCTACCTTTTCTACACAGGGAGGGAAAAAATCCTAATAAATAAATAAACCAAGGCTTCTAGGTTGTATACTGCTGTGTTTGTTTTTGTGTCATTAAATTACATGGGTTTAAAAAGCTAATTGATTGTAAGCTGTTACAAAAGACTAATTTAGAAATAAGAGCAATGAATCTAGCATCAGTCTTGTTTGAAAGGCAGTCATGAAAAGAAATTATATGTACTGTAACCTTTTTCATATTTTACAATAAATTAGTTTCTCATCTGGTTGTAGAATTTTGCTTTTGAATGAGGTGATTTTTTACAGAGTTGATTTCTGAATCAAGTTGCTATGGTGTTGGTTTCATTGTTTAGTTAATTCTATGCTTGGTTGCTATGGAAATACTTATTTACGGAGCTAATGCCTAATGGTGTCAAACAGATGCTACTAGCAACTAGGAATCTCTTATATTTGATCAATGAAAGAGTCAGAAGTAGAAACTCATTTTTGTACTAATTTTTTCTCCATTAAAATTTTGGAGCATGGAATGTGAATGGGTGGTGTCAAATAGGACAGTTTTCTTTTCTTAACCAAGCATTAAAGCACACGCTGAATCTCCCAAATAGTATCGTCATTGAAACTAAAACTTCCCGCTTACCTAGTTTAGGCAATCAAACATCAATGTTGCAAATCTTAACATTGTGTATGGCCTTAAGTGGTGTGCACATTTCAGCTTAGGGTATGGAGCATATGTATTAGTTTTATTCTAGTTTTAAAATTGATTTTTAGATTTCTAAGCTCTGAAACATTTTTTGTAGCCGTGTATTTTAAATCTCTGCATAAGTATGAATATTGTCCTTAGTATAACTTTGCACAAACACAAATAATTCTCAAGTAGCTAAGATGATATGATTTTGTATTTTATAAGTTAGATTATTCTGAAAATATCATTACAGTTATCTAGCCAAATATAATTTGAGTTGAACATTACAGTTTAAAAAAAATTGTTTAAAAATGCTTAGTGTACTTTTATAGTAATTTTAGTGGTTTATAACTTGAGAAAAGTAAAACCCATAGGCTTTTATTGTGCTTAAACCTTTAGAAGTTTAAAATACTCCTCAAACATAACTTTAGCCAAACGAAGCTGTGGCACTCATGCGAAGAAGATCCAAAAGAACTCCACCCTCCATGGCATCAACTTGCTTCTGAAAGACACATCTGTTACAGGCCCTGGAAACACTGGCTGCGCCATGATAGGAAAGATAACTTCTCATATAGAAAAATGATTAAAAACAAAACAAAAAACCCTGAAGCTCTGCCAGTTTTCATTGACTATCTTCTCCCATTTCTCATCTGTTTTTAGTTTATTTAGATTATAAGTTTCTCAGAGGAGCACTTTTTCCTTTTTCTTTGTAAAAATTAATATTGCTTATTCCTGTTGCTGTTTGAACTATAAGCTGTATTAGGGAAGGCCTTTATTACTGTTACCTTGTGCACTTTTTTAACAAATGTTTCTGATGTTGCTAACAATGTGTGCTTTGCAAAAGTGCCATCCTTAAGTTTTGGTAATTCTTGGGTTGATGTTCAACAATCAGGGCCTTTGCCTCTTTCCCTGACCTCCCCCCCGCCCCCCCCCGCCCAGTGAATAGATGGATTACAAATAGTGTCAGATAAGTTGATTCTAAAATTCTTGTGTTCAAATTGCATGGCAGTTCCTCTGAGTATATGGAAATACTGTTTTCATTGTTTGAGAAAATATAAACAAAGGGTAATATCTGATGCCTACTGTCAATTTTCCTGCATGTTTCCAGTAAGTGGTATGTATTTAAAATCTCCTTAGATTTGACTAAACATCCATGGAACTGAATATAGTGTTCAGTCTTCAGAACAGCAACTCTGTGGAGAATTTGTTGAGCTTTAACAGCTTTTTTAGACTTTAAAAAAAAAAATGTATTTCCAGTGATGTAAATTCCTTCTGTTGATACTCTTAGCCTGTTTTGAGTGACATGTTTTAGTTTCACCTAAGCCCATCACTGGCTAAAACGGTGACCAAAATTGGAAAAGGTCACCTGTACTTAAAGGGTTTTTGTAAGTTGGCTTGTCTTCTTTTTAACTGTGTTGAAATTTATTTCATAGGCTAAATAGATTCAGTTATTATAGTTAAACATAATACAGTTCCTGACTGTTGAAGAACAAGGCATAGTACTGTGTTATGCATGGGTTTTTGTTTTGGTTTTTATTAACTGTCCTTCAAAACCCTGATCAGCTTGACAGGCAATTATATAAAACCAGGAAAGTGTGATCATTGCTCTTTGGATGGACTGGGAGACTCTGAGGGCTATACACTTCTCGCCTTTCAGAAGTTCATCTGCAATATCAGAGTCCACTGCAGTTTTATTTTCAGAGGAGCTCCCAGATGTGTGATTGCTGTGATGTTGGCACTGACAATGGATGCTCAAAAGCCAAAGTGTGTGAGTTGCTAAGCAGAGGTTTGAGTTGTAGCTTGGAACTTTTATGACTCATGTCCCTCCTAGGTCAGGTGTTTCTTGTTGGAGGAGGTGAGGAAGAATGTTATGTGCAATGGATTACAAAATCTTAGTATTACAGAGTACAGATCTTTCTGCAACAAGTCTTACGGTTGCAAAATCAAAAATTGCTGAGGCTCTGCCTAAGACCTATTTTAAGGTCTGTTGGTCTGTTCACATTAAGTCAAAATAAACTGTATCCTTTTTACGCCTGTTGTAAGATTAATGCAACTCTGGGAATACTTTGTAACTTATGTTGATGATCCACAGTAATTAATTAAAGCTTTGACTGCCAAACTCTCAACAAAAATAATGCCAAAAATGCTGCTTTTTTAGTATTCCAGAATTAACTTGCAAGGCATGGAGTTAGGCTAATTAAACCAAGTCTGGTAGGTAGTGAGAAACAAAGTACGGTTTCCTTACAGTTAGTTTCTGAGTAGAATGGCAAGGAGTAAATTCTTCTTTAAACAGAGAAGTTTTTGTAAAGAAGCAGAATTTATCAGCTGTTAACCTTTAAAACTGTCACCCCCCTTGTCCCTCAAACCATTTCAATTCTGCAGAAGGTCTGTTAAAGGAATATGCTGCTGGTTTCTGTTCCTTTCTCCCGAAATTGTGTTTGTGGGGGAGGCTTTCTGGATTTGAGTGCCATCTTGTGGTGTGTTTGTAAGCATCTAAGAAAAGGTAATAAACCCCCCTTTCATTATTAACCTGTAAGGATTTGATTAGTATAGAGATGTACCAAGTTGTATTTACCATGGAAAAATATTCATTGTATAGTGATCTGCATTTTTTCCATTGTGCTTAGTAGAAGAGATTGCTACTTTGTGCCTAAAATTTTCATCGGCTCATTTTAATTACTTCAGGGCTTGTTCCATGTGCCACACATTGAAAATTTTACAGCTAATATAGACTGTGGTAGTCTGCTAGCTGTTTTAGTATACTACATCTGTTTTCTCTCAGGAGATAGAACTTCTAATTGATGGTGATGTATAGTGAATTAAAAAAAAATAATCTGTTGGCAACATACAGGTAAACTTAAGTTCTGTTTATTTCAAAACTGTTGTAGTTTCTTTGCTGTAAAATTGCTATCAGTGGAGAAGCTTAAATCTTCTGGTTGAAATGACAACAGAAAATTTTCAATCATCAGTCCAAGCTGTGAAACTTTTCATTTAAATAAAATTGCACATAAAATGGTGCCCTGCCATTTAAAATATCAAACCATTATTTGCATTGGAAGTAGATTTTGCATGAGCTGTGCACATTATTTTACCTGTGTATACTGGGTGAGTATGGGACACAAGATATAGCAGTAACAGTTTCCATTGAATATTTTCTGCCTCTGCAACTTTGAGCCTATTTCTTTACTATGGCAGGGCAAAAGCCAGAAGGAAGGTTTTGAACTTTTTTAGTCGTACAGATTGACCCCCAAAATTATAACAGTATAGCTTATGTGAGCATGCATGTGTGTACATACACGTACACAGAAGCTCCCAATGGCTTAAAGGATGAATAAAGGAGGTTGCATCAGTAAAAGTAGTTGCAGTTAAAGGTTTGGTACAGAAATGTTCTGGAGTTGGCAAGAGCATAGGTATTTTATTAAGATCTCATTTATGACAAATAAATAAAATTAGCTAACATACTACATATTTAAAAGAAAAATAAAATATTAGAAGAGCTGGGGGAAGGGAAGCCTCTTTTGTGTCCCCTAATGGAGGTTACAAGATTGCAAGCAAGCTGACGCAACTTTGTGGACCATTAGTATCAAAGGTTGCTAATACAACTAACAAAACTCATGTGGACATCTGATCTTTGTTGCTGGTTGAGTCAAAAGTCAATGAAGCAGGTTAATGCAGGCTCTGTGTCTGAGCTTAGGAGGATAGAATGAAACCAAAAGATTTACCTATTTTTGATACAGTAAATAAATGTCAATCTGGAAAGAGAAACATGAGAATGAAGAAAACCAAAAAAACCCAACCTACCCAGACGGACAACTCATTCTAGTTTGTTATGGAAGAAAAACCCCTTCATCTTTCCAATGATCATGCTAAAACCAAATGCATCACGCAAAATGGGTATGGCCAGATAACGTTGGTCATTATCTTAATGCTTGTCACTGGCAGGCTAACAGTCATCTCATATGACTAGTTTAAAAAAAAAAATAAAAAAATGAGGAGATGGTAGCTAGATTAATCAAAAACCCAAAAAACTCGAATTCTTAATTCTTGATTTAGATCTGCTTGCTTTACACAGTATGACTTTCTAATATAGCGTAACTTACTTCCAGTTTAAGCACATGCTTAATGATAGATCACTTTTCATAGCAAGTGGATGTCATGATTTATTAGCTTTAAACATGGTTTAATGGTATCTCAATGAAGATAACAAGAGAAAAAGGGCCTTTAAGTGCTGTTCTTTCCTGGGTACTGCTGACATGTCAGTCTGTGTTTCTTTATCGACACTTTCTGCACCTTCTGCTGGACAAGTGCCAGCCTGGAACATTGTGTTTTCTCCGTGAAAGACCTGTTAGTCTTACAGGAACAAAACCAAACATAGTTCTCGCCTATAAAAATAAGCAGAAGAACATACAGGACTGCAGAATATGAACTACCGAGTGGGCTATTGGCACTTCATTTGTGCTCTGTAGCTACGGAAAAGAGGAAAATAAAGGGTTGTCTTTATATTTGTTTAATTTGTGAATGCATGTTGTGCAAATGAATTAATTTATCAGAGAATAATTAGAACCTGTCAAGAAGTCATGAGGACTGAACACTTTTGAAACAAAACAGACATCTGAATTTCATTTCTTGTATATTGTTTTTATTTTCTGTCAGTATTGAAGAAAAATTAAGTGAGTGCTGTTGACGTACTTGAAGCTGATAGCATCTTCAGATGGTGTTGCTGACGTTCTTTTGTGGGTTTGGTGGGTTTGGTGAAGTTATTCAAACATGTAGATTTGTAACCATATTCAAGTAAAACCTAACAAAACCTCCTGCAAGAAAATGCTTTTAAAATTACCGATTTTTAACCTGAGATATTGGGGAGCTTTTTGCCTTTTTAAAAAGTAAGTGTTAGTGTAGTGCTTTCTGCACTGTATTTACAAAATTGCTACTGTTTGGTTCTGGAAAGAAAAACAATTAAAAAATATATTGGAAGCTTTAGGATAGGTTTGCTTTTATAAGTTGAGGTGAATAGAAGCAGGAAAGCACTGTCACCACCTAATTTGGTGTACATGTTAAATGATTTGTAAACAATCCAGAAATATTGAAATAAGGCCATATAATTATTCTGTCATCAAGATCTCTCTGTTGCATGCAATTTCTTCGAACTCTTCTTTAGGACTTTCACTGGAGTAGCATTAACTGAGAAAATGGCCTAAGTTACATATGAAAACATGAAGGGAGAAGCATTTTATATTATATCACATAATCAAGATTTATTCCATTGTTGTTTTTCGGAATTAGCATATCACCTGTTACTCTTCTTTTTTCTTTTTTTTTCTTTCTTTACAGATGATACTTTGGGACTGGGATTTGAAGCAGTGGTACAAACCCTATTACCAGGTCAGTGTATTATAAATCTAATTGTTCTTTTGTGAAATGTGATTGAGTACAGAGTTCACTGTAAACTGTCAGATTTCAATTTTTCTGTTGATGTTTTATTTAGCTAAGTTGTCCTAGTACATTCTAGGTCTATGTAGCAGAGGCTTGATATTTAGCAGTTCTGACCAAGTTGAGAGGGATCTACTTTCTGTGGTGTATATGAGAACAGTCTCAAACCTAACTAAGATGGGAGTGGGTTTTTTTGAAATGTCCATTAGCATAAGGTTAGGGAGTGATTCCCCAGCAATGTCACCAAACTCAGGTCTACCAGGTTCTCACCTTTTTTCTTGATTGCTTGTTTCTCCCCCTCTCTCGTATCAGCAGTGGCATCTAATCAGCTATTGCTGTTCCTGTTCAGAGAATTATGCCAAATAAAAACTAGTCACTTTTTTGACAGAATTGTTAGGATTTGTTTCAGTAGAATCGGGGTTAATAAAAGTAATGAGACTGTGGAAATTGCACCTTTATAAGGGGCTTATAACAGTTTGGCCACCAAAATTTCTGTTGATATTATTGGAAGAGATAGATTACTAAGTTTAATTCTGAGACAAGTTAATGGAAAATTGAGATTAAAAAATTGTCACCAGTTCCTTATTTTAAATAGAGGAAAAATAAACTGAAAGCTAATGTTGAATTCTGAAATATTTTTTTATTGTGTGGGGAAAAAACCCGCAAAAATTGGTGTCTGAGTAAGACTATACGTATATATTTTCTTTAAAAGAAAAATAACATTGTATTGATTTTTTTAATTTATTTTTTAAATTTGCAATGGATAAGATGCTTATTTAAAACTTAGAATACTGTGAAATGTTTTGACATGTTAATAGTTTGCAACATTTCCATCTATTCTAGAATGCTGGCAGTGGAAATGGAGTTGATCTTCCAGTACTAAATGAGGCTCGGAGCATGCTAACAGACCTCCTGACTGACCCATCACTTCCACCACAAGTGATTCCTTCCCTTCGAAGCATTAATAGTTTGATTGGTGCTTTCTCAGGCACATGCAGGCCAAAGACTAGTCCATTCACACCATTTCCTGGTTTCTTCCCATGTCCTGAAATAGAGGATCCTGCTGAAAAAGGAGATCGAAAGCTGCTCAAGGTCAAATGACTAGAATTTTCATTCATGCGTGTTGCAATTTTTAAAAAAATTATCATGGAAAATTCATCTGGAAAGAATGCTCCTGTACGGATAGTAGCTTCTTTACTGAGTACATGTGAACTACATTTAAGGTCGAAAGAGAGCAGCTGTGAAAACACATTGAATGAAATGTAGATAGGTACCAAAATGCAAATTCAAGTGGTTGATGGATAGACAGGTAAAAGCAGTGGTCTGCAGTCTGAACACATGATTCCTCAAAATAAACACAGGATTAAAAAAACTAAAAGCAAATATAAAATGAAGATGTTATATTCTCATGATGTGGCACAAACAAGGCTGTTCTTGATTTGCCCACATTCTTGATCTAACAATTACTGTCAGTGTGGCTTTTTCATTGACCTTTTCTTCCAACGAAATTTACTCTTTGTGAACATCAAACTAGCCATCCACAGAAGCAAATCGGCTATGTAAAAGGAAAAATATCTCTTCTTTCTGTGCAGCACATCAAGTTATGGGACCAGTGTGTAAATCTATTATCACTTCTCCATTATCTAGGGTAAATAAGTGAAAGCAAGAATGTAGTTACTGTATGACATGTTAAGGAACATGGTAGAAAAACATTCAAATATAGCAACTCAGCTGCAGTGCACCAGAGCTAATAATTCTAGGGTAACCTGGTATTGACAGCTTGAGGCTGTTTATTGTGGAGGCTGGTCTTGGGATGTCCCTGTCCTGTAGCTGCTTCCATTTCCAAGCAGTGGGCAGCTTGGCCCAAATTGATCAACTTGTTGGCTTAGTGTTTTGGAGCCAGATAAACTGCCTTGAGCCAGATTCAGCCTCTGAAATATCTGTTGGGAACCATTGTCAAGACAAATGCTTTTGGGGAAAAGCTCAGTGTCCACAGATTACTCTGTGGAAGATTCTGCAGGATCATTGCAGTATGAAATTTCTTGGAGTATCACATGGTTATCTGCAGAAATCAGTTGGGTAGGGATCATAATCATTCACCGTATGTTTTTCTTTGTGGATTTTTTTTAAAACTACTAAGGATTGGTATACCAATGTGAAAAATACAATGTATGTGAATGTGAAAATGTAGCTTACAATTTTTTAAAATTTCTATATAGCTAGTCAAATTGTTTGAAATGAAAAATACTCATTGCTGAAGATTGGTTATAAAGTGAGATTGAAAGATTATGTTTTTTCACAGCTATTCTCTTTTCCTCCTTCCTAAAAGTAACTCTTCCTTTAAGTTTGGGGGTTTTTCTGTATATTAATTTACCTGGTGGATTAAATAGTGCTTGTCACTATCATTCAATGAATGTTTGACTTTGGTATATGTTTAGGGGTAAGCCGAAAGATCTGCCCCTATGTATGTTACTGTAAGAAAGAAAAAGATTTCTCTCTCTTTCAAAAACCAGGTAAGTCAGTGCAAACTCCAGATTATGACACACCAAAGAAAATCATAAGAAAGTATTTCTTCAAAATGGGACCTTTCAGACTATATTGAAAGGTTCCCATTCTCTCTTTCCCTGATTTGGAATATAAAAGGTCTCCTCCGTATTTCAAACAAGTTGTTTCTTTGCTTGAGGATTACGTACATCTTTATTTCTCTTCCCTGACTGGCTTCCAAAGTGCGTTCAGTTATAATTTTTTTTCACTTCTGATGAGGAACTGCCTGTTCTCTTTGGTGGAAAAAAAAAGAAAAAACAAGGAAAAGAAAGAAACAGAAACTGGGCTTCAGACCTTGGGCTAGCAATAACTGGTTATCTAATACTAACTCTTCACTTTGAGTTTCTTGGTAGTCAACAACTTGGAAAGTGTAAACTGCCCAGTTGGTGCTATTCACTGATCAGTCTCTTTAAATTCCTGAAAAAGAAAAAGAAAATCTTAGTCAAAAAACATCTCGGGGCTGCTCTGCAATGGAAAGACTTTTCACTTCCATCATGACAGGACTGTCCCCAGATTTCCTAGCGTATGACAGTAGACTGCTTGCCAGATAGGTGGATTTCTGGTGTGATCAACAGTCATGATTTTTAGTTTTCACACTTCAGGCAAGTAAAAGTTGTCTGGGCAAGCACTTGAGTATCCACGTCCCTTGTCTCCTGGCCTTGTTATTGCTGGTAACTGAAAGTCTTTTCATAATAACTTTGATTTCTGGCATGGTCTAAATTGTGTTTCTAGAGCAACTTTTCCCATTTGTATAGTGATTACCAGTGACTTTGCTAGCATAGAGTGATCTGGAGTTCCTTAGTCCTTTGCTACCCATGTTTTCTTTATTCTCTGCTTCTTTATCTAATAGGGGAAAGTTCTGGAGATTTGTCATATCCCCAGTGTTCCCTTGTTCTTACAGTAGCCAGGAAGAAGAAAAAGTAAGCGCAGGTGCTGGGGCCTTCTTTCCATATTGTGCACTTGTTTTGGAGAGTGGACCTTTCTCCTCCAATGTTGGGGATTTTCAGCTGTGCTCCCCATGTTGTAGAGAGCACTCAGGTTAGATTGATGTGGTCCACTAACAGAGAAGTCCACTCTAGCCTGAGACCACTACCACTGTACGATAGCACACAGAATACGCTCCTCTGGTTCTCTTTCTGGTAGGTCTGGTTAAGGACTGCTGCATGTTTCTGTGGGCGATATGGTGGTCTTATTCTGCCTGTCCAATTCCACCTTTCTGGCTGTGACTACAGCTTTGCAGCAAAGCAAACAGAGTCGAGGTACATCCCATATCAAGGACTCAAAGCAGTCTGATTTTTCAGGGTAAGAGGCTGTACTCTTTTCTGACAACACTTTTCATTTTTTTGAAATATGTAATAGCTTTGTGAGTTAAGTATGATCTTTGACCACCTGATGAAGCTTAAAATTGCAAAGTCATTATTTCTGCCAGACTTTTGAAGTGATAGTATCCAAGGGTCACCTGTCCTCACACGTGACCCTGCAGACCTTACTCAATACTGCAAATATTGCTTTGGATTTTTTGTTTTAAACATTTTTTTCCTGGCATCCTTTTTACTTTGCAAGGTCTGATTACCCACATCTGTATTATGCAGAAGAATCGCCTCCCCGCCCTGCTCCCTTGAATGGCCAAATCTAGGGATGAGTTAACAAGTGGATTGTGGACTGAATGCAGTCACAGAGATTTTTTTTTTAATTATTATTATTATTATTATTATTTGTTTAATATACAATGCATAGGTTATCTGTGCAATGGATGCAGATATGCCAGAGCTGGCTTTGCGGTTTCAGTTCAGTGATCCTATCCTTTCTGTTAGTTAGGTTCTACTCATTGCTATTTAAACATGGATATACTTTTCTGGGGGTATTTCAGTAAGGCAGAGCTAATAAGACCTGAGTTATTTCCATACAGGACTGTTTGAGTGCCATTGCCGTGCTTTGCAGAGGGCTTTGTGTTCAAGTACAGTGGTGATTCCCAGTGTTTGGGCTGCAGTGTGCCTAAACTAACACAGCTTCCAGGCTGGGAGTGGTGAGGTGCCTGGGAGGAAGCTTCCCGGGTCCTGTGGGACTGGTATGAGCAGAGAGGGAGCCTTGATGGACCAGAACTGACCCTGTGTATTGTGCATCACCCTTTCCACAAGTTTCACAATACTCGCACTGTCAATATTTAGCATCTGAGTTATCGAAATCTCAGGCTATCCTGAGAGCTAGAGAGCTGACTGGGTAGTCATATGATTGGGATGTGTAGAAAAAGAATCCGTAATCCTACAGGAACTCTCTCTAGAAGATCTCCATTTTTAAAAGCTCTGAAGAGTAATTGGTGGACCACATGGATTTCGGAGTACAAGTATCTTTACATATCTTAATTTGGGGAAAGAAAAAAAGAGATATGAGAAATAATTATTCCTAGTAAGAAAAATAATTTGATTGCATCTTTTTGATTTTTCTTGAGCAATGAAAGTGAATGTAAGATACCATACTTACTGTTTCACTATAAAAAAATTAATAATAAAGAGTCTTCACAAACAATAAATAAAATTTTAATGTCTGTTTTTAATTACATAGATTTTAACCATGGTTACGTTACTCAACAGGGGTTAAATAGCAGGAATAGCCTGCCAACACCACAGCTGAGACGAACTTCAGGAGTTTCTGGCATTCCACCTATAGAATCAACATCTTCTAGATGGGAACGGAGTAACAGCAAGAGATCTCATCAGGAATATAACACATCAGGGTAAGCACTTAACCACATTTGAAGGGCAATAATAAATGTAGCCTTTCTAAAATATTCACGTGTCTGATGTTGGAACTTGGCAGAGGAAGTATTTAATGTAAAATCTTGTGAATTAAGTCTCCAAATTTTGCCATGGAAAATGTTTCAAGTTAATTATATACTACACTTCATAACTCTGATCTCAAGTAGAAATCAGGTAATTGTGAGGCTGAATGGCATGCTCTGTCATAGTAAGTAGGCCTGCATATCAGTTTTAGTAGGAAATGAAGAAAAAAAAAAAAGTCCAACACATACGACTGCAAAACAAACTAGTTTAACCTCTAAACCTTTACTGACTTCCTCCTTCTCCTTTTTACTTAAGATATGTATCACTTTTCAGCTTCCATATACCCCAAATTTGTTTTCTAATTAAAAATATGATATAACTTTCTTGCACTTGGTAGCCACTGTTGTGTCTATTACAACATTTATTATTCCTACGGTCATCAAGCAAGCAGTAAGGTAGATTAAGAAAGTAATCTCTTCTCTACTTGTTAGTCAATATGGTGCAAATAAAGCTTTTATTTCCAGAATTCAGATTACATTTTGAATTAGGATTAAAATAAATGTACATTTTTTTCTTTTTGCTTAATGTTATATATGAGTGAAACTTCACACATTTAGTTTGATGTAAATGTGTATGGCTTTGCTCAATTTCTTGTAAGAGAAGTACAACACATGTTTGAAATTGTGTTGCAGCTTAAACCTGTAAAAATGTGTGTTGTTTTGCCTTTTTTTTTTAAATACTTAGTATCTCTTAAGACTTTAATGGTTTTACATAGGTCATAAGGAAAGTATAATAGATGCGGTTTTTTTAAAGAAAATATGAGTTATGCTGATAACTGATAATTACTAGTAGTGAATGAAAGTTTATATACACGCGTCCAAGAATTTATTTATCAACATTATATTTAATTTTAAAGTGAACCATTTAAATAATTTGGCCCTTGTCAGTGGCTTTTTTCCCCTTGAATAAAATATGCTCTTCAAGTTTTTACATAGTAAAACTTAATTGTGATTTGTGTATAAAATATAATTGAAGATACTAGTAGTAGCAGTAGTAGTAGTTTAAAGATTGTATTTTCATGCTGATGTAGTTATCAGTGTTTGAAAGAATCTCCCCAGTTATATCCACTGGAAATAACCACAGACCAGAGAATTGCTTTAAACTACAAACCATGGGACTTCAGTTTGAGGCTCAGCACTTCTGGTGCAGACGCAGTGTGTTTAGAGAGGGTTTCCTTACAGCTCCTACTGACCAAAGAACCTACTCAAGATCACCCGATTGAAAGCAGCAATACCAAAAACACCCTCGCTCATACTCTGTCACTTTCAAATTATCTCTTGACCCTGATGACTAGCACTTCTAGTTAGTCATGTTCCCCTGCCGTGCTCCTGTCTGCCTCCATACAGCCCTAGAATATGTGTTTGCTTTTTTTGTGGTTTGTGTCATGCCCTTCAGAGTTCTTGCCAACACTTGCACTGTCCCTGTCTCCTTGCATCTTCCACTGACTGTTCTTTTCAGGTTCCCTTTAACTTCTAACACATAATCATCTCAAAATCCCCCATGGGTGCTTACCTTACAGACAAGGTTAGATGAAATAGCTGAACTGACATAGCTGTTCCTGCTTCCAAAAGAGGCACTCCTGCATTCCTAGAGCACTTTGTGCCATTGGCTGTGGCTCTTGAGTCAGCCCCTTGATTTGTCAGGAAAAATACAGTTTTTCCTGCCTTCGGGAACTGATTCAGCCCAATGAAGGACCCACTGAATGTTAGAAGAAAAGCAAGGAGGAGCAGGCTAACAGTAAAAAGGGAGAGTGAAATAGCAAACTGTTCACTAGGAGGAAAGCTTATAAAAAATGAAAATATTTTTTTACGTACAATGACTGCTTTCAACTGAATTCTAGCTGAGTTGAGAAAGATATTACATAGTGATACAATAAATTAATATTGCTACAAAATTTGA
This sequence comes from Aptenodytes patagonicus, assembly GCF_965638725.1. Lineage (NCBI taxonomy): Eukaryota > Metazoa > Chordata > Aves > Sphenisciformes > Spheniscidae > Aptenodytes > Aptenodytes patagonicus. Next base: position 14,499,179 of record NC_134955.1, read on the forward strand.
TTTAATGTTCCAGAATTTTTTTCTCTCCATCCAGACAGTGTTCAAAAGCAACTCTTGAGAGCTGCTCTTTTATTTGCATGCAAATTCTTGATTTGGTTTCTCATTCACACACTAGTTCAAGATGAACTGACCTTGCTTTATATATAGTCTTCCCACACTAAATACTGTTGCAGCATTTTTATGTGCTTTAAAAGTATATATGTAAGCTATGATAGCTAAACAGTGTACAAATAGTGAAAAGTTCAATCTATCCCAGTTGTCAACCCAAATATTTTTTAAAGTTGACTAACGTGTCAGCATCAGACTTCAGAAGAATAAATCTTTGTTTATTCTTTAACACATTTTTTTATATTTGTATATTTAAACAAATGATGAGAGATCAAGTATTATTTCTATATTTGACTTTTGTTTGAAATCTGATTAAACAAGATTAAATCTGGTTTGGTAAATACTGTTTTCCCATACTGAAATGAAATAATTAGTTTTACATAAACTATTTTCACTTTAAAGTACATGTATACAGTTATTTTTAATTGCATATTGCATTTTTGTTTACTAAAGGAAATATGTAATTGGAATTTTGGAGTGCAATTTCATGCCTAGAACAGCAGATGGCATCATTCAACAATCGAGTTTAACGATTTAGCTACTGAAGTACAATATGACTATGTCAAAAACAGCTTTAGTTTTAAGATGATAATAAATAAAATGATTAATTAAATATGCAAAATTGATTTGAAAAGCAAGCCATGGCTGCGTAAGATTGGTTACTTTGGAAATACCATGACAATCTTTTAATCTTCTCAGATCTGTTAGAAAATAGCCTGCTTTGTTAAAACATTCAAGAAAAGTAAATACCATGTTAGAAAGTAAAACCTATGGCCCGTGGTCTGAATATACTTACTGTGTCATTTTAGGACTGCATAAAGTTTTCTGTTGCTTTCACCCAGTACCCAGCAGTTTTTATTCCATATAATTGACATATATTGTCTAGCTGATCTTGAATTCGAGTTCTTTCTAGTACTCTTTTTCTTGAATGGTAGTGGACCTGTAACAGAACAGTCTGGCCGTTTTATAAGCATTTTATTTAATAAAAATGGAAGACAAGGTAGGAAAGAAAAAAAAAATCTTACTGTTTTATTTTCAGCCAAGGATCTCATTCAAATGGGTCTTTTGGTGCAAACTTGCTGACAATACCAAAACAAAGATCATCTTCTATGACATTGACTCATCATATAGGTCCCAGACGAGCAGGTAAGATCATGCAATTTGTATAGCTTAGTGGCAGGATGTCAAGGTAGTAGTTAGCACATCATGTATTATAACTGGTGTTTTTTTCATGTAAATGTAGTACTAAAAGAACATCAGCATGTTGCATATATTTAAAAAATATTTTATTTTGAATCTGCTTCTGAGAATACTCAAAATTACAGTTAACATCGGCTTTGTAGAAATCTCAGCTGTTCACCTAATGCATGTAGCTGCAAAATGTTATGACGTTCAGTATGGTTGGTACCTGTTGAAAATTGCAACATGCACATACATTAATAAGGGACTTTTTTTTTAGTAATTATGCTTTTTGTAATAGAACGGTGTCACTTAGACGCTCCTAAATACCTGATAGCCATCTGAGATGAATATTTAAACAAATTTTGGACGGAGTTGGAGTAGATTTTATTCTAACGCTGTCAGTGTAATAACCTAGTAGATACTGTAACAGGAGTGCTGAAATAATGTGTATATCAGTATTTCAGAGATTATAACTGGTCTGTTTGCCCATATTAAGTGAAAACTTCAAAACTACTTCTTCTGACGTTTCTGCCCATCCATTTTAGTATGCTTTAAAAGCAAACCTGTCTAATAATTTTGTTTTATAAAAGTTTAAACATGCAGGTTGGATTGAGAGAGATGAATGCACTTTTTAATTTTTTCTTTAAAAACCCCAAAACTCACCAGTTTTCTCTGTATTATTTACTGATGGCTTGGTTGTTTTCCTTTCACTCTTCTAAACACCAAGAAACACGCAAACTCAGGCCAGATCTGCATGTAAACACATTGTTGCACATTCTCAATGGTTCTGTCTTCATAAAAAGCTGGGCTGCCTTCTGCACTTTAATACTTTGAATCTTGTGGAAAATACAGGGTGCAATGATATGCATTAAAACCTGCTGAATGTGTACATGTAAAAAGGATGAAATTAAGTAATCAACATTAGAGTATTAATGTGGTTTAGTTCTGGAAGGGAGTTTACAAATTTTTTCTCAACTTTCCAGATCTTTCTTTGCAGCAGTGAAGTGACATTTGCTTTCTAAAACTTCTGTCCCTGCATCTACCAATGTGAACTTTGAAAAATCTTGTCTTTTACTGTAACAAAATGTGATTACATACTACTCTTAGGGTGTGTGAGTCAAGTCAGTGTAGCCTATGACACTGTTGGAAGTGTATAATCTATACATTCCTTGTTTAAGGCAATACTGTATATTCTCTTAGTAATTTGTTATCAGGCACTGTACAGTAATAAAACTTATGATGGAGTTTTTGCTTCATAGTTTGCAGCAGAATAAGTGACTCAGCTTTGGAAAGTCCACAGAATACCTCATTATTTTACTCATGGGCACTTTATTCTTTTTGATAAAAGTATGTTTACAATGGCTATAACTTACCTTGGGCACTTCTAGATAACCTGTCTTTTGTATATTTTCACAAGGGAAAGAAATGATGTTTTGGCTTAATGCAAGATTTTGTTGTAAATTCATGTTAGGCGCAGAGTAGCCAAAGTCCGGGTTTACCAGCTTTCTTTCCTAGATTTCACAGACAGAAGCCTGAAGTAAGCCCTAGCTTACTGTTTGAACAGGAATGAGGAATTTCATGGACCTAAGGAAGATGGAGTTGTTTGTTGTTTGTTTGTTTTTTATCTCTAATTACCCATGAGCAAACTTTAGATTCCCCCCCAATGGTCTATTAGGCAGATTTAGATAGATTATCATGCCAATAAAAAAAGTTACATCACTGTCAAAAAAGGCCAGTATCTGCCCACTTTAATCACTTGCTTCAAAAATATGGTTACAACATTTTGGGTTTTTACTTTGTTTTTAAAAATGTCTCAAGCATATTTTTTCTTTATTGCAAAACAATGAGGTAAAAGATTTTTGTCTAGGTCAGTTATCAATACTGAATTGGCTTTGATTTTTTTTCTGGAGAATTTAAAAAAGCAATCCTGAATCAGAAAGGAATATGGAAAGTTTCAGCTACTGATTACGTTTTTCCAAAGGTAAAAACAAAACCAAACCTTTGAAAGCCAGATGTTATAACATGTTACATAGTTTGCCCATTCAGATGTGTAGCCTAGACTGCTGCATAGTTGTAGATCTTAAAACTTGGAATAGATCTAGCTACTTCATGTGTGTTTAACAGTGTGAACTATACACCGTGTTTTGAAAACTTGCACATTCTTTACAATTTATAATGGTTCTTGTAATTTAATTTCAGTCTTTCTAAACAGTAATGTTTTTATTGTAATCTGAACCCCATATAATGTTTGTTTTGGAAGGTGCTTCTCCTGGCCTGAGTCCTGTGGGTTCACCTAGTCATGGATCTGTCTCCAGTGGGGCTTTCAGCAGCTGGTCACCTGTAGAATTTCCTGATACTGCTGATTTTCTTACAAAACCAAGCATTAATATACATAAGCCTCCAGGATACACATTTAGTTCTCCAGATTTTCAGCAGCAAGTTAAAACACCTGTAGGTTATATGTGTAGCAGGTACTGTAAACTCTGTTACCTTTATAGTAACTTCATATGCATTGAAAATAATACAATTAAAATGAAAAAATATAACAAGACCTATCATCTACTAGTATTGAAAAAAAGGCATATTATCTCATAATAATCTGTAACTATATTATCCAGGGGAGACTAAAGAATGCTGTATGTATGCCATTGATTTGAAATGGCTTACCCTTGAAAGCAGCAGTTGTTGTAGAGTAACAATATTTTAGAGATTTTTAGAAAAGGAGGACTTCCTGCCTGGGAATTGAATTCTGTATTTCTGAATACTTTCTATATAATTAGCTCTACTTTATTAATTCGTGGAGGTGAGTCCAGGGGAGGTGATCGTTGATTATTTTCTAAGTACAGACTAAATCTGTATGTACCAAATTTAGGAGAAAATACTAAGGTCACTTGGTGGAGGAACCTTCAAAAGCATGCCTTTTTTAGAAAAGTAATTTGCAGATATTTTTCAGTACAACACAGTAGTAGCAAAAGAAGAAAATTACTGAATGTTATAAATATTTTTCATGTATTCTGTAAGCTGTGGACGTCAGATACTCAAGCCTGTTCCAACACCAGAACCAGAATTTGCAGAATATAAAGACAGAAAATCAGGTGGGATTTCAAAATAGACAAATATTTTATAGCAACTTGCTTTTATTTTTTTTTAAAGCAAATTAAATTTTTTATATTTCTACATGAAATTTTTCCTATACTTTAAGTAACTCATATACATGTATTTTATTTTAGTTTGTGACTTAGGATAATCAAGATAATCTAAAATATTGCCTGCTTCAGAGTAAGAATTTTATAATAGGCTTCCACTCATAGCTTTATAGTTCTGTATTCCATATGTCAAACAAGTTCTCTGCCGTCTCAGCTAACCTAATCACTGAACCAATTTTTGCAAGTAAAAAGTTATGCCTCTAGCTTTTCTCAATCTTCAAATAAGTTTTGTCTAATAAATTTTGTCCTTTACAACTTTTTTGTTGTTAATTTCTTAAAGATGGTTTAGAAACAAGCTATTACTTATATTTCTGTGAAGAATCTGTATGATTAGTTCAAGAATTATTAGATGGTAGTAATTTACAAATAAATTATTCATATAGTATTTATGTATGCATTTTCTTTAAGGTGAAATTGGAAGTGCTAGTGTTTCAAAAGAATCTTTCCACCATACAGAGAAGAAAAAAGATGAAAGGAAGGAAATGGTCGATCAAACACAAAATAATCTGCTTGTAAGCATGTAATTGCAAAAAAAACTTGCAATAACTTTTATCAATATAGTATTTCTTTATCATTTCTAATATGCTGTAAAGAGGTTTTTGCATTGCTAAGAAGCCTATCAGTACTTAAAGGGGGCTTATAAAAAAGATGGCGGCAAACTTTTTAGCAGGGCCTGTTGCGACAGGACAAGGGGGAATGGCTTTAAACTAAAGGGGGGTAGATTCAGAGTAGATAAAAGGAAGAAATGTTTTACACTGAGGGTGGTGAAACACTGGAAGAGGTTGCCCAGAGAGGTGGTGGATGCCCCATCCCTGGAAACATTCAAGGTCAGGTTGGACGGGGCTCTGAGCAACCTGCTCTAGTTGAAGATGTCCCTGCTTATTGCAGGGGGGTTGGACTAGATGACCTTTAGAGGTCCCTTCCAACCCAAACTATTCTATGATTCTATGATCCTATCGTTGGAATTCAAATTTCATTTAACAATTGTGTATTTCCAGCTTGCATAAATTTCACTAGCAAATGACAAGAAAGATGGTGATTTTATTAATTTTTTGTTGATCAAAATTTATTTGTGTAGATTTAATGTTGATAGTATACTCAAACACTGATTGACTAGTATTTTCTCTTGGAATTTTATGAAAGATGTGACAGTTTTGCTGAGACTTACAAATGAATGTTCATACAGTGCAGTATTTTGGAAGTGCAGGGAGACAAATGGTTTAAGCTTTACTAACATTTTGGGTTTATGCATCAATTTTTTTAAAGCTTGTTCAATTAACGAACTGTTAAAGCTCAGTAAATATTTTATTAGCCTATGCATATTTTTGCTTTGTTTTATTAACTCATCTTGTTTAAAAAGAAATAAGAATGAAAATTTAGCACCATCTCAGAAAGCCCTGGAATCTGCTGCCCCAAAATATGAAAAGTCAAGCCCTTAACTGTGCTATTTGTACTACTGATTTATGATTTTCTCATAGCCATAGTTACAGTACCATTCAATAAGTTCAATAATGATTTATCATTTTCATGGCTTTTTTTGCCAATACAACTGACATTCGTTTTCATTGTTATTTTAGAGATGATAAAGTATCTTACTCTCATACAGGTGGAGCAGAGTCCTCCATTAGAAACAATGTTATTAGACCATGATTCACTAATGGAGAAGATGAACAATTGGAATTTCCAGATTTTTGACCTTGTACAAGAAATGGGAGACCAGTCTGGAAGGATTCTTAGCCAGGTTTGTTGTCTTTTATTATATGAGGGAGGGTGTGTAAAGCTGTCGTGCTTATATAGTTTATTTAAACCGTGAAGAAGTTTTGCAGTCAACATGTATATGAATGCTAACTTGAAAAGTAGAAATATCATTTCTCATGTACTCCATCTCATTGTAAACCATAAGAAGTGATTTATCTATAGACAGCTTGCTCCAAATTTTCTGAGTTTTATTCTCAATGTAAAAATAGGTTAGATTCACACTTACTAGGTTTTGTAGTAATATGCCATTTCCTATGAAAAATTGTCTCCTGCTTTCAGAATTAATACCTTGTTTGTCAACCATTTCTTTTTTCTTTATTTCAGTAAAATATTTCTGCCAGAGCTACACCTGTGGGGGAAGAGAAGTGATCTTTTAGGCAGTCTTTTGCCTCTTGATCCTACAAACAATGGGATTTTTTTTCCATGCTGCTTTCTGCATGTAGTATCCCTTTTATCTCCTTCTGACTTATTACTAAGCTCTTTCGTGCAGTTTCATGTTGTGCTGAAGCCAATCTACTGGCAGGTGCAAAAGTATGATACTGTTTGCTCTTCCCCAGCCTCTTCCATTCATCAGTGTCATCTGGAAGCTTCTGTCTCTTTATACTGGATTTAGCAATCATGGAGCTATAGTATGAGCTGGATTTGCTTCTGATCTGACCACAAAATATTTTTATTGCCAGTATCTTAATTTCCTACCCTGGAGTAGAATGCATGTTACTCTTGTTCAACGGTAGCATTAGGAACAATCAGCTGGAGGGAAGGAAACAGGTTAGAAGCACTCAGGTGCAGTTGCAACCATAGGCCTGCACCTATACTGAAGACCGGAAAAAACAATGGGGATAATTTCATTTTTGTCATTAGACACTGTCTTTTCTTTCATAATACACAATATTCTGTATTGTTTTAAATCTTCAGTTAGTCTTGTTTAATCAAATGTTTTCAGGACTTTTGTCACCTCAGCTAGTGACAACTGTTAATGTACAGACTAGAATGCCACAATCCACTTTTGAGTGGTGTTTTTATTGTAGTATACTAGTACTCTGTGATCCACATTAGCTTGCATTTCATTTGTGTGCAATCTAGGGGATAGTTCAAACCTGTAAGTACTTAAGTGTGCAGGTTTCTACTTTACCAGAATTTCTGTATCAGTTCTTCCTGATATTGTATGTATGTGTACTACTTGTCCTTCTCCTCCTCCTGCCCCAGTCCTTTTGTCTGTTGTGCTGTAAGCATCTGATACATATCTTACTTAAGAGCCAATTAAAAACTGTATTTTACCATCATCACTTGTAAGGTTCTCAGATTGGGTATGTGTAAGGGGAATGGTTGGGACAGGTGGAATGAGAGGGATGGATGTCCCCTCATTTTGCTCTCGTGTTCCTTTGAGCACCTCCCACACTTCAGAACTTATTCATTCTCTCAAGTGTCTGGGAAAGAAGTGACAAAAATGAGTAGCAGTGACTTGTTTTGAAAAGCTTTCTTAATATTTGCAGTCTTGGGGGGGTTAGGTCTTTTGTAGTCACTAAGTTCTACTTGTAAACCGTAATATATTTGCACAGTGTATACATGTGTGGGTGTTCTGAGTACATTTTTGAAATATTTTTTAATTTACCAGCTAGCTTTGTTAAAGATACCCAAGATGAGTCATACTGAATAAAAGAAATAGAATTTCTTTGCCAAAGTCTCAAAAATAAATACAATGTTGGGTTTTCTTTATATTAATGGCTCTGCTACTATAGTTAAGTAATTTTAATTTTTCAATAATAAGTAAGAATATAGATGTATTCTTTTTAGGTCACTAATGGAATAAAGCATGAGTTCTTTAACATTATGAACATTTTGGAGAATATTATTAAAAATAATCAGTTGTGCATAGAATTTATCAGTAAAGAAATAAAAGCTTTTATTATTCTCTATTTGAGAGGATGATAACCCCCCCCATTTTTGTGCTAAAAAATCATTAAACATATCTCTATGACAATAGCTTTCAGATAATCTTTAATGGAATTTTGTAATTTCCATCTCTATCAGCAAGGAAAATTTTAAAAACTAATATTTTTAAAGTTGAAAAAGCAGAATATGCTTAGGTCTATTTTTCAGACTAAAATCCACTTTAATATGTATTTAGGTAACTTATACCTTGTTTCAAGACACTGGTTTGTTTGAAGTTTTCAAAATCCCAACTCAAGAATTCATGAATTACTTCCGTGCACTAGAAAATGGCTACCGAGATATTCCCTGTAAGTACTATCCAATTAGATATGTTCTTCTTTTATATTAGTGTATCTCTTTAGTGTGTCTATTAGTTTAATGTTTAATACAGAGGTAGACAATGTCTGAACTTAGTATATTTTTAATTAATGCATTTGTCAGAATTTAGAACTGATTTAATGAATTGCTGCAAAAAAATGGTGGACTCCAAAACTGAATTTGTTAATATGTAGGTTGAATATAATTTTAAGGAATTTGAATGAGTAGTTGAATCAAACATACTGAAGTCAGTGGGAGAATATTTGTTGATTTAACAGAAATTAGGTTCAGGCCTGTAATAGAATAATAAGAAAATATAGAATTTTGACAGTAATTATTCATCTTGCTGTTTAGGGCAGCCAAATTTATTGGAAAGCAAAGCAAAACAAAACACCAGCCCCCACCCCACCCCCCTCCCCCTATGTCACAGATGTTTGCACCAACCCAGGTGCTTGTAGATATCAGATTGGAAGCAATGCTAGTGGCTCACCATCACTGATTCAAAAGGCTACTTAATCCCTTCCTGACTCTCAGGTAGGATGAAGTATGCTTAGAGGATGTTTGATGTTTATCTAACTTGTTTCTTAAAAACCTTTGGTGATAATAGCCTCTACTACAATTTAAATTAAATTTTTCCTTTTTATATTTAATCAAAATCTCCCTTACAGTAAATTTGGTACATTATGTTTCTTTTTTTTTCTTTGTTCCTTTTGATTATATTTCAGATAATATTTTTTATTATATTTTGATAATTTTCAGATCACAATCGTATACATGCCACAGATGTTCTTCATGCGGTATGGTATCTGACAACACGGCCCATTCCTGGATTTCAGCAAATTCATAATGAGCATATAATGGAAAGTGATATGGGTGTGTATTCACATAGGTTATTTTTTTTCTTTTGCTGTAAGAATGTTTTAATGAAACTACAATAGGTAAAACAAATTACTCTGGAAGAAAATATCTAATTATTATAACTCAAATATTTTTTTGTATTTTAGTATAAGGCAGTAGAAATATCTCAGTGTTAGTACACACCATTCAGAAATATCATGCAGTAGGTTTTTAGAAAACATACTAGATGAGTGTGGTTAGTTTGTTAGCCAAGAATACAGGTTCACTTAATAAATTTTCTGTGCTGAATGAAACCTCTGTATACTGCTACAGTCAGCGTATTTTTAGCATTTGAAATAGATTAGACTAATATTTCTTAACTTCATTGGGAAATTAAATAGACCAAAGAAAAAATACCAAAGTAAAAGTATTTAACTTAATTGTAGTTCTCCTTAATGGTTTTAGTGTAAAAATGAGTATTTCAGAATTCTGTATTAGATATCACATGCAGATGTTCAGGCATTGAAGTGACTGCCCTAACAATAACTGCGTAAGAGCATCCCTGAAAGAGAAATAAAGACTTCAAATTCAAATTTTGTATGACATTAGTTCTAATGAAACTTGGGTTTGTGTTGTCTGTGACTTCATGGAATTAACTTTTAAATTTAGATTTGTAGTTTTTACTAAAATATATACTGTAAGTAAAGTATAATTATTCTAAATATACAATTTTATACTAAAATGTATGTATTTAAGAAAAATAAAATGGGGAAATCAAGCACTCTCTAAGAACTCTATTTTATATGTGCAGTAAAAAAGACAAGATGCAAGTCGTGGCTTTTACAGGGCTGTAATTTTAAGAAGTAATTTGTGAACTGTACAGAATGTCATACAGTATGTGTTATTTCTTCCTTACTAATTAGCCCCTCTGCTGTCACCTTTCTCTTTTTTCCAACTTTGTCCATATCCACTGATTGCACCCTATTGCATTTTCTTTCTCTAAGTGTTAAAAGGGTTGGGACTGGAGACTTGACTGGATGAAAGAAAAATTATAAAGATCCTTTTGCTTCTCTTTACAAGAAAGTAAAATTAAAATAAGAAATTATAGTCTTATTGCTTTGGAACTCTTCCAGTATAAACTTTACTAGAATTTTTAATCCTCGTGTTTTCCATTAAGGCAAAAGAGCCCCTTTTTATTATGCAGTGATGAAATAAGTACTATTGCTTTTTTTTATTATTTTTTTTTTAAGTAGTGACTTTGTCCAGGGGAAAGAGGAAAATAAAACTGTGAATCTCTTTATCACGCAAATATTTCCAACTTAATGGGTTTATTTCCTTTTGCCATAGTTTCCACTGTCCCCAGAGCTTTTCCTATAGGTCTGCAAGTTCAAGAAATGGACAAACTATAGAAATACTAAGGGAGATGCTGACTGATCCTTTCTTAGCCTTATTGAGGTTGGAGAGAAACTGTAGAATGCTCTTTTAGTGCTGTCATTTTAAGAAGGGAATGAAATTCCAGGTCTGCATTAACAGCAGGAGGTCTTTAGCAGCATGACAGTAAGGGGAAGGCAAAAAAGTGACAGAGACCTTAACAGTAATGTGTAACCATTGGTATCCATGTGGATTTTCCAAAATCTGTAGTTTGGACTCTGAGATGTACATTTTTGTTAGTTTTTCTCCTTCTGTTCATTCCCTCCCATGGAACAAATACCTACAAGTGCTTTTTAATAATTAAAAGCTTAGGTTGTTATGGCTGCTATGCAATAAAGAGACATAGACTAGATGGCCAGTGTCCCTTGTCCCACCAAATTGCCTTCTGTGCTTGCTGAAACGTTCCTCTGAACCAGCCTCCTGCAGCATGAGTGAACTGTAGCTGCAAAGAGAGTGACTTCCTCTGTTTTATGTCTTCTAAGGCACCATACAGTTTCAAGGACCAAGGCAAATCTTTTCTTCCTTCTTCTCCTCTTCCAATGAGGGCAGTAATATGTGCCCCACACATATTGCCAAAATTGTAAAGTCTGCATCTCTTTTTCTAAAATTGCATGGCAAGAGTGAGCTCTGACTGTGGTGATTAAAAATATTTCTTTTTCCTGATTATGACTGTTCAAAGGTCTTCTGAAAGTCTCCTTTATTTGTGTGAATGATAGTTATCCCTCAGCATTGTAATGGGAAATCTTGTCTGAAAAAACAGATCCTGAGGTATATCTGTATGTAGCACTCAGTAAAGAATTGGTTTTAGAACAGGAACATTCTGCTTTCCAGTTTTGGGACGCTTCTTACAGGCTCCACAATGTCCTGTAGGATTTTGCCCTCCTTGTGTAATGTCATGAAACAGCTGAAGCTTTTTATGTGTTTGTAAGACTGCACCTACCCTTTTGGACAACCTGTGTGGCCATGACAAATTTACAACTTACTGGCATTTCAACTTTTCTTCAAAATTACTGGTTTATCTGTAAACAATAGTATGACTTTTTTTTTTTTTAAAGTATAAGTCTTTCTTTGCCAATTATTCAGCTTCACAATTACAAGGATAATTATGTTCGCAATAGTATCTGGCTGAGTCATTTAAAATGTATTAAAAATACGAATGAAATAATGTTCTAAAAAATCTTTTGTTGTTGTATTTTCAATGTTCTTAGATGAAGCCAGTGGTATTGCCCCTATTCAAGTCAGCTATATTTATTCAAAAAGTTGTTCTATTGCTGATGACAGTTATGGTTGTCTGGCATCAAACATTCCTGCTTTGGAATTGATGGCTTTATATGTAGCAGCTGCCATGCACGATTATGATCATCCTGGTCGTACGAATGCTTTTCTAGTGGCTACAAATGCACCTCAGGTAAGAAATTCTTTAACAAGAAAATTATTTGTCTGTATCTGAAATCAGAATAATGAAAATTTTTCTCTTCTATATTCCTAGTGTAGCCTGCTTAGGATCATTTGCCCAATTTAAGAAACAGGGAAATTAATTTGTACTTAACTTGTGTAATACTTCTTTTTTTCCCTGATAAATTCCAGTGTGTTTTGTACATATTGGTTGTGTATGTGTGTAAAAATAATGTTCAATTTACAAAATTGAAAATAACATCTTTTACTCTGATTGATTTATTTCATAGAGAGCTGGCCCTAGGACTGTCTAAGCAGCTAATTCGTGGATATCTTACATTTTGGAAGTCCTCTGAAATCATAGTGGTGTCTGCAATTACCATAAAAACACAGGTTCCTCTAATAGTCCAATTAACTGCATCGTCTAATCTCTGTATTTCAAATTAGTCCTTTATGATAATAGCCATTACCTTTAAGGGAGGGTGAGTAAAATAAGAAGAAACCAGCCAGGCATCCTTGCTTTTATCTCCCATATTCAACTTTGTTGTTAGAAGAGAGAGCAGAAAGAAAGGATATGCTATGGTCTTCAGGGTCTAAAAGGCTAAGACAAAAGAGGTAAAGGAGAGTAAAGCTAAACAAAATAGCAGATAGGAAAAAGAAAAAAAAGGTGGCGCAGGGAAGAATTGGAAGGAAAAGCACTGAAGAAAAAATGCCTAAGCTGCATGGTGAATTTTTTTTTATATATATATATAAAAAATTATAATTTAAAATTTTTACTCTGTCATTTATGATTCTCTTTTTTTCTTTTTCCCCCCTTTTTTTTTTTTTTTTTGGTAGGCTGTTCTCTACAATGACAGATCAGTCTTAGAAAATCACCATGCTGCTTCTGCCTGGAATCTTTTCTTATCACGACCAGAATACAACTTTTTATCAAATCTTGATCATGTAGAATTCAAGCGTTTTCGTTTCTTAGTGATTGAAGCAATCCTTGCTACAGATCTCAAGAAGCATTTTGATTTCCTTGCAGAATTTAATGCCAAGGTTTGTTACATTTTAGTGTCTGCACTGAGCTGGTCATGATATACCGATGTTAGTGTTGCTACTTAGTAGTTGTTAGTATTAATAACTTGCATTTAAAGTTTTATATTATTTAAATTTAAGTTACTAAAAAAATGCAAATAGAGTATTTCATTTATACGAACCAATTGTAGATTGTTTTGTAGATTGCCTAATAAGCCTAGCAGATATGACATAGGGACCCACAGGAGAACTCAATCATATCTCACATTTCCATCTTCTGAGAGACAGTAAATGACTTTTTTTAACTATACAAGACAAAAAATTATATAGAAAAATTAATGTAAGTGTCTGTTGTGCAAAGCCTGAAAAAAACCTCCAAAAACATTGATGAATAGTTTTAACTTAATTTTTAAAAATGTATGTGCTCAACCTAGGTCAGTGATATCAACAGTCAAGGTATAGAATGGAGCAATGAAAATGATCGCCTACTGGTCTGTCAAATATGCATCAAACTGGCAGATATTAATGGTCCAGCAAAAGTTAGAGAGCTGCACCTGAAATGGACAGAAGGCATTGTTAATGAATTTTATGAACAGGTGGGTATGGAAAGTGTAATTTACTCTTTTTTAATGACAGGCAGATGATCAACTCTTTGCATTACCAAATGTATAACCAAATTAAACATTAATCCTTGTGTTAAATCTTCAGGTAAGGTATTTCCATCTTCTCTTTCTGAATACCAAAAAATTATTTTTATAGGTAGCATACTAACATAATCTTTTACTTCCTATCAGTTGTGTTAGAAGCTTGAAAACAACCCCCCTGCCAATGTTGTCCATTTTTCAGATATTAGTTTATTCTCTTTTGTTTTTTTTTTCTTAGGATGATGCTGATAAACCAAAATATCTTCTTCCACTTTGGGAAGTTGAGTTCGCTGGTATGTTTCCAGGTCAAAGAATATGTATAGAATCCACAAGACTGGAAATGTATATTCAGCTAACTCTTAGTGCAAAGACAGAAGATACTTCAAAACTTTCAAAATTAAATATTAAAAATACACATTAGTAACTAACAGTATTAAAATGTAAATAAGATTTTTACAGTGGAACTTTGATAAATAATCCTATCAAGTTTAACTGGAAAAAAGTCTGAAAATTTGTTGCCTATTTTTACATTTACAACTTCTGTAAGCCCCCAAAATATATTCTACATTTCTACTCTGTTATTTTTCTGTAGTCAACTTTCTGAGGAGTTAACTATTTATGAGGCAACAACCAAGGATTGAAAAATATTTTTCAAACTAGGAAGATAAAAGTAAACAACAAAATCTCTTGGAAGAATTAAGCAATAGCAATAATAATTTGAAGTGCTTACACTTACTGTAAGACCTTAGTATTCTAAGTTGCTCCTTTAGGAAAACCTTTTTTATAAAACCATAAGGTCCACAGAAGTGCTGAGATAACTGATTATAACTCAGAGTTGTGTATGAGCAACTGTTCAATTTTTTCTTGTTCAATTTATAAAATGGGAAAAAACCCAAAACCAAACCACTTTATTCTGGATGTTATAGTTCATTTCATTCTTCTATGGCTTTTGGGGGAAGCCATTTACCAGAATACCTTACTGTAGCTGATTACTTTCCCATTTTCTCTGTTCATCAGCTCAGCAATTGAAGTCAAATCTCTGCCAACCCTGAAGCCGTCCTGTAAAGGCAGAGGAATAGCACGTCCAGTAGAACTAGGCCTCCATCCATGCACAAGGGTATCTTGCAGCAAAGCTGAAGGGAGGATTATGGGCTATGCAATTCTGAGCCATAATGTGTCTTTATTTTAAACTGGCCTAATTATATTTTAGTTCACTTAGTCTATACTATTATTGCCTCTAGTAAAAAGATACAATCCATGTGATGCTTACTTGGTTCCTTAAAAATAATCTTTAAAATAAAAATTTAAAGTTGATTTTGTGAGAAGTTCTGATAGTTTTTTTCATTTCCTTTTTCAGGGTGATGAAGAAGCAAGTCTTGGATTACCTATAAGCCCCTTCATGGATCGTTCTTCCCCACAGCTTGCAAAACTGCAAGAATCTTTCATCACTCACATAGTTGGCCCCCTTTGCAATTCCTATAATGCAGCTGGGTTGCTTCCAGGGCAATGGGTTGATGAAGAGGAGGAGGATGCAGAAAGTACGGAAGATGATGATGGAGCACAGTTAGAGAGTGATGATGAAGAAACAGAAGATGATCTTATTTTAAGTAAGTTTCTGTATTTCAGTTAGCGCATATGGTTGTCATTTAATAGATTGAGACATAGCAATGATGGTTGAAATTGTATAGTACAAATATTGTAGATTTTGCGATTATGCTGCTTTATAAATTTTACTTTTAATAAAATTTTTGCTAATACTGGGGGACTTGCAATTTGAAACAGAAACTCATTGTTATCTTTTGCCATGTCACTATTTAAATATTCTGAATAAGCATCCATGGTTTTTGCTCAAATTTACATCTCTCTTACAACGTGCCATTGGTTTTGTATATGTAAAATACAATTACTTTGAATCTCAAACAATCAAATATGCTTATAATTTTACAGAAGCTCAAAGAAAAAAAGGTAGACGAATATTTTGCCAGCTATTGCACCATCTCAGTGAAAATCACAAAATATGGAAGAAAGCGATTGAAGAGGAAGAAAAAAATAAAGCTGAAGGAGCTAAACTGCTGACTGAGATCTCATCTTTACCTCAAGCAGATGAAATTCAGGTTATTGAGGAAGCTGATGAAGAAGATGAGCGACAACTAGGAGAAGACAAGACATGCTAAGAAAACTTCAGTGGTGTCCAGTATGATGATAGCCTGTTTTTTTTTTCCACTGTGCTGACTTTAGCCTGACACAGTTCACATAAAATTGAAAGGCCTTAATACTGTGAGAGGATTCTTTCTACTCTAGTGGAATCCCACTCCTATGCACTTTTGCCACACAGAATATGAAACTTTATTCAAAGATTGAGTATTGTATATCCTGATGCAAAGTTCTTTATGCCTTAGTTGGTATAAAATATCCTGATATAATGCTGCCTTGCTGAATATGGAACTCTTATTTTCCTTGAGGTACCTGCAATTTTTAAAAACATTCAGTGACTTCAATTACCAAAGTGGCAAGAACTTTTTGCTAACAAGGAAATGTGGGTTGAATCCTAATAGTCTTGAGTTGTTTATTTCATGTTGTTTTTGAACATGAATAAGGAAAAGTCTGTGCCTATATGAAAACTATGTTACTGTTGCAGTGCAAGCCTGTTGTGGGGTGTCTACTTAGTGCAGTAGTGTGCTTAATGTAGTCATCTCAGAGCAACTGTTTAAGGACTGTGACATAAATGCTGAATTCTGATATTTGTGGTTTAAAAAAGAAAAAAAAATCCAGGTGCATCTATTTCTGATGCTTTTTATTATTGTGCATAATCTGATGTTTTATTTTTGCAGAAAATATTCAGGTTTGCAGTGGGTGTTCATGATAATTCATTGAATACAAGGTCATTATCATCTGTTGCCTTGCTGTTTTGTGGTAGAACATTAAAAACCTGTTCAGCTACTTAAATTATTAAGGAATTTTATTCTTTTAGTCATAATACTATATTTCCTGCCCTTACTCAGGTTCCTGTTTAAAAACAAGTCAACCACATCATAGATTTTTATCTTGCACCGATTTCCGGTATTAAATTTTAAGGAAATAAGATCATATTTCATTTATTCTTTGTATGTAAAACTTTAGGAGAATTAAAGATTTTTTTTAAAAAAAAAAGACATAAACTACTGTTTCAAAATGGCTAGTGTATTTTAATGTGCCCCCCCCATCTTTCCTCCCATCACAGACATAGCTTATATTGCCTTCAAGTTTGATGTACATCCTGAAATATACATATGGAAAGCAGAACGTGAAAACTTCATTTAAAGCCTAATAGTAAGATAAACATCACTGTACTATATTACATTTTAGATTGTTGAGTTTTTAAATAAGAAACTTAGACATTCCACACAAATGTATTTTTAGGAACACTACCATTGTAGGTCTAATTTAAAAAAAAAAAAAAAGAGCATAAATTAGAATACAAGTATGTAAGCAAGCCACAAATAAAGCTAGTTTTAAAAGTGCAGCTTTTAGTACTAAACATTTATATGCTGTGCAGTTGAATTGAATAAAAACAAATGCACACGTGTGCAAGTTGCTAAATGTATCTTAGCATATTTGTGTTTACATTTACATCAGTTGACTTGAAAAAAAGGTAACATTCCTAAGATAACCTTGTGTAAATTGTATTGCACTATTTTACACAAACAAATTTTTATTCTGCTCTTTGGCCAGTTTAAATAACTGAAAGGAATTATTTTTTTATTTTCCACTAATAAGCTTTTTGTTGATCCATTTAGAAGACCACTGAGACGTGCTTTTGCTATTTTATATATGCTGTGCCAAATCCCCCTTTGCTGCCATTATTACTATCACTGCGTTTTTTGTAACATGAGCAGTGTTAAAACCAGATATTTCTGTCATTAATAAAATGTTGCACTATTGAAGCTGGCACTTACTGATCATTCACTTGTATTTTACATTTGTTGTTCATATATTTTCCTAACAGATAATTTGAAGACTACAGAAATCATGCTTGTTTCAGTATGCTGTATTCTCAGCATTTTGTGTTTAGCCTATGTGTTTGTATATATATAAAAAAAATCACTTTAATACTGTTTAATTTCATTTTGCTTTGACTGAAAAAAGATGCAAATGAGCTTGTCTAAAGTTACTGTTATATTATTTTACATGACAGTTTTCCATTTAGTTTCCTTTTAAAAAATTATTATTAAAAACTAATATAAAGAAAGAATAAGAAGGTAAAAATAACATTTTTTCTTCTACTAAAGCAGTGGCAGCATTTATATCTGGTGACAACTTTGCCAGCAACTTTCTTATCTCAGGTTTTCCTTAAACTCTTTAGAAATAGTGAAGCAATTTTTAAATTCAGAAACAAGTAGCAAACCTCAGTGTTTAATAAGCTATAATGCTAATATGTATTTCCAATTAGATATTTTCAAGTTACAATAGCTTGCTTCAAAGATATGTTTAATTATGAATGTATTCAAAATCCACCTTAAAATGACTGTTATTTATGTATACGTAATATGTGACTAATTGTTACTCTAAGAGGAAGGGGAAAAGAATGTACAAATGACATCAAAGGTTGGTTCAGGGCATGTTTGCAGAAGTGGATGTAACTGTAACTGAAGGTGTCTTAATCTTTCAAAAATGGTAGTGGAGGGTCATTTGAATGTTGATTGAGCTGTTGTCAACAATAATATATTTCCATATAAGGCATATCACTCTTATCCTGGTAACAACCCACTGAGAAATGAGAACCAACTTAAATCTGTGATCATGCTTCAATTCACAGCTAGCAAGGGATGCTAAGGAGCACAGAAAAGCACACAAAAGAACACACTTAAAATACTTTCTAAAGCAACACTCTCCGCTTTTTTTTGTCAAGAAGTAGGCCACAGCTGACACTGAAGTTTATGCTGCTACAGTAGATATACCTTATATGGATAAATATTCTCAGGTTTAAGTAAAGTCTTCAGCCCCTTTCCTATCAAGACTCTCCCATCTCCTCATTGCCTTCTTTTACAATGTATGTTGGGTTACTCGCTCCTATGCATACAGTGCATACAGAACTAGACTAGAAAGTTTTCTGTAAGGACCCAATTCCCTCCATGCTTCTGGAGACCTCCGGATGTTACGGTGGTGCTAAACTAGTCAAAATGAACTCCTTGGATCCTGTTCCTGTGAGTTCTTCCTCCATGACAAAGTTAGACACTGAGTCTAAGATTCAAAATGAAAGAACCAGTGTAACATTACTTAAGGTAAGTCCAAATTAACAAAGTTTGCGCAAGACCTGATTTGCTTTGTGCATAGAACCATTTCTTCTCTGTACTGCTTGCGTTCAATTTTAACCACAATCAGTGGCAGGTGAATCAACAAAAGGAGTTAGCGGAATTCAAGAGCTCACTTTTTGCTTTGGTGCTTCCTCCTGGGCAGGCATAGTTGAGGCTGGGCTTCTGGTTCCTCTAAAAGTATACACAGAATTTGAGGTAATCCAGTGTGTGGCACTAACATTCACAGGGCAGTGCTTTCCCTTTTGTCCAAAAAACATTTGAGAAGGCGTGAGAGGTGCAGAATTGGAAGTGTCTCATACGCTGGTGAGTGTGAGATCAGGAATCCCAGTCTGAGACACATGTTTTGGAGTAAAAGGATGGAATTAGCTTAGGTGATGAGAATTAGAAAGGAAATGTAAGGATGGCATACACACACACACAAAAGATATGTTCTTATTCAGAAGAAAGACACTGTTTATTGTTTCAAGCCAGTTCATTGTCTTCAAAAGAATACGGAAACAGGATATCTTTGGTAAGTCAGAATATTTGGATTGTTAGAAATGAAATGAAAATAGAAATTAAAATTAAATTATACTACTAACAGTGATACAATTATCATAACTTAAGTTGTGATGCAAGTTTAAGAAAATTGATTTTTCTGTGGCCAATAAAGATTAGATGAGAGAAAATAAATATACGAAGTTGATTCAATGAGGTACAAAAAGTATGATCAAGGCAGTGTTTTATGTTGCTTTTTTTCCTCCAGCTTTCTTCAGAATTGTGTTTCTGGACAACGTGCTGCTTCATGTCTGTGTTAAGGCAAATGAGGTAACAAATTGCTTTAATTTTTGCAATGAAGAATTTTCTTTTCGATATTTTCTGAAGTAAGCCTTTAACTTGCTATAAGAATCATACTGCAGATTCTCGGAGATGAAGCTGGCAAAAGAACACAACTGTTAACTGGTCCCTATCTGGTCTTAATTTAATAGGGCCATAATCAGTTAGTACTTTTGTCCTCTGCTAAATGAGAAAGAATAACGTCTTGTATTTCGGAGGAAAGAGGAAAGAAAGCTTATGGACTAAGCTGCTATAGGATAAACATTCCAGTGCACTTGAGTTTCTAGTTGGCAGTGACCCTCCTGGCATAGTGTACACCCCCTGCATCCTTATGAATCAAGCCAATAGATACATAACTCTTAACTGAGCAATTTGTCTTAATGGTTTTGTTGTCCATCTGTTACTCACATTTCTCTAAGACATTTCTGGCTTCGACTTGAAATAATACTTCTGGTTAGTCTCATTTCTGTTATCTGCAATACTAAAAAAAAAAAAAAAAAAAAGTACTAGCAATTGCTTGTTTTGTTAATAATAGCATTAAGCTATAGAAAGTGGTTCCAGTAAAGAAGAAATTGTTTTCCTTTGGTACTGAGATTGAAACATCTGTCCAGAAATTGGCTGACTTTAAATGCCATTGTTGTGATACAGTCAGGATACTGAATAATGGATACTTACTGTATTTAAGTGATTGACACTTATTTGGTTCTATGTGACACTACAGACACCCTTTAAAAAGGGCACAACACAATCAGAAATGTTTGACCGAAGGTTTCTTTTGGAATCTGTACACTGTGAGTCATCTTTTGATTTCTGTACTTCAAGAGATCACAGGTGACAGCAACTGGTGTCTATGATAGGTTCTACTACGCAGGCTATTATCTGGCAGAATGTTACCATCTGTGAAATGTAAGTAAAGAGAGTAAAAATCTTATACAGAGGAGAAATGTTCTGCCTTCTGGTTTATCTGTGAGGTTTCAGAAAAATAGAAATGTGTAACATTAAACCAATAGAGCCTTTAAATAATGGTGAGAGAGCATAATGTTTCAAATTATTCCTACCATTCACCTTGTGATTTGTCCATGCCAAAACAAACATCTTGCCAAAAAACAGGTGATGAGTCACTTCTGACTCATCTCTCCAGATCAGCAGAACCCTTTGCACCTTGAATCAGATCAAAGTCTTTTCATTTTACTTGCATATAAAACAAAGACTAATGCTTATCTTAGAATGCAAGTTTTATACCAAAAATCCAAAGCTTGACATTACTTATTGCACATGGGGAGCAGACTGCAGACTTTGTCACCTGTGCCAGTTAGATGTGAAAAATTGCTCCTATATGTGGTCATTCAAATGGACGTAGTATACCCCTCTTTCTTTTGTCATGATATTCATCCTACTAGAATTAATCTCTGTGGTATTGCCAATTTATCTGACTCATATATTAACTAAGCTTTCTCTCAGTCAAAGAAGTGAATGAAGAAGCCCTCCTATTTATCTTGAAGAATGGGCTTGTAATCATTTTGTTCTATTCATCATAAATAAGGCGTTACCAAAATACTGTTTCTAATTTCAGATGTCACACCCCAGGAAAAATATCTGTCCATTAGACAGATTGCAGAATTCCAGTACAGACCAGTGAGACTGACCAGAAATATGCAAGACATGGCCTAAAGAGAAGGAGAAAGATAAAATTAATTCAAGAGACTTTTCTGAGTTTAAAGAAAATGAGACTTAAGGGAGATATTCTAAGGTTTTAAATGCTTAATAAGGCTGCTTCAACGAGCAAAGTAATCAGAATAATGCTTTCACTGTTCATAGTGTTTAGGACAAGAAGTAGCAGATGTAGATTGCAAGAAGGAAGATTCAGGCTCAACATGGCTAATTGTCTAAGGATTGAGAGGGCTGTGACTCACTGAAATAGATTGCCTTGGAGTATTAAGGAAGTCTTTGAAAATGAAAAACAGTCTGAAAACCAGCTTTCAGAAAAACGTATTACTGGGTCAGATAAGTGAACTGCATAACTTACTGAGATCCTTTCTGGACCTATTTTTTAAATACTAGGACTAGAGATGAGATCTGGTATGGATTGCTTTAAATACCAGTAAGAAAATGTGCACAATGATAGAAAATAGTCAAATAATAACACTCAAACAACAGGAATTGGATGTGTCAACTGAATCTCTATTTCAGTGAATATTAAAAGCTTTTCATTTACTGAGTATTTCACTGGTAATGCATCTCCCACCAGAAATAGTCTTTTTATTTGTTGAGGGACAGAGCTAGAATCCTTTTGAAAAAACAGACAAGGTTTGAAGCTCAGCCAGAGTTAAGATTCTGTCTAGTTGTCAGCTTATGAATAAATGGAAATGCAGTAGCCAAAATTTAAAAAAAAAAAAAAAAAAAGTCTAAAGTTAGTTTGCTAAAGCTTATTATATTTTAAATATTTGTCAAGCTATATGGTCCTCTCTAGATCTTAAGAAAGTGCATACTTAAGACATTGGGAGGTGTTAGATGCTCTTGAAGATGATGTAATTAATATACTTATAAAAAGGATTAGTTTAAGCAAGTGGGGATTTTAGATAAATTTTAGCCCTTAGCACTGAGTTGTATTGCAATCAACAATGAATTATTCTTACAGTCTCTTTTCAAATATATAATCATGACATTCATTATGACATGAAGAATTTGAATATTCTATAGACTATATCTACAATTTGTGATGAAGTAAATACAATATTAGGATATGTTGCATTTCCATCTATACTGTGAGAGTTTAGACTGTATATTCTTTGAGAGAGAAACAGTATGTCTTTATACAACGTAAAATACAATGGAACAAGATCTGAAGATGCCTTGAAGAGGCTTTAAAAAGGAACCTTTAAGCTTCCAAAAAAGAGCAATGAAATTAACTTCCTAACCTATATAGGCACAAGAAGGGTCATAAGTACCTATGTTTTTCCTGGAAAAATTAGGCTTATAAAATTCTGCTGTGGGGCGGCATGTTCACCAGCATTATTATTTTAACTGAGTTTATTGTGGAAGTTGAAGAGAACCAAAAGGGCATTTGGACTCCTTAAACAGGGATGCGTGTGGAGAAAGGAAACTTAATTACATGAGAATAACTGGAATTCTTTAAGATGTTTTATCCATAGTGATTCTGTTACCTAACTTTCATTCCTTATTGGTATGAAACCATACCTGGATTACCTATATTAGTGAAGGACCTGAACAACAATTGAGCCATCCTTTATTCCCTCATTTTAGTGAGGGTATAAGAGTGTCCATGGGGCATACAGCATGGACTCTGTTGTCTAGATGCTAATGGTGGGACTAATGTGGTTAAGCATCCTAACAAATTAACTGTAATGTAAAAAGCTCATCTTTTTTTTTATATGTAATATTTTTTCATGCTTCTGATAAGTCATAGTTTATACAGATTAAAAATACTGCTTTTAAGATTTTTAGTACGAGCGTAGAAAAGGAAGTCAGCACTTGAAAACAGCAAGGGAAAAAATAGTAAGTTTATTCTGTTTTCTGGTATATTACTATAGGCTGGTATATATCACATGTAAAATTTTAGGCAAGCAGCCATCTGCTGCGGTAATAGTAAGATATTGGATTAGATTGCACATTCCTGATATGCTCCATTATTTTAATGGATTTAATCTATTTGGAATGTTACTTATTCAGAAGAATGTAACAAACGTAATGTCTCCTGAAGTCTGGCAGACTTCCTAAGAAATGACTACTCTGAGTACAGGTTCTGCCTAATTCTAATCACATTGACATCAAGATAGTTGACAGCCTTCAAAAATATCTAAAGGGATAATCTAGAAATGGAAGAATCTGCTGATCCTCAAATTGTATTGTATGAAAGGACAGAATAAGGCATAATATTTCCAGAACAGAAGTTTACTTTGATCTTGATAAGAAAAAGGGTTTGAATTATGAGGCCCAATGCCAAAAAAACACCTCAGACATCCAGCTGTTATGAAAAAGCATGTCTGTACCTTCACAGACCAATTTATACTGAGAGTTTACCTTTCAAACTCTTACTGAATAGTCCACTGTACTTGGCTGTGTTATGTTGTGTTTTCATCATTCCATCTATCTCACTCAAAGATAAATTCTAATCTGGCATCTTCACCATTATGATTTTTCTTTTCCCTGTTTATCCTTAATCCTTATATTTTCCCATTCAATGCATTGTTGCAAAATTTACATAATCTTATTTTCACCCCTTTTTCAAAGTGATTTGACTATCTTTTATTCTGTTCTCTCTGAACTTGCTACTTTTCAGGTGAATGTGCTATCTTAACGACAACATAATCTGCCTCATCTACTTGCTAGTGCTTGTACAAACCATTAGGCTCAATTCAGGCTAAAAAAAATGCAGATTAGTAGTTTATTTTCACTATTCAGACAGCCTGAATCAGTGTGCTGGTTTTGGCTGGGATAGAGTTAATGTCCTTCCTAGTAGCTGGTACAGTGCTGTGTTTTGGATTTGTGCTGAAAACAGCGTTGATAATACAGGGATGTTTTAGTTGCTGCTGAGCAGTGCTGACACAGTCAAGGCCTTTTCTGCTCCTCACACCACCCCACCAGTGAGTAGGCTGGGGGTGCACAAGAAGTTGGGAGGGGACACAGGTGGGACAGCTGACCCCAACTGACCAAAGGGATATTCCACACCATATGACGTCATGCTCAGCATACAAATCTGGGGGAAGAAGGAGGAAGGGGGGGACGTTCGGAGTGATGGCGTTTGTCTTCCCAAGTAACCGTTACGCGTGATGGAGCCCTGCTTTCCTGGAGATGGCTGAACACCTGCCTGCCGGTGGGAAGTGGTGAGTGAATTCCTTGTTTGGCTTTGCTCGCGTGCGCGGCTTTTGCTTTACCTATTAAACTGTCTTTATCTCAGTCCACGAGTTTCCTCACTTTTACCCTTCCAATTCTCTCCCCCATCTCCTGTGGGGGGAGTGAGCGAGTGGCTGTGTGGTGCTTAGTTGCTGTGTGGGCTCAAACCACGACAATCAGAATTAGATTCAGAATCTAATTGTGTAGGACAACATACTAAATCAAGAAAAGACCTGCTTGCTATGTGAGCTCAGGCTGCTTTAACACTTGAATAGCTAGCAGAGGTTTGGAGTTCAGAGAGAACAGTAAATTTATAAGCTGATGATTGAGACAGGAGGGACTACTGTAAACTTATGTAGTTTACTTATCATGCTAAAGACAGTGCAAATTAGAACCAGAGCACAGAAGAAAGGTCTGATAACTTATCTTAAACTTTCTGTAACAATCTAGGAATAACTGTCCTCACTGCTAGTTATATACCTGATTCTTCATCTAAAGCTGTTCAAAGTATTCACCTGGTTCCTAGTTTAAAGGTATTTCACCTTGACTTCTATTTATATTCTTCTCTACTTACTGAAGAGATCTTTTATCAACTTTTTTTCTCTGTTTAGATAGCTATAGACTACAATTAAGTCACTTAATCATGTATTTGGTAAACCAAGCAAATGAACTGTCTTGAATGTGTCAGTAGCCCATATGTTCTACATTACATTTCTGTGGTGTATATTCTGGAAACATGCTTGAATCTCCAACTTATCCAAAAACTTTCTAACAGTGCCAGTGTGTCACCAAGTCTGAAATAATAAATCATTCTGAAATGGAAGCGTATTAGCTTGGACATGGTGCTGCCCTGATATGATCACATACTATTTGGTCAGCTCATAAATCAGTAGAAGTACCTTGCAGCAATCCAGAATATATAGCATAAACATATGGTTAGTCATTTTTACAGCTTTAGAGGAACACTTGACTTTTTTTTTTTTTTAAATGCTCCTTCAGTTATAGACAACAGAACAGGACACGGTATTCAAGGAATGCTTGTGCCAGCACAAAATACATATATAGCTTCTGCATCTGTTAACAATTGGACTCAATGACCTTAAAGGTCTCTTCCAACCTAAATGATTCTATGATTCTATCCTCACTCAATATTCTGTCAACACAAGATCTTTTGGCTGCACAGTTAAAGTTCATGTTTAACTAATAACCCACCATGACTCCCAAGCTCTTTCAGAATTACAGCTTTTCAATATAGATTTCCCTCATCCTATGCCTGTTTTCTGTGTCACTGGCTCATAGACATCTGAATTTCTATTTGGACACGTCCAAAAAGGCCAGAGTCCAGAAGGAAAGACCTTCCTTCTATTGATATTGGATCTGGCCCACAGGAGGTCAAAAACATACTCTGTGAAATGAATAGATTGTAGTGTGAGTGTATGAAATTAATGTAAACCAACTGAATTCTTTTCAGAATTACAATTTTATAACTTCTGCAACATTACTAGAAAATAGAGGGATCTTGTATTGGAAACCTGCACGATGATGATGCTTAAGGAGGGATCACCAGGCAAATGCAGAAAGCTCCATGACTTCACCTCAAGTTCTGGTCGAGTCTAGTTATGGGCAAGGAACATTTGGAGAGAGATGCTGAATACCACTGAATAGAGACGATGCTAAATTCCTGCAGCGTAAAGTCAGTGCACATCAGATCTTCCTATGTGGTACTATAATACTAGTTATCAACGCTGCCTACGTTGCCGATGCAGAATTATTCTCCCATTTGGAGTACATCGAAGTTTCCTTTGCAAGAAAACCTGGTGTAGAAGAAAGGGAGGCATGCACATCTGTTCAGCACTTTAAGATTCAGCAAATATTCATGTCAGTAGGAAGAAGAAAGGGGAATGAGTCCACAAGCACACAGAATGGTTGTTAAGGGTAGGTTGGGTTAATAAGCAGAGAAACTGCATTAGTGTGATGGTCATTATACAGCAGGTAGCAATTAGGCTTCTCTTCCCTTGCAGTCTAATCTGTGCAGTTCTGCAAGAGCCTGTACATCTCTAAAGCTAACCCCAGTATCTCACCTTGGACACTACTAGGAGCTGATTTGATATCCTACCTAGACTGTTTGCTTCAGCAATCCTTGCTGAACATTATCTGCAAAGAAATGAGCTCACCTTAAGCATCTTCTTGCAAAGTCGCCTAGTTTGTCCTTGGCATGATGAGTAACTTTGGAAGTTTGGACTGGCCAGTAACACATTATTTTGAATGACGTCTGTTTTCTCAACATACACAGAAACTACATAGTGAGATATTTCTGTCCCTGTGGTGACAGCTATCCTCAACAAAACACCTGAAAATTTACCAGCTTGTTGTCCAGCCACCTGCAGGCTAAAGATGGCATTGCCATGGGTCTCCAGGGCTGCTTAAGCAAGGTCCCCCTAATGCCAGATCGTGGTCCCCCATAACCTGTATTCTGGCTCTACAGAGAGCATATTCACTTTGCTCTCTTTCAAGATTTCTAGGGCTCCTGGGCACCGCATTTCCCTTTACCTATAATACAGTGGCATATCCCCACAGGAGAAGGAACTATTGATTCTGCCCAATGAAAAGGCAATTTTCCTTGCAGGTTCAGTTCACGTTTCCTGCGGTGATACTCAAACCATGGACAAGGGAGATCACATCTTCCAGGCATATTTTAGCTCTTAAGTCACTACAGATCTAAATCATGAGGGAGTTTTGCTCCTTTCCAACCCTGATTCTGTACAGAATTAAAAATTACCACAGTTCTATGATACACTTAGTTTAAGGATGAAAGAAGTAGGCTCTTTGTACATTTCGGTCTGAAATAGCACTTTGGCTGCTACAGATACAGTGACTTCTGGTACTTAGTCTGAAAAATTCTACCAATTCAATCCAGAAATGTCATCAAAAGAACTGTAATTATTTTTCCAGATAAAACACTCGTGCTTCATGATGATTTGTAAATAATTGCAAAAATTAGAACACATTGTCTTTTTGCTTTCAATCTACTCTTTTCTTCCCTATTTATAATTTTCTCTTTATTTAACTTTCTCTCATTTTCCAGATGATATGACCAATTCTCTGGACAGTTATTAGTTCCCAGTTAAAACATTACACAGTTGACAGTGTGTACACAACATTAAAATACATGATATATTATAAACACCAGCTATAATGTTCTCCTTTTCCCCTGTTTCTATTTTATCATTCCCTTATTAAGAGAAATTGAGATCTAAGACATGAGACATTGTTCACTGAAAAAAGATGTAGCTACATCCTGGCATATAGCCCAAGTTAGCTGAACTATTTCTAGTACGTACTGGCAAACTAACAAAAAAGCATTATTATGATTCTCTAGGTCTTTCTCTCACAACATATTCTGGATACATATAAAGAATATATCACAATAAATTCAAACTATTTACTTTCAGAGAAGCAGTAATGTTGCTTGAACTTTTATGAAATCTCACTTTGTATAGTTAATTTCTGAAGGCATAAATTAATGAACCTTCCTGCATTTATTAGGTTCACACTAAGCTTATGTTCGCCAATACCACAGAAACTGGTGGAAGTTCAGGAAATGAAGTGCTAAAGAGTAAGATTTTCTTCGGCATTCTTTCAGTGTCGTACATGACATGCTTGTAGCGTTCCCTTTTCAGTCTCTGGGGATGCTGGCATGGGCAAGGTTAACCCAAAAACTTCAGTGTAAAGATAGAGTTTTAAAAAGGAAGATTTAAGATACTATGGTGGTACTGACTGCCGCTCTTGCATCAGTGTTAAGAAGGGAATCTCCTGCTGGATAGCAAGATGCGTTGCCCTGGGCCTAGACTTAAGTCTAGGAATAGATACAGGAATAGACTGTGTCTGAGAAATAGGGCAGAAAGCACCCATTCTCGCGGTACAGAAATGGCACGAAAAGGCAAAGGCACAGAACCACTTCTAGAGTTTCTGGTTTAGGGCAAGTATACAAAACCAGAGCCAAGATGGAGAAAATAGATGTAGGAAAAACATACAGCAGCTCATAATCTTCCTTCTGGGACTACATTGTAGTTGGCTGTGGAGACGTTTGAATGGGATATAGTGAACTAATACAATGGTGAGTTGACTATATTCTCCTCCAATTAGCAGGATTTCTGTGATTATACTCAGAAAAGACAGCTAGTTATTGTTCAAGGAGAAATTAAAATAATTAAGAATATAAAATCAAGTCTTAATCCTAAAATTCCTATTCCTTAGGAAAGACTGCTGAATCTAGTCTGCATTTACAAATACTGAACAAGACCAAAAAAATTGCAATAATCTCACAGGAAGGGAAAAAGCTGAAGTGGATTTTTTCATGGACAAACTAGAAAAAAGAATGATTCAAAACTGTACAGGGATTGAGAGCAGCAAAGGCAAGCTGAATATGCATTTTTAGCTACGTTTACAGCAAAAAGTCCTTCACTGCCTTTGGGAACAGCAGTGGAGTTACAGAGAAGGTACATGAAAGTTTCTTCTTGTGGTTGTGATATACCTGTATGTGGAAACAGGGCTTCCAGTTCTAAACTATCATCATGAATTCAAAACGCTAACTCTGCAAAAGACAAAAATGAGAAGACTATAAATACTGGAGGGAATAAAACTTGGGAAAATGGTGAAACCAAGAGCACCATAAATGGCATTAATATACAGAAATGGAGAGGTTACAACTTAAATTTCAAGAAATCTTTCCATTAGTATCTGGACACGTTGTTTTAATCCAAAACATTAGGACATTTATAGCCAGATAGGAAAAACTTCTGCAAATGGGAACAATCTTACCTTGACACATCACAATGTCTTTTTTCATCCTTAAATTCTACAACCAGAAAAAGATATACCAGTTAATATATCAACCTTTAATCCCAAAACAATGTTAAATAGCAGCCAGCTATGCTAGGTATTTCAGCTGTAGAAAACTCTCACCAGGAAATTCTGAACATCTGGCTGGCTACTGATGTTCATTACTAATCAATCTTGATACAGTGGAGAAATTCCGGAGGACTGGAAAAAATTATTATGTCAGTATTTCAAATTATTAAATTGAATCATTAAGATAATTTTAAGTCAGAGAGAAAATACAGAATGAAACATGTAAATATAACTAATACTGATATAGATTTATAGAAAAGACAGTTTGCCGAATGTATTTGATTGCTTAAATGAGACCATAAGTTGGCAGGTAATAGTAAAAGTTCGGACTGATATTCTGAGGCTTTTATAAGGCGTTTTGATTTAGAAACGAGAATAACATATAATGAATGTGGTTCTCATTAAATGGATTAAAGACTAGCCAGGCGTTAGATCTCAAAATACCTCAGCAAAAGGGAATTATCACTGGCCAGCTGCATTTTGAGCACAGCCCCCGCAAGAACTGGTTCTTGATTTTTATTAATCCTCCCCCGACTTCAGTTAGAATTATTTGAACCATGTTAACCAAAGGATGTCCTAGAGTTCTTGCAACCCAGAAGGCAAGCCTAGATACTAACAAAACTCTGGCTGTCTGGTCTAAGGGCACAGGGTGGAATATAGGAAGAATTATGAGTCCAGAACTGTAGCACTGAATACTCTGTTCAGTATTGCTTCATACTGAAGGCACCTAAATTAGGTAGATTCCACAATTTTTTGTTAAGCATTTCACAAGCACCCAGCATCTACTTATGCAGGTATCCAGAAAAGCCTCAATCTTGACTCCTAAGCCCCGCTGTTTGCCAGTATCTTAGGAGTGGTTTATTAGCAGCTTTCATGGTGTGCCCAATGCACAGCAGTCACGCTTAGCTCCCTCCTCTCCTTTTTGAATCTTAAATCTTCTCTACAGAAAGGCAGTTATTCAGCAAGAGGAGTAGCCTGCCCACCCTCTTCAGAGCATCAGGAACATGTGTCTGAGATGCTCTCTGTGGGACATGTGGGTCTGACTACCCTCAGACAGAGTCAGTAATTAAATCTGGACCTGCTGCATCTTAAAGTCAACAGGCTATTATGTAAGTGGACTAGTATTAGCGCTGTTTGATCCTCTTTTGCTATTTCAAAAGAAATGAAGTATTTCCACTCAGTATAAGCTGTAAACATCAGGTCAGCAGAAACCCAATTCCTGCCTTCGAACTTTCCTGCAGCTCCAAATTGAAACATAAACTGTATAAAGAGCAAGGTCTAATATTCAGCCCTGTCCTTAAATAGCCACTTGCTCAGTGTGTGTTTTGTTCTGAACCCTATTCTGAGGCCCTACTTCTCCCCACATGGTGGGGACTGACCATACCATATTTAGAGTATCAGGTTCTCCTGTAGGGCCTGCATGCATAAATCTTTAGCTACCAATAACCACAAAGCAATAGCTGTCAATAGTAAAAAATGAAGCTGGCAGAAGTCAAGAGTAGCTGTTATGCCTAAAACTTGTGCTTAAAGTCTATTTAAAATCTGTTTCTCCCCACCCTATTCCACTCCCCCTCCCAAAAAGGTTTCTTTTCTGGTCAGACTCATGAGCAGCTTATTTTTGTGACTGGTAGTGTAGTTGCATGTGACTCTAGTAACACAAACACTGTTTTTTCCAGACTACTTAGGCAGAGATTAATCGTTACACAATGATCTGTGTTGGGAGGCAATGGAGGACATGTGTCTGGAAATGCAATAAACTGGCAAAAAAGATTGCTATAATTGTCAGGACTGTGGCATAATTGAACACTTTGTGTATGTTACTAAATGAGAAGCAAGCCCTAAAAGATCTTAAAAGTGAATTCACACAGTTATCTGATTCACTAGAAAATCATGACCAACTGGGAAGATAGGGCAAGGAGAGGAAGGATGAAAATGCTTTAATAGACAGTTTGTTTGTCAAGGCTGGAAAAGATAGTTTATTCTGAGTTACAGAAATTTAAATAGATACCTTTAAAACCTTTTTAGCTATGTACATTTAATGGAGAATTATAAAGAACAGCTTAGCTGCAATAATGTAAATGAGATTTCCACGGATGAATCCGAGTATAAACATTTTGAGCCATATTCTCCATGCTTATAAAAATATCCTCTCAAAGTAAAGTGGCTTGCTAAGTAATTAAATATTTAACAGCTGAATCAGAAGTTAGATTCAAAACAGACTTCTGGAGTGAAAACATCAACTTTAAACACAGGATGTGTTTCACATTTTTGGTTGAGGTTTTTCTTTGTGAAAACCGAGTAAAAAGAAACTATTAACTTGTGCACAAATAGTCAGAATTTATCTGCAAGTCCTTTAAATTTTTGTTCTTCTGACATGAACACATTTAGAAATAGAAGGCAAAGTGGATCCTCAGCTGCAACTTGGAGCATTGTGCTCCACCTGACAACCTAGACCCTTCTCTTCACCGTCTTTCTGCACAGATGAGGTATGGCTGTGGTTGTAATGTCATGCCTAATCTTGGTTTGAGATCTGGAATCACGCCATGAGGAAAACACAGGTGAAATCGTTGTAGTAATGAAGTGAAAAACAAAAACATTTCCATTCGAGCTAGTTGTTCTCCAAGACAATGTCTTCTTCCTGGATTGAAAAGAAGGTTTTGAAAAGACTTGAAATGTGTTCAACTACATTTTCGCTCTTATTATGAACGAGAATGGTCATTTCTGTGTCCTAAGAGGAGCTGTATGAACTTGGTGGTAGTATTCTGTAAGAAAGGACAACTGATAATTTACAGCAAGAAACAGATTTTAGAGAATTTGTTCCTCTCACTACACAAATGCCATTGTAACTAATTCTGTCAAATTTATTTAGATAAGCTATTAGCTACTTTATCTCGTCTTGAAATGCCAATCGAGACAGAAGATGTTTTAAAAAAATGATACTGTGCATTTCAGCCTTTGTCCCCTGCTATTTTCTTAATTACACTTACTGCCAGTCATTATTACCTGGCAATTTTTATAATGTGGTAAGTAGAAAGATATGAAACAGGTCTTGATAATACCTTTAAATATTAGTTCCCATTCCGTGTATGACTAGTTACAGGGTGTAAATGTGGTTGTGGAAGACACAGATGAATGGGTAACAACATCTGGAACTGGCAAAAAGAAACGTAATACAATACACAATAAAGGTGGACTTCACCAGATCTAACTTTGGCCATTTAGATGTTGCGCATCTATTCCAAGGGAATTGTCTTGTCTTGTCTCCTTCTATTTTTTGGAGAAAGAGTATCCCAGATAAGCAAACTAAGTCACCCTCTACACAAGGCTATGTCTTTCTATGGACTGCAGAGGTAGCCCTGGCAGTTAGCTTATACAGAACACCTAATATTTTAGGCTGATAATCATATGCAAGGTAAATTATCCATATTAAGGTATATATTAATATCCATATTAAGGTAAATTATCCACTCTTACAGGCATCAAAAGACAAATCCATAATGAATTAGGACTGCCAGATTACCTCCTCAGGACAAAATGCAGTGCTACGTGCTGACCCCCAAGCTAGTTCTGAATAAAACCTGCAATTTCTGGTGCTGATCTAAGTGCTGAAATTTGAAAGCTGGTTGTGTAAATCACCTGTATGTAATGACTTTAGCAGCAAATGACTATTAATTGTGAAATGAATAACACTTACCTACTGCAATGATATAAAATGTATAGACTCCTCAGATAAGAAGATATTGTGCTGTCTTTTTTGTTATATATAATAATGAGCTCATCTAGACAAAAGGTATTATGCTGAAATGTGTTATGTCCCGAGTGCATTATATTGAATATCTTTAAAATAGCTGTTTCATCAGACTGTGGATATTTTATATCATTCTGTCCATTCCTGATTTATTGCGATCACTTATATGTTATACATCTCTAGATTTATGAAAAGGGAACAGTGGAAGAAATCACTCTTACCTAGTGAAAAAGGAATAAATGCATCTTTCTTGACAAACTGCCCGCTGCTGTCCAAAAATCTCTCAGGAAAAAACACTTCTGGATTGCTCCAGTATTTTTCATCAAAATGAACGGAGTAGAGGTTTGTAATGACTGTAGTGCCTTCAGGAATAGAGTAACCACGCACAACAGTATCTTTGGAAGTTGCGTGAAAAATACCTAGTGGAGCTATATTACAGAATCTTAGAACTTCATGTAGAACAGCCTCAGTGTATGGCATTTTGCATTTCTCTTCTAAGGCAGGCATTTTGTTTGGGCCGATGACTAAATCGATTTCTTTTTGAACTTGCCCTGTTAGGAACAGGAATAAAAGGTGATGTTTATTGTGTAATATCCCTTATTTTTTTAATTTAAGCTATAAAATACATACTTTTAAAAGGATACTGAAACATGAAATACGTTATATAAAATATAGTAGCCTATAAGCTTTTAAATTTAGACTCTATATTCCTTAACCTGCTAGTAGGAATTATTACTAGCATATACACCAGTAATCTTCATTTTGAAAGTAATTATTCTCAGTAAAATCATGTTTTAACATACTTTTCTTTGCTTGTGTACATTAAATATCTGATACAACACAGTGAGAGCTAAGAGGGACAGGAGTCTGAATTTAACTGAAAAGGAAAAATTCAATCACTGATTATTTTTAAGCTATTTTAAAAATTAAGTTCACAGGTTATTTAAATAATCTCAAAGGCAGTCAAACTGTCTCTTCTTTTTCCTGATACTCTTTCTTTGTTGAAACTGCCAAACAGCTCCTAACTAAAACAAAGTTGGACTTTTACAATTCATGTGGAACCAATAATAAAAATCTGGGCAATGTCAGAAAAATTCTACCAGAGTCACCAGTTTTTTCAACCTGAAGTGACAATGTTTCACATCAAAATAAAGAGGTGAAAAGCAGCTTAGTGAAAGTACGTTCTGTGATGTAGTGGTGTATCGGTGTATATTGTAATACTTGGATAGAGAGAAAGTCTAAATAAATGAAAGGTAACAGTAATTTTTATTTTTATCCAGATGAACTGATTTTGAATCCAAATTCAGAAACTCATTGTATCACAAGATCTGAGATCAGAAGATTATTTTAGGTAAGTGGATCTCTACAAAATCAGCCAACGCATAGGAGACACAAAATGACAGTTTTCTTGATCTTTATTGAAAAACAGTATCTTGGTCAGATAGTAATAGAGAAGGAATAAGGATGTTCTTGTTTTAAGATATGAATATTGCTTGTGAACTCGGACAGACTGACAACTTTGATTTAAGTGGACCTTTTTGCATTTGGGCTTTTTATACAATGTAAAGCATAAATATATCCTATTGACTAATTACGGCACTTAATACATTTTTAACTAAAATATGGACAATGTACATACGCATCCTAAAACTTAAGTACCTATGAAATCAGATTCTATTTTTTCATTTTATTAAATGTTTTTCTTTTTTGGTAGATTTTCTTATTATACTGTGTAGAGCACATAGATGAATCAGTGGAACTCAGAAGCATAGAAGCAACATTTAATTTTTTTAAATCCATTTGTTTTAAATTGTCTGAAATGTGCTGACTGGTTAAAAATAGCAATCGCAGTTTTAAGCATCCACAAAAAAGATTATTAGCTGTATTTAGTGAGCTGAAGCTACATATTACTCTTAAGTATGTCCCTCAAGGTTTTTTAAATTAACAACTCAAATCCTGTTAGATCTTGCTTTTAATCCTAGGCTAGAAGAAAGTTTTCCTATTTTTTAATCTTTAATCAGTTTCCTCATGTTCAATTAATCAACTAACTAAAATAGTTGAGTAAATGAAAATAAGAAAATATGTCAGAAGTTACAGCTCTCAGGAGATATTTGAGCAAACTTTGGTTCTACTTGCTTAGTCAGATATTTTAACCAGCTCAGTGAATATGGGACTTAAAATAATGACAATAGCAGCAACCAAAGAGCTTTGGCATCAACTTCTTTATTTAAGCTGAATGATTTTCACTGTTTATAGCATGACATTCAAACATCTATTGCTGCCTTACTTTGGAATGACCGTAACACACCTTTTTATTTTTAAATGCTATTTTTGTTCTTCCAAAAGTATAAATATACATGTCTATAATATGTAAATCTATTGTGAATTGAGGCACTTACTTAAGGATAAAAAGAAATTGTACCTAAACTGTTAA
Organism: Aptenodytes patagonicus; assembly: GCF_965638725.1. Lineage (NCBI taxonomy): Eukaryota > Metazoa > Chordata > Aves > Sphenisciformes > Spheniscidae > Aptenodytes > Aptenodytes patagonicus. The sequence continues at coordinate 14,535,067 of NC_134955.1, forward strand.
CCACAACCTGATTTACATTTTTGCTGATGTTTTGACATTTTTGATTTAGTTTATTACTTTCACATTTAATTGCATTTGCTTATTATTTATTAACTACATAGATGAGTACATCTGCCAACCAATATTATGCATCACAACACTAAACTTAAATATATCAGAAATACTTTATTAAAAATGTTAAAGCTTCATAAAAATGTATTCACAAAATAATATGCTAAAATCTTATCATCATACTTGACTTTTGATATCCACTTCATCTGCATATAAAATAAGCTTTTCACATCTGTCCATAGTATATTTGGCAAATGATACAATAGAGTAATATATACAAACCTTCCTTTTTGGTTACGACTATGGATTACTGCACCGCTTTGAAGAAGCATTTTAAATTTGCAATAGGAAAGTGTATCGGTTCCTCAAAACGTCAAAGTTCTTACCTTGAATGTTTGGATAAAGAGCCATAAATAACAGTGCCCATCTTAAAACATTTGTTGTGGTTTCTGTCCCAGCTATGATGAGTTCTCCAACAGAGAAAATTAAGTTTTCTCTTGAATATGTAGATTCTGGATCATTTTCATTGCAATCCATCTCATCTAAATATGCGTCTACAAAATGTCGAGGTGACTGAGGCTTCCTATTTTCAGAGACACGTTCAATAAGCTCATGAAGAAAGTCATAGACTTCAGCTGCATTTTTAAACAGCTGCTGGTGTTTCCCAAATGGCAAGATACCAATCCAAGGAAAGGCATTATATAAAAATACAGAAGCACTAGCAGCTAATTCAATATTTTCACTAAAAATCTCAATCATGTGCTGAAATTCAGTATCTTCATATGTAAAACGTTCTCCAAAAATAATCAAATTAGTAATGTTTGAAACAGCATTTGTTATCAAGTGCTTAAGATCAAATGGTCTGCCTTTGTATGTATCAATGGCATCAAGAAAAAACATAGATTCTTCTGAAATTTTGTGTTCAAAGGACCTTTGACCATATCCAAAAATTCGAAAGGTATTTACAGCTAATTTGCGATGTTCTGTCCATCCTCTGCCATATTTACTGTTCAGTAAGCCTGAAAAAATATTTTGACACAGTATTTTATGCAACGCTTTCTTTTTCCCCCATAAGATAATAAAATTATTTAACAAGACAAAAAATGAGACGAAAAATTACACACATCTTGCTATGGAACATAGTCCAAGAGTGACAATCCTTTCCAAATAATATCTTTAAAGAAGCATCAAGTATTTTATGAAAGAAGATAAAGAAGTAGAGAAAACGGCTAAAGCAAATGTTTCATGTGATCACAAACCCATCTATTGGACAAAAATTACATTTTTATATAAAAGACAGCAGCACTTACCTCCCATGTTTGTCAGCTTCTTAAACAAGGGAAGAGACGGTCTATCTGCAAAAATTTCGCTTTGATGAACAAGGCATTCTTTTACTGCATCATAGCCGTTCAGTACAATAGCAGATATACCTCCAAGATCAAGACTGAAGATCTTTGGGGGAAAAAAAAAAAAAAAAATTGTAAAATGCTATTACAACCAAATCTTAAGAACAAATAATGACAACAAGTAAAAACAAGTAATGAAAAAGTGAAACAACACTAAACATCAATGCAAAATACAGACTTGAAGAAACTTCAGTAGGGCATACAGGTAACCAGAGGTGACACAACCGTGGCATTACACAGTAGAGTCTGTTGTGAGCTAATTTACTCTCAAAAACTAAAGTAAATTAGCCCACACTACATTCTGTGCTTTGCTGTGCACCTAAAGCGACCAGGTCTCCAAAGAAAGGACTGGGGATGCTTTCATATAGTCATTAAAAAAAAGTGAATTTGGTACAACAATGCATATTTTTCAGAAAAAGTGTACTTTCCCCCAACATTAGTAGATATAAGTAGATATTAGTGTAAGTGTCTACTTATAAGTATATAATATAACATAACATTGTTAGATATAAGGTACAGTTTTTATATAAGAACTAGAAATAAAGCACATATATCGTCTACTTTCCTAATTTGCCGAGACTACTTCCACAGGAGGGAGGAAAGCTTTACTACTGTATCTGCTCCTCCTCCCTGCCTGAGTAAAGGTAAATTCCAAGAGCTTAATTTGGTTAAGGGCACTATGACTGAAGCTACAAGTTTGTATCACGAAGACTTCCAACATGTCACTTAGTCATGGCAGACACAGAACTGGTGTCAGCTGTGAAAACAACCAGGCTGCACCCAGTCCTTTCTACCTCTGAAACTGGACACCAGCTTACTTTGCACAGGCTCCCAAAGAACCATCAGATGATAGAAGTGAGAGCCATGATGACAGCCAACAAATGACAGCATAGCCCAGCTAGTCCCATCTCCTGTTTCCAGAAGTGGTTAGCACTAGATGCTTTGGAGAAAGATGCAATACATCCTGCAGAAGGCACATACAGGATAAACAAAATGAAAATCTTAACCTAAGTTTTAAAAATTAAAACCGAGGCTAAACTCAAGATTGATATCCTATATCCCTTCCATATTTTTCTTAGCATTATAAATCCGTATTTTTACCTACACAAATCTAGTTTTTCCTTCATCTCAGAGCTGTTGACCTCCACAATATGAAATCATGTTACCCTAATTATACATTCTGTGACAACCAGGTTGTCACCAAAAGGGTCGTCAGGCACTGGAACAGGCTGCCCAGGGAGGTGGTTGAGTCACCATCCCTGGAGGTATTTAAAAGACACGCAGATGTGGTGCTTAGGGACATGGTTTAGTGGTGGACCTGGCAGTGCTAGGCTAACGGTTGGACTCCGTGATCTTAAGGGTCTTTTCCAACCTAAATGATTCTATGATTCTATAACTACTTTGTTTTAGCAGACTTGGTATTTTCACTGTTATAATGGCTCGTCTTTTTTAAGTGACAAGACACTCCTAATATATTTCTGCAAACCATTTGTGAGTTTTGTATACTTTGATCATAGCTTATTTATCTTTCTTCCTATGTCATACATAATTTAAAAAAAAAAACCCTTTTGTTGTCTTTTTCCAGAGCCCCCCAAATCCTGATATGCCATCTTCAAGTTCCCTCAAAATCTGCAGGATCCTTTCTGACAGCAGGTGACTAGAACGACATACAGCATTCCAGGCAAGTAGAAAGCTTACTTTATTTGATGACACATTTTCCTTCCTATTTCCATTCTATTTGTCCTAGCATTTTGCTTGAAACACACTTTTTTCTATTGCCAAAATAAATGAAACAAAAGATAATCCTATCCTTTTGTTTCTCCCATTTAGCATGCTTTTAATTCATGCACTTCGCTTCCCTTCTCATTCACGGCAAGACTGTGACTATTTTGTTTCTGCTGTAGCTTTCATAAATGATCTGGACAAAAGCTTTCGACAGACTTAAGTTCTAGCAACAGTTTTATTTGCTTGTTAGAGGTGTTATATTTAAACACTTCTAGCAGTTTGAAGGACGTGATTTTCTAGACAAACCACTGTCTGTTGGACACAAAGCTCAGTCCTTCACAGACCTCCAGTGATAATCCTGCGAAGTAAAACACCACAGGTGTTACAGACAGTCTGGAGATGTACAGGCACGCCAAAGGGCTGGCCAGGGTGTGCGCGCTGACTGGCCAGCTACCAAAACGTACGTGTGTGTGTTTATGTATGTGCACACATACACACTTACAAACGCTAACACCTGCCTGCCTTCCCCTGCTAGATCTAGTTTGGGTTTAACGTTTATGAAGTTTGTAAGAATAGATTGGTTGCTTCAAACTGGCTGATGAAAAGAAACACCTGATATATAAGAAAGTATGAAAAAAAGAAAAAATCCATTCTTACGTAGTTATGCTAATTGACGGTAAGTATTCCAAATGCCCCACTGAAGGTACTTTGAAGCAACGTGTTTTCAGTGAAAATGTTGCATTATCCAAGTGCCTGCTCTTTGGTTGTTGCAATTTTGTTAATTTTAAGCCCTTTTGGCGTGTCCAAGACTTGTGGATATGAAGCAAGTGAGTTACTTCCATTTGCAGCAGGACACCGGTTTAAGCCGTGTACCAAAAAACCAAAATAAAAGCAAGAGCAGGCACGCAGACAGCTCCGCTCCGCTCCGCTCCTCTCCTCTCCTCTCCGCTCTACCGACCTAACGAGGCAGCTCTGGCTTAAGAGGGGTGAAAACTCTTCTCCTCCGCCACTGGTCTGTCCCGGCTCCCACGGGAAGGGCTGGCCGCAGCACCGGTTTTGCCAGAGCCTTGTGCTCCGGGCCCCGCTACCGGCCGGGTACCGGGCCCTTTCCCCTGCTCCCGTTAGCCGGCGGGGGTGCTCCGCCCACGATGCCGCCGCCACCTCCCGGCGGCGGCGTAACCCGGACGGCCGCCTCCGCGGTGCTGTTCGTTCTCCGGCGGGGCGCGGGCGCCGGCAGCCGCCCCGGGCCGGGGCCGGGCGGCGGGACAGCTCCCCGGTCCGGACGCGCCGTGCTGCCGGTGCGGGTCCGGGCTCTGCGGCAGCCGCGGGACCGCCGGGACGGGGAGAGCCCGCCCGGCTGCCTCTTCCCCGGGCTCTGCCGCCGGCAACGCTGCCCGCCCCGCCCCAGCCCGCCCCGCTCCCGCTCCGGGGGGGCCCGAGGAGGCGGCAGACGCCGCCGGAGCGGCGGTACCTGCCCGTGGATCTGGCTCTGCCGCCGCATGTAGACGTGCGGCTGCTCGGCGCCCAGGGCGTGGATGTTGCCGATGAGGGGCAGCCCCGCGGGGCCGGGCGGGAAGCCGGGCGGCCGCCGCTGCTTCAGCAGCTGCCGCACCACCAGCGCCAGCACCGCCGCCAGCAGCAGCAGGAGGCAGGCGCCGCTGCCCGCCGCCACCGCCGGCCACATCGCCCCGCGCCGCCGCCGCGCCGCTTCCTCCTGCCGCCGCCCCCGGCCCGCCGTCCTCATTGGGCGGCGGCCGCACCGCCCCGCGCTCGTTGGCCCGCGGGGGCTCCGCCCCTTCGCGTCAGGCGGGGGACGCGGGGGGGGGGGGGGGGGGGGGGAACGGGACGGGGCCGCGCGAAGGCGCAGCGGGGCCGGGCGCGGCCGGTGGCGGCGCCGGCGGGCGGGCGCCCGGGTCGCGGCGCCTCCCGCGGGAGTCCCGGCCTGTGGCTCGTGCCGGGCTCGCGGCCCGCCCCGCCCGGACGCAGAGCGGGGAGCGTTGGGAAGGGGCTGTCCTCCCGTGGCCTGCGGGAGCGCGGGAAACGGGTCTCGGTCCCCCGGTGGGCTGGTCGTGCCCTTTTTTCTGGAGTAGGACTGAAGGTTGCTCCCTGCAGGTCTGCGAGGCGTTGAGAAACCACTGCGGACGGCGTGCTTCATACGTTGACGTGACAACTGGGAAGCGCACCAGGCAGTTATTTCCTCGTCGTTGAGTCTCCGCGGCAGCAAAAGTCCGCGGTTTGGAGCCGTCTTTCCCAGAGCCTCTTCGGGTCCGGCGAGCCTTGAGCCAGTCAGTCCCGCGGCGTTTCCCGCTCTGCCCTTTCCAGCCACCACGCGGGGAACGGACACGTTTCTGCGGGTGGGTGGGTGGCAGCCTCACGTGTCGTGCCCGCACCTCCCTGTATTGCGCAGCCTGCCCTCGCGTCACCTGACCTAGCTAACGGCGATGCCGGGGAGCCGCCGCGGGCAGCGGGGAAGGGCCCGGCGGGGCCCGGCGTCCCTGCGCTGGCCGGCAGCTGGGCGCGGAAGGAAACGTCCCCAGTTGATGTGGCCGAGCGGCAGGGAAATCACATACCTAACGCGTAAGGGCCAGTGTTACTCAGCGGGGTGATGCCTCCGGACATGGGGCTCGGGTTGCTGAAGAGACCAAGATCATTTACTGCAGAGCTAAGAAAGCAGTGCTGCCACGCAATGTGGCATCCTGCTGAAACACTTTATAAAAAACTCAGATTTGTTTCCACTTGCTCCGGTTTTGCTATTCCATTACTGCTGTTTTACAAGCAATATTAGGCGTAACAGAAGCATTCCTGCCCTGTTAAAATTTCTGTGCTATGTGTTGCCACCTTGAGATTTCTTTTTTGTTGACTTCAACTGAGTATCTGTACGTAGATTCGTAAGAACGTTGATAAGATCTAAACCGATAAAGAATTTATGCTGATGAACTTCATTAATAACCTGACTGATCAAAATGCACTACCTACTTGATAATCTAAGCATTGAAGGCTTAACTCTCAGTACGTTCCTGTGATGGGACATTCTGCTTCGAATGTGGCGATACTGACCTGAGGGTACATGGCACAAAAGCTGAGGAGGGCCCCAGATGTTGCTCAGAAGGCAGGTGGTCAAGAACTCACACACAGCAAAGGCCGTTGCTTTGAGAATACAGAGAGAAAGTGAGAGTTGCGGGTACAACAGGGGAACAAGGAGCTGGGAAGTGACCAAGTGCAGCTTTTTGGCCGGCAGTCTGCCTGCAAGGCATCTGCGAGGCTTCGGGGCACTCAAACTGGCTATCTGGGTGCTTGCTGAATAGAGCACAAGGCTATGAAGTGTAAAAAGAGAACAGGGTTCACAGAGTGGACCCGCTCACATTTGCCCAGGGTGGGCGGGTTGAGAAGGAAAGATAACTGTCACGTGTGTATTACAGAACAATACGCCAGTAACTTTTAACGAAGGCAAGCGCAACGATGCTGACGCAGTTTTCTCAGCCGGAGTTGTTGATGCCCGTGTGTTGTCATGCACTGAAGGCTGGTCGGGCTGGTTCCTGGACGAGGGTCTGTGCTGGTTTCCATGGGTCAATACAGTGAGAGACTGATTTTCAGGTGACTCTTCATGCAACGAGTAGTCAGTTTTATTTGCCGCAGCATCTTTCTTTGTCCCAGCTGCAAAATGCCTGTAAAGCATGTGTCAATGCCAGCGTCCTATATCAAAATCTTACCCAGTTTGTCAGAATACAAAGAAGCAGCTTGAGCACTGCTGGAGGTTTATTTTTTTCATTCTTCTTCCAAGTTATTTCTTCATCTTTTCTTCCAGTATGATACTGCCTGGTGTCTTAACTGAATTACTTGGGCCGTACCTGCAAAAAATGTCAGTATTTCAATGTCAGTGCCTTAAGACTTCTCACCAGAGGGCAAGAGATTCAGGACCTCAGCTTGGCTCCAGCCAGAGGCAGAATGAGGAGAAATGGCCAAGGATTAAAACAAGACGTGCAATGTGCTTAAGCAGTTGTGCTGAAGCATGCAAACTCAAACAGATAGATTTAAACCTGATTACTTACACACATTTAAACAAAGAGGGGGTCTCCAAACACTAGCTCAGCATATTCAGGTGAATAGAGGTACGCAGGCTGGCTGGTCAGAAAACACTTCAAAACAGTGTGAGGATGACTAATTCACAGCCTATAGACAATTATACAGAATTAACTTGCAAGATGAAATTGCTGTTGATTATAGTGGGAGTGGAAATGTTAGTGTGCCAGATCCGTCATGCAATTATATGGTGTACGGTATGGTGTATATGCATACGGTTGTTATTGCCGTCTCAGTTAGAAGGATGTGAAGCATTTATGTACGTAAGCTTCTGTCTTTGGAAAAAAGAGGTTGGTACTTTTCTTCCCTCATCCTCCCCTTGATAAGATGATACTTGAACAGTTCTCAAAGTCTCTGAGGAAACACAGGAAAAGGTACTATTGCTTTGATTGATTTTTACTGCTTATCTTCAATGTTCTGTTATTTAAGTGTGTAGTACTTCACACGCACCTGAAGTTTTAGATGATCACGATTTCCACTGCATCTGTGTAAGAAAAGAGAGGAAAGGTGATTGACAGTTTTGGCAGCAAGCATTTTGGAGGGGAAAAACAGGAAGAAAAATAGCATAGGAAAGACCCAAGAAGAGAAAAAAAGATACGTAAGAAAAGTCCAAATGTTTGGCTAAAAAGGAAGGAATAGACTTGTATGGGGGGAAAAGCAGACAAGATTTGACAATTATCTTCAAGCAGGGGAGAGAACAGTCAAAACTGACCTTACCGTAGTGTTTGAGCCTTGGTGATGGAGAAGAGAGGTGGTGTTATCCACTGTAACAGAGGAAAAGAAACTGAAGAGCATGATTGTAGAACAGTAAAATCCGTTTTGGTCAAGCCAAATGTGAAAAGGTGGTGAATCAGCCAAGATTAAAGATCTGAGAACCTCTAAATGATGCATGATTAAATGGAGGAAAAAAGGACCAGCATGGATAAATATGACTGAAAGTTGTCAACAGTAAGAGGTAAATAAACCCTTGTGGACAGATGAAATCACTTAAGAACGCAGGTTTAGGGATGCAAGACTCCAGTGGCTATCCAAGGGCAGGATTCCTTGCCAGTTCCTGACTGATCCTTTTTTTTTTTTTTTTTTCTCTTCAGAAGTGTGGGGACAGCTTGTGCTGAATTGCTTCTTTGGGAAGGTTTTACTCATCTTAATCACGGATGATCAAATGAGCAAACTCATAGGATGAGTAAAGGTTTTTTGATTTCAATTATAAAAAATGACGGCTGAGTAAAGAAACCCATTAAAGCATGTATCTTTATTAAATTCTAAAACATTCTAGTCATCAAGATTTACAATTACTTTACATTGTAAATTCTGTAAGGAGAAGCCGGAGACAATCAAGTAACAGGAAATGATTGTGTTCCTGTGTCTTCTCAAGAAAAGCAGAAAGCAATTCTTTGACGGGGAGTGACTACACATACCTATACATAGCTTTGACTTTTGAAGAAATATACTGACAGATGTGGCTGTTCTTTTAGTAACAATATTAAGATCCTGATGATAACTCTGTTACACTCTTGGGAGAAAAATTAAGTAGTTTCCAAGTTCCATTAAATATCTCACAAACTTGTATTCAGCTACAGTTTGAAACAGGTTTCAGCTTTCTTACTCTTTAGTGTTGACATCATTGCTGCACTTCTAGAAAACAAAGTAAACCTTTATCAGGCTAAAGTGCTTTCCATTGCTATAATAATGTTTCTTGTCCAGTGAAGTCATGGAGGAAAACAACTTCTTTATAGCCAGAAGTGTAAAGATTTTGCTCCTTTTCTTTGAAGGCAGGGCAGGGAAAAGAAAGAGATCTGTATAGAAGTATGTAAAATAGGCATGCTTCTCATTGAAGAAATTAATTTCATAAGCCCACTGACAAGTTGAGAGTCATGTGCAGATGTTACCTATTACACTCACATAGCTCTTTTTAACACACCTCTATCATCATAATGAATGATCAATTTCTATGTTACAATTAGCTCCTTAGCTAAGCCTATAATGATGTTGGTACTTTATAGATTTGCTGAAACAGAAAAACACATCTAATGTTTTCCCTTGTGAATTTGGTGATCGGTTGCTGAAAAAAACCCTCTTCCTTAATCACAGTCCTACTGTGCCTAAACTTTTTATGTTTGTCAGACAGACCCAGAAAGCTATGACACTGGCTTAAAGGCTGTACCTTCAAAAATAGTTTTGGCATTTTTTATTTGCTGGCTCTTTCAGAGTATACTTAGGTCAATTTTATGCATAAATTTAGAAATTTACCTTTTTAATTGATAGTCTCATAGGACTATTGGTTCCCAGAAACTCTGCTGTAAGTAGATCGGCAAGTATTATGTCGTAATAGCCTTTGCCTTCATGTAGTATTTACCAGCACTAAAAGGAGAGAGATCTTTTTTGGTCCCCGATGCAGCTGAAGGTACTGGCTAAATCGTTGCCCTTGCACAAGTTCCTTTTGTCAAGAGTCAAACAATTAAACAGCCAGCTGAGAAACAATTGCACCAGGTCCTCCTCACACAGAGGGCAGTACTGGAAGCAGCAGGGATGTATAGCTGTAGTACCTAACAATGGCAGGACGACTGAATGGTCCTGGAAGGGACTGAGAAAAACACTAAGTTACACTGTGGCTTAATCAGACCTCAGTACTATCAAGACAAAGAATGAAATGATGACATGACATCTTCCACCCTTCTTACCTCCTGTAAAGAACAAGCATGGGATTAACTTGAGGACTAGGATGTAGTTTCTCACCATATTTTTGCTGACATAGAATCACAGAATCATAGAATAGTTTGGGTTGGAAGGGACCTCTAAAGGTCATCTAGTCCAAGCCCCCTGCCGTGGGCAGGGACATCTTCAACTAGAGCAGGTTGCTCAGAGCCCCGTCCAGCCTGACCTTGAATATGCTCTGATGACATGTAAGATAGTAGCATAGCACTTGTGCAAGCAATCAAATTGAAGTTTTATAACTACACTATTGCTTAACGAGGTTAGTTTTCTGTTCTGAGGTTGTTTTCCAGATAAGGAGTTTGTTCAACTCTAACCTGCAGAATGCATAAAACTGAAGTGGAAACAGGTGCCAGTTGTGAAATATTTTCAGAGTGAGATTCTCCTCCATAGTTCATCCCCTTTGTGCTACCCTGGTCACACTGCAAGTCTGACCCTGGCTGTATTTGGTGAGCTGTGAGTGCCTCTTGAGGGATTCCCCTTGTCAGCCTATCGGAGGTGCAGCCTGGGACAGAACTGGGTCTGACTGGAGCGCGGCCGAGTTTTGCCGATTGTCAGAGGGTGGGAGCGTGTTGCCAGGTAGCATGAGATAGGGCTGGAGCCTCTGTGAACCTGCTCAGAGGCTGAGCTGCGGTAATGCAGGACAGAAGATGATACAGCCATAGCCAGCTTCCTTGTGGTCTGCCCCTTCTGCCTTGCCAAGCAAACCTCAGTACAGGACAGCGTGGCCCAGTTTGTTTTAAAAGATTATTCTGCACTGGATTTTGAATATATACAGGAAAACTGCTGCAAAATGTACTGAGCAAAAAAGCTCAGTAGGAATGTTTCAATGAGATTAAAACAATGCAACACTGATCTTCTGTTTAAAATGTCTTCCATACGTCTGTCTGGAAGCTTTTCTAAGGCATTTTGGAAGAAAATTTGCTTCCAGACTGATTTATAGATTTCTCAGTAATTAGTTCAACAGCAGTTCCCCTTTCTCAAAAGTAGTGTCCTGGTTTCAGCTGGGATGGAGTTTATTTTCTTCCTAGTAGCTGGTACAGTGCTGTGTTTTGGATTTAGGATGAGAACAATGTTGATAACACACCGATGTTTTAGTTGTTGCTAGGTAATGCTTACACTAGTCAAGGACTTTTCAGCTTCCCATGCTCTACTGACTGAGAAGGCTGGAGGTGCACAAGAAGCTGGGAGGGGGCACAGCCAAACTGGCCAAAGGGACGTTCCATACCATGTCACGTCATGCTTAGTACATAAACTAGAGAAAAACAGGCCAGGGGGACCGCTGCTCGGGGACTGGCTGGGCATCGGTCAGCAGGTGGTGAGCAATTGCACTGTGCATCACTTGCTTTGTGTATTATTATTATTATTATTATTATTATTATTATTACTACTACTACTGTTTTATTTTATTTCAATTATTAAACTGTCTTTATCTCTATGCACAAGTTTTCTTGCTTTTACCCTTCCGATTCTCTCCCCCATCCCACCGGGGGGGAGTGAGCAAACGGCTGTGCAGTGCTCAGTTGCCGGCTGAGGTTAAACCACAACAAGCAGTCACTGAAGCAGCCTAAATCCAGATTTAATGTCCATTAAAAAGGAAACGCTTTAGTGTTGGGATCTATGTCAATGTTCTGGTTCTCAGGAAAGTACTGCATTTTTATAAAAAAGAGGCTCTCATTTTTGGGCCGAATTCAAACTGACCTACAGGATGGATAGGTAAAATATTATTTGTGTGGACAAGCTTGATGTGAGCTTATTCTAAATCTGAATATGGCCTTTTGGAGGCTATGGAAGCAGAATTAAGCAAAGGATTAGACCAAATAGGGATGTAAGTTTTGCAAAAGCAAATGCTAAAAAAAGTTTGGATGATAGGTAAGGTGTTACGTTTCAGAGTTTAAGCCAGTCTCTAGCTATTAAAATTACAGAATCACAGAAACTGGAGGTGAAGGATATGAAGAGAGCATATTTAGTTGATGATATTCCTTCCCCAGAGCGTATCAACTATACATGTTATTCCTGACAGATGTTAGACTACTATGCCATAAAACCCTCCAGTGAAAGATATGCCATAACTGCAATGCAACCTGTTCTTAAATGTCATTAATCTCAATTGTAGAAAGCTCTTTCTAATGTGTGGTATCTCCTTTGTTGTCTTTTAAGCCCATATATTTTTGTTGTTTTGAATACAGTACCAGAGTGTAGATTATTACTGCTTCATGGCAAGGATTTATATTTTTGTTATCACATTTCTCCGTAGTCTTTCCTTCTGTTAACGGTTTCCCCAACCTTCGAGCTCTCCTAAATCATGTTATGGGATCTCTGATAACTCTTACTGGTATTTTTCTGGACTTTCTCCAACTTGCCCAAGTCTTTCTGAGGTGTGGCATGCTGTCCCGAACAGAGTACACTAGCAGATCGAGATCTCACCAGCAACAAGTAGCGCGTAAGGATTACCTCTCGGGCCTTAAACACGATACTCCTGTTAATATACAGCTTGCTTTTACAGCATGGTGTTGTTAACTCTGGCTTAGCTTGTATCATTTTCTGTGGAACAGATTACAATGAAATGTTAGAGAGATGCTTTCACAGGAGCTCAGTAGTGCTCACTTTCCCCCACATGGCTGGTAGAGTCTTCTTAGGTGTTTTCTGGCCGTTCATGGAGACAGGATCCTGAATTAGATAGACTAGGCATCCACCAGAAACACAGATAAGTAACTCCCCAGCTTCTCTTCGTAAAGAAAGACCATGTGATTTTCACAGCTGGTTTTATCGTGAATTGTCCTCATCTGCAAAAGCCTTGATTAGGTGCTATGAAGAACAAGCTTAGAGAGACCAGAGACCTGAATCATGCTCACCTCTCTATTGTAAGAAGTTGTATCTAGTGTAGAGAAAGAAAGTCACTTTAAAATAGGACAGATTTTTCTTACTCCCTACAAATTTAAATAAATTTCTTTGAAGAGGAAATTCCTTTTACTTGGAGCTGCAGGTTGCATTAGATCATCTGATTTCTTAAAAAAAAAAAATCCAGTCATTCTGGAGCTCTTCATTTCATCTGCTCTGAACCTATACCCATAGATTATTATACCTGATATATTATCAGGCCCTGAAAAAAGCAGAACAAGTTCCTTGGAACAGATTGTTTCAGTAAATGTCTTCCTTTCCTAGTGCAGTGCTCGGAAGTACCCCTCTGTGCTAGTTTTTCCATGAATACTTAACCTCTAGTTTTGGATTCATCTAGCAACAGGAGACCATTATCTTGTGAAAATCCTGTATCTTTTTTACAGCTTCAAAAATAGACAAACTGGTCTTTGGAGTTCTTTGTACTGGGTAAACTGTCTTTCTTCTCTGTCTTACGTATAAGAGCAGAGAGGTTTGCAAAAAGAAAATGTATCTGGTGAGACCAGATGACGTATAGCTGAGGGGAAAAAATAGGACAAGCGTTCCAGCTGGGAGTCCCTCCATTAGCTCTGGCAAGGAGCAGCCAAAGTGCTTGCCAACACCCAAGTACTATTTCATCTGTATGTGCACAAAAGTAGATCTATTGGCATTCATACCTGTTGCTTTAAATTTACATTTCTTCCTGTGAAAGCTTGAAGTAGAAATGTTGGCATCTGAAATCCTGTAATCACTGCATCCTACAGGCTCCAGCCCGAGGCTGAGTCGCACTGGCAAGAGAAGGACTTGAACTGACCGGAATCAACCACAAGATGAAATGTAACTTCTTCCTCCCTGAAGAACTGAAATATGCTATTCCAACAGAGTCGTCTGGATTTTTTAAGGTTAAAACAGGAATATTCTATGTGGACAAGGAGTAAATAAATCCCCAAAGCAAATATGAACTATTAACTGGTAACATAGGAAAAGGAAAGGAACAGTGGGGTTAGAGAGAGAGAGAGAGGGAAATGTCTGAGTGGAAGCCCGGTCATTTAAGTTCCTACACTTTATTTCTGTTGGTGTAGCTCTACAAGTCACATTAAAACAGCAGAAGCGATGCTGAGCCGTTTCTTTAGGTGCTACCTAATGTTTGAAAATGCAACCTCAGAAAAACTACCTTAAAAATCAGAACAGGAGTCGTGGAAACGGAAGAGATTTAAAATCAAATACTTAAACTCCTTCTCCCGGGGGATTCCCGTGATGAGCATACGTGCGATGGAGCTGCTATTTAAAACGAAATTTTAAATTTGTCGGGGGGGGGGGGGGGGGGAGGAGGAGGAAGCCTCCCAGGGAGGGCAGGCGAGCGGCGCCCGTAAAGCGAGCTAAGGGAGCGGGCAGGAGGGAAGCCCCGGGGCCGGGGGGCGGCCCGGGGCGGGCGCAGCCGCGCCGGTGCGGGCACCTCTTACCCCCGCTCCACCAGCGCCTGTGCCGGGGCGAGCCCAGATCTCCGCGGGCACTTTACTCAGAGCCTCCAAACGGTGCTTGTGGGCACGGAGCAAGCTCGGACCCGTCACAGCCCCACACACCGTGCGCTTAACCGCCCCCCCCCCCCCCCCCCCCCCGCCCCCGCCGTGCGGCTCTGCGCTGGTTTCCCTCCCATCACTGCGGGCCGCAGGCGAGCTCGGCAGGTCGGAGCGCCCGGCCTCCCTCCCCCCCGAGGGCTGTAACTCATCAAAAGCTACGAATACGTGTTAAAAAAACCCAAACCAAACCACGACTTGTCATCTGAAAAAATCCCGGAACCCAAACGCCAAGAAAACTAAACGGTTTTGCAATCGTCGTTCTGCAAATCGAGGGCGGAGAAGTCGCGCAGCCCCGCCGGTGGGCCGCCCCCTGCGCCGGGAGGGAAGGGGAAACGGCTGGCGGAGCGGGTGCCGGCGCCCCGAAAGGCTGACAGCGAGGGGAAGAAGGAGAAACCCTCATCGGATGATCAGCGACTCGCGTGTGGTTTTCAGCATGTTCGTGTTCCTCCTTAAACTTCAGAGATAAATGCGCATCAACAAAACAATACCCGCCCCGCGGTTCTCCCCCACTTTATTCACCTCCCGGTGAAACACACGATTCCTGTCATCGGCTGCTGCAAAAACATAAACGAAGAAACGTCGGGAGGTGCCCAGGAAAGCTCCCCCATCCATTTTAAGTAGCGAAACAAGCGATCTAGCTGCGCTCGGCGCCTGTCCCGCGGTGCGGCGCGGTGCGGCCGCGCAACGTGCGCGGGGCTCCGCTCGCTGCGGTGTCGCCGCCGGGGCCCGGCGGCGGCACAGGCGGTACTTACCGCTGCCGCGGGCGGTGCCCGCAGTCGCCGGGAACGATGAAGGGCCACGGCGATGCAGGGGAGCGAGGGCAGGGGCGGGAACGGGCGGAGTCCCGCCGGGCCGGGGGTCCCGGGGACGGTCGGCGCCCCCGCCTCCTCCGGCCGCGGTCCCTGCGCGTCCCTCCGCCTGGCCCGTCGCCCGCTGCCGGCGGCTACCGGGGCTCAGGATAGCGCTTGGGCATTCCTTCTGCCGCGGGGGCACGCACCGGCGGCGCCCGCCGGTGCCGCCGTCTTCGGCAAACGCCCTACGACTTACGCGGGCGGGAAAGGCGCTCCCAGCCCCCGGCTTTCGGGGGGCGGTGGAAGGGCTTTCCGCGTCCAGGCGCTGCAGAGCAGTCCGCCTGGTCCGCTTCTCCCCCCCCCCGCGCCCGCTCCGGCGGGCAGCAGTTTTCTCCCACCCCCGTGTCGATTCGCATCTCCCCGTGGCCGCCCCGGGGCGCGAGCAGGGCGGCCGCCCCCGCCGCCCCCTCTGCCGGGCGGGTACTTGCCGCGCCTGGGCAAACACGCCGCCCGGGCAAACATCCTGCGCGGGCAGGTGCAGGGCCGCCGCGCCGTGACAAAGGGCCCTCCGCGGGTGATGCATGGGGCGGCGGGCAGCTGCCCGGTAATCCCCGCCGGCGGGGCTCAGCGTCACGCCGGGGGGAGGCGACCCCCCTTCCCCGGTGCCTCTTCCGTGCACGGAAAGGCGCTGCACCTGCCCCTAGAGTTGTGTGATGATGATGATGGTGATGATGATGGTTTCCTCTAGGACGGCGGAGTTACGCCGCGGACCAGTCCCGGGGGAGGCGGTGCGGAGAGCAGCTTGCTGCCGCCGCGGGGCTGCTCGCAGGTGCCAAGGGTCCCTCGCTCCGGGGAGGAGCGGCGGGGTGCCGGCCGCAAGCGCCCTTTCCCTTGCGGGGAAGCGAGGGGGCCGGGGGCTGCACCCTTCGGGCAGGGGTCAGCGCTACCCCGCCCGCCGCGGCGGGAGGCGCGACGCCCGGGGAGGGGGCGGCCGCGGGCACTTCTGTACGTGGTGCCCCTGCCCCGCTGCACACCCTGACCGGCCCCGGCCCCCGCCCGTGCGGGACCCCCGCCCGCCCAAACGCGGCTGCCGTCGGGGCGCCGGGAGGGCGGCTGGGTGCAACCGGGCTCCCCGCGGAAGCCGCGGCGGCCGCCGGGCGGGCGGGGAGGGAGGGCGATCCTGGGGGGGAAATCCCGGGGAGGGAGCGGCCCCGCTCTGCAATGCGGTCCCTCTGCTGCAGAGGTCGCCACGGGTGAGCGATCCCGCGGGGGAGCGGGGCCGGGCCGCGGCCGCGCGCCGCGAATGGCCCCCCGCCCCCATCCCGCAGTGCCCCCGGCGGCGCCTCGCCCCCCGCTGGATTTTTTGTGAATGGGACGCTCGCGGAGCGGGGCATGACGTCACCGCCGAGCCGGGCTTTGGCGCCCAATGGCGGGCCGGGCCTCGCCGGGCGGTCGAGGCGGTGATTGGCTGGCGGACCCGCGCGGGCGCCCACGCAGCTGCCGCGGCGGCAGGTATAAAGGGGAGCCGGCGGGCAGTGCGTAGTACCGCGGCTCAGCGGCGCCACCGGCATCCTCCTCCGCACAGCTCCGCTCCGCTCCGCCGGTAAGCACCGCGCCGGCTCCCGGCGCCGGCTCTGGCCGCGGCTCCCTGCGTGGGGCGGGTCGCGTGAGTCCCGTTTCTCTCCCGGGGCGTGGAGCTTTGCACGGGGCCGTAATGCCTTCGTTCATGTGCTTGGGTAGGCGTGGGCACACGCGTGTGCGAGGAAGCGAGCCAAGGAAGGTGGGAGAAAGTTAGTCCTCGGTCTCTCTCTTCCTTTCCCCCGCCGACACGGCGTGGGGTGTCCCGCCAGGCATGCAGGACGGCTCTCCGCGGTGCCCGGCCGGCTGCTCTGCCGGTGCTGGGCACCGTCCAGGGCGCCCCGGGACCCGTGGGGAAGCGGGGCGTCCTTTGGAAGGTGCCTCGTCGTTCCGGTGAGCCGCATCGGGAATTGGGAGCTAGCAAAAACGAAGCTGGTGCGGTAGTTAACGATGTGCTTTCTTGAGTGGAAGATACCGATGCTATGAGAAAAAAAAGAGGTGTGTCTCAAAGCCGATATCTTCAATTATATTTTCTTTACGGATTTTGCTCTAATGACTAATTTTTAACTTATCCTTTTTCTGGTTTCAGAGTAGAAATATTTGTTGAAATTAAACTACTTGATTCTTATAGTGTAATCTGAACTGGGATATTAGTGTGCTAACTGCCGAGAAGCAAGCAGTTTCAGGTAAAGTGCTAACAGTAGCACTTCATTCTTAAAAATATTAAACACTAAACACTTTTTTTCTTGTGACTCTTATCCCATAACTGTGCCTGTTCGTGTTGAACACACTGACTATGGCATTGTGTGCAGTAGTTAGTCGGAGGAACGTGTTTTCCACCAATTTGAAGGAAAGTCTATGTTAAGTTGAATGCAGCTAGCTGTACAGAACTGCAGCTCTGAAAAGCTGCATTTTTATCCTCTGTAATAGTGCTAAGTAATCTTAAAATTCTGAGAAAACCAAAGCACGATAGCAATAATCAAAAGAAACATTAAAAAAGAAAAAAAAAGCTGTTAGTATTTGTGCTGCTTGTGGCTAGGAAACAATGACTACCGCTTTAGTAGATCTTACAGGATTGAGAGGGTTGGAAAACAGCCATTGCTTGATGTACCTCTTTGTTGTAGGGAGGAAATCATGGTTATGCTGAAGATTTCATCTTTCCTTGCCGTTTATGCCTTGGTTGTGTGCCAGATGGATAGCTTCCAGGCAGCCCCAGTCAGGTAAGAAGCTGGTCCTCTTGCTGAGTGCTCTATCTGAATGGTACGAAAATACTTAAGATCCTTTAGAGACCTAGGAGGGAAACAGGCTACAGTGAATGAGAAAGCCGGCTTCGTTTGATGCTATTTTTGACAGTGTGGCTTTTAAATTACACTTATAAAACACCTAATGCTGTGCATGAGGGTGGTTTACATACTCACACTGGTGAAAGACACTGTCAATGACATGCAGTAATGCATGACAAACCTCTCTCCTGTGCGTGGCTCTCTGCAGCAGTCCAGGCTTTATTCATGCTGTTTTGCTTGCCTCTGCTTAGACCTGGCTTGGAGTCCATAACAGATCGAGTGACGCTCAGTGATTACGAAGCTCGGAGGTTATTAAATGCGCTGGTGAAAGAGTTCATACAGATGACAGCAGAAGAGCTGGAGCAAGCCTCTGAGGGGAACAGGTAAGGACTGCAGTCCTGGGGCAGGAGAGGGGCAATGGGGGAGTGTTATGTGTTTGATATTTAGCAAAAGCCATCTGAGCAGACCCTCTTGCAGGTCAAGATTTTTTCTTTTCTTGGTGTTATGGCTAACTGATCACCTAACTGGTAAAGGATGATACTGCAGAGACATCCTAATGTTGGTATTGGGAGAATGGCTTTCACCTAGTTAACCTGCTTCTATCTGTCTTTTCCAACTGAAAGTGGAGGGCGATTTGAGCTTGAATGAGGGGGTTGTGTTAAAATATGGCAGCAAAAGGTATGTCTTCCTAGTGGGAGTGTTAGGGGCCATTCAGTCACTCTTGGATTCTCTGTCGTGAAAGTGCATGCTGTTGTAAGGCATGGAAAGTTGCTGGCAGAGGGGATGTGTTCCTCCTAATGCACGCAGCGCCAGTCTTCCCCGTAGACCAAAGGCATGCGAGAACATCTGCATTATCTTAACAGGATTTGTATTGCAAAGCATGGTGGTGATGTATGAGAGACTGAACAGCATGCTGAATACATGGGAAGTAAAACTTCCTGATGCCTAACTACGAGCATCCAAAAGGCTAATGAACTTGCTTTTTTGACAAAGTTGAATTCATTGAAAAACAGCGTTTTCCTTCTTGACTGCATTTGTATGAACCTTCCTTGCATGGAATGTGATGTGGAAGGGTTATTTTTTATTTTTTACATTTCCTAACTGTAGATATTTACCTAGGGACGAAATGCATGAACATGCATGTTTGAGATTCCTCTTCCTTTGGGCATGTTTTTTTTTCCCCCCTGCAGCCTGGATAGACCTATTTCCAAACGCTGTGCCAGTCTGAGTACTTGTGTGCTGGGCAAACTGTCTCAAGAATTGCACAAATTGCAAACTTACCCTCGCACTGACGTCGGGGCTGGAACTCCTGGCAAGAAACGAAATGTGCTGAGTGACCTGGAACACGAACGCTATGCAAACTATGGGGAACCCCTAGGAAACAACTAGACATGCTTATTTCTCCCCTTCTCCCTTTTTTTTTTTTTTGACCCGATGCATGTGGATCTAACTTTGATTGCTAACTTTGCTATGTTATTTTGATTCTGGTTTTGACAGAGAATGTTTGAGATGGACCTAATGTTAGGAAGACAGAGAACATAACATGCATACCAAGCTAGGGGAAAAAAAAATAAATAAAAATGAACAGCACTGCCTTGAGATTTCAGATGATTTTCTTAGACACTGATTAAAAAAAATTCTAAACAAGGCTTTTCATTTCTGGCTGCTAAATGTACAAGTAGACTCTTTTGTGCTTGCCCATGCACTTGTTCAATAAACCTATTTTTCTATAAGGATTAGATTTGGCTTGGTTTAATAACTTGTTTTAGAATGTGAGATTTCTGGATATGGCTAGAAATATTTTACAAGTTGTCTTAATATTCAAGAGAGGCAATGCCAGTAATTCTAGAAAAGCTGAAAGAACTTAGAAATTGAAATTATACACATACATTCATATGTACTGATGTAATCAGGCATGCATGCAGTCCTCTTAGTAAGGGTCCTGAGAAGCAAAGGAATCGAGACAAGCTCATACAGATTTGTTCAAGTAAACTAGGTATGTAATCCTGTTTAAAATTGGTACGGAACACTTCCAGGTAAGAATTTTGTGTTCTTTTTCTTTTTCCTTCTTACTTTACAATAGGCTTTTACACTGTATATTCAAAACCCAGGTATCTTTAAAATATTTGTATTAATTCAAGATGATATAATGTAGGTGAATTGTAAATTTAAGAGGCAAAACCAGAGTTCTTCACAGTTCTTCTGTTGCAGCACTGCATCTATCTTGTAATTAGAGGCCTGTTCCAAAAAATTGGTATTGATATTATGAACAGCATTCATTGTTAACATTAATGAACTGTCTTGTAATGCTTATCTGAGAAATCCCTCCTACTGCAAGAAAGTCATTGCTTTAGTAGAAAATTGCTTCAAGCGAGGACTGTGTGAATGCATATGCCTTGAAGTCCCCTGTCTAGCAAAATTATTAGCTGTAGGCTGAACTCTGAGCACAGAACTACTTCTGTTGAAGTTGGTGAACTACTCCCATGGTGAAGTGCTGTACTAGACAGGGATCTAACTCCAGGAAAGAGGGGTTCCCACATTTCCATGTATTTCATGGGAGCAGTATGTTTATGTGTGGTTCAGCTCTGAAAGCAACTGGTCAGCTGCCCTGCAGGTACAGCCCTACCAGAGTCACTGACAAAGCTCCTGTAGTCATCAGTGATGCTAGGATTTCATGTGTTTTCTGGGTATTACGGAGCATAGGTGTTGAAGTGAGAAGTTAGATCAGTGTCTGCTACTGTCCTTCAGCAGCACTACAAACAAAACACAGATCTAAGCTTTTAGAGGAAGTGGGGATTGGTTAAATGCTCCAGACCTGGACCTCCTCAGCACCTCTCTGTTGGTCATAATGACTTGCTGGAGGCAGGGAATGGCTCGGGTGTTGCTGAAAGTCTGGCTTGGCTTAGTCTTGAGTCCAATTGCCCAAGAAAGGAAGGGCTCAGCCACCTTTTGTAAACTGAGCCTGACACTTGGAAAAACATAAAGATGGATCTTTTAGAGCTCGTAAGCTGCAGACACAGAAGTTGCCAATACCTGCTGCACAGTAAGCCTGCTTTTTCTTTTATAGAAGAGTCTTTCTGAGGCATAGCATCCCTTACTGACATTTCATTGTATGTGGGGTGAATACTTTGAGAACTAACTCTTTATTTTCCTTTTGAAAAGCAGTGTAACAGCACAGAAGAGGGCATGCAACACAGCAACCTGTGTGACCCATCGTCTGGCGGACTTCCTGAGCAGGTCAGGAGGAGTGGGCAAGAACAACTTCGTACCAACCAACGTGGGATCCAAGGCCTTTGGCAGGCGAAGAAGAAGTGTTCAAATATAAAAAGCTGAATCATAATGTGAATATGGTAACTACATTGCAATAAACAAATCTGCAATGCAGGCAACCTGTGGCATTATCAGAATTTTAGTTTTGCTGGATGAATAACAGACCTACAGTGATAATCTCTGAGAAAGCAGGGCAAGTAACAGTATAAAAATGTTACAAGTATAACAGTAGCATGATTAGACTGTGAAGAAGAGCTTTTGTAGATGTTCTGCTTAGATAACTAGCTTCACAGTGCATTAACTAAAAGCAAACAGTTTGGTTGGAATGATTTGCTTATTTTACCAGTAACATTTCATTATCAATATGTCATTAACTCTGGTTTTCTTTCTTTCAGATTGCCATGAAACTGAAAATTCAACTTTAATTTCTAACAAAAGCAACTCTTCTCCATAAATCAAGACAGCCAAAAAGATTAATTTTGCATCCTAATATTGGAAATGTTTTATTTAATACAAATGAAAACACTCTTATGTATAGTATAAGAGAATCTAGTTATTAAAGTTAAATTATTGTATATTCTTTTTATATGCAACTCTATTTCAAATAAAAATGTGACGGCATCTATTATTTATTTATCTTCCAGCCTATGTGGTCCATGCTACTTATCCTGGCACTGCTGCCAAAACTCGGGGATTATACTAAACTGCTGCCTGGCAAGGCGTATGTGTATTATACGGTGTGCTGTGCCTTGATGTAAAACACTTAACTAACCTGATTGTACAGTATGTTTAAAAAAAACAAAAAACACTTCAATATTGTATCATTTGTGAATTTATGCAAAATTAAAAAAAGTATTTTAGATACACTTGGATGGAGAAGCTGACTCTTCATTTGCACACACTTACAGAAACATCTGGCACTAAGCCAACATCATTGCAGATCAGGCGGCCCATTGATCTGCTTCAGCCTTATTAACTATAAATACTAGGGTTTGAGTCAAGAGTTCAGAACAGAAAGAATAGCTGCCTTTCATATATATTTATAAAGCAGTAGATGGGGGGGGAGGGGAACCCAAAAGACACCACTTAGTGAGGCTTCTGCTAGAAAAATAAAAAGATTTTTGGTTTAATAAAACCAAAGAGACAAACTTCATCACGTGTGGTTTAAGACTAAATGTTTTTATACAGTTGAGATGAAATGGCCTGACATACTTCATAGATTTTTGTCTAAGGTCAAAAAAGTGAATTAGAAAGGAAGAGAAAAATAAGCTATGGAAATATACATGTCTTTTAAGCAATCCTGAGACAGAGTCTATTTAGGGATCAGGGATAGATAATTAGAGTGAGTGGAGAAGAGGGTAGCTGGAACCAATCCATGGACTTCTAAGTGGTGCTGCCAACTTCCTCCTCAAAGCTGCTGCTGTTTCAGTTTAGTAGCTGAGTCAGATATTTGTTTAGATTTGTTCTGTGCTCCACAGCCCGACTCTAAAATCTGCTTCATCAGTTCAGATGAAGATCACCTCGCTGTGCAAAGTAGAGGTTAAGGCTCTCATGATCTCTGTCTCTGCTGCAGGTGCAATAGCAAAAAGAGAAGTGTGGTCAACCAGATGTAGGCATAGCCAGTAAGGCTGTCCAGTGACGCCGCTTTCTATACCATGCTCATTCGTGGCTATGGTTTTACTCCTTGGGGAACATTTCAGCCCTGGTAAGTCAGTGTACAAAGCAGACCTTGTAGAAGATATAAACCAGTTTAGAGGGAAAAGTTCCAGTGCCTAAATGGGCAAAGGAGGGATGCTCAGACTTGGCTTGCAAATCTGTTGCCCAGCGATAGTCGAGTGCTTGTTTCCATTTTCCTCTGAAGTATCTGAGATTGGCCACAACTGGGTGTCCTATACCCACGTGGTCAACCACTGCCCCGTGTTTGTACGAGGAACTGGTTGGGTTAGACCCAACTGCCAATTTTGGAGCCCGGAAGCATTCTTTGCCAGGTTTCAGGTATTTTTCCCCATTTTCCTTTGCACAAAGTGGGGGTCATATGCTGAGATCACCTGGCTACCTCAGTAACACCTTTCCCTGTCATTACAGAGCCTCTGGGCACAGGTGGCAGGTTGTCTCTTTTGTTCCCTACTACAGCACCCAACAGCTTAATCTTCTCCAAGATAAAATGCCTAAGCACAGTTATTGGGATGAATACATGTAATTTAATGATTCATATTCAATAAGAAGCCAGGCAATGTTCATGGGCTCCTTCTGGCTTTAAAGTCTAAATGCTCAGGCAGTTTATTTTTTCCATTTACAGCCATTCTCTGCTGAGAGACACCTGAGGCTGCTTCATGTAATTGTATGACAGCTGTAGTGTCCATCCCTTCTAAAAACTGTTAGTCCTTCTTTTCAGTTTAAGTTATGCATTTTTTCTGTCAGCCAAAGGGATTTCCTCAGGCTAATATTCTATGCCAAATCACAAACCTAAAACGTAAAACAGATTTAGTAACCTTGGTGCTGGATTTTACATTGTCTTGGTTGGAGGAAGGTTGGATGAAACTTTTGATACGTGTTTTTTGTTTTGTTTGTTGTTTTTTTTTCTTAGAAAGGAATAGTTACTTTCATATCTCAAGACCTATTCCTGTTGTATCTTCTGTCTCTTTTCTCATTAAGGTCTCTATCTGCACAGCAGTGCAATACACTCACCAAATAAATATGCCTGTAAAGGACAGAGGGTCATAGCACTATAAAAGCAAGGGCAAATAGGAAAAAAGGTGAGTACCCTTACATCCTTTTCTGTGATGTGAAGAGATAGAAACCCTTCACCACAAAACTGAGTGGCTCAGAGCTTTAGCAGAAACAGATTATTATTAAAACAAGACAAAACTAGAGGTGTAAACACTAATATTTTAATTTTTTAAATTTTAAGGCAGTGAACATGGTAGAAGGAATTGCAGAGCCACTAGAAGCTGTCAATTGCTTTGACTGATTTTAAACAAGTGGAAGAAATTGCTTCCATTTTTGAAAAGTGTTGTTCTTGATAATATTACCCAAACTTGTCAGCTCTTAAATAAACCCCAAACTTCTACCCCAGGAGAAAATCTGTTTTGGAATTAGCATTTAATAAGGGAAAGTATGGTTTCTAATGTACTTACCTTTCCATTTTAATTACATTGCCATTCTAAGCATGGTGAAAGCTGGTAGAAAATAAAATGTTGGTGTAGTATGTGTGAGGGGCATCAAACCCAAGTTACTTAGCGTTCAGTCAGCCAAGACAATACAGATCAGTCATGCAAGAGTGTTTGTATTCTTGTTTATGAGGCAGTATCGTCATGACTATAGTTTGGTTCTGATGTTTTTAGATGTTTGTCAGTGTGTGTTTTCTTTAACAATTAGGAGGTTTTTTAAGCTGTGTGCAAATGAAGGCTTTGGGAGTGTACTTTGCAAGTAAAGGCAAAAGGGGAAGAAATTTCTGAGAAAGAAGTATCTGAGGATAATTTATTGTAGACTGTCTTCATGTCATTATGGAGTTTTGGGGCTTTGATTTTGCAGATTATTTTCTAGTGGTTTGGTTTTCCAGTACAAATATGGACACAAGCACCATGTGGGCCCAGGAAAGGTTATGAATTTTGCCCAGTCCTCTACTCTGAGCTGATGGGAAGTAAAAAAGTACCATCTTGTGGCCAGTGAATAAGCACAGTGGGGGCATACAGGGATCCTTCTCAGATGAGGTATTTACCCACCTGCTCCTGCTTTTGTCTTGCTGGTGGGTGCAGCTTCCAGCTGGACATGGGGTGGGTGAGCAGGGGTGGCCACTTGGGCTGATGCCATGAGGCAAACTCACCTGCTCGCCTGTTGGAGCGGGCTGTGGGGATGGGGACATGCAGGAGGGTGTTGTGGGCTCCCCGGGGTGTCTCGAGCCCCCAGAGCCACCATACAGGGCCGTGGCACCACATGGGGTATCAGGCGGGCGTGGGCCAGCTGGTACGGTACTAGGTGATGGATAACAGAGGAGCTAATACCAACATGTGTCCCCATGGACATTTGCAGCTGCCAAAACAGAGATGCAGGAGCTGTTCAGCTGTGTGCTTTTTGCCGAGGGGCAGGTGGCCTCCTGCTCCTAGATCTGAGTTTTTGGTTCAGGATCATGCACCAGGACATCGCTGCATGTACTGATAGAGCATCACTTTGAAATAAACCAAGTGGATTTTCACTGTTGCGCTCTCCAGATATTTAGATCCCTTTTTTCTCCTTCTGTTAGTGGAATTTAATTCATCTTCCTGAAAGCTTCCATCATCTGCAGTGTGAGAAAGGAGCAGAGCTAATGCTATTGCTTCTGACACTGAACACTGCCAAAAGCAACTTATAGCAGGCAGTAGTAAATTTTGATATTGGTTATCTAATCCAGCATTGTCACGTCTAATTAGCAGATTGAACGTCTCCACAAGGTGAAGAGTTTAAAACATGCTGGAGAATTTGGGTCTCTGCATTTTTCTAGACTGAACTATCTCAGAACAGGTGAATACCTGTTAGAGGTGAACTGGGCATTTCAAGCTTGATTTCACCCGTGTTGAGTGCTGGCAACTTCGTTCCAAGCTGGTCATGCTCACTGCTTCTGACGATCAGGTGAACGCTGCCTTGGCTGCTGGAAGGAGTCCACATGGTGCATACATTTGCTGCCTCTTTACTGTTCTAAAAGGCACCACATCCTTACCCTGTTCTGCACAGACTTGTCCTCTACTTTGGATGCTCTTTATGCCTTTTAAAGTTGTTCTCTTCTACAGAAAACATCCAAGGAGTATAGTAGCTTTTTTTTCCCCAGAAAGTAAATAATTCCCATTTCTAAGTTATGCCAAACATTGCAATACTTACTCTAGGAGATTTCCAATCTGCCCTTGGAGTAATAAGAGTCATTGCAACATGTCTCTTTTCTTTCTATTCTTGGCTTTATCACAATTCTTGTTTGCACCAATTACTCTTTTGGCTGGGGCTGAGGTGTGATCCCAGCTAACTGATCCCACAAAAGCAAATGTTACCTTTAAAAGTCTGAATGTGTACCTCTGGGCAGGCTTTTTTTTCCCCTAAAGTGTGAGAAAATACTCACAGATCCCACTTGGTACTTCATTACGCTCATATTGTCTGTCCACAAAAGATGATTACACTCTTGCTGGTTTGGCTTTTCTATTTACTTCTGTTGTTGTGTCACATTTCTTCTTCTTTTCAATGGCTTTTCCTAATAGCATCGTCACATTAGCACATGAGGCAATTTGACATTGCATTAATCTATTCAGTGTCCGTGAACTACAGCATATATCATATATGCAAAAAATCCATTTGATTTTCCAATTGCTCTTTGACAGTCTGCAAGCCAGTCTTCTCTGAGGAGACTACGTGGCAAGGAGTGCGGTCGTCTGCAGGTGACAGTCATGTATGGTAGAGACATAGGTACAACAGTCTTGAGTAACCCCTACCAAGGTTGTCTTGAGTAACTGCTCCCAAGATTGCCAGCAAACATAAGCGCTTGAGATGCCGGCAGCTATGCTATAGAAAGGAAATTGCCTCGGGATGAAGCAAAGGAGAGGAAGCAATGAGGGCTTTAAACACTAAACAATTTGTGTAATTACGAAGTGCAGATGCAGTAAGCAGCGTTGTTTGTGCTGTCTGCCAGACACCCCAGGCATTTCCCTGAGAGGCCACAGTTCACATTAGAGCACAGGAAGGTGGAGAGGACGGTCAGATTAGTGTTTTCAGTGTGTTACCTTGTTTTTCTTAACATGGTGTTTTGTCTCCTTCAGCACTAGTCAAGTGTTGCTGGTGTTCTCTTATCTCGAAGTCCCCTCTGTCAGTCGGGTCAGAAAGGTTGGGTGTTCCCAGTGCTAGGGGCTGGCAGGTTGGTTTAGGACAGGTTGCTCTAGGCCTGGCAGGTGCCACAGAGGCAGGTTGTGCCGCAGCCCCTCCACAAGGAAGGAAGGAGGACTCATAACTTCTGCTCCTCCAGACTGGAGCCCTAGCCTTGCCCTATGGCCAAGGTGCTTCCTCTTGGCCCCCGGGAGAGAGGTGTATAAAGGCCACTGCATGGCCTGCCTGTCTCCTGAGGTGCCAACACTGTCATAGCAGGAGGAGGAGTGTGGCTCTGTGCTGCTTAGCTGCCTCTCATCAGCTCCCACCCTCCCCGCAGCAGCTGTGGCCCAGAGTGCTGGGCATGCTGGAGGGTGCCTCCTCCTCCTCTCCCAGGGCCAGTGGAGACAGCCCATGGACCCCAATTGCCTCCATCCTGGTAGGTTGCACTGCCCTGTGTTTGTTGCACAGTCTTCCTGTATAGCTTTGCTGCAAGTCATAAATCATGATCATAAGGAACACCTTTCTTTTGCTGTTTAGAAAACCAGATATTTTTCTTACTTTTTGTTCGCTCCCTCTCAGCCCATTTCTGCTCCATGAAAGAACTTCATCCTATGGCTATTTGGAGTCCTTATAGCTTCTTCGGAGCTTTGTAAACACTTTGAAAGTCCAAATCAATTATGTCAGCCACATTAATTTGCCCATTATTCTGCTGACATGCTTGAAAGGCTGTTATAGGTCTTCACTGTCTCTTGTTGTGGAGGGAGCCAATTATTCTAATTAGCATATGTTCCTAAAATAGTTACATAGATAGTTTATAATTCCATTTTTAGCTCATGATATAACCATGTTTTTATATTGGACAACATCATAGTTATTATTACTAGTGGGTAGGAATGGCCTGTTACTGCAAATGAATCCCAAGCAAGTGCATCAGGGGGAAGGTTGACAATACCAGTGCAGTGACATTCGTGTGGACAGGCAGATTTTATCTATGGAAGAGGCTCAGTAGCTTAGAGGTGCTTTTTAGCATGTCAGTTCTCCTAGAGAGGCTGAAGAAGACAATGCTGCCAGTGATGTTTTTGAGTGTGTGTATATTTTCCAAGCAAGGTTTTTACTCTTAGTTAACGCAGTCCTTTCCTCCTAGGCTGGAAAATTCTTCTTTATCATTCTACAGTTAAAAATACTATCTAAAAGTTAAATTAGTTATGAAAATGAGTATAGATTTGTGTTCTTAATGTAATAGAAGCAGAGAATTAAATGGAAAAAGGAAATAGATCTGACCTTCAAATGCTGGAATTGCAGAGGTTAAACGAAAACTGCCTTAGTTTTCGTTTAAAATACTTGCAGATAAACAGATCAGAGACAAAGCCATTTGAAACACTTTATGTATGGTAACAGTGAAGACAAAGATTTTTTTCATAAACTTTATGCATTGGCTATTTCTAGTTCAAGCTTATTCCTGGTAAGGTTACACACTTCAATGTGCAAAAGTTTTGTCTGCATTATGCAAAGCTGCCTTTTGCTTCTCTTTCCTAACTAAGGTTCTCAGAAGAGACAAAATGTCTATATTGTACCTTTTTCTACTAGACAGTGGGAGGGCTATGTGTTAGCTTGCTCCTCGGGTGTCAAAGCACTGGTTTTGTAATTGTGCATTTTAAAACCACATGCATTTAGTATTTAACTAACTGAAACGTCTTTGTGACTGAAGTTCTTGATAGGATTAGTGTCCCTATTCAGTTATTC
This sequence comes from Aptenodytes patagonicus, assembly GCF_965638725.1. Taxonomy (NCBI): domain Eukaryota; kingdom Metazoa; phylum Chordata; class Aves; order Sphenisciformes; family Spheniscidae; genus Aptenodytes; species Aptenodytes patagonicus. The sequence goes on from NC_134955.1 coordinate 14,563,986, forward strand.
CAGTGACTTTTTGAAAGATGATGGAATGCCACCTTATAATAGCAGCATCTACAGCTGCAGCACTGGTAACTAAAAGCCTTAAGCACTGTGTCCCATCTCTTGGTAGCACAGGTTGCCAAAGTGTCCCACTCGCAGAAAGAAGAACAGCCCAGGTAGCCTCAGGGTCCCTGAGACCTTTCGCTGTAATCACCAGTATTTCCCCTCGCCAAAAGTTTTATTGCTTATTTGGGTATTCCTTGCAACGTTTGCAGAAGCTATGCTTTATAGGCTGCCACTGGTGCCACTCCAATGATATGGCAGGTAGGATTTGAGGTAAAGCCCCTACTCTTACAAATGTTACTAATTTGGCAGGTGAAATACACTTCTAGTTCAGGAGCTCTTGACGATAAGTCAAGATAAAAGTTAACTTGTTTTGTCTCTCACAGCCAGCCAGCTTTAAGCTGATCATGCTTCATCAGCCTTCCTAAACGGCGCAAGGAAACTGCTTTCTCCTGCAGGCTGCGGGATCTCTAGCTATGGACACCAGGCTTATCTTTTTTATGGGCCCATTTCCCCCTCCCCCCCCCCCCGGGTTTTACTCTCTAATCAGAAATTCAAGCTGATGGGGCTTCACAAAGTACAGCCTCCAGCATACTGATCAGAAAATACTGCGATTTGTACATCAGGTGCTTTTTGCTGTATACCATTTAATGACCTTATTTAACTTTGTAATTAAGTCAGACTAAGAAGTAATATCCCGTATGTCTCACAACTCACTTTTTTTCCCTCGAGATCGGTATATCCAATTCCTGGAATTCAGGTGGCATTTCTCAGGTGAGCTGAATCTCCTTTACAGCACTCACAGAGGACCCTAAGTTGATATAAATATAATGTGTACCTATAAAGCCCATTTATATTGCCACAGAAGTATGAAGTGCCTATAATGTAAATGAGAATCTAGATTAAAATTTTCATGTCTTCGTTTCAGTCTCAGGTAAAAATTGTATCTGGGAAGAAGAGAGAGGAAGGCATTTCACTTTCTGTTTTAGTAGGTTTTTAGTGACTGCATAGAAATTAAAACTATATAAATGTGCTCAAATTAAGAGAGTGGTTGGTAAATACATCTTCTAGAAGCTAGAGGGCATAAGAGACACAGAAAGTCTCTGGTATAACTCAGTTGTCAAGAGGTGTGAGTGAGTCAGAGCAACTTTCTGTTCTTTTTGCATAAAATGGCACTTACTACTCAAGTTGAAACTGATTTTGTTCTCTTTCTGAAGAGAAGTGACTGAAAAGCAGAAATATCTTTCTGGATTTTTATCAGTTTTGCAGATGGTCTAAAGGAAAATAAATTATTTGTATTGCTATTGATCTAAATGAAGATGTTAATATATACTTCCCATTTTTAATCCAGAAGAGTTTATATTCTGCAGGAGCTCCTATTATTAACCATTAAATAGAGAACTACTAATAACTGTTTTAATGGAAAAGGTCAAAGGTAAGTTCATGGGCATAGGAGCATTGCTATCGAGTGTAATAACCATAGACTTTAGATTTTCACTTATCGAGCTGGTCTGGTCAAAATATGTGGTAACTTTTCTTCACCCCTCCACAGTATTTCTGTGATAGTGAAATCCTGCTGTGTTTTATGTTACAATCTATGTGTCTACTACTATAATACCTGTGTGGGAGGGATACTGGCAGACTTTTTGCAGTATAGACCAAGCCTTATTTTGTTTGCATTTTGAGAATAAAATTCACAGGGCTTACCCTAAACGTGTAAGAGGAACAGAGCATCCTGAGCTGCTCTTTGGAAGACCTCCCCAAATTCCAGTGTGTTTTGTTTCCAATTCAAAGTAATCCAGTGAGAGACCCGAACTTTGCCACAGTTTGTAAAGGAGAAAAGATGTACGTATTGATTAGTTTATACTGAGTTTCTTAGGTCAGTTGGCTTTCTGTCTCAAACAGAAAACCAAAGGTGCCGTGAGTTTGTAGGCCTCCAGCATCAAAGAAAAGATTCCCTCCAGCCTTTGTGAACTGCTACATTTTCCACAGGTTTTATGCCTAAAGCCAGATGGGTGCTGAACCACGGGATGATATTCCAGTAAACAAAACAGGACTGGTGGAGTAATGAAGCTCCGCTGAATTATTCATCAGGTCCTGAATGATGCAGAGAGAGTTATTATAGTGAACACCCCTGAAGATGAGAGCAGCGCAAAGTACAACCCTGCATGTGCGGTACACCTGACCTGTTTCCCCAGGTAGGCATCTGCAAAAATGAATGTCTTGTATATATGAACTGGAACAACCATGTTTGGTAGCTGTCCATTACTCATCTAGAAATAGTCAATCTAATTCCAAAAAAACAGTTAAGTGCATGCTCCAGTGCCATGGACATAAAATTAAAAGCACGTTCAAGTGCTTTGCTGAAAAGCAACGGACTTCTACACATCTTTAAAGAGAAGCACATCTTCATGCTTGCTGGCTCAAATCTGATGATGCCTCCTAATAAATGTCACAGATAAATACAGGAACACAGAATACATCAACACAGAGCTGGTTCCAAAAACCAGTGCGTACCAATAACATAATTTTAGTCCATGAAGCATTTTCCCAGCTGGCCTTTGGAAGCTGAGGAAGTGTACAGCCTCATCAAAAAGGTAGGTATCTCGAGGTGCGGTACTCCTACTGCTGTCACGGTTTAATAATGATCAGTGATGTGTTAATGTACTGAGTGAGGAAGTTAAAGGAGGGTGTCCAGCGCAGGCAGAGAAGCTGAGGTGGAGAAAGTTATGATGGTGACGCCAACTGTGTCTATAAAACTGCACTCGCCTTTCAAATAAAAAATATTTCGAGGTTTATTTTTGGATGGTGCTGAAAGGGAGTTTCTGCTGAAGCCTGCTGATAGTGGTGGTGAGTGAATCAGTGTTTCAATCTACCGCTCTGGAGGAAAGATTACATTGGGGGTGGGGGGAAGGAAGAAACCCCTCTATAGAATGAATTTGGAATCAACACCTCCCATCTTCCCAAAAGAAAGTTTGTTCTTCAAAACCCCATAACCTGGGTGGAAGCAATAAAACATTCAAAATTACCACATAATAGTCTGATTGCTGGTATCCACTCATGGCAGAGAAGCACTGGTAGGGAGAATCATGCTGTCATTTCAAATTTGTGCTAGGCTTGAATGTGGCAGTGATGAGTGCTATAAGAAAATCCAAGAGCAAAGTAGTGGGTGATACCACAGGGTTTGAGAAACATGCAGTGCCATGAGGGCTGAGGAGTTGTAAAATACTGTTCGTTGAGTGCCATCTGCACTGTGTACTCAATGAGGCAGAACCCTTTAGACAAAATAGAATATAAGCGTATAAGTCAGGGCAGCATTTTGAATTGTGCATTAACGAGTCAAGGAAAAGCTGGAGTACTCAAGCTTCCCCGCATGTGACTTCATATCTTAAATAATGTCTTTTTAGCACTGTATTAACATAAAATCCAAGTATATAGTAATATGCAGATTAATTTAACTCAGCTGATATCCCATTTTAGATGTCTGGCTTCCTTCCAATGGTAGTTACTGCTAAGAGCTGTCGTACTACTTGAAATTCCCCAAGAACAAGGTACAGATGTTGTTTCACCATCAAATGTCACAGAATATTTGATTTTTTAATGCGCCAATGTTTTTAAAAAATATCATTTACAATTTATTACAATTTTTTCTCGTTCATTAAAGGGAAAGTAAAACTTATTAGGATGCCTTATAATCCTAGAGTAAAATTTAGCAAAATAATCTGATACTTTGTCATAAGAAGCCAAAAAGTTATTTGCTTTGCTATTGGATATCTAAGCATACGGCTATTGGAGTATGTGACTTTGCTTAAAGGCATTTTTTTTCCTGATAGTAATTTGCAGGAGACTGATACATGGTTAGTCCTAAAAATGCAGGTTTTGATTTAACACAATATTATCAACTTCATGCGGTAGAAGACTGCTGTCTGCATTTTTTACAGCAGATGTGCACGCCACCTTTGCTAGCTCTGTTTGGTGAGACCGTGTTGCTAGGTGGAGGCATGGAAAAGTTCTGGTGTTGTTTCCTTGAAATTATACATATTTATGTCTTGCCACTGTCACAGGCCTCCTCCTTCCTGCCTGGTGGTGGGAGCTATCTATGGTACTGGGGTTTGGCACTTTATTCTCTGAGCCTGACTTCTAAGATATCATAATTTATAGGGAGCTTCACTGGGAATCCATTTATTCTAAAAAGTTATGTACTCATGACTTCTCCTGCACAACAGGCCTGCAATTTTTGACTTGATTTTTTGTGATATCTTTGTCTATAGGGCTGAAATAGGATGATGTTTAGTTACCGCTGCTCTGAACTTTTGACACTCGCTGGCTGTTTTCTGTGTGTTATTCTCTATCCAGTCCAGATGTTTCTGCACATAAGCCACCCAGCCATTCAGCTTATTTTTTTTGGATGGCAAAGCCTTGATTTTGTCTCGTGATGGAGGACATTAGAACGTGGAGACTACCCGTTTTTTGTGGAAGGACTCCAGTGGCTCTGGCATTGTTGCATGATTGGATGTGGTTACCGAGACACACGATATTCAACTGCTGCATTAAAACTGACCTTGGTAGAGGTTATGTGATTTCTGTAGTGTTTCTCCGGGCTGCTTTGGGTGCACTGTTATGTGTTCCTGAGATACTGTAATGCATGCTCGTGGAAATCCTTCACAAATGGCCCTCGAGATTACTGGCACTCCTCTCAGCCTGTGCTTGACTGATGCCGCCTGCAGCCTGCGCTCCCAAGGGGCCTTGATGTTTTAAGCCCAAATTCGGATCTGTTCCTCCCTTGAGACATATGTTGAGAGGGTTATACTCTGCTTAAGTCTGACTGGTAGTATTTCCAAAAAAGAAGATAAAAACTGGTTGATCACTTCCTCAGGCCAGATTTCCAAACAAGCTCTGCATCCAGCAGGTCTCACTAGGATGAGGGAGCCAGGCTGAGCACTGCGGCCATAAACAAGACAAAATGGGAAGATTTTTCAGAAAAACTGGCTTTGGGCTATCCCAGCAAAACCCTTGTTAAACTCCTTGTTTTGGGCCACAGTGCTTGTACGGGTGGGAAGAGCATGCAGAAACCTGGCCTTCTCCTCAGTGCTGTTGGGGTATGCCAGGCTGTCTGAGAAGTGAAAAGCTGGGTTTCCTCTAACAGCTGTGGCTTTCTCCATTGCTTGTACAACAATTTTACATTATTAAGTTGCTGGAATAAATACGTGAAGAAGACAGAAAAGGAGAAAGGAAGCTCATGTTTTCTAGTCAGAAGATTAAGAGCAAACTAAAGTGGCAATCGTGCAAGGGCTTCGGTGTGTGCCTTACTGTAGGCACTGCCAATAGTCCTAGTGCTGTGGGGGCAGGACAGAGCAAGGCTAAGCAGGGATTGCAAACGCACATAAATGAGAATATATCAAAAGTAAAATAGGAAGAGATAAACCGGAAAGGGCTAAAATCCAAACCTTAAATTCCAAGACGGAAGATTATTCTGCTACTTCCCCCTTCTAAGTTTTTGGGAGGCCAGTTCTGGCTATAAGTTTTACGGAGCAAGAAATGTGCCCTAATCTTAACAGAATTTGGGATGCTATTTAATTTGCATTGGATGCAATGAGAAAGAGAGAAAAGAGGAAATCCAGGTTCAGCAGAAAGGATAGTTTTTGTTGTGTGAATGCAGTTGCAGGATGCAATCACATCCGGTAGCCAGGAGAAAAAAAGCGTGTTGGTGGTACCATTAGGAGTGCCAAGGAGTGCTGGTGTCGATGCCAGTGCATACTGACCAGTCTGAGTGCTTACAATGAGAACAATTAATACCAGATTCCTGAGAAGGTGGTGGAATTTGCCAAGTATCCAAAAAACAACCAGACCATTTTCAGGTCCTGATTATTTCCTAATGAACTGCTTGACCCCAAGGGCCTATAGCAGCCATGAAAGTCTGCCTTTGCAAAGCCTCTTAGAACAGTTCCATTCAAATACAGACATAATTACGCCTCTCCTCACAATATTACATTTCAAATATCCTCCCAGTAATCAGAATCACTGCAGTGTGTGAGGAGTGAAGAGCTCCTTTATCCTTACAGCAGAAAGCATCTGAACTGTTATGAGCTAAAGAAGGTTTATAATGGGAAAGGCTAATAGAAAAGGCTTTGAGGCATCATCACAGTCACAAAAAAGGCATGAGCAAATCTGAGTCTGAGAGCGAGCAACAATGCTGTCCCTTTACTAGAAAAAGCTCCAATGGAGAGTGAGTGAGAGAGAACAAGAATCCCCTGCCTCCCCCACAGAAAATCACAGCTACAGAAAAGTTGTTGTATATTTCAGTTTGTTCCCATGGTTTTAATCTTCTAACTTGCTCTAATTATTCCTATTCAAGGCTGATCTATGTTTGGCAACTTTACATTAAAAATGTTCCCACTAACAGAATTGCAAATGTGAAGCAGATAGAACAACGCTCATGCTTGCAGGAAGGAGGGGGGGAACACGACGTGTTCAGATGCAATGTGAACCAGTCATTTGGCCAAACTTTCCATGAAAATATCTCTGATACTGCCTGTGCCTACTGATTTTTCCTTATTTGCAGTAGGTCCTCAGTTTTCTGTCTCCCCTTGATGAGGAGCAGAAATGTTGACCTCATAAGGGATTTCTTCCAGTTTGCTTCCCAGTTTTTTTTTGTACTAATACATCGTTTACTTAACAACCGCATGTTTTTTACATGAGCATTACGTAACACAATAGTAAGCCCGTAAGAAGTTCAACCAGCTGTACTGTGTTATGCCATTACATTCAGAGCTCTGCTTTCCAGAATGGAGTATGAGTTTTGTCAGTCATACTTAGTATCCTCACATTGGGATGGTCACTTCGCAGGTAGTAGTGGGACATGTCTGACAGCTATGTAACTGGGAAAGTCTGTAAAATCCCGGCATCTCATAGATATTAAGTTCCTACAAGTTTTATCATAGTCAGCATCCAGTGGAGTGAGACGCAAGGCGGTTTCCTACTAAGGGAAAGGTGAGGCATTAGCTGCTCTCTTTTACAGAAACTGCCAGTCTCTGTGATCTGGAGATGGGCTCGAGGAGTCTGGCAGAAGGAAGCAGGGGAGCCATAATGGGAGTAATATGGGACATGGTAGGGAACTGAGATTAGGAAGTATAATAAACAGCATGGAAAATGTAGGAAAACAACCTTTGCTAGTTCTGCTGCTCGTACAGAGATACGGACTTCGCAGTTTCTCTTCAACGGGTATGGGTGTGCATTCACAACGCAGAGGTGGGCCATCTAGGGCGGTGACCATTTTTTCAAATAAAAAGCAACTGGTAGTGGTGATTTGGTCATGGGACAGAAAGTGAGAGCATAGAAAAAACAAGTAGCTGAGCTAGAAAAGGAGCCTAAAGTTATAGCCAGCTGGCTCCAAAGGCATTGCTTTGCATCGCATTAATCTTTGTGCAGCCCAGCCTAGCTGAAGGGAAGGTGACTGATGCTGCCACCTATACACAAAGGAAGACACACAGGCAGCTGGTAAATAGTATTTAAAATGGAAGAAGAGTTAGTAATGAGAGAGCTATACGCTGTGCGAGTGTTACTGCAAGAAGCTTTACTGAAACAGCCTGCAAAGTTTGAGGACTGTAACCATAGATAGAAATAAACTGAGCTGGTTTGACTGAAAGCCTGTAATTTCCTAGATTAACAGTTTGCAGAGATATGGTTTAGTACTAAGTGAGGGTTGCTAACTGAAAAAAAGAAAAATGTTGTTCAATAGATATTGATTTGTCTAATTATATGCAGAATTTATTTAAAGTGGAGACTAGTCTGCTTTCAAAAAAATTGTAGTGAGTGTGTTTGTCTGAGTGCATTTGCTGTTGGAAGCATTGGATTCCCACATGTGGTGTCATTTAGTTGTTTTTAAAACATATAAGAAGGAATGCATTTCTTGATACTAAATCATCTTATCTTTGATAAACTACAGGTGATCCCAGATTATGTCTGCGGTGCTGTCAAAGTAGCATCTGGCATAAGGAGGGAAATTTTATATGCCCCATGGTCATTAGCATTTCTGAGGAGAGTAAGGAGAATGGGCCTAATACCAAGGACTTTGTCTGACAGATACTCTGTGGAAAGGGCTCTGGATCTGCATGGCAAAGTGGGTGAGCTTGAGCCATAGCTCCGTGGAAGCTGTCCAGGGGTCCTACTCGGTCTCCATCAGTCATGGGGACTGTGGGAATTTGGTTTCTTATGAACCCGCTAACGAAGAGTGGCGGATGACAAACTCCTGCTGGAATTTTTTCCCAGTTTTCATTAACCTCTGTATAGATATTATTTTAATTAAAATAATCTTGACAGCACCTATGAAAAAGCTGTGGGGGTTGCAACAGCAATTAAATGTGTTGTCAAAAATGATAAGCAGCCTGGTATCACAGGAAGGAAATTAACACTCTGACCAATAATGGAATAGTAATCTTAATCCAGATCTTTTTGCCTCTCAGGAACTCCTTAAAATGGATGGATTTTGGAGACCAGGCAATTTTAGAACACGACAGTTAAGCAGTAGGTGCCATAAAGCACCTCCATTTTAAAAGTCAGTGTCATTCTGGTGTAATAGTGGCTGATAGCCATCCAGCAAGAAATGTGATGTTAATTAGATATTAAGAATGCTGTATGTGCAAAGCCTTGACTATTTTCCTAAATTCTGGATATCAGAAAGATTGGGAATTGTATCCAATATTAGGTCCTGGCAGTGGAGTTTAACAGCCATCTGCATCAGTGCTGGTTGTCTGTTTTGGGTTGTCTGCTGCAGAGAGAAGGCATGGAAATGCTGGCAGGCTATTCACTGTTGTGTGGAAGATAGGGTTTGAGAGCCTTGGTTTCTAGATTATGTCACCCTGGGTCTTTTATTACCTGGGAGCTGTGCTGAGTGTATAAATGCACAGGTCTTTTGGTAAATGACAAACGCCCTAAACCATAGTATTTTCTTCATCCTAAAGGCACCGTTCATCCTTTTAGAGCTGGCACTACATTTGGGCAGGCACAAGAAAAATCAAGCCCTCTCTGCTGGCCCAGGTTGGAAGGCACAGTCCTCTCCCCTGTTGCACCAGGCTCAAGAGGTGCAGATGGAGCTGCGGTGGATGCAAGGACCGTGCCGCTCTGCCCAGCACGCTCACAGAAGGACTGGTGAGAAAGGCCACCCAGGAAGGGACAAGCTGTAAAAACAGCCACAGTTTTACTATGGGAGAGGGTGCCAGGCGATTGAACTAAAGGTTGGGCTCAAATGGCTCCTCGGGAGAAGAGAAATGGGAATAGCCCATCAGTAGGCACCAGGCAGGGCAGATATAGGCAAGCTTGTAGGACCTGGGAGTGGATGAAGCTGTCATTATTCAGAAACTCTGAGTGGAAAATGATTATGGTTTCCTGGGTACCTCTGCAGCACTACCAGAGGTAAAATGCTTCTCTACTTGTCGCAAGGGCAAGGGGTGAAGGATTACCAGGGATCCTTGTAACTAAGGGTTACATGGAGAAATTCAACGCCTATGTCAGCAAGAAAAGGGCTGACAAGCTTAATAAAGATAATCCTGCCTTATCCTTATCCTGCCTCCCCAAATGTAATCTATGCAGAGCTGCACCTTGGCAGTTAGGGCTTACTTTTGCCCTTCTGCACCGACCCCTGTGCCCCAGCTCGTGCTCCTCTCCTTCACATTTTCTTGGCCCACTCTCAGCAAACATGAGAACTAAAGGATGGGATGATAGCATGTCATGTTCCTGGTTAAGGAAACCTGCACAGTAACGTGCCTGAGATGTTTCAAAGGGAAGTACGTTTCTTGTCCTGCTGAAGCTTTAATAGCCTGTTGTCTTTTCTGGTAAAGTGTGTGCACCCATTTACACAGAGTTTTTTTTCCTCTCTGTTTTTCGTCCCTAAAATTAAAACGAATCTCTTCATTCAGTTGAAGCTACATCTTGCAAGAGCTGTGATTTGAGGAAGAAGATAACAAGTAGCAAGATGTTAAAGAAAGAGGTTATTTCTTGCTTGCTTTGCGATAACGCCCAGCAGTGTAAAAAGACTGGATCCTGTTATACTAAAGACTAATTCAAAATTTAGTAAGAGATATTTCCTACCCCAAGGACATTCACACTGTAAGAAAACTTGAAACATCAGAGCAAAAAAGCAACATGTAAGTATGGAGAACTGGGGAACAGGGGGACAGTGAGTGCTTTGCTTCTCTGTTAAAAAAGGCACTGTTTGTTCCTCACCACCCTCCAACTTACTGTTACGGTTGACTAATGTCTTCTAGTGCATCTGGGTGAAGGCTTTGACCTGAAGGATAATGACAGCCAGGACCAGCTTACTTTATGGACTAATTCAGGAGAGAGCTTTCTATACTTAAGGAGTAGCTTGGAAGGTAGCTCAGCAGGCAGTGGTGGCTGGAGAAACCCTAAGACTGACCGGCAGGGTAGGGCATTCACTTGGTGAGCAGGACCAGAAGACAGGGATTTAGAGCTATGAAAAGGACTAAAAAGAGATATCAGTGTGTAATGGAAGAGGGCAGCAATGGAGGACATCAAAGGGGGATTGATGGGAGCAGAATAACAAGCAAGCGTGAAAGGGGTGAGGAAGTTGGAGCAGAGAGGAGAAGGCAACGGGGACAAAAGTTCAGCCTCTTCAATGATGACAGAGTTCTGGGAAATTGAACTAAAAGCTTCCCTTGTGAGGAAAGTCTCGTATCTGGAGAGCTTGAGGGATCAGTAAAGATGTACACTGAGTTTCAGTGTCAGCTTCCAGACTGAATATACACAGGAAACGACCATACTTTCTTATTGATCTAATAAGAGTAAAAATTAAATGCAACAGAAGTGAAACATAATTTCCGAGGTATTTTCATAATTTACAAAGTCAGAGGTTTAGGTTTATTTTATAAGTCAGCAACAGGCAAAATGTGAACTACTTCTAAGGAAACACCTGTGTTGAATAAAAACAGTAACATACCAGACATAACATGGGTGGTAAAACAAATGTTTAGCTTTTCATGTAAAACCATTAATTTTTTTTTAACTAAAATGGTTTCATTCAAAAAGATAAGCCTACCTTTGTTGAAAATGTGTTGTTGTCCCACTACTCCTGACAACAATGGTGTTTAAAAAAGAAGTTTTTTACAACTTTCTTCCAGTAAACCACATCTGGATTTTTAACCTTCTTGAAAGTTTTTATTGTGCTTCTATATCAGACTGTACTGTAATGGAATTGTTATTTATCTCCAAATTAATCCAATTCTTCCTTTGTCAACAGTCTTATGTTTAACAAGGTCTTTAATTACATTCTTCTACTAGCTGACCACTACAAAAATTGAAGTCCTTACCACAAATCTGTAAAAATGTTTCCACTTGCACTGGGAGACAAAAATAGAATAATTCCATGTCTTTTTGGACGGATGCCTAGCTGAAACTATGTAGGGTTTGACTGACAAGAGGATGTAGTCTTTGCTGAGAGCACTTTCTTTAAGGTCCTTTTTCGTCTTCAGGAGCATTTAAGTAGATGAATGAAGAGAGGATTTATGCTAGTTTCCCTTCATTTTTCTTAACTTTGCCTGTTTTTTTGTAACTTTTTTCTTCTGCAACAAAATCTTTTCAGCTCATCGGGCTTACTGAATACATAATCACAAGCTGGTAAGTAGTAACTTCAGGAGTTTTGATCTGAAATGACACTCTATTCTTTTGTGTACAGCTGTGGTAGAAGAATAAAACCCCTTTGTGCGGCTAAGCAAAAGTAGAATTATTTAAATGCTCAGTATTCGCCAGGGTTATAACTGTAAATGATAGTCTTTCAGTGGTGAATAAATACAGCTAACACATAGCTCAGCCTGCGAATGCAGTGGAGAGACTTTACTTGAGCAAGTTCATAATTATTTTGCATCCGAGTGAGCTCTCCCCCCTGTGCTGCATGGGACGTTATCCGTTTCCTGGGGAGCATGGATGGGAGCTTACAAAGCACAGCAGGTAATTGGCTGCTTCAGTTGAAAAAGCAGAAAAAGCATATTTGTCGGTATATACAGAAGGAAAATGAGAACAAATGGTAATTATTATTGGGTGACAATATTTGTCCATAGTCTTCTGAGCTGTCTGTGAGATTAAATCCATACCGACACTCTGTAAGAGCAGTGAGTGTGTTAAATGTGATGTTTAGGCAGTTGAGCAACTTTTTCTGTCAAGGCATTTTGGACTGGAACTTTCATATGCTTTGAATGTAAAAAAGAAGGTGAATGTGTATGTGATAACAGTTTTTCAGAATGCTTTCTTCTGCTCTTCAACCCTTGTGTTTCTGTATCCTAGTGTATATTTTTGTATCGTTACTTTATTTTGAACCATATCTTCATCTTATGTGAACGGTCCAATCTCTGAAGTCAGTGGAAAGTGAACATAGCTCAGCCTTTAAGCACTTATTTCTGTATTTCTAAAACTTGCTTACACTGATGCAAATATTTCCTCTTGGAAAGGGAAAGCTATTACTGGGTTAGATACTTTTTCTCAGTTGCACATGTGGCAGTTTCTACAGACAGACTGAAAAAAGCTGTAATGGTATATCTGTGCTTTTTGTTTAAAGTGGTTTACATCCAGATGGGGTGTGGAAGTGTATTGGCAGTGTAAAGAAAATTGTACCAGGTTCCTCCTAAAACAGGGCCATTTTCATGAAAACCTTTTTATCCACTGCTTTTTCTTTCCTTCCACTCTTTTACTAAATGAAGCATGAAGTCAAGGCTGATAAATGCTAGAATAACATAAAATCTATTTTAATTTTCATAATATAAATAAATCGGGTAAAAATAACCATATCTGGGATTTCATATTTTAAAGATTTATGCATACAGGTAAATATGTATGACGAGTCTCACTGGAATTGGTTGACACAAGAGTATAATATTAATTTCAAAAATTGTTGCAGTTTCATGTTGCAGGACTCTAGTCCTTGATTTTAATTTGTTTCCTGAAAAATCTCACCAAGAAACCTGTACACTGTGTTGGAGGTTGAAATTGTGCTGCACCTGTAGGAGGAGACAAAAATGAAATATTTTATGGATTTGGTAGGTCTACATGACTGTATGTAGGGAGGATACTTGGAAGACTGAAAAATAGATTATACATTTTTAACACTTTACTATCCTCACCAGTTTCTTTCCTCCTTTTTGGTAAAGAGGAAATCAAAATGTTTCTTTGCTTCTTTTATACACTCTTGTACTCTTTGAGGTGGCTTTAAATCTCCATCAGTGTCATAGGAGGTAAAATGTGTAATAAAGCATTAAGGGAAATGGGGTTAAGACATGCAATGTCTAATAAAGGATATTAGTATTTATTGGCAGTCATCCTTTGGCCTATGTAAATTGTTTTTCTGAAGGGCATTGACATTGCTCTTGCTCTCTTTACAACCATCACTCTGTGTGCAGATGTGTTTTTCCCCATTCACCTTCTTTTATTTTTTTCAATGCCAAATACTTAATGTGTCATTTCTGGCAGAAAGTTCTGGTGATGAAAGAGGAAATAAAATGGGCTTGAAGCAAGTTGCTGGAGAGGCACATACAGGATGGCACAGCCATGGGAAGATTTTTTTTCGCAGGAGTTCCATACCAGTCTTCATACCGACTTAATGAACACAGGAGGAAGCACATATTTTTCTTGGGCCTGGAAAGCAAATGTGGTCTTGGAGTGCAAGGTTTACTACCAGTGTAATCAGCTAGAGTAGCATGAGTGACCACGTGCCAACTTTCCTTCCCCTCCCCTGTACCTGGCCCAATTAACTCCATTCTTCATTCTTCAGTCATCTCCCCAGGTGGCTATCTGGTCTTAATGGGCCATAAAATGGGTGGCACTGGTCCATATGGAAATGCCTTGTGGTGTAGGGGGTCTCGTAGCCCTTCGTAGGGGTCCCTGAGAGTGTCAGAGGTGGCAGTGCTGTGTAAAAGGAAATTCAGAGGATGAGTACTCGTGCTCTCTTCCTGATTGCTGGAAGAGTCTCTGAATAACGTAGGATATCAGATGAAAGCTAGATTGGTTTGGGAGAGCTGTACAGAGGACTCAATGGAATGATTAGATAATGTTGTCCTTATCTCTTAAGCAAGAAGATTTCTTCTTTGCTTCTTCCTACCGAGTAGCGATTAACCATAACTTTTCTAATTGGACTTCTAAATGGATTGTGCTTAGTTGCAAGTGAAGTGGCTCAGCTGTTTCCCTGCTATCCCCCCTGTGTTTTCTGGACTCTAACCCTCTGTCTGGAGATGTTGATGGGGTGAGAGGTAGCAGTGGGCAGACTGTCTGGTGAAAGACACTCACTCTGCAGACATCAGAGTCCAAAGAAAAAGCCCTGGGAAGGCCTGAAGTTCTGCAGGCGAAGCTCCGCAGGGAGGGAAAGCACCTTGTGCTGGGAACCCAGTACAAGGAAAGAGATCCACAGGTTTTGGGTAGGCTCGTGCTTGAAAATGCATTGGAAACATTTTAGAGGGCTTCTGACCTTTAAAAGAGATTAGAGGTAGTTATTAGTTCATTTCTACCTCAGCATGTTTATTTGAGTAGGTGCTCTATATTAAGCATGAATAGTATGCAAGTGGCTTTCCTCAGTATTTCATAGAAATTGTGTAGAGCCAAGGAATGCATTTGATTACATATACCTATTCCTTGGGGTCTTCCATGGAGATGTGCTCAAGCTCAGGATATTATCCAGAGCGTCAGGATTGAAACTGTTGATTGAAACTGGAGTAGATCAGAGAAGATCTGGAACTCTGCAAAACTTTATGGCTACGCCAAACTTTTCAGGTCCTGTCTTTCTTACGTGCATATTTCTGAGTGTACCTTTGACATCCAGGCACGCCTGTATTGATCTTGTTAGCATAAGAAAGAGGTGTTGCCAAACAAAAAACTAATAGTCTGGCAAACCAACTCAAATCTACTAGGAGTGGTTTGAAGGAGGACTGAGAATCGGAAAGTTGGATTTCTGACTCTTATTTTGCTGGGAAAGTCATGACACATGGGGATAATATATCTCTTCTGTGTCACTTATTCTTCTAGCAAATTTAGAACATTTTGTGAAAGTAAACCTGCCCAGCTCTCCTGTCATATGGGAAAAACATGCAGCACAGCTGGAAACGGTTGGGAACCATTCTGGTGTGAGCTCCCGTGGGGACGCAGGGCCACCGGTGCCATATCTGATGGCCTAAATGGGCATAATTTCCCCCCTGATTGCAGAGGAACCAGGTAATAACCCATTTCACTTTCTTCTCTTTGTGTTTAGGAGGAAAAGGGTCAAGTACCGCTCTGTATGCCATGCCTAGCTCTGAAAAGTGACCACAGTATTCAATAGACCAAATTACTTGCCTGATGCATTTCAGGAATCAAAAATTTGCTCTCAAACATGCTTATTTTTGGACCTTCATCCCTGGTTAGATCAAGTGACAATAATCTAGTTTCTGTGGTCCTGATTGCTCTCTCACACGGAGCTGCACATGATCATTTGTGATACCAGAATGCCAACTCATCAAAATTGCAATAAATCAGTTACTGAGAAAAGTTTTTGGTCAGACCTAACAGACACCAGTGAGAAGCTACTTCTAGAGAAATGATGCTGGTTTTATATGCTCACATCCCCAGGCTGTGTACCCTGGCAGAGCCCTAATGTAGTCAGTGGAGCCACATTAATTTGTCTCTGGCCAGGATAGGCCCTCATAGTTTTAAGTAAGTGATATCTACACGAAGGAAGAATAAAATCTGTGACCTTGTATCATATACGTGTGCCTGGAGAGTGCTGAGATTAAAACCAGAGATGCTGGCACCTGTCAGATACTGATAGCCAGAAAGTGCTCACTCTGATGCTTTCGGGTCTTTGGTCAGGAAGGAGTTAAAACCAGTGCTGGAAGGGAGCTGAAATATTCAGAGTAAGAGATTTCCAGAGGGGGCTGTGCTGGCTGAGGTTGGGCGTAGTGCTTTTAGCTGCTCTTCTGCTCTCTTAAAATGTGAAATGTGTAACAAATGCGCTGGTTGTGGGGGCTCCCAAGGCATGGCTCACACCAAAGTCATTTCGTATTTGCCCAGTTGAAGCAAAATTGACTTCCACAAATTTTGGAAGTCAAACCTGGCTTGCCCTGGAGTTGGGGCACAGCGCGAGGTGGACAAGAGCCGTCCTGCATTGCCTGTGCCAGGCTGTCGAGCTGCCCAGGTCAGGTGCTTGTTCACCAGCACCCTCATCCTCGATTTGACTACGTGCATTCACTGGGACACAGATATGCTGCCCTTCTCAGTGCAGTGGAGTCAGGGTTAGTAAAAATGTGTTGCTTTATTTTCACTGCTGTAATTTCAGCAAAGCAAACGTGAAAAGGAACAAAAATCAGACTATCTGGGCAGCATGGGCTCCATCTCTCCTTTGGGTCTTTGCCACAACAAGACGGTGCATCTCGCCTGAGGCAGATGCAGCACCTTCCTATGCTGCCAGGGCTCAAATCCCCATTTCTTTCCAGAGCCATGCACCAGACCTACACCCTCTGTCACCAGCTCTGCATCTCCCCTTGCGAGGATGCAAACTTCCTTCTCTAGCTTTCGCTGTGGGGCAGAGGCTGCCAAGGTCCTGGTGCTACAGGGAGGCCGTGGCCCAGGCTGGACTTGGGGAGGCAAAAGTGGGAGTGCTAAACAAACCTTGGTGAAAACTGATCATCTCTTGGTTAAACTCTTAATTCCTCTTGGGTGTTGAAGGTCTGCCAAGGGCAGCCAGACAACTCGTTCAGCTCCCTCCAGCCAGCTGTGTGTGCCTGGTGGGACAGTTAAAACTCACTGAGAGAACACGGCTGTGTTTGTCTTATTATTCATTTTAAAAAGTGGATCATCCCATGTTAATTATCCTTCTCACATATGTTCGAAGTGATGTATGATTCATAAGTAAGAATATTATGTGTGTTGGCTTTGATGGTGTGTAAGTCAGGCAGCGACATGGCAGCATTCATGGAGCCCTTACTGCAGGTGAGAGCTGCACTGGGGTCATGCCTGCAGCACACAGAGCTAGTGACCTGGTCTAAAAAACTTAAATTCAAAAAGTGTCTTGGAAACATTTCTCACGAACAGAGCATTTTGCAAGTGCTGTATTTCCAACCAGTGGGGGCTGCATTAGGAATAGCTTTTGTGATATCTAATTTCTGTCCTTAAGAGGAAGCTGCTTCCTTCCTCTCTTCATTCAATTCCTTTGCTACTTTGACCTTCACCTGTGCAACTCGCTCACTGAAATCCTCTCGGGAGGATCAGTGTCAGCTCTAATAAGACGGCTGTCACTTTACACCAAACAGAAAGCAAATGTTTCATTTGTTTAATGGGCCAGTAGAATACATTGCCTTTTTCTACTATGCTCGGTTTTCTTCTAGTGGAAGGTGTTTTATTTTTATGTGACTGAAAGTGCATAAAGGGGATTTGGAGCTGCAGATTTAAGTGTCTTGAATGAAGACTGTTATGTAAGACTTTATTTATCAGTTGTACTGAAATACGATCAGTGTTACAGCACAGGGTCTTGTCACAATGAATTTTCTTGTGCTTCCAGTAAGAAGATAAGGGATACGCTGTGTAAGGAACGCACTGGGAATTTCTTTTCTTTAGCAAGCTGCACAGGAAGGCACGGGGAAAGTAAGTTTATTGCACTGAGCTCTTGGCTGCTGATGCAGGGCGCAGCACTGCTTCTTGTTGGGATTTTTGCCATTGACTTGATTGCAAGCAGGACAGCTTTCCTCTGTCATAGCTTCTGTTGTGTTTATTTATTTCTCCCCTTCCACTGCTGTTTTGTGCTGACAAGCACAGCCTGTGCTTCTCTACCAGCTTGCACAGGTGGGTTAGATTTACACTAATAAGCTTGGAAAGTATTTGAGAGTGGGTGTTGAAGGGAGTACTTTTTTTTTTTGTGCCTTTTGTGCAGAAGTTGGTGCTTGGGTTTTGAATTCAGCAACTTATGGAGTGCTGTTTTTAAATTATGTTTGACAAACATGAAATTAGTGCACGTCACTAACCAACCACTGCAGTGGAGAGCGATTTGAGACAGGAAAAGAAGGTGGCAGCTTCAGCACATGAGAAGAAGGCCATAGCTTTTTTCTATGAACCTGGAGGTTGTGTAAGTATGGTTGCTTCTGTGGATTTGACTCTGTGTTGTTTTTTTTTTTTTAAGCTGAAACCAAGCCTGTGTGTGGAGCTAGATGATGATGGTGCACCATCGTCCTCTGGCTCTGCAGTGAAACTGTATGAAACCAGCCCCTCTTCTCTTCTTATGTAAAATAAGGCCCCTTGGTGATGCTCTTGAGGGCATCGGCTGCTCAGCTCTCAAGGCAGCTGAGAGTCTTCTTGCTCAATATTGTTTGGAGGCATCTCCACAGCGGTGCAGCAATACCCCATGGGCTCTCTCCTCCCCATGGGCAATCCCTCATGAGCTCTTCAAACTTCTCCTGAGTGACTGCTGTACCGCAGGAGCCTTTGCCAACAGAGCCTAAGGGGCAGCAAGCTGCTGTGCTTAGTGCATGTTACAGGAGGCTGCTCTAGCTTTACCCTGGAGATCAGCTTTTCACCTCACTGGCTGCAGAACTTGGGAAGGTAGCTTGTCTTTTGTTTCTCTGGGTATTTAGTTTGTCCTTGTCTCGTGCTCTGCATAGGCTGGAGATTCGGGGCCAAAATCCCTCTTTGTTAGCACCCTGACTTATGGTGTAAACTGTTTGCAGTAACTGAAATAGATATCTATGAGAATGATTTCAAGATATTTAAATCTAGTTAAGTCTCCAATATACTGTCCATCAGTCCGACTGAGCTTTGAAATTGTATGCGTATGACAGATAGATGTCATCTTCTATGCGAGTATCTCTCAGTGTGTCAGGAAAGGCCTTGAAAACTTCAAATCCAGAACCCTGCACTTGGCCCTGCTCTGCAATGAGCATCCCTAATGGCAGAGAAACGGTTCTGTTTTTGTTGGTTCAGTTTTCTAGATTTTGTGTTGAAGTTTTTCTTGTGTCCATCCATCTTGTGTCTGATGGATGTGTTTCTAAGGCTGTGACTTGCACAGATTGGTGAATCTATTGGTGAATTTAGTAGTGGGTGGCTTTGGTTTTTTTTGTCCACTCCAACCCTCCCCCCCCCCCCCAAAAAAAAAAAGTACCTGCAAAAAGGGTCTACTTAATCATTAGGAAAAAACCCACCGCCAAAATTTCTGGCCATGGCAAAACTGCACCCTCAGCAAAGTACTCTGTGGCCATTAAGCTGCACAGCTTTGAATAATTGACTTTCTCAACAATGGCTCAAGTTTGTGGCTTTTCAAGTGAATGGAACTGGAGCCTGCAGAATAATCGTCTGTTCAAGCCACTGCCCAGGTGGGAAGCACAGCTGGGGTAATGAGCCAAAACTTTTTATAACAAAAAGAAAAATGGATAGCTTCATTTTCAAGAGATCTAGGATAGAATTTATTTAAATAAAAGTATATATTTAAGTGTGTGACTGTACAAACTTATATACAGAAACAACAACAGATAATCAGCCTGTAAAATGTGTCAGCAATAGATATCTTTAAGCATATATTACTTGCAAATAAACCTAAAGAAACAAAGAATATTCTTTTATGGTTAGATCCCATCATGGGAAAGAAGTCAAGTAATTGGTAGACTTGATGTAATTCCTTGCTGTTATATTTGGCAAATAGGCAACACACAATTCAAAAGATAGTTCAAACTTTATCTTTGATAAAATCTGATCCATGTCGCTCCCTTTGGATGTGAACACAGCTACTAGTTAGGGAAACGTAATGTTCCCTTGTGTTGGTACAAGGCACCCATCTGAGGCTTTGCAGTCAGTTTATTCAGTATGCTCCAAAAGTACTGAAACTGGGCAACTGAACACTTGTTAAAGTTTAAACAAATTGTGATTTATGAACTCAAACTTTTCTCTAAACTTCATATTACTTAGAGCCTTCTGTGACAGCCTCTGTCCTAGAGCAAGAAGCCGTAGCATGATATAGCACATCTTACATACAGTGAATTTATTGCGGAATTTTGTCCTAGATATAGGGATTTTACTACTTATAGTCGCCATATATGAATTAGTAAAAATACATGCCTCCTTCTTAGCAATTCATAATCTAGATCTGGGTTTAGGGCCTTATAATCTTGGACATTACAAAAATACCCTGGAGGAGCAGATGTAAAACATCAGCATCCTCAAATTATCTCATTTAAAATATTTGCAACTTTCTTGGCTGGAACACCACCTTACTCTCATCATTCAAATGAGGCTTTCTACAGTCAGTTGTGAGAAAGCTTTCCTGGCCAGAGAATTGCCTTTCTCTGTTCTGTGTGTTAAGGATTATCTGGTTTAGTAACTTTAAAATGGCATTTCCCTCCCCTAGCTGTGTTCCTCAGAAAAGCGATGTTGGTAGGCACCCATAGCAATCACTAAATATGATGGTCCTAAGTGCCCTGCTGCAGAGGCACCATCTGTGCAAAGAAGTAGGACTGCTGTGGAATTAGTTGCCACAAGAAAACAAACAAACAAAAACAAACCCCAACTGGCTGGACAGTCAACATTAGGCGATTTGATAAAGAAATGTAAATAGCTGCTTTTTTAATCCAAAGTATCATTTTGAAATTAATAGTGTCTCTGAAACTGGAATAAATCTTCCTTGTAAAGTGTCCTCTAAGCTTTCATTGCTATTTTGTTGTCCTCTACAAATGGAGAAGCAATTAACTGGCTCTGAAATGGAGAATTTGGAGAGAAAATTTTGCACCTCTTCAATCTGTTTAACTTTGAAAGTTAAACTGTTGATGTGTGGTTGTGATTATGTACTACATGTGCAAACCTACATTTGCACTTACAAGCTGCAACTGAGGTTTTATAGCTAGGGATGCAAATTTGTGTTGATTCCTGCTTAGAGGTTGGTTTCCTATGCTTTGGAAGGTGGGGTAAATTTTTGATTTTTTTTGTTCTGCTCAACTAGACATAGATGTGCATGTTAGCTGTTTTTTTTGGGGGAATGGAGTTTAAAAAAAAAAAAAAAGAGGAGTTTGGCTAATAATTACCATGTGAGCAGAAAAAGTGTTGCCAAGTGTGTGTTGGGATTAATACAGCCAATACCTGTGAGAGCTTGTTGATGGTGTAAACAAACAGCAGATGGTGTAAATTCCTTAGGAAGTAATTTGGAGTTAGCATTCTTCTCCTGAGTGTATAAATCTGTCCCCTCCCTGACTTCCTTTCTCTAAGTCCTCCCCAAATCAGCTTTCCCTTTCTGTCTCTAAAATGCCCCCAAGCCCCTACTGTCTGGCAATCCAAAAAAGTGTACAACTTCCCATCGAGACCTTCAGAATAGATGTGTACAGGGAAGATTGTCTCACGTTGGATCTGTTCAGCTCTAGCAAAAGTTAGGATTTATACAGTTATTTTCACAATATCCTGCAGGACCCAATGCATGTTGCAGAAAGGTCAACAATGAAATAGGCCTGGGTACTACAAACAGGTCCAAAATGATGTAACAGTAAATTGTAGTGCTGGTAAGTGTCTTGTTGGTGTTGAAGGGCCGCAATGTGACAAAAATAGTCTTTGTTTTGGTCTGAGCATCATGGGGATTGTTTTGTATCGATGTGAAAGCAGAGAGAGAATACGCTGTGAATTGCCAGGACTACTATGAAGGTCTTTGCCAACCTGTTAGTGTTGCTTGTTCATAATAAAGTACAAAAATGGCAAAACAGTTTGGTCGTAGCTGTGAACGTGCCACTGCTACATTTTATTTTTACACAAAAATAGGACAAATATGCAAAATAGGGAGGACTTAGATGTCACTTCTCTCTCAATTTGAGAATTTAAATTTCTAATGCTTCTGGATCCTCCATACTCCCTTCATGATGATGGGTGGAAATCGAACCACCATCTTAATTTTGATGCTGATCTGAGCATGATAACAATCCAGATGAGGTTCAATGAAGATTGACAGAAACATGCTGGTTGTCACATTGGAGACTTTCATTTAATTACAGCACAATTCCTTGTCCAAACTAAAGCCAAAGGTGGAGGGATGCTCTCTGGGTGTGTACTTTGTTACTGTACTAATAGACAAAAGAGAATAGCTTACTTTCTTTACAAAGTACCTTAATTTCAATTGTCTTTAGGAAATTATTTTAAGATAAACAAAAAAGAAAACCAAAACCCCTGTTCTAGAGGTGGAAGAAACAGTAGGGCTTCAGACTCCTATAAATCCCTTTCCAGAAATGATCCTACTCATAAACTGCATAAGGTAAACACTGTTTTTTCTCTTTTTAATTGTAACTTTTAATGGGAATGGCAGGTACCCACCCTGTAGTGCTCAAGAGCAGTGCCAGAGCTCATGGACTAGTACTCTGTCGTTCCATCTCTCATCAAAAACCCCCACGCGCAGAAAAATGACCTTGTGATAGGATGTGATCCAGATAATATTGTTTGATTTAAGAATATTCTTTTTGTTCTCTTAGTTTCTTGGGGTTTCCATGGATAAACATGCCATCTAAACAAGGTGCTTATAAAACGTGCATTTTCCTAGAGTGAAGATATTTCACAGACACCTGGTGGCAGATTTTGAAGCTATTTCCGTGGAGAGGCTGGCAATTGTGCCTAAAGGACAGACAGGAGAATAGTTTGGGATTAATCAAGTTCCATGTACCTTGAGTTCTCCTTCATGGTTTCTGCCTTTATGATCCTGGTTGGCAGCTCTTGCGCCTAATGGTACATTGTATGAGATAATTTCAGCTTTTCTCTCGAATCTTGCATTTTTTTGGACACAGCTAGGAAGATGGAATTATTTGTGTCAGTCTTGTTGTTTGTTTCTATTTTCAGCAGAATTTTATTTGCCATTGTCAAAACCTGAGCACAAGAAGCTATGTCACAAAATAATAGTAAATAAAACTTATTGTAAACAAAACAAAAACGTTGTTTAGCACTGTGAATCTCTGTACTATTTGCCAAAGGCAGACTACAGTTTAATGGGCTTTGAAAATAGAAACATTAAATTAATCAGATCTATTTCTATAGAAAAATAAATGAGGCAATTCTTATCGCATGAATAAATTGTTCCTTTAGAATATTGTTTTGCACCATTATTGCTTCAAGTACCATTTATGTAATCTCCTAATGAAAGGCCTCTGTAACAGCTAGCACACCGGGTACGGAAAAGGCTCAAAATTCCCAATTCCTTTCGAAACCAATACAGTGTGTCAGAGAGGAGAAGGGGGGGAAAAAAGAGTAAGGAGCTAGAACTCATTTCTTTGAATAATAAGAACAGTGAACTAGCCAGGGGAGAAAAGTTCTTATAAAAGGATAATATGTAAAGACTTTTTCACACTGCCTCAAGATTTCTTTGTTAAAAATGTATTCAAATTGTCTAGAGCTTTTTTCAATTTAAAATACTTTCTGTTTTTCTCTCCCTTCCCACCCCCCACCTCGCCTAGGCATCTCCAAAATAAGTTGAAGGAATGGGCACAGGGATAATTGGTTTGAAGAAAGTGAGATGGGGATGCGAAAGAGGGAATAATATTGCTAAAGAGGGAATAATACTGCTCAAAGGAGGGAACTGACTCATCGCGGTGCTGTAGAAGTATTCTTTTAGCTTTCAGGTTGTATTAACTCAATTGCTTTATTAGTTATTACATATACTAAATATAAGTAACAATAACTCTAGATTTTGGAGAAATAATGAAGTGCGACTTTATGTGCCAAATCAATCTGTTCATTACTTGTTATGGATTTGATTCCACAAACAAAGTGCCCACCAGCGGAGATGAGATCATATCTTAAATGCCAGACAAACTCTGTAATGGCTCCAGGTCTCTGTAAAGCAATGCCTGCCTCCCTTTGACCTGGCTGCCGGCTGCTACTTTTGGAAAGAAAATTTCAAGTTGGTGCCTGCTGTTCTTTTTTTTTTTTTTTCTTCTTTCTTTCTTTCTTCTCAGAAAGTGCCAGCTGTCCAGAGAAAGCACAAAGGGCACAGACCAGAGTCTTTGCGGAGGGGAGACCTGTAGTTTGGCTTAATCTCTGATTCATTGAGGCTGAGCTGCTTCACGACTTCCAGTAAAAATAAAAAAGTACATTTTTGACAAAGGCTTTTTGTTTTTATTTTGATTGCTGTGGAGTTTAATTGCCTCAAACTGGGGCCAGCCTTTGTTCTGTCTCGCCGTTAAGTAACTTTGGCATTTATGATAGCTTGCAATTACTGTGAAAACTATCATATTTTTCCATTTCAAAAGTTACCATTTCTCCACACTCACTGCATTATCTAAGATACCATAATTATGCGCATCTTCAGAAAGAGGAAATGGCTATGGCACATCACATACTGTGGTGTGGTGAGCGTAGGGAAATGTATTTTGGGGTTTTCTGTGGTAACTGTTCTTACAGAGCCAAATTTTCAGAAGTGTCTGAGGAGACAATTTGGTTCATTGCACATACTGTAATGTCTTTCCTAGGAAGACTTTAGATCAGCTATTCATTTTTAAGTGATTTATACATATGTGTAGGAAGGTAAATATGAGGTAAATTGTAGCAAAAATAAGTTAGTGAATACCCAAAGTCTCATTTAGTCATAGGCACGCATGAGAACAGGATCCAGGAGTCAAGAAGGACCAATATCTTTTTCTAAGTAGGCAATGGTCTCAAACACTGAAATTAACAGATGTGCAAGGAGACCACTTCCTACAGGAACTGCTAAAACAGCAGATTGGCCATGCCAGACCTGGGAAAACTGTGCTGTGTTGGTATTTCTTTGTTCTGATTTGCTCTTTGGCTTCCTGGAATTTGTAGAGTTCAAACTCAAATATGTGGTACCTAAAAGCAAAGCAAGAATAAATCCCTATCTTACCTTTTTGTCAGGGGTTTGCTATTTGTTTTTTCAGGCAATACGCAATCTGCATATGACACACTGCAAGTGGGAAGACAGGGGTTTCATCATTGTCTGATCTCTGATATGCTGGGCTCCCAATAGCTTCAATGTTGTGGAAACTGAGGGATATTTACAGATGGATTTGGATGTGTAAGATTTGCTGCAAAAATAGATGCAATTTTAACATAACCTTACGCAAGAGGCGTATACATTCTTTTGCCTTTTGCCAGTGAATTAACTAGGGATGTTGAAAAGTTATGTCAATCTCTCTTTTGCCAAAAGCTGTGGGGGAGAACTATGGTACAGCCTTTTAAGTTTGACAAATTTCTACTCTTTTAGAGCTAATCTGTCAAGCTCTTTTTTTAATAAGATATGAACTTTGCATGGAGATGGTGATTAATAGGTCATTACACAAATGTAGTACAAGATCACTGGTTTATTTTTTTTAATGTTAACGCAGATGTAACAATAACCATGTTCAAACACTTTGATAGCTTGATGTACTGGGATGGCCAAAGACTTCAGCTTTTCTTTTAGTCCTTTCATGGCTTTGGGACAGCTGGTAAATCCTTGCTTCATTCTGCATAAAGAGCAGAATCAGCTGTGTTTATTGTTGAACAATATAGTGTTGATTTGGGGAAGAAGAGAATAAAGCAGCAGGGAAATAAAATCCTGAAGCCTGGCTGTGACCATTGTTTGGCAGCACATCTAATATAGGAAGTCTTGTCTCCTCCTCAAAGTCCTTTGGAGTTCAGGACGTGCCTGTCTTGGGTTCAGTCTGTTTTCCCATGTCTGTAATGTTTTCATGATCTATTTACATTTGTTCTGGTCTATTCTGTGGCTTTGCTCATGCTTCTGTCTCGCCTGGGGAAGCTGCAGCCCCTTCCCGCAGCAGCAGCACCACTACCAAGGACCTTCTCTCCCAAAGACCACACACGGTGTTTTACGTGGCTTCTGCTGTAATAAATCAAATAAGGCAGCCACCCATGTAGGACTCATAAAAGCTGACTTTTTATTTTGTCTCAGTGGCGGTTTTAATAGTGCATTAGTACTCTGTGTGCCTGTCTAATGTTAATGAGAAAAAAACAGGATGTAATTTAAAACTTATATTTTATAATGGCTTTAGTGTTGCTTTGAAAGGTGGGAGAGATTAAAATTAATTGCTCTGCAAATTAATTTATACAGTTAATGATATATATGCTTATATGAAAAACGGTTAAACTTGAAATGGTTTCCTAATATGTTTATAAAAATTCAATGGATGGCAGTTAATAGATAAATTATTGATAAAATGATGAAAAGGTTGCATGGTAGAAATCTGTTAACTATGAGTGAAAGCAGATTCAGTTCTGTAGATATGTCTAATTTCTTTAATCTCTTGGATAGTTAAAAGCTCTGTTGGAGCCATCTGAAAGGTTTTATGCTTGATACATCAGACACTTTTATGCTAAGTTTATCAGTTATCAATTTTACAGCTTGTCTGAGAAGGGTAGTGTGGTACTAGAAAGGCCAGAAACCTCCAAGGTGTTACTAATAAAATCTGTTATTGCCTCTTTGTACAAGTACACAGCGTGCATGGAAGGAACGAAACACCCCTCTGCCTCCTACTCCCTGTTTATGAAGTCTGCTAAGCAAGAGGGGGAATTACCTTTATGTAGCCAAAGAAGTCGTTTTGCCCATTCTCATACCCCTTTGAAACACAAAGAAGCTAGATGTGGCTCTGATTCAATGGTAGCTGTGTGCAGTCCCTCCTTGGATGGTGAGCATTACTTTGTAATATTGCCCTCAAATACCATGCAAATGTATCAAACCCACTACATGAATACATTGAAATACAAGCAAACAATGAGAGAACTTCTGTGGTGTTTATGTTTTGTCCACAATAAAATATTATTCTGAATTAACAAAAGTGATGCATCTTAGAAAAGAACTTCAGTGAAATTGTTTGAATGCTGAGCAGTTGACCAAACTTCAATGCAAGTCAGCTCTGTTGACCGGAATCCGTCATAATTTAGTGCTGATCAATATTGGTATATTGCAGTCTTTGTTTATGGCATGAAAAAAAAGGTATTGCTAAAAGAAAGCTTACGATACTGCTATAAAAAATGTTAGGCCTCACAGTATGTAGCTGTCATTTATTATAGTGCTATTGCAGAAGGGTAAGGTCCAGACTTTAAAGTGCCACTAGAAATTGTAGGCAATAGTATAATTAGATCAAATGCAAGGTATGGGTTTTTTAATGTTGCAGTATCAAAATAATAGCCTCTGGTCTGACAAACCTTTGGTGATGAAAAGAAGTGCTTGTGCTGACAAGAAGTCAGCAGGTTCACTTGATAAATAAGGTTCACAATAGTGGACCATTGAATTTGTTCTGGAGAGCCCTTATCACCGCTTTGGGATGCGAGTGTGGGATGAAGTTCTCTTTGAGCATTGCAGTGCTGGTTGCTACAGTCCCTCATTTGAAGGATCTGTGCTTTCTAGTGATATATGAAAAGACATTTCTTGTTGGGTAGATAAATGAGATTAATATATGCCAGTCTAGATTTTCATGGCCAAATACATGTACTCATGCTGTTCTGTGCACTTGCAGTAAGTTTGAAGCTCCTAGGAAGTATTAGACTACTGCATTTTAAGTACTGTGACTGTATCTCTGCAGTAAGAATGCTTCACTTCTAAAGTGCCAGAGCTACTGTATGTATGATAGAGCTACACTTGGATTTCTATCATTACTGATACATGGCATGTGACCAACAATATTGGGATGTTTCATGCATTAATAGGCTTATTGTCTGTTGTGGGATCCCAGATTAATGGAAGGATTCCTCAAAAGTTCTGTGCACAATGAGTTCCTGCTTTACACATGGGGAACTTAGTCCTGCATGGGTTTTGGATTTTTATTATAAGGTAAAGATGAGTAGGTGTGGTGGGTTGCTACTAGAACCTGGGAATTTTTTGTGGTGTGTCTCAGTGAGCTGATGTCACAAAGACATACTCATGTATGCAGGCAAGGCTTATGCTAACCTGATTTATTTTATTTTTCTTTTTTTATTTAAAGGAAGGGAGTCAATCTTATATACTTCCTTATGTTTGTTGTTTTCCTTGTAACCTGGCTTTCTGCTGATAGTGTGAGGTTTCATTTTTGATGTTCAAAATACCCTTCTTTGTGCAAATAATTGCTGTATAGGATAATATTTCAGGGGATCAGAGGCTGAATGATGAAAAGGCAGACATTTGTCAGCCACCATGCTGCGTCATCCCCACAGTGTGCTGACACCTTGTTCATGTGTTAAAACGTTGTCCTCCCAACAGACGTGTAGCCCTTGCATTGTCCCTTGTTACTAAAAAGGACAGTATGTGGAGAGACTCATTGGGGTATCAGTAAAGAATGAGACAAACTTGCATATAACCAAAAGCAGCCTCAATTTGCCATCCCTTGCTTTTTTTTTTTCTAAACGATAAACTAACTTTTATCTGAGTTTGTGAGTTGTGATATCGTTGTCCCGTGTTCAACTTCTTATTCACAAGATCCTCTCCACTCATGTGCTATTTTTTCTGCATGAATCTATATTGCCATTTCCAAGACCATCATTTGCCTACAACTATGTATTTTTGGTACTATTTCTTCATTGCAGCACACATCTAAAGACTTGTTGCTACATATTGTGTTTCTAGTGTGAAAGCTGTGAAAGTCTGTACAGCATATTGATGTGTCTCATATTTTATCATTTGAAATAGATTGCCAACTACAATCTGTGTACATTTGTCTAAAAAACCGTGTTGGACAAATTTTCACATCTTAGAGTTATTCAATTTACCCTAATGGTCTTTAACTGAGAGTTACGTTCACACAATGGAGGATAAAATAGACTGAAAATTTTTCTCAGAGCTATTAAATTTTTGAACTTGAGTTCCCATCCAGTCCAGAAAATACAGGTTTCTGAGTGAGTCCCATATACCTGTCAAATCTGGCAACCAAGAGCTAGATTTGTTGAGGTTACTGGTAGATGAAGGAATAGTGTAAAGCAATAAATGAGAGGAATGTGATTATTTCTAATCTAGAGCGATTGGAGGGCTGGATGACCAGCTTGTGTCCAAGTGACATCATGTCAAAAGCATAACTATGCTGAGGCAACTCGGGGGAAGCAGACTTCTGCATCTGCTCAGCAACAGCACCTTGCCAGATAATACACTGCAGTTATTTCCTTCTTGGAGCTTAAGGGGAAACCAAAACTTTCAGATGCTGTAGTTTTGTTCTTGATATCTCTCATATAACATGCCCCCCCCCCCCCCAAAAAAAAAAAAAAAGCCCAACAAACAAACCCACAAAAAACCACAAACCCTCAAGTCCTAATGTATTTAAGGACATCATAACTAAGCACTACTCAAGAGCCTAATGCATACACTCAGCATAAAGATGGACCACATAACAGCACTGAGAAACTTGTATTGAAAACCATTCCACTGTGCTAAATATGAAGGGGCAACCCAAGGAAGTTTCATTTTGATATAGCTTATTGACTAGATAGGCAGGACAGAAAGGCAAGTGAAAGGGAAGAATAGCCCTCTGCTCTTTAAATTTTTTTTGGTAGAAAGTAACATAAGCCTTTAGTCCAACAAAGCAGAAACTTACTTTATTTGACAAAGAACACGCTCAAATCTTAATGAAATAAATTGGCCTTAAGCATATGCTCTAGATCTTCCTGGCTAGACATGCATTTTGCTGAATCAGGTTGTAAATGACTCACTGGGATGCATGAGAACCAGGGACAGAATCAGACTGGTGCTCTAACCAGAAAACCATGTCTGTCCAAAAGCGTGTCACTTCCAAATGAACTACCAGGGGCAGCTGCTTCTAAATAGCCCTTAAGGTAGGTGTGCTGTGCAGCCATTCCCTATGAGGCATTAAAAAGATGTTTTGAGTCTAAGTAATGCATGGGGGCGTGTTCTTTTCAGTATTGTTCTTACTGAAATTTTCTGTACCAGGTTTCTCTTTAATTTCCTCAAGAGCTATGTCAAAGGCTTAGAAACTACTTTTACTCTATGCATTTTAATGGAGAAACAGCAGCTGTGCTGAGGCAAGCCTCAGGTGGCCCATGCTCCAAACCATGGGGTGCTTGGAGAGGTTAAAGGCAAGCACCAAAGGACAACACAACTAATTTCAGTGAAGACTCACAAGCAGCTTAGCTGAGAAGTGCTGAGGTTGCTGGCCCTAATGTAGTAAAGCACTTAAGCAGGTGTCAGGTTTTAAACATGTGAGGTTTTTCATTTTGGTTCCTATGAACATCCTTAAGTACTTTGCTGGATTGGGATCTTGGTGGGACTGAAACGCTAAGTATCTTTGCACATTAAGCAGTGTAAGTTAAAGCAAGAATTTCTTTGGATTTGCAGCTTTTCCTTAAATTATATAACATAGGTATGCTATTTCCTTTTTGGTTGTTCTTGCTTCTTTTTGTGCTTGAAAGCTTACTGTTTTTTATAATATTTAAAATTCTACATTCTCTTGCTATTAGATATGCAAACATGTTTAAAGAGCTTGGGGGAAAAAAAAAAAAACAACCAAACCAACAAAACCCACAAAACTAAAACCAACAGAAAATACTTCTCTTGCAGAACTTTGAGGCTGTTCATAGAGAGAACTGCAATCTTGTCAAATAAGTCATCGCAGAGAAGGAATTATTTGTATTCTGGCCTGCAAAAAAGAGGTGAATTTGAGAGCTATATTTGCACTTAGCATGAAGCCAAAGATAAAGCACATCTAGCAACAGCTGAGCTTATGCTTTGCCATTGAAACAAAATGTGTTCAGGTAAGAACTCACAGCTAACAGCAAACCATCATAAATGATGTATTAGTTATACTAGAAAATGAGTGCTGTTGAGCTTGATTCCGCTTATGTTTCACGATTGCATTACACGCCCCTCTGCCTCTCTTCGGTCATGATACCATTCTGTTTTGTAGAGTTTCTTCATGCTGTTTTTATATATTATTGAAGAAGGAGTTGGGAGGCTGGATGGCAAATACTGTATAAAATGAATTTTTCAAAAGGTGTTAGTTGTTAGCATAAACGAGCTGAATTAAATGCTAATAACCATCAAATGACTTTTCAGCATTTAACAACATATGTTCCTTCTGGTTGATGAGAAGAAAGCTGAACCAAGGCTGGGAGAGCTGTCACGATTCAGACAGCAGGAGCTGGACTGTACTTGCCCAGCTTGCACTGTCCTGGCTTACAGGCTTCCTGTTCTTAAACAGTCTTTTACACATTGATTGAGGATCTCCTTTGTCCTGAAGGGAGGGAGAACGCAG
The DNA here is from genome assembly GCF_965638725.1 of Aptenodytes patagonicus. Lineage (NCBI taxonomy): Eukaryota > Metazoa > Chordata > Aves > Sphenisciformes > Spheniscidae > Aptenodytes > Aptenodytes patagonicus. The sequence continues at coordinate 14,595,173 of NC_134955.1, forward strand.
CGGTTTTTCAGTGCAGAGGGAAACTATTCAGGCAGCGGGGTCTTGTTCCAGCATTAGGTACTCTCTTCCCAGCTATTGAGTCTGTCTGAGATAGATGGACTTCAGCAGTTCCCAGTACTGAAAACTGGGCCAAGGAAGAAACCAAAGAGGATATGATTTCAGAAAGAATTTTACTGAAAATTAACAATTAAATGCTGCTCTTTTGGAAATGAGCACCATTACTGCTGTTCCTCCAGCCAGATGGATGTAACCTTGTAATTCCAAAAGCATACCCAGTAAGTCAGCCCCCAAAATGTGATGCTAGTTGCCTTAATCACATCACAGACCTGACTATTATTTTGAGGTTGCGTAGATTTTTTGAAAGGGCTGAATTGGCCCCTTCATTTCTCTTCTAAAAATTCCATTTTGGTAACAAAACATGATCTCGGCTTTCATTCCTTGCTCCAGCGAAAGTAAAAGGAATTGAGTCTACTTTCAGCATTATGTCAACTGCTGACCAAGGCTTCTGTTTAATAATATCTGATATTCCATTGGTATCCAAACTAGTAGGTGGGCTAGTGTTCACAAGAACTGTAAAGTAAGTAGAGCCATGCACAATTCATCCCCTTCCTGGTAAGCCTATTACGTCAATGATGGTAAATGTCTCTTGGAGCAATTCTTTGATCTTAGCTCTGCTAGTTTGCCTTTGTACAGGTTCCTGAAGAGGGAGCATGTGGAAATGTAGCAATCTCTTGGGCAATATGTAGATTTTTGTTTTTCTTTTAGGAGAGGTACACCTGCGCTTTGCATCTCTATGCTGCATTATGTGCCCATGCAAGGCTAAAGCATTTACTACTCTCCTGCTGTCCACTCTGCAAACCTGCAGCAGGCAGAAATGCACTCAACAGTCCTATAGATAGCTTGAAAAAGTGGCTTGTAGGATAAATGTCTGCTCATTTATTAAGATGGATTAAAAGACAGAAAAGTAAATGCCATGTCTAAGTACTAAGCTGTGCTATTATGCTGTGAAAAACAAATTGAACTTTACATTTATATTACATTAGTATGCTGGCTTCTTTGTTGTTCTTGATCATAGTTTTGAAAGCTACTTTTAAGCCTTAATGTGAGCATTTTTGTGCCACATAATCCAAAGGAACAGTTTATGCTTTTAAAGGGAAGGATTTCTTCTTACTAACTCTTTGGGTCATCTGATTACTTTTAAATTTCATGGACTTAAACATGCTTGTAACTGTTACAAGGCGAGGTGAGCACCAGAACCAAAATCTCAGCCTTTGGCTGGAAACGAACATTGCCTTTGTTCATAGTGATAAGGATTTCTGTTTTTTGTTTTCTTTAAGTCAGACTATTTTAATTATGGTAGCGATTAATGTTGTGTTTTTACTAATCATGAAATGTTAATTGATTTATTAGTTGGATGTTTTGTGTGATCAAAGTTCTTTGTAACACACAGCTCACAATAAATAGTTCCTAAAAATTGTGGATAAAGTTGCAAAACTTTTGGAAGAGCAGCTAAATATTTTTCTTCATGTGACATCTCTTCAAATTATTTTGATTTAAAAATTATTCTTCATATACCCTAGTTAATAGTGACAACACAAATGATTTCTTTTTTTAACTGGCTCAATGCTGATAAATTCTTAATATTTACAAAATTTAAATTATATATCCTGAAGAGGGCTTTCTAAATTATACAGTTTCAGCTTGTCCTCTGATCCTACAGAAAAGCAGCTTTTCGTTTCCAGTTACTGGCCCTATGCTGAAGATAAGACCAGCGTATGGGGGAAAGGAAGCATAGCATTTACAACTGAGTTTTCTGTGTAGGGAAGCGGTACCCAGAGATGCTGTGTTTCCCCAGGGATGGTTCATTGCATTGCATATGCTAAATTCTAGTTCACTGCCTACTTCAGGACAGAGTATAAAAATTTCAGAGAAAGTACAATAGCTGGAAATGCACATTAATAAACCTGGGCCATAGCATAGTATTCTTAGATTCTAGCTCTCTATGGCAAAGGGAGTGAGCCATACTTTCAGCTGGTGTAACCTGGCACTGCTCCATGATTGCCATCTCTTGTTGGCATCCATGCTGTCCTCCAGTAAAACAGAAGCTGTTGATTAACCGTAGGTTTTGTTCCTAATGAATCTATATTACAACAGTATACTTTGCTTCAGAAAAGTAATTTTCCAACTCATACATCAGATATGTGCTTTGTGTTATCCTGGAAGACACATATTTGACCCAGAAAATGAGTGTTCAGCAAATTTAGAAAAGATTTCTGATTCTTTTTGCTATGTTTTCTCTCTATTTGAAAATATGATCCCTTGAATCTGATCTGATTCCTTGAGAGATTTTGTTCTTCAATATCTGATTCATGAGATCTACTTTCATTTGGAGAAAAGAAAAATATTTGAAAACTTGTTCACTGGAATCAAATGGCCTGTTGATCAGAAGACAGCTGGAGTCCCAATGACACATTAAACAGGTAGAAAATATATATGCAAGAACATTGCTGTTATCAGAAAGAAACCATTAGAAAATATCGTAGACAGCAATCTTTGAGGGCTGGCTGGGTTATATACTTTCCCAGGCCTTGCAGCTGGGAAAGCAAACCTATCCAAAAAGGCAAGCACAGGAAGAATTAAAACTAGGTCAACTTGTTCTCAAAGATCAGGATCTGAGTAATTTGCAAATGTCAACTTTCTTCATATACAGGAACTATACTGTCGAGCATACACTGCATATAGGATTTGAACATCTCTTCTCAGCCCAAATGCAAGGGAGTTTGAAGGCATTGATTGCACCTGACCTTTGGGTATTTCATTTTTTCTGACTGTTACAGGCCAGGTGAGATGTTTCAGGATGGGTGGCTGGTTGTTTTTTGATGGCAGTATTTATTATGTGTCAAAAAAATCATTCTGATATGGTGTGATGAAGCAAGTAGCTGCAATGGTTGACATCAGTCCCTGCCACAGCAGTGGCAGATTGGAACGTGTGCTCTTGAGTTTCTTAGACTTGTGTCTTTATCAGTATCAGTTTAATGCATTGACCTGTAAACTGTTAGGGTAGGTGAAAGCCCGCTCCTGGGAGACTGTAGCCACTAATACCAGGGCAAGCTGAAGACTGGGGTTATTTTCTTTAGAAGACGTGGTATTTATTGCCAGACTTTGTCTCGGAGCCTGAAGAGTTTACGTATACTGGATTCTGCAATTGCTGCTTCAAAACTCAGTACTGAAATGACAAATTTACTCCTTGCCTGTTGGAACTATCTTTAGTTTTGCTTTTTTCTAAGCTTTTTAGAACAGAAAGAAAATGAAGGTGGAAGAATACCCAACCTGTGCTGGAGACTTTGGTTGCTTTTACTGCTTCTGTTAGCTAGGCACCACGATGTACTACATCAAGGTGTAGATGTGTTAGAGATTGCACTTACATAAATGCTTGGAGTTTTCTACTGACACTGTCATGGTTGTCATATCCAAGACAGTGCAGGTGAGCAAAGTCGCTATTATCTCCAGGACACTGTGCTCTCTGGGAAAGCAGAGCTAGATGCACCTAGGCAAATATTAGTAGTGAAGATGGTGATCTGGCTGCTTTAGTCCCTCTACAGATAATGCTTTCATATTTACATGAAATCCCACCAGAAAAGATTGGAACTGTTGCACTAACTGTACTGAGAAAAGAAAGGCAGACAGTGAACTTGAAACATAATTTCCTAGTGATTTTTGCATATTTCATCTACTGTGTCTTTAGAAACATACTTACCTTTGATTTTTCTAGGTCTGATTTCTATCCCTTGCGGTCTCTCCTTCCCCCTCTCCCACACTCTACAAGTATTCTGCCAAATCTTTCTGGATTACATGAAAATAGGAAAATATACTAACTGTGTCTATACTGAGGAAGTGGTTTCCTTAGAAATGGTAACCATATGAAAGCTATAAATGCTGATACAAAAACTACAGTTGAATATACGGATGTGGGCCCCCGAAAAAGGGAAGTGGGATCTGTTTGCTAGCTAAAGGGAAAAATCTTGTTGCTGCCTAGGCTTTTTGCCAAAGTGCAGCTGAAGTAAGATTACTTTAGGTGTGTGTTGTGTGGTAGCTTTTCCCCTCTTGCTTTTTATATAAGGTGCTCGTAGGAACATGGCTATGAACAAAAAGTCTGGTTTGATTTCATATTTTAATGGACTCAGAACTGAAAAGGAGGGTGTATGCATTGACAACTGTTGTCCCCCGTGCGTGGGACAGGGCTCCCAGTGCTGTCTTCAGCTGTGACTCTGCACTGCTCAGCTCCCTGACATGGCTGCTGTGGTGTCTGGGCAGACAGAAGCTGGATGCCGCTCTTGGCGGTCCCATTGCAGTGCTGGTGAGGTGGTTTGACAGCTGGTAGATGTCAGAGGAGCAATTGCTGGCAGCAGAGTGGGAGACAGAAACCAGGAGACTGAGGAGTGTTGTTACACACAGAGCTCCAGCCTCCCTGCTTTCTCAAAGTGCCCGTGCTAACCAGGAAAGAGACCTTCCTGCTAGCCCTGAGTTACAGTAGCAATTTAATAAAAACATGGTATTGGTTCTCATCCTGAGAAAATGTAGATTATCTGTGAACATGAGGTAGGTAAAAAATTGGAGCTGGATTTCTCTAGAAATGTTAGAATATGGCCATGCTGCGCAGCACTGTCAGACACCAAAGTATAGTCAATGAGGTGCAGAGCTTTACACTCATCTCAACTAGAAAGAGATTTGCCATTGAAATTCTGTTATCCTTCTACCTTATAAGGTATAAACTTTGGTACTTTTATATCCACTTTATTTTTTTTTTTCTTCTGGGGCCTGCACTTTGATGCGAGTTACAAAATCAGTCAATCAACAGGTTTCCTTTAAAGGAAAAAGCAGGAATGAATATTCAGCAGTCATAAAAATGCTCTGGAGATTGCCATCTAATAGGGATGAAATAAAAAGCAGAAGCTGATTAGAATTCCAGAAAATGGGATATTCATCTATTTATAGGAATTTGAGTCTTCATATGCCAGATTTTGTAATTTCGTTCTCAAAATGTCCTTGATTTTAAGCACTTCTGGAGAAATCATTAAATGAAGGAAAAGTAAGAGGAATTTTAAAAGAGCCAAATTATGCTGATTCACAAAAGAAAAATGTAGCCAACATGGATTGTCTGGTTGAAGGATGCACGAGTAAAATATAACGCAGTATATTGTGCCTGAAATGTGCTCTCATCATTGCTGAAGCATTGCCCTGTGCCAGGGACTTACTGTCTCCAACACAGACTGATGTGCTAAGCTAGAAGCATAGGATGCAATGAGACTTTTTCATGGTACATCTTCTTTGCTTATTTCTCACACTAGGTCATAGCCTTTTCAATGCAAGTGCCTCCCTAGAGCAGATTTTTCTTTCGTGTCTATTTTCTTACATCCTTTTTGTGTTTGAATGCTCTTGCTTCTTTCCTCCCATTTCTAGCTCCTAAGTGTATGACTTAGGAGAGCATTCATAGGACTTGTGAGAAGAAAGTGACCTCTGGCTGCTGAGAAAGAAAATGTAAAAGAAAATTTACACTTCCACTCCTACAGAGGTGTATAAAACAGCTGTTGACATTGTGGGAGACCTGGAAAGCCTCAGGGAATTGTTTTACCTTGTGCTCGGTTCTATTAAAAATACTCTGTGTATACTTTTTTAATCTATACATGTGTGAATTATGAAATTAGGGAGAGGGGCCATTGTAGGGTGGCATACTCAATATCTCTCATGGAAATGTTGCCTGTTATTTTATTTATCTAAGTATTACTATAGCTAGAAAACAATGTCAAGGGTTTTGAGAAAAAAAAGCCTCAAAACAAAACCAAGCAAAGCTTGATGTTATGTTAGCAGGGTTGGGCTAACTAATCATCGTGCCATTTTCTAGCTGATGTGTGTGCCTGACCCGTAATGTCTGTTAATTGTAATATGAATGAAAATGCAGTGCCCCTGCATAAGGTGGAAGGGAATTGTACTGTATTTTGGTATAATTTTACTGTGGTCTGCCCCTCAGCAAGGGATGTTTGGGTGCTTTGTAAATACTACTTGTAAATCAAGTCCGCCTGGAGCAGTTAATGTCCTTGTTCTGGAGAAACTTGTGCACAATAGGGACAGGGCTTTTGCTCTGGACAGCAGGGGTTGGCAGTAAATGTGGACGAGGACATGGGAGCTGTGAGTCCCTGGGCCTCAGCATTCCTGTCTGTACCATCTGAAAGGCGATGATGTCAAATGACTCATCCTAGGCCAAGTCATTCCTTCCAATAGTTGCTCTTATATTTTCTTGGCAACAGTATTAGCCACATTCTTAGGCCAACTTGGCCATGCTGTCACTACCGATGTGAGTGGCCCACTGAGCTGTGCTCCCACTGGCTGCGTGGGCAGCTAATGCACCCATCATATCCTGGCCCTGGGGAAGGAAGGACTTCTCTGTGAAGAGCTTAGGGAAAAAAGGAATGTCAGCATTGCCTCCTCCTGCCTCCTCCACTTCAGTGTCTTCTAACTTCTGCCATTCCAAGCAGCCTAGTCCGAACAACTGTTTAGAAATAGTGTGGCCAGCAGGAGTAGGGAGGTGATTGTGTCCCTGTACTCGGCACTGGTGAGGCTGCACCTTGAATACTGTGTTCAGTTTTGGGCCCCTCGCTACAAGAAGGACACTGAGGTGCTGGAGCGTGTCCAGAGAAGGGCAACGAAGCTGGTGAAGGGTCTGGAGAACAAGTCTTATGAGGAGCGGCTGAGGGAACTGGGGTTGTTTAGCCTGGAGAAAAGGAGGCTGAGGGGAGACCTCATCACTCTCTACAACTACCTGAAAGGAGGTGGTAGCGAGGTGGGTGTCGGTCTCTTCTCCCAAGTAACTAGCGATAGGACGAGAGGAAATGGCCTCAAGTTGCACCAGGGGAGGTTTAGATTGGACGTGAGGAAAAATTTCTGTACTGAAAGAGTGGTTAAACATTGGAACAGGCTGCCCAGGGAAGTGGTTGAGTCCCCATCCCTGGAGGTATTTAAAAGACGTGTAGATGAGGTGCTTAGGGACATGGTTTAGTGGGCATGGTGGTGTTGGGTTGACGGTTGGACTCAATGATCTTAGAGGTCTTTTCCAACCTTAATGATTCTATGATTCTACTGTTTTTTACACTCAATATTTCATTTTTAATACTGCTTGGTGTAGCTATGATGTGTAGCATCTTTATTGGCAAAATACCTTGAATGTCTCAGTTGCTCTGAGCTTTCCTGTTTGGCTGTCTGGGTGGGGCATTTCAGAACTAAAAAAATATAAATGTCAATTATTTGGTGTAGAGAAGTCTATTTTAGTGAATTAAGTTATTAAAAATGTGGATCCAAAGTCACATTATCGCTGCTTTTTCCATCTGTGAGGCTTTTTTTTTTAATAGTTTGAGCTTCCTGGGTGATTTCAAGTGCCATGGTAAGTGTTTTTACTATTCTTAACTTCTTACCAGATGAAGAATTGGCTTGCAATCTGGTTTAACTCAGTGCCTTTCAGGCAGGTAACTTTTCAGCAGTAAATAGCTGTGGAACATTTCAGAGGATCATTGTATGTTTAAAGAATGTAAGTCCGAGCTGCTTCTTTGTGCACCAGAGGGAATGTCAGCAGATATGTTTAGTCTGAGAGCAGGAAGGTAAACAAGGAAGACGTTGAGGTGTAGGTCAAGCAGAGATAACAACTAGAGAGTGAAAGACCAAAGTATTGCTTGCGAAGGTCTAGAATTGTTATTACTATTACTTGTATCATTATAGCCTCTAAAAGGTATTTCAAAGGAAGGGGATTTCTGAGTTTCTGCAAATAATAATGGAGTAATCTTTGCCTAGTAAAAATTGGCATAGCATCCATAGCTTAGAGCCACTGAGAATCTGGACTAAAATTTGCTTAATATATTTGGTTCCGGTAGAGCTAGAAATTAAAATAAGATAAATTCTTCACAAGAGGGGGAAGGTAGCTAGCAAAATAAGCGATAAGTATCAAATTGCAGAAAACAGGCTGTGGAGCCATTGAAATGCAGACCTTCCTTAGGAATTCAGGAACCATGTGTGTAGGAGGTCATCCAAACAATCTGGTCAGCACTTTTGGGTATATAGGCACCAAATGACAGTTAAATTAATGATAGTCTAGTTGCAGTAAGCTGGTCTTTTGACTAAATTCATCATTACAACCAACCAGTCTGGAATCCTTGCTCATGGAAGTGAGTGAATACATACTAAGAGCAGGAAGGGTTTCATTGTGCCAGCAGCTTTAGAAGAACTGAAACAGTAAGAAAAAAAGTCCATTCTGTAGCCTTTCAAATGTATCTTTTGAACACAGACGCTGACTACAGCTACATTTTCTGTAGTGTGTTGCTTGCAGTCCCCCGGCAAGCTTCACTTGCTGGCATAGGCAAGTGCAACTCCCATTAAACTTAGCAGGAGCTGCACTTGCTGAACTTGGCCCGCTGCCTGCAGAAAATTAAATGCATTGGCACGTTAGCCAGAGGAAAGTGTTCTTCTATTTGGGGTGCTCGGCACTTGTTCTGAGGCACTCTGGGCTTGCAGAAGAGAGAAATTCTCCAAAATCAGGGCTAGCCAGGAGGGCTCAGACCAACTGCCTCTTCCTTCTTCCCCTCTGTATTAAATGCTAGGAGACCTGAGAACTGTGCAAAGCATGGTTGCTGGCAGGCTCAGGATGCATAGTAGCCTTACCTGCACCTTGGACTTTATGTTCATACCCATGATAAGGAGAACTTCTCCTTTATTTTCTCTTTTCTGAGGCAGGGGTTTGACTGGGGACATCAGTCATGGCTTCAGCGTTTTTCCAGGTGCGGTGGCTACAGTAGCATGTATACAGTGGGGATTGTAACACGTGCATGTGCTCATGCATGAAAGCACACCCTTCAGTGCCTGGAAAAGAATAGAAGAATGTATGAAAATGTCTTCAAATCCAAGACTATTTTTGAGTTATTGCAGTGTGATCATTCTCCCTTCTTCTAGGCTGTGTTTTAGCCCCAATCTGCAGTTCTCTAGCTTGTCCTTTATTAGATTATTTTTCTGAATCCCCCTCTTAATTTGTGAGGACAGCTGAGCTATCCTTTCCTAGGATTTCATGAGTTAAAAATACCCCACTGTCCAAATGTCTTGGGAGTTTCAGTCCTGTTTCTGAAACTGAGGTAGGTACTTAGTAGTATAAATCCCATTACAAATAAATGTGATGCAGAGTTGTTCATGCCTAATTTTTTTTTTAAATAGAAATTTGGTCTCCTGCTAGCATGTGGTTTTTTTTTAAAAAAAAAAAGTCACTTCGTGTGTTACTTCAAATTGTGCTTAAAATAAAGCAGTTCTACAAGATGCTGGTTACTAGTATTCCTTCCACTGTAAGATGACTTACTTCTGAAGTGGGCAGAATTATATTATCTGGAGTTGCAACACTTCAGTCTGTCTTAGAATGTTTACAATAAAAATCTGATGCTGACAAGTATTGTGGAGTATATTTATTCTCTTGCTGTGGATTAACCAATTGATTCTGAAAGATTAAAATGCCCCACCTGCCTTCTTGCACACTTCTGTTTTGCCGTGTCAAACAATATAAAATGAATACTGCACTTCCCTCTATCTAATTGAATAATTTACTGTAAATAGCTGTCATTTACTTTAGAGCAGTAGGGGATCATTAGCCAAATGGATGTGAGTAAGTCATGCCTTTAATGCGTTAGAGGAGCCTAAAATGGAATCATCTAAATGGGACCATCAATACAGCATGCTGAATTAAGTCAGAGGCACTTAAAGCTTTAAGTCCTCTTTCTTGTAAATTACATGCTCCCTCGGCAGAAAGGTAATCAAGAACTTGCATAAAATATGGCATCTTTGTTCAAAGCTTTATTTTTAATGAATAAAATAGTACAATTTAGATGACATGATTGGTAGGTGTAACTGTGCTTTGGATTTCCCTCATTTTAATTACCTCTCTTCCTTGCTGATTGAAGCCTTCTTGCTTTCAAGCAGCTACTTGTGCTGACTAATATTGGCTCTATTCTGTAAATAAGTAAGATGAGCAGGTAATAAAATATCTTTTCTTGACTTTTATGGGTATATGACTTGATAATTATTTGCAGAAGATGGTATTTGCAGAAGATGGTATTTTGTATATGTAATTTTAGAAAGGTCCCAGTTAATCTTAACTCCTAAATGTACAATACGTTTTTTGGCTTACTTCACCACTGAAGTCAGTGGCAGGGCTGTTGGGTGCTCTAGTAAGTCTGTCCTTCTCATCGACTCCTCTTGGACCCCTCTAGTTCTTCCGTTCAGTCTCCTGTTATCCTGGAAAAGGCTGGTCTTCAGTTAAAATCAGAAGCCACGCTTTCAATGACATCTTAAGAGGGAGATGCAATACAGGTAGCAACTGTCTTGAGGTGTGAGACTTGATTTAAAAATTGTTTTAATTAATTGTAACTTTGGTAGTTTGTATTACCCATAAGAATGTTTCTTTCTGAAGTGTACTGAGGTCCCTTCAACCTCATTCATCCTGTGATTATGTGATACCAACTTCTGAGTCACAGTGACTTTGTGGGAACAAGTGGCACATGTTTTACAAAAAGGCATTTCCCTTCTAAGTTTTGACTTTGCTCTGCTTTATTCTTCTAATCTTTTAGGGGTTCTAGGACATTAAGGTTCCTGACCTATTTTTCCACATTTATTCCCTATTGAATTCCCCTCATAGTCATCTCTTGTCAGTGGTCAACCATTTTACTTTTTTTAAACCTTTTTTTGTGCACTAGGCATTCCACTCCCACATGTATGAAATCTTCAATTCTTGGAATTAGATTTGGGCAGATATTTTAAAATCAAGTTGAGGTTCAAGGGCTGTAATTAAACAATCCCCCCCTCCCCCCAACATTATTGCAAATGTAATCTGTCACTCTACTGAAGGGAGTAGAAGAATTTGATACACTGTTACTTCAGAATATGGACAGGTTAAATAACTTGCTGTGTAGCTGGGAGGAAGTTGGTGACAAACCTTGTTGTGGAAAGCAGGACAATTTCCTTATTTTCATTCCCTAGCTGTAACCACTGCTCTGTTTCCTGTAACTGACTTCCCCCCCCCCTTCTTACTGAAATGTTTTTTTTTAAAGGTAAATTCATCTTGTGCTTTGAAACTTTTCAGAATCTGCTTATGAACTGCTTTCACTTTTATTGGATGAGTCATGAGTCGAAAGCTCTGTCCTGTAGTTCCACCATGAGTAATGCTTAGCGTTTTCTTGGGTTCTCTTTTAGAAGACTATTAAATTAAAACAAGAATCTGTTTTTTGATATCTTAATGGACAATTAGGTGGCTGGGTCTCAGAACTGATTTACATTTACCATTGCAGTAATTTAAATTTTTTCATCCAATTTAAGGATGTGACTTTTTTTTTTCCTGCATGTACATGTTGTTGGTCACAGCTCTCCATCTTTAAATAAAAACATTTCAGTGTTTGGGACTGCTGTAAAAGTATTGATTCTGCTTTTGGGGACAGTTTTTCACTGAGGTCTGTATTGACAGTAGCTACAAAAGCTGGCCCATGTACACAGCCTTCAAGTTACCTACATGACATTCAAGTCATGGTAATGAATGTAGAATCATAGAATCATTTAGGTTGGAAAAGACCTTTAAGATCAAGTCCAACAATAAACCAACCACTGCCAAGCCCACCGCTAAGCCATGTCCCTAACTGCCACATCTACATGTCTTTTTAAATACCTCCAGGAATGGTGACTCAATCACTTTCCTGGGCAGCCTGTTCCAGTGCTTGACAACCCCTTCGGTGAAGAAATTTTTCCTAATATTCAATCTAAACCTCCCCTGGCACAACTTGAGGCTGTTTCCATGTAGATGGTATGTGGCTTCAGGAATCCTATCCTTTCACCTGAGGACTGACTGGGAGAGGTCATGGGCTGTTCCTCTGAAACCTCTGTGCTGAGTCTTGTCCAGATAATGTGTATCTAAGGAAAAACTTACATTTGCAGTCTCTACTGCTGGTGAGGCAGGCTGTCTCTCTGGCTGCTCAGATGGCAGATACTTCTTCCTCTTGGACGCCAAGGCATTGGCACATCAGTAGATGGGCACTGGCAATACCTAGCAAGTTATTTGACATGCCTGGCCCTCAAGTATTTACTGGTATAACGTAAGTGTAGTTGGCACAGGCAATTCTTTGGATCCATGTAAATGTTGGATTGTCGATAGTATCTCTAAGCTTAGGCACCCTGAAAATAATGAAAGCCATATTTGCCAGTGAAATATACACTCTGTCCCCATGAGGGGTTAGGGACATGTCTGTTTTCTTGCTGAGGCCAATTATTGTCTTCAGTTACATTGGCAATATTGGGAGATGATGGGTATTTGGGGATGAGCAGAGTTTTCTGAGGCTGACCATGAAAAATGGAGATGTATGAAACTCTTAAACATGAAATGCTCTCTGTAGAGGTGGTAGGTGGAAAAATGCTGGTATTTTAATTGTGACATGAGCTGTCTAGAGAGATTTGGAGTTTACTTGGCTACTCTTGTCCTGTTCTTGCAAATGGTCTGCTCCACAGCCCACATGTCGCACGTAACAACAGAAGCAAGTCTGAAGACTGAAGTTTTCAGGGCAATGGATCAGCTCTGTGATCTCTGCTAAGTTTTGGTGCATTTGCACCTGAGATGGTCAACACCAGATTTCTGGGAATGGAAGTTCACGGAGAACTTCCACACTTAAAGATTTCCTTGGTCTTACCAGTCTTCATGTGCCTGGAGGGTTAGTAGTGCACAAGCTTGCATTGGAAGGGAGTGAACAGACTACTTTCCAAATGTGAATCTAATGTGTATCTGTATTTGACTTTCAGTGAAGTATTAATGAGCAAGTTCTGTGGCATAGTCATAAATAACTGCAAGGCTGAAGCCAAAATTGTGGATAAAAAAACCAAGGTCACAGTTATGTTTTTCTGTGGGGAGGAAAAATGAAGTCTGGAATCTAAGCACTCCTAAGCCTAATGATTAGGAATTCATTGAATTTGGCTGCTAATAGCAAAAGCTTGACTCTGGGACCTTTATGTCCAACTAATTCTGGTGTATGTGTCTATACTTGTGCCATCACAAACTATTAAAAACTCATGATAATAATGAGAAATACTTATCAAAACATTAGCCCTCTTCTGCAATGAGACTTGTACTGTTTAAAAGATAATTTTTCTGTTCTTTCAATATCACTTTTTAGAAAATCATATCACTTTTTAGAAAATCATGAGAACAAATAATACAGCTGTTCTGGAGCAGACTGTGAGGTAGTTCACTGTGTACGCAAAACTCGCGTGCCAGTTCCTTTGCATAATAGGTTACCGAACATCAGATGAGGAGCACAGTCAGTTACTGTAGTTCAACTGATGCAAAGTTGCTGGACTCCAGTAACTTGCTATGTATCTGGGAGTTACCAATGAGAAAGAAGATATAGGCCATAACTTTTATACCTTCCAAAGTTGGGTCTTTACTTAGTAAAAGTACTGTGACATGTAGATAGTCACTTTTTAAATCAAACTACACAGGCCCTTATTGCGCTAAAATATTTGTAGGAATAGTAATGTGTAATACAGAGTTATGATGTGTATTACTCAATATTGCTATAAGCTGATGGAGGATGTTGTGTTGACTCTACAGCATAGCTGGATTTTAAACAAAAGAAAAAAACCAAAAGGCCTAGCACAAAGCCCTCTTTGCTCTACACTAATGTTTTTGTCCTTGTACTGAGTGTAAATGGCAAACCCTGAAGCTCTTTCTTTCCCATTTTCACTGAATCCTTACTGATGCAAACTTTTCACTGATAGACACGTTTCTGGAAAAGAGCATCCAGTTTTGTTCTGTCAGTATCAATAATGTTACAAGCTCTCGGGTGCAGCATAGTTCTTCATATGTACATCCATCAACATCCAAACTTCACTTGCTAACAAACAATGCTCCTCTCCTTGTGCCTCTTTCTATTGTTTTGTTGCCTGTGCTCTCCTCCTTGTCTCTTCCATGCTAAAACCTCAGCCTATGAATTGGGGGGGCGGAGGGGGAAACAAAACAAAAACACCCAGCCAAACAAACCCAAAACAAACAAAAAACCCCACAAACCACAAAACCCCATGAAAACTGTGCCATTACATCAGATAATACCACTTGAACTTTTTTCACTTGGCCTTCTGGAGCTCTGCAGCTGGAGGCTCGGCAGAGCTCTTGACACAAAGACTGAGTGCAGCATGGTGACTTGAAGTAGGCTTTGCGCTTTCTGCTCCAAGCTGTTCCCAAGACACAATGTAATCTCTGGTGTAAATCTAATGTGTACAGGCTGCAAAATCCCCCTGAGCCTTTAGATTTGCTAGGGATTTCCAGATGTGCTCTGGTCATGTTATACCTGCCCCGAGACACAGAGCACAGGAATGATCCTACAGAGCAGTTCTGCCTCTGGGGATTCCCTATCTGCATTCTATTACAGCTTTTTAGCTCCTTCACGTTGTTTTGTGTGAAGGAGGGAGGGAGAAGAAAATGTCTGATGATTGGATACTCTTTGGTAGTGGTTCAAAAATACAAATGCAATATTTTTTCCTTAAAAAGAGAAAAAGCCCACTGCCGCTTTATTACTTGACCTTTATGTAGAATTATAATGACTAGGCAACATAGTTCTGCTGACAGGCTGTCTGGAGGTGTTAATTGGAGTTATTAAAGGAAAAAAGCTGTAGCTCAAATGTTCATATTTTTTTGTGTATAGGTAATTTCACAAATATACTCTGATTTTATTTTCTTTCAGCTTGTAGGAAGAAGTTTGTGTTCATCTACTGGATTTCTTGTCTCTATGTAGAAAAGACATGCTTAAAGGTAGTGACTACAATTAGCATGAAGATAGCCTGGTGGAGGAGAGTCGCTGTTCAGAGAGCTGGGATCCTTCAAAGTGCATAGCTCAACCGCACTTGCTTTACATGTTTCTTGGTGTGTGTCGCATGCTTGTTGCTAAATTGGATCTCCTGTTCCTGTATTCTGTTGAGATACTTTATTAGCAAGCAATAACTTTGACATCTCTTATCTTCTTCCATTTTAATTTTTCTACAGCTCTTTGTCCTTTTCCTTCTTTTCCCCAATATGTAGAGGAAAGGGGAAAAAATTATGATAAACTTTAGTGATAGAAGTAACAAGTTTATTGGTAATTCAAAGGGAGAAGTTGCTCAATGACTAGAGAGAGCTACTCTTGGCCTTTTGTGTTTGTGTTAACTTTTAGGTAAACGTGTGTTTATCTGTATTGGTTTAAAGCTGTTTTTAAGGTTTTTGGAGTTATGACAAAAAAGAACAACTAGATATTAACTCTGTAAAATGAAAAACTTGATGGCTGCTGGCAAATATTGTGAAAATATCACCACTGTTTACCATGTAATGCCTTGCGATACTTCTAATAAAGACTTGGCTAGTGTGGGCTGTAACCTGAATTAATAATATTGTTTTGCTCATCTCTGTTAAAATGTCAGACTTTTTTTGTTCTTTAGAGGAATATCAATGTAAGTAAAGATGTCTTTCAGACTGCCTGTCTGACTAACTGGAACGGATATTAAGTAAGATGAAATCCTTTCATTACAGAAAATGGATTGTATAGAGAGAGGTGCAAAGATATTATTGTTATCTTTCCCTGCAGCAAAGTGAGTTGTGTAGGTCCTTATTCTTTTCCCTTCATTGAAGCTGTTAAATACAGGGTTGTCTTCTCTATGTACTTATTTACAGTATTAAACATTGCAATATTTGGTTTCAATTTGTACTTGTCTCATGTTTAACTTTGAGTAAGTCACTTAATTTCTGTTTCTCTACTTCCTGCCTGGATAGGGAGATGATTTTCTTCTATCTCTTTTCATTTCAAGTTCCTTCTGGAATTTTTAGATGTTTTTTGGGGGAATAATGAATCTTGGCTATAATTTCATTACACCTAGAAGCCTCACGTTAACAAATAAGAGTAAAACAGCGATACTCTGTAGGCATTTCTTCTGAGCAGCATAGTCTACACTTGTACACACTTGTACAAGGTAAGGCACAAAAATCTCCTCCTTCTATTTTTTCTTTGTGCCCTACACAGTGGCTAGTTGAAATAACAGCCCTTTCATTTCTGATCTCCACAAGGAGACTGGGAAGACACAAGGTCCCACCTCCTGTTGAGGAGACAAGATGAAATCCTTTAGACTGGATGTTGTTTGCATGTGGCTATGGTGTTGAGGGTAAATCAAACCAAAGCAGGGGAATTTCACTTGTGTTGATTGGCAATAAATTAATTCAAACCTCTGATTTCTAATACAGATGTTGGGGGAAGTGTGGGGGAGCCCCCAGCCTCACCTCAACTGCCCTTATTTTCAGGGAGACCTGGGAGGTTGAGGTGGTGTTGGCAGCAGTTTCCTCGCAGTCCCTCTCATGGTGGCTGCAGACCCCTCCTCACCTCAGCCCTGAGGCCACTGCCCTGGTGGTGTGGTTTGGGCTGGCGCTGGGTTCTGCTGCTGGACTTTTGCTTCCCTCAGGGCTGGCTGGAACCGGTTCCAACTGGCGGGCAGCGGCTAGGGGCTCCCCTCACAGGTGGTGTGTGAGCCCTCAGAGCCGTGCCTGTGAGGTACTGAATTTACAGCTGGTGTGTCCCCGATTGCTGCTTTATATCTACTCTTTGGGGGGGGGCGGGAGGAGGAAAAAAAAGCCGGAGAGGGGGAGTTGTTCTTCTGTCTGATGGCATCTGGGCGTCTCCCAAGAGAAAGCCCTTGCACCATGTAGGGGCCACTGATGTAGGAGCCGCCATGGCCGAGGGTGATCCACAATGAAGAGAGGTGGTCTGCAAGCCATACAGTTAAAGCCAGTTTATCTGTTTCTCTTTAGAAATACCTTTGAAACCAAGAGGCCATGGCCAGGAACAGGGATGCCCCTATTGTGAGTGTTTGAATTGAGACTTGTGTTGGTGCAGGTGATGTCAAATTGGTTGTTTGGTTTATTTTAAGAAGGGAGGGGGAAAGCACTACGCAGTCTGTCAGGAAACGTAAATACAGAGGAATTGTACATCTTGGCATTTTATGGTAGCAAGTGGCATTAATATTGGCCTGAGAACCAACAAACATTCTTACATGGTGATTATTCTGCATCATATAAAAGATAAAATATAGCTCTGGAGTGCACCAACTTGCCACCTATTATTCAGTTCCTGAACCTCAAAAGCAAATTCTTTTCCAGCAAAACTGCCTCTAAAATGCTAATTGCTAGAAATGTGACCACTAATCAGTTTGCTTCCATAATACTGCTATCTATATAAATCGGTGTGCCTCTTCCAGAAGGGGAGGCTTTAAACACTTTCACTGATAAGATTAAAAAAAAAAGATGCCAACCAAGTGATTAGCCCAGTGGCTTTTTGCCCAAAATAATTTTAAGGAAGGGGGGGAAGGGGAAGGAAATCTTAAAATCTGTTATGCCCTTTTCTATCTCTTTATTTTAAATATTTTAATAATGTAGTCCACGATTTTATATTTAAATAGGAAAATTTGCTAAAGTACATTATAAGAAAACTTATGCCTTGGCAAAAGGACTGACTGCAGTGCATGTGACGATGGATCTCTTCCATTTCTAACCTGTGTGGTTATATGTATGCTTTGTCATGGAGAAAGCTGGATTGCCTGCAAAGGCTTAAATCAAAGGGTCTATGCTTCCCCTCCCAGTGCAATCAGATGATCTGGTTGCATTGCAGATATTCTACTTAGTGTGTTTCCATATGATCCATTTGCTAAAATAAAGAAATGGAATGAACAAGCCAACATCCCTTGCTTTAAAAGCAGACTTTTGCGTTGTGGTGATCACAAAGAAAAAATTGTATATGTTCAAGGAGGACATCCTGAAGGCTCTAAAACCAGAAAGTGGAATGAAGGAATCAAACTCTGTATGCAGATGAATAAGACCATGTCTTAAGGGACTGGCTTCAGATTTCTACACCTCCCCACCCCCCCTTGATATTTGCAGTTGGCAATGTTGTACTTCTTGTGCTATCTTAAGATCTACAAAATAATGTTCCTTGTCTGTAATTTTCAACATGATCTATTTGAACTAAGATAGATCTTTATCTACCGCCACTCTTTCCCCTCCCCCCCCCCATATTTCTGAGGTATAGCTGTGTACAGTCAGGCTAAGATGAGAAAAACCCAGAAGAGAAAAGAAGTAGCACAGACTTCGGTTTGCATGAATAGCTATGTTAGATAGATATACACACACACCATACCCTTTTTTTACATGCACATATATTATAATACATATTTTATAAATATTTAATATAAATAATATAAAATAATTATAAAATAATAAAATAGAAACTATTTTAGAAAAATAATATAATTGAATACAATATATTTAAATAAATGTACTATATTATACAAAATATATATTATAGATATATTTTTATATGTACATATTCAAGGCCAGGTTGGATGAGGTGTTGAGTAACCTAATCTAGTGGAAGGTATCCCTGCCCGTGGCAGGGGGTTTGGAACTATATGATCTTTAAGGTCCCTTCCAACCCAAACCATCCTATGAATCCATAATATATAAAAAGGGATATTGTTAAAGATAGAGACTTATTTAAAATCACATCCTCTCTCTGCAGAAAATAGAGAGAAAAGATGGGAAAAAAAATGCATTAAAAATAAAACCCTCTGTGAGTGAAAATGGATTTATGCTTCAGATTATACTTGAAGTGTAAGGCATAAACTACTCAGCAATGTTTCTTCTTTGATTACTGGCTCTGCAAGAGCAGCTACCATGAAAGAATGCTGCAGGTAGCGCCTGTTCCCACCTCTCCCTCTTCTAGTTTTAATTTTGCATTCTACGGGTGTGGTACATACACCTGTTTATATGATTCCATGCTAATACAACCCATTTTAATGCATCATTTGAAGGACTCTTCATTATTTCTTGCTCCTGGTTTTATGGCTTCTTAGATTTGTGACACCCAGCTTAATTCTGAGTTGGCTCTTACTATTGTAATTAATTCATGTCTATATAAGCCTGTTATAATGCAAAATGACAACAGGATCCTGAGTTCTCAAATGGTTAGTGTGAAAAACTTCTGATGGACCGGTCGTGTTGCTGAAGGACAGAGTGTATGTATTTACTTTCTGACCTATCACATAAATGCTGTCAGAATTTTGCTCTTAATTTGATTTGTGGCATTCCATTAACAGTTATTCTGTGTACCAGGAGAATAATAACTAATGATTCTCAGACTCCCAGAATTATAAAATAAGGACAGGCACTGTTTGGCAGAACGGAGATTGTACTTTACTACAGACAGGAACTGTTCATATTAATCAAATGATATCTAGTCTGAAATGACTTTTAGCTAATGACTTCTTATTCTCAGGTTAACCATATTACTTATAGGTAACATGCTCTTCTAATTCTGATGATTAATAATCAAAGGCTAGATGTGTGGATTTCTGTCTTTCAGAAAGAGAAATTATGCTCTTGATTGAGCTTATTTTAAGATGTTCTTAGTGTTGAAATTATGATGTTAGGGGTTAGAAATGGGGTGGTGAAAGTTCATGGATTTGCCTTTTGATTTAAGCCTTTACAAGGGTGGACATGTGTGTAGTGAATGAGCTCAAAAATGTGAATTTAATTGTCTGAGTTTCAGGGCTTAATTATTTGGGACATCATTTTGTGATGGAGAACTTCCTTAGGACTGTTAGTAGCAAGAGTAAATGAGTCACACTTATTTCACCTTGAATATGTGCTGTTACTGTGATACTTTTGGACATGGATGTGTTTCTAACAGAATACCTGACTGCTAAAATCCTCCTAATTTCTAGCTTGTTAAATATAAGCTAACATGTTAATGATGGAGAGGAAATTTAAATTGTGAGATTTTACAAGATGCAATTTGTATTCCTAGCAGAAATAACATCTTTTGTAGGATGCTAAAAAGCCGTGATGCACTGTAGAAGCTGCTCTCCAATGCTAAACAAGAGGAGGCTCCCAGCAGGGAGTTCCTGTAAGGAAGGCAGGAGGAGTCTGCTATTGTGGAACCAGCGGTTTGACAGCTCCCAGCTGCACCACTGTGCTAATGAGGCATTGCACAGGTTTCACAGGTGCTGCCAAGTCTGGTGGAAATAGGATGAGACTCCTCCTTCTTTAACTTCTGGGTGGGCTAGTTTGACAGTTTTTTAAGCTGTTTTTAGTTCTTTCTGTCAGTTGCCAGTATCAAGGCCTGGTGGTTGTATATAAGCAAGTTACCTCTTTCTGGTGGTGTGTTTTTTGTTTGTTTTTTTTTTTTGGGGGGGGGGGGGTTTAGCCATCACATCCTCTGCTGATGCTGCTTTTTCTTGAGCAATGCTTACATGCTGTTTCAGGTATGATGCTTTGTTTTCTTCTTGTGTAGTAGTTCTCTGAAAGAAGCTTTTGGCTGACTGTCTTCGATGAGAATGAAATGTGGTTTGTGGTCTGCTTATCTACATCTATCTAATAAACACGAGGAAATAACATCTTAATATCTAATGCAGTGTTGACATGACAAAGAGAAAGATGAAGGACACAAGGAGAGTCTGCTGCCTTGAATATATCTAATTCCACATGCACGCACTGCTATCTACCCAAAGAAATAAACTGATTATAAGTTGTTATTTATAATTGCGATACAAGTCTATGTGCAGACATTTATCTATGTAAAATCCCATGTAAGGTATTAAAAAATTGGCCTTATAATAGTCCAGGAATGACAATTTTATTATTTCAGCATAAGTGTCACTCAGGTTTGTACCAAAATTACCAGTATTGTGAACTATAAGTAGTGTGGGTTTTTTGGCACAAGTTTACCTAGACAGCATCTCTGACCAGCTGTGGGCCTGAGCAGTGGCCACTGAAGCCAGTGTAAAAAAACATTAGCCTCTCTTGCACAACTCTGCTAATGTTGCCTATTAGTATGTATATACTTAAAAAATGTGTGTATGTATATACATGCAAAACATATATACAAAACATATATATATGTTTTTAAGAAATTTTAAGTCAGATGGTCACCTTTTAAATGGTCATTAGGAGAAAGGTCTCTGACTTCAGGCACTGTTTCAGATCTGTAGCTCTGCTTGCTGCCACACTGTCTCCACCCTCTGTCAGGAAGGAGCTAGTGAGAAGGATTAAGAGGCATGTGGGCATATGCTTACAGTTTGTGTGTCCTGGAGTGCGTGTGCTCATGTGCATGCCACCTGTTTTAGTTGCGTATAGCCATTGTGTGAAAGTTATTGAACTTCTTGGTGCCTCCACACAGAGGCTCAGACAGCAGTTGCAGCAGAGGCTGTGCACATTGCCCTACCCATGTTTCAGTTCCTCAGAGAAAAAGCTGTGGAGAGGTTTTCATGACAGGTTGCTAGCTTATGTGTTTCTGTTAGTAACAACGTGTCTGTGTTCTTTCATGTCTGTTGTCCTGTATTTGCCAGAGTAAAGAAGCCTTTGACCCCGAGTAGGATGTTTTTTGTAGAAGGTGAAAAATTTGATACTCTGAAAGTTTCTTGCTTTGACTTGATATGATGCTTAGGCAGTCATCTACATGGTCATCTATAGTAGGAGACCTTCCTTTTAGGAATGCTGACTAGAGCTCAACACTGTGTTGTGGCCTTTAATAAAAAGCAGCATCAACTAAACAGAAGGATTCATCAGTCCTGTCATGGACTTTACTAGGAAGTACAGTGGTCTTGGTCTTACCCAGACAGGTGAATGAGAACACCGAAAACTGAACAACATCTGCCACTGAGCACCGTAATTGTCCAGCACGTGGAGGAGCCATTCTGAGTAGGACCAGAAGCCTGTGCCATATCGGGCACTGGGTCTTCAACCTCTCTTGTAGTCATGCATTTAGGTGGGCTAGTGTAGTACTTTGCTATCCTGGGAGTACAGCTGGTCCTCTGGCAGACTGCCAGGTGCTCGGAGAGAGCATTTCCTCATGTGGTCAACATTAACTTGGGCTTAAAGATTTGAGCTAATAGCTAATCATAGTCTTGAGACAGACTGGTTAAGATATTGGCGTGGCATTTTGGTATTGTTCCTGGAGCATAAGTGACCTCTAAGTAGGAGTTGATCATGTTTTTAAAGGCTCTCAGCCATAATATAAAAGTGTGTTTTGTGGGAAGACAGTGTATAAAAAAGCTGCATTTTTCTCAGGTTTCTAATTTACAGGGAACAGTGACACACAATAAACTAATTTATGCCTGTGTACGTTATGTCACCAATCACAAGTTATGGAGTACAAGCAGATGCTTTAATTTGTATGTGTAGAAATTGTTAGTGGGCTGAGCTTATGGTGAAGTAACTTTAGCTTGGCCAGAGAGAAGCTGTTGATTTTCTGTTGGTAGCATAAAAAGGTAAATCCTGTGCCTGATGTTGAGCAGAAGGAGATAGTTTGTGTCTATGAAGTCTGTACTTCTGCAGACGGAAAGACTATTTTCTCGGTCCTTTACATGATAGGATTTAGGAGAGGAAACTTCTTCTTGGATATTAAGACTTTATGCAGACGTGTTCATCTTTGATTAAGGGTATCTTCTTAAATGAAGATAGTGATAATCGAGATAATTGGCTATTTCCAGTAAAACTGATTATATGATTATTTGTATTTGGTAATCTTAAATTTCTTTGACAAAGAGACAAAAAAATTCCACTAGTAAAAAGAAATGAAGATTGCTGATTTATTCCAGCTGTTAGTGAAATCTGTGCATCATATGCTATATGCTCTAAAAAAGCAACAGTAAGCTTGCTTTTCAAATCTTGGTGTGTCATGGGAGCAGAAAGATACATACTAATATTTTCATACTTGGGCATATGAATTTTCAGGCACACTATCAAATATCTGATACTTGCAATCTTTTTAAATCAGAGAAGTCAGTAACACTTAAACTGCCTATTTTTAATTTTATTTAAAAAAAAAACCAGATTCTTCTCCCATATTTCAATATACTCCTTCATTAGATGCATGGACTAAGAAGATTAAGTTTGTTTTTTCCAGAAAAATTCAGGAGGGTGGGGAGGAACATGGGACGACACCATTACCAAAGCAATCTGGTGCTAATTGTAGACAGAGCATGTGAATGCATTATTCTGGTTGTAATACTTTTATGTACTCAGGACAATGTTTGTGGGATCTTGGAAAAAAAACAAGGACATGCATTAGCAATGAGATCAGTTTGCTAGGAAAGATGCTGAAGACCACTCTGTGTCAATTAAGAGCAATTTGGAGTGGCAAATATCTTAAATGCTGGCTGACTCAGCTTGCAGAATGCAGCCAATAACCAGATGGCATAATTTCACAAGTGGCTACATCAAAACCATTCTGCCTCAGCTGGTGACACAAACAGCATTAATTTCCTGTGCAAAGTATTTTCTCCAAGAATGAGATCCATTGATCCCAAGTTTTTCCTCACATCTAAGGAAGCATCATTTCCCCACTGTTCCTGTCTCCTCCTCCAAATTCATTCATCTCCTCCTTGTTCTTCTTGAGTCATGGATTAATCTTTTCCCTCAAGTATTTTGCATTAGTTCTTCCTCTAGCTGTGTGGGTGAGTGGGAATGACTTCATCTTTTCTGGTAGAAGAAATCCTCTCTGACTTTTGTTGAGAATATGCATTGATCTATAGTGGGTAATGCCCTAATGTAAGATGGAGCTAATTAAAAGAAGAGGGAGGGAGAAAGCACCCCTCCTTTTTGTGAAAATGAAGCGGCTCTCTTTCTCCTTCTCTCTTGTCTCTTTCTAGTACAATAGTGTTTGGATGCGTCTCTTGGCCACCAGGTATAAAGGAAAAACATGGAGGAAAAAGATGTGTACAGCATTTCAAACTGATAGAAAAATGATATCGTTTAACATGGCAGGATCCAATATTTCAGTAACTTAGACATCAAAGGCCTTTCTGTAAATGTAGTACTAAATGATCCTGAAATCACACGAGCATACATTTGCTTTCTCTTGCAATCTTTCTCACAATAACCTGAAGGATTACAATCGTACTAAATCGATTTCCTCTACAGTTCAAGTTAATTCAAAATAAATGAGGCTAAATAATAACTTGATATTAACTCAGAAATGTTCAACCCAGGTGGGTCTGACCTGTGCACTAGTCCAGGAAGTTCAGGAATATGCAAACCCTATGTGGCTTATGCCATGAAATGTACTTAATGGCCTTGGTTATCTGCTGGAGTTGTGTGGTAGCCTGAGGAAAAGAAGCCTTTTGAATTGTTTTTAATGAGTTAGCTCCACAGATCAGTAGGAGAATGCCATGCCACCCTGGACTGAAGAGGTCTGAGTTTCCCTAAGTTTACTAAATGACTGTTTTCTTTCTAGATTCCAGCCTGTGGAGAAGTGCACATAAGAATAGGATAAATATGGCTTTTAAGGGCGAGGACCACTTAGATTCTCTTCCGTTACCTGTTCAGCGGTAAGTGGTGCACTCCGTCATCCAGTCTTGAGTGATTAAATGCCTCTAAAGCTGCAGCTGCACTTAGCTTTGAGGATCCAAAGATGCTTAAAAACCCATTTTTAAACTCAGTTTTAGGTAACGTTCATACAAAGTGTTGAGAATGAATGTGGAAATCTGAGATGCATTTCTCAAGGCATTTGCAAATTTGTATACCTGCAGTCTGGTAAATCATGAGAGTGAATATGCAGTCATCATTTTAAATGGATGAACATGTTTGAAGTACAGATGTGACTGTATTTACTGGATCAGTTCTTTGTCATGATGGAAATCACTGGAACACTCTGCACTCTGTGAAGACTGCTGAAAACTATAAATATAAATTTCTTTAACCTTGTTAACTTTCTTCAGGTGTAGCTATGGTAATGGTATGAAGGTTATAGTATAATCTCTTCAGTCTGTAGTGCCCTGGTGGGACTGGAGACATTGGTGACTCTACTAATCCACAGGTTTTTAAAATCTGGCTGTTGGTTGGCTTCTAGGACCTGCATCTGCGTAGTATAGTTTCACTTCTAGCATAATGAAGGTTCCATGAAAAGAAAAAAAATGAATAATGAATACAATAACATTCTGCATTCTCATTGAATTATAGTCTTGATATGTGGCACAACTGATTTTATTTTTTTTTTTTGGGGGGGGCTGCTGAATGCATGAATAAAATCAGAAATAAAAAGGATTAAAAGTTCAGTCTTTCTCCTAGTCTTCTTTCTTCAGGTCAGATTGTAAGTCTTTATTGTAATCAACTGGCTGCTGACATGCAATCTCAAAATGTAATGCTTTTCTTCATCAGGAATTTAATATTTCTCTACCTTTCCCTACTTGAGTCTTCCAGCAGATACTTCGATAATGCCATTAAGGTCACAGTAAGACCATATGAGCATATTGTCTTCTGGAAGAAATATTATGTGGAGGAACAGAGTTTGGGGATCCCAGGTGCCGAGGTAACTGGTACTGTTCATTACATTCTAGCCAAAACTTGCTTTCAAAATCAGTGAGTCCTAGAAGCCCCGAATAGCCAAGCATGGAACGGACTAGTATAAACAGCAATGAGGTGTCCTGTCTCACTTATTAGTTTAATTTTCTTCCATGGGATGGAGCCATGGAATATCACTTCAGATGCACACAGTAGTGAAGACAGGTTAATGACTTTGCTATGGAAATGCTCAGGCTAACCCAATGGTCAGATAAGGCACCACACATCCTGGTTAATTGCTTGGTGATAACTAACGGGTTCCAGAACCTGAATCCTGGATCAAAAAGTCAAAGAAGGTGTGAAAGCCAACTGCTATGCTGAGAACTTAGGTTGCAAAATGGGCCAGTGAAGCCTCTTATTGTAGTAGAAAACTAGCTGCAAACAGAACCAAAAGCAGTAGGTCCTATGGATGGCAAGGGCTGATCGAGGTTGATGGTGGCAAGTTTTGTTTGCAGATACATAAATGGGGAAATTAGCTGCAGACTCTCTATGCTAGCAACTGGAAATGTGGAGTAGAAATAATGCATGCAACACAGAACTAAAAAGCACTGAATTTTGTAGGCTACAGATTTCTGGAAGAGGAAACTGCCTGCAGGTCAGTTCTGCGTTCAGGGAAGCTGAACTCTGCCATGCTATGTGAACAAAACTATGCCACCTCACATCAACTCCGCACTACAATGTATCTTAGCACAAGAAGTAATCTGGAGAAGTCCCATACAGCAAGCACTATGTTCTGGCAAACTGCTTGACTCAGCAGGGCAATTCTATATAGTGAGATTTAAAAATAAATAAATACTCCTCCCCACCGCCAAGTAAATATGAAGCTCCTATTTTTCATGTTTATTTTGAAAGAGAATCCTTTTTCCTTTTGATGAGGGTTGTTTAAGAGAAAGCCCATATAACAAGATGGGCAGACTGAAGTTTTCAGTGGTCAGACAGGTGAAGGCATAGGGAAGGATGGAACTGAAAATGATGAAATGTGTTTTTACCCTAAGAATTAGGCAGAAAGAACACAGTATGGACTAGATCAATAAAGTCCAGGAATTGTACAAAACATTTTTCTCTGGGTTAGAGAAAGAAGTGATATGGATCCTATAGGGAATTTAAAAGAATTAAGTCAGGTTTCAAAATAACTAACAAGATTCAAGGATTATTTATTCTTTATTGTTCCTGTAACCAAGCCTAAATTGTATGCCTGTCTCAAGATTCCAGTTCATGCTCCTGTTTTTCATGAGAGGGACTTGAATTAACTTAAAGGCATGCACTGTTGTGTCCTGTCACAGGGAAAAGGTAACACAAATCCAGCTGAGGTTAGTCCTGTGTAGCACCACAACCATGCCTTGCTTCATGTTTAGGTCAGAATCCTTCAGAAGTAAGAGCAGACACATCCCCAAGCAATAATATCTGTCTCCATAGGAAAAGTGTACCATACACATACAAACTGATTCCAACTGTTTCCACAGCAGCCATTGAAGTCAACAGTTATCTTGGAATGTAGAACTGGGGCCTTAAACCAAGTCCCTGTGCTGCATGAATTGTTGTTTACACTCTTCTCTCTCCTCAGATTTTGTGGGAAATCACAGCTTGTATTGTAAAGTCTCTAGAGTATTGAGTCACCATGCTAGTGATTTTCTAGCATACTGTCAGACCTACTTTCTCTAATTGACATCTAGACTGCTATGGATACAGTATTTAAAACTATACAGTATCCTGAGGAAAAAAACAAATTATTGTTACAGAAACTTTATTTTCTGTTTCAATGAGTTGGGAACTTACAATTAGTGATAGTTTTGTGTCTTAGGAGAGAAAACAGTTGGAAATAGATCACTTTTTAAAAGAATTGATCTAGTTACTCTCCAAAAAACTGTCAGTAGTGCTGTGTAAGGCACTTTACAGGACCATAAAAAGTAATCTGCTGCCATCAGTGATGGCCAGTTCACTATAGCATGTGAAGTGTGTATATATTCCTTAGAGATGCATATAAACCCGTTCTGCAGTAGAATTATTTTAGTATAGCTTTTGAAAAATGTCGTGACCCCTTCCTCACATCTTTCTATTGATATTGTTTTTCCATATTTCTGGTGAGTTTTTCCAGATGGGAAAGCCAATGTAAAAGAAGCTGCCTTTCTCTTCTGTCCCTCACCCCTACTCCTGTGTAATGAAAGTTCATTGGCCTTTTTGTTTTCTTTAAGTTAAAATTATAATTTACCCAGGTTTTTTTCACTGTAGTCACGGTTTCTTGTACTTTCCATATTGCATAGTAAACTAAACTTAACATTTGGAGTGCTGAATCTGAAGTCATACAGCTAAAGAAAGAGTACTCATAACAAAAAGTGAAATAGGACACTGTTTTTGCTTCTCAGATTATATGTTCAGTTCAGTGTTGCAATTGTGAGAAATAGGGTATGATTAGACATATTTTTAAAAAAGGAAAAAAGGAAGGTCTTCTATGGAAATCAGGTAAAAAACCACCATTGCTACCACCACCAAACAGAACCAAAATCAATCAAACAAACAAAACCAAAAAAACCTCAAACTGAAAAAACCCCTTCACCTTGCTGTAAGATGTTGAAATTTGGGCTGTATATCTTGGAGGTACTCTTGAAAATGAAGTGGCAGTGGGGCAGAGAGAGTTTGTCTTCCTGATCTTCGGAAATGCAATACTGCTGGACTGTTTAATACATTTTTCTAAACATTCTTACAGCTTCAAAAATGAAAGATGATACTGGAGGTTATAATTTCAACTCGCATACAAACAACAGGCAATGCTGAATATTTAAAGGGGTTTTTTTGTTTATAAAAGGTGAATACTTTGAGTATGAGGACCAGGAAGGTAAACCTAATAGGTGTCTATATTTAGTTTCTTTTTCCTGATTTTAATACTATTATTATGTTGTTTTCTGGTGGAAGTTTACATCATTATTGGAATATAGATGAGAATTTTTATCACTGTTTCAGATGAAGGAGATGAGGCAGAGAAAGTAGACAAGCCTTTCAAATCTAGGTACTTGTGGTTAAGTCCTTTCTAGCATTTCATCTCTCAAAATCAATTCCTTCATCTGACACCTCAAAGCTGGAATTGTTTGCCATGAGGGACTTCTGTGGCAGAGCCAAAAATAGAATCCAGGTTTCCTGTCTCCCAGTTCTTAACCAAAAGACAGTCCTTCCTCTTTTGTTATTTTCTTCCTTTTTTTGTTGAACTAAAGATCTGAGTCCTATGAAAGAACAATATGAATGAGGTCATGCCATGCATATCTATAGTCTTGCATTGCTCTTTAAGATGTACTATGTATCTGCAGGTGTTCTGGTAACTTCTCTAGAGGATCTGTTTAGATGTTCTGTTATATAAATTAAGATTAACGTGCTGTTTGTTATTAAGGATATAAGTGTTAGAGTATCTATCAGCTCTTAAGAAAACTGAACTTTTTCCAGTATGCCTTTTGGGGTTTTTTTTAGCCTACTTTTTGTTTGTCTTAGGTTTTTTATTTCTTGTAGTGCTATTTTTGTGTTTCTGCATGGTAGGTAATGTGGTAGCTGGAGATCTGTTCGCTGTGCGTGCATGCTCTCTCTGGTGAAAGGAACTGTACAAGCTCTAGTGACTACATCTGATCTGTAGACTATGTAAGAAATGATGGCAATTACTGAAGGAAGGAGATTCATAGAAGAACTTAAGAAAAAAATCCTGTTACAGGCACAACTTGACAATGGAAACAAGAACATGGTTAATGTAAGAAAACTATGGCTTTTAAGTCCAGGCAGAATTGTAATCATCTTACCCCAAACTCAAGTTTACTGAAATAAATGGAGTAGTTAAAAAACCAAACAAAACCCAGGAGCTGGTATTTGCCAGTGTCATACACAAAAATCGGTGTGTTCTTTAAGTTCAGATTTGAAACCTTTTCCTAAGTAATAATTTGTGCTGAGGAATGTGCTTCTCTAACATGCAGCAAGGGCAGGGCTTTAGAAGGGTCTGTGTGAGAAGCCTGCACATAGCTGAGATGGCAACATAGCAACAGACCTATCGCAAGGCCCACACCGTGATGGCCCTTGAATTAACAGTAGCTTAAGGTACACAGAGCTGAAGTGGAGGAGACACCAAATCTCATAGTATAAAAATTTGAGGTCAGCTTTGGTTTGGTTATTGAGAAAAAATATTGTTCTGTGTCTGTGTTTCTTTGTCTGACTATGTAAAAAGGTAGATGAAATTGATATTTGGAAATTTATACTGTGTTTGTCCCCTTAGATCTAGAAGTATTGGGGATGACTTGGGGGGGGGTTAAAGAGTGAGGACTTGCA
The DNA here is from genome assembly GCF_965638725.1 of Aptenodytes patagonicus. Classification (NCBI taxonomy): domain Eukaryota; kingdom Metazoa; phylum Chordata; class Aves; order Sphenisciformes; family Spheniscidae; genus Aptenodytes; species Aptenodytes patagonicus. The sequence goes on from NC_134955.1 coordinate 14,624,928, forward strand.
GTGAAAGAAGAGAAGAATTTGTTGATTAGATTCAAAATCCAAGGGCAATACTGAAGGATTTAAGCAATCCACAATGAGAGAGAATCCAAAACTTCATTTTCTCAGCAGATGATATGAACTGGAATACCATCTCATTGCAGACTGCAGGGAATTCTGGATGAATTGTCATCCACAGGGACCTTGACAGGCTAGAGAGGTGGGCCTGTGCGAACCTCATGAAGTTCAACAAGGCCAGGTGCGAGGTCCTGCACCTGGGTTGGGGCAATTTCAAACATGGATACAGGTTGGGCGATGAATGGATTGAGAGCAGCCCTGCAGAGGACTTGGGGGTACTAGTGGATGAAAAATTGAATATGAGCCAGCAATGTGCACTAGCAGCCCATAAAACCAACCATATCCTGGGCTGCATCAAAAGAAGCATGACCAGCAGGTTGAGGGAGGTGATTCTCCCTCCTCTATTCCATTCTCATGAGACCCCACCTGGAGTACTGTGTCCAGCTCTGGGGTCTCCAGCATAAGAAAGACATGGACTTGTTGGAGCGGGTCCAGAGGAGGGCCATGAAGATGATCAGGGCAGTGGAGCACCTCCCCTATGAGGACAGGCTGAGGGAGTTGGGGTTGTTTAGCCTAGAGGAGAGAAATCTCCGGGGAGACTTTATAGTGGCCTTTCAGTACTTAAAGGGGGCCTACAGGAAAGATGGGGAGGGACTCTTCATCAGGGAGTCTAGTGATAGGATGAAGGGTAATGGTTTTAAACTGAAAGAGGGTAGATTTAGATTAGATATTAGGAAGAAATTCTTTACTGCGAGGGTGGTGAGACACTGAAACAGGTTGCCAGAGAAGTTGTGGATGGCCCCTCCCTGGAAGTATTCAAGGTCAGGTTGGATGGGGCTTTGAGCAACCTGATCTAGTGGAAGGTGACCCTTCCCATGGCAGCGGCGTTGGACTAGAAGATCTTTAAGGTCCCTTCCAACCCAAATGTTGTGGTTTAATCTCAGTTGGCAACTAAGCACCACGCAGCCACTCGCTCACTCCCCCCCACCCGGTGAGATGGGGGAGAGAATTGGAAGAGCACAAGTGAGAAAAAGTCGTGGGTTGAGATAAAAACAGTTTAATAATAATAATTTTAATAATTGAAATAAAATAATAATAATAATAATATGATAATAATAATAATAATACACTTGCTAGTGATGCACAGTACAATTGCTCACCACCCGCCGACCGATGCCCAGCCAGTCCCCGAGCAGCGGCCCCACCGGCCAGCTTTCCCCAGTTTACGTACTGAGCATGACGTCACATGGTATGGAATGTCCCTTTGGTCAGTTTGGCTGTGCCCCCTCCCAGCTTCTTGTGCACCTCCAGCCTTCTCAGTCGGTAGAGCATGGGAAACTAAAAAGTCCTTGACTAGTGTAAGCACTACTTAGCAACAACTAAAACATCAGTGCGTTATCAACTTTGTTCTCATCCTAAATCCAAAACACTGTACCAGCTACTAGAAAGGAAATTAACTCTATCCCTGCCGAAACCAGGACACCAAACCACCCTATGAATTGTTCAAAATAACTTCCAGGTTTTCAGTAAGCAAACAGAAAGCAAACACTTCTAAGGCTACCTCCAGAGCTCTAGGACCAACGCCTTCCATCCATGAAGTGCTGGGCACCATGTTGTCTTTCACAACTCTGCTAAGTACTTTGCTGCTTGCCCAGTGGGGAAAGAGGTATCGATTGAAATGTTGCTAAAACCTTTATGAAAATGGAAGAAAAGAATAATTGTTTGTATTTGGGATTAACTGATATTTTGACGGATAATGTTTGCCAAAAGTTGAAAGTTGAGACTTGAAATAGAAGCAAGAGAAATTCAGAATTTTTATACTACAGAAACTGCATTGATTCTACTTATTTCTCTGCCAAATCAGGATGACAAACATGCAGAACTTTATGGAACATATGGACATATGAAATGAAAAATATGGAAGTCTGTAATGGATTATTTTTTTTTATAATGGAAATTGCATTTCTCATCCAAAAAAACCCCAACACTTGACAAAATATTCCTAGTAAGCAAGATGTGTAAAAAATCTTTGTAAAGTAAGACACATTTCTACCTGCTCAGGAACTGAATTATTTCAAGGACTATTCACATCAGATTTTACTTCTAGAACTTCATGTGGTCTCTGTATGGCTGAGAAGAGGTTTTTAGAGAACATTGGGTTTGAGGTATAAGACACGTGAAAAGCCTCTCAACATGTTTAATATTGTGTTCAGATGTTCTTTATTAAGAAATAGAAGCCTGAATAAGGCTGTCATGAAAAGAATGGATCCACCTATTGGGTTTCTATCCCTAGAGTGTTTAAAATTTCAAAAATACTGGGTGATTTAGTCTTCAGAGTCAAAGGCAGGGAAATTGTTATCCCATCATAAAAAGTGAGTCTTAGCCAAAATTGCACAGGTGTGATGGTGTGCTCCCCCACCCAACCTGACCTTTATCTCTTGTAACCCTGCTTAAGTGATAACTGCCAGGGGCAGTCGTTAATGGATGCTGATGGTGATAGCTTTGTCCATTAATGAAGTGGATTCAGAAGCCAGATAACACAATAGCCCTTGATTATTGTGAGAAATATGCACACCTAACAACAGTTGTCAGTATGTAGATATGACTACGAGTCAATCATCTTACCCCTATAAATAGTGAGTGGCCCAAGAGCCCTTTGAGCTCTCCTGTATGGCAGCGGGCTGCACGCCAGGATCTCCCCTTGAGTAGGGATGCCTCTCAAGGTTACTCCTCGAGGTTGAGAGATTCCTTGCCACAACAGATACTCGGTAAGTGACTAATAGCATGCTAAACTTTGAAATCTTAGCTAAGTGATATAAAGGATTGATTGGACATCTATAATCCTTTAGACATAAACCGTTGACCGAGACTGGGACTAGGATTGGACCCAGCCGCACCTAAACTCCTCTCTGAGAAGTTTAGAAAGCAAGGGGGTCCTTTCTGAACCTCATGACTCAACAGGAGGGTCTCCCTGACAGTAATGTCTGACCCTGTCCTCTATGCGCTAAATAATCAAGTGTACCTTGCCATTGAATCTTGTTCGCTGTCGCATTTACCATTGAAATTTGTTAATTCATGCTTTAACTCACTGTTTTCTATCAATAAAGTATTGTTGCTTCTCTCTTACGAGTGAAGTGCAGTCTCACTCCATCCGTGACAACAGGTACGTTCCTTTTTATTCAGCTGGCCAATGATCTCTTGCCCCTTGTATTCTGTAGGTGATGGGAATCTGTAGGTTTTGATGCCATCTGTTCATCTGGCCTTAAGTTCAAGTTAAGTTCTGGTTTTGACTGAATTTTGGGCAGCAAGTCGTTTGGTTGCAAGTCAGTTCACTGAAACCTTTCCTGTTTGGTTATCTACCTGTTTTCATGGATATGGATCCCTCAAGTGAATGATTTCTAGGGATGTGACCTCTGTGAATTAACCTGAATAAAGGTAATTCACTTTTATCTCATTCTGGTCTATTCTTTTTTTAACTATCTCAGGTTTTGTTACCTTTCTACTTCATATCTGCATGGCTCCTGCACTTTTTTGACACTTCTGTTATTAGTGTCTGTCCTCACAGGATTTGCCTCACTTTTTCATTTTTTTTTATAGCACCTTGACTCTTCAAGAATCGGCAGTCCATTTGTAAGTATGCACAACTCTAAGATTGTGCTCAAGTTCATAATTAATCATAAAAATCATGTTTAAGTGCAAGTGCTTTAAATGCTTTGTCTAATCAGTGATTGTATATGTCCTTACACTTTTTAGACATCTTCTGTAAGTGCTGAATTCTTTCTATTTCATGGTTTCCTACAGTGTCTGCTGCTGATAATCAAGGGCTTGTTCTGTATTTCTGGCTTTTCCCACCTACGTCTGCAAACTGAATTTCCTGTTTGACAAGCACTCCATGCAAAGTAGAAAACAACATTTGTATTTCCTGTTTGTATCTTACAGGCTACTTACTGTGCATAGATCTTGTCCTGCTAATTTGAATCCTACGTTCCCTATAATCAGTTTTATTTGAATGATGTCAGGAACTTGTATGTTGTGGCTCTTTAAAGCATTCAGATAAAGACTGTAAGAAACTCTAGAGAAAAAATGCATGTTAACTGTAATACAAGAGCTAGAGCTGAATTTCAGAGTTCAAAGTTCAGTGTGCTTACATGGCTCTATGAATCGCTGCTCTATGAATTTTTAAAAACCATTCAAGAATGGAATGCTTGCTGGGGAATTGAAAATGTTTTTTGAAAAATCTCTTTTTGCAGTAAGCTGTAGGAATAGAGTACTACAGAAGAAAGGAAGGTGCTCTGCCAGTAGCGCAATAAAGTTACCTTCTGGTGACAAGGAATAAATTCAGTTATCGCATAGCTCAAGGCACTAATGATGCCTCATTTAATGACCTTGTATTCTTTTCATTTCACTCAGTTACCCTACAACAAACAATTCAGCAAAGAATTTTATAGCTTCAGAAAGGGAGCTTACCTTCCTATGAAGTATTTCTGATTTTAGTGATTTATATTCCACCTGTAACCAAATTGAAAGCTGGGTTGTTTGTGGGGGTTTTGATGGTAGTAGTTAAAACAGATTTGTGTATCCATATGGTCCTTCTGGGAAGGATTTTCAGATATGCTAGTTGACTGGATCCAAAGGATGATGTTAGTAAAGTAGCGACTATTGATTTGCCATCATTTGGTGGCATTCATGAGGAATATGAACTCGATTTTTTTTTTTTCTTTGAATCCCTGGGTAAAATATCTCTGTTCCTATATTCAGGATGTTAAAATGTAGGTCACCAGTTTAGCTCACAGGCAATAAAAATAATTGCATTTCACTTGTACTTTATGCATTTTTGGGGGTATGCAAGTCTGCCAGAATGCAAGATTTTTCCTAACCTTTTCATTCTGATAGTTTTATCACTATATCTTTATATTCAGTTGTATAACATGCCGCAGAAGCATATTATATTACTTCCCAGAGCTATGCTGTAAAATATTGTATGTTGAACTGTAGAAGTCACAAAAGAATTTTGGCTTTTAACCTAGAGGACACTTGAGTTTGTCCATTATAATAATTGTAAAGTTATGGTGACTTTAAAATGTGAACAAATTGATGAATTTAAACAATCTGTTCAACTGGCCTCACTAGAACTTTTTTCATTAAAGTTGTTATTTCATATTTGCGGCTTGCTGTTAGTTGGGAACTTTTTAAAATGATCAAGCACCATCTTTCATCCTTAAAGGCAGTTAAGAATTTATCCTGCATCCCTCGTCAGGGTCAGTAGCATGTTTCACAGTATGTGGCACACAAGCACTGCAAAGAGGTCAAGCTAGTGCTGGTATAGCCTTTACCATAGAAGAAGTTTGGCTGATTATTTTCAGAATGTGTATCTTTGAAATGTGGGAGTCTATAGAAAAGACTCTTCTCTTTGTGTGTATTAGAGAAATAGCAGTTCCCATCTGCCCAATAAATATCTTGTGTTTGGGACTTCCTTTTCAGGAAGGACCCTCAAATTAATGTCTTTGAAATAACAGTGACAGAACTTGCCTGAATGTTAGGTTACCTATTTGCCAGACATAGATGATGCTTTCTGACTGTATCTTCACAAGTATTGCATGACGTTTCTATTGTGACATCAACTCAGTAATCCTGTCAACTTTACACCCTGTAGCTAGCTCTTCTAACCATTGTCTTATGGCTTTGACTCCATGGCTTGTGCTTCTCTGCAAATTTTCCCTGGTACTAGCAAGACCTTTTCAAAGAATTCATATGTTGTTTGTGGTTGGTTATGTTTACTTGCATTCAAATCTTCATCACACTTGTTTTTCTGTAGCATATTTCAGAAGAGATGCTGATCAGGTTTACACATATTCTACCACTCCTGTTGGATGTCTGTGCTCTGTTTTCAGAAGACAGTCTTGCTAGTTATTTCTGTGTTTAAGGTTTTATCTTGCACGTGGGAGTCTTCTTTCTTGTTTGTGAAACGTTGTGAATGATGCATTAATTGACACAAATGCTTTGATTTCTTTTAGTCTACTGAATGTTGCTACTGCAGTTTGATACTTGTATGCTTTGTGAAGTCTTCTAGTAATGTAGATGGATTCTTGGAAGTTTGGTATATATAGCTGTACCATGAGAAGCTCATGGAATTTTTTAGTTGTAAAGTAATTGTATTTATATTGTCATCTTATTTCTTTACTTTAACTCAAAATTTTATTTCAGCATTGTCTGCCTAGTATTATAATGATTTACACCTTTATACCTGTTTTAGCATTAATAGTCTTCCATTTTAGTTCAGAGGTAGCGTCTCACATGATACACCCCCCCCCCCCCCCCAAAGAAAAAAAAAAAGACAAAATCAAAACCAGAAACTGTTTACTTCTGGTACAATCTTAAGTAAAGTATCTAGACATCTTGCTTATTTACCATGTCTTGCTTATTTGCCACAAACGCTTAGGAAAAAACTCCTAAAATCTACCATGACAGTTAAATAGCTCTTTTGATTGAGGAGGAGTTGTGCAATAATGTTACGTTGTTATGTAATAATGTTTCAGCCGTGGGTAGCTGGTAGGAGCCACATTCTTGGCTTCTGTATTGTCTATGTGAACTTCCTGACATCAGAGAATACTAGGCCTGAACTGCAAGCGTACTCTTTCTGAACCCAGTGTATTAGCTGTGGGGAAGGGATATGCAGAAGGAACCTCTCCCAGCAATTGTATGGCTAAGAAGGAAAAAGGAATACAGAATAAGAAACAGTAGAGCATGACAGGATCAGACCATCATGATAACCTGGTATGTCTTGTGACACAAGATAAGGAGGAGTCAAACTTGCACTTAAGAGTGGAGGAACTTGGAGGGCTGTGTCTTGCAGAACTCAAGCCTGTATCTTGCAATCATGTTTCATGTGGTCATGGAGCAATGCTGTGTGCCTGGCAGTGATGCTGTGCTCAGGGGGCTGAGGCTGCTCTCAAACACTGTCTCCTGGGTGTAAGAAGCAGTGAGCCAGAAATGCTAGATCTGGCATTAACAGGTCATCCTGAAACTAACTGCATCCTTGTTCCTATTCTGCTCCACAAGAGCATACGAATACCTCAAACCCTGCCTGTGAACTGTACAGAGAACTTTTTTGCTTCACTGGCTGCAGTTTTTGGTGTGCACCTTAGAAAATTTTATTTTGGATTTGTTAGCAAGTTTGGTCACGCGTGGAAGAGTTTGCAAGTTATAAGGAGTCTTTAGGAAGGCAAAGTAGTATTAGTTGTAAACAGTACAGCTTACAAGGAAAATATAGTGCCTGCAGTGCCTACTCTTTGACTTGATTATTTTCCAGGTCTTTCTGAACTTTGACAAATTACAGTAAAGACTATGTCTTTGTTTTTCCATTTACAATATAGGGTTAGTAGTTATCTGTTTTGCAGAACTATTGTGAGACCTTGACTTTCTATGCACTTTTATGTGTATCAAGAAATTTGAATTTGGTATTCTATTGGCAAGAATGAAGATCCATACTTTTGTCTCTCGTTTTATCAGCTAGGCCATATTATTGTTATTATCATGTAAGTAATGTAGCTGGACTTATTCTTTTTAGCCCTTGAAGGCAATTAAAGATGAAATATTTCTGTATCAGAAATAGTGTGGCCAGCAGGAGTAGGGAAGTGATTGTGTCCCTGTACTCGGCCCTGGTGAGGCCGCACCTCGAATACTGTGTTCAGTTTTGGGCCCCTCGCTACAAGAAGGACACTGAGGTGCTGGAGCGTGTCCAGAGAAGGGCAACGAAGCTGGTGAAGGGTCTGGAGAACAAGTCTTATGAGGAAGGGCTGAGGGAACTGGGGTTGTTTAGCCTGGAGAAAAGGAGGCTGAGGGGAGGCCTCATCGCTCTCTACAACTACCGGAAAGGAGGTTGTAGCGAGGTGGGGGTCGGTCTCTTCTCCCAAGTAACTAGTGACAGGACGAGAGGAAATGGCCTCAAGTTGCACCAGGGGAGGTTTAGATTGGACGTGAGGAAAAATTTCTGTACTGAAAGAGTGGTTAAACATTGGAACAGGCTGCCCAGGGAAGTAGTTGAGTCCCCATCCCTGGAGGTATTTAAAAGACGTGTAGATGAGGTGCTTAGGGACATGGTTTAGTGGGCATGGTGGTGTGGGGTTGACGGTTGGACTCAATGATCTTAGAAGTCTTTTCCAACCTTAATGATTCTATGAAATCCTGTCTGTTGACTTCAGTATATCCAAAAATCTTTCCTGTATAAAATGCAAGCTTTGTTGAAGCATTTCAGGGACATTCACCTTCACTGTGCTAACCAAGAGGGAAAAGAACCAAGTGGTCCTCCTTAACGGGAATACATGTCTTCATGCAACTTGACAACAGAGATCAAACTAATGAAGGGATCCTAATGCTCAAGAAAGCAGATTCACTGAATTTGTTATTGTCTTATTGTGAGAAAAGACAGTGTTGCCATCTGTCTTCAAAAAGGCAGTAAGGTTTGTTGAAGCTTTAATTTTGATTTGAGCATTATACATCATTCCTCCTGATTCTACCCTGGTTATACTGCTGATTAATCTTCTTGCCTTAGGCAAACCACTTTACCTCCCTGTGCCTTTTCTTCTGCTGCAGCTGGGGAAACACAATGGAAGTCCTTATTAGGCTATCTCCACAAGTTGCTATTTTAATGATACTTATATAGCAGTCGGTATGTTATGACCTCATACGCCTTGTTATGCCTGATATGTGTGCATCATCCTATTGCACTGCTGCAGGTTGGTAATGTTGAATGCTACCTAGCAGCTGCTTTCAGTAAATGTGAAGAGTATGTTTCTGTTCACAAAAACTAACTTGTTTCTTCCATGTGTTATATTTTGCCATCATTTTCACAGTGGCGTTGCCTGGCAAGTGAGTTCACTAAACTCTCTTTACAACCGTGGCTATAACAGAGGATGATGATTAATTCCCCATACCTTGTTATTTCTGAGGTGTTTTCCCACAATCCAATATTAAAAAATAAATAACTTCATTAAGGATATTTTAATGATCTTACTATGACTTGTCTTCTCAGCTATTTATTAGAAATATTAGTACCATATTTTGTTAAATACAATATTTGTCACTTCAGTTCACACTTCCTGGGAATTTCTTCCTTACTTAATTGCCTGGTCTCTCTTAATCTGGTTCACTGCTGCCTGGGGATGGTGGGAGGATCTTGTAATCAGTTGTTCAGTAACCTGTAACGAGCAAATTTAAGAAAGCTAGCAGAACAATGCTACAACTTTGTAAATGGTTTTTTGCTTTTTTCCCCTTTTTGACAAATAGTATAGTGATCTTACAAAATGTGCTGGTCTGACCCCATTTCTAGTCTCATTAAATTTGCTAGTGTCTGTTAGTGGTCGGATTTCTGAGCTCATATTAACCCTGAGGGATTTGGAATGATGGAGTGAAATGCATACAGGAGTTTGATATTAAGCTGAAATGTGACTGTTAGCAGTGCCAGTTTATTCTTTTTGCTCCTTACAGTATTTTAGAGAATGTGATGAAGTGTGTGTGTGTGTGTGTATATATATATATGTTGTTTTATTTTGGGCAATATGCCTGAAGGACTATAGATATGCAATCTTTTACTTGTTTTTAAAGAAAAAACTTTTTATTATGTTGCATGTATAGACTATGCTTCAGGTATTTGAATTTTGTATCTTGCCTTTTGTGGATACTTTATTGTTGAAGTTATTCTAGGGGTACAATGGAAAAATAGAAAACATCTACATTCAGACCATAATATTCTGTCCAACTAAAGTTAGTGGAAATATTTTTCCACTCTTTTAAATGGCAGCAGGACTGAGCTCAGAATAAAGATTAGACAGGAACAAAACAGGGGAAAGCTGGAATAATAAAGGAAAAAGGGGAGAACCAGGAAATGGTATCAAAGTAGATTTAGGTTATTCAATGGATGGCAAGACAGTTGAAAACAACCTTTTGGGAAGTGCTATAGAGCAAAAATGTCTTGTTCAGTATCAGCTGTGCACATATAAATGTTTGATTTTGGAATTTACCTACTTTGCATTTTTAAATGAACTTTGTAGATTTAATTTGAAACGCATGATGCAGAAAGTAAGTTACTTTGTTACAGCAATGAAAAATTATTTTTGATACTACTTATGCAAGAAAGGTAAATTAATTTCACTTATCTGTAGTTTAAAAATAAATAAATTGAGAAGTAAAGGACATTACATGGTTTGTAACCCAGTCTATGGCTTCTAACTAGCCAGGAAGCAAACATTCACAGTGTGATATTCCATCAAATTTTTCATTTTTAAAAATATTCTGCTGAGTTCAGAGCACAAAGTGTACTGCTAACTGGGAGAACTAAATGGTAACTTTTAACCATGTCTGTTGTCTCCCAACACCCAGGCTTGCCAGTAGAGCCACTACGCTGGCAATGAACACAGTGGTCTATGACTTCTCTGAGAGTACTGCCAGCTTATGGCCAGAGCGCTTCAGATATTCTCATCACAGAAGATTTCTACCTTCTTTGCCCTTGAAGCATAGCTGAGAAGCTTTGGAAAAGTAGCCAGAATGTTGTCCTTTTTTTAGTGTAGATTTTTTCTTTAATCATGTGAATGTCATTAGAATTAGATTTTTATTAGATTGGAATTAGAATTGTATCATCTTCATTGAGGGGAAACAGTTTATACGTGAAGAGGATGATCTTTATTCAGTATGTGAAATTACTGTTTCAATGACTGTTCACAAATTCACCTTTGATTTCTGAGATTTAAATAAATCATAGAATCAAAGAATAATTTGGCTTGGAAAGAATCTCATGAAATATAGTTCCATCTCCTGCTTGCAGCAGACTCTCTTTCTGTTTGTTCCCTTCTTTTTTTATGTTGATACCTTTATAGACTCGTTTTCCAAACTTTAGTCAAATTGATTTTGATGTATTATGTGTTAGCCAATTTGTTTCTAGGATAAATGGGGGGGGGGGGGATAAAAAGCAAAGGGCAGGAAAATACTGGAATTGGGAAGCAGTAAAACCAGCTAATGATACCTGTTCAGATTGTTATTCTTATTTGTCAGGATCCCAAAGTAAGGGAGCCATCGTTGTCTGCAGGCTGACTTATAGGCCAGGCTTGAATTCTGGGCCAGTGGCTTCAGAATTCAAGATCAGAGATTTCTGGTTTGTGTCATTGATGCAAAATGACACTTTTTCCTTTATTTTGTGAACTTCTTTTTTAAATGCCACTTTCAAAACTAATTCACTTAAATCCAATTACTAAGGCTAAAATTTTCAGTATAAAATCTGACAAGCTGGCCTGTCTTCCAGGCTTAAAGGCTGATACCTTGGCAGTGGCCTAGTGAATATTACAAACATCCAGCCTGCAGCAGTCAAGAGTCCTTTATTCATAGGTGTTTAAGTTGGGTTCCCAATCTTGAGAATATTATTGAAGTCCTCAGGCTTCCAGATTTCACGTAACAATATTTGTATGCTACTATTGTTTGACATTTTCTTATAGTCCTGTGCACCCAGTGGGAAGTCAGGATGGAGAAATATGGCAGAGCAATGTCTCTTTATAATTTTTTTTTTTTTTTACATTCTTTTGACAGAAACTTCTCTCAATAATGATTCAGGCATAAAGCTATTTTTTTCCATCTCATTTAAAAGCAAACAAAATTTCCTTAAGCCTGTCAGAACTTCCCGTGGCACAGTCCTGATGTGGGGGGGTACGCTGTGTTTATGTTGTGAGAGTGAATCAGGAAGTGATTGGATCGGAACACTCCTGGTTTTGCTGGGTAGAGAGTCTAACCCCGTATTGCTCTTGGCTAAAGTACCAGGAACAACCTGGAAAGAAATCAGTGTGCTGCTGCCAGGGGAAAATTAAGATACTTTTTCCCCCAAGCATTTCGTTCTGCTCCGAAGGGCTGGAATCACACTGAATGTTCTCTGTAGTTCAACTGCTGGGTGAGAGGTTGACCTCAGTAATTTTGAAAAAGTATCTTTTCCTTGGTAAAGTGTGAAGACAGTCCAACTGAGTAAATTACTAAACAGCTGCCCTGCTGTAAAAGAGGGGGGTATTTCAAGGTGTACATCAGACTCAGCATTGTTCTACTGTAGTTCCAGTTGCTGCAAACGCAAGGCCCTCAGTAAATGCTCAAATTCAGTATTTATTACTATTTAAATTGAAACCTCGATACCAGTTTACACACCTCTGCAACTGATTCCACAACCAAAAAAATTGAATTTGGATTTTTAATTTAAATGTCTGCTGTGACATGAGAAGCAGGGACCTTACTTGTCATTTGCTCCAGCTCCTTAGTTTGGGTTGCATGAACCAATCCTTCACAGCCCACCCACTGAACACCTTCCAGAGGGCCTTTCAGCCAGCAGAACACCAGCCTTGTAGGACTGTTAAGTGCGGTGTAGCATCCAAGAGTAGATGTTCCAGAAGACCACGTGTGGAGGAAGTTTGCAGGCACACAGCATTGCCAGTGCTTTGTGTGTGCTATAAGGACTATAGTAACAGAGGTGAAAGCTAAAGCAGACTGACAGTTGCTTTGTCTGCAATAGAGTCAGAGCTATACTGCTGTTGCATCCACTCCCAGCCTTTGGTAGTGCCAAGTAGGATGAATCAGGCCCCATATCTTCATGAGGTGAGAAACTGGAGTAATAAAGCTTTATTACACTCTTTATAACGGTAGACAAGAATTCAAGCCATTTCTCCTGTTATCTTTGTGAACTTTCCAGCATCTAAAAATGATACTGCTCTCTGCTTACGAATTAAATTTCAGTGTGTATATGTATGTGCTTGTGGGAGAAACAAGGAAGGTCTTTGGACAGTTCTGATGTTCTTTTTCAATTAAAATTTAGGGCAGCATTTGGCTATCTGCTTTTTAATTTGACACAACACAGGGATATGTATGATATACATTCAATACACACTCTATTCATAGTGCAATAGCACAGAAATTTTGATTTCGGTTTATTCTTCTAGGAAATCTGTGCAGGATCTCGTGTCTCCAGAAAGAGGCTTAAAACTGCATTTGGAATAAATAAAAAGGGCTCCATATGTTTCAAAAACTTATTGCCATTCTCTGTCTATCCTCTCTACTTCTATCTTTTGTGGGCATTTTTTGAGTGATCCTTTCTCTTTGAGGGTTATAATTTATTTTTTACGTATAACTATCTCTCCTGCTGTCCCCCCAGTGTGTCTCAAGGAATGCTTTTGTGTTACTGCTCTTTCCATTTTGTATAAGTGATGCTTTGCACAATGACATTTGAGCTGAGATTTTATCAGAATTGCTTACAAAGACAAGTTACAAAGAAAATGAAAACTCTGCGGGGAGGTCGTCCCTCCATTTGTATTAGCTTTGTGTATACTTGGTGTTACGTCACCCTCTTTCTCCTCCTACTCAGCACTTCATCTGGACCCCCCTCAATGTGTGTTTGTACATGGACGCATGCCCATGTTGTTGTAAAAGTATGCTTACGTGGAGGCCCATATGAAGAACAGGTGAAGCCACCCTTAACACTTTTCATATGCCTCTATACTGATTACTTGTTTCATACTCTGAAGAAATGCCTTTGGCAAATATGATCACCTAGGCATTAAACAAATCAGGAAAGATAAAACTGATAAGCTGGAACATGCGTAATATTTCACAAATGTAATACAGGAATCATACATGCTTTCTGCAGGTATATTAACCTTAGCTTTATTTGAACCTATATATAGCCTCCAATCACTCTTGCGCTGGAGTACAGCAGTGCTGCTTCCCAAATTAGGTCCTTAAGTAATCTATAACTAGAAGTGAGCTTAGTTATGTTTTGTATCTCAAAGAGCTTTAACAGTGAAAATAGCCCATTATCATCAGAGGTCTGTATACATCCCTGCAGCTTGTTAGGACAAGTTTTTCTACTTCAAGCAGATAAATGTGGTACAGGTTAGCTAATTTACTATGGTTACATAAGAGAAGACATGTTAGGATTTCAGGCATTCTTTTATGTCAGAAATAGTCAAACTTTTTGCTAATAGGCAGCAAAGTGCTGCTGCTATTTGTCTTAACGTTATTCTCCAAACTTTTTTTTCTGGGTGCCTGTGTAGCTGTGGTGCCCAGAATGCTGTCACTGTTAGACACCTGTGCAAGGGGTAGGCAAGTGGTATGCTGAGCCATGTAGTGGTGAAGAGGTGGTCAGACAGTATCCTAGTTAATAGTAGTGTGACACAGAGATTATTTAGCATGGCCTAGAGAATTTCTTTGAGAACCTCTCTTCTGCAGTGTTCTCAAGAAATATGAAGGTAGAAAGTTGAATGAATCTTCTATGCAGGTGTAAGATGATTATTTCACAACAGCTTAGGTCTGCAAACAAAATGAAGGGAAATAAGAAGGTGTTGTGACACTGTTCATCAAGCCTTTGCATTTGTTTTTCTCAAAGCCGAAGTTGTGCACCAAATTAACAGGAATTCTGAGTACAGTTGGCTGAGAAATGGTTCTTCTGTTTGAATATTTGAGATTTCAAATGTATTTGTTTTACCTCTGCATAATGTTTCTTGTCTATTCCACTCAAGTGTTTGAAACCAGCAGAGGAAGATCTTCCCTTCTCCCAGATAGATTCTATTTCCCAAAAATATCCCTTGAAGTAGGGACTTGAGCCTAAGTTCAGTATAAATGCCCTAGTATCTTTCTGGATAAACATGTATATATGTATTGATAGGCAAATGGTTCCAGCAGAATCTATTGCATGAGACAACATTAGAACAGCAAATAGCTAGCGGTTGGAATATGAAGATAAAATTTGTTAAAGGAAGCACTTCGTGGTCTGAGTCAGGAGATATTTGGCCTGTTATTAACCCACAGGTGCTGGGGTTTTGACTAGCATGGGTTGCATATATGTGCACTCTTCATTGTGACTGCAAGTTAAGTCTGGTACATAAAAACTGATCTGACATAAAAAAAAGGAGGGGTGGGAAGAAAGAAACAAAAAAATTGCTCAGAAAATGGCCAGCTACTACTAGGTCTGATGTGTTAAATAGCATTTTGATATTTGGTCTGTAGTCTCATGGATCTAGCAATTACTTTTTTTGTATGAAGTATCATGGCATTTAATTTAAACTGTGTGTGTTTCTACAAGTGAGCATATTCATACAATACGGGCAAAAGTAAGATAATTACTTAATTGGCATATGCCTTTCCATAGTTTCACGCCTGTTATCACTAGCCATCTTTCCAGGCAGCTGTGAACTACAGGAAAGACTAGTTCCAGTAAGGTTATGCTTGATGGAAAATCCAACCATATATTTAATAGATCAAGGGTGCAGTGAGACAACAGTGATATTCCCTGAATACAGGAAGAGGATACTGTCCCATCCCTCCCCAGACTCAGTAGGACCAATGACACTTCTATCAGTACTGCTCTTCAAAGCTTCACTATCACACTTTGACCTGAATAGTGTAGTCTGGCGTATCTCAAGTCTTCAAAACTTCTGAGTTCAGGTCAGTTGTCTGGAGGGTTGAGGTGGTGGGAAAAGGTGGGGAGGGAAGAGAAAAGCAGAGACATAAGCACACAAGTTTTGATGTCAGTACACAACTGGCAAAATACAGACAGAAGATATTTAATGTTTTCACTGATTCAATTATAGAAGTAAGTTTGCACTATGTAGCATTGGGTTTTTTTTTTTTTTTTTTTTTTTTAAACTACTTCTACATAGAGAATTGAATGTAATTTAAAGGCAGGAGATCATGGTAAACTATTATTTTGCTTGCACCTTCTATCACACTGTTTCTAATGCCTGTTTTTTGACCAGCCTTAAATAGGTTCATTGGCATTTCTTTTCTGCTGTCTACTGGAAATAAGTTGTCTTCAGCTTTTGTCCATAGCAGTAGTGAGAAGCAGGAAAGCAGGCGCACTTTCTTGTTTGGTTTGTTGTGTGTGTGTGGTTTAATGCCTGTTTTATTGGTAACAGAGAACAGAGATACCTGTCAGTGCCTTTTGAAGAGCGCATCTATTTAAATTATTAATTTCTGGAATATATTGAAGAGAAATGCTGTATCTTTCCCAAAATAGGAATTGCGTAATTGTTTCTTGTCTCCTGATTTCAGGAGGAAGGTTCAGTTGCTTTGCTTTTTATGGATAATCTCCAGTCTAATAATGAATTTAGTTAAACGAAACTTTTGTGGGAGAGGGACACTGGAGAGAGAGACTCCACCTCCCTTCAAGTTAGAGATGGCCCAAAATGCACAGTTTTGATCCTGTTTCAAATGTTTTCAGATTTAGGATCTGGATTTGAGGTCATTGTATAAGTCCTTCCAAAAACAGGTGTCAGGTGAGAGGTGGAATCTGAATTGCACATCCTTTTACTTGCAGTCTGTGACAAGTTAGCACTGAGATTCCTGCCTGATTTTTTTGTATCAATGGCAGTTATAGAAAAGAACGTTCCGCTTGAGAACTGATAGACTTTGAGAAAATATTGAGCATGGGCTTTCAAAATTTTATGAAGTGATGAAAATCCTTTAATAAAGCTATATTGACTTATTTTTGCACTCTGGAAAACAGTAGAACATAGAAATCACATAGAAAACTGGATCTACTTGCATTTGCTAGTCTATACAGTGAAGTCAGTTATCTTATTTTCTGGTTATATGATGGCAGCAGGAAAGGATTGTTAATCAGACACTTGACAAATACAGAGAGAGCTTTTTTTTCCTTCCTCTGAAGACTTTACTCTCATAATAGAGATTGACAAAGGGAAAGTAAAAGAGAATATTCAATGAATAAGCCACTTACTTTTTGTGTATTTCCCATTTGTGTGGAAGTTCTGTTATCCCATAGTAATTTATATCAAGTAAATTTCTTTAGCTAAGGCTGGTGACTATAACAGACTTAATATTATGGAATATTTCCTTGCTTCCATTTCTGATACATTTTCACATCTGATTTGCTCGCTCTGCTGTGAGGTATCATAAAGCATTATAGTAGGACAAAAACCTAGTTCCACTTATCCTTTAATTGTTTTTTAATGCAAAATATTGTACTCACATAAAATACCCATTTATTTATATTTGGTGCCAGAGGCTAATTCACTGAACCTGGGATGTATTATTGCAAAACAATGGTGTTCCACTACACTTTTTCACTCCTGTTAGCTGTTTCCCAGGTTCCTTTCATGGCCAGTAAGAGTTTATTAATGCTAAATAAATAATTAAGAAGGGATAATTGACTCATTTTTTTGCATTGATACCAGAATGATGCTTTTTTTTCTGGAAAACATCATCGTTCTGTTTTTAATGCACTACCGAATGTGGAGCCTGCATACCCTTATGAATCACAGATAACTCATTTGTGCCAGAGATTCACTGACAGTGACCCAAAGCCTGCTCTCACTAGATGAAGAGGAATAAATAGATATGCTGTTTCAACGTACTCACTGAGAAGGGGGAAAAAGCAGAGATCTTTGTTCTGTCTTCTCTTCTTGTCATCATTTGTAATATTCTCTCAGTCCTCGTAAAAGCCACCTGGTTCTATCCTCCGTGGTACGTAATCCTTTTCACCTGCTCCCTTCTGAAGATGGAGATTGACATCTGTGCAATGGAGCTCTTGTCAATAAGATTTGCGCTCTCCCTTGCTCCTCTCTTACATCTGAAATTACCAGAGTTGCTGTGAACAGCAGTAAGGTGAAAAGTCCTCACTAATGAATTATTTCCAAGGAATGAGCAATCTGTGGGACTCCTAACCCACTCATCTTTACTTTCACCAGGAAACCAGGCTGTGGTTGTTTCCTCACCTCATTCAGCGTTTTGAAGAACCCTCCTGAACTCTTGTCTTTATCAGGTTTTGGAATCCAGTTGCTTTGGATTTTATATTTTAAAGAGGTGTTCTAGCTCAGGCATTCTTCACACTTCAGCTGTTGTCCCTCATTCAAAAGCAACTTTACGGTAGTAAAAATAACCACTCATTTCCTTTCTCCTTTTGCTATTTAGCCTTCAGAACTCCTCTCAGGATTGCTTTGAAAAACTTATATTTTTGCCTTTCTCCACTATGTGTGCTATGGTAGCATCTGGAAGCTCCAATCAAGATCAGAATGCTGTGTATAACGCTCAGTACAAAAGCAAGAACATGTCACTTCGTATGCTAAGCAGAGGAGAGAGACAGAGTCTAGCAGGAGAGAAGGATGGCAGGAGGTGACCAAACTTGTCAGAATATTAGTAGGAAAGCAAAGAGTAGAGCCCAATTTCATTAATTTCTACTCAAGGAGTCTGTCCACTAGATCGCTCTGCTGCTCTGAGTAAATTTATTGTGGCTGAAGGGCCATACAAGCTTTAAGTAATTCAGAAAATACAAGTCTGGCTGTGTACAGTGAGTGGAGTGCAAGCATTTCCTGCTTCTGCTTGGCTCAGGGGTCTCTGGCAGCTGAGCAGTAGATACATAAGCAGAAAGAATAAAATAGTAGTATCAGCAGAAGGAAGGAAAAGAAAGAGAAATCAGAATTTTGAAGTACATTCAAAAGGCAGGAGTGAAACAGGGTCTTTTCCAATTAGATCAGAGCCTTAGACATAACCTGTTGCTTGGGAGGGATGTGGTGTGTAGGGAAGGGAAATGTCATACGCATATGTGTGCATGTACAAACATACACATATACACACAGAGTAATTGGCGTTATTGTACCCTAATTTGGAGCATAAGGAAGGGTCCAGGTGGGGAGACTAACACAGTAGGTCTGTGTTTATTAAATAGCCTTTTAAGAAGTGATTTGACTATCTAGCACTCTGGTCTAGTATATACTGTCAGTTATACTTTTTCCAATGAGGCTTTTGTTCAGGAAATCAATTTAATATGTATGAATACTATCTGAATTCAATAACCATGCAGATTAAAAGAGAAGAAGGTAAGAAATGCTTACTTTATGTAATTAGTAAGGAATAGATATTAAACGCAGTCATAGTACCCTGACTGAACAAAGACTTAATTTTCAGTGCAGACAGGGACATTAACCATCTAGTTTTGACTCTGTCATGTGCATGGAAAGAGGAAAAAACATATCTGAGGAAGAAGCAAAACACAACTCCATCTACAAAAGGCAGGGAAATGACTCTATTTAGGCTGCTGAACTTGCTAGCAAAATTTTGTAGTGACTCCAAGTGGAAAGTAACAAAACATAATGCTTATATCTAAGGAGTGAGAGAGGATGGAATAAGAGATAACTGAAAAGGAAGAGAGGAGAAATTCAGGAAAAATTCTAGTAAAGAGTAGCTAAAGGCTTGGGATTAAATGGGAAATGGGATGCCAAAACATGAACCTATCAAAGATGCATTGTACTGAATAACCTACTATCATTCGCTGATAAGGTAAATTTGTTTTCCCTATTTTCCCTTTTAACAAAGGAAAGTCAGTGGAGATTACATACATGGTAATTTACTAGTAAATACAGAAAACAGTAGCTATTAGACAAAGGGTAAAATGGGAAAGGGTAATGGCAAGGGTTATTTTTGAAAGCAGAGAATTAGAAGTAGAATTCAAGTATTGAAGAAAAAGGATGAGTAACTGTAATCTCAAGGTTATGCATTTAGGGGCCGAGAACAAGTCTGCAACAATTTTAGCTCATTCAATGGAAAAAAAAATTAGTAGAAGGACCTATATATACTAGTTGATAATGAGATGACTGTGGCTGCATTTGCCAATAAGATGTGATGAAGGCAGCAAGATCAGCCCTAGACTGTATGAAGTGAGATATTTCTGGTGGAGATAAGGGTTTACTAATGTCACTGTGCAAGTTACTGTGAGACTTCATTTGCTATCAAGCATGATATCAAGTCTTTCAGTAAAAAACTAATTTTTCAGCAGCTACAGATCTACCAGGCTCTTTAGGGCAGGGGGAGTGGAAGGCGACGTAGTTTCATAAAAGGAACCTAAAGAATTTTGCTTGTTAAGTCTTGCAAAACAGAAGCTGAGAGCATGTGTTTGCTTTCTAGAAATGCATTGGAAAATAAATTCTTATTTAAAAGGAAAGATGAAACGAAATGGGAATGAACTGGCTTTTAAGAAATTTAGATGAGAAATAAGGAATTTCTAACCATTGGAGCAGTGCAATTCTAGAATAGCCACTTAATAGAACACAATTAAGCTCACAATAAATTATTTTTAGAGTTAATTTTTAAGCCATGTATGAATGAATCTGATCTGGTTGCTTCTGGTATCAGAAGAGTGGATTTGATGATGTAAGATTTCATTTTCAGTCCTCTGCCTTCTACAGAAGTATACAAGCATGTGCTTAAATATTGAATTTGATTAGAAACTGGTTTCTTATCTGAATGAGACTACTTAAGGTATTTTTACCAACTCATTCTGATAGTTGTGATGCTGTGTTGCTAGTTTTCACCTTTTTAACTTTCTAGAAAAGCCGACACCAGGCTATGCTTTTTCTTACCCCTTTTTTGACAGTTTTAGCTAGAGCTCCCATGCAATAGATGTGACTGAAGGTCCCCAAATTTCTGTAGCCTCCTGAGTGATACTCATAACTCCCTGTAAAATGGTTGTTGCTTCCTTCATTAAGTAATTCAGGCTTTACTTAATCAGTAGGGTTAGGACCTTAAATGAGTAAATAGTAAAAGGTGAAAGGCTAATGCTGGTGCTCATAATGCATGTCATAACTCCTTTGGAAAAGGCACAGAGAGCTGTACTGTTTGTTATTAAACTACAAATTAAGGCAGATTTGGAGGAAGCAAAAAAAAAAAAAAAGTTCAACGAGGCACTGGCACTATTTTCATGGACTCTCATGTTAGTCTCCAAATTAGTCCTTGCTTGTGATTGTGTCTGAGCATTTCCACAGCCTATGGCCCCAAATAATTTCCAGTGTTGTTTTTCTCCTTCTCTCTTTCATGTCTATTTCTCCGTCCCTGCTAGGTGTTTACAAGGACTTCTCTCTTACAGCATATTGTTCTTATAAGTCTATGAGGAATATTGTCCCATGCAATTACAAGTGTAGCCTGAGCATCAGGAAGCAGTGAACTGGGATGAACTCTCTGGTTAATATCTTGGGCACATTCTCTCCTGCTGATGGCCTTGTTGACTTTTCTGTCACACAATGCAGGAAACATGCCCAGCTATTTATGGGAGTGAGAACTTTGTGTGTACTCAGTAATTAGCAGTTTAAATGTATGCTGATGACAACATCCCTTCAAGATTATCAACATACTTCAGTCACCAAGTCGGACTTAAAGTCCTGAAAGAAGCTGTAAAAATGTTCTGAGTAGATCTGCCTTGTGATGTTCCATCAGGCTATGCTGTTCTGCTTACGTTGGGCTAAATACTGTCCAAAGTCATGGATTCTGTCATCGTGCACAAAGCTAAGACCCCTCAGCTCTGGTATCTCATTTTTCAGAAAAACTATAACTGTGCCATGTTTTTGCAAGACCCAGGCTGTCATTTGCAAAGAGAACAAGAGTGGTGGGATTTTGCCTATTCAGCACTGCTTTTGTCTGTGCATTGGAGAATAGTTTCTTATCTCAGGACCTAACCTCAGATGGAGGGAATGGTTACTTCATCCAGTTCATCAAAGAGCAATTTGCCTGAGGAATGAAGAGAATCTGCTTGCTCACTGCAGAACAAGTAACTTGCTGAACAGAAGAACCAATATCCTTCACAAAGCTTGGTCAGCAGATTTTTTTTTTCCACTTCATGTATAACTCTTCTGTCTATATCACACTGATATTCTGTAAATATCATTAAAAATGAACAGGAGCTGCTCCAAGAGAGAATTAATTGGATAGTCTTATCCTAATTTTTTTTTGTGCAGAGCACAAAACTGCCATATGGTTTGGCAGGTTTGGCTAAGTGCGAAATCTCGACCCAGAGAACTTCCAGGCCAGTGTAGCTGATGGAGTGCATACTACTCCTGAAATGAACTTGCGGAAGAAAGCAGAGTTTAGATGATGATCATCAGTGTCCTGTTGCAAATGGGTTATCTCTGACCTTCAGTGAGAATGGACTCTCTTACCCATAGACAGAATAAAAAAGGCCAATAAAACAATATTAAGGAAAAAAAAAAAGAGACAAGAAAAAGTGCTCCATCACAGAGTTCCACTTGCAGAATTTGATAAGTTAACCTTCATTTCTAGTTTTACCAGTGGTCAAATGGACATAAAAAAATATAAGCATGTCAGTAACTCATACCAACACATTTGGGTGAAGGGATTTAGGAGCAGTGGATTTATATTGGCAGTCCCCCACCCCCACTTCAACATGAATGGACTCTCAAGCAGCAGGGCCAGCGGGAGAGCATTCCCCCTCTGCCCCTATATTGTCTGAATTGTAGAATGGCTAAAATTGCCTGCTTCTAAGTCAGGTGGATTCCTCAATTTGGATCAAAGTCCATCAAGTCTGATCTGAGTCCATAACAGTTTACTAAGTCTGGTTATGCTAATATCATAGGGTTCACCAAGCTAATTGGTTTTGGAAATTTTAGTCAGTTTACTAGTTTATAATGACACTACAAATGCAATAGTATTCATTGCAAGTATGAATAATACTATACAAATATAAATTTCACAGACATATTTTAGTTGGTGATCATTGTGACAATATTAGCATACTCTTTGTTCAGCTTTACCTGTGTTGTAGTTTAACCTGGCAGGCAGCTAAACACCACACAGCCATTTGCTCACTCCCCGCCTCCAGCGGGATAGGGGAGAGAATCGGGGGAAAAAAAGTAAAATTTGTGGGTTGAGATAAAGACAGTTTAATAGGACAGAAAAAGAAGGGAAAATAATAATAATTATAATGATGATAAAAGAATATATGAAGTAAGTGATGCACAATGCAATTGCTCACGGACTGATGCCCAGCCAGTTCCCGAGCAGCGGTCACCGCCCCCTGGCTAACTCCCCCCATTTATATACTGAGCATGATGTCATATGATACGGAATACTTCTTTGGCCAGTTTGGGTCAGCTGTCCTGGCTGTGCCCCCTCCCAGCTTCTCGCTGGCAGGGCATGAGAAGCTGAAAAGTCCTTGACTAGTGTAAGCACTACTTAGCAACAACTAAAACATCAGTGTGTTATCAACGTTATTCTCATCCTAAATCCAAAACACAGCACTGTACCAGCTACTAGGAAGAAAATTAACTCTATCCCAGCCGAAACCAGGACAGCCTGTAGCAGGCCAATTAACAGCCTTATACTGTCATTAACTTGCTAATAGCAGGGTTTATTTAGCATTTTCCTCCTTTCTGTCAGGAAATTATATTCTCTTTTACTGCTGTCTTTACTTTCTGTGAACACAGTGGCTTATGTGCTTGTCGAGACAGCTACTGTTTTAGCAATTTAATGTACCAGGCACAAAGTAAAAATCCACAAAACCAGTTTGAACTAGTCCTTTTGCCTTCTGACTGTCCCTTCAGTTGGCAGAGGCTGGAAAGGACCTCACCCTACTTAAACTCTAACCATGTAAAGAAAATTGACATAAGGTAAGTTTATCCTAGATTTTACATAAGCTAATCAGCAAGCTGAATTGGTCTGTGATTTTATATTGTGTCTTCCTTATGTTCTATAGTGTGCCAGTAATTCTGCGATGGTATAATATTTCCAGACGTTTTTAGAGGGACAACTTACAGTGAGGATTTCTCAGAAAAACATAAAGATTTGAGAGGAACATTGGTGCAGCACTTAACACTAAGTGATTTATGTGGCCTTTTAAATAGGTGCGATGAAGCTATAGTTAATTTACACATCATACCTTATATATTACAAGTGTTTATAGTGTTTTTACTTTCCTTATAGATGTTTCTATATCAGTGAATGCATAAGATTTCACAAAATACAGTAGCCTGACCACAAATGTTTAGTTCTAAGTTTCACAGGCTGGTCTTCATTTGATCTCCCTGCAGAAGTTGGTTGTATGCTTAACAAGGTACAAGCTGTTTGTGGTTTTAACATATTTTCTCTATAGTAGCATTGATTTTGAGGAGGCTGGTGGTTTGAGTAACTCCATCATCCCAGAGTGCAGATGGCAAACTGAATTTGGTGGTACTGAAGTTTCAGTAAATGGCAAGGAGGGACCATTGTTGGTTTCAGGTCAGGTGAAGAGACTCATAGATATCAGTTACCAGAAAAGTAGCAATATTGAGGTGTCCCTAGTCAACAAAACAGGTAACTTATTACCGCTATTGTAATACATTTGTATTTTACTTGTGATCTTTGAGTAATTCTGGTTTTGTTACCAATATTTGTTTATTCTGCCCATTGGCATGCTGATTCCTGAAACTAGTGGTAATGCCTCTATTACTTCTGCTGCATTTCTTTGTGGTTTAAACCTACTCCTAAATCAAATGGAAATGTTAAAATGTAGAAGGGTGATTGATGCTGAGAGTTCTGCCTTCCACAATACACTTCAGGATATCTGGCTGACTACAGTGCACCTTTCCTTAAGTTGTTTTGTTTTGAGAAACGTTTCAGGGCTGTAGTTTGCATTATCTGTTACTGACTTTATTTGGGGAAATTGTCAGACTTCAGTAACTGTAATGATTGAGTAATCATTGAAGCAAATTAAAATACCATTTTAATATAACCTGTTAACTTTTTTTGAAAACTAGGAACTAACTTGCTTTTATCAATGTTTTCTAAAGATTTAAATAATCATACTAAACTCACCTTTTGTCCAAGTGAAGTTGGATTGCTGATGTTCTACTGGAAAAGAAGACCGTAAAATCAAGGCAGGGAAAAAGAACACAGTGCAAATCATCACACTACTCTTTTAGCTTGCCACATCAATTACAAATACCAAATATTCACAGACCTCTATGACCTTAGGAATGATCTACAAAGCAAGTGTGTTCACTTAAAAATCAGGAGTCTGATTCTCAGCTACCTTAAAATTATTCTGTATCTTCTAAGCTAGCTCTCTAGCTAGCTCTATAAAATTTTGCTAAATACAGTATCATGGATCTACAAGGCTCTTTTATGCAATTAATATTAATAATTAATTGAGCGGTTAAACATTGGAACAGGCTGCCCAGGGAAGTGGTTGAGTCCCCATCCCTGGAGGTATTTAAAAGACGTGTAGATGAGGTGCTTAGGGACATGGTTTAGTGGGTGGTGGTGTTGGGTTGACGGTTGGACTCGATGATCTTAGAAGTCTTTTCCAACCTTAATGATTCTATGATTCGAATATTGTGTAAAGCAACTTGAGGATAAATAAGAGTCGTCTCTATAGCTCTTCACTAAATCCTTCCACTGAGAGTTGAGTTCTGCTGTCCATTGTATTGATGTAGAAACTGGCCCTGGGTATATCGGGTACCTATGAATAATTTTAAAAATATAAATTAGAAAAAAATTAGAGATGATTTATGTTCAAAGAGGGGGCTAAATCCATTCAAGAAGTTGTTTGTTGCCAATTAATTACCTACCGCTAATTAGAATAATAAATTTGAGCGCAGTCATAAGACTTGGCATTGACTTTCACCGTAGGCTTATCTGGAAGCTGTACTAAATGCTGCCGTTAGGATTGGTAATAAATCTGTCATAATAGGTGAAAATGGATAAAAAGGCTAAGAAGCCTCGAAAACATAATTTGACTGAGCAGAAGTCTTTACACTTTATAAATATGACCACTGGAATTATTCACACGAATTGATCAGCTCAGACTTCAACACAATGTTATAAAACACGAAACCTTTGCACTTAGTGAAACTCAGTGCTAAAATGGAGGTATAACTCTTTTTCATTATAACATTTGCAATTTAAAAAGAAGTATATGTGCTGCCAGTAAAATTGTAGTAGAGAGCTCCAAGCTGGAAGTTTTAAACAAATGATCTAGTTATTCTTCACTTTTGTATTCAAGTAACACCATCATGAGATAGAGCAATTCTTAAGATGTCAATCCATCTTGTCTATCCTAAAGATCTTGTGATTCTTTAGTTAACAAAATACTTACTAGAGGATAGAAAATAGCAAAAAAGAAGAGAAATGCTTGTAACAGAACTCTGAATATGATATGCCTCTTTTTAGAAATTTAAAATGTGATTATTATTTTTTTATGTGAGTCTTTCTCCAGGATGAAATTTCCCTGCAATGTGTTATATAGTGCAGAAACATCTGCATGAAACAAGGTCTGAGCATTTTTTGAAGCAATGTGCTTTTAACATGCTGTTGCTCTAAGTTGGTTTCAGCCAGTGACACCGAACGATTTTGTCAAAATAACACAATTTTTAAAAGACTCTGACTTTTGGCAAGCACACTAGAATTCAGAGTATTCAAATTGCTAGTTACTCAAGTTCAGTTGAGTGCTCTTGAAAACTTCATCAAATATTTTACAACCTCAATTAAAATAGAATGACTTTGAAGAAATGCTGGAGACTTTCGTTTGAATTTTTATTTTGCACTGAATTATTTTTACTGCTATTTTTACATGAAATGCTGCTTTTATAGTGTAGAGTCTAGATAAATTGCTTTTTTGTCAATATGCCATGACATACTAAATTCAGAAATTCTAACTAGTGGGGAACTACTGTGTATATATGTCAGGATCTCTGCCAGTTGCCCAGCTACTGTTGCTCAGTTAAACAGAACTGGGGAGAGTCACACCAGTAAGCACCCTTATGCTCGAACCAATCTTGCTTAATGTATTTAATGACCTGAAAAATAGTTAAAAAAGCAGGACAACACTACTTCCTGCTGATGCAAAACTGTTCAGGTTAATTTAAAATAATGTGCAAACACAAAAAGTCTCACAATACTGAGTGACTGAAATGCAAAATGCCAGAAGAAATTGTATGTTAATGAACCTAAAGTAGTGCATGTGAGGAGGCGAAGGGAACTAAAGAACAATCTCTTTCATCATACATATAGAATAGCAAACTCTAAATTGTATATTATCACTCATGGAAAAGATTCTGAAATCAAAATAAGTAGATTTTTCTGGAAGGTAAAAATGAAACAGCTCTGTGGAAAACACTTAAGTAAAAAAGAAATTTAATTTTGGGAATTCTTGGAAAATAGGGACAGTGCAGAAAATTTAATTCATAATTTACCTGAATCTTGCATATTGCGTGCTGTTCTTACCATCATATCTTAGGACGTAGGAAAAGTGGAAAAGGCTTTTTGAAAAGGTGGGGAGAGTACGTGGATGGTCAGAGGAGTGGAATCACTTCTGTATGGTGACAGACTAGATAAATGGAGTTTATCTACCTTGGAAATGAGATAACCGAGACAAGATAGGGTAGAGCAAATAATGACTTACACGAAGAGGGTGAATGTGGAACTATCATTTCAGTATCTCTTAGCATACAAGAACTAAAGAGCTGTGTTAATACCTCCAGGCAGCAAGCTTAAAACAAACAATAAGAAACACTTTTTCATACAAAAAATAATTGAACACTGGGAGACACTGCCACTAGATGTTGTAAAGGCCAAAAGTTTAACTGAGTTCAAAAAGGGATTAATGGCTACTTTTGTTTCATGAATTGTAAAAACATACTGCTCAGACACAGCTTATGGCTTAGCAAGTTCCTAAACCACTAATTGCCAGAAGATGGGAAGGAGGGGTTGCACAGCTCTTGCCATGCCTCTTATAATCTTTCCTTATGCATCTCCTAATGGCCATGTTGGGAGCAGGATAATGGGCTAGACAGATTTTTCTGGTCCGACCCATTATGGTTGTTTTCATTTTGTAGGCGTAGATTTTTTTTTTTTTCCTTCAGTAATGGGGAGACAAAATGGAAATTTTCAACTTGTTTTTGGAGTTCAGTAAATGCTGTCTTGAATATGATTCTTAATAGCTAATTAGGAATGATCACACTTTTTGCTTTCCTTATTTTAATATATAAAAAATTAGTCTACAAATTCATCTGCTGAACGTTTAGGAAGATCTTCTCTAAATACAGGGAGATGTGCATGTAGGTGAATCATTTATATATTTTACTTGAGTAATCATGATATATGTGTGTTTTAAAGAATAATGTGTCAGAAAAGCTGGCATAGTGAGCAGGGGGAATTTTCTGTGGTTCTTCTGTCTGAAAGGAGGTGAATGGTATTATTTTTGCCATTGCTGTGAGTTAAGGAATACTGTTTCAATGACAGAACATCCTAAATTCTACAGTTGTACTTCTGACAATTAGTAGGAACAGAGACAAACAAGGAGAGTTTCTTTAACATCTGTAACTTTTTTGTGCAACTCTATCATCCTTTTTTCTCCTCAGAGTGAAGACTGGCTTTTGCGATTAAAGGAAATATGAACAATTTTTTTTTTCTGACTAACCTTCTATTCTAGGTTTTTTCCATGTGAATTTATAATGTAGGAGTTTATTTGTACTTACTAAACAGAGATTTAATCAATTATCATAATGCACTTTAGAAATGAAAAATACATTACTCTGTGTCAAATGTGTTTATACTGTACTGCATGCAAACTACGCACATCTTTATAAATCATGGTCTCAAACTTCTGAAGTTGTTATTTTTGTTTATTAGGAAACCTTGCTTCAGATCCAAAAAGGCAATAAGGAGACTACACATAGCAAGAAGAAAGCAAGCCACAATCGATCCTGAAATGCAATTACTCAATATTCAAAGCTGAGTGAAATAAGGACCTTAAATAGCAGTAGCCTGTAAAGTTTAAAATTAAAAGTAGTTTCATCGTATACGGTGAAAAGGGGGTTTGGATCAATGAAACTGATCACTTGTATCTTGTTTGCTGTTGATTTATATGAAATTATACTTGAGGTGAGCCTCCTTTTCATATGTATGTTAATAAATTTTGGTCATTTGTGGAATATTACTTCAGTGGTTTAGAAGGAGATTTCTTGAGTTCAGGTGGTGCTCAGTGTATAAATGGAAGCACAAGAATTAAAAAGGCCTTCCACCTGGTCATCCTTAGCTTGGCTAATGTAATTGCAGATTTTGTTTTAACAGCTTTATATAACAGCACAGAGCATTACTGCTGTGGTGCTGAGTTGCAATAAATCAGTAGCTGGATTAAAAGAATGGGGGCTATAAAACAAACTTTCTTTTTGTCCTTTCTGGTATAACATCTTATAAAACTGCAGTGTGTATCCAGAAGGTTGACAACAATCCACTACACTGTCAGACTAGCTGTAGGATACCAATAGAAGTTTGGAAAAAATAATTAAGCCCAATCTCTCTTGCTTTCTCTTAATTTCATTTCTTATCTCTCATCTTCACTTCTTCGGAATACCCTTAGTATCAATCCGTCTTTCGCTAGAGGAAGAGGTACTAAAATTTTGAACTATTTCATGTTAAGAAGACTTGCCAAAAATTAAGACTGCATCTTCAGCTGATGCAAACTGTCAAAAAAATTATTTTATTCATTGTAGATCAGAAATCTGAAATTCTTGCTGAGTAAAGTGCCCCTTTTGGAAGTGTGTTGTGTATGCAAATATTACGTTCATTGGTCATGCTTGTGTTTATAAATTCTGCAGAAATTGTTTTAGACACATAATCAAAATCTGCTATGCCATGGAGACTTGCAGTGATTCTTTGAACTCTTGGCCTCCTGCTTTGCTTTATTACCAGTGGATGATGTTGCATTGACAGGGTATATAATGGGCCTAGTGGTGGACAGATATTGATAAAGTCAGTCTTTACCATTGCAACCATGGTTAATTTCAGCAACCACCACTGAGAATCTTTTAAGCTTTTGTATTAAAAAAAAAGGAAAATTCAAGTAATTTGAAAATTTGTTTTTAACAATAACTTTTGTCTTTTTCCCTTAGCTCTATGTAACTGTCCCTTATATATTTATATATATACTTATTATATATCTACTGTTGATAGTAAAAATGGTTTTTTAATATATTTATGTATATATTTACAAGAGGAAGTGGTCTCTTGTGAGGATTGGGGAGGGGAAATGTAAACTGAAATAATCTGGACCTTCTGTTAAATCTGAAAAAAATTTTGGACAGCTGATTTCTGGAGATGGACAGTGTCTGTTCTGTCCTTGGTTTGGAAGCAAGGGTCAGATGGGACCCCTTGGCAGAGGTGATGCTCCTTCCTTGGGAAGCTCCCTCCTGCAAAGGGAAACAAAGGTCCGACCAGCCTTAGGTGTGGTAGACGAGAGCCAAAATACAAAGCTGGGAGCCTGCATTTTGTGCAGGTGGTCTGAGAGACTGCAGGAGGCAGCAATGGGCCAGGCAGGCCTCAGAGAGAAATTGCCATACATTAAGCAAATTTCCAGGGAGTCGAAGGGATGAGGGTGTTGCCATTAAGGAATTCCCTGAGCTAAATGAAACAAAAGCAGAAACCATAGCCTGTCTGCAAAGACAAAGTAGGTAAGGATGAATGTAGTTGTGCAAACTTTGCTCTGTCTGACCGAGGGTCCTATACCTGACCTTTATATACTGTTAGATACAACGTTAATAACACTAGTCATGTCTAATAAAACCTGACTCTGTATGTGTGTATGGTTGGGGTGAGGATTAAGGTTTTTTTCTTAGAATCTGGGAATCTCACTATAAGAAAAAATTCTAGGCAACTCTACCTGAAGGCTCTAGGGAACTTGGGATCCCTCACAAAGATAAGCTCAGAACAGCTGCTGTCTTGGGTACCACATTTTACTAGCTGGAGGATGCAAGGGCACAAGATGCAGGCCCATTGCCCTTGTGTCAGGGTATACTCATCAAGGAGTTTCCTTCAGCCTCACTGGTTCACAGCATATTTGCTGTAGTGCAAAAATGTGCTTTGGAAGTCAGATGTGCAAATTGTACAGAGAGCAATGAGAAATAAGGGGGAAGGTAAAGGACTGGTCAGGAAGTAGAATACAGCTGAGGTTTAAGGGATTATGATATGGCAGAAACTGATATTGCTGACAGTATTGTTCACTGTCTTGGTTTGGCGGTGTCAGTGTGGGTGGAAGGGCTTTTGAGAGATGCTGCAAGGTAAAACTTTTCTATTAAGTGTCTAACAGGCAAAGTGTCTAGAAAAAGCTGACCGTACAGTGCCATAAACAACAAGCAAACACACCCATAACTTTGCTCCTTCATCATATTAAACTCTGAATGTACAAGAAACATTTCCCCCAAAAGTGTAGTCTAAACTTTTCCTGTTTACTTATCTCTAATCTCTACTAATTTTTCACAAATAAATTTATAGCAGGGTATGTGGTGTAAAGGTGATTAGAAACCCAAAACCTCTGTTTGGAATAGAAAGCTAAGCATGTCACTGTGTTACTGCAAGAAAAATTGTTTGTTCAGGTAGTTGCCTTTTGTCAATCAATTGCAACCTGGTAGGTGGATGCAACCGTATTGTATTGCTGGTGGTTATTCTAAGGTTGTTTTGCTTTACCTCATTCTTCCTTCTCTTTCTCTGCCTTCTAGCATGCACTTAATTCAGGTGGACTCCGTTCAGCGATGGATGGAAGATTTGAAGTTGATGACAGACTGTGAATGTATGTGTATTCTCCAGTCCAAGCCAATCAGCACTGAGAAGGATGAACAAAATGAACTTATCCTTTCCTCACAATATAGCACATGTGATAACTTACAGCTGCTATTAAAAAGAGCTTGGATCATCAGCACAGAGTTGACCAGGATTGCTCAAAAGCTGGAGAAGAATAAATGGCAGAGAGTCCACAGCATGACAGTAAGAGTCAACTGCCATGTACGTTCAATGATAAATGAATACAATACGTTCAACAGGAATTCTTCAGAAGAAATGCACCAGGTAGGATGCCTTATCTGATGTCATGTTTGTCTTGTTGTTTTTTTTAATTGTAATAATTAAAGCTTACTTTAAACAATCCATAAGAAATCCTTACGTACTGATATTGGTCCCTTGTTTAAGACTTTCTAATCCCTTTTCAGCTATGGAAACATTCTTGACTCATTTTGGATCCTATTTTATCATAGGCCCGATTCTGAATATTAATAATGCTGACAAATTATGTTGAAAAAAGTTTTGGTTTTGAGGACTACAGGACTAAAGTAATTAGATGCCCCATCTGTGAGTTCCTTTGCATTTACAATGTAGAAAATACTACTTTTTTGTTAACTTCAGTTTTACCTACTTGTTTTATGCAGAAAAGTAGAAAAAGTGTGTCCATATGAAATATTATGTTTCTGGAGGGTTTTCACCTAATTATCATGAACAATCATTATTTATTTTTAAAAAGCAATTGCGTGTATGGATATTGCTTTAAAACCACTTTCTCTTTCTCTTTCTGCAGTTTGAAAAACTTTTAATAGACAAGTGTTCAGAATTTACAGCATTTACAGAAAGGTAATTTAAATTTTCTAGCTGAAATATTAATTTTGATATTTTATTATGTTGTGGAATTTCTAATGAGAAGTACAAATCTACTAACACCCTCAAATGTTTGAACTAGGCTCCCGCAGCTCTGAAAAGCTTTCTAAATATTAGCCTCTGGTGCATGAAGTGAGTTGCTTTTATTTAAAATGCATCCTAATGAAAGATGGGATCTGCTGTTGCAGAAAGAGCCTGGCAATAGACACAAAGCTGCATGCGAGTGGATTTTTCAGGGCTTTTAGATATTGAGGGAGAAAGTCTGGCTCTAATGATATCAGTGACAAAGTTCCCTTCAAGTTCTGTGAAGCCAAGACTTCAGCTGGTGTGAAAACTTATGTTGCAAGACTGTCGTACTACATGTTCCTGTATGCACATATCCATGTACTAGTAAATCAAACCCAAATAAATACACATGCCTTTAAATTGCGGTTGTAGGTTTACTCAGCTCCATGCACTCCAGAATGCTGAAACTGGAAAATAAGACTCTCTCTATAATTCTTCTCATGATATTTCCCCTGCCTAACATAAGTTATCATGTTTCCTCCAGCACAGTTCAATCGGTCTTTTTCAATTTACTTTAAACACTGTGCAAGTCATTCTGCTCAGGGAATCATCAGGGAAAAAGACACCATCTAATTATCAGGAAAGAACATTTCTTGAGCACTATTGCTTTTTGCCAAACCCACACAGCTCAGACTTTACTTTTATATTCTACTATGAGACACACTGATTTAATGAGAGCTCTGATCTCATAGTGTCTGCCCCAAATCATCTGTCTCCCTTCTTGTCTGTTTGACAAAAAGTTGATATAGGTGGGTGAAAGGTAAAGCTGAAAAGGGGACCTACTGTGTAGATGGAGACACTGATCAACCAAACTATATCTTCCATTACAGTGGCCTGCCTGGTTGGAATATGTTTTGACAATTTAAATGAATACAATTCTGTGAGGAAGTATTAGTTATTTCATTTGAATTGTATGAAGTTTTCCATCCTTATCTCATTTCTTCAGTTACAGCCAAATATCACTGGTTACAGGATAGTTATACTAACTCTGTAAAGCTGCTGTATGTAATCTTTCTGCACAGAAGGCCACATTTTACTTTTGAGTATACTGTTTAAATTTAAACGAACTTTACCCATCTGGGCACACATTCATTTTGGGTCCTTATTCTGTTGTCATTAAACTATGGCAAAGAAGGTAAAGAAATGAAAATTATTGAAAGCACTTCTTTGGTCGTGAAAGATGGATGGATATACACAGCTGCAGTTGAAATGCAGGCATCCTAGAGTGACTGTAACTATAAGCATAAGTGGAAAATAGCAGAGTTACACTGACATAAACACAGCATCTACAGCAAAATTTGGCCTGCAGTCTGCGAAGTAAATTGTGATCCCAAAATTACTCATTAATGTCCACTGTTGTCCTTTGATGGTATACTTACTATGTCTAGACAAAGCCTTGATTAAAGTCTGGTGTGATGCTAATGGCACAAAGACAGTGTCCTCATGTGAACAGCTGAATTCCCATTATATCCCCATTATTAACACAGAGCTCATCTGTGACAATTGGCTTGATAAAACAATATGCATCTGTTGCATCTTTTTTCCTTCATCGCTTTCCTTTCTCTTTCTTTTCAGGTGCATACAAACTGAAGATGAACAGATACTGAAGTCCATGAAATCTTGTGTTAATGAAACACTTACTACTGTTGCTCAGTATTTTGGCCAGTTAATAGAGCTGGTTTTAACACATGAGGCACAGGTTAGTTTATAGTTTAAAAAAAAAAAAAAGTCTTTCCAAATTGTTGAATCTTGAAGAAAAGCATCCATTAAGAGGAGGATTATAATTATAGCTCTCAATTTTCAGCAAACTTACGATCAGTAATTAAAATATCTTGCAAAGAGATTTCGGTGTTTGTACTCTCAAATTCTCCAATAACCTCAAATCCCAAACACAATGATCTTGTGGCTCAATATGTTAGTTACTTTTCCAGATAGGCCTCCTTCATTGCGAGGCATCTAATTTCTGGAGAATATCTTGTTAATAAGACCTTTTGGACGCATTTTCTCTTCCTTTCATGCAGACACTGCTTTTCTTTAGAAACCTTGAAAAAAGTCTCTCCTGCTCTCAATGATTCTCATTAAAAGCTAAACTTTTTAGAAGATGTACATATAGCAAGTATATTATTACAGCACACATTTTAACCAGTGCATTTCTTACACTCTAGGAAGTAGTGATAAAATACAGTGTTGTGTACAGGTTATACGTGTGTGTGTGTAACCTTCCAGAAACAGTGCTGTATCATTGCAGGCATGATGTGTAGTTTCCAGTGGTGATCAAATGTAGCTAAATACACTGAGTAATAAGGCTGAGACTACAAATGCATTAAATTTTTTCCATTAGACCATTCTTGAAATAGTAGCAACTTGCAAGTCTAACCAATCTATCTTGGCTTACACTAGTTTCTTTCTTAAGATCTCATCAGTAATTCCTTTGCACCCTCTAATCTTCCTCAAATAAAAAACCCCAAATGTAATTAAGCTCAATTAATTTGTCCATATTTTAGAGGTGATGTTATTCTTTTATTTTGTCCCTACAGAAAAAAAGGAAATGAGAGGCTTAGTGATGAGGAAAAAGTTAAGTAGTATTTACTACGGTGCTAAAACAAAATTAATGCATGGTATTGGTTAAATTCTAACATACGTTGATGCGTTAGAATAGAAGAAAAAAGTTGTGGCTCTTTCTGAAACATCCCTTATAGTTTTAAAAGATTATTGCTAGGAAGTGAGAATCTCCAGAATACATTTGCAGAATTACAGTCAAATTAACAAGCTACTTGCTAATATGCTTTGGTTAGGATTTATGAGAATTAAATGAAATGCCATATATGAGTTGAAGTGTTTAAATAAATTTGCATATTGCAAATTCAGTGAGTAGGTTGTGGTTGTTTTGATGCTTATTCTTTTTAATCTGAAGAGCAGTTCTCCATTGCTAATAGTTCTGTCTTGGGGTACTTTGACACCTGCTGACACACCTGAAGTCCTAGTCCCTTTTTCTTTTAAGGGAGCAGAATTAATTACTCTGCACCATCTCATATGTATTTGTGTGACTGAAGACTTAGATTAGAGGTCATTAATAAAATCACTTTTAAGAACAGTTTTCTGAGCCATTCAGTCAGGCTGCGTGTCCACTTCTGCCATGCAACTGCATTGTCTGTGGGTAGTTTGCTGCCCTGGAGCAGTCTAAGTGTCTGTGTGAGAGGCCAGAACTCTCAGCTTAAATTGTGTACTCAGGAGCTTTCTTTTCTAATCAGTGTATAAGGATTTTATTCAAGATAGGTTCATATCAAAATGTGAATGGATAAGTTATGTCTGTTATGGAACATTTTTCTAAGGGGAGATGCTAAAGGTGGGAGAACACAGCCTCTTAAAGGGGAGATAATTGAAATTTGTATCAATAACAGTGTAAAATGTGGGATGTTTCTTTCCACTTCTTTCAGGTTGGATTAAATATAAAAATGCTTCCCTTCTTCCTCCTAGCAAATATGATTAATTCTTCCTCTAATGATTGTATGTACTTTCAGAAAGAGTAAAATCAAATACCCTTCATATTCTTCTGACAGCTGTGTTTCTCTGTGAAGCTGCAATGGCACACATGCAAAAGCAAGATAACTATTTACAAAGATAAAAATATTTAACCTATTTCATACATTGGAGAAATAAACTATATTTCTCTATGAGAATTCCCTGTATTGGTCAATGAGATTTTCTATGTATACTGAGAATAGTGATGAACCCAGAGCCTTAGAAAGTAGCGTTAGAAAGGCTGTAGCAATATTCCTTATAAATAAGGTGGAAATCTTGTATCACCTTGTGATACAGCTTCAGCAGTAAGACAATTAGTTGCCTGCTGAAAATTTTAGTTCAATCCCAGGCCAAACCCAACAATAATTTACTAAATAGCTGAAGAGTTCTTTACTAAATGTTCTCACACACATACCTGTTCTCTTACTCTATTCATATTTATTTTTAAATATCACTATTCTTGGTTACATCTATTCAAATGCGATGATAAATGCGTTAGTGTTACCAGTTTGACTCCTGCCCATGTTTTTTTTCCTTTCCTTTCTCTGAGTGAGAAGTAAGATGATATGGATTAAATGAGCTAGACTTTCTACTCCATCTTATCTTTAAATATAACACTGATGTTTTTCATTGGAAGTAAATTATTTTTATTGTCTTATGTCACACAGAACCTGATGAGACAAATAGAATTGTCGGATAGTGTGTACATCACTGAGTCAGCGATTAGTAGTTTATTCAGCCTTACCCAGGAAGGTGCTCACCTGTGCCGTATCATAGCTAAGGTAAGGGGATTTATGGATTAATCCAAAGTAAACTAGTGATACAAGTGAGTTATTTTACTTAACACAGTAGTGGTTGCAAGTTTTGAAATGTACAGTACAAGATGAAATTTTGTATTTCAGGAGACAAATAATCTAGGTTAAAGAACAACAAAATCTACTCTGAGAAACTATTTTTTTTTCTTCTTTTGCTGCTTTTTGCAAGCCTTACTTACTTAAAATTATCCTATTAGATTAAGGAAAAAAAAAAAAGAAATAAAGGCCGCAAACCCCAAAATCTTTAATTCAATAAAGCTCAATGCCTGTGCAAGCTCCAACAGGCTTCTGGGCATTGATTCAACTACAGTTGTCTTTGTGCCACCTAATGTATTACCAGTCCCTTCAGCATTTTGGGCATTTTTTTAGTGTCTCTCCTGACAGTACTTTTTAAGTACCAGCCATGGAAGTGGAGAGAAACTTTGCAATTGGCCATGCATATGGCTGACAAGTACGCAGAGAACCAACAAGGCTCTTCAGCTGTGTGTACAGAGTAGGTTATAGATATTATTAAAGACGTAATTTTAAAAATACTTTGCATCCATTATTTTCCTTTTACAGAGGAACATCATTACAGTTACTTCTGGCAGTGTGTGTTCTCATTCACTGAGTAATTGATGCTAACTTTTGGTATAAACGAATCATTCTGCCAAGATCAATGATACTGGCAATCCCTGCAGAGTTTGCACCTTTGAGGACACTTGGATCTTGAAAAAGTGAGAAAGGCAGGGTATTGTGTGAGGTTGAGCATAGGATAATCGCATCCACAGTGTATATAGAAAGAAGAAAACCTCCTTTCCCAAGATTCTGCTTGTGGAGTGGTGTGCCAATCCCTTGTCCTGCTCAGAGATGAGGTTAAACAGTGGCATTTAATTAATTTTACTTCCAATCTGCCTTTAGATGAGTGTTTGCACCATAAAAGGTACTGCTCTGTTCTGAAGGCTGTGAATGAGGTAGACTCAGAAACGTGTAGTGGATCCTGGCAACAGCTTGAGAGGCTTAATTTTTTCTAAATTGATATTTGAGCTCCATTCAGTGGTATCCAAAAACAATGTTAAAATATTGAGTATTGAGGAAGTGCAGAACTAACAAATCAGGGAAAATTGGTCTTGTGTTTTTTATCATTGTGTAATTCCATAACAGTTTAATTTAGCAGAAGTAAAGTCCGACCTTACATAAATCACTAAGTTAATTTATTGCTAAAACCTGGATGTGTCACAGGTTTACAAGTAAGGAAATGCATCCCCTTATGCAAAGAACCCTAAGTGGCGTTTGGTTGCCAAATTACAGCGGTGATTGCATCACCTGTCCTGTGTGTCTGTTTCCTCTGTGCCCTGTGAAATACATTTGTCCTGACTCACCGTCATCCTTCATCCTCTGTATTGCCTCAGTTATCTGCATCAGTGAGCAAGGTGGCAGAGGAATTGTAACAGACCAGAATTTTGAATTCAGTCACTTGAGTACTTAGCTATGACAGTGAAAGAGCTGGGTGATTTTAAAAAAAAAAAAAATAATCTGGAACTGTGCCCACTCATTAAGAGGGTGAGAATGGATTCAATGTTTGTAAAGATCTCAAAATCTCCCACAGATACAGAAGTTCCCTTGAGAGTTGTCATTATCTTTGTAAAAACTAGCCAGAGAAGTGGAATATTTTTTTACTGTGAAAGCAAAACTCAACAAATTTCTTCATTTAAACTTGAAGTCTTACTCTCCATGACAATGTGTGATCTTGTGGAACACTGTTGTTAGCTTTTTTCCTGTCCCAAGCTATAAATTACAACTCTAAAGCACACCAAAATCTTGGACATGCAAACAAAGAACCATGATAATATTGTAAAACTACAATATTATAGGAACTGGTTTCTCACTTTATGTTTTGGTAAGAGTGTCTTCTCTCTCCCTCCCTCTACTCCCCCACCAATATTTTTACCAAAATTTAAAAATGCTTTGAAATGCTAATCCCCCATGCTGAAGTGTCACCTGTAATTTTATTCCACCATTCCTCAACTTTTTTTCTTTTAGCATGTAACTTTGTAATCTGCTGTGAAAGAGTCATGTTGCTGACTCACCCTGGCAGCCACCTAGTTGTTCTCGCTAGCTGTCAGAAGTATAAAGACTAAGAACTCTAACGCAAATGAGTAGTAGCAAGGGCAAGATAAGAAATGGAGGGAGAAACATAAATAATAATAATAATAATAGTAATAATAACAATAATCCTTGAATTCTGAGCTAATAGAATAACAAACATTGAGCTGTGAGTTTCAAACCATAATATGTAGTGTTCATCTACAAGCAACTACACTGGTGGCAGCATAATGGAAACTCCACTGGTTTAGATAATTTTAAAAGCAAAAAGAGAAAATGAGGAAAGGAAGAGCCAAGTAGAGTATTTGTTCCAATTACCAGGGAAAATTTTTAGTCAGGTTTCTGTCTGCAGGTCGGTTTCCTACCTTTGGAACCAAATGTTGCTAAAATATTCCTCTGTCAAGTCTTATGACGCATACTTAAGCATCAAACTGTGACTAACTTGCTGTATCATTGTCTGGGGTTACATTGCAGGGATGTATTCACAAAAGTCTTTTTTATTATATTGTGGATGTATGGATTTTTTTTTTTATTACATTATGGATGTATGGATTTGATGAATGGACTGTTCGGTGGATGAGGAATTGGCTGGATGGTCACATCCAGAGGGTAGTGGTCAATGGCTAAGTGTCCAGATGGAGATCAGTGATGAGTGGTGTCCCTCAGGGGTCTGTACTGGGAGCAGTACTGTCTAATATCTTCATCAATGATATAGGCAGTGGGATCGAGTGCACCCTCAGCAAGTTTGCAGAGGACTCCAAGCTGAGTGCTGTGGTTAACATGCCTGAGGGACAGGATGCCATTCAGAGGGACCTGGACAAGCTGGAGAAGTGGGCCCATGTGAATCTTGTGAGGTTCAGCAAGGCCAAGTGCAAGGTCCTGCACGTGGGTCGGGGCAACCCCCGGTATCAAAACAGGCTGGGGGATGAAGGGATTGAGAGCAGCCCTGCCGAGAAGGACTTGGGGGTACTGGTGGATGAAAAGCTGGACATGAGCCAGCAATGTGCGCTCGCAGCCCAGAAGGCCAATTGTATCCTGGGCTGCATCAAAAGCAGCGTGGCCAGCAGGTCGAGGGAGGG
Source organism: Aptenodytes patagonicus (assembly GCF_965638725.1). Taxonomy (NCBI): domain Eukaryota; kingdom Metazoa; phylum Chordata; class Aves; order Sphenisciformes; family Spheniscidae; genus Aptenodytes; species Aptenodytes patagonicus. The sequence continues at coordinate 14,664,760 of NC_134955.1, forward strand.
GATTCTGCCCATGTACTCGGCTCTTATGATACCCCCACCTGGAGTACTGTGTCCAGCTCTGGAGTCCTCAGTACAAGAAAGACACAGACCTGTTGGAGCAGGTCCAGAAGAGGGCCCCAAAAATGATTAGAGGGATGGAACACCTCTCCTATGAGGACAGGATGAGAGAGTTGGGGCTGTTCAGCCTGGAGAGGAGAAGGCTCTGGGGAGACCTTATTGTGTCCTTTCAATACTGAAAGGGGGCTTATAAGGAAGATGGGGACAAACTTTTTAGTAGGGCCTGTAGTGACAGGACAAGGGGTAATGGTTTTAAACTGAAAGAGGGTAGATTCAGAGTAGATATAAGGAAGAGATGTTTTACGCTGAGGGTGGTGAAACACTGGAAGAGGTTGCCCAGAGAGGAGGTGGATGCCCCATCCCTGGAAACATTCAAGGTCAGGTTGGATGGGGCTCTGAGCAACCTGCTCTAGTTGAAGATGTCCCTGCTTACTGCAGGGCGGGTGGACTAGATGACCTCTAAAGGTCCCTTCCAACCCAAACTATTCTATGATTTTATGATTATATCTATTAGATTTTGATCCTGGGATCTTTCATATTAAAAATTACAAATTAGTCTTGGTTGTTAAAACTCTACCTTCATGTTCCAAGAGCATAAGGAGACACTAAAAACCAGAAATTATAAATTTTGAGTGGACTTGAGCACTTGTCAAAAATTAACATTAGTTGAAGTAGACCGGTTTTAAATTGATTTGGCTTTGTAACAACCAGAAGAATCAGTAAATATCAGTTCCAGAGTTACAACAAATAAATGCTGGGACAGTGATACAGATAAAAAGTCTTTGTTAATAAATCCATTTCACTGATGACGATCAGAGTCTAATGCCAACTGTATTGAACTGGGTGCTATAATAATAGTCTCCTAAAAGAGAGAGAGGCAGAAATGGTAATGAAGATAGCCAAATCTGCTTATCACATCCTTTTTTGGAGAATGTTTGACTATTTGAGTCCCATATGGATGTGCAGCAGATTACTTGCTCTGAGAAGCTTCTAATACACCTTGGCCTTACCATCTTTGTACATCAGTTCCTTTTCTAGCAAGTATTTACTATGAAGATTTCTTTGGAGATCATCTTTCAAACTAATTATAAAATGTTGTCCTCCATCATGAGGAAAGGCTTGATGAGAATTCACTGCGCTTTGAGTCATTTCAGGCTGAAACTGCAAATATTACACCTTAGAGTTGGATGCCTTTTCTCTCCCCTCTTTATTCACTCAACTCACTAATGCACAGTGGGGCTTTTTATACTCATGACCTCCTTCACATACTTTTTGCGATTGTATTTCAGGTGATTTTGTTATCTACTGCTAGCCCTTCTGAACAGCGTTTCAGGGATGTCTCCAGGAAATTGAATTCCTACTAATCCAATATAGGAGAGAAGTAGGTCATCAAGCAGTAAAGCAAGTTCTCCTTTTTGTCAGATATTGCTTCACAGAGTATGTGAAGCCTGTCCCAAATGAAACTTGAATTACAGCAAGAGCAGCATTTCATGTGTTATTTTGGCATTTCCAGTTTTTGACCAAAAGACTGCAAAGGATAAATAAAAACATACTTAGACATATCAGGAGCTTTTGGAAAGGTGCAAGTTAATCGCCAAAGCAAGCAAAGCTCAGTGCTGTTATGTTTCTTTGTCTGAATAGTACTGTTTACCCATTTGACCAATTTATGTGTATCTCTATCAGATGGGATAGTTTTGTCATCATTGCAAAAGATACAGGGGACAAATCTTGAAAAAGGTGAATAAATTCTGGGGCGTGCCGAGATCCCAGTGAGGAGAGTGGTTTTTGACAAGCCATAGAATCAGGTTCAGTATTTCCTACCTATTCCATATTTTACTTACAGCTGTCTAGGTTCATTACTTGTGATCAATATTTTACAACTTGGTAATGGCACACAAGGCACAAAATAAACAGTTTACATCTTCTCCTGACAAATGCAATGATAAATCACTTCCTGTCCATCAGAGGCAAAAGCAGGGCACACATTTGTCATACAGAAAGCTTGAAGCAAATGTGCCGACATCACTTGAGCTTTACTAGTGTTGTCCACAAAATTCTGCTTATTATGACTAAAACAGAGAATCAGATCATCTCCAATTCCACTGAACTATGGGGACTTTCAAACTGATAATAATAAAAAAAAAAAAAATCCCGGTTACCTTAGGTTTGGGGAGAACACTGTAATAGCTTTTTTTTATATTTTTCATAGACAATTACTGCTTGGGTGAAATATCAATATCCTTTTGTGGAAGGAAAAATATGACTGAAACTTTTTTTTTGTTAGTGTATTGCCTTTTTTTAATTTTAAAGGCTCAGAAATGTCTTTCTGCAGTAGGCTATATATAACAGTACTAGATATAAAATAACTCATACAGACACATGTGCACTTGTTACAATTCCAGAAATAAATTTTACTCTCAGCAAACCTCAGTAAGCCTACTGTTTTCACTGATCTCACAGAAATTACATGTACATGTGCAAAGATATAATATAAAACTTCTATCTTGAAAATATATTGAGATGTTAATTTTCTCTAATTCTAATTTTCTTATAAATTGGTGTATATTTTTGTTAGGCTGAACAGATATCTTTGCTTGCTCTATTATTTTCTATTCTATTCCAGCAGAACTAGTACAAAAATGTAGAATTGAAAACGAGTGAAATCTGAATAGTAGTCCGGAGGTTTTATGTCAGTACAACCTGTTGAGCTTTCAAATAACACAAATGGTTGAGGAGAAAAAGATTATTTCTGTGACTCTGAAAAATATTTTTTATATAGAGGCTACTGAAACAGGTTTAAAAAGAAGGGTGTATATTACACTTGGTCCATGATTCCAACTATTTTTAACTTACTAGCGTAATCTGAATACTTTAGTCTGAGATCTTTCATCTGTCATTAATATTTTAAATGCTTTCCTCTTCATTATATGTCTGCTCTTACATAAGATAAGGCATCTGTAGTCTACCTGATGGCATAACATTTTGAAATGTAGGACAATCCAAAAAAACCTCACCACATGAAGTACATATATTGTCTGCATTTATTTATATCTTTCCATTTATTATGTAAACTTTGCTAACACTTATATGTTCACAAGATGTGTTGGAAATTATTAAGGATAGTTACTGTAAGGATGTATATGTACTCAAGTCTGTCATTATTGCCATATTTAAAGAAAAAAGTATAGGCATGCAAATTTTACGTACTAGAGGATGAATGTATGGATTGTATCTGTATAAAACTTGACACCTATTTCCACATTATTTTCAGTAGCTCTTCAACCATATGACCTTCTCTTTCATATTTTAGCATGAAGTAAATATTGTATGGAGCTCAGAAATGTAGAGGAATGGGAAATATACGCTAATAAAAATATGTTTTAAACTAATAGCATATGGTTGATCTGTCACTTAAATGTCATTCCCATTGCCGCCTATTGATAATTCTTTGTAATTTTTACATGAATGTCAAGTTTAATTTAAATTGTGCTTGTAATTGGTAAAAGTCAATCGCTTAAGCACACCTCCCACTGAGGCTATATTACTTTTTCATCACTTAGTGCGTAAGCATTGATCAACTTGAAATCTTTGTGTGAGCTTAACATCCTTTTTATTGGTGTTGTGATGATAGCTAATTTGGATAAATTACTAAAGGAATCGGCCACTCATCCCAATCTCAGTTAAATACTAGGGAAACATTCAGCGCTGCTTTTCTGATTTTTTGCTTTTCCCCTGCAGGAAGGAGGTGTAGTTGCTCTCTTTAAGATCTGTCGCCAGGATTGTTTCAGGTGCCTTTATCCCCAGACACTGAGAACGTTGGCTTCCATTTGTTGCGTAGAGGAAGGGATGCACCAGCTGGAAAAGGTAGGCACTTCAGCATTCTTTACCGACTGCGTCATAAAACAGGGAAGTCCTGTCTTTAACCTCTTCTAGGAATTGATAACTTGGTGGTGTTTGATACTGTGCTCCATACTATGCTCACTTTGTCTGTGCTGAACACATCTTCAGACTTTACAAAATTAGTCCCAGCAATAACATTATCCTATTCAGTTGCTTGCACAAATAAGCTTTCTAAGTGGGGATAATTTTCATAAAACAGGTAAATATGTTAGTGACTACGTCAAAAAACTAGGGAAATTATAATTTTTGGACTCTGTGAAGTGTTTGTTTAGAAACTCCAATGTTTCAAATAACCCTTAAAAGACAGAAAGCTTTATACCTCTTTAAATCCTTTCCTGATGCTCAGGTAGGGCACCTGCAGTAACTTGTGGAGTTGTAATTGCACAGAAAGAACTGGGACACATATAGCAGCTAGCCAATAGAAAAATGTGTCTGCTAATCAGCAACAAGTCTTATAAAAGCCAATTTTAACTGGGATGGCAAACATCAAAACATTATCCAGATAAAATTATATCAACTGCTTAGGCTCCATTCCTTTCTCACTCTCGCTACATACTGCTGTGTTTTGGAAAATGAACACTTCTGGTCACTAAATCATGATCTCATCTTTTGTATTTCATAAAACAGTCATCTTCCACAGCTGAATAATGGCCTCTTCAAGTTAATGATAAATGATTTCACTGCCACTTTACATTGACATATCTTGTAATTTACTGCCTAGAATTCAAGCAAACCGTGACAGAACATCTGCAGCAAAAAGCAAGTCTCTGAGCTTACAGTAAATGAAGATAACTTAAATTTTTTTTGACATAATGCTGGTTCAGACTGACACCAGAATCAGTCTAAAAGGATCTTTCATGATGTCCACTATAATAGTGGAATTAATAGAGTTAGAAATGGAAAAGATTGATTCAACTCACCTAGTCCGGTTCCTGGCAGTGTCAACATACATTTAATGCGTCCCATATCAAAGCTGATGACACAGGAGTCCTAGAAAAAATGATAACTCTCAAGCTCATATGTCTTTGATCTACTTTAATGTTGATCACAAGTAAAATTGCTCAGGGTAAACTTTGTCACAATCAGGATTGGAATAGGTTTTAAAGGATTTTTAACTGAAATCCCTACCACTGCTTTCAGTAGTTCATTTTTCACCTGTGCCTTCAATTCTTAAATCATATCTTGGTAAAACCAAAGTCTGCAACATGAGGGGCTGGACATTAATCCTACTCACCTGACTGAACAGGCAGGTTTATGACAGGAGTATTTGATTATCACTTTGTCAACTTCTTTGCCTAAAATTGTGTTGCTGAGGATCCATATGTTGTGTGGGTCCAGTACATGCCTGGGTTTCTGGTGGGGGGGAATGGGATATTTAATATATCAAAAGAAACAAAGAAATTTTCTCTGCAAGGAGGTTAATGTCCCTCTAAGTGCTAAGGGAGGTTAAACAACACAGGCCAGTACAATGCTATGTCATCTGTAAATAATCTATCAGCTGGTGACAGCCCAGGTTTGCCAGTTTATAGAGCTGAAGAAGGATAGTAAACAAGAAAGTTTTACTACTCTTTGTACTCTCTTTTCACCCTTCTTGTACACCTATTTAGAAGCAACAAGACATTCTGACCATAGGGAATCAATGGGAAGTGCATGACTCAGATGACCAGTATTTTGATGTGAACAGCACTCCAGTTTTTTATATTGTCTTCTTTAAATAAGAATTATTTTTTTCTTTCAAAATTTGAAGTACTCTTGCAAAGAACAAAAGAGAGGGTTAATAATATTAGCATTCCTATCATTACAGAAATTACCATAGGAGTTCTTATCTGGCAGAAAAGTTGGCTTCTATTCTCCAACTAAGTACCTGGGTGGTGGCGAAGCATTTAATTTGCTCTAATGTGAATATCATTATGCCACCTAGTGCATTAAAACATCAGTGCAATTTGAACTTGATTTTTAATGACAGAAACCTAATTCAAACAAATAAAGCTTGGCCTCCAAACAATTGAGATTAGGTAATTCAACATTCAAAAAAATAATTAAAAAACCACAAAACCCAAACAAATCCCACCCCCCTCTATTTTTCAATTAGATTTCACAACAATTAAAGTGTTTAAAAGACCACTTAAAAGAAAGCAGCAAGAGGTATCATTTCTAATGGAACTTTTGTCTGGGAGGTGAACTAAAAGGGGGTGGTATACTTTCTGCAGTAATTGCAGTGATTAATTACTAAAGACATTAGGAATATTGGTTATTTATCCAATGCCTGTTGATCTTGCCAATTCAGTAACAACACAAGAAGGTAACAAGAACATCTGTGTTAATGTAGATGGTTATTTAGAAAACAAGCAAGGAAGTCAGTAGTTCACAGGAGGCAATACAAGTAGAGAGTATTTTAACATATTAGGCTTTCTTTATAATTAGTTCAAATTTAATGTGAATATATACTAGCTTTAAACAGTTTGTCTTGAGGTTTTGGCTTGCAATGTGGAAATACTGTCCTCATTTACCAATGAAGGAAAGTAACAATTGAGTGCTTATTTCTAAAGATGTAGAAAATTGCCTATTTTAAGCAAAAATATTTTCCTCAATTTTTAAAAAAATAATTCTTGTTCTTCCCAGTCATGCATCTTTAAATATATATTTACACTACTCTCTTACCAGCACAATTCAAAAAGCCATAATTACTTTTCCATCATCTTGATAAGCAAGGTGATCTTTGCTATAATTACAATGACCAAGTAGTTGTTGCAATGACTAACTTTTACACTTTTAGGTGAATCTAGTTGGCTGTATATACAATAATGCAAAATCAGTTGGTTAAAATGCCAATTTTAGAATAGTTATTATTTCATTTGCAAGTACTTTACTGACTTTTGAAAAGGTGCTGTTACTTTGTTGTACATTGAGCTACAGAGCTCCAGGAACTCAACAGTAACAGATTACTCAGGCAATTAAAGTAGAAAGATAGTGAAGAAATAGTCTCATTTTGTGACTGAGGACTGTGTGTAAGTAAATGTTGTTCTATGTAACCTGTGCTCCACAAGCGGTAATTTTCGTGCTTCAAGCTGCTTATAGATGTCCGGTTGTTTGGTATACTTTAACTTCATAATCCACTGTGACACCAGCAGGTTTGAGATCATTCTTTGGTCTCAGCTGCCCGACCAGTCCCACTTCAGAGAGGAGTGGAGAGACCCTGGAAAAGCAATCAGAATTTTCCTCCTTTGCATTATTCCTGTAGCTGCCTGTCCCTGTACCCCCCTGTCCCTGTACCCAAGAGACCTTTGTCATCTGTGTCTTGTGGCACTTGAGCATGCAAAGTTTTTAGGAGAAAGCTCACTGCATCAGAAAGGATGGTTATTCTTGGTCTAGGCATTCCAGAGTTTATGTAGAGACAATATATAAATACAGGTAATATATAATACAGAAAATAGCTAAAATCACTAAAACCAGAAGAACTGAAAGGAGTCTGGGGGAGGTGAGTGTGACTAGAAACTGAAGAACAGTGTTAGTGCTGCACATGCAGACCTGTTTGTGTATCCAGCCCCAAGGTTTAGGGCAGAAATACAATGATGTAGTGTGAGATTGGTTCTTAACATAGACAATTTTTGAGGGTTCTAGAGGGAAGAATATCTGAACCCTCACGAGTGTGGTTTGAAAACTTAATTCACCTCAAGGGTTCCTGTAGAGGAAGGACTGTTAAAGGCACGGATTTGGGATAGATTAACAGTGTATTTCATGAAACTTAAGGTAAAAAAAAGTAAAAAATTGTGATCTTGATTGTCTGATAATGTATGTCCTGCAAATTATATTAGGAATAACCGTACTTTAAATATCATTTTCATTGTCAAGACACACATAAAATCTAGCAGATATTGTCTTCAACATGAAGCAACCTAGCCTGGAAAAAGGGTTTGTATTTGGATACAATCATACATCTTTAGCACGTTGTTTGCCTAAAGCAGTTCTTCAGCCCTTTCCCTTCCTGAGGCTGCATTAGGTCCTTGTTTTGCAGAGCTCTCTGAACAAAGTGTCTCCTATACATGTACTGACATGCAGCCTCATTTAAGTCTAAAGACTGTGACAGTTTCTCTGTTTCAGGTCTGTCCATAAAATGGACATAGTTGTTGACTGGTGTTAGAAGGCATGGCTTTCCAATTTTTGCCTTTCACTGAAGCTCAGTGTGTGATTTTCACTGAGGCAAGCTTCCTGCTGCAATAAAAGAACTGCAGAGTTAGTTCAGAAATAAATAGCAAACAGTGCAATGTACTGCAATTTTTACTGTGCATGTGAAACATTATTCCATTAAAAAGCTGCAACTCAGCTGGGACCTAGATCAAGGCTCAACTGCCACAAAAACGTAATGATTTATACAAATAGTCATTCAAGCAGCTGCCTAAATATTAACACTGTGCAGTGTATGTTTACTTACACTATTTAAACTACTCCAGAAAGCAAGACACCTGGAATCAACTCATTAGGAGAAAATATTCCAGAGAGACTGGTGACAGCAGTTGTTACTTTCATTAATAAAACCTTCTTTTTAACAAATGACACAGCTTTTATCACTGTGCTTGAAGCAGAATTGCCTAGGTATAGATTATAAATTGCTTTGAATCCTTCATGTAAAGCACATTATATCAAATTACTTACCTCCAGAAAAAGAATCCGAAGAAAGGAAGTACAAAGTGTACGATTTTTGAGATTGGGAAACTGTATGAATTTCATGAAGACTTAAACATGACTGACCTAAAATCTATTGTGTCAAAATTTCTTTTTTTTCTAGTTAATATAGGAAAAATTCTTATGGCCTATTTCAGTGGTTTTGCACTCAGTTAGTTGCATAACAAGAGATTAGGTGGGGCCTATAAGATGATAAAAATTACATAGCTATTTTATTCTAAAATTAGTTGAATTCAAGAGCTTAAAAGATTAAGCATTTATTTTTTGACGAAAAATATTTTCAAAAAAACCATAGTTCTCAAAATTTTGTTTTAATTCATGGAAAGTAAAATTTCATGTTATTCTGTCTCCTGAGTGAGGTAGGGCAAGGCTGGGTATTAACAGCAAAATAAAGGACTTTCAGAAGTCATTAGAAGGGGATAAGTTGTTGAGGGGCTCTTCTCTTGTCTCTTTCCCACAAAAACAGGTAACATGCAAAGTTATAATCCTTTCCAAGTTTTTTATGGGTCATGTTGACAAACGCATTCTCAACACTGTTGTATGAAGAGGAATATCATTCTTGTTTGTTCCCCAAAATAGTGTTTGTGAAGCTTCATGGATGGAAAGAGACTGGAAACTTTCTTTCTGCACGCTTAAAACCACAGAACGCTGGCTTGTGTGCTAAGAGCATGTGAGATCATTTAGATGGAAGCAGTTCAAGTAATGCGTTCCTTTTACAACCCTTTGGCTGAAGTCAGCTCTTCTTCTGGTTTGCATAATGCACTTTTCTCCACCCGAGAACATTGTTTTGGCTCATCTTCCATGGCGATTTGTAGCCAGGCTTTGAAATCATGCTTGTGAAGTTACAAAAAGTAAGCAGGAATGGATAAAGAGATTTCTGTTGTTCTGAATTTTGAGAGAGGAGGATAAGCTTTTAAAGACTAATTCAGGCAACTTTTGACACGCAGCGCTGAGCACACAAACTTGCTGTCATTGATAGCTGGAGCTGGGAACTGTGTCTCACTGTTGTCACTGGGTAACTGTGTAGGTCACAGGAGAATGAAGAGCTACAATGAGACAGAAATGTAAGTCAACCTTAAGGAATAGTGTGGGGAACAATATTTTCAAAAGCTGCTTTTCACATAGCCTTTTTGATAACCAGGCAAATCTATTTCAATAGCTGAGTTTGTGGTACAATTAGATAATGTAAAGTTCTAGGCTTGCAGCTCTTTAATTTACTGGATGCTTCTTCTTAGTAAGGCTGTTTAATTAATTGGCAGTGAAAAATGTGCTGGGTTTGGCAAATTACATTTCTGTCAAAGCCCATGCAAGATTCATTAAATCATATCTGAGAGTGCAGGAACTGCCCTTCCTCAAGTGCTGGCTTCGTATCTATTAGGTGGTGTTTCAAGTTTTACCTCCTGATTACACAGCTATGTATACATAATTAGTAAATGCAGCTTCTTTCAGCACAATCCCAGGCAAGTGTAGCAAGACTTCTTAGGTCGTTACAGAATCTGACCATCTTCAGATGTGACAGGCTGCGGTTCTAGGGCAAAATGCTTTAGAAGTCATGGAAGGGACGTGTTTCTGAATACTGAAAACCAGTGTGAAAACATGTCGTGTCCTCCCCCCCAAAAAAAAAAACAACCAGCCCAACTCAAAACCACCACCAACAAAAATAACCAAAACCAACTGGCAGCTGATCTCTGTAGTATCATTTGGTCTGTTGAAAACCTTCTGCCAGTTACACAGCAGATTAAAATTTGTTTGCTTTATGGTAGTACCCACTTTATCATGCAAAGAAAAAAGCAAGTTTTTTTTTGATGGACTTATTATTATTCAAAAGACATGGAATTGAATAAAGACAGACATGTTAGTGCAGGATTATGGTGCATTGCCAGATCTCTGTAGGAAAAAAGTGTACACAAAATGCTTTGGCTGAGGTCACTGCCATTATTCCAATTCTGTTAAAATGACTAATTAAATTATAGTGGTTGTGTTGTTATAGCCCTGATGGTCTAAGGAGATAGGTATCAGTTGCTCTAATAAAAGATATTACCTCTCCTTACAAACCTTGCTTCACTTTAATCATATTATAGATTTTAGAAGAGGGAGAAAGGAGCCAGCAAGTGTAGCACTAAAGATAAACATTTTGATAATACTGGTAAAGTAGGACAATGTGAGACTTAGCTAAGGAGTTGGTGAATAGTTTGGAGGACACAGATTCTGTTGTTTATCAGTAGATCCTCGTTTAGATATCAGGCCTGTCCCAGACTCTGCAAACATATACACATGCACTTAGCATTAAGCATGTGAGTAATTTAATTTGAAAACAAAAGAAACCACTACCTGTTAAAAATGTCAACAGAGATGCACATCTGTTGGTCTGTTCGTGATTGACGTTTCAGACTGCAATAAATTTCAGTAAATATTCACTTGGTGATCACTGAACACAAAGTGCTGTGGAACAAAGCAAAACTTTCAAAGTCGGATCAAATAGGTACAAGACCTTTTTGACCAACCTTGTCTGTCTTTTCAATAAGAGGCACAGCAGGCAGTCTATGGATTGATATATAAATCTATAAATTGATAACAAAAGCACGAGCTGTCTTCTAACCCAACAATGAACACTTTGTCTGTTGCTTTTAGTGTGAGTCCTTCCATGTCACTCACAGATTTAGGCTTTGCTTCTCTTTGTCCTGTGCTTAAAGTGGCATATTGCTTAAGCATGGATCTGTGATAACATGTCCACATGCAAAAATTTCATAACAGTCAAAGCAACCCTGTTTTATTCAGATTTTGTCATGTTTCAGTAAGACCTGATCAGGAGAAGGCATTGCGGTGGCATACAGAAATTATCAATGATGTGCTGAGAGTAGATCTTGCCACTGCTCTGTTGTAATTTTTTTTTCATGGCTCCAGAGCAGTGTTCATGCAGAGTGAGAGCTGATAAAATTAGGTGTACTTTGGCATTTGGTTCCTCTATATGATGCAGTCACTGTAGGAGGAACAACCTCTCTTCTCATCTACGCCTCAGCTCTGTCTTTTTATACAACTCTATTTTTTTTTTTTTTTTAGCTGAGGTGCGGAAGAGAAAGTATCTTCAGAATTTTTCTTCTTGTTTTAAAAAGATAAGTGTTGTGGTTTAAGCCCAGCCGGCAACTAAGCACCACACAGCCGCTTGCTAACTCCCCCCCACAGTGGGATGGGGAGAGAATCAGAAGGGTAAAAGTGAGAAAACTCGTGGACTGAGATAAAGACAGTTTAATAGGTAAGGCAAAAGCCACACACGCAAGCAAAGCCAAACAAGGAATTCATTGACTACTTCCCATTGGCAGACAGGTGTTCAGCCATCTCCAGGAAAGCAGGGCTCCATCACGCGTAACGGTTACTTGGGAAGACAAAACGCCATCACTCCGAACGTCCCCCCCTTCCTCCTTCTTCCCCCAGCTTTATATGCTGAGCATGACGTCATATGGTGTGGAATATCCCTTTGGTCAGTTGGGGTCAGCTCTCCCAGCTGTGTCCCCTCCCAACTTCTTGTGCACCCCCAGCCTACTCGCTGGTGGGGTGGTGTGAGGAGCAGAAAAGGCCTTGACTCTGTGTCAGCACTGCTCAGCAGTAACGAAAACATCCCTGTATTATCAACGCTGTTTTCAGCACAAATCCAAAACACAGCCCCATACTAGCTACTAGGAAGGACATTAACTCTATCCCAGCCAAAACCAGCACATTCTCCACCCCTTATTCCATACCATTTACATCATGCTCAGGTCCCACAATATCCAATACATCCTCATTAACCACCACCACCCTTCCCATCCTTTGATACAATACACAGATATCATTCCCTTAGTCTATGGACCACCCCTGTGAAATGTCTGTAAAATGTCCAGAAAATGTCCACTGAGTTCATTTAGTCCATGACTTTGGGCTCCATCTGTTATGGTGGTCACTCAGGACAGGACAGGTGGTGTGTTGCTTGGAGTTATTGGGCACCAAAGCCAGCTCAGGTTGGGTCACTGCTGCACTTGCACTGCTTCTTGTAAGGCTTGTCCTCCATTGGTTCGGGTGGTTCCTGCTATAGTAATTCCTATAACATGGAACTGAAATCATGGTTTAGAACAATTTAAAGGTATTTCCATGAAAATCTCCACCCCTGGTCCCTTTGGACCAAACCATCGGGTTTAACATTGCAATGAACTCCCCCCCTTGCCCCTGCTCCGGCTTGGACTTATCCACAGACTGCAGTCCCTTAGGGTTGTACCTGCTCCAAGTGGAGTCTTATCTATGAGCCACAGTCTCTCCAGGGGTATACCTGCTGCGGCATAGGCTTATCCACAGCCACAGTCGCTTTGAGGTGCACCTGTTCCAGCGTGGCCTTCTCCATGGGCCACAATGCCTTCAGAGATATACCTGCTCCAGCGTGGCCTTACCCACAGCCACAGTCCCTTCAGGAGTAAACCTGCTCCAACATGGCCTTACCCATGGCTGCAGTCCCTCCAGGGATGTACCTGCTCTGTTGTGGGCTTATCCATGGCCACACACTTTGAGGTGCTCCAGCATGACCTCATGCACAGCCATTGATGCTTCAAGGTGTACCTGCTGCAGCATGGACTTATCCACAGCTATAGATTCTTCGAGGTGTACCTTCTCCAGCATGGACTTATCCTTGGGCCACAATCCCTTCAGAGGTATACCTGCTGCGGTACAGACATAACCACGACCACAAACACTTCGAGATGTACCTGCTTTGGCATGGGCTTATCCACAGCCACAGATGCTTCGGGGTGTCCTGCTCCCATGTGGACTCATCCACAGGTCACAGTCCCTTCGACTCGAGTTCACACTGGAGTTCCAGCCTGTCCAGTACAGCAGCACAGAAACAGCAGTGATGCCCTGGCCATCTGGCAGCCCAGGCACATGGCCATTGCTGTTATCAGAATGTTCCCAGGCACAGGACAGTAAGATGATCAGCGGTACAACGGTAGAGCAAGCAGCGAAAGCAAAAAGCAGCCACTAACGAGCACTAGACTCTAATATACAGTAAGGCAAGCATGCCCCGTGGCAAGCACAGGAGCCTCTCAATTAATAGCTAAACAGCAATAACAGTTATAAATTCGATCTAGCACATTCCAATCAAACCTGTCATTATCTCGAACCCTTTGAGGCCCACGTTGGGCATCGAAAAGGACTGTTGTGGTTTAACCCCAGCCAGCAACTAAGCACCACACAACCGCTCGCTCACTCCCCCCCACAGCGGGATGGGGAGAGAATCAGAAGGGTAAAAGTGAGAAAACTCTTGGGTTGAGATAAAGACAGTTTAATAGGTAAGGCAAAAGCCGCGCACGCAAGCAAAGCCAAACAAGGAATTCATTCACTACTTTCCATCGGCCCGCAGGTGTTCAGCCATCTCCAGGAAAGCAGGGCTCCATCACGCGTAACGGTTACTTGGGAAGACAAAACGCCATCACTCCGAACGTCCCCCCCTTCCTCCTTCTTCCCCCAGCTTTATATGCTGAGCATGACGTCATATGGTGTGGAATATCCCTTTGGTCAGTTGGGGTCAGCTGTCCCACCTGTGTCCCCTCCCAACTTCTTGTGCACCCCCAGCCTACTCACTGGTGGGGTGGGGTGAGAAGCAGAAAAGGCCTTGACTCTGTGTCAGCACTGCTCAGCAGTAACGAAAACATCCCTGTATTATCAACGCTGTTTTCAGCACAAATCCAAAACACAGCCCCATACTAGCTACTAGGAAGAAAATTAACTCTATCCCAGCCAAAACCAACACAGTAAGTTTCATTGAAATAGATTTTGAAAGCTGAAAAAGAAAGTCCTCAGACTATGCCAGGTTACTGAGGTGTACACTTCAATGTGCAAGATGAAATTGGAGCAGTGCCTGTAGATTGCCATTCCCTCCAACTTCATTTTGAAAATTTGAACTGGTGCCAGGTTACCACTCTGCACTTGTTTGGCTCCCATATAATTTACACACGTTTTTTTCAGTCAGTTATGTTGGTATTTTATGCTATCTATTGATTTTATATTTCACTGAGTATTTTATTTAAAGCACTCCAAATAGCTTTAGATTTATGTTTCAGAAGTCAGGATGTTAAAAGAATTTTATAAATGAAAAATAATTTGGAAATCACCAGATGATGATTTTTCTGTAATGATTTAAAATATTGCTTAAAGCGATGACAGTGATCAGGGCAGCAAACGATCCACGAATGACGTTTGAAGGAACAGAAGCCAACACATCAAATGGCAGGTGGGTTTCCCTACCTAATAACAATAATAATAATAATGATAATTTATCAAGCAAATTTAATTTTAAGATGAAAGAAGCAGCTTACTCAGCTCCTAACTGAAGGCAGAGATTAATGAGAATCAATTGAAGCATTTAAAAAGAGTGCAGGGAGAGAGCTATTTTGGACCTCAAATATTCCTCCTGTTCCTCATAGAGGCAGAAAAGAAACTGGAAAGACATGACCTTACAGAAAGACCTATCAGATGAGTAGCTTTCATAATTCTTCTCACTCAGCCGGAAACTGTTTCATCACGTATCTGCATTTGTATCTGTATGTAAACACACACGCTCAATGTGCTTACATTGTACGCCTTAAATAGCTTAGCTGTAGCCACAATAAAGTGTGAGGAGACATAGGGGTGAAAATACTTATTAAATGAGATAGACACATTAGATAGCTCCCCCCTCACAAAATCTCTGCTGAAATTCGATATGCTAGTCTAACTGACCCATCCTGGTGCAGACTTCATGACTCAGTATTGTTGATGATTTCTGTGACTCGTTAGAAAAGTCCCAAGAGTATACTGCTCAGAGCCTCCATTTCTTGTTTGGCTGACTTTTGAGCTTGCCTAAAACCCCACTGATTTCAGAGACCTCTGCAGGAAGAAAAGTCTACCTACATAGATTTGGTTACACAACAGGGATTTAAATGCCTTTGGAGCCTGAGAATTCAGTACTAGCATTGTTTTCCCTTCTAAGGCTTCTGCCACATTTATTTTCCTGCCTGAATTAACTATGACTCTTGGAGTTTTCTAGTGCTCTATGTGGTTTCTTGTACATCTATTCTTGCTTGCATAACATTGACTTTCAAAATTTTTACACACATTTAATTTTGAAGGACTGAACTCTCACAGATGCACATTACTCAAAAGCAAAAGGAGAAAATCCTTACTTCTTTCATCTAACTGCAGCTATGGAATTCCTTACTAGTATAAAACTACACTTACGGAAGTACTGAATGACCAAACCCCTCAAAAATAAAAAATAATTTTTCCTGGTTCCAGGTGATTTATATTTCCTTTCTTTGGGGCATGCCAATTGGAAACAGATAGCTCTGTATGTTCCATCTGCTGGAGTTTTTACCTCATCCATAAATGAGCTGATCTCAATCATACCTGAGGATAACATGATGGAGGTTGCTAGATAAAGTGACTGGCTTACTTTGATCTGGTAATGAATATTGGTCATCTGTTGGGGTCTGAATCAGGACTTAAGTGCACTGCAGAAAATTGTTTGTCCTCATGAGAGCATCTGTATTCTGAGTTATCTTCTCAGCTTGACCACTTCCTTGGGCTTGTTTTTTAAGTAGTAGTTCAAACTAGCAAAATACATAAACCTCAACTACTCTCAACTTAGACCTTGGCTCTTTTCCAAAACCACTTTTGTAATTCTTGTGCTCCCATAAGTGTTACTAGCATTCCTTGGGTTCAACATGGGGTTAACAAGCCTCTTCCATCACAGCACTTATCAGTGTTCACACTTGCTTAGGCAACAAGGTTGTAAGAGTCCTGCTGTGACACGGGGTTCAGTGCAGGTGTAAGCTAGGAATCTTTTCTAGCTGCAGGTACTAAGGAACCTTTGCAAATAGGGTCCCAGCAATGCTCCCAAAATGCGCAAGCTCTCGGTATTGTTACTGAGAGGAAAATTCACAAATTTGTATTTTGCAAAATCTCATTTTATACATATACAGTTGCTTGTGTTTTTTGTTTGTTTTCTCCCAATGTTTGCCAAAATTGTGTTCAAAATATATGATTCAAAACCTCTTTTCTCTTTCTTCCTCTCCAGTACCTATCACTGCAACAAAGTGAGAAAACGCTTTACAAAACAGGGAAAAAGTACATATAGGAAACTTTTTTATGATAATAGCTTCGACCAGTTCTAGCACTGGCCACTACTACTTAAACTTTCTACCAGTAGATTTTCTTGGTTTAAATGAGTGCTTAGCAGTTTAACTTTCTCACCCAAACAGCATCACATAAACACAAAACTAGCTCAGGGTTTTCCTGTCAGTATTGGTATATTCTGACTCTGTCGCATGGGCCAAATGCTAACTCTTACTGGAGCTGATTTTTTTTCCCAGAGCTAGCTGTGAAAAAGAAACAGAGGAAATCAAACACAGTGTAAGCTAATTGTCTAATTAGGTGAAACTCAGTATCCTTTCCTTTTGACATGCATTTTAAGTCAGGACTGGAAGTATTGGATTACTCAGGTAAAGTATCCTGCATGTGCTCCTAACAAAAGCAAAGAAAATTAATTGTATAAGTTTTTTCTTACCTCATGTTTGTAATGAGCTAAAAGCTGCCATGTGGCTTAGCTAAAGCTCACCCATGGTATGCGTGAGTCTCCCTGTATTTCTTAAAAAAGTGAAGGTTAAATAATAATTAATAGCAGGTGATGTAGAGGCATGTTTGTGCGTCAGTATAATTTTTTTTTGCTTAGGCTTGTTTGCAGGAAACCACTTAGATCTGGCACTCTGCCTGACTTATACTAAAACTTTCATGTTTCATAAAGCATCTTCAAAAACATTTAAAGAGCTGTTGGAAAAACAATCTCATCCGTTTAAGATAATAATCCTGTTTTTGAAAAACTGAACATCTAACACCATTGCTCATATATTTACTGTATCTTACTTCTCTTGCCTATCATTAAGTTCCCAGACAATAGCTCTTTCACTGACTGTTCCTTCTCTTGCCAGTACTGTCTAGAGCTTTTCCTTTTCAGAGGGCTTTCAGTTTGTTCATTTGCCATCCCTGGCAATGGACAAGTAAGCTTTTGTACGGATCAGAGCATGCTGATATGCAAAATCAGTCTCAATTTTCAGAGATACTTTGCTGCATGTCATAGAACGGCAGGCTTCCCCCTCCAGCTTGTGTTTTGGTAGGTAGGTAAAGTCCACAGGTTAATCAGGGCTGACATAAACCTGAGCTGGAAACCTGAGCTAGGTGTTTAGTGTTATTCTTTAATTTGGGAGTAATCTGGAGTCCTGAAGATTGTATCTTAGGCCTTGTTGTGCATAGCTGGTTTTGTTTAACTCCACTAGCTTTTAGACTTCAAGTAAAAGTTTGATCTGACAAGGATCTTCAGCTGAGATGAGGTCTTGCAGAAGGAATCCCTATGGGACCAGCAGGTGGAATTAAGAAGGCAGAATTCTTTCCATTTTTTATAAGAGCTCATGTTTGTCACTTTGTTCTCACAAAGAAGGTGTGGGAAACATTCCCTAATAACTTGGCTTCACCAAGGACAAGTCTTGCCTGACCAGCCTAGTGGCCTTCTGTGGTGGAGTGACTACATCAGTGGACAAGGGAAGAGCTACAGATGTCGTCTATCTGGACTTCTGTAAGGCCTTTGACATGATCTCCTAATATTGCAAATCCTGTGATACTGGGCATGTATGTGTGCTCCCTTTATACTTTGTATATAACCTCCAGATGACCTATTTTCCTGTCACCGAGTACAGGATTTTTTATTTGAAATAAACTGTTAGTTTCAATCACAAGAATTTTACACTTTTAAGATACTAACAAAATTAACAAAGCTCCAATATTTGTCTTTTTTTCATACATGGTTTACAGTAAGCCACTGTAAGAGGTTTGTTTCTTATAGATCTTGTTTCTTAGGGAAACTCCCTGTGTGATTTGCTAATTCTTGTGCAGAGTCAGTTATCCAGTATTACCCCTTAAAACATGGGTAACTATTAGCAACATGTTGTTTTTCTAAATGCCCTGTTTAGTTGCAGTAATGACATCATGGGATTTGATGGCACATTTAATAGGAAAGGTCAACTTCTTCACCGATAGATGTTTTAGATCCCCCTTTGAGTGTGAACAAGGCTTCATGGGATGTACGTAAGAGCAAAATTTGGCCTCCCTTCCAAATCCACTTTCCGAAGTATTCATGCCAATACTGCCCAATTTTTGAGATCCAGATAAGCCCACTTTCAAACACAGACAGAGAAGACGACATTAGGACTCTTGTAGAGACACGCAAGCGTGGCATTATGGAGACACAGCAGAAGTTAGAAAGGAACTTTCAGTTACACCAGCAGGCCTTGGATTAGGCCCTAAACAGAAATAAATGTGTGGAAATGTCATCATGAAGAAATCTGCACATAAATCAAGCTGTTTAGGAGAGAAACAAACGGTATGGGCAGAGTTCTTACCAATACAACGCAACATAAGCAGTGACCATCATGGTCTATCAATGAATACTGAAATCCATTACTCACCCTAAGCGATGACAAGCAGCGTGCCAATTCTCCGGCAAGAAATCACCCTACTGTCATTCCCCAGCACATGCTACTGCCTTGCCTGCACGCTGGAGTTCCTCCGCATCTGTAAAGGCAGCCTGTTTGCACTCTGGTTTGGTTTTCTGTAACTGCACTCCTTGGATTGTATATTCCTTTTTCTGGGCTTAGGGCTCAATATAGTGCAAGTATAATAAAAAAGGTTTTTGCCTTCAGGAGGAGCTCTTTCTTCAGTATTAGGAGAGCTGTATCTTAATGGCTTCGGTTCTGCAGTTTCTTTGCTAAGCTTCCATGCACGTCTTTGCAGCCGTGTCCTCTGACCGGTGACAAGCACACAGGGTGGGAAACAGCACACGGGGAAAAACATGCACTGTTACAGAGCAGGATGACAGAAAGCATGTAATAGTTGCATTGCTTAGTGATAAACCCGTCCGTAATAAACCTGTTGTGTGTGTTTTTCTTACATGCTGGCTGCTTGCATGAATGCTAAAAGGGGCTCTCATCCTCCAGATCCAGGCAGATATAAATGAAGAAGAAAAAGAGAGAGGAAGATTATTTTCTGAGAAACAAGCATATCTCTGACGGGCACTGTACAAATAAACCTAGTTATACTGGCACAATTCACACCACGCTCCTAGCATCAAGCTCTGCTACACTAGTAAAGCAGCCGCTTTTAGCATACAGTCCCCAGATCCCTGGCATCCACAAAACCCAAAGAAGAAAGCACACTGTTGTCAGGAAGCTTAAATTCATCATAGAGGTGGCTGAAAACCCTCCTGTCGATAATAATTCCGATTATTTCAAGCACAAACAGGACACAATCCTTGTAGATTATCCTGATCTGAGCCAGCCCTCTGCAGAAGAGCTGGCAGAAAGAATGGAGGGCATGGAAGATAAGGAGCGTCTGTGCAATGAAACCCTGCTTACTGATCTCACCATGGGAAGGGGCCGTCATGGTTTAATGCAGAAAAAGCACGAGGTAACTGGCATCAGTGAAGAGGAGAGGGACCTTCATCACAGCCAAAGCATTGAGGAGTGCTGTTGTTGTTACGAGGATGATGATCCTGCTGTCATAGCGGAGAACGCTGGATTCTACTCTGAGAGCTGCAGCGAAGCAGAAGAGCCAACCCAAGAGGACCTGTCTGTGGAGTCAGAAAATCAAAATGCAGCACTGAAAAAGCAAAAAAGCCCGTGATTCAGATGAAACAAGCACAATGAGAAAGTGCAACACAAAAGGACTTGAGTAATAGGGACAATAGTGGATGTTACCTAGATGGTGAAGGTAGAGGTCATAAACTGTCATTCGTGTGGTTTTTGCTCCCGATGAAGACTTCTCTGTGTTCATCTCCTTGTACCAATTTCACTCCCATGGTAACAATCAGTCGCATCACCTACCTAAACTGGAAGCCAATGCCCTCTTTCATGCAGTCTTGTCATGGCTTACCATGACGTTGCCAACAGCGCTTTGTCCTTGCTTTTTGGAGACTGGTATCTTGGAGCAGATTATTCTGTTAGGATATTTGTGATTCTTTCCGATTCTGAACAAAGTCCTCATTTTTGCCCTTTGTCATCCCAGAGTTAAGCAAATGTCTCTTCTGACTTTCTCAAAAACATCTGTTTGTGTCCTACCAGTTATGAAAATTAATCAAATCCATATATATTTATGAGATTACCAGGAAGCTGGAGGAGAGAGTGTGCCTTCTTTCTCTTACCTGAATGTTAACTGATCAGCAGAACAGACGATAGTCGCAGACGTGACTCTTTCTCAACCGTGTCATTGCTGCTGTACTCCCGGGAAACTGTTGTCACTACAATCCACAAAATTCATACACTACCCCAACCCACAGCCCATTTCCCAGCTTATTCCATGCTGCAGGACCAGTAGCCTAAACTATGTTGTGTTCCAGGAAGAGCGTGAGCAAGACCGAAGCGTTATGAGTTGTTCTTTGTCTTTGCCATAGCCATCATGAAACGCCTTGGTGAAACTCCCAGATGAGTGCAGGAATCGGACCATACTTTGTATTAGAGAAGAACACGAAAAATATCCCTGGGGATTAAAAAAACAAAACAGCGAGGAGGTTTGTCCTTAAAAGTAGAGAAGAGAGCGAGGGTGAACCTCAGACTGAAAAGAAACCCCACCACCTCCAGGCCCCAAGGACCTCCCTTGGTGGCCTCTGACAGACTCCTCGTGTCACGCCGGCACAGCGTCCCAAAGGGCACCAGGCCTTCTTCCCTCTCCCTTGGGGCTCCGTGCAGAGGACATGGCACCTCCCCATGCTCCAGGGTAGGGCTGGGGGATGGGGAAGACGGGCCCACACAACACCTGGCAATCAGCAATTCTTTTAAGGAGTGCTGGGAGACCTTACGCAGGCTGGCTGCACCTCCCTTTCCCGCCAGCGGGATGTCTGGATGCTTTGCCCCCTCTCATCCACTGTCGGGCAAGTGGCTGTGCCACTTGCAGGGGGCTGGGTCAGTGGGGGGTCACCGAGGACCCCCGACCCTTCTGCAACACCATTGCTGCCATCTTGTCCAGGGGAGCCCAGGCACGGGATGAGGAGGGGGCTGGAGCCCAGGCAGACGAGGGGAGATGGAGGGTAGTCCCTGTGCCCGAGGGGCAGCAGAAGGGCACAGGGGAGTGATCCCCAGGAAAGGGGCCCTCAGCCCCCCCGACCCTCCCCCTTCTCCCACATGAGGGCATCTTTCAGGCCACAGGCGCCCCAACTCCCAGAACAGCCATATTTGGCCATATGTATTCCCATCACAGTGGCCTCCTGATGTCACAAGCCACCTTGCTGCCATTTGTTTCGGGCCCTATAAATACAGGGACCCCGGCAGCTGGCCCACAATTCACTGAGCTTTGAGGTCCTCAGGATCCAAGGATGCCTGGAAACAAGAGGTCCAAGAGCAAAGAGAGCGGCTGTCCATCTTTGCATGGGGGAAGAGAAGACGCGTGGCTGCAGGAACCACAGAGGAAGAGGAGGCAGCTTCAGACAGGGGGTACCATCAGCCACATGTACCACGTGGCTGATGGTGTGGAGCCCATGGAGGTGGGTCCACTCGCAGATCAAGAAGAACTGATGGAAGTGGATCCACCTCCAGCATGGCTCCCCTGGCACCACTACACCGTGCCAGGGCTCCCTTCCATAACACCATCAACACAGTGCTGCAGGAGCACCCGGCGTCACAGGAGCACCCGTCCCAGCCACTGCCATTAGCTGGGAGGCCCAGCCTCCATGCATAGCCGTCCTGCAGGTTCACCTGTTCTGTCTCCCGGCATCAACACTTATTGTGTTGCTTGCCATAGGTGGTGTGAACCCTTCTTTCCCATCCCCCATCCCCAGCAATGCAGAGCTGAATGCTCATGAGGCTGAAGCTGAAGTCCTATGCCACCCGGAGACCTTGTCACAGGAAGATGTGCAACTAGAGCCATGCAAGATCTGCATGTGATGACATCATCATGTGCATGTGATGAAATCATTACCTGGTCAGTCTATTGTCTGCAAACCTTCATCTATACTGAGTAATGCTGCAGTCTGCCATGTCTAGCTGAGATAAAATTCATTTAGTGTCCTTTCATTTCTGACCAGAGTCTCTGATTAACTAACATTTATGAAATAAGGGAAAGACATGAAATCTAAAAGAAAAGAAAAAAAAAAATCCTTTACAAGTAAGTAAAATGGAACAGCAATGCTGAGGTTGAAGTCTTCTGGTAGCCTGACCATTGCTCTGAAGAACTCTGAAGGCAGAACAACGCCCCTTTGGAAAGTATTTCTGGTGGCCATGAACAGGCAGTTTCTCTAGCCTTTGGTGAGGTAGGAAAGAACATACAGGTTCTAGATTCCTGGAAGTAGGACTGGGCCTTTCTCCTACTGAAAAATTTTCAGTTCAGCTGTTAACGGAAAGACAGGGATTTTCCATTTTTGTGATAGCACAAATTAATTTATAAACCTGATCTTCTTCCCATCTGTGACGTTTCCTTTACGTCCATACACATATGTTTAATAGCCACATATCAATTTAAAGAGCAGGTAGGTAGTTGTTTTAACTTGTTGCTGTTTTTAATATGATTCAATAAGTAGGCATAACGGGAACAACTATGTGGGTGGTAGTCATTCCTGCAGAGTTTACCATGTCTGACAAAGAGCCTGCATGCTGAGAAGAGAGCCCTAGCAGGGCTGTTGTAGTAATGTGAAATGCTGCCTCTGTCTCCATCTTCTCTTGCAAGTACTTCTATTTCCTGCCCTGGGTGAATTTCTTGAACTTAGCAGCTTACCTTACCAAATGAATTGCTGTTTCTCTTTAGCCACAAGCAGCCACTTGTGAGTTTCTCAGTGATGCAGGAATGGCCAGACTTCAGGGCATTGGTCTTGTCTGTTGCCTCCAGACCTGCAGCACAGGTCTGTTTTGCTGCATGGCGCTAGTGATTTAGCTGGCTGTGTAAAAACTGCGGGTAAGATTAAGATTCAGTCTAATTCCTGTTTGCTTCTGTTGATTTTCCTGGTTTGTTGTATAGTCTCTTTCTTTCTTTCTTTCTTCCTGCTATATCTTCTTTGCCCTAGAAGAGCCTGTACTGCCAGACAACTGCTTACATGTTCTCCTTTTTTGCCCATCTCTGTGATAACACAACCGATGTTGGCAGAGTCACATAAGCCTCTGTTTGCAGGAAAACCTGTGTCAGAATATAGCAGAATTTCAAGAAAGTATTTTGGATTTCTGCTAGAAAAAGGCTAAGAACCTTTCAAAGATCAATGGCTATAGAAATTTCTGTACTTATCAATGCCACCGCCACCAACTGTCTACCAGGCAAGAGAGTTGAGAGGAGTGAGAGGAAGACCAGAAGTTATGAAGGCAGGCTTCATAAATGCTGAGACACTGCTTCTCCTGTCTTCAGCAACTTGCAGCAAATGTGGTTATGTCAGTTCTGTCAAATGAATAGTGTGACAAATGATTCCAGTATGAAAGGCTAGCATGAAATCTCCTTATAACAGTCTTTTGACTGTAGGAATTTTTCATGTTTAGTGTAAGCTCTCAAAATCTTCCATTAAGTAAGACTGAAATCAAATCTTGATTTTATTTATTTATTTATTTATTTATTTATTTATTTATTTATCGGAGGCCTGGGAAAAGGAAATAAAGCAAAATCTGAGAGCAGGGGTGCTGTGAAATAGACAGACTAAAGGTGACTACATTGTCTGGCCAGAATTTTCGAAAGTTTCGATTCATAACGTTAAACTTCAGTATTTTTGGATTCCAGGTTAAGTGACCAGAATGAAGTTTGGTATCTAGCAAGTTGTGGATATCCACTGACCATCAAACGGAAATTACATCCATTCCATAAAACTAATACTTAATTGCCATTAAATTCAAAGATAGGCTGATAATGTATTTTCAGCGTTACTGCCATCCTTCTGATGTGTACACAGTCTAAGAACACTCACTAAGTGAGTGTTGTCATGGTCACGTATGGGTTTGTGGTAAGGTTTTACCCTTGTGGTAGTTAAGCTGTCATCAAAGCACTTTGGATGGAGACATGTGGTTATTGTCCCTTCAAAGGTTAAAAAAGATTGGTCAAAATAGAGTGCTAAGTTGATTATCAATCAGCATGGAGGAACAGATCCACCCATGGGGCTAAAAGACTTATTCAAGTGTAAAATCAGGAAAGAATCTGAGCACTTCTGCGTTTGAGCCTTTTAGCTGTAGTGATCTAGGAGGAATTAAATCCTCCTTGTATTTCTGTCTCTAAAAGGATTGCCATATGGCATTTTAAGGACATAAAAAATAACCAATAACTCTCTGAATATGGTTTGAAAACTTCATGAGAGTGAAGTGCAAGTTGAAAGTCTGTGTTGCCAACTTGTTGACTCATGCAGTGTAATCCACACATTGTGTTATGCAATAGTGGCACCCAGTGGAGACTGGAATTACAGCAAAGTTTCTGTTTCTGCTGGTTGAGGCTTGCCCAAATCTACCCCGAGTTTAGGACTGCAGGTGCTGATTCGGGAAGGTAGGTCTACGAGGACCAAAGCTATGCACAACTTAAATGTTCTCCTAAATCAAGAACTCTTACCTGTCAACCGGGCTTTTAATTTGAAAAGTTTAGGCTAACTGAGCGTTTATCTATCTGTTCACAACAAACTCTGGATAGTGTGAGGGCCTTTTTCCTACAGGATAGACCCTCTGCTTTAGCTGCATTAGTTCAAAAACCTTAAGCTACATCCAATGCAAGGGCATCCTGGGGAGTGGAGGAAAAATGCCCTCTACTGCTACTGCCCTGAAAGTAGTGCTTGAATAGCGACAGTATCAGCCTCAAAAGTTTGGAGAGAAAGTGAAGAGCAGCACGTGTGCATAGAGGCAAGGGGGAACAGAAGGAAAGCATGGCTCCTGATTCAGTCGCAGTCTGGGCTTAGGTGCAATAGTCTGAATAGGCTGTAAGGTGTGTGAGAGGAGTGAGAACAGGAGGAATGTCAGACGTGTATCATGTAGGTGGGAAGGAAGTCTCTAGGGAGCATATTTTAATGTTTTAAATTCAGGCAATGCTAACAGTAGCACCACCAAAAATAAATGGACATTGACAATAAGCTGTAAGCAGATCAAACCCCCCGTAACATGGAGTCCTCGATATGTTGCAATGTGCATGGAATATCAGAGTCCTCTAAAGAATATATTATTTACTATGAGGCTGGTCAACACACTGCTCCATGGGGAATGAGGCTGTATGCGTCATCTTCTGTTTATTGTTTTCTCAGGAGTCATATATTGCAAATAGTTGTGGTGAACAAGGATTTGGGAGTAACTGACCCCCAAGAGTTCTTTCCTAAGAGTTCTCTCCCAAGAGAGCTCTCCCAAGAGAGCCAAAAAGAATTGAATGAAGTAGAATAATGTTCCTGTGTACCTAGTGCTACTGAGCTCAGATTTCATTTCCAGGTTGCATGCCTGCTCAGTGTCTGATATTATCAGAAAAATGTGGTTAATTAGGATGATGGTCTGAGTTCCTAGAAAATTTTCATCTTTAACTGGTTTAGCACCCTCTGCCCCTTTTTTTTGCATTTATTTTTACATTTCATTGTAAGCACTGGATGCTTTGGCATTTTGGCCATGCTGGAATTATGTTAGATCTGCAAGGAGAGGCTGGATGCAGGAAAGCATGTTCAAGTAACTACTGTTTTGCAGTCAAGAAAGAGTTTAAGAAAGGGAGAATGACAAGTTGGACCAGTTTATTTACACACTTTGGAATTGTTTTCATAGGTGCAAAAATCATTAGGCAGAAGAGGCTGCTTATTAAGTGCCTGCTCTGTCACTGTTGCAGTACTATATTTTGCAAGTGAGCCCATCACCAGGACTTTCTGTTGATTAGGTTACTATTCAGTGTAAGATATACTCTCATAATTTCTGGAGAAATGACTGCTTATTTTAATGATAATAGGTAGCATCATTACAATGGCATTTATCCCAGCATTATGTGGCGGTAGGTAAGTAGATTTTTGTCTTCGTTTTATAGCACAGGGTGTGAGAGCAAAATTAAATCACTCAAGAGTAAGAAGCTGCCTCAAATGTGTGTCATGAACTTAATGGCTGATCCAGACATGGTGTTGTACTAGTGTAGGCTGACGAAGGAATTATAATGAAAGAGAAGGCAAATCAGAGCTGTTAGAATAGGTTTTCAATTTATTTTTGAGCTAGATACTTGATTTGTTCTGAGCAAAATTATTAAAAGCCATAAGACACCTTTTTTGTTACTCACTAAAGATTGCTCCTATCTCATCCTGTATCCTGGAAGAAGAATTGGTTACAAGTCACCGGATCTCACCTAGGAAATAGTCATGGATGAAGCCATATGCCTTCTGACTTCCTGCTCCTGTTAGAGGAATTTATTGTATGTGTTTAAAGGCTGTAACAAATTGCTTTTCCCCTTACTCAGAAGAGGATTTTTGAGGAATTGTGCCCCAGGGAACTGGCAGTGTTTGAATTCCCTAGCCCATGGCATTTCTGTGCTGCTGTCTCAGATTATGTTGAGATGCACACCCTACACCTTCACTGTACTGGCTTTGCCATCTAAGTTGTACTGCAAGCGATACTGACATTACTCTGAGTAAAAATTCTGTGTGCTGTTCCCCTTCGGTTCATCTTCCCTTCAAGATCCTTTAAACATGAAATAACACACATGCCTAATTTTTGGCACAGTTTTACCACTTCTCTGCTGGAAGGATTTCTGTCTTGTATGAACTAGTCAAAATGAAGGACTTGCCACAAAATGTATGAAGAAGGTAAGGCACCTAGGACCTAGGGCATTGGAGAAGGCATTAGGACAGAGAAGTCCAATTAATCAGATGAAGACTTTCATCCTGAAAAAGGACAGGTAATTGAGACATGCTCATGTAATTACAATTGATTTTGCTCACAGGAAAAAAAAAAAAGACACAAACTATGGCAATTGCTGAAAGTGGTAATGGAAAAGGAAGTAATTTTAAGTAGAGATGCTGCTGGCTTTTTTCTTTCCTTTTCTGTCTTAGTTTTTAAAGAAAGCTATGAGTGCTGACTTCTAATCCTAAAAAGAAGCCAATCAGGGTAAGTCTATGCCAATAAATGGTATTTCAGAGTTGCAGGAAAGAGAGAATAACATAGAGAGAGGGAGATAGGAAAGAATATAACAATCAAAGACCTTTTCAGTAACTTAAGATTTATAATTGAATTAAGAAAAATCAGTTGTTCCAGCTCATTAAATGATGACTGATTAGACATTTTTCCTTTTTTTTTTTTTTTTAAGCAGAATGGTTTGTGGCCAGCTGTTCTGAACAGAAACATGATTGCACTTTCCCTTAAAATCCTTCAGGCTTTGGAGTAGGTACTGTCTTGCATTTACCTTGGCCATTCATCTTGGTTTGTAATGACTTCTGTATTTTACCTCTGGTTAATGGTGCTCATCAGTAAGACAACCAAGGATCTAAGCCATAGGCATCAATAAAAGCCCAGCCAATATCTCTGTTGCAGCTGGGCAACTAGTCCATAATTGCTAGCAATGGAGATGACAAAGAGACACCCTGCAGGCTTTGTGCATAAGGAGTGGGAAGCCTTAGCTTTCTGCTGTGGCAAGCACCATCTAGAAGGTAGTTTGGATCTACTGTGCTATAAAGGTATCTTTGCTCAGTGATGTGACTGATGAATCTCCAGAGTTCACAGTGAATAGATTTTTGGACCTGAGAAGATCTGAGTGGAATCAACAGTTAATTAGAAGCAAATGTGTTGCTTCTAAAATTCCCTGGATGCATGATAAAAGATGCTTTACAAAGCAGTTTAAAAAGTGTTTTAGAAAAAGACTTAAAAAACCCCTTCTACATTGCTCTGCTGAAGTCAGTGCTGTTATAAACATACATGTTGTCTTTGGGATCTGAATGTTAAAAGTAAAAGTTTTACTCTCCAAAATTGTCAACCAGTCATTGTAACTTCTAAGTATGACATAACAGTGCCAGGAAAGAAAAGGAAGATGGAAACTCATTTAAAATGTGTATATATTCAAGGGCGTTATCATGTACATATGAATGGTAACCTAGCTGTTTTGGGACTGTGAAGTCACATCTAGCAAACATACTGATACTTAATAGATCTCACAGTTAACAAAATTTCACAGTTGTGACAAACTTTTGCCCATAGGCTTTCACGAAGAACCACTAGAAGGCGTTGAGTGAAAGCATTTAATTAGAGTACTCCAACACTGTTGCTGCTATCTTTGCTATTAGCAATATAGAAATTATTCTGATGTGGAACAATATGGAAATAAATGCTATTGGTATTTGATTTGGGTATTAGGAAAGAGCATAGTCACAGACCAAAACCCTATGATGCTAACTATTGTATGTATACACACACACACACACACACAGAGTCTCTTCAAGAACTGACAATTCTATAAATATTTTGAAAACAAAAGCCCACTTGTTCAATGAAATAACTGTTGTTTACATTATTAAATAGAATTTTAGAGCAGACACTGTGAACAGAACATCTAGGGGTCTAGGTAGTCTGAGAGTATTCATAACTGTAAAGGCCTATAGTGGAACTTGGAACAATACAGGGTGTGGAACAGTTCCCAGCTCAACTAGGTCTTGATCCTGTGGAAAGACTTTTACTGATGGCTTCAAACTTCACTGGGGAACGATAAGACTTCTGTTTGTCATATGATTAATGTGCCTGAATTGCAAGGCACTTTTCACTTATTTTGTGTGAAACTAAGCCTGTAGCATGCTCTTTGTTCTTGGAAAGTGAGAGAGACAGTGGTTCTTAGCACACCAGAGACTCAGTCCAAGACAAAGTTTTGAATGATCTTTACTAGAACATCTCTTCTTCTAAGTAAGTTATATGTGGAGAGCAAAAGAAAATGTGTGAGATATTGGCCTGAACTTTTTGTTTGGAGGCTACTAATCCAGTGATAAGCAAAATTAAAATGTGTGGGTTATTTTTAAAAATTATTTGCACTGATTATTCTCCCCCCCCACCCCCCACCCCCAAATCCTTGTTGGCTTTGAATTTGGCATAATTCATTTATGTTGAGTCTTGTTTGGATAGCTTACCTTCTTCATCAGACAGCAGTCAAAGTAAATTTCAAAAATACGCTGAATTCATCTGTGGTAAAAAATAGTGGGAGTGATATAACACAGACTTTGCACTGGCTTTTCCCTAGCAGTTGCTATCATTGCTTACAGTGCTAGCTCAGTCTTGTTGCAACACTTTCCCAAGGGTGAGAAGAATGTGACCAGGGCTCTACCTGCTGCCCAGTGAAGCTGGACACAGCTGTACTGTGAGAGGTGGTTGAAAGAGCTTCCAATCCTAATATAAATAGAAACATGTTCATAATCTTTTCTTCCTTTTGTTCTTTGCCAGCTGTAGAGCTGAAATATTATAAAAATATTTCCATTTTAATATTTTATTTACAATCTGAATTATTCTAAAATAGATTCTTGAGCAAATGACATTTATTCTGTTTGTTAGTGCTGTTGGAAAGGGAGAGTGCACTGCAAGCAAGTCTCAGGAGAGAATCCAGTAAGCCACTATTTCATTCTAGTGTCTAGCAAGGCACCGTCCTTCAAAACAGCATTTTCTTTCTCCCAGACTCTTTGATCTTTAACAGAATTTGAACTCTTTCTAGAAGTTTGGTATACTTTGATCTAAAGTTACGTTCTTTGGCTGCAAGTGTTTGGTAGTTCTGATTTTGGAGTGACATGTTTATACCCTTGTTTTCTAGTTATCATGCTTTTCTAGTATCTATTCTAGGTGTCCCATGACGTTATCTGTGCTTCCCTCTGAAACAGAAGAGAATAGGTCCTAATCCTGGGAGCCTCTCGTGGAGCCAGGGGAAGCCCTGTACCGTTCTGTGGAGAGCTGCAGTGGCTCTTCTTGTGTTATTTACAGACTGGCAGGTGGCAGAATGAAGCCTGATCACATGAAATTTCTAGCCCAGACTTGGGCTTTACAGATCTGGAGGATTAGGTTGGTTTGGAATATGGAATGAGAGTTTTTACTGCTTATGTGAAGTGAACTTTGAGTGTTATTGGGGAATTCTAATATTTAGTACTTGCTATTTGTTAGGTTCCTCCTGTCATAACATCTCTTGTGAGTATTACTCTAAGAGTGAACAAACTGGCTCATAGCTTAGGGACGCTATTAGAAAAACAGGCAGTGACTGGATGACAGAATCAGAACAGTATTTGGGACTTTC
The DNA here is from genome assembly GCF_965638725.1 of Aptenodytes patagonicus. Classification (NCBI taxonomy): domain Eukaryota; kingdom Metazoa; phylum Chordata; class Aves; order Sphenisciformes; family Spheniscidae; genus Aptenodytes; species Aptenodytes patagonicus. Next base: position 14,695,645 of record NC_134955.1, read on the forward strand.
CTCAACAACATGGTTCTTTTCCCAGATATGTGCAGCTTCTTAGCTAAAATATGGCACGTTGAGGTTTTACCTTTGCCACAAGATAATGCTCACACATTTTCCCATCTAAAATAACCAGAGAAGGTCCTGGGCTATTGAAGCTGGAATCTGCTCACTAGGTAGATTCAACTTCAGTGAGTTCTGACATGGTTTTCTGATGTGAGATCAGTTTATGAAAATAAGCCTGACTTGCAAATATGATTTTGAATGCAGATCGGAATTGCCCCTGTATCAAAGTGCTATGTTGTAGCTATCTTTGCCTGCTGAAAATATAATCTCTATTGAAAGTGTAACCAAATATGTGGGTTTGTTCCTCCTTCATTCAAACACTAGCTTAATTTTAAATATATATGTTTGTTATCCTCGATAAGGATGCTTATTTATGTTGAGACCTGGTAAGGCAGCAAACGATATTGAGTAGAAGAAAAATCAAAATTCAGCTTGTAAAAATATTCCATTTTGTCAGCCTCTTAGCATTGTCCTTATTTCTTCTAATATAAAATCAATATAGCAACTATATTTGGCCAAAGAGCAGTACTGGGAGGTTGTAATGGAGAGAAAAACCTCTGAGATCATTTTACCTGATGGCTCATAGTAGACCTCTGACTGCTCATAAAGATTCCATGCAAACAGCTGATCTTAAACTCGAATTCCTTATGCTTAAAGCAATTCTGAAATTATTTTATTGCCACTGCAGTCATAGAAATAAATCAACGTTTGTAGGAGACCCAAGGAGATTTTCCTAACTGTCAAGAGAGGAATCTTAGGACCAAATAGCTTGAGTCTGCTGCAGCCAATAAAGTTCCATCAATTTTCACCAGATGAAAACTGCTACTTTTTTATTTTTTTTAAATTCTTGTTTGAATAAGGGTAGCAATTTCCTCTGTTGTTATTACAACACGAATGGACTCTTATTGAGTTGCTCACTAGAAGTTTTATAGCTAAAGTGCTGTGAGTGTTTTCATTATAAATGGCTATCATAAAGCTCTATAACTTGCTTGTAAAAATTCTCTGCCAATAAAAATCTGGCACATACAAGCTCGGTTCTGGAGCTAATTAATTAATTAACATTATATTATATACTATATACTATATAAATTAATATTATAAATATTTATTAATTAATTTATTAAAATAATTGAAAGCCATTGTGAGGTAATGAATGTAACAAACAATTATATTAACGCTTGGTGCCTCATAGTGCTTTTCTTAAAAGCAACAAAAAGTTTTAGAAAGAACAACATGGGTGAAGCACTGCATCAGTTCTGGCAATTATGTGAATTTAGACATAAAAACGTTTTTCTGAACAAGTTGCTGTATATATTTAATACATTCTGTTAGATAAATGTCCTACTGTTACGGTGCATTTAATTAGTGTATATGTGATTCAAATACTGTAGAGGCCTTGCATTTCAGAGACTCTGGATATTTTTTAGGCTAAACCAACTGACACCATTGAAATAAGAAATATTTGCAGGAAAATTATTTGCATAAGGATCTGTTTCTGAATGCATTTGCAGAATCTTATATTTAAAGTATCAGTAAAAAAAGCGACATCCTGTCCTATCTCCATTGCTTATTCACTCTCTCTGTCTTTCTAATTTAACTCTCTACTTTCTGCTGTGGTGTCATACTTTGCACATAGGTTAGGGTTATGTTTGTTTCTAACTTCATGATGTAATGACCTGTTTAAGAATTTTAATCTGATGAGAGGAGAAGATGTGAAATTACAGTAATAATTAATAATAATAAGCCCTTTTATTAACTCTTTATCATAATCATGTTAAGGTTTGAAAGTATTGACTTAAACACATCCAGAACTCTAGCAGGAAGATTATCAGGTACTTTTCCTGGGAGAAGAAAGGCACTATGAAGAGTTACATTAGCTGATAATGACTGATTTTCTGGCTGTAACCTCCATGCTGCTCCTTTTGGATAGAGGCATTTTCTCATTATTGTAATAGATGAAGAGGGTCCTCTAAAAATGTGGCGTGCATGGGATTTTTTTTTTTTCTCATGAAGAGGTACACTAACAGACACGTCTTGAAAATAAAATCCACAGTGTCACACCAAAAACTAAATGATACAAAGTAATCAAACATGTTGAAAGAGTGTTCTTGTTTTTAACTGCCAGACACCAGGTGTTTGAGAATATGCCCTCATGCAATGAAGTGTCTGTGACATTATTTATTTAAAACTAGATGATCGGAGCATGTTTTTTTCAGTGAGCACATCTCATTTTCTGGAGTGCCCTGCTATGCATAACCCTGGAGCCCCTGTTTGTTTATAGGAATAGTTGAGGTGTTTTTTTTTTCTCTTTCTCAAACTGTGATCCCCCAGGGTAAATAAAAATGAGGGCTATGTGAAAACTACTAATGTATGGTCTTTCCCTAATTCAGACTTCAGGTCCCAGTATCTTGTTCAGCATTCTTATATAACACATGACAGTTCCTCTCATCTTGTTGCTGAGTCCTTTTTGTGTCTGTGTGGCTTCATTTTAATGAAATTCAGGCCCCAAAGTATAATATATAAAGCCTTATCCATTATTTAAAAGAAACAAGCATATACTTTCTGGAATTTGTAATGCAGATATCAAAAAAATCCTACAAATAGGAATAGATTCCTGCAACTTAAAAACAAGCCAGTATATCCAGCCCTTCAAAATGTAGGGCAAAAGAATCTCAGAAACCTTTGGCTTCTGTCATGTGTCACATAACTTGAAGGATTTAATCTCTAACTTTATCATATGTGAACACAAATAGTTCTCCCCAATTCTTATGATTGGGGATTCTTTATCTCCTGAGATTATAGATAATACAGTCATAATTGTGATTGTCTCTTAGCTGTGACAGAATAGGAGAAAGAGAATGTAACAAAAGCTGAGTACAAAGGCCATTGCAAATGTCTTTTTTTTCCCAAGCCACCGTACTCATTTGTACTCAGTTTTATCAATGCATCCCGATTCTATAAACACCAACAGCGGTTGAGTAGAAGGATCTGTATTACAGATAACTTCTACATAACTGCAAATTAATTCCTTTGCAGTCTCTTCTCCTTCTGCCCTTTGTAGCCACCCAGCAGCTATCCTGTAGAATTGGAGGTATGTGAAGAGTAGATCAGGAAAGTTGAATGTATCCTTGGGTGGTTCACCTATGTTTGTAGAGGGTAGTTTGAAGCAATGTAAGGTGTGATTTATGGGAGTGGGAATACGTAAGCTGCTAGGCTAATACCACTGCAGTTCCTGGTTTCTTTTATCTACAGAAATAATACTTTAAAAGACTGTCTTACCCTTCATATCAGTCCTCAAAATTGAGCGAGTTCAAAGCCAGCTATTCCCTTATCCTTGAAGCGAAGACAGGAAAGAAGTCTGGATGTTGATCTTATTGATTTTGTCCATCCTTTCTGTAAAATTACTTATTCTCTATTACCTCTTTGACAAACAGTTGTACTTTTTATCTGCAACAAGCTTAGAGCATCTCTGAGTGCCAAAGAACATGCACTGTGAGGTGACTGCTTGACTGCTTTCCCTAGGTTTCGTAGGGAGAAAAGGTTTACATGCTATTTATCCTTTCAATCCTAGTCAGCCCAGAATAAGGAACTTGTTATTTCGTCTTGCTCTGCAGTTTTTTTCTTCCTGTTTTATCAATGCATCCCGATTCTATAAACACCAACAGTGGTTGAGTAGAAGGATCTGTATTACAGATGACTTCTACATAACTGCAAATTAATTCCTTTGCAGTCTCTCCTCCTTCTGCCCTTTGTAGCCACTCAGCAGCTATCCTGTAGAATTGGAGGTATGTGAAGAGTAGATCAGGAAAGTTGAATGTATCCTTGGGTGGTTCACCTATGTTTTTCTTCCTGCAGCATGGCTGCAAGGTTGCTACTTAGGCATTGCCACATTTAATGCATCCTTCCAGCTGATACAGCCAACTGACTCTTTTTTTTTTGAGAGAAGGTTGAGATATTTTTTTTTCACACCATATAACAATATTCCTCATATAGATCAGATCACCTTCACACTGCCCCTTGATGGCTAAACACAAGGAAGAACAAACACCTCTTCATTAGCTTGACCATATTCTGAAGGAGGGAAGTTTAAAAGAGAAGCTTTAGTTGAAGTTGCCATGAACCAAAGCGCCCACTCACAGCCAGTTTAGATACAAAGCTAAGGTTATTGCCAGCAGTTTTAAAGCTACTGAGATGGGAACCATTCAACCCTTATTCGGCCTCACACTATTCTGTAGAGTATACAGTATGGCTTATAAATTAGGTCCCATGGCCACTGTTGTACAGCAGTAGTTATAAAAATCATTGCAGTTTTGTTCACTGGTCACTGCTGCTGCCATGGATTGCTGCTGTAGCTTTGATTAGTTGGAATAGTATTTGTGGACATTTTAATGGCATCACTCTATTAATATATCATCTCACTTTAAAATAGCTGACCAAATCTTAATCTGGTATAAATCAGCGCAGTTCTCAGTTAGTGGAGCTAAGGCAGTTTTTATCTGCAGAGCACTTGGCAAGGCAACTGTTCAAATATGAAAGATCATTGTGTGCAAGGTAGAATACTTCTGTCCTTTTCCCTTCCTTTCTTTCAACGTAGAAATTAAACAAGACTTGTAGGCCTTCTACAGGTGCAGAAGTTGACATAGGATATACCTCAGCCTTGATGATCAGGAATTCATTTCATAAGTAACAAGTCATCAAAATAACAGTATATGGATTCTGCTGGATGACATTTTCAATGGAGTTGCAGAATAGTGAAGTGACTTCATGGTTCATGTGATGGTCTGGGGAGTGAAGTATATTCTGTTCAAAGAATGCTGAGCAGGGCATTCAAACATTTTCTGAATATGATAATTTTTCCTTCCTTCCTTCCTTCCTTCCTTCCTTCCTTCCTTCCTTCCTTCCTTCCTTCCTTCCTTCCTTCCTTCCTTCCTTCCTTCCTTCCTTCCTTCCTTCTCTGTCTCCCTCTTCCTCATCCCATAAATTTTAATGTGTTTGGGTTTTTATACAGCTATGCAGTTTCTATTAGTCTGCTAATGTTCATGTCTTCACCTGTATAGTTAACCTGTCCTAGCTTCAAGTTGGACGGGCTAATACACAGCATGTGCGAAAGGATAAAACAAACACATCTCTAATCTGTCAGTTCTTGAGTGTTTGATGCAGCCTCTGCTTTTGAAATTCTCCTCTACCCTCCTGGGAAGGTTGAGACAATGTTTAAGAGGTGATTCCCTTTGTGATTTTGTTTCCACATTTGCTGTCTTATATCTGGATCTCAACATCTCCCTTCCATTCTTCTTTTAAAACTGCTTTGGAACCTGCTGGTACTGCTTACCAGAAGCACCCAGTAGCAAGCTGATAGTGTTATCCATGGATTTGACAGTTGGAAATCAGCCGATAGCCTGTAAGGCTTTCCAATCTCAGCAAGATGACTTCGGAGATCAATTTAAAGAATGCAAAAAAAAACCTTTGAGGAAGTGTACCAATATGTAGAGATCATCTGAGTGTTAAGAGTGGGCAAAAAGGAATGTTAGAGAAAGTCATAGTATGAGAAAAGGCCTTCAGCAGCATTTTATACAAATAAAGACAGACATTATTAAAAAGAAGGTGATGTGTCGTGGTTCCCAGAGTGGCATGGAAAGCCTGCCTTGAACCTCCTTGTGGAAAGCAGAGCGTTAAGACTCTTATTGTGTGTAATATCATGAAGTCATTAATGCAATTCATCCCATGTTCTGTATTGGAATCTTTAACAGGTGCCTAGCTTTATTTAATATTTTAAGGAGGAAGAACAGGTATACTGAAGAAAGAAGAGGGCTGCCCTAGAACTCATTCATTCCTGTTGCAGAGAAAAGATATTATTTCCTTTCAGAAGACTTGATCTATGCAGTAAAGCGGTCACGCATTTATTTTGTCACTTGGATTAAGTTTCTGTAACAGGGCTATGTTCATAAGGATGTAAGTTCCTGGCATTTTTCCAGTTATCAATATTGAAATATTAGTGATCAAGCATTTACTGAACGCCATTCCTCAAATGCAGGGTCTACACAACATCTTGTTGCATTCATGGAATTCATTTGTTTGCATTATCTGGCTAACTGGTTCTTTTGTATTGCCAAGGTGATGAACAGATTTGACATTTAGCTGATTACTTCACCAAAATTAAACAGAAAACAGGGCAGCCATCCAAAGTTCCTTTCAGTGTGAAAGCTAATTATAAAAATGCTTTGAGCAGCAATTTCTTTTTGGATGTTAAAGTGCTTTTATTAGATTGTTCCCCTGTCATTTTAAAATTTATTGCTAGACACTTATAAATGGGGTTGCCTGCTGGAGTAGAATTATTTATTTTATTTTCTATATTAAGATGGGAGACAAAAGTGTGTAGAGCAAATTTTAGGCTAAATTTGTTAGTATTTTACATGATTCTTAATAGAAAGGAGAAAAACTAACTAGTGGTGGCTTTCATGGATCCAAAATATGTATTTTATCTTTATGCTGAATAAAAACATATATCCACTTCTATTTACAATTCAGCAACTGCCAATTTCCAAAAATAATTACTTAGCAAATAAAAAAATCAAATACATAATTTAAAAGTTGAGTACAGCCCTTGTATTGTTAGAAGCTTGTATTTTATGGTGTAGATATAAACAATCAGTGGTGATGGAAAAGTCTAACTATGTACTTGTACCTGTCTTTCATAAGCCATTACTTGTTCTGAAATAGCATAAAACTACCCTAAAGTCATTTTGTCGAGGTCATTGGATAAGAGCTGGCCAAGTGAATTTTAACCAGTAAATTTAGAGCTGAAGAGTGCTGTATCCTGTTACCAGATCTTAGAAGAAGTTTCTTGTGAAGCATTTTTTGAATGCCTTGGAATATATTTAACTTTTTATACTGACTGTTGTTATTAGCATCCTTCGGACCCCAGACAAGGTGTGATCTGGGGAGGTTTCAAGGTGACAAAGTTGGGCGTTTTTGCATATGATATTGTCTAGCACACTTTGGTTACTAAATCATCTTGTGAGGACATATATTAATTCTTGACACTGAGATCTATTAATATACCTTGAAGCCAAGTGAATTATGTGAATCTGCTGTTTCAAGCTGTAGAATTCTGCCATAACTAGGAGGAAATATTTTGCTGTAGGTAGATTAATGTTGAAAGCTTGTCAAGAAAAAGTTTAATGTTGAAAATTTATTCTTCCTCTTCTTGCCAGTACTTGAGCTTCTATACTAAATCCCATTTGTAATCTGAGGAAAAATAGAGATATAATTTCTTTTGTATTTATCTATGTTATTAGAGTTCCAATGATATAGTCTATTGCCTATTAAAAAGTACATCCCAATGAATGATCTTCCAGAGGGTAATTTTTGCTCCCATCAATCTGAGAGCTTTTCTTGTAAAACACAGTAACTGTCAGTGCTTATAAAATAATTTAATTCATGCCCATTGCAAGATAAGTAATTAAGATACCTCAACATTCTGTATTAATAAATAACAAAAATGAAAATAAGAGATTTGCTAAATACCCTTTGTGGAGATAATGGTTAGGACTTAACATGCATGTCCTGAGGAAGCTTTGAATAGACAGAGAATGCAGTCTGGACAACACACCTAAGAGTCTTGGTGAGTATACAACACAAATGTGGATTTGTTTTTGTTTGACTGCTAAAGTATATTTCAGTGCTAAGCCTTCATAACTCCTCTTTGTATCTACGAAGTGTCCAAGCAACGTATAAGGCAATTGACCCCACACTTTTTCAGAACTTCAAATAAATAAATAAATAAGGCCAGTTTTTAAAACAGTTACTCAGTGAATTTTTAAAAGCTCTGATAATTTGTAAACTGTCCCTATAGTTACATTAGTTTCATTTATATAAAGATATTAATTAGTGAATTTATGTGGATTTAACACAAACATGTCCATAATTTAACATTACATAAATCTTCATTTTCTGTCCCCTCTAAGCACATCTACCTACCTGCTTGACAATGTGATGAATTATTCAGGGATATGTTAAACAGGGGAGAAACAGTCCTGTTAATTTGAAAGTTCACAGATTATGTCCTTGTCTACAGAGAACCTTCCTTTGCTGGGTTTGGTTGTTAGCAGATGGTATGTTTCTGCAGTTTAAGCTATCTCATTGGCTATGCTCTGTTGCAGTCTTTCATTGTGTCAATGGGTCTCCTATAATCCAGAGCAAGGTGTGCATATATGATGTATCTGCCTAAACTGTGTAAGGAATGAGCTTAGAACACTTCAGACACTCTGAAAGCATAAACCTATGTACATTTTACTCATTTTTCTGTTTCTCTTCCAAGTAAGGAAGGGATATACAGATCTAGCTTTAATGTGATAGCTGTGCAAGCTCATCAGGTGCAGTTTAGCCAGGGTCTCTCCTTAGTAGTATTTTTTGATCCTGCATTGGCTTTGTGACAAATTCAGAAAAAAAGTGGCAAAAAAAAATGTGTCTGTGAAGAACTTACTGCACACTCAGGCTCGAGTCTTGCAGTGGGACACACTCAGACAAGAGCTTAAATGAGGCTGTGGCGTAGTAGCAGTTAGCATTTGCTTATCAGGGCTTATTTTTGGCTTAATGTTTAACTTGAGATGTCTGTCAGAAAAGACTTGTTTGACCAAAATCAATTCAGCAGAAACATTAGGGGAGAATGAAATGCAAGACTTTTTGCTGGCCAACAAACTTCTATGCAGAATTCATTTGTATTTGCTAAATTGAAATGTCTTATGCCATAAATGCCACCAAGTTTAAGTCATTTTTGAAAATAAACTGAATAGTTCAGCCATAGCCAAGAAAAGAGAACTGTAAACCCATCTTTGGTTGTAAAAGTATTTCCTGGAGTATTTCCAAACCATACCTATTGTTTTTCCGTAGGTTGATGGGATACTGTGCCTGGCTGACATTCTTACTGATAACACGCATTCTGAAGCTACTCATGCAGAAGCAGCGGCAGTAATTGCACAGATCACATCTCCACATCTCACGTTCACTCAGCATCTCAGCAGCTTTCTGGAAAATATGGAAGAAATTGTAACAGCACTTGTCAGTAAGTTCTTTATGGGACTTCTGAGTCATTCCAGTTAAAATGACAGGTTGGGGTAGGACTCTCTTTCATTAGAAATATTCCCTAAATAATGTTTGCCATTCTTTCCTTAACAGATAAAAGAACTCTGTCATTTTTAATGCTGAATCAGGGCATTCTGCAATTATATAATACTTTTTACTCCAGTCCATATTTGCATAGAATTTATGCATGTTTGTCAAAATATCTGAGTGAAATTCTACTATTAGAGCCACAGAAAAGACTCAGCAAAGTATCCTCTTGTCCCATGTTTATCTGTAAAAGAGCAGCTTCTAATAGTTGCTAACCTTTATGCCTGTTGTATTTTCTAAACTTGCTAGAACTCAAGCTCACCACTGCATCTACATTTGTATGATACTTCAGAGGAAAAGTACAGTATAGCATAATTTATGGGCATTGTTACAAGAAAATAAAAGATCTGTCTTTCTTGTCTAGATCTCTGATCCATGGTAAAATGAGGCAAAGGTAACAGCAAGCTTTTCCTTAATCTGGGTCAGTGAGGACACTTCAGAAAAATAAGATGGTATTTCTCATGACTTTCTGAAGAGAGGAATCTCCTATTTCTGGCGCTATGCTCATCCCTCTCAAATACCAGAAGCTTTCAGTCAAGCATTCTCTTCCTTTCTCTGATCTGGAAATTCAGTTTCCCAGAGCTTCATGTCAGAAAGTACAGTTTGGGTCATCTAGTTTGATTTCTCATGTATAATAGATCAATACGTCTTGATATTTCTCTACTGAGCCCAATGGTTACAGTTAAACTACAGCACTTCAATTTTCATGCATGTTTTTGTTGTGTTGGGTTTTTTTTTAATAGAACAAGAAAAGAGTAGTGCCAGTGCTTGAGGATTCTGCAATGGCTGGGAATTATCTGAGATGTATTTAGGTGTTCTTCAATATGCCCAGACAGAACTAGTGCTGCAGAAATCAAGGAAACAATTTATTCCTGATGACCAGACTGTCCAGCAACAAATACTGGAAGTTCTGCCCTGAACCTGCCCTGAATCCACTGAGTGGAATAACCTGTGCTGAGCTTGGTTCTGCATAGAGGCATTTGACCTGACTTATTTAAGATGATTTTCCAGGTTATTACAGTGTACCACAGTCAAGGGACAATCTGAACAGCCTATTCAGAAGATATTAGCAGGTGGAGCCTTTCCCGATTGTCACTGTTTAAGTTCCACAGGAATTTTAGTAGTATATTCTCTGCCCAAGAAATGTGAGCATCAAAAATAGAATATGTATAACTTTGGAACAGCCTTTTCAGTAATCACACACTAGTTTCCTTGTAATATTTATGACTCAGTAATTGAATTACTGTAATGTGTTTAATCTTTAAACCAGGCTGAAATCCAATTGCCAGGTGATTCAGATCTTAGTTAAAATACATATGTGCAAGGAATTAAAAGGGAGCTGTGTCTTCAGCACTTCTTATTGAAGCTGGAAAATATGCAGGATGATCTTTACTATAGAAAAATAGGTTAAGAGATAGGCAACACATATACATATCTTGTTCTAAAGAATAGGATATATAGCAGAATTATTTTCTTACAGATCAGTTACTGTTAGCCTTCTGCCTCCTGTATTTAATTTTATTTAGTCATATCAAGATTTATGTTGAACAACATTCAGTGGAATATTTCCTGTAGAATGGTATACTAGGTAGACCATCTCATTAATTAGATGATTGTTAGAAACACTTAGTGTCTAGGTTCATATATACCATCTTTCCCTGCTTTTGTGGTTCAAATGAAGGTACCTAATGTTAGTATCGCTTATAAAGCACCCTAACAATGTGACATATTATATAATTGACAAAATTAAGATGATTTTGTTTTGTTTTGTTTTTTATCTTCATGATTATGAATTTGGTCTTAGATACTGAGATTACTACTGCAAATTGCAGATGCTTAAATATTGCTTTGAAACACCCAACTATATTTTTTTGCAGTGAAGGAATGACTTTTATTCAACTTATTTTCTGCATTCCTAGAACTGTGCCAAGAAGCCTCATCTGGTGAAGTTTTCCTGCTGGCTTCAGCAGCTCTTGCCAATATTACTTTCTTTGATACCATGGCTTGTGAAATACTGCTCCAGTTAAATGCAATGAAGATTCTTCTAGCAGCATGTTCAGATAAACACATAGTGGATACTCCATATTCCCGAGATCAGGTAAGTGGTTTCTCAGCAAGATGCTGTCTGAGCACATGTGTGTAAAAGTCAACAGGTTTCACCTCTATGTCTGTTTTGACATAATGAAATCTAAGTTGCTTTCATGTCTTCCATTCTTGGTTCTTTTCAATATATGGCTCTTTCTTTATCTGCTTCTGTTCCTTTTTATTATGAGCATTATGAAATATGACAGCTTTTAATGTGATTTTGGAAAAAAAAAAGCAAAGTTCCATATTTCTAAGATACTAGAATTTTTTTTTTCATCATGTAGATGGCCAAACAGTGACACAGAGGCCCAGAGAGGCTGTGGAATCTCCATCTTTGGAGGTATTCAAAACTTGACTGGACAGAGCTTTGAGGCAAATAAGATATATATGGAGACTGCAGCCTAAATATACAATTGTCAGTTCAAAGATGAATTAGATCCAAAAGCTGAATAAGGATCTGATCCTCAGCCCATTGACATCGGTGGGCTTTGGATCAAGTCCTAACTGCATGGTAGATGGTTTGCAAGTTTTACTGGCAAATACCACTGATGTACTTTTGCATTTCCCTTTCTTTTTCACTAGTTTTTTTAGTAAAGAGACACAGAAAATTAAAGGTTTGTGCTAATGCACAGAGGAAGTCAGAGGGAATTCTTTTGTTCCTCTCAGATACTGCCATGCAATGGGGTGCTGCAGCGGCACTGCTTATTTGGCATCTCAGTGATCAATTTAGTCTCAGCAGAGTAACAAGTATGAGGCTTGAGGGTTTCAGTAGCTACTACTAAGTGATGGAGGTTGCTAGTCAGCTCTGTTAACTTACTTCTGTTTATGAGACATTGTGAATATAACTAAAAGTCAGTAATTCAGGCCTCACAAGCCCATCCCCTTTCCACCTCTGAAGTAACCAAAAGATGATTTATGGTAGACTTGGGATCTGCACTGCCACAGAAAACTCTGTGTACCCTTCAACAGGAGCCAGGCCATGGAAATCAAGACACAAGGGACCTTTGAAACTGATTATTGGTGTTCTAGAGGGATTACTAGGGTTGCTTTAGCTTCTATTAAGAGCACTCAGTAGTTTTCCAGCGCAGGAGTGTTTATGAAAAGATGGAGTTAAGCCATAATTACTATATTGCTCTCTGGGCAAAGTCAAGGACATCAGCTGTGGTGTTTGGCATGGCTCTATTATTACATATGTACAATTCTTCATGTTCTGTTTTTATTCCTCCTGTACGGTCTCATAGTTTTGAATTCCTTATTTATTCATGCCCTCATCTTAATTCTGCTGTCAGCTGTGAGTTTGCGGTTTGCTCTGCGGGTAGCATAGCAAGCCCCTTCTTTGTATGAGGAAGGCAGACATTTAAAGAAATATGTATTACTTTATTAGGTAACAGACTAGTTCCAGGTCTTTTGCAGCTTGCAGGACATCTCATTAGCTAGAGGAACAGAGAACTGAATGGCTTCCTTCCAAGAACTGAGATTTCATCCCCAGTAACCCCTTACATTCCTTCTTGGAATGAAAAACTAGATCAGAAAGGTGTGATGTTTTTGGTGGTGTTCTGCAGTAAGTTTCTGAGCTGACTCCTTGTTATTTCTGCAGCAATGGGGGCTATGAAATCCTGCCTTGTGTCATTCTGTTACTGAGCACCTAATGCTCAGGTGGCATCTGAGTGCTGCTCATCTTGTCTTTAAGAGCTGTCAGTGTTGCTAGTCAAGCAGTTTTGGTAATGCAACAGCCTTAAAAGAAGTCTTCCTTTGAATTCCTGAAAAAGTGTGTGTTTGAGTAGATTGCTCACCTTTTAAAAGGGTGCCTGTTTCAGTGTTATATTTGTGGGGTGGCGGGGGGCAGGGTGCCTGCCAATTATGACAGTTTTATGGAGTATTTTGCTTTTTAATTTGCTCTGTGCCTAGTTGCTACAATGAGGAAAACACACTCAGCTAGAGAGAAAAACAACACTACAATCCTATGCTTTATAAGGGTATTCTAAATTGCCATTTTGGCTTTTGATATATATATTTTAATTCCTTTTAGGTACATAATATAGTTACTAACTTTTCCCGTTATATATATTATTATGTCCCAGCCAGTAGTCATTTGCCTAAGGACATGTAGATTAAAATTGAGTAGGTTTGGAAATTTTTTGATTCAAGGTTTTATTTTGGAATATGGAACCACTGTGGAATACATTTTTATGGACTAATATCCATTCTGAATGATCAAGTTGTCCTGGCCAGTAAAATAGATGAATTACAATTAAGCTATACTAAATGTTGAAACAATTGAACAATGTAAGAATAAGATTCATAGCAAATACAATAAAATATGGTCTAATTATCATAAAATGTTATAAAAGAGCCCCTCAAACTTAAATGCCCTGTTTTTCATACAGAGCTTTAATTTAAGTAACACAGTTATCCTATAGAAAACTACCTGGTATTTCTAAATACTTTACTACTATAGCATTACTGCTGATTTAAGAAAATTATAATTTGCTAAAATAGACTGAAGCATGCTCACTGTAAGTAAAAAATGGGGGAAAGATGGCTGAAATGCAAGAAAGGAACAGTGAGTTTTGTTTTCATTTGTGCCATTTTATCTCATCTTAAAGTCATAGTATGTCCTTCTATACAACCTTTCTAAGGACAGCTAGCACTGATTAGTTATCACCCTCCCTGATGGTATAAATAAATAACGTTCTGCCCAGGAGCTGGATGTCGGATGCATTACGTGTTGCCTGCAGAAAGTATTTTCCTGCTCAAGCACCTCCAGAAGTGTTCTGTCTTCTGATTTCTGAAAAGCTTTTGTCTGCAAATGATAACAAACTTTTCCTACCATCACTATCTGAAAACCAACCTCCTTCCTCTTTCATTTCCCAGGCAGTGTTAGATTAGGTCAGGTAAGAAATCTAGAACTGAGTGCTGGACTTAATGATGAACAAGATAATCATTGTCCATTTTATAGAAGCATGTATTGCTTCTGTAACCAGCAGTATTACATTGAGATTGCTTAGTTTTATAACAAAATACTTTGTAAAGAGTCATCAGATAAAGGTATAATTTCCAGATGCCTTAGTCTCTAATTTTGGGTCAAAATGGATATGAATGTACCATGTTCTTTTTCTTGCAGAAGATACTTATTTTCTGGATAATAGGTTTTTCTTTTCAAAGGAGCATCAAAATATCCTTTCAGAGGGTTCATGCCTAAACTCAGCAGTGTAATGTATACAGTCAGATGTCTTAATGGAGTTTAAGCACTGTCAGAAGGGTTTAGCCAAAACCCTTATCATTCAGAGCCTTCTTTACTTTAACCATCATCTTAGACTCTACATAGAAAAATATGAAATATGTATGTTTGTGCACAGCATGTTTATGTATAATAAAATTTTTCTCTCTGCATTCCCACTTGTCTCTTCAGTGTTGCCAGTATTCTCACCTTACCTGTGAAGTTGTGGAGGTACAGTCTAACAGCTTCTGATCTTCTGTTATTCAGGCAGACAAAGAATTAATGTGCAGTGAACACATCAAGTTTAAAGTGGTTATTTGTAGGTCTAAAATCAGTCAATTATGTTTCAAAAAAGTTTGAGGTGGAGAAAGGCTTTTAAGTTCAAGGAGAAAATGGAGATGATTGCTGCTTTTTTTCTGCTAAATTCTTTCCTGTTTTCTTGGTGTTTGGGAGATGCTGCAGGCTCTGAAGCTAAGACCTTCTGTCTCATTTAAGATTCAAAACCCTTATTACTATTCTTCCTCTAGGTTCTAGATCGTTTTCTCTGCTCTTCCATTTTTTTCAGGGTATTTGCGTTTTCCTTTTGTTGCCTTTTTCCCCCTTTTTTCTTTTACATGGGAGATTGTAGGGTCAAAAGGGGAGCAGAGACAGATGTTACTTTAACATAAAGAAGTTTTGATTTTTAAATGTTGCCTAACACCCAGTGAAAGACTTTGAGAGCAGTGGTTTTAACGAGAAGAATTTTAACAGGTCTTTTAGACTTCTTTTGAAAATCCCTGCCTGGATGAAAGGAATTTGCAGTACCACTTCTCAATCTGAGTTTCTTGAATATTGGGGTATTTACTACTCCTTGCCAACTGCTTTTTGTTTCTGCTTGTTGTCATGAAGACTGTGGGATTCCTGACTCCATTTTGTTAAATTGCTGTCCAAATTTTCACATATATATGGAAGCCAGTATGGGCTAACAAGAACAGGGAGCTTGAAGTAGTTTGAGCAGTGCAGCCCATGTTAGGTGCCTGTCTTCCTTACATCTGACAAGAAATATTAGACAAACTCATTGCTAGTCAGGGGGAAGGCAGTTGGTGAAGAGTCCTCATTTATGCTTTTTAAAGTTCTCTTCTTGGAGCAAAATAAGTATGGAAGGGGGAGCTCCCTCTCCCAGTTGGATCAGAAGAGGAATACCCCTTCCACTGCTGAGCCACCAGCTGGTCTTTCCAAGAGAAGAAATGCATGTGGTACCCTGGGACTCAATCACCTATGGCTTGTTACACAAACAGCCAGTGACAGGGTTAGGAGCAAAGCTTGGCAGCCTGCCTCTGTCAGGTCTGACTTCAGTAGGCCTAAGCTTCGGGTCTAGTTCTTGAAAATTGTTTTCAAGATCAGCTGCAAGCAATATTTAACAGTCCCACATGGTTCAACTGTGTGCTCACACATCCTTTCTGCAGTTCAACACGCTTTTGTAGATTTACATACTGTGGGTAAAAATGCAACACAAAGCCTTTACATAAGGACAACTAGGTCATAAAAGGGTATCTACACAGTTTTCTTGCACAGGTCTCCGTTAATATCCAGCTCTGACATTAGTATAATGATGACTACATGTGTGGTTAGAACTGCCTTCCCTCTCAGTGTTCTGGCTGTGAACTGTGGTTGGTAAACTCTACACTAAAATTATGTGATCCTTTCCAGTATTGACTAGATCATACTGAGGAAACATGTTTTCAAGTAATATAGCTAGAAAGAGAGGTGATAAATTACATAATTAAGTTATTTTAAAAACCTTAAGAAGGATGACTGCCAGTAACAGATGCAAAAATGAAAATTAGGCCAAAAGTCACATGACTGTATCTGAACTTTAACCATGCCATTATATAATTGATATCCTGATTAGTTTTCTGTGTAAGACTGTAATCGCTTCCCTGATATTCCTTCTTTCTTTTTAACTGGTTATCTCTGTCTTTGCATATACATTTGAACAATATAAAAATATAAGTAACAGTATTGACTGGCATTATGTGGTCAATGTTATCGATTGTTACGTGTCAGGGGTCCAACACTGACTTTCTCTCTTAAACACTAAATCTTTTTGAGACAAAATGCAGTTTAGTTACAGTTCTACCTTTCACATTTAGATTTGAAGCAGGATAAGACAATGTGCTCCAACTTGCAAAGCAAGAGGTTCAGTTGGAAGAGTAAAATCTCAGCTCAGTTGAAGAACTCTGCTATTCTTTGCTAGCTTACCGTGGTGAGGTTCTTATTCCTGGGATCAGTTCCTAATATTGCTGCTGCTCTGATTTTGAAGAAGCAGTTTTTCTTCTCTGCATTTTTGTTTAATCATCTGTAAAGTTGGGCAGACATCGCACTTACTCAGTCTAAAGTCTCTCTAGAGGAAACATGCTATGTCAGCACAATTCATTGCAGTTTTTATTTTGTGCCCTTGCCTGCCAGGTTCACAGTACAGTCAGGCTGGTGCTGGGCTGTTTACTGCAGAAACTATAAGCAAGAGACTTTGCTGCAGGCTGTACCAATCATAAAGCTGTAAGTCAGAGATGGTTATGTATACATTTTGCTGCATTTGTCGTCTTTTTGTCTTCAGTCCTTCAGGAAAAGAGATAAGCAGATTTTGAACAGCCTTTGAGTTTTGCCACTGAATTTTTTCTAAAACAGAATCACTGCCTAGGTGAAGGTTGTGATTTCAGTCTTGGTTCTGAGCATGTGAGCTCATAAACGGTGTTTCTACAGGTTACAGTTTCTTGTTTCTTTTTCCTCCTCAAGTAGAAAACTACTACCTTCTAGGTTAGGCACCAGAAATTACTTCCTGACTACTCTGCTTGAGTTAGTGGCAGTTGAACTATTTCTCTGCACTTTCTGCCTCCTCTGAAATGGGACCAATTAAGTTTCCTCCCACATGCTCAAACCCTGATTCCAATTAGACTAGCTACACAAGCAAAGTTGTTTCCTACAACCATGCATTGACTTAGGCCAAACTGTGCTCTGCTCTAGGGAGGCCAGATGTCTTAGGTGTCTTTGGTTGATTAAGTCAGTTTCAAAATCTAAGAAGCTTTCTAATACCATGAAGGAAGTCTGAGGGATGATTATTTCCTCCCCCCCCGCCCCCTCCCCCCCCCCCCCCCCCCCCCCCCGGATTTTCATCTAGAAGACAGAAAACTGTGGCCTCAGAAGTGAGGGAGGAGACACACTCTAGCTCCATCGCTATTTTAGAGTCATATGACCTGGTTTATGGGATATGCCTATTCCCCATGTGACCCACACATTTCCTATGTGCTTCTTTAAAACAAAAAATGTGAGAATCTGGTTATTCTGCCTATTCCTTAGCTAGATTAGTCAGCAATATAAAGTAAAGTAAATAAAAATAAAAAGGCTCGGCAAGTGCTCGAGCCTCACCGCCCAAGCCGCAGAAGGCAAACGCAGGGACTGGGAGAATGAAGAGCCACCCACTGGGGGAGAACATCAGGTTTGAGACCATATAAGGCACCTGAAGGTGCACAAGTCCATGGGACCCCATGAGATCCATCCGCGGGTCCTGAAGGAACTGGCGGATGAAGTTGCTAAGCCACTATCCATCGTATTTGAGAAGTCGTGGCAGTCTGGTGAAGTTCCCACTGACTGGAAAAGGGGAAACATAACCCCCATTTTTAAAAAGGGGAAAAAAGGAAGACCCGGGGAACTACAGGCCAGTCAGTCTCACCTCTGTGCCTGGGAAGATCATGGAACAGATCCTCCTGGAAGCTATGCTAAGGCACATGGAGGACAGGGAGGTGATTTGAGACAGCCAGCATGGCTTCACCAAGGGCAAGTCCTGCCTGACTAACCTAGTGGCCGCCTATGGTGGAGTGACTGCATCAGTGGACATGGGAAGGGCTACAGATGTCGTCTATCTGGACCTCTGTAAGGCCTTTGACACGGTCCCCCACAACATCCTTCTCTCTAAATTGGAGAGATATGGATTTGATGGATGGACTATTCCGTGGATGAGGAATGGGCTGGATCGTCGCATCCAGAGGGTAGTGGTCAACGGCTCAATGTCCAGATGGAGGTTGGTGACAAGTGGCATCCCGCAGGGGTCTGTACTGGGAGCAGTACTGTCTAATATCTTCATCAATGACATAGGCAGTGGGATCGAGTGCACCCTCAGCAAGTTTGCAGAGGACTCCAAGCTGAGTGGTGTGGTTGACATGCCTGAGGGACAGGATGCCATCCAGAGGGACCTGGACAAGCTGGAGAAGTGGGCCCATGTGAACCTTGTGAGGTTCAGCAAGGCCAAGTGCAAGGCCCTGCACCTGGGTCAGGGCAACCCCCAGTATCAAGACAGGCTGGGGGATGAAGGGATTGAGAGCAGCTGGTGGATGAGAAGCTGGACATGAGCCAGCAATGTGTGCTCGCAGCCCAGAAGGCCAACTGTATCCTGGGCTGCATCAAAAGAAGCGTGGCCAGCAGGTCGAGGGAGGGGATTCTGCCCCTCTACTCTGCTCTGGTGAGACCCCACCTGGAGTACTGTGTCCAGCTCTGGAGCTGTCAGCATAAGAAAGACATGGACCTGTTGGAGCGGGTCCAGAAGAGGGCCACGAAGATGATCAGGGGGCTGGAACACCTCTCCTATGAAGAAAGGCTGAGAGAGTTGGGGTTGTTCAGCCTAGAGAAGAGAAGGCTTCAGGGAGACCTTGTTGCAGCCTAGCAGTACTTAAAGGGGGCTTATAAAAAAGATGCCGGCAAACTTTTTAGCAGGGCCTGTTGCGACAGGACAAGGGGGAATGGCTTTAAACTAAAGGCGGGTAGATATAGACTAGATATAAGGAAGAAATGTTTTACGCTGAGGGTGGTGAAACACTGGAAGAAGTTGCCCAGAGAGGAGGTGGATGCCCCATCCCTGGAAACATGCAAGGTCAGGTTGGACGGGGCTCTGAGCAGCCTGCTCTAGTTGAAGATGTCCCTGCTTATTGCAGGGGGGTTGAACTAGATGATCTTTAAAGGTCCCTTCCAACCCAAACTATTCTATGATTCTGTGATTCTAAAATGTAGTAAAGACATCCTTCATTCCAAAGCGTAAGATTTCTTTAGTTTTAGTCTCTGTTGTTCTGCCTCAGCATTCCAAGATTATAGTTCCCTGACACTGTCTCAGAGTAATCCTAGACTTCGCAAGCAGATCCTGTCTTTAACTGCTATTACTATTTTATGCAGATGTTTGCTTCTTCCAATCAGGTGACAGAAAGACCTATTAATCTACTTATCTAGGTATATTTTTTTCTCTGTTTTCAGGAAGAAAACTGAATTCCCAACCACAAAAATGGCTATCAGAAGGAATGAGAATTAGGTTTCTATTTTAAGCAATGTAATGTCCCAGGGAAAATTTCTAGACATTTCTTAGCAAAGTTTTTTCTTCCAATAAATAGTATCCTGAAAGGTTTTTCTACCTAGACTTGATGTAATGCCTCTTCTTGACCCCTGCTGTATGTACTCTTTTGCTGTCTCCCTGTGGATTGATCTTGAATCGTGAAGTTCAGATGTTTTTAATTTACATTCAGAAACAAAGACTCCATCTTGCTTCTGGTTAGTTGTCAGATGCCCCTTTGTTTCTGAAGATGGTATCTGGAACTTTGCAGGCACACTCTGATTTATCCTTATGTCATTTGTTTGAACAAATTACAAAATACTCATAATATGTAGAAAAAATAATTTTACTTAGCGATGAATCAGCCTTAAAGGAGTAATTAACTAAGAGAATTAGCAATTCTATATTGATCTACTTTGCCACTCAATTAAATTACTTGCTAATTCTCATTTTGAGCTTGTGTCTTTCTATTTCTGTTGGGACTGTCAATAAAAGCTTACTGAACAGTGTGCCTTTATTATCAATAAAGGTATATTAACATCACATCTTCCACGTCTGTAGACACCTCCCCTTCCCCCAAGTGAAGTAAGTGACCCTCAAATATGGAAGATATTGCCCCTTTAACAGGCTAAACCGTGTGCTTTCATCTTCCAAACCCTATTGCATCTTTCTTCCTGAGTAGCTGGTTTCACAATAACGAGAAACACTTTTAGATCATCTTAAATCTCCTGTTAAGGGAAAGTTATCAAAGAAGTCTTCTGTGTCTTATGTGCTCTTCAGGTTTAAATCTCTTTGTTACCAAAAGCACTTGAGATTTGCACTCTCACTGTATGTATCTCAGTTTATAACAAAGGATTTTCATCTAGTTTTCTCTTTTGCAACAAAAGTTCAGTACCTTTGTGCACTGGTTAATGAACATTAGTCACAATTAGTTGTTTAGAAGGAAAAGTGTTATTATAGTGTTAGTGATTGCGTTGTTTTAGCAAGAGAATCTCCAAGCTGACTGTTGTTCTTCAAGAAGTTTTGAACAAAACTATTTAAAGGTTCTTAATTAACCATGGTTTCTCAAATTTAAATCATTCTTGACAACTGAAATTCCTATGGTTCAGTGCAAAGCAGACTACAGAACTGAAAAGAAAGGTTCATCATTCATAAATTCAGTATGTGTGAAAGGCTGGGTAGGTGGAAGGAAACTATGTGGAACTAAAAACACTTTTTAAATTCTAAAAATAGAATTTGTTTACTAGAGTAACCAACAAGATCAACACTGCCAATTTTATAATGATGGATGATATTGTCACTACAGAGAGGTATCTGTGTTTACTATCTGTTTACTTATTTTGCCTATAGAAATAGAGATTTTTAGTTAAGTTTTAGATTAATTTCCATGGCAAATGTGAGACTAGCGACATGATGCTGTACTGACATTTGAAAAATATGAAATATCTCTATTATTTTTAAGTTTCTTTATTAAATAGGGAAATTTTCCATGGACCTAAAATGGAGCTCCCTCCCCCGCAAATATCCCTGCATACTTAGTTCACCAACAAATCATTTAAAGGTGAACTTTCAAAGCTTCTTGATTTTGGGTATGTTTTTTTAAGCTCTGAAAGTTAACTCCTTAGCCTCTTAGACTTGTGAAAAATCTTACTAGTCCCAGTGGAACCATCTGTATGATAATATTTTGATAAGTTGGTGTCTCTTCAAAGGTGCTAAAACATGAGCTGGTCTGAGAATTCTCTTCCTGGCATTTTGTGTTTTATTGTGTCTCACTACTACGTGGTTTAGGTGTGTAGTGCATAGCACATATTAACAGCTAGGTGGCGAACGCAGGGATAAACCCCAGAGGCCTGTTCCTCTGGTTGTTTCTAGTAGTGTAAATCATGTGACACTGACTTGAATAATTCAGCTTTCATCTGGTGGCAAACAAATGTATTAGTTAATAATTTGTTGATCAAGTCTATTTTTCTGTGGTGTTTATTACTACAGTTTTAGGGCTGCCAGTTCCTGCAGAGAAAGCTGCAGCCACCAGGTTTATCAGAGTCCTGCTGTAGAGAAGCACCTGCAATTTTTGATGGATCTGGATAACAGAGACCAGAGTGTGGACTAGCCTGGGTTAGTCTCTTGGAGATCTCTGCTAGAATACAGATATTTGAGATGCATGGATCAAGATCTAGCTCCGGAACAGATCTGCGTAGCAGACATACAGGCGCTGAGGCAGGGAATTATGCTGGGTGGGATTAGCTCTTGCAGCACGTGGTTTCTAAGGCAGTCCACTGCATTAGAAATCCTGCATTAGGTTTGGCAATAGAATGTGAGATCAGATGTTTCATTAAAAAATTCCACATATGATGAAGCAACTTCTTTTTTTTTTTTCTCTGGAAAATGTCTGACAGTCTTTGCTTAATAGCACATCTGCAGATCCCACATATCAAGATATCACTAGGGTACTGGAATTTGTGGGTGGCTTCAGCACAGACTTTCTGCATGGTATGATAGCACTGGCAGATGATCAGAGCTCACGTGTCCTGTCTTCAAGGTATCTTCTTTTTCATACTTTGAGCTGACTACAAGTTCATTGCATAGCTTAGGAATCCAGAAAAATTGCAATCATAAATTGTCTCAGGTGCCAGTCCTTTATAATCTTGGAGTGTAATCTTTTACAAGAAATGTCTTGAACAATTAATGAAATTGATACTAAATATTGCAGTTGAACAGTAGAGATTCCATGTTAAGTATTTCCAAGTCTTTCAATTCTTTCAAAATTATTGCAGTTCTGAAAGAGGTTTTGGTACCTATTTTTTCCAGTAATTTTCATTTATTTGCCTGGTGGCGATGAGGCTTAGGCAGTCACTTTTATCTATATCTGTTTGTGTGCTCCATGTCTCACAATAACATCTGAACTGGTTTGCTGATTCAACAGGACTTCACAGTTATTTTTGAGAGACTGCCTAAGGCTTTATGAAATTTGGAGCCAGATAATGGGAAAAGAGAGGCTAAGATAAAGACTGCAGCATGAGCCTATGTATCATTAGACAAAAAAAATCTACAGTGGGAGAGTTGCCACTGGAAAAGTTCTGTTTATGGTTTTTGATCAACTCTAATTCCAAAAGAAATGAGACTTCATTAATACCAGTGCTCACGGAAGTGTTGCTTTTCGAAGCAAATTGAGTCTACATTTAAGTTTGTGTTTTCCTCTAGAGAGTTCATCTTTAGTATTAAACTTCCTTGAACTTTGGTCTGTATTACAGAGGAAATTTTCATGTAAGCTGCATGTATACTGAATTTTAAAATAGGCAAGTATAGGAGAAATATAGCATTTAAAGTCAACTCTTTATTAGCTTGCCTATTATGTGTTTACATTATGCTATTTCATGTTACATTGTTTACATCACAGGAAAATGTGACTTTTTTGGGGAAAGAAAAATCTATCCATATGGAGTGAGCTAATCTATAGTTTAACTGCCTTTCAAGTCCTACTAAAATTTTAAAAGATAATTTAGGTAGAACTTGACGGTTATTGATGATAAGGGTCTTCTATAAACCCCTCTTGAGAAGGTTACCCATTAGGTAACCCATAAGGCTAGTTCATAAATACATTGCAAAATATAGGGGGCCACATAATCAACGCAAAGGAAGTTTAGATATAACTTCAAATAATTTGTGGTGTCAAAAGATACACGCAAAATATTTTTATGTATGAAAATACTTATTAGACAAAATAACTTGAAGCAGTGGAATAATTGGCACGTATTCAAATTGTGGTTAATTGAATTCTTCATCTGTGGCTTAGAGAGCCACATGGGGTACAGATTCTGCATAGAGGAAGCAATTTTCGTTAACAGGATATAATTTAGAATGAGAAAACATATACACTCTGCCTGAAACACAGTTAATAA
This sequence comes from Aptenodytes patagonicus, assembly GCF_965638725.1. Taxonomy (NCBI): domain Eukaryota; kingdom Metazoa; phylum Chordata; class Aves; order Sphenisciformes; family Spheniscidae; genus Aptenodytes; species Aptenodytes patagonicus. Next base: position 14,719,415 of record NC_134955.1, read on the forward strand.
TTAATATGGAATAAATACATAGACATATACTGAGTTACCATATTTCTACCTGTCACTCTAGAGTTTCAGCAACTCATTTGCATCCTAAGTAGGTATATTTATTCAGAGAGATGACACTGTAACACTACCTTCAAAAGTGGAAGACCTTTATGTCACAGCATCGAAAATGAGTCATCCTTGTTATTAAAATGGCAAAGTGAGATCAGAATGGTGATTTGATCTCATGCCTACTTATATCTAAGAAGTTTGCTTGTTTGTGAACTGACACTGTACTGTTAAAAAGCTGATAACCAGTTCTCAAACTGATCATTATTTTTGAGGCTGATCAGTTTTTGTCAACTAGAATAGAGAAAATTAAAACCTCTTAAGAAATAATATTATTTCTATTTTGTATTCTAACGATCTATAACATTTATTATTTGGTCTCTCACATATGCTGTTAATATTGAGATATGTTTGCATGCAGGAAGCAAGTTATTTGAAGGATAAAGTAAAAAAGAATATCTTGCAGGGTGTATGAGAGGAAGTATATGATATCAGTGAAGGGAATGGGTGATTGAAAGCTCCACATGATGCAGTCTCTGTCAATGGCTTGCTGCATCACTTTAGGCAAGCTGAGTTACACCTAATCTTGAAAGCAGTTAGTGTTATTTTGGATAAGAAATTCTGTAATTCAGGATCTCAAAATGTGCTTCTGTTGGTACAAAACCTAATCTTGGCCTTAGCTCAGGAAAGGTATAAATGGATTTTTAAATCCAGCTCATCTGGGGACAGCGCTTTGACATGCATACAACTTATGGCTTCAATAAAGCTGAAAAGTATTCCTTAAATATTCCCTTGAATCAAGGCTCAAAACTCCAAATCTATTGCAAGGATTTCTCAACATTTCAGCTGAACCCTGAAGCAGAAAGGTAGCAATAACTTAGCACTACTGAACACACGCTGTGTGCTGGTTCTTAGCCTATACCGTGAGCTCTGCCTGACCTGGAATGTGACTACAGGATTGGTTCCTGAGGGCAGGCAGCTCCTGGCTGAATTCTTTGTAGGACTCCAGGGTTTTTTTGGTTGCTTGGTTTTTATAATTTTTTATCTTCCTCTTTCTACCAATTTGACCACTGAATAAATCTGCTGCATAGATCTCTATATAACAGACTTTTATGCATGAGTATAGTAGTGTGAGAAAAAGAGGTTTTACTTTTCTTGTTGGCTGGATTTCAGTTAGCAGCCATATGTAAGATAAAGACCCCAGAGAAATCACAAAGGTGGGAATAGACAAGAATGTTTTTTAATTTTTTTGGGTTTGCCATATTTCTGCCATACTAATTTTATAAACCACAGTGTTATTTAATATTACTGAATTGTAGGGCTATAGTTCATATTTCCTTCTCTTTTTAATAACAGGTGGTAACAATATTGGCAAACATGTCTGTCTTGGACCAGTGTGCTTCAGAAATCATTCAAGGAAATGGTATGTATTTTAGCTGAATTATATTCTGTATTTGTTTGTGGAGAATGTGGGTAGATGGTAAAGGAGTGCTTACAAGGTAAAGGAGAAAGGCTTCACTAATAATATTTCATTTTGCATGCTGTCTCTGCTGGATATTGCACGTTGCTGCAGGGTGCAAAATGAGTCCTTGGGATGGTTCTATGTAACTGAAATAAATTACCACTACTTTAGAAAACTTTGTATGTATGACCATATTGCTGATGTTCTCTCTGTGTTTGACTTATTCATAGATACAAAGCAAGGTGGTACAAAGTGTTTCAACAACCTTTATTCTGGTAATTACATTGTATAAGGTGGCAATTCTAACACATTGAAAGACATCATCTGATACTGAGCCATGCATACCTGCATTTTGTGTCACTTTTTTCACAGGTATTCAGAAGCACTATAAATTTGGAAGCATTATGTTTTTATTACTCTACAGCAGTTGCCAGTTTTTTCCCACATTTCTTTGAATATCATATTATGAGAAATTCATTATGTTGAAAAAACCTTAGGTGTTATAGGCCCACCAGAAGTCTGAGAAGTTAGGTTAATAATTCTGTGGATAAGGATACAGGAAGACATAACTGCCTTATTAATATACCTACCAGCAAATTCATGGCCAAGCAATATAGTAAGACAGCTTTTTTTTTTTTTTTTTTTGTGGGAGATATTAAATTACAGTGAAGCTTCACATGTATTGCTTTTTCTGTCCTACAAATATCCCTTCCACATTTTTTTAATTAAGGTTTGGATAGGAATGGTTTGAGTTTGGATCCATTTGAATCTCAGACATGGCTGATTGTAGGTGGGAGAAGGGGTTTCAGAAAGCATCTACATAGAATATTTGAGCTCTGTGCACACAAATATGATGGGCAAGGATCAGGCACAGCTAATTTGCTTGATATGATCCATGTGTGCACAGTGGTAGTGTGCATTTGATGTCCTTGCTAAGATGGATACACGTTGCAGTTTGAGACCAAATGACAATGTGGCCGTTGAATGGATCTGGATACTGAAGCAATTTAATCACAGATATATGCAATGTTACAAATTACCTGACTTCCCTGTCCCATGCAGAAGACAGTGCAGTGAGGGGGAGGAGCAACACAGGTTAGCATGGTGGTTTCTTATATGACCTCCTTGTTGCATGGGAGGGATGGGGCAGTCCCAGAGAGGTTGGTCAGGTCCACGTGGTGGTTCCTGCCACACTCCTGGTCCAAGCTCCCTGTGTTCCTGGAGGTTGGAGAGGTGGTCCTGGACCTCTTGGTGCAGGCATATGGGGTTCCTGACCCAGAGTCTTTTCTGGAAACTCTTGGTAAGACCCTGACATTTCCCAGGACCCTAGGTGTCTGTAATTATAGGATTAGGTAGAAAATAGTCTGCCGGTGATTTGTCTGTTTGACTTGTGCTGTTATTTTCTGATTTGCTGTTGTTAGCACTCGCAATCCAGATATGCCCTGGAAGCTTTTGCACTCCTTTATGATTAACAGATTGGTTATGTAGTTTGGCTATTTCCTTGAGCACACCAAAACCTGTTTTGTTGTTTGGGACAGGTGTTTGATCATATTTCATCTACTTCTACTACAGGAGAAACTTGACTGAAGTTCATGAAATTATACTAACAGCTATGCCAACTAGGCCTAACTCATGCTAGATACTGCAGTAGGTGGAGACGTACATGTGGATTGTCAAGCACAATGTGATCAAGGAAAGTTTGTGTGTACACGCTGTAATGGAAGTTCACACAGAAGCATTTGCACCCAGGCTTTTGAGAAGGGTTGAAACTCATCTTGTGTATAAAGGCTTTTTGTGTCTGCCTAATGTTGTAATAATCAGATACTGGTCAGAAGCCAGATTCACAAACTGAGAAGGCTCTTTGAATCCTGGAGAGTTTAGATATGTTTTCTTCTCAACTTTGACTTTTTTGTATGTCAATTGATTATTATCCAGCTGCATGATTCTGATGCTAATTCTCCTAATTATTTATGCAAATGTTCTAACAGTTAAAATCCTGTGCTGCTACCTGAAGTAATCTGAATGCCTAATAGCATATGGAGTCTAATAGCACATAATTGTCCTTATATTTAAAATAATCTAGAAAATAGAAATCAGTACAGTCTCATCTGTTTTTGTGCTGCTACAGTAATATCAACTCCTACAGGCAACAACAAGTTAATGAAACCAATTCGACTTGGATGACATTGTCTCTTCTGAAGTGAAGAGTTAGTCACACAGTAAACTTCAAGAGGCAGAATTTCATCATTTCCCTCATTAAAGGATTCCCCATTCTAAAATACCCTTAAACAGTTTGAGATGAGAACTTTTAAAGGTTTGCTTAAAAATACATAAACTGAAAAAAAGTTTTACTTTCCTTTAATTAAAAATGAAAGTTCATGTAGAGACCTGAAATATGCCATTACAGGTTTTTAGGTTAGTGATTACCTTCAGGTTAGTTTAGAAGCAAATAAAGAATTTCATTTAGTTTGACTGAAATAAATTTGTGAAATCTAAAATACCAACTTGTAGAGGAGTGAAAAAGTTGGAGGAGGGAAGAGCTAATGCATTTTCTAGTTCCTAGAAGCTCTGTAGCTTCCTAGTGAAGACAAACTTATGCACAGATCAGATGTGCCTGAATGCTCATGGCCAAATTTCAGTCCACATTTATGCATTCTTCACGCCCTTTTTGGGCAGTGATTGGTCTGTATTTACCTAGCTTGCTTTTTCCCTTTACTTTTTTGGACTGGGTTTTTTGTTGGAGAGAGGATAACAATGGCTCTTACATCCTTCTAGGTGTTCAACTTTTAATGGAAATGCTCTTTGAAAGATCGTCTTCAGGAAATTCAGCAGAAGTTGCTGCTTGTGAGCGAGTCCAACAGAAATCTGCAGTTACACTGGCACGACTCAGCCGAGATCCTGAAGTGGCAGATGCAGCCGTAAAACTCAGCTGTAAGGATGTATGACTAGCTTAATGGCATAAGAGGGAGGAACTACCAGTCATGGGAAAGCTCTTTTTAATTTTTAGCCTCACTTTACGGAATAGGTTCCCTATATAGTCTGTCCAGAGAGTGACTGAGGAGGTTGTGCTAAATGAACCTGTGGCTCATTTCCCAGAGGAACCTGAGGTGCAGCGTCCACTCAACACAGCTGTGGCAGACCGTGCCAACTGACAGTGCTGCTTCCTCCGTTCTTTTATTTAAACCCTTGTGCAGGATCTGTCAGTGGACAGAAAACTTGGACCCCTGCAGGTTCAGAGATGATGAATCTAATGGGAAGCTATACGTTCTTTTGGCCGGAGTATTTTAAGGGCATGTGGGAGGATTGATAGGGAAGAAATGGAGGTCACAATTTCCACTCTGAAACAGCAATAGCGGGTAAAAACAATGCATTTGTTTGTTTATGCTTTACAATTATCAATTATGACTGCTCTGAACTGCATAGCTTCATGGACAGTCCCTTAAGTATTTGCATATCATCTTTGCATTAGAGATCATCTCTACTAAGGAAGATAAATATGAAATGTCTAAAAAAAGACGTCATCTCAAAATAAGGAGTTTGTTTTTCTAAATTATTTCTCCTGACACTCTTTTGTGCACTCAGGTATTCCTCGCCTAATTAAACTTTGCAGATCACCAACTGAAAGAAATAACAGTGATTCTGTTTTAGTGGCATGTCTGGTAGGTACATTTTAATCTTTCTTTCATGCTTATCCTGAGAAATGCAGAAAAAACAGCCCTTTTAGATTTCAAAATGCATAACTATTGCCGGAATGCTTTAAATTCATGTCAGGGTCTCCTGCTTTCCCCTTAAGCATAATCCTGTACAGAGTCAATTATTTAGCCTCTGATTGAAGATTTAAGCACATAACGAAAAATGGCTTCATCTTCACATTCTTGAGCACTAAAAAATTTCACTGGAACACCTCAGAATTTAAGGTTTCAGTAATTCTTAAATTCCATTCTCTGATGATGTTATGTTTGCTGAAATGAGCCTTGAATCACAGGGGTAGCAGCCCTTTATCTGCACACACACGTATGCACGGAAATATTAATGTAAAATGGCCTAAGAGAAGAAAGGAGATTTCTTGCTTTCACTACAATCCATTTTCTTCTATTTGAGACTCCAAGACAATATAGTGTCCAGCCAAGGAGCGGCCAACAGAAGGTTAACACTTTCCCTGCTTAGGAGAAAGATCCCAGCTGCTGGCCCTGCACTGCATGGACTATGAGCCCCAGCCAGCTGTCGGAGCTGAGTAATTTCACCTAGCATTCTGTGAAAGTGCTCTGGGGACATGGGTGATCTAGGATTAGGAGATCGGTTTTGATGAATGAAGCCTGAAGAATATTGTTTGACAGTGCTTTTTAGTATTAATGTTATTTTAAATGTAAAAGTAAAACTTGGTTATTGCAGCTTTGATTAACAGCTAGCTTTGTACCAGCACATGAGAAGTTTTGTTCGTTTAAGCAGGACTCATTCAGGATGAAGACAGTATGAATGTGAGCATAAGAAATGCTGTGGTTATTCTTCATACATGCCAGGATGGCTTGTTAACCTTGTATGGCTAGAGCAGAGGCCAGAGAGTGATGGCAGCAAACCAGACTGTGATTTTTCTGTCTCATTGAAGTTGTTCCCGCACATTCCTTGAATTCATGCCTATCACTTGGGATGTTACCTGCCTGACTGTCTTAGCAATTCTGCTTCTCCTGATATTTTAGTAACTGCCTGATGACACTTTCTGATAAACATGTGGCAAAAATATTGTCCTTGAGACATAAGCTGCTTCAGGCTCTGATAGGTATTGTCACTAAAGTCTGAGGGCTTGTACTGTTTGGTATTTTTAGCTTGGTTGTTTACTTTTTGTATATTTTGAAGAAGGCGATTAATGCTTGTGTTAGTGCTGCATTCACAAACAGCACAAAGATCAGCTGATCACAACTATCAGACCTTACTAATAGAAGACAGTTTTTGTTCTTGAGGAAAGCCAGCCTGCTTTCCAGTTGCATGTGTCATGTCAGGTTGCCAGAAGGTAATTGTTGTATATTTTTCTCCACTGAGAAAAACAAGTGACTTCTTAGAAGGGAAGAGTTTATGACAATAATAGTAACATCAATACAATTTGTATTGTGCAGCCTCATAATCAGAACAACTGGCAGTTTTATTTGTTCCCAAATGGTTTGAAATGTACAGCTTCTTTCTACTACACTAGTATCTAAAAGATTTCTGTTATGGGCATAGCATAAAACTTCACTAATAGACATTTTCTGAATCAGATGACTTATAGTTCTCATAAATAAGACAAAAGCTGAGAGGAGAGTTGAGATACAAAGAGGTAGTATGAGACGTGCAGCAGATCAGAGATAGGTTTACAAAGTGCTCTGACTCTCACCTCTGTGTTCTTTAACACCACACTGTCCCTGGTGTCCCTGGAGTAATGTGCCCCCCCCAATTGTCATTTAATAGCTGCATTTGACAGTTTTGAGTTTTGGCTATTATTTAGAGGTAGTTATAATGAATTCCTGCAATGAAGACTTTGTCAAACCTTAACAGTATTACAGTTGTGGTGTTTTGTTTTTCTAGGCAGCCTTACGAAGACTAGCAGTTATGAGTCCCGATGGACTTGAAGATTCAGATTTTCAGCAGCTAGTAAAGCCCAGACTTGTGGATTCCTTTCTGCTATGCACAAATATGGAAGAGAGCTTTGTATAAATGTGAGCCAAAAACCTTTGAAAAATAATCAAGATGATAGGTATACAATCAGATAACACATATACAATTTTATTTAGTTTTAGTCCTATTGTTATTTATGACTTATTTATTTTAAACCCATGAACATGTTGTTTGTAGGAGCAAAGAAACAGAATGAGCAAACTTGTTTCAGTGGTTTGCAAAGGTAATTTTTTATTTTATTTTTCTGCTGAGACACATCAACAGACCTTATCACTGCGATCTAACAAAATGTTGTTGTCTTGTTTGATATAGTTGAATCAAGGTGACGAAGCCAAGAATTTGGTGCTCTGATGTTAAATGTTTCTAATAATGTTTTATCGCTGATATTTTTCTACAGTTAGAACATTTTGCAGTTTTTTTTAAGAAATGCTTTAGTCTCATGCATTTGCTGCATTAGAAGAAAAATAATCCTTAAAGCTGCAAGTATATACTTTGAAATGAAAGGCATGTTACAGTCCGAGTCCAGTTCTTAACTGTTGTTGTTTTTTAATACAAAATATGTAACTGTGATTAGCTAAGAAAATTTTTCAGAAAATTTTCAAGTACTGGCTTGGAATGATGTTAGAGGACATTCTCACACTGTATAAAGATGTGCTCCATTAGAGGATACACACTTGCAGACAACTCTTTTATTTACATTTACTGAAATTTCCTAAAGAAATTGCGAGAATTCTAGAAAAATCTTTATGAAATCAAACACATATCATCAATGTGAAGGTATCCACATAAGATTTAAAATCATTACACACTGATAATTTTCCCTCCTTTCCAAGCCTTACAAGAACTGGAAGTGAGCATGTCCAGACATGTTTTTAATATTCAAGCTACTACTTTTGTGAAAAGTTGTGCATGCATACACTAAATAATCAGAACAGATAAATTAATTGTAACTTGAATTTCCATTTTTCTGTTTTTTTCTAACTAGTCCTGTATTTCTGAAACTGTGAAATGGGACTTTAAGGAGTTGACTCTTGGAGTTGACAAAAGGAGATTTTACCAATGGATAACAACATAAATAATAGAGATGATTTTTAAATAGATTTTTTTTTTCATTAATGTTCGTCTTAAAATTTATCTTTTTCTTTTCATCAAGAAACCATATAAATTTAAAATTACTCAACCAGCAATATCTTAAGGGTGTTTTCTCCCCCCACCATCTCACAAAGCACTCTGTAGATTATGAAAGTATATGTATTTTTTTCTTGATGGCTTGCAACTGTTGCTTTGGATCATTTTATGGTCAGCATCTTTAGGGTACTAGGACATTTGCCAAAAAAGTAAGTACCTTTCTTCTTTACTGTACTTACTTTGTAGATATGTTAAGCAACTTAATTCATTAATGTTTGTTTAGTATTATGTGGTGTTTAGATGAAAGGCACCAGGAAATTGCTAAGCTGTGATTGCCTTCCACATTTTCTGTGTCTCAATAATCTGTCCTGCTTCAAGCAGTCATAAATGGTGGTTACTTTTTTCTCCCCTTGAGTATATGGATTAAGAAGTCTCTGCCTTAACATTTCTTCCTTGTGATCTCTTCATTTAACTATGAGCTCTATCTTGACTGATGTTTTAAAACATTAGAGAACATACAATGACCTCTGTCATAAGCAACTACTCAAAGATAAGTGTTGAATCAGATGTTTCACAGACGTAATTTTCTAGTAAGAGCAGAGATGAATTCCGCTTTGTTTGCTTACTTCGAGACAGCTCCTTAAATTTCTGAGATTGTTAAGATGTATGATACTGTACAGCTTTAAAAATATTATACAAGTCATGGACTTTAACACTTTCCTCACTAAGCAGAAATACATGTATGAACCATGGATGCTTTAAATGATAAAATCAACATTCTTGATATAAACAATGAACTCATAAATCTCATAAAAAATGAACTCAGTAAGGTCCCATTGCTATCATGCTGATAGCGTGATAATCCCTAATAGAATACACACATAAAATTCTGTTGTGAATGTGCTGTACCGAACCTCATTCTGTCAGCTGCAACTAACACCAGAGATACTAATTTGTAGATGGGGTAGGGTTTATCCCATAATAGGTAAAGTTAAAATCTCATTTTAAAAAAATGTCCACACATGTAAAGTGAACTGAATTAGCTATTAAGAAAATGCCATTATGACCCATAATGTTTCAAAGCCATTTCTAACAGGTCAATCAAATATTCAGTGAGCAGGCCAGTAGCAATGAATTAGTCTAACTTGCTCTCAGATACAATAATGCGAATCCACATCAATTGATTTTACTACAGATATTCTCAATCTGTAAATATGTGGCCGTAATTCTAGGCCCATATTGTCCATTTACGTGTTTTCATATTATGAATGTGGCTGTTTACAGAAACAAAATACATTTAGGTGGATCTCATATTTGTAGTAGAAAAATACATCTTGAAAGAGCCAGTTCAGACCTGTTATCACCTACGTGTCATCGAAACAGTTTTTGCTAGGTCTGAATTTTTCACCTAAAGTTGTGCACTTTATTTTTGCATATGCTAAAGTTTATGAGAAAATAAACATACCTCTTCCTTTCCTCTTAATTAACTTGGAAATAAAAAAATCATTAATAATACTGAAATATTATTTTCTCATTACTTCTGAATGAATTCTGGATTAAAAATGTTTGCTTTGAAAATGACTTTTCAGTTTTTAAACCAAAAAAAAGGAACAGTTTAAGCCAGAATAAACATGTTTAATTTCAACGTAGTATGAAACAAAATATTTCATATCAAAAGATTTTCACTAAAACATGTATTTTGGTAGATCAATCTTTGGACTCCTTGTGTATATACATATACAGTTAGTAGAGTAAGGTAGAGAGTATGTGTAATACATTTACATATCAATTCATATATGTGGACTCATTGACCTATAGAGACTGCATGTAGGTTAGATGTTAGCTTAATCATTCTGGAAACTGAATGTTATGCTTGTCAGAAATGTTGTAGTTTCATTTAAATTTTTCTGAACATTTTAGATTTTGTATGAGATTAGAAATGTCAGACAACCATGCAGTGAACTGCAGGATTCTTTGTAACTTTGATTTACATTCCAGTGACTTTGGACAATGTGTTCAAATTTCAGCTTTAGTTTGAACTGTTTACAGATATTCGGGGCCCAGATGTTTCATTCATAGAATAAATTTTTTTTGTTAGTTTATTGTGTGTTTGGTACATGAATCATTTATGTGGAATGTTACTTGTCTGACCTGTTTAAAATAGTATTTGTATCTACAAGGGATAAGATAATGTCTTGGTAAACTGGATGTCTTACCTGTTTTTTAGGGTTGCCTGTTAGTATCCAAAAGACAGGACTTGGTCTGTAAGGGTGTCATGTTGCCTTAGTACAAGACCGATTCTGGTACCTCATATGGCTTGTTCCAAATATGTATGTTGACCATGTCCTTTTAAATAACAGCAATGAACAGTCAAAATAACATTGGCTTTTGTATTTTGAGAAATCTGCTTTGATTTTCATTTTAAATTTATACTAAATTTAATGTATTTAAAGTAACACTCTAGATATGGGAAATTATTCACTACTGTTCTCGTTTTTAAGGGGAGGGAGGGCAGATGGCATTGAGCATTGAAAGATAGGTCTAGAGTGAATTTGTTCATTTGAGTTGGAAGTGCTGCTCTGGTGGGGAGGTGGTGAATAGTTTCAGCCCTCGACAGGCTGAAGAACCAGGAACAAGGAAAACAAAGGGTCATCTATTTTAGATACTTATATGCTCTACAGAAATCCTTATCTCTACTTTCTAGTTTGCTTTTGGGTCTGAGTTTCTCTTTCTCTAGCTATAACAAATTTCTGCCTCTTCGGAGTGTTATTTGTATAATTGCTAGTTATCAGAATAGAAGAGAGTTAAATTCCAAGGTCTGGTCCTGCTAATTATTATATTGATAAGCTTTTTGCTGAGAAACTAAGTAACAAAAATAGCTTGTTAAATAAATGTACCCTAGATCACCTAGAACAAAAAAGAAATGTTTATTGTTCCCACAACAGGGGGAAGAACCAGCATATTCTCCAGAAAATTTGAGAGAAAACATATGTATAATAGTAGAGTAGTATAATACTCTACTTCCAGGTATTGGTACTTTTACAAGCACACTTGTTAACTAAGAGCTTATGAATTGATTAGTCCCCTGCCAAACAATCACTGAATCAAAGTAATAAGGGAAAACCACTAGACCTACAGACATGACACCGGGTAATCAAAGATTTTTCTCTTTCCTTTTCAACAGCCAATCAGTCACATTTTGTTTTAATAGTTCAAGTGTGCCTAGAACCCAATGTAACCTATGGGAAACCAGTACAAAAAAAAATGCTGTAGGTAATACTGTTAATTTGCTTTAGAGAGAAATTAAAAGAGATCAAAAGGCTTAAATGGCGTGAAGGAGGAGGTGTGTGTAACGCAGTACCTTTTCTATCACTGTTGTGATCACCTGTGTCACAAATGTCTAGCTGAAAGGTACTCTGCTTGTACCCTTTTCTTCAAGCTTTCTGGATATTACTGCTGTCTTTCAACTAGCTCTCGTCCATGTCCTTCACAATCTTTAGAATGTGACCTAATAATGCACACGTCTTCAAAGTAACTTACTGATTTTGGTGTATATAAAAATTTAGTCTGATTTTTTTTTTATACCACATAATGTAAAAATTTTCTTTTTGAGTAGTTCTGGAAGGATATACCTAACAAGATATGTCCGTTATGTATGCTCATCAGGTAAGGCAAAGTTTATGATAAATCAAGAAGATATATCTAAAAAGATCCAGAAACAGCCATGTGTGTTTTCACTTGCATCAAAAGAATAATTATGGAATGGGCCCGAATCATCTAGGGAAACCTTCTTTGAAGCTATGGTAAGTCAGCGTGCCTGCATTGCAGTAAAGAAGAGCCAGAGCTAACCCCCAGGTTTCAAGAGTCTTGCTAGAATTAGAACTGTAGAGATCTAACACATAAAATAAAATAAACATAAATAAAATCTCACAATATGAAGCTAAGGATAAATGACTTGTAAAATTTTGCGATAAACACGAACATTTAAGGATGTTTGTACGTTAAGCAATCTGCTTGTTTACACATGCTTGCTTCCACTTCCAAGGCAAGATACAATGACCTTTGTCACGGCTCTTTACTTTTGTACTGCTTAATTATTTAAAAGGCCACACTTTTTTTCAGAGCAGCAATTATAACAAATTAGCGATTTCAAAAGTTTAGTCCATCTTTAGGGATGGATAAACAGGGAAGTGACTAAACACCATGAAGCACAGCTGATCATTTACATGAGTGACTCGTCCTTAAAAGGACACAAACTTTGTGGAATGAGATAGACTAGTTATTGGTTTAGAATATCTGAAGTAGAAGGGGGAATTCTTGTCTGTTTTGAAGTTCAATTCTGTAAGTATAGTCCAGACCAGTGATTTAGGTACTTTCTGTAGACCACAGAAAGAAGTGGGCAATTCTTTCTCCTTGAGGATGACTGCCCAAGACAGAGAGTGTACATAATGCCATGGAGCTGCCTTTTTTTTTCCAGTGGCTATGGAAAAAAAGTGCTGATGATTTGTTTGGAGGAGATGTCTAAACACCTCGACATCTAACTATTAGTTCAGATCATGTGAGATGAATTCCAGACTCAGTCTGGAGACAAAAGGAAGGCACTTTTTCAGCTGGGATTTCATGTGCTGTTTACATATCAAATATAATTCCCATCAAAACAGAAATTTTTGCAACATCAGACTCTCCCTTTGAAATTACTAACTGAGACATTATTTTCTTGTTTGGTATGCGCTAGATAATGACTCCTGTTTGCCAGCGTTGTAAAATGAGGAATAGCTGGACCAACTCATCAAGCTCAGAATATTACACCAGATTATCCATTTCTTATTAGAGAAAAATCTCTTGCATCTAAAGAGAGGGAGAAAGAAAACAGGTCCCAGGTCACTAACTCAGAATGGTCTCCAGAGTGAGCTATTCTGGACAATATGTGAAATACCATTGAGCTAATAAATAGCATTGCACATGTCAGGAAAGCTACTGCTCACCAGAAAACAAACAAACAAACCAACCCCCCCTCAAACCCAGCATCCCTTCTTTCCCAGAAAATAATAAGCTGAGCTCTAAGGAGAAAAAATTTCTCTTACATTGCTGACTTTGTTTTAGAATGTTCTTGTACTGTAATTATCTTGTCTTTACCTGTCAAGTTGTCTTCTTTGGCTTCACTTTATTAAAGATCTCATGATAATTACTGTTGCATTAATACATTTTTTTCCTTGAACTTAAAATGTTTAGCTCTAAATGAGGTATTAGATAAATAAGAGATGAAAAAATGAAAAATGGATGCTGGACAGATACAAAGCCGAAACTTGAAAAAATTGAAGAGATTTCTCTTTAGAAATGCATTCCTGCATAAAAACGTATTAAAACAAGGGTTTGATTAAACAGCTTCTTAATGAAGTAGATAACTGAAAAATTGTGTAAAGATGTTTCTCTTCAAACTCATGAAAAACTGTGTTATGGTTATAGACAAATCCGGTATTTCCAGCTCTTAAAGACTCAAGAGAACTTCAGAAATGGTGTTTTGGAGTTTTTCGCTTAGCTCTTTGGGACAATGAGGTGAGGCTTTTATAAGTTAATGCCACCAGATAAATATAGGTGCATCTTAAAACCAGTATCCATTAATGTGCCATTTCACAGACACCATCACTTTACAGTACACCAGAGATACAGAAGCTCTTGGATATACTTTTGCCGGACTGCAATAAATTTCTTTACCCCTTTTTTTCCCCATGATTAGGGGAAAGAATAGAGGCAACAGCATTTCAATAGCTATAGAGGACTTTGTCAACATTTGTTTTCCAAATTTTTGCACTTGGCCAGACTGCTACCAGGCTTGGACCACAGGATAACAGTAAGAAACGACCCTTCATTACAAGGCAGAGTCTGGCACCTAGCAGCATCATGGGTAACGCACTGATTAATGAGGACTATTTCCAGGTGGTTCAGGCCATCCTATTGGAAGCCATGCTGGCATGTTATAAGCATAAATGGAAGCTGCTTACTATCAAGGCTATTTCTAAATCCTTGCATGCCAGTCTCTGCTGCTGTGCTTACTGTGGCTTAAGCACTGAGCTAGCAAACCTTAGCAACCCTTTCTTGAATCAAGAATATGCCTTCCATCAATGCTGCAGATGATGATATATGTGTGGTGGTTCACAACTGTGTTCCTTTCTAATTTTCTCTATGTCTTTCCACCTGATGTCAACTGATTAATGCTTGCCTTTAGAGTGAATCGCAGCTGAAGGATTTGCATGGCCAGTATAAAGGAAAGCAACTGAAACATCAAACCTGACATCTGTGAACCCCAAGACAGTGACATGTTTTACAATGTATTTGCTGGTGCTGTCTCATTGCTGTGTTACATCTGCATCAAGGCAATCTCTTGGTCTAGCACCTTGGCTAAAAGGTTGTCTGTTTTCTCATTTGCACAGTTATTACCATCTGACAAGTATTTCTCCTCAAATACTCAAATCTTATTTATTTTTTTCCCTTTTGAAAGCATTTTACTTAGAACAGTTACCAAAACGCTGGGCAGCACAATCAGATGGAATTTCTGGATTCTGCTGCAAAGATCAGATGAACGTGCATGAATTGTTTCTACTTTCATTTTTTGTCTCTCTTTCCTAGGTAGACTAAAAACTACAGGGATGGAGTGTTGCTTTCCATCTTTTTGTATGATACTAAGTTCTCTAAGATCCCTCATTTCATTTGAGGCCCCTTAAAGATAATATGTTAAAAATAAATATTAATACAAAGACCAGCTCCTTTGACGGTACCAACATGTTCTTTGTTTTTGTGACCCTATGATATTCCTTGTGTGCAAATGTCTTTGTAGCTTGTTCTGCAGTTAATAATCTGACATGGCTTTAAGTGATAGAGTTGCCTTTTGTGCCCAAGCATATTTTCAACTGCAGCATTCATTCAAAAAGAACAGCTGAATTCAAACATTTTTTCCATTGATACATCTATTGTTTGCAAGCTCATCTGAGTGCCCCTTTCATGTGGCAGTACTTTTGTTGCTTCTCATACTCAGTTGAAGTTCTGCCTTCTTCATTTATCCATTGATCACCTTCATAATTTGTTCACTTTTCTCATTATGTGTATCAATAAGAAAATGTCCCAGATCTGAGATATTTTTCTGATGACACAGTTTTGATTTTTATTTATGGTAAAGGATATGTTTAAGGACTTATTTGTTACTAATCATTTAAAAGATCTTTCTTTGTATGCTGAAATCTGCCTATCAATTTCAGGTCCAGCTTCTGCATAAGTCCCACTAAAGCCTTCAGAGGAAAGCTCACATGCTGGTACTGCAGTTGTAGCCTTGTAAATTAGTTAGGATTTTCTCTGTAGTGTTTGTTACATGTCTAATGTCTTTCTAAATGGATTAGTCCTCTTTTACTTCATCACACTGCTACCGAGAGCAGATAAATTCATCTGGTTTTACAGAGTAAAAAATATATTGAACTCTTTTTCCCCTTTGTTAGTTTAGAACTTTAGCTCACCTGTTTGTTCTTGCAGTTGTCAATGATTAATTGTGAATGATCTGTGAAGCATTAAATGGACAGTATACTAATGATCCATTAACTATGTATTATCCTATTAACCATGGAACCAGAACACATGTAGTGGAATCATGGTGAGCAGAAGAAAGATATTAATGCACCAGGAATTTATTAATAGTGGAGAGGAGGAGAGTTACTTTGTCAGGCAGGCAAAATATTCCTGGTGAAAGAAGAATAAGCCTCTTTACTAGGATCTTGAGGGGAGGTGGAGAAGCAAGAGAAAATTTACATAACTGAAATATTGGGTGTGGAATTGCCTAAATCAATAAAACCTCTAATTTTATTTGGAGAATGGCACCCATTAGTTAACTTTCCCTCCAACCTAGTTTCACAAAAAAAAAAAAAAAGAGGGGGGGGGAAATGTTGTAGATGTTTTAATTCTGATTTAAAGGTTGTAAGTTGGCAGGGGCGAGGGCAATAATTGAAAAGGTTGCTGAAAATTAAATCATTAAAACATGGTTTTGATACAGAGGTGTTATTGACATCAAGATCTCAGACTCTATTTTGAATTAGTTCTCAGATACTTTTGAGGTACAACATCTTTCACTAAAGAAGTATGGATAAATTTTTCTTAAAAAAATTTCTTAAATAGGCTATAGTTTTAATTTAAAATGTTTCTATTAAAATAAACACAAATGGACCCTCACTGCTATTTTAAAAAGCTAACTAGAAAAGAAAAACTATTTAGTTTAGAGAAGAGCCACAATACAAATCAGTTAAAAATTCTTTAACGATTACTTTGTTTTCTAGGGTCTTGCTGCATATGAACAAATACACCAGGTCATTCTCTGGTGAGTGTCAATAGACAAGCTATATATTTTGTTATGATTCTGAGGCTACTTTTTCTAATATAAAACTATTTCCAGGTCTTAGCTATAATCAGTAGAATAAAATATGGCTGCTGGTAAGTAAAAATTTTGGAAGTATGAAGTATTTCTTTTAATAAATTTCAGTTTAGCAGTTCTTCTAAGGCCTAGTGACTGCACTAGTGGAATAAACTTGTCAGTTACAAACTGTCCTAAGGTCCCGAGACAATTCTTCACTGTCCAGTGACTCTCAGCAGTTCTAGATACTCTGTTTGCCTTTGCATGAGATTTGACCGAACAGGTTCTCATATTTTGTTTCTTTCAGGACATTTCACAGAGGTTGTATGTCCCTTTTTGCCTTGAGTCCAGACACTCCAGTGTCAACAGACAAAAGAAAATCTAGTTTCACCCAGGGGCTACTTTTTCAGTCACAGGCAAGTGAACAAACATCATATGGTTTTGCTTGCAGCAGTTTTGTAGTCCTACCCTGCAAACTGAAGGTCTGTTTCACGTGGGAGGCCAAAAGCCAGGAAACGTATGAAGTACAAGCAAGAGCAAAGGTCTTGCTGAAAGTGCTTTCCCCTGTTGAAGATTCAGCCAAGTCGTCTTTATTTGGAGAATGCCACATGGCCCCGCATGAGTTCAGGTGTCTATTGCCTTCACTCAGTATCCTGTGGACTTGTTTACTTTTTCAAAAAACCTCTTGAGCAGTAACTTCTCTCTGTTCACATCAGGACAGCTGAGAGCTGCAGCCCTGTGGATAATTCTGATTTTGTCTGCATACCTCTTTTTTTCCGCTTTATTTGTAACTCTTGCCTGCTGAAGAACCATCTTCCTTACTATTTGTTTGCTCATGACAGATTTTTCTGAAATCTAGAAAACCGCCATCAAACTCACCACATAACTATAATGTTATAATGTTTCTTCTGTGTACAGGCAGCACTGTTTTAGTAATGCTGAAGCATTTTCTGGAATACTTAATGTTAATAATTAGCCAATTTTGTGAGGGACAGTTGCTTATATTATTATCCTCCAGTCTCATACTTCTAGTCAAGTTAATAAACTGCTTTTAACAGTTCAAGTAAAAAGTCTTTTTTCAATTTTAAGCTATTTTTAAACAAGCAAATGATTTTAAAAGCTTAACATGAAGGTTTGATTTTTAAAAAATAGAAAGCAATCAGAAGATTCTTGTAAAAGGAGTCAGTCCTCATGTGGCAGCCCAAGGTTTTACCATAGGCTGCATTTTTCTTTTTTCTTGAGAAGGAGTACAATGTTGCTATTGTTCAGTTTCATGTTAGTTCTGGCTGCTATTCTACAAATCCCATTGACAATACAGTAATCTAGAGGCCCCTTTACAGCTGGGTGGGAAAGTAATTGAAACATTAATGTTTTAAATAGTCTTAAAAAGTGCTTGATAGTTTTTTAACTCATTCAAGTGACCCAGTCACATGAATAAGGACATTTTAAAAAGTCTTAGTGATGAATTTGAATCTTATCTCATTTCCTAGAATATTTAAGAGCCAATTTTCCTTACGTGTGTAATGTGTCTAGTCAGTTTGGCTGTTTTAATCTGGGTGAAATCTGAATAAGATTAAGTCAGCTACAGACCTGCAAATGAACCTTTCTGAAGTCTTTAAAATACTGTTGAACTAATCAGAAATATATGGTCACTATGCACTGCTATGCATCCAAATTCTCTTCCAAGTCTTAAGGGATGAATGTAGCCAGAAAGCCAGCTTCTCTTGGGGCCACCTGGTCACATGAAAAAAAATCACACAAAACATTTTCTTGCCCTGGGAATTGTTGAGGATTAATTTTGTCTTCCAATATTCTTTAAAAAAAATGTAAAATTTGTCTCTAAAGAAAAGGAATGTTAAATTCTTCAGAAAATGAAGCTTAGACTACAGAATTTTTCTGTAGCAGGATAAGTTTTTCTTAGGCTGGTTCTGTGGATTTGAGTTTCTTTTAAAAGAGCAAAGTAAGTAATTTTTTGTTTTATTCCATGATGCAGATAGATAAATATAAAGTGATGAAAAGTTATTAATTTTATAGAGAACAATGAAAGATGCTACAGCTGTCAGATGCAGGGAGCCAAGGTCAGTATAAGCAAATGAATATCCATTGATGTTGTGTCTCCTTAATCAAAGATCCAGATTTTAGCTGGCCTTGATTTTAATCTGATATTTATTTTAAAATATATGCTCCTATGGAAACTTAGTGTGCAAATGAGAAGGGAAGGTACCAGGAATCTCTGACTGGATGTAGCTGGCCAGAAGGAGTATGAGCCCTCTTCCATAATGTGGGAACTCTAGGCCTCGTGGGCCTCTTGTTCCCAATGGGAGTGGAGAAAAATGTAGCCATGAAAACCAGGTGAACTGAAGCATGAGGTCTCATTTTTCATGAGAGGGGTGGATAACAGCAAGTGAAAGTTGAAAACAATTGAACCCAAGTGTTTAGGAAGGAGACACTACTGGCGCTTGTTTAAACTTCGGAAACTAAAGCAAACAAATGTTGCAGGGACTGGATATGAACACTATAGCTGGAAAACCAACTGTAGTCACAATCAGGGCTATAGTTATAACCAAAGTATTGTTGAAAACTTTTATATTTATGAAGTATCAAATGACATGGGAAAAATTAATACAACACTAGATACTCTTTTGTATTAGCAACATCACTTCGCAATTGACAGCTAATCTGCGTGTGGTTTGGTTTACAATAGTGGCATGAGTTCTATAAGCTCATAAATTCATTGACACAGATTAGAAAAATGGATGTATCCTTTTTCTGTCAAAACACATAGATGTAACCCAAAGCAAAATTAGTCTCTCTGCTTTCTCAACTCATGATGTAGTGCAAACTGAGTTTTCAAAAGCTTCTTTTAGATGTACTTAAGGACCTGCTGGGGGAGAAGTGGTGACATCTACTGGAATTTTAAAACACTTCATCATATGTTTCCAAGGCTGCTAGTAAGACATATTTGGTTTAGGTCTAAAGTTGGATGAATAATGCAGAAACAATTTCTACTTATATTTGTGCAAATTTGGAAGCAAATCTTCAGCCATCTTGGGGTTGCTTTTGGTGTCATTTCCTGCACACACTCATAGAGTTATTAAACTTTAATCGTATAACTGTTGGCAGAAAATAAATGTTAAGCTCACACAGGAATACTATGAAAAGTGAATTTCTAATGTGCTTTCTGTAAGCCTGTGTACCACAAAGCTGATTCCATGAGTTATGTTCATTAGACTGGAGGATGGAAACAATATTAAGTGATTTATGGGACCAACTGCAATTGAACAGTGAGTTTGTGCTTGGAGTAGCAACCCCTTACTTCAAAAGAAATTAAAAAAAAAAATTCAATGAGAAAAGAATATGTAAAGCAAATTGCAACCCACTCCCCACATTTTGTGGAAAGAAGGAAGGAAACTTATCCATCATTAAATACATTCATTAAAAATTATTCACTCAGATCCATTTAAACCATGTTCTAACTTTAATCTCTTGATTTCTTGGGGCTAGATTGCAATGTGTACTGCATGCCCAATAAGAGTGTGAAGGCTTTTCTTGCATCCTGATGTAGGTTACTTGGACCTTGGGACTGGGCTTGCAGGAGCAGCAGGGTTATACATCTGCTTCCTCTCTCCCCTCAGAGGGAGCGTGCAGAGGGGAGGGAAAGGGGGATGGGATTGCAGAAGATGAAGCAATCCCTCTTGGCACAAAAAAACCTCTGACTGGCTTGCTGGGATTGGCTGGGGGTCAGGGTTTCCCAAAATTTTACTACTATGAACCACTGATAAATAATTCCCTCTGGGACAAGGAAGATGTAGGCAATGAATTGGCCTTTGAGATGTACCCCTGAGGTGTGTTTTCCAATGTTATCTGTGTGCTATTGCAATTTACTTATCCCATCCCCTTCAGTCTACGCCTAATCTTTAATCCTTAAAATCCAAAAAGTTTATGACTTTACAAAGTTTATGACCTGATCGTATGATGTGATTGTGTCATACAATTAAAAATTGTAGAAAGTGAGGAGTAGGAGTTTTCCTGTTCACCTTAAACTAAAAGCCAAATTACCAATGTCCGAAGTAGTTCCACAGGCTCTCAGCAAATCTCTCTTTTACCCAGCACTTTGCATTTTCAGCCTTTGCATACAATGGACTAAATAAACTGTGTGATTTCTGGTGGGTAACGTTAAATGATTTTTCAGTGTCTGATTCAGCATTATCTAGTGGAGTCAAACTCATATTCCTAGTAGAAAAGCTAATCGTTGGTAGACCCTGCATCACTTGGATTTTTCTGCAATATTTAGAGTAACAGGCACAAGAAATACCCAGGGGAAAATGGAGAATTCTGCTCCTTGAAGTCCCACCACCATTTTTCATTCTTACTAAGAACTGTTTCAAATATTACATTTAGCTGGTTCCCATTATTGTGCCTGGTTTTTTTTACCCATTATATCCTTTTTGTTAAAAATTGTCTAATCTGTGAGAAACTTTCTGTAAGGCTTTCCACCAAGCTGTCCTTAAGGATTTTCTACTGTTAAGGAGATTTATTATCATGGTATGACAAAAGGAAACCATCTGCTGTTATTCATCATAATCCAAGTCTACCACCAGTCTTACCTCTAATTCTGAAAGCTGCAGATGTGTGGAGATTTTGTGTTGATTTTTGCACCTGTGAGCATATGACCTGTTGTAATATCTTATTCCTGCAGCCTTCAGTTGAGTCCTGTGAATCAAAGTAGATGCCCAGTCACAACAGCTTTTCTAGTAATGGGTGTTGTTGCACTTCAGCAGTGTGCTCTGGTTATGAGACTGCCTGGCTAAAGAGATTATGTGTGATAGTCTAACTTACCTATTACAAAATTGGAACTGTTTGGCTGTCAGTTAGCATTATGGTGAGAAACTCTGACATAACAGTTTTCTGACTTTATTAATAAGTTTTAATCCTCCAGACAAATTTTGTTAGTACATGTTGACTTTCCTGCATTGTGTCTCTGATTTGCTAAGACCATCAATCGTATTTAGCTGGCCTGCTGCTCACAAGTTTCTCTAGATTTATCATGACACAGATAACACATTTTTAATTAAACAGAGATTCCCTGAGTCTGTATGCATATCCACATCCATTTCTAACCATTTTCATGGCTAAAGCCTACTCTTACTGCAGACCTTTGAATACCCAAGATCTGTACACAAAGTCTTTGTATATTTTCAGTTAGTACTTTTCATAATTATGCTTTTCTGAATCAGGTCAGGGTGCTCAGTCTGGTGGGGAAACATACCTGTATGTAAGAAATGCAAAAAGTTGCCTGTACAAGGGAGCTGTCATACCATCTGGCACAAGTTCATAGTATTTTAGAACTACATCAACTTATACAAGCTGAAGATCTAGCTGAAGACATTATAGCTACAATACTTTATGTTAAGCTAGTAAGACAATAAATGATTGAGGATGCAAGTATTAAAATCTTCCCCAGACAATAGCACATGATATCCGATTAATAGTTACGGTAAATCTGTCTGAAATGTATTCCATATCATTTGTGGCAAGATTTGCTTTCAATCAGAGATTACAGAGAACATTTAAATTAGCAATGAGAATTACCCTGAATAACAAGCTCATTATTTACTATACTTGCATTTTGTTGAGCTTATTAGTAGCTCTGCCTGGTTAGATTTTGTGGATCCTTTTCTATCCTTTGTGCATGAAAGCCCAACTATGGAACATTTCTGAAAGCAACAATTGTGATTTTATAATGAACCACAAGAGGGGGGAGAATGAACATAAATGAAAGAACTTGATTTTAATGAACAACTGTTACATTTAGGACAATGCCGTATCAATGCTGAATTTAAGAATCTTGGCCAGGTGTTGTCTGTGGAATGAAGAGTTTGAACTAATGGCGAGATGCTCTTCCCAAGATTCATCTTTTCAGGTCTGCTAATTTATTACTGAGCTTCATTTAAAGCTGTGGACAAACCACACTTCCAAAGTTGCAAAATGCCATGCTGGGTGTACTCATCCCTTTCTTTATTGCCTTGATCAAACAGTAACAAATGCTAATGAAATGATAGAAATAGAGACCTCTGTGATCTGTGATCAGTTTTAAAGCCTCCTACCCTGACTTTTAATTTTTTCTCCCAGTTGCATAAAGTAGTTCTCTAACTCAAATAATCAAGGAATTTCTCCCTGGTGCATAGATGAGTTTTTGGTGTCAATATGAAAACTAAATCATCTCACTGTTGTGATCATGGACTGACACAGGACTGGTGAAATTCCAAGAGTGTTTTCAAGCTACTTTTTAAAGAAGGCTCATAGTCCCCTGCTCCTCACGTGCAGAAGTAGCTATAGTGATGACAAAGCTGGGGACTCCTAGAGATGGTACTCTGGGACTGCTGAGAGCAGATGCCCCTACAGCTGGATCAACTCTTGGGAGAGCATGCACAGACAGCTTTGGCAAGCAATCGGCTCCCTAACCCCAGGACTCTGTGGGCTTGATGGCAGTTCCTACAGCCAGCTGGAGGGCAAGGAAGGAAAACAGGTTTCAAGAAGCCTCCCACTCCATCCTCCACTTTCTCTTATTTCAAAGTGGATACAAGAGGCAGGTGACTTTCCCAGTTTTTAGTCCTCTGTATGTCATGTCCCATGTCCCTCCTGGCCTAGGTTGTCAGTCTCCTGGGAGAGGGATAGGAAAGAAAATGAGTCTTACTTCCCCTTCCCCCCTGACTAAGAAAGAAGCAAAGCAACAATTATAACAGTAATATGAGGATGGTATTGCAGCAGGTGGTTGCAGCGTGGCAAAAAATAGTAGCATAGGCAGCAAACCTTCTCAGCTTTTCTCTGCAAGTAATTGCAAGTAGCCCAGTAGAATATAACTCTGAGAGAACACCATGTAATGTTATTAGGCAAAATTATAATTTCCTTAATTTCATGTTCAAAAGCTGAATGGTGCTGAAGGAGGCTTGCAGAAAGAAATTAAGATAGTTATACTAGAAGAAGACAGAATGTTGATTACCAGCAGCGAGGTATCCAGATTTGACTAATGGCACGGTTATTGTATGCATAAGCCCTAATGGTGTTTAAGTGGTTGCTAGAATGAATGCAATTAATGTAATTTATTTGTCAGCATCCAAACACTAATACTCGGAATAGGATGGGAGGTCCCTTGCGTAGCATATAGACCTACGAATATTTTTCAGTGTCTCTTTTCACAAGTACACAAAACCAATGACTGATTTTTTTTTTTTTTTTTTTTTTAATTCTCCTCATTTTTTAAGGGGCATCATCTACATAGCTCCACTGATTTAAACTGAATTTTTCTTATTTTGTGTCATGGATTTTGGAGGGATACTTTGGGATGATCTAGTCTGGCTTGCCACTTGAAGGCAATAAGTGACGTTGCATCTATCCTATAGCTCCTGAGTGAGTATACATTTTTTAGAGAGACATCCTCCTAGTTTGACTGAAATACTGTAGGGTTAACAGTAAATTAATTGCTTTCTTAAATTGCTCCAGTGATTAATGACAATTTATGCTTAAAAAAGAAAAGGAAAACCAGTGTATTTCTAATGTGAGTTTCTTTCAGCTGGTAGCTGAAGTTAATCTTCAGCTATGGGATCTTGTCATGCTATGTCAAAGAATCTTGCATTAATGGAGAACTTTCCTTCCCCAGCTAAGTACGACTGGGATGTAATCAAGACATTTGGATTACACAGATAAAGCTTCTGATATTTCTCATTGTATGGCTGTTGCTTTTGATCTCACATTTTTATAACTTTCTGACCATTTCAATATCTTCACTTTGTGGTTTTTGGTGTTTTTTTTTTTTAATCTAAAAACCTCACTAATGTCATATATGTGGACAAAACCACCTTAGTGCTCTTGCTTGATATTTCCCTACTTACACAGGGAGTCAGGGGCATTGATCCTGTTAAGAGCTATTCCTTTACATGATATAGTTCCTCCAAATGTGCATAGTAACTCTACTACTACCCTCTACCCTCTACTTGCACTAATGTGCAAACACTCCTGGCTTTGGCATTGTTCCTAGCCAAATCAGAGAGAAAGCAGATTTGTTATTCTTGACAGATGAAAATTGATTAATATGTTAGGGTTAATAGCAAAACTTTATCAACATGCATTTTCTTTTCAAGTAAGTTATTCAAAAATATTAACAGCTTCTTTAAGTTACTGCTCCCCTCTGCACTGAGGACTGACATTGTAGGACTGTGATGAGACATGGTTGCCTTTCAGTCTGGATCCAGATCAATTACCTTATTGTGAAGCCACCAACAAGAAAGCTGTGACTGGGCTGTATATCAAAGTTCAACACAAATAGCAGCTGTCAAAACCATCAGATTAATTATTGTTCATTAATCATTTCTTGTTCAAGGTGGAGAACCTTTCCAAATAAAGGCACAGAAAACTTGGAACTGCTGTTTACAGCAGTAGACATGTATTTTGATGAGGGTTTATGGATTTCTCAATGGTTTATTATTTACATGCTAAATAATATTTTACTGGAAGTCTCTTCCTCCATACCCAACAACACAGTTAAGTTTTAAAAATCTCAGAAGAGAAAAATCAATGCAGTTCCACTGTAAATAGTGGAGCTATACAAATTTATATGACTGCTTCCTCTTTATTCCCCCTGACTTACATGACCAGTTTGAAGGCAGTGTCATGTTTAGGGTAGCTTAAAATAGCATAGAAATATTTCTTTTAAGACATATAACTACAAATGGAAGGCTTTCCTTCTCTTCTTTGTCAGTTTGGCTAGCAAAATGTACACAGTAAGGACCATAGTTAATAGGGAAGCTCTTTGTAGTGGAACAAATAAACAGTTAAAAGTAGCAGTCTTGTGAAACAATGAAAGACTAAAATTTAGCTCTGATTCAGAAAGCAGTAAATTACTAATGTTTTTTCTAACAATCAGCTATATTGAAAAAATGTATCCTAGTGCCTATGTGTTTCCAAGTTCCTCACTGCATCTCAGAATCTTTAAATTGCTTCTTGTTGCTATCTTGATCTTAGGAAAACCTGTAAGTGAGAAGCTTGACTTAACATAGTGGTCGAATTCTACTGTGCATTATTTCCCATGCATACAATCTATACAATGATAAACCTGAGGTGCTTGAGTTTTTACCTCAAATAATCACAACTAGAAAACCACAAATGGACTTTTCATTTTTCCCTTGAAAGAGCTATAAAACCTAAGGTAAACCCTCCTGCCAAATTGCTTTTATGGGAACCTCACTTTCCTGTTCACTAGTTTTACTCAAATTAATTAAAAGCAACACTCCTGCCCTTCGCTGTGGTTTCCAAGGTGTTCATGGGGGGCACATGCCTCATCCAAAGTCCTGAGTGAGACTGAACTGGAGGTCCTTGGTGCATTCATACCCCAGGGCTCCTACACCTGGGGATTTGAGCTATGGTGTCCATAAAGTCCCCTTCTCCAAAAGATGGAAGCCTTACAATGTTGAAGTGAGCAGGCCACATAAAATTTAATACAGCGATGAAGACAAACTTAACTCAGTCCTGATTCTTTTGTTTGTTTGTTTGTTTGTTTCAAATAGGATTGACCATTCTAATGCCTCTGTAAGGAAACGTGAGCTGAATATTTAAATTCGTGGGGTTTGTTTTGGTTTGGTTTGGTTTTTTGAGAACATATTCCTGTCTGTAAAAGGTCTTTAAGCATTCTGCATTCTCCTTGCTTTCCAATTAAGTTTTCTGGGCTTTCTAATGTGGTCCTCTGAGTGTTGGAAAGTAACAGAAACAAGAATGCATTTAATACCTGGCCTGGTGTCTTGGCAGCAAAGCTTAGCACTCCAGTGTGGGGAGTAGCAGGTTCAAGACCAACCCCAGGAGTCTTACTACTTGGACTGGCAGAGGGCTAGCGTAATGCACAGACAGTGAGCTCATTCTGCAGGTGGAGTGTTCAGCTGCATTGATCTTATGGCAAACCCAGCCTGCTAAGGTTTTGGAGAAACATTGGCTCTGATCTAAAAGGAAATTGTGCTGCCTTTCCCTGTCTTTCCACTAGTTTAGCTTGCAAGCTTTAATAACATTAAAACATTCTAAGCAAGAAGGTTGACGCAGCTACACAGACACAAAGTAATTTCCTAGAAATAGTAAATACAATAAGCAAAACTCTCTAATCTCTCATTAGGTAATTGTATTTTCATGGGGTCAGCCAGCCTCCCTGGCCAGGTTGAGGTCAATTCTAAAATATGTGTATTATATACATTAAGCATTTGTTAATGAAGCATAAATTTCATCAGCAATCTGGGTGCCAAAATCAACTCATTTGGGTACATGGTTTGCATCTACAGTGGTGTCTTAAGGATTTGTTCCATAGCTGAAAAAACAAGTTTGTGTAGATGGCATGAATGGCATATAACAAGGAAAAAAAGCAACCCCACAAGCATCTTGGAGGAGCATAAATCCTCCAAACTTTTGCTAGATGAAATTCAGAATTCAGAGGGTTGTAAGATGACAGTAAATAAAGCATAAGGAAGAGATCATGTTACCAGAGCCAAGAATATGTGATCAGTGATTATAATTATATCCTTTGACAAAAGATGAAATAAAAGTAGATAAATATGAAGCAAAACCTCCATTTTAGAGCACCCTATATTGCCTAAAAGGGACTGAGTGGGGCTTCACTTTAAAAATTCACCAGTATTTTGCTCAGATCCATCACAGGGGCCCTGGTAGAGCAGCAGCAAGATGCCACCCCATCAGCAATCAAGCAACAAGCCCTCATGCTTCTTACTTCTCCTGTCAGCCTAGGATGTTAAACATAGGATTTTTTCCCAACAATGGCGAGTCTAGAAATGAGAATAGGTTCAATAACCCTAATGCCAAACCTTACGATGATGGTATGACAACACTCTTCCTTTGCAAGCACGTAAGCAAAAATGCTTGTCTGCTTTGGAAGTGAAGTGAAGGTGTGTGTTCCCTCTCAACATGTAGGCTGGAATATTGCTTTCTTTTATTTAACCACCACAGGGTCTAAGGACAGCAATGATTTTGGCCATTTTTTATTGCCCATTAAAGTGGCAGAAGCATTTCAGAGTAGAAGCCAATGTAAAAAAAGAATATGAAATAAAATAAATTTTTCAGAGTTCAATAACGGCCTCCCTTAATTCATTAAGTTTCCATAGCTGAGCACAGGATTGGTGTGTGCTTTGGCAGTGAAAAATAACGTAACATTTCGGAAAGAGCAAACTTTACCAGTAGCACATGTTGGAGCAACACTGTAGGCTCCAAGTTGTGTTAAGCCAACTGTAAGTCTGACAGCAGAAATATATCAGTCTCTTTGAACAAATAATCTGAGGAATATATGTAGATCGATGTGAGCTGTTCTCTTAGTTTCGATTCAGTAGTTTTCATGCAAAGTAAAGGTGAGATTTTAGTAGGCAATAATATGAGTAAATTATTGGGAAAAAGAATACACCATGCCAAGAATTGTCCCGCAAGACATTGAATCCCAATGAGAACTGATGACCAGCAAGTGTGTGAGGGGAAAATATGATCTCCTAATTCTTCATTCCTCTTCCTTTTCCAGTTGAGGAGAGTATGGGTAAGTAAAGGCAAGTCAGTCCTTCTTACTCCTGTGTATGCAAATTTCAGGGGGCAAGGAACTGAATAAATAGGTATATGGAGAAGGGGAAGATATATCTCTGTGTTTGTATGTGAGTAAGAGAAGGTAGATACAGACTCCTACTGAACCCAAGCCACAGTCTGACACTAGATTCGTGTATATTTATTTTAAACCTCAGGTTTATGTTGCTTAATAAACCTTAAAGTTGAAAATAGATGAATCAAAGTGCAGCATACGCTACCTGTTAGCAAGAGTAAATTTTATGTTCCCTCTTCCTCACAAAAAATATTTTTCTTCTTGCAAATAAAGGAAAGTCTTTCTGTTTTCCTAACCTACGAATAGAAAATCTGACTTCAAGGGACAGATCTCAATGATCCTGTTAATTGAAATAATGAGATGTATCTTGAGGTTGATTTTAAAAATGTTGTGTAGGCATCTAGCTACAGAAATCCATGTAGATTTTTTTCCTCACTTGAAAAAGACATCCTTTTCTTGCTCTCTCAGAAAATATTTATCAACTTAATAAGGAGCTTGATAAGCTCATTTCTTGGTGAAATCCACCTCTCTCATGGACAGAGATCACTAAATACCCATTTTCTTCAGAGCTTCTTCAATTGTGCCACCTGCTGCCATTAATCATGCCATTCTGTTCACACAGTTTGGTGGCTCAAATGATTAGAAGGTACTATGATGAATAGTGCCATGCAGTAAGTAAAATGTACCCATGGATACTGAAGAGAACTTGGATACTTTTGGTGGCTTATATGTGTATACGGTATAGCGCTAAGTATCCAGCGGCTATATACTCCATTGTGCCTTTGCACATTACGAGCTATTGCTAATTCTGTAACCACTGAGTTTTTGTGTAGTTCAAGTCCAATTAGTCTGAGCTTAGTCTGACTGAGCGTCTCTCTTACACAGCTAAGGGGGAGGTTGACTGCAGGACAAAATAATAAGAGGTAGTATCCAGTAACAGAGAACAAAGTTTTGGTAAAGAATAACCAGTGGATGAATAGGTTACATGTTTTGAGTATAAAACAGGACATTTTTGAGATGGAATTATATATATCAGAAAAGGCATATAAAGGCATGACCCTTAAAAGCAGTTAGCATTCATATAAACTGATAGTTCTTCAGTGGCGGAAATGAAAAACGCATAGTCTTTTCTATGTGTGTCCATAGCTGGCTGTAAGACCCACAGTGAGACCCACAGAAGCCCTTCCATCTACTTCAGTGAGCTTTGGGACAGACCAGTAATTGCCCCATTGGAATGACGTTACAAGGTACCTTCAGAGAGGCTGGTTGTTTCCATTCTGCTGCAGGTAATAGCGTTACAGTCTAATGGTTAAGAGGCTTTTTATGCGTACTAGTTGAAAAGAAGCAGATCCTGATTGCCTCTGCAAAAGAAAGCAGTGAGTAAGACACCTTAGGTTTTTAATACTGTTAGCTTCCAGGTTAAACAGGACTGATTCTCTTTTTGAAAATCTCTGTACTGTTGAAATTAGTGCAAACACTGTCATTAATTTCTTGGGGGGGAAAAAATCAATGACATATTTCCCCCTTTATCCGTCTAGCTCTGGGGAATGTAATGCTGCTGAATATGCTGGCTTTTGTAAGAGATGTAAAACAGAGTCTGTGATCATTTGTGGTCATTAAGGATCACTTTTTTTTTCTTTTTTCATGAATAGAGGTGTTAGTGAAGGTGTTCTGGCCTAATTCCAGCTCCTGTAACTGGATTTTTTTTTTTTTAACCTACACTCATTCCTTCAGCAGTTTCATTTGGCTGCGTATGTTGGGCTCAGTTCAGTGTTGCCCCATTGGCCCCCCTTGTGTCAGCTAGACTGATGCAAACAGACACTAAGACACCTGTAAGGTCTCCTTTCCTTCCCATACAGCCCTTTGTCCCAAGAATATAATGCTTGACACAGCTTCACCAGATGTGTTTTCAGTGGTATATCTGTGCCACCTCTCCAGCAGTGGATGCTAGGGGGCCATTTCTAGATGGTAGTATTCAGCAGGGACCAAAAAAGTGAATGGATCAGCTATCAGAGAGAGACTGGACACTGGAGGCTGAGCCATTCTTCTAACACAATGATTTTTAGCCCTGTAGTGGCACACAGGAACACAGTCAAGGTAGCTTGTGGCAGGAGGTGTAACCTGCTATGTGCTGCACAGTTGGATTTGTAGTGATGGATGGTATCGGCAAGAGATAAAGATAATTCTGTCTCTCTGTCTAACCTGGTAAAATGCTCCCAAAATTTGTCAGGGAGGGGGTGAGTATGCTGAAGACAGAAGTGCAGTATTAGATGGGAGAAAGGAAGAAACACATGAGGCTGGGGCGAGAAGCTGAATCAAAATAATACATCCTTTGCTCTGACAGATATGAGGACATAATGGAAAACAAGGTTGCTGTCTTTCTGCTGCTGTGCCTAACTGAAGTCACAAAGGATGATGAAAGGTCAGATACAGTGCAAACCTCTCATTTTTCATCTAGACTTTGAATAGTTTCCAATGGGCTATATGCTACCAGTTTTAGCCCTTCTATTCTATGTTATATAGGGGCTCTTCAGCCAGGCATGAGACACCCTAGGATGCTTAAACAGCCTGGGGGTGCCTGAAGTTTGATGAACTACTAGAAATCTGGTTTTTCAGTCCCTCCACAGAGATCAGCAGAGCTAATATGGGGCCAAGGAACCAAGCTCAGAGATTTCCTTTCAGACATTTCTTGTCCTGTGTAACTCCATGCATGCCACAGTTTTAAATCCACAGGTAAACCCTTACCTCTACACCAGAAAACGTCGTTTCACTCATGGAAGAGTGATTAGGGATCGCCATGTGTTTAACTAGACTAGAAATTCCCCCAGTCCTCCTTGGAGGCTATTTTTAAATAAGGGTGACAGAGGCTCCCAAATTAGAGCATGGTCTAAAACCCAGGGTTAAAAGCCTGCAATGAAAACTTTGTCAGGTGCGCTCTCACACCTCAGATGACAGACAGTGCCTCTGTCCCCGGGCTGTGACCATCAGCAGAACTGGAGATCACAGATATGCAGTATAGAGAGGACAGGTATCCAGGATAGACAAAAGCACTGTACCTAGGAAAACATGCATGCATAGTACTAATGCATATTACTGTTTTCAGGAATATAACTCTGTTTGCTCCTAGAAAACTTCACCATAGGCTATCAAGGGTTAAAAAAGCATTTCAAAATCAGCTTCTATTGGACTATTATGTTTGGCCAATATCTGACATGGGTTGTACTGAGCACGTTTTGCCACCTGGCCAATTTTTTTTCCTGCCAAGCTATTCACTCAGGCTTGTGGTGTGAAAAATAGATGCTTAATAGTCAATGAAGTACTATAGTGGGTAATAGTTTATAAATTTCCATGACTTATTATGCTCAGCCTAAGTGACTGTTTATTAAGTGTATTTAAAGCCCCCCATCTCATTAACTTACAGTACTGGTGATTCCCTCCTCCCACCACTGCTGTTTTTAATGGAAAATATTCACCCATGTCTTTTGCCTAGGGCATGTGAAACAACTCAGTGGAAAAGAGACTGCCTGGATAAGAACAGGACATCATCCTTGGCTAGGTACAATGTGTTTATCATTTTCGGAAGTAAAGTGAATCTGAAATATGAGATATATATGTTGTGGACCAAAAAAATTATAAATGTCCTTTGTATAAAATACAGCTGCCAATATCCTACCCTTTTCTGCTTTGGGTTTACAGTGAATGACATGGTAAGTTTTATCAGTAAAGCATGCCTCATGTAAAAAATATTAAACCGGGAACTTAATTATGAAATACTGCCTTTATTTTCTTAATGAAATTCCATAGTACTTCAGGGAAATATTACATACTAAGGTTAAATAAATTCTTTGTTAACAAAAAACAGGCCCAGTCTTAACTTTAGGGATCTACTGTTAGCTGTGCAATGGGAAAGTGAGTTTCTATAGCTGGAAAAGGCTGCTAATTATAAAAGAACATATTTTGTTCCCCTGTATTAACCTCTAGAATGAAAAAGGTCATTGGTTGCTCTTGATAAGTTCTGTGAAATCTATCAAAAGAATCCCACTGACATCAATGAGATAAGCGTCCTTTTGTCGTATATAATATTTTAGTAATGCTATGTAAGTAAAACTCCAGATTAATCCCTGAGGTAATTCCAATGAAGCTACTAGGAACATAATACAGTTTAGTCCTTTAACACTTGGCTTACTGCTTCACGCTCTTTACATCCATTTCCTGAAGGTCTCTTAGAAGCTGAAGATAAACATAAGATAATGACAATGTGAAAACAGAAAATTTGGTAAGTATTACGATAATGTGAAGAGATGGCGCTAATAAAGGTAAAGGAAGTTGTGCATAAAATCCCCTCTGGCAAAGAGCATCTGAGAATACAGTTTTCCAAACTGGGATGTTAAGCTGACACAGATGTTACAGAGCAGCCCCTTCTGTATAATCTCAGATGCCACATATGGAAACAACTACAAACATCACCTCAACCTGCAACTGCGACGAGCAGAGCAAGAGCAGAGCCACCTGTGCTGCAGAGAGTGAAAGGCTCTCTTTTGGCCTGCTCCCAGGTACTGCTACACAGCAGATATAAAAATATGTACCTCCAGTGTTGAAGGAGTTAATGTGACATTGCAAAATGAGCTTTGCTATTTGCTGTTTTGTTTGGCCAATAGCTGACACAAGCACATTTTGCCACCTGGCTAATTTTGTGCTGCCAAGTTATTCATTCAGGCCAGTGGTGTGAAAAAGGAGACATTTAATAGTCAACAGAGCACTATATAGGGTAATAGTTTATGATTTTCCATGACTACTTAGATGATGTTCAAATTATTCTTGATTGAGCAAATTATTCTTTTTTAAAATCATCCCATTCATTTATTTACTAATGATTCTATCCCTTCCCTCCTGTACACCATTTTTTTAAATGGGAACGATCAGCCATTTCCATGTTTGAGGGGATTTAGCCAAATGAAAACTAAGGGCACATTATAGCTTAGATTACAACTTTGAAAGACCTTTCATCAGGGCATTAGAGGCAGAGCAAAATTCTTTTCTGAGCTTTCCAGGGAGCCCTGCACAGAGGTGAGGTGGGCTGTATAAACACACTGATATCTTGGTTTAGCAGATGCAAATTTTAACCCTCCCTCCCTCCAAATACTTTCTTTTTTCACCAGGTTGTTGGTTGGTTGGTTGCTTGGTTGGTTGGTTGATTGGTTTTTAAGCTGAACCACATCCTGACGGGGACGTGTCAGGTTACGTGTTAGAGACCTTCCATGACAGGGCCGAAGGGGAGGCAGCGCTTCCCCTTGGCTGCCCCCACTCCCGGGGGCTGCCCCGTTGACAAGGGTGGCCCCACGGACCCCGGCAGGGAGGGCAGGTCAGGGCCCACAGCGCTAACCAGGGCCACTCGGGAGCCCCACACGCCAGGTGGGTCCGTGGGGATGAGGCAGGTGGGAGGTGGAGCAGGAAAGGTGCCTCAGCAAGGGAGGGCCCACAGGCAGCTCCCAAGCTGGGGTAGGCCTCCAGGGGCTTCCTTGTCGCTCTTTCCCCAGCAGGGTCACCGGCGGCAGCTGAGCACAGGCAGCCAAGGCCCTGGGGCAAGGTGGCGAGGGGAGCGGCCGCAGGGCCCTCTGACCCTTCCCGGCCCTGCTCTGGCCAGCCAGGGGAAGCAAAGTGTCCCTGTGTGCCGAAGTCAGGTGCTGCAGTCAGTTGCTGTCTCCCTTTCTCTTCCAGGCTCTCTCTCCCTGTCTCTGCTTCTATTTTTGTTTTAGTTACCTGGTTGAAAACCCCTTAACCCTTCGCTGACAGGGAGTTCTTGGCAAGGCCACCCAAGATTAATGTTGAAACAGCAAACTCTCCTCAGGATAGCCTACCTGTTAATAAAAGAATTATTTATCCTGCAAGGTACCGGTACAAGCACTTACGTGCATGCCAGAGACAGCATTCTTTGGCAGATCTCTTTCGTACTTGTTTGTTTTTATATATACTTCCTAAGTGGTGGAAGCATACAGGAAAGGCAATCCGTTGCCTTTCATAGCAAACACACTAGCACTGTATGTAAATTGGATTTCCAGACTTTTGCTTACCTTTGTTAAACCAAAGGGAGGAAGGCAGATCAAGCCATCTTGCTTTACAGATGCTAGTTTATTAAGCTATAAAGCCAGAAGTTGTCGAAGCAATATTATGCTCACTTTTGTGAGTTTATCTGATGTCATATAGTTTAGAAAAACACTGGTGTTAATATTCATTGTATGGCTTAATTGGTTTGATACAGTGTAGCAACACGAGTACAGCGAGATGCTTGCTATGTAGGTCTTCGTGTTGTTTCAGAGTCTTTATTATTATGACAGCAAAGTCTTGTTCATTAAAGTTTCACAATCCATTTTCATTAGGATGAAACTGATTCTGTAAATGAACAGTTGCTCTGAAAAATCAAACCCTTGCAGCTATCACAGGGGAGGTACAAAGTCTGTATTAATTATCAGGAATATGGTGTCGATCGAAGATGTTAATTGCCCTGATGGTTAGTTATTTGGGGAATTGCCATGCATTTCATGCAGGGATAATAAAAATGAATTTTTAAACAAAGAGATCTTAAAATAATATATAATCTGTAGAGAATACCAACATCAAAGGCTTATCTCAAAGCTTTGAATTTTATCTTTGTGGTCCAAAATGTTAAAGATGAACTGAGCAATATTTCAGCTGGTTCAAGTTTGTGAGAGGAAAACAAAACAAGAGTTAATTAACTGTTATTACAAACCTTTTCAACTTTAATTTGACTTTCAAATATTAGCATTTATCTATGAACTATGCTTCTGGGTTTGACAAATTAGCTTTCATGGAACAAGTTTAATTAGGCTTCATTGTGCTTTTATGTCACTTTGCACAGTTCCAGACAATGAATGGATTAACTTACTAAAAGTCATATGTTTAAAAGAATTTGTTGAATGCTAAAAAGGTTGAAAAAGTTGCAAAGCTTTACCAGCCTAATGCAGAAAAGATGCATCCTGTTTAGCATGATAACACGCATTCTTTGCAGAGAACAGCTGGTGCTGACATACACAACCCTGCCTGGCTGCTATCAATACCCACAGGCTATGTCACCCCCATACCACTCTGAGAAAGTGTGTGGGGGTGTTTACTACCAAAGCCTAATACCTGTGAAAGACAGGAAGGAGAGAGAGCTACAGGTGCACACCACATGACTAGGTGTGCTGGTTCTCTAGCTGGAATAAAATTATCTCAATGTGAACTTGTGTTTGTTTTATTTTTAGATTTTTTTTTTTTACCAGTGGCATTAGGGGTGCTCCATATTTATGCCTGAGAGATCAAAAAAAGGAAGAAAAGTAACTATGAGACTCTGAAGCAATATAGCAAGCTGATGTGACTCAACATAGTCCCAGGTGAGAGTGGTGAGTGTTGTAGAAAAGTATAAATAGATCCTGAAGCTTCAGAAACGTGTTGTTGCTCTTCCTCGCAGAGGGATATGTCACTTTAGGACTTACTAAATACAGATCTGGCAATTCAGTAGGTCCTATCTGTGTATAGGAGAGCTTGTTTTATGGCTGGGTATTAGACCTTTTCTGGTTCTCTCTGACTTCCGTTCCTTCTCTCTAGTCACACATGTGCTTCTCTGCCCTGCCAGGGATATTGCAGTGTTAAACCTCTTTTGTCTAGACAAGCTAGCTGGTGCTCAGCAGAGTCAGGAGACCTTGAAGGGACCTAAGAGGTGATTTAATGGAAATTGTGCTTGATAACAGAAAGTCATGGCAGTTTGTGCCGTGGAGAGAAAGAGGAACAGAATTTTTCTAGGGAGCAGAGTAATGTATCTGACAAAAGAACACATTGGTGATAGCTACATGTAGGGAGGCAGAAGGAAATGCTTTTAGAAATTGAAAATGCTGAAGCAGCAGGAGGTTTATGCATGTTTACCCATTCCAAATCCCATAGCCATTTCCTGGTGGCTGGTATAATTTAGGTTAACATCAGGACTGTGCTAGCTCATGGTTGGCTGACTGCCTGCAGAGTTGTTCCAGGAGCTGATACTGCACCAGGATTGTCCAGTCAGGCCATTTATACTCCAAACATATCCTGTATTCCTTGGGCAAGAAAAGCACATATGTTGATTTAGTGGCTCAATGCCAGTTAAGGATTTTCTCCATGCAGGAGCATTGCCTGGGGGCCTGCTGGTCTCCTGGCTAAATGCTGAGGATGTGTCCTGTTATCTTTTGGATAAGAGTGGTGTTGAACACTGTGGGCTAGCTGAGGAAGCACACTATGTTTGATAGACAAGAAGAAAGGTCATGTGTGAGAAAAGGATAAAAAAGGAGGTTAGGAGTATAAGGAAGACAAAGTATGGAACGAGTGTGATGGACAAAGCCAAAGGCAAGGAAGCCGTTATTAAGCAGCACTGAGAAATAAACGAAACTAGAGACGTTACAGAGGGGAGAAAAAGAAGTGACACGAAAAATACAATGCAGTGCAGTGATAGCAAGCTCAAATGAAAACAAAGAAACAAGCAACAAGCATCAGGCTGCCACTTAAACCCCACAGGCAACCAAGATCAAATATCTCTTAAAGATACCTTTCCTGTAGTGACCATTTTGTAAAGGGTCCTTTAAATCTAGGAGAGAGAGGCAGTTTTAGCCTGATCAGCACACTATAAAGTTGCAGCTTTTCCTCCCTTCTAGCTGGCAAGTGCCAGTTACTGTGTTTTTCTGTATGCCCATTACTGGAATTTTCCAGTAACTTTGCAGAATTTCTACAAATCTATACAACAGAAATCTAGATGAAACCAAGTGAGGAAGAAATTGGAGGGAATATAAAATATGCTTTCATACTTTAAACTCCCGTTCCCCTTATCAGGATTTATGAGTGCTCAGGAAGGATGAGCCCACATTAAACACCTTTAACATTATCTTATATTTTCCTAATATTCTACTCAAAAATATATAAAATCTAAAAGATTATGTGTGTAAGAACTGGCTGGAAAATGAAAAAAAAGTATATGGAATACTTTAAAATATTTGACATAATTTCTGTTTTATAAAGTTGAAAAATGAGTAATGTTTGCAAAACACATTCACTATTTTAGAAATCAAGGTGATTTCTTGCCTGTCTTATTTTTCCCTTTTGGTACTGAATCAGTTAAAATCCATAATGTCTACACATGCTTACTTCCAACTTTCCTCCTGTTTTCACTCTCTCTTCTCTGCTTTATCTACATTGGGAAAGTTATAATAAAAAAATTTTTAAAAAGAGCCCCTTCTTTCCTAAGACCAGGAAATAAAAAAGATTTTGGTTCCAGAATACAAATTTATGTGAAAGTAAACATCTTATTTTGCTAAAGAGCATTTCTCAACAGCTTTGACATGTAAGATACGTAGTATCTTGGTCTGAAAACACTTTTCAGTACGCTGTTCATTACTTATCCTGATTGATTCCAATGAGAGATTTCTGAATCAGAGTAGTGTAAAATATTAAGTAAGGACTTCAGGATCTGGTGTGCTTACATTAAAGTCCCTGGTGTTGGAAAGGTTTATACATTTGCTTTGAATGTGTGCACTATAAGTAGGTCCTCTGAAGTCAGTGGGACAAATCCTCAGTTGATATTGATTGCTATTCCTCCGCTGATTTCAGTGACGTGATAACATTTATCGTAGCTGAAGACCTATCCCATAGGGACTAAATGCTATTGTAAAGTTGCATGCTTAGAAGCTTTTTCCGCACTTACACCAAGTCTATTTCCTCTCTGTTCCCAGAACTTTCAAGCAGCCTTTTATAGTATTTCATTTCACTGCAGTGATGACAGGAGTTTCATTTCAATGATGGAAGAGAATCCTATACTTTTGTGGAGCATAAAATGTTATAAACAAAAGGCAAGTGATAAATCAGACCCACATACTATGCTTTACTTAGATACTTTCAATGTATATAGTTTGCTGCTTGTACTGGTATGGAATTCATTCAGGTACAGTTTGGATCTGTGAAGACATTGTACTCCCTTGTGCCATTTTTCACTCTCCTGAATTGCACATGGATTATCTGAAAATGTGGTCATTGAGTTTTGGGTTTTTTCCTATTGAAAGATGAAATCAAGTAGGATTTTTCATCCATGTTGTCACATCTGACAAAGGGCTTATTTATACTCTCGATTTTCACCTGTGCAGCCCCTTCTCTTCTTTCAAGTGTTAGGCTGATTTTAGAGTACGCTGATCAGGAACCGCTCTCTGAGACTTGCCCGTGTTTTCTCTTGTAATTTCTTGTATGCTTATGCAATGCCAAGTGGAGCTTGGCTGTGTTAGGCCACAACATACAATAGTCAATGTTTTTCATGGCTTATCCTTTAACTTTCTCTACTATTTGTCCTCTGGATTCAGTGCCCATGGTAGCATCAAAATGAATGTTTAGGTTGATTTTTGTAGACTTGTAATTAGACCCAGAAATAATTTGGGAGCAAAACTAAAAAAAAAAAAGAAGCTATTTTTCCAAATGAGCTCTTTCAGAAGATAAGTTGAAGCATAAAGGTTGGTACCAGGGAGAGTTGCCGAGTTTTTTAAAAGAACAGGCATCTGCATTAATAAAGATACAAAAAACTGAACTTTGATTCT
This sequence comes from Aptenodytes patagonicus, assembly GCF_965638725.1. Taxonomy (NCBI): domain Eukaryota; kingdom Metazoa; phylum Chordata; class Aves; order Sphenisciformes; family Spheniscidae; genus Aptenodytes; species Aptenodytes patagonicus. Next base: position 14,758,315 of record NC_134955.1, read on the forward strand.
TGCACACTGGAAATCCTGACAGATGAACTTTGGGGCAACAAACTTCAGCTGTGTGTGAGACAATTGGGAAAAGATAGGATCGTCAGACTTAGCCAAATCATTTTGACATGGCAGTCCTTCCATAAACAGAACACAAATGTAAGGCTCAAGCTAAGTCTTTTACTGCTGAATCAGGGAATATAAGTATTTTCACACTTCTTTTCTGGAAAACAGCAAAACTATCTTGGGTAATTAGAAACAGTAGCTTTACTTGTAGGCTCAGCAATATGTAAACTCTATAGCTAACTTTTTATCCAAAGCATGGTTCCCAGACCCCAGAAGACATGGCCCGAGGCCAAAATCCCTAACCCACCCTTACTCAGGGGAGGAATTATGGTCTCTTGCTGCAGGAAGAATGTACGCCTCTTGCTTCTGAGGTAGCAGCAACTGTGAGTGTACTTAATCCTTGTGGGGGGACATTGTCTTATGTTGTTTTTCTGGAAGCTTCTCCTGTCAGCTTCAAATGCTAAGTCAAGTTGCGTCCAGCTATCTTCAACCAGAAACTGATCTGTTGGATGAAAATAGAGATGATAAAAGGAGGTAAAATACAGATCCTCAGATTTTAGGGGGAGGAGGATGAATTATTCCCCCATCTTGTGTGAAAATGTAAAGAATGAAAAGATGTATTCTTCGGAGGTATTAATCCTTAACAAATGCGTCACTACAAGAACTTTGGGATGTATGTACTCTATGGAGACAATCTGTCACTAGCAAACTATGCACTTTGCTCACCAGTAACCTATTGTTACTGCAGATTTTGCAGGTAGATTGTCACCCGTTTGCTGAGTTGTTTTGTGCAATCTCTAAATCATTGCAGGCCATCTATTTGAAAAGTGTTAGTGGAGGCAGCATAATGTGCTTTCATGGTAATGTAAAATGCATTAGAAATGAATTGCATGATGCTTACCTCTCAAATTACAGAAAAGACAATGACAACCATATGGGCAAATGCAAATTATATATAAAAATATCACAGATGAATCCCTGAGCTGTAACACTTGTTGTTCATTTTTATAAATATTAACATACCAGGATTTATTTTGACATACCACTAAGATAAGTGCTAGAACTGACAATAATAATGTATAATTTATGTCCTTCATATTACCTTAACATCACTGTGCTTACATTATTGCATAAATTAATTTAATGTTTCTGACATGCAGCAGATTATTCAAGCATTTGTTCTTTTGTCTTCTACTGGTTTCTGTTGCTGTTTTCCAAATTACAGAATATTATTATACTCTAATGTTTATTTTATGGTACATACAATTCATAAAGTCACTTTAAAGTTCTGAAAGCTTTTATTTAGCACTCAGATAAACATGTGTTGTTACATGATGTGGAAGGAGCATAAAAGCTTTTGTATACTAAATAACTTTATGCTTGTGATGCAAATTGGCAATAGCCGAGAAATGCAAAGCTCAGGGTAAGTTGAATCTGCAGCCTGTACTGGTAGGGTACTTAGGAAATGTATGGTTGGTACTCTGTGTGTGAGAGTGTGTGTGTGTGTGTCTGTGAGAGAGAGAGAGAGACACTCTCTCCCACATGTGTGTAAAAAGTCCTAGCTTTAGCTAGGAATTTGTCAGTTTGAACCACAGTTCTGTCATTACCTGGCCCATATGATAAGTTGTACATAATCAAGTGTGCATTTTCATATGGCCACCAAACACAAAGTTATGTGCTTATTGCATCGCACTGATTACACTGGAGTTTTGTTTTGCACTTGAGGCAAGAATTCAGCTTTTTATTTCATACAAAAAATCCCCCCCCAAAAGGCAGAATATCCTCTCTGGACATATAGTATATTTTCTTTAAGTTAGGAACGAATTTCTAAGAATTAACAATTAAACCCCTTCCTTTCTTTGCATTTAGTAGAAATGAAAAACTAGTTCCCTTTGGAAAAAAAATCAAACTAACTGTATCTCTATCATTTCCTCTGTCTCAAATTGTTTCAAAAATGCATAATTGGAGGCATTTTAAACACTCAGTAACTGTTAGTTAATAGCAGTTGTGCATCTTCACTGAATCTGGAGAAAAAAGAGTGTAATAAAGCCAAGCTGTTTGCAACTCAGGCCAGGTCAGTAGCCTGGTGAACTCCAGATGGAGGATTCCCAAGTTGAACTTCTTTGACTCTTGCAGTGTCCCAGGCAAGTAGTACCCTTTTCCTGGGGCTAAAGGGAACACAGCACCACCTTTGGCTGTAACAGCTCCAGGGTATGAAGGACAGAATACACATAGCAAGAGTTTTCACTGGTAGATTATTTGGACTGCTTCCCTTGGTCTGCAAAGTCTTCATGGGTACATAATCACTACCTGTTAGTATTTTAAGAAATTTCTAAAAAATATTAAAAAAATTCAAGTATGGGTACTGGCTTTGCCCTGACTCCATTTTGCATGTTCTCAGAAAAAAAACCCAACACTAGAGCAAAACAGATTTACAATTTAAAGGCCAGATTCACCTGTACAGTGTGGTAGTCTTATGTGCTTGCCCCCAAATCCAAAACCGCTGTAAGCCTCATTTACACTAGCTATTGGTGTGTTTCGTAAAGCAGTGCATGTCCTCTAAAATGAATAAAAATTATTCAATACCAATACTAAGTAACAAATCATTAGAAGCATCACAGGCTTGCTTCTTGTGCTTGTTTACTGCTTTTGTTTGGATGTTAAATAACTGTGGAGCTTCTCTGACAAAATGCTACAGGAAGGCAGAGCTAAGGTCAAGATTATGCGTCAGCAATTTGGGAGAGGCAGATATAAATACATGAATATTGTAACAAACCCAAATCAAACAAGACAAACACTGGAAAGATCCACCAAAGATTTGGGCACTTGAAATTTCATTGCAGCAACCAATTTGTAGGCACCTGATCTTCAAGGTAGAATCTATAACCCTAAATTACTTCTCTGTCTTTTCTGGATAGTGACTGAGGAAAGTTAGTCTCCTCAAAATGACAATCTTCAAAATAATTGTCGTCTGTGCAGGGAGCTACTAAACCCTGGACAGTGAGGAAATACCAAGCAAGGGTGTTTTCTAACATCCTGCAGCTCTCCCAGTATAAGGTCCCAGGGGATGGGTAGAAGTTTCTGTCTGTCAGGGACCCCCATTGTAGGATGGTACATCCAGCTGCCTTTCAGGGCAAGTATAGCTTTATTGAAGGGCTTGCACTCCCACCAGTTCAATCCCAGTTGATGTGTACACACATTGCTCCTCTCCTGGGAGATTATCCTAGTCATGATGATAAAAATTGCATGGTCAGGGCAAGCACTACCCCTTTATCTGTATGCCCCTGTGCCAAAAAGGATGCAAGACGCTTTGCATCAGAGCTGAATTCTGTGTCTTTTGATGGGAGATTTCTGGGGTTTAATTTTATCTTTTTAAGGAATACTCTTGTATTTTACCTGCAATGATGTATCTGGGATAGGAGGAAATCTTATTTTTCTGAATTGCCTTTTATTAATTAGTTGATACACATAATCTATTTCTCAAAGAAATCTCACTTGACTTTTATTCTTTCTCAAGAAATCTGGTAGCAACTTGTTGCATGTGTTTGTTTGAAGACATTAGTAATCAAGGTACTAGTTTTCTGTGCTGAAAGACTATTAACAAAGCAACCCTTTGCACATATTTGCAGACTACCTCTGATGCTGCTGAGTACGGAGCCTCTTGGAGGTACTGGCTATGCCGCTCTTGACGGTGGCTGACACAGAACAAAGTGGCCAGTTGGAATTTGATTGCTACATGTGTATTTGCATATGAAACCAAACCAAAAAGCAGACATCCTCACAGGATGCAGTACTCTCATCATTAAAAGTTCAACTTAAATGACAGATTGAGGTGGTTCAGTTTAAATCCCAAGAAAGAACACAACACCCTTTTAAAAGGTAGTGTATTTTGTGGTTGTTTAAATCAGCTATATAAAAGAGCATTAAAAACAATCTTTCAAGGAAAAGCATTCAATATTTTAACAGAGTTGTTGTTTTCCCCCTGCCAAATGCTTGAGATGCTGAAATCTTACCTGTTTAAGACAGTTTCCCATTTTCACTGCAGTCTGCTCTCAGCAGTGGTAGAAAATAGAATATTCCTACTATTTTGACTTATTTTGATGTAAATTAATCCCTTACTTTATGATTGGTCTTTCTCCCTTACCAACAGGAATAGTACCATGCTTTTTTTTTTTTTTATGGTAGGTTTAGGGCGGAAAAGTTATGAAAAAATCAAAACACTGCTCTGCAGACATTGATGTGGAGCAACATCTTCAGAATTTTACTGATGAAGAGGCATGGGGGGGGGGGGGGGCAGTTGTATTCTGTAGTGTCTAACTGCAAAAGTTGCACTCTGACCGGAGCAGAAGCTTCTTAAATGTGCAAGGGGAGCAGTCCTGTTTGATATCTGGTGCAGCAGCAGAAAGTGCTTCCCACAGAAAAAGGAGAGATCCCAGTTTGAAAGAGAACTGCAGGCAGGAGGCAATAATGCTTGAGAAAGACAGAAAAACTGATAAGGGGGTGTCGGTGGTAGCAGATCAACACTTTCAAGCACAACTTCAGCAGCATATCAGAAATGGCATGCTCCAGAAGTCCTTTAGGGTAAGAAATGAGCAGCTGGGCAAAGACCATAACCAGGTGATGGAACAGCAGCTGATAGCAATTATTAGCATAGGTATCAGCTGCAAACCAGAGCTGAGCCCAGAAGCATAAAGGCTTTGTGGACAGCAGAGAGAAGATGACATGCCTGAAGTCACTAGGGAGGCAGTGGGACAGTTCAACTTTCCTCCTAAGTTTAGCTTAGTGTTCTGTGATACCCTACAGCAAGCAGTCAGGACAAGAAAGAAAGGCAAGAAAAGGAGTAAATATGTTGAATGTAGCCTTCTGGAAAAAGGATAGAAGAGTGAGACGGCTGGAAGCAGTCAAGAAGAAGAGAACAAAGCAGAAAGAAAGGAAACATCTGTAATATCTTTAATCTTTTAGGGAGAAGCTTTGCTATGATGCGTTCACATATATGCCTCTGCTTCAATGAGCAATTACTAGCTGTGGCAGTAAAAATGTGTGAGGTATGCGAAGGAACGTATTAAGAAAAGCCCTACTACTAACTTCAGGACACCAGAAGCAGTATTGGAGGAGCCAGGTAACTTTTATGTCATGATTGCAGTCTCAGAGAGACCCACAAACACACACATGCACACACATTGGCAAACTACTGTTAGGTTGAGACCAAGAGTGTGCCTACACTTGAAAGTCAGTGATGGCAGAGCTGTAAAAGTCTACAACACCAGTGATCCTTAGTCTGGACGCAGCTGTACTGGCAAAACTAACTCCCAAGAGAGAAATTAGCTGTGCTGGCAAAAGCTCAATTTTGCTGGTAAACCCACATCTACACTAGGGCCTTTTGCCAGCACAGCTGTGTTGGTTGCAAATCCCATGTCCTCGCACCCCTGACTTTCTGCTAGCAAAAGTTTAGTATAAGATTTGCCTCCGAAAGAAAATAATAGGGAGATTCACTTGTATTTATTCAAAGATACTTGTTTTAATATAGAAAGTAAGGCAAAATCTCCATAATGTTGTAGTTTATTCAGTCCCTATTTAAAGCTTTTCTCACTTGCATTTCTCAAATGTTGATTTTTATTTTGTGTTGAGCACTTTAATACTAAATCATCAAAAACGCAATCTGGTAACCTGAGCCACATTACAACTTCAATACAGCACTGCCTCATTCTGTGCTAAACCACAGTTCTTTGATAAAAACCATGATAAAGAGCTACATTGTACAAAACACAGTACAGCCAGCTGCAAATATTCCAGGGCTATCCAGTAGTAAATAGCATAAAGTACAGAATGTGTGGAGGCTAATGCTCTCATTCATTCCTGGGTACATATATATTTTTTTTAAAAGTAAAAATCAAATAAAGAAAGCCATGTAAAATCTGCCTACCATCAGCTGAAAGCATCAAGAAAACTGAGCGATTTTATCACTTATCTGCCAAAGAGAACACAGTGCAAATATAGATGTACTTTCAGAGCTCTAAACTAGATTTAAGAGTGAACTAAAGCTCTAGGTTCTTTCTCCTCCATGCTCTGAAAAATTGGGGTTGGACTTTGCTTTCGTGGGTCAAATCATACTGATTTTATCACTTTGATTGGGAAAGAAAACTTAGAAGGGTTCATACTCGTAGTGTCACTGAAATACGTTATATAAAAATAAATCTTCAGAAAATGTGTATGCATAAAGGAACTGAAGATATAGGCTCTTTCCAGGAGGCCTGTGTAATGAATGAGGTTGATGTATGGGACCTGTCAGCCCAGCTTGTTTGTTGGTGAATCTAATGCAGATTCTCTTTCCAAATGGGAACAAAAAAAGCAATGAAGTAGCTTTGAAAGTGTACAGACATGCACAAGTGCAACCAGAACAGAGTATTTCTGATCTCTGAGCTCTAATGTTGCTGAGCTACATGGATACTAACAGCAAAATGAAAGGTAAAAGCAAGTAATTCCAGGAGCACGGGAACTGTGGTGGACTGGTTTTCTATGGAACTGCAGATAGTGCTTGATAGTGAAATCTGACATTTTCCCATGGCTTGGAAGGATCTCCTGTCTTTACCCTAGAGTTATCATCCTGGTTTTTAAAAAGCAGAAAATTATTTTGGTCTCCCCAGTGTAAACTTTTCTGGGGACCAGTAAGTGCACAAGCCCAGCTTGCAGCTTTTCCTTCTATTTCCTTCTATTGACAGCCTGTCAGCATAGTATCTTTGATACTAGTTCTACTTGCAAATGTGGCTGATATGGGAAGCATTGGGGAAAAACGGATAAACAAATGTGATTGCATCAGCCTTGTTTTCTGAGGAAACCAGGCTTAAAAACCCATTTGTAGGTCTGTAGATAAAGAGGAGAGCTTTGGGTGACCCCTTCTTGGAAAAGATTGCTCAATAGGTAGACTATCCTTTTCCAAAATGCTACCTGAGTCTAATATGGCAGTGGTAGGAAAACTCTCTCTTGCCAGGCATGTCCTGAAGTGGTGCCAGAGGCTTGCTGGCTTTGAGACATGTTAGGAGTTATTCATAACTCAGTGTGGGTACCTACTAGCACTGGAATGTGCAAAGCGATTTTTCGAAACCCACACAGAATCTTCAGAAGATGGTCATATTTGATGTAGGCTTTTTCATGCTATAGAGACTGTGCATAAGAAATCATAGCATGCATAAATAGTGCCAAGACTTGAAATTCCAGCCTTTTCCCAAGGAGACAGTTTCCACATCTCTTTTTCTCCCCCCCACCCCCCCCACCCCCCTCCTTCTTTTTCTTTTTTGGTCATGCTGTAGCCAGGAGATGAGTAGGAAGTACGATATTCATTGTATTTTTGACATCATGAAAATTATACTTGTGTTGCTGTAGTTCTGAGTGAATATCTGTGATATTTAGTTATGGCAGTAGCACCAAAGCATTAAAAAGAATTTCTGCACAGTCACAGCTTGTCAGGAAGAAAGCTTAAATGCAGATAGATTTGTTTAAGTGGTTTCTGTTTTGTTTTCCTGGAGCTGTTAACACAGGCTAGGCCTAAGTCTGGCTCTGCTGAAAAACAGTACTTCTGAAGCTCCGTGAAAGATATGGATACTGTGGTTGTTGCAAGGAATTTTAATGATGACTTGTTTTTCATTAAAAATGAGCAGCTTTGTAAGTAGATGCAAAACTAGAATTTGATCTCTTTAAAATTTTTTTTTATTCTTCATTGTCATATATTAAAGTTTCTTAGGTTAACAAAGGGAACAGCCTTAAAAAAAAATAGCAAGTAATAGGGTGAATGGAATGACTAAAATCTATCCAGCATATTCAGAAACACTACCAGAGACTTGAAGTGATTCTAGGTGACAAATTATGCAGCAGAATACATAGATGTGACACAGTATACAGTATAGACTATCATCATGATACCTGTTTGAGATCAGGAAAGAATCTCCCATATTGGCTGATGACAGGTCAGTATTGATTACTGAAAAAGGATGGCTGCTTTTAGGGTGAAGGTCTCTGATGTGCCATAGGCATGGTATAAAAATCTTGGCAGAGCAAAGATGATAAAGAGTGTGCTGTCAAATATTCCTGCCACGCAGCCTTGGACTACTTGTTAGAGAAACATGTATTTTTTAAAGTTAAAGTCTGAGTGCTTTTTTTCTTCAAAAAATCTTAAAGTAGTGAAATTTATTCTGAAAAAGTTGAACTTTTGAGTCTCTTCTAAAAGCATAAATTCCTTTTGTTTTTATTCTAACTTCCTGAAGATGGTTGTAACCAGATACTTTTCATAAGTCTCAGGTCAAGAGATCTCTAAATATATTTCTTTCCATCGTGATAAAATAATCTCTTCACAAAAGCCTGAGTTTGTAGGGGACCCTGTAAGTCATAGAATACTTCCAGCCTCTGATAACATTAAATAAATTAAGAATTTGTCTGCTCTTCTCACTACAGAGATCCATCCCATATGTTTGTTGTGCTTATTGTCAGCAGAAGGAGAGGTCAAACAGCTATTCCTTCCTGTACTGTTTTGTGTCAATGTACAGGAGATATGCCAAAGAAGTTTGGGGTCTTGCATTCCAGCAGCGAGGAACTTGCCTGCTTTGTGACAGAGAAAGGATTGCTTGCTTGGTTTTTCTTTTACTTGTGGAAGGTCCATTGAACCAGCCTCTATGTTAGGAAGTAAATAAATACTGTTTTGGCAGCCTTTTCAGATTACACAGAAAATGCGAAGTTTACAGGAGATCGTTGGGATAAATAACTTCCTTTCTGCAAGTGGTTCAGTGTGTGGCTGTAGATGTGATGGAACAATCCGAGTTGGCGCCGATTAAAGGTCAAACAGATGGTTATCCCCTTACTTGCCTTGGGGCAGATCCGCTTTTTCACGTTGTCTTTTTTTTATTTGAATTACCAAGTATACACCAGTAGGTGATGTAAGGAAAGATTCAGCTGCCTTCCCCTCTTTTTTTTCTTACCTGAAAAAGTATGGTCCTGACCTATAGAAATTCCGCAGTATGAGATCAGGTTAAATTACAACTCTTACTGCTTCACAGACTCATTGCTTTGGAGCTAAGCCTGTAGTTTCTGGCTGCTGAATAATGGAATGGTGGGCAGGGGAGAGGGAAGCTTAGGGGAAGATCATCATTGCCCACAGTGCAGGGTGCAGTGATCCCTGTGAGTGACCAGTTCTCTGAGGTTGGAAAGAAGGGAAGTAGGGACATAGCTGTCTGCACTTTCTGACCAGTTTTGCAGTAAAATGCTTTTTCTGATGTATGAGGGAGTAGTTTGGATTGTGGGCACTTGGGCTGTCTCCGATCTTTTTGATGCTTTTTCCTTTTCACCAGGGTAGGCCTCTAGCCCGGCCTCCGACCAGGCCTTTGCTTATTTCTGTGCAATAGCAGCCTAACTCTGCTAGGCTGCTAAATGAGCTCGGGCGCGCACAACTGACAAGGCCCCTATCCGCAGTCTCCTACCCCTTTGGCAGAGCATGAGTGCGAATAGAGCTTTCTTGCTCTAATGGCTGTGAAAAGCAAACGCAAGTGGAATACACTCTTCAGATTGATTCTGAACTGCTGAGTGAATGCTTTCAAAAACATTTTCTTTGTTTGCCAATTTGCCTTTTTTTTTTCTTTTTACTTTTTTTATGCCATGGCTTCTAACCCTTCCGGCTTGAAAGGCAAAGACATTATTTCAAAACCTTTAGGGTCCTGAAATCAATAAATGGGGAAGATTCTCTGCTTTGTTTTTGAGCAGCACAAAAGGACAAAAGCCACCCCTTCTGGATGCAGACACACAGAATGAACATAGATGGGTTTTGTTTTTTGTAAGCTCTAGTACAGCGTGTATCTCTTAGCGAGAAGAGGGGATGTGAGAAGAGGAATTGTTGAATGGCAAAACAGTCATAATCTGCATTTGGTCAATGATCTGTGGGGGCTTCAAATCAGATGACCTGAAGGCTGTTCTGACTTCAGTGGGAGCAGTTTGGGGATCAATGGTTAGGTGTCAGTTTCTCCTTCTCCTCTTCTCTTTCTTGGGCTATCCTACATGGAAAAATCCTAGTTTACACACACTCCAAAACTTCTGCTGAGCAGGGTGATTTAGGAACCCCCTATGTGGGCTGTAAGACCCCTGGTTAATTGGAGTGCATTTCTGGCTCCCTGTCTGGGAAATCTGTGGTGAATCAAAGCAGCAGAGACATATTCGCTCTCCCTCCACGTAGAGGACCTGGCCTGCAGGAGCAAAGGGCTTACTGTTTGTCTTGACGAAGCATAGGACACCCCAATGCTGTGAATATCCAGAGCCCTGGTGTAGAGGGGAGCAGACTGCAAACCAGAGGGGTGCTTTTTGCTGTGTGTGATCCATGTGTGTGATAAAAGGTGGTTATCAGGCTAGAAGCCCTTCAGGACATGGTAAGAATAAGAAGCTCCTGGAAGGAGGACTCAGTTATGTGGGAATTGCTCTAAAGAGGAAGATAAAGAAGTGCAGAAAATGAGGTGGATCCCCAGTGAGATGGCATGTGGCAAGGAGGAAGGTGGACAATACAGAGTATACAGAGAGTTAGGAGAACAGTAGTACATGAGAAGTAAGGAAGGTGAACAAAGGGAAGAACAAAAAAAGAAAAAGCAACTTGGCTGCAATGGGCTGTGAAATGCAAAGGGAAAGAGAAATGAAGTCAGTCTCAAAATGCAAAATACATGTTTTATTAATTGGATGTAGCTGCCAGATGAACTTCTTTCCCCCAAGTCACCAGGATAATCTCTTTATTCTACTGCAGCTCATCCACTAGTCTAGCTGGCGTGAGTTACAGCCCTTTACAAAATGGGCATGTATTGCAAGCAAAGCTGACCTGTAAAATAAGACCTTTCTTAAATGCGGTATGAGGAAATTATTTGGCTCCACAGACAAGATTACAGTCTCCTTTAATGAAAGTTTTGTATTAGACTTTCCAAAAGAGATAGAGGGAGGCCTTGCAGCAATTGCATAATTTTAAATATTAAGGGTGTAAATTTGATAAAGCCTCAAACCATGCACGAGGCTTAATTTTTTCCACATCTTCAAGATGGATTGTACATTGGCTTATGAAGTTCAACTTTGTTTCTGATATTTTAAAATTGAGTTTACTTTCTAGTACATGTCTGACTTCCTACCAGTTAGTTTCCTGGATTATATACAGGGAACACAATAGAGAGATGGTTACATCCTGTTACATATGCTTCTTTGAAACTTTGACCCTTTATGGATGTCCTTGTTTCCTTGCGATGATTTTTCAGTGTTTACTTTTACTTGAGAGAGAAGAATGTATAATCAGTCTCTGCTAATTTTATTAAGGGTAGTTCTCAAAATGAAGAATGGTGTTGGACTGACACTTATGGCAGGAATTTGTTCACAAACCTGAGCGTTGGTCCAGTACTGCAACTCAATTGTAAGAACTGCTAGCATGACACATGCTGGGGCAAATGAATGGTGTGTTTAGTCCAATGCGTTTTCTTTGACAATTGCCAGAAGCAGAGACATTTCAGAGAAAACAATCTTGTTTCTGCGACTCCACTGTAGTAGGAAATGTCCTGCAGAACTGCTCTGAAAACTGACTTTGCTATAAACAGAACTAAGAGCCAAAAAATATTTTTTTGCCTTAGTGAGCATAAGTGTTCTTACTGACACAAAAATAAGTCTCTGGTTTTGCTTGTGTCATGTTGAGCTGTTTGATAATTCAGTTACTAGTAACAATTTTGTGTGTTATATGTACACACATTCAACAGGATGCTTAAATAAATTACTTGCATAATTGTGCAAAATGGAAATGAATCATTTGCTTTCAAGTAGGTCCTTGCAAACCGTAATTTACCCAAGAAACTCTAAAGGACAGCATGGGGGACAGGAAGGAAAGAAGAGATAGAGAGAAAAATTGAACAACAGAGGAAGCAGACTATATAGAGGAAGTGAAGATGCAAGAACACTGAACACTTGAGAACAAACAGTATGAGTTGCCATGAGTAGATTCAGGTTGAAAATCAGGACCAAATCTAACCATCAGATCAGTGAGAGACTAGAACTGCCTTCCATGAGCCCTATGGACCAAAATTACCATTTCCAAGACGGAAGTTTAACTGCTTATGAAAGGCTTTATATGAAGTGTGCAGCTATGAGGCCAGGAGCTGATAGTCCAGGTAGCACTCCCATGTTCTGTGTTTCTGCAGGAGGCTTGTGCATATGGTTATCCTGTGTATAGCTTGGAAATGAACATAAAATGACCATAACATGGTGCTTATTTTCCCATGTTAAACCATAATCTTGAGTATGGACAGTTAAGAGTCAGACTGTTTGTTGCACAAAAAACTTGACATATCCTTTTATTTCCAAAAATATACTATTAATAATAAATGTCACAGTAATCATTATGAGGCTACAGCTCATCTTGCATTCAGAAAGTGGAAATCTCCTTTACTAAGTGTTTCTGGTTTTTTGTCATTAGCAGTTACCATTTTATATGCAGTCACATAATAACACTAGACAGTAAATGGTAGTAGTCAAGCAGATTTAATTTGTTTTTTGAAAAAATTTTCATGTGAGACCCAGTCCTCACCTCTGCTGAGAACAGGCAGAGAGACATGGGCAGGATTTGTGTTAATGTTACTACAGTTCAGCCTACAAAACTGGTGACATTCCATTTTTAGTCTTTGTGTATTTGTGTAGATCCACACATGAAAATTATACTGATTTTTTTTTTTAATAACAGAAGAGAGTTTGCGCACAAGCCAATCGATTCCTAAATCCATCTGTTCAGACCAGTATGTTATGCACTGTAAATCAGGAAACTCATGAAAAATGAAAAGTGGTGTTATCATATTAGAGAATTTTGCTCTCTTTGGCAATACATATATAATGCCAGTACCCATAATCGACTAGACTTTTCCCTGTACTTTCAGAAGCCTGCAGGCTAAATGGAAGTGAATGCCATGGGCATTATGGTCTTGATTATATGGTGTATCCATTTTCATATTCTGGATGTCTGACCATAGCCTCTGGGCATCTGTAACAGAGGAGCAGGTCTACTAACTCATGCATTTGTTACTTGTATCTACAGCTGCACTTTATAATGGTTTGGAGTGCTTCTGCTGTTAAAACTACTGTAAGAACTATTTTGAGTAAGTCACCCTGAATGGCTAATTTTGTTCTGGCTATTAGGTTTCACAGGTACAGCTCCTCATTAGATCCCACCTATTCTTCCCTGAGACTGCCATGCTTTCCAAGTTCTATTTTCATTCCTTTTTTCACTCCTGTTCCTCTAATAATCAGTGTCCCCATGGGCACCTAAAAGCTTACACAACCTTGAGACACTCAGAACAATGTTTCAGTATTAGGTTTCTGTGATGAGAATGTGGGGCGTCATGAAGAAAACAATAAAATGTTTTTATAGAAGATTGAATTGGAGCATAAGGGACAAGGAAGAGGTATAGGGAATTTGTATTTTACTTTGCCAGTCTTCTGCAAAATGGTATCTTGCTTTTCATTATAAACTCAACGTTTCTATTGTTGGGAGGAGAAAAAGTAAAACTAATTTTTTTTTTTCCATTATATGCACTAGTTTCAGTTTCTGGAGTTGTGACTTCTTGCTCAGTGTTTCAATTTACCCACATGAATATACATTTATCAAAGTGCAAGAGCAGACATTTTTCCTTTACTTTCTGGGGGAAAATCATGGTAGTGCTAATAGGAGCTAACCAGAGAAGTCACAGAAACTCAAAGTCAGCAAGCTGAGCAGTCTTTGTAATTTTTGTGAGGTGGTTTGCTTTCCCATCTTGAAACTCCTCCTTGTCTTCTCCTGCACCTTGTCCCTGAAATAATTCTGCTGCTTCTCAGTAAATGTTTTCCTCCAAAGCATTGTGGACCCCAACTATTGATAGTCTCCCCAGTGTATATATATCTATATATATCTCTCTCTATATAGATATATAGATATCTCAATCAAAATGCTCTCCTGGGTCATGACTGGTTGAAATTTTCATTGAGGATCCTGTGCCCAAAAGTCTGTGCCTTGAGCCTGTGGGTACAAAAATATATTTAAACAACAACGTTTGGGGGTTGGGGGTGGTGGTATTGGTGTGGGGGTTTTGTTGTTTTTAAATTGTGGGATACTTTTTAAGAGAGATTCAGCCTGAGTAATAGTAATTTTAAGTAACTGCGTTTCTGTGTGGTGACTAGAGGCTATTTGACCTGCCTGGCTTGCTTTATCTAGTTTGGTGTGCTGTTCTCCTGCATGGAAACAGGATTATGGTGTTTAGATTTGCACAAATTGAAAGTCCAGTCCTCTTGGCTAGCTGTGCAGAAGAGTAACTTTCTCCACCCATGCTTCTGCAGTGATGGTGCTGCTTGGCATGTGCATCCGCAGGCAATTTGATTCCTTTTAAAAAGACTTTCTGTCAATCTGAAATTTGTGCTCCTGACAGTCCTGGTTAGGGTCATGCAACTCACCCAGCCAGTTCAAGTGGGGAACCAGACTACTGCAAAGGATGAGGCACAAGTCATGCTTTCTCTAGCCTTGGAGAAAATGATTCATTTCACAAGGCATGAGTGGGACAACCAGGGCATCAGGCCCACCCAGCACGGATTCATGAAAGGCAGGTCCTGCTTGACCAACCTGATCTCCTTCTATGACCAGGTGACCCGCCTAGTGGATGAGGGAAAGGCTGTGGATGTGGTCTACCTGGACTTCAGCAAGGCCTTTGACACCGTCTCCCACAGCATTCTCCTAGAGAAGCTGGCGGCTCACGGCTTAGACAGGTGGACTCTGCGCTGGGTCAAAAACTGGCTGGACGGCCGGGCCCAGAGAGTTGTGGTGAATGGAGTTACATCCAGTTGGCGGCCGGTCATGAGCGGTGTTCCCCAGGGCTCAGTTTTGGGGCTGGTCTTGTTCAATATCTTTATCAATGATCTGGATGAGGGGGTTGAGTGCTCCCTCAGTAAGTTTGCAGACGACACCAAGTTGGGCGGGAGCGTTGATCTGCTCGAGGGTAGGAAGGCTCTGCAGAGGGACCTGGACAGGCTGGATCGATGGGCCGAGGCCAACTGTATGAGGTTCAACAAGGCCAAGTGCTGCGTCCTGCACTTCGGCCACAACAACCCCATGCAGTGCTACAGGCTTGGGGAAGAGTGGCTGGAAAGCTGCCTGGCGGAAAAGGACCTGGGGGTGCTGGTCGACAGCCGGCTGAACATGAGCCGGCAGTGTGCCCAGGTGGCCAAGAAGGCCAATGGCATCCTGGCCTGTATCAGAAATAGTGTGGCCAGCAGAGGTAGGGAAGTGATCGTGCCCCTGTACTTGGCCCTGGTGAGGCCGCACCTCGAATACTGTGTTCAGTTTTGGGCCCCTCACTACAAGAAGGACGTCGAGGTGTTCGAGTATGTCCGGAGAAGGGCAACGAAGCTGGTGAGGGGTCTGGAGAACAAGCCTTATGAGGAGCGGCTGAGGGAACTGGGGTTGTTTAGCCTGGAGAGGCTGAGGGGAGACCTCATCGCTCTCTACAACTACCTGAACGGAGGTTGTAGCGAGGTGGGTGTCGGTCTCTTCTCCCAAGTAACTAGCGATAGGACAAGAGGAAATGGCCTCAAGTTGCACCAGGGGAGGTTTAGATTGGATGTGAGGAAAAATTTCTTTACTGAAAGAGTGGTTCAACATTGGAAGAGGCTGCCCAGGGAAGTGGTTGAGTCCCCATCCCTGGAGGTATTTAAAAGACGAGTAGATGAGGCGCTTAGGGACATGGTTTAGTGGGCATGGTGGTGTTGGGTTGACGGTTGGACTCGATGATCTTAGAGGTCTCTTCCAACCTTAATGATTCTATGATTCTATGATTCTGTCTGTGCGACTAACCTACCTACCTGATTTTCCTACAAGACTATGAAGGCTTGGGAGACTCATGAAAAATCACGAGTGAAAAGGCTGAGAATAGGCTGATTGGGTAAGGATGAGAGATGTAAAGTTGTTGTGGTGAAAGCCCTACAAGCATCCCATGCCAATACCTGAAATTTTGTATGTATGTATGAGTTGGAGCAGTTACACTGGACATGATCTGTACACAGAAAAGGCAGTCTTTGCATTGAAGCATTCATGGTTTCAAAAGGCAGAAAAAAAGAAAATATTTCTGCTATTCCCATTTTACAGAAAGGAGCAAGAGAGAGATGAAATGTTTAGCTGAAAAATGCCCAGGAAGCATATGATAAAGTAAGAAACAGAGCTTGAAGCTTTTGTGCCCCAGTCAGTGTTCTAAAGAAGGACCAGCTTTTAAGAGGCACATGCCCTGAATACTCTGTTATTAATAGTGATTTACATAACAGCTTGTAGCCCCATTTTGATATTACAGAATAGGACTCACTCTTCTTTTGTGAAAATGACCTGGATTTATATCAGCAGTAGTAAAATACTGTTGCAGTGAAGGGCTGTGAAGTGGGGGGAGGGAGTATGAAACTAAAAATAAGAAATATGTACAGTACATAATTCTAACAATGTTATCTGAAAGACAGTAAAAATAGACTCAATTAGATATTGTCAGAGCTTTTTTTCTCCATGCAGCTGCCTAGCCAAATATGACAATTTTTCAACAATATAAAAGTTCTAACACAATGCATGATACATTGTACTGAATTCATTAACACTTTGCTACCTTAAACATCATTGTAAAGAAGGAAAATAATGTAAGGGAAGCTTGTCATTTTTTGTTGTTCCTTTTGTTTCTGTGACATGTTTGGAATTGCATGCCTGTGAGAGTTTTGTGATCTAAATTTAATGATCCTAAAAGGGATTTAGTAAGATATTGTTCTTTTCTCCTGCAGACATCCCTAGGCTGAGTGCTACATGAAAAATATGACTCAATTATACAAAAAATGTAATTTATCTTTAAATATAAAAAGCTTTTTCATGCAGTATTTCCACAGGGATGTAGCCTTAGTGTAGAGCTTTCCTAGCTCTGCTTTGCAACAATATAATTCCTATAGAATGAGAATTTGCATACAGTGTACAGTATATCTATGTGCACATGTGTACCCCCCTTTTCATGAATAAAGACATTATGATGACAGTTGATATGTTTGGCTTTGATTTGGCTTGAGATCTGCAGCTCTCTGTTCTCATTCAGTGTTATCAATTTACAGAATTAATAGTGGACAGTCCATCACAGTGCAGATATTAAAACTTTAAAATTCAGATCTTCAGCTGTATTAACCTGCATTAGGCTGAAATGTTGGGTCCAGTTCTAATCTTTGTTGTGCAAACCAGCTCTTTTAGTTACCATTTTTTTAGAATACTACGTTTGAGATAGACATTTGCAAAATTATTGGGGGTTATGCTGGAGTTAAAAGTTTAAAAAATTAAAAGTTAAAAGAATAACATGTTGATCATATAAAGTAAAAAAACCCACTGCTTTGAGCATGCTGTTGGGCTTAAGAATATTTTTTATGGATATAATATGCTCTGTCTTGTACATATGGCTTGACCAACTCACTTGAACTACAGAGAAAGCCCCTAGGAATGAAGAAGGATCTGATGCATTTTTGAAAGGAAATAAGGCTGAAGACTGAGAAAACATATTGGTTATTGGACAATAACATAAACTTATAAATCTCTTCTTATTTTCTCTTTTGTCTCAATTTAGTGCAATGTGTGCTTCTGGCAAATTATCTGGAAACATTGCATTCCAAGTTGGACAAAACGTAACCAGGGTTCTTTTGCTATGTCCTTTTACCCTTAGCCCTGGGAATCAGGAATGGTATCTATCCCATGTGCTCAAAGCATGAGTGAAGAGGATTGCTGTGATTAGTTAATCAGGATATAGTAGGTGATAGCAGTTAGTTTCTGGGAGGTTAGACTAGAGTCCTCTTTACTCCTAACAAGGAATTCATAGCTGTATAGATCTAATTTTCCTGCTGCTGTCTTCTGTGGCACCCATCAGAAGTGGTCATTCACTGCTGTTTTGCTTGTATTGTTTCCCGGGACTGCAACTCCAGCCCAGGAGTGACGGAAATGTAGAATGTCAGTTTGACATGGAGTTTGCATTGCTATATATACATGCACATACATGTACTGGATTATCTCTGTTTCTCCTTTCTAAAGTGGACTTTGGAAAACTGCTTCCTCTTTCAGATATTGGTTACACTTTATATGAAAGGAGTAAAGGAAGCTTATGAGGGTGAAAACTACACAGAGGAATGAATTTCCCTAGGAATCTGGTCTTAATATTTACACTGAAGAACTGATAAAATTTTGAGTCTGACAGCAGCCTATTTCAGCTCTTTAAAGATGTTCTCAATTGTAAAGTTTCTTGGCAACTATGTATCAAAATCGGGAAGGAAAACTGAAGAACTCTGAATTTGTACATTGCTACAATGTTATTTTCACCAATTATATCAAGGTTTCATCTTCAGTTGTGGCATCTTATCCCAAATTAAACTGGGTTCTACATGGAAAGATACTGTACCAGTCAAACACTGAAGAGATTAAGCCAACTGAAGAGAGGGTAGCATACACTACCCACTGTATGATATGATTAGCATGAAAGAGCACGACAATATTAATTAGGGAACCATTAAACAGCGCAAGCAATAAAAATGATGCTGGAGACTGGGAAACACCCTGTGCCAAGGCAGTGCTCTCATGTTTCACCTTCTTACTTTCAACATGAATAATACACCAGTCTGCACTGGCAAAAATAGTGGAATAGACGAAGGGGGAAAAAAAAGCCCCAAACTTTGACTGGACATCTACCTGAAAGCCTGGAAACAGACTGGCTAAACTAGAGATTTCAGTCATCGCCAATATCACGGGAACAAAAGATGACATAAAGAATGGTGGCTGTTCTAAGGACGTGTGAAGTAAAAACCCAGAAATTATGGAAAATATGTAAATTTTGAGTGTTGTAGAAAAAGCATGCCACACTGAACATTCATGCCTGTAGGCATAAGAAAATTAACTCCATCCCAGCCAAACCCAGTACAGCATGTGCCTAACTTTGGAAAAAGTTAGTTTACACCATGCCATGGTGGAAAGACAGGGAAAGTCAAAGAGCAAAAAAAAAAATTTTTTTTTTTTAAGGTATGGAGGGACCCCTTAAACTCAGTCACTTTCTGCATAAGCTTACTGAGTTCATTCTTCTTACCATTCCACACTGTGTAATGAATACCTCAGTTCCAGCTGAGCTGAGAGTATGCTTCTATCTTCAGCTGAACTTTTTTAACAAAGTCTATAATTACAATTAAATTTAAACCGCATACAATTGTATGCATATGCTAGTAAAACATTTCTATTGCACCTATCTATATATGAAGTGAAGAGCATTAAAAAACCTACCCAACTGAAAAATCCCAAAAAACTTAATGGATGTTTTGCAATGTATTAATTTGAATTTTTCAGCCCCATGTGGAGTTCGTCTAGTTGTATTTATGGTCTGACAGGCACCAGTACAAGATTGAGTTGTGTCTCTGCATCGGACCTCTGTAAGCTTGGTTCACAGCGCTTTGCTGGACTGAATGTCTCTGCTCTAGCGTTGATGTGTGGCCATGGCATACAGCTAAAACCTGCTTACATCTCCTGAGGATGTTGTCCGGTATGGCAGTCAGTCTTTGGTAATATTTTTGGTAATTCTTTGCTAATACTGAAGTAGGCCACTAGTAGGCTTTGTGACAGTGCTCTTCAGAAAGTAAAACAGCAACATAATTGAAAGTATGTGCTACTAAATTATGTAAATGTTGTGTAGCCATTTCTAATTTGGGAATATGCGGTTTACTGATCCTTTATTTAGGGACACAAGGCCTGATATCTTAGAGTTCAACAGAAGTAATTACACTTTGTCAATCAGCCTTGACAGTTGATTTATTTACTTTAGGAATTTTACCTCAGGATCCAATGGGAGCAAGAGGGAATGGGACTACGTTGTGCTAAATTCTGCTAATGTTCGCTAATGTCCGCACTCTTTGTGGCTTTCCATAGCACTGCTATGGACTTTTAAACAGTTGAAGGATTTCTGTTCCAGAGAGGTTTGGGTTTGAGTGGTGAATCAGTCCCTCATCTTAGTTACAAAAGTGTCCATTTGTTAGAACTCTTCAAGATCTTTCAGATGAAAGATGCTAATACATGTAAGATAATGGGTACATGCAAGATTGTTGTCATTAATAAATACTGAAGAAAAAAAAAATCTCTGTGAACGATGTAAAATAACACCAATGAGTATTTAATCTGCTTTTTTAATTGAATTTTCAGCTTAAAGAGGGGAACTTTTCTTCTTGTTTGAAAAATTGAAATAGAAAAATGAATATTGAAATGTATTGACTTGGGAATTTCAACGCAGTTTAAATAACTAATTAAGAAAAAGTTGCAGGGAGGAAAAACATTAAAATATGCAATAATTTATTTTTAATAAGTGTAAAATAGATTACTTTAATTACCACATTTTTAAAAATACGGGGTAAATAAAATGCCTTAAATTGTCATTCATAGAGATTTGGAATTGAAGTGCAGAGATTAAAGCCTTTTATCAGTAGATGTAGACAAAAGACTTAATGAATAACGCACACAGAAATTAGCTGAAAGGACAGAACCCCCTATGCTACATATGTTTTTCTTGGTTTCCCATGCTCACTGGCTTTTTTTCACTTCTTTGGTGTTGCTTTTTAGAATAAGCTGTTAGCCAGGTGAGGTTTCATGGTATCTTCTGTATCAGTATTTCCTTTTTATAAAGCTTTAAAACTGCTTTTAAATACATCTCCTTGCCTTTAGAATAACAGCCACCTGGTTGACATCTTCTGTTGCACAAGGGCTTAAAGGTAGATGCTAGTCCGTATAATTTTTTTACACTTAATTTCCAGTCACCCAGGTTTCCACTGAAATCTTTGTAAGCAACGTTGCCAAAATCACCTAACACCAATCAAGCTTTGGAAAAGGCTGCACGCCCTGGCTGTAGTTAATATTTTATATTACTACATAAATTTTGGATCCAAGTGCTCCCTATTTATCCTGCAACTTTTCCGGCGGGGTTTTGAGGAGCCATCCCGCTGTCTGTTAGTCTATGAACTCAGTTCTCTGAACCAGGGTGTCTCTTGGAGAGATGTATATGGTAGTGAAGATTTCTCCCTTTTGGTGTAACAAATGCAATGCAGAAATAGAACACAACTGAGCAATATTTGCTGTGTTATGTCAAGTGGGGGTAAGGTTTTCTTTTCTGTGTAAGCACGTGCTTTTTGTTGACTTGCTCAAAAACGTCTAAATGACATGCACTCTGTGTTATTCACTTCATGTTTATCCAAAAGCAGAGTCTGACCCTGAAGTGCTGTATTTGTCCTGGTTGTTATAAGGTTGTATGCTCGTTGTGCATAAATGAGTAATTGTCCTTTAGAGGCCTGTGCTTTAGTTCAGTCTGTTAGGGCTCCTGAGCCAACAAGCACAGAAAGAGCTGTACTTTGGCATCATCCCAAAAAGTTAGAGGTCGTGAGCCAAAAACCCCAGGAAAGCCTTTCAGCTTTCCCGTCAGCCCAGTGTGCTGGAGTTCAGAGCTGGTGATCACACCTGGAACTGGGCAGCAGCAGGAGTGGGGGGGCAGCTGTTTCCAGGGGGAAGGAGTGTACAAGTGCTCCAAGTCTTCCAGCAGTGGGGGAAGCTGTCCTGCTACCGAGCAGGAAAACAAGTCATCTTTTGCCTCTAGTTTTCATGAGAAATATTTATTCTCCTCTTCGCTTGTTCTCTTATGCATCTGATTTTCCTGCTTCTTTAAGGGGGAGAAGATATGCAGAGAAACCTCTGTCTGTAAGCCAGAGTAGTTCTGTCGCGTCTCCCTCTCATTTTAGCGCTGCAGATCTTCTTCTAAGAGGGGGAAAAATAATCTGGGAGGTCACTGGCGGTTTTGCTGTTTCGTGAGGAAACATTAAAGATGGGAGGATTTGGCCCAATGGTAGCTGAAAGCACTCAGGCTCTGCCAGGATTTAATGCCTTGTGAACTCTGACCTGGAATGAATACAACATACGTGCTACTGTTCCTCTATAATTTAGCATCCCTTTTTCCTGTGTGGGTTTTTTTCTCCCCCATTCATTTCTGTTAAACCTGGCTGAATGGTTTACCCTTTATAACTAGTATCCCTGCAAGGGAGAGACTCACTGTTTTTACAGGCCTCTTAAGACTCCAGCTAAAAGGTACTGGAGGTTTGCCTTCGCTTGCGTTAGTAATGTTGCTGTTTTTGGATCCAAGGGCCTCCAGTTCAAATCCCCCCAGTAGAGTTAGATTCCTCACAAAGTAAAAAGGCACTCCTCGGATTAAAGAAACTGACTGAATACTGCTGTGTAGACCGCTAATGTGCTACAAGGGTACTCCGTTCTTTAGCAGGGATTGCAGTGTGCTGCTAGGGGACTTCGCAGGCACCGTTACTTAGAAATTACATGGTGCTATACCAGCTCTGGGACTTGTAGATTTGCATTCACTCTGCAGCTTCATTAACAATTTTAACTGGGACATATTTAGACTGCTCAAGCTGCTTCTATAGGGTTGATTATTTTGTCTTGTCCTTAGAAAACAGCTTATCCTTGTGAAAATAACATATAAATTATACTATTATATTTAGTGCTGCAAGCTTTGCTGTTGCTGTTAGTTTTCTTTTTGTTTTGAAGCCATGGAATTTCTGACAAATAATGCCTTCTGAGTTAAAATCCACCATCATAAGAACATATTCTGTGCCTTTTCCATTCTCTCAGTGAATTCTACGAACCTCTGTCATTAGCATGGTTATTGCCTAGAGAATAAAGAAAAGGGAGGAAGGATGTTTCAGCAAGACACAAGATGCTTCAGACTTGTCATCTGATCCAGGGAAAATTATTAAATCCCTGTGTACATCCATCCTATCTATAAAGTGTACGTAGTAATATCTGCTCACCTCTGGAGCGTTGTGTGTGCCTTAATTTGTTGAAGGATTTTGAATCTCTCCTATGGAAGCTTTTATAGAAATGAAAGTGCTACTCTCATGACCGCAGGTGTTTTGTGGTTTTCTGATTGTGAAATCTGCTGCAGAATCATTGTCCTTATATAGAGCTGTGGTCCAGAATCTGTGATTTAGTTGTCAGTGTTGAACTGAAAAAAAAAAATTGTGTAAATATTTCCTTTCCTAGCACTCAAGTGTCCAGAACAATCTCTTTAAACATAGGCTATTTTGCCTCCATTAGACTGGCACTATTGAGCCTGAAACCTAAGGATCACAGGTTTTGTCATAATTAAAACAATTTATAATTATGCAGAAATATCTGTAACATACATTGGTCCTCATTTCATCTTTCTGTCCTTAGGAACAGGAATATCCAATGTTACAAGCTATAGATACTTAGATCGTTCTCCACAGAAGTACATGGAAATAATGAAAGTATACAGGCAAGGCATAACAGCTTTAAATGGAACTAGATAACACAGGAGCAAGTAAACTTTATGTATTACTCCATGCACTTCATTTTACATTGGAAAGATCCAGCTTTTCTGAACTCAAATAAAGCTGCCACAGCAGTTTTAGTCCATGATGGCATTTGAGACTTAATTTCTCCTGTGAAAGCACTGTTCATTTCTGTGGAATTCTGCAGGTGCTATATGTTTGTACCACTTGAGATCTAGAAGGTCTTAAATTTTGAGATGTTCAGTACATTCCATTCCATGCAAAGCCTATAGTAAGCAATCTGTCAATTAAAGAATATGACTCACCAGTTTATCCTTTTTCAAGTTTCTTATGTGTATGTTTAAACAAAAAAAGGACAAGCCTAAATACTGTTTGCTCTCTTTTATTGTTTTCTGTGAGTAGCAGGAAATTATTATCACACTTAATAAAGCTCAGACTTCATAAGGAAGGCAATGAAGAGCAAACTATGCACCAGAGCATAAGACAGCTTAGAGTAGAACAGTGATGAAAATACGTTGCAATATCAAGTCGCTTTTTAGCATCTTCTCTGAGAAAAAGAAACTGAGTTGTTTCCAAGGATTTTTGAACAAGCGTTTCAGGCTCCTTATATTGCCTGTACATTTTGTTGTAACCCTGTATGCTGGAAATCTAATTTGGAGTTGCACAAAGGCTCTGACTGAATAAGATAGTCTGGGGAGATTAAGTTGTGACTTTGCCTCTTCATTGGGAATGGCCAGCTTTCCTGATCCTACAGACTGTAATTTTTGTTATCCTGTTTGAGTAATGGAGGAGCCACTGGAATTTTTTACTCTCCTGCATTTGATTGAGGAGTGTATGTGTGTGCATGTATTTTATTATTATTTTTTTAATTATCCATAGTGTGTATCATGGACCAAGTAAGGCTTGAATAACATTTGCAGTGGCTAAGAAATCACTAGACTTTTTTCTTCTCTGCTTTGAATCCACCTATTTCTCTTTCCCTAGTTGCTGGAATTGATTAACTTTTACCCTTTGCTCTGTAGTTATGCACTGTAGGTGAGCTTTCCTGTCACAGAAGGCTTAACAATAATTCTCATCTGGTTATGAGCTTTGATGTCATAAGAAATGTGATCATTTAATGGTGTTTTTTTAAAAAACAAATACAGCATTCACTAACCAACTAATTTGCTTTGCTATGGATTTTGGACAGCACTAAACTTTTTGCAAGAATCACACTTGTTGAACCAATTTAAAACATGATTTAGAGCAGCCAGCTAGTTTCTGAAGAAATGCCTGTTTATTTTTTTTGAGAAAACACCCACTGCTTATTTTCTTTAATACGTTTAAGTGTTGATAATTTTTCTACATGCATCTGGAAGAACTGCCATCTGCATTTCTGATGGTTGCCATTGGGTGGTGCCAGGCAATCAGTATATACAATATGAGACAATGGTTTCTTTTTGTACATATCAAAAATCAAACGAGCTTTAAAATCTGATCTCAAATAATTTACAGTGCAAATAAATGAAGCAGACAGTGCAAATAGTTACTTTGATGCTTTTTTTAACTTAACATAAAGGAAGGGTCTGTCTGATATATGCTGCTTTATGTGTGCCTGTTTGTATGTATATATATACACGTATATGTGTGCGTGTGTGTAAAGTTTGACCTGAAATGTGTTTTTGCCCTAAGGATACTGATGCCTTGTTTTTGATCACGTTGTACTAATGTGGCTTAATTAATTGCCCTCTTAAGGTCTCTGCTAATGTTCAGGCTTTTGTTGCTTGCATGTGTATTTAAGTGTTAAAGCTGACTGGAGACAAATGATAGATTTCCAACTTTACAGAAACAATATCTATTTAATGCATGTTTAAGGAAGACTGATTTACTGCCTTAGCTCACAATAGAGTGCCCAATAAAAGCAATGAAATATTCATATTTTAAAGTCATGTTTTAAATATCTTCTCTCTACCTGGTTCAAAATCTATATTATGTTAATGATACAGATGTACCAATTTATTCTTTGAGCTATCTAACTCAGTTTCTAAAGTATTTGGTTTATAATAACCAAGGGAAAAAAATAGGACTGTGGTTAATGAGAGGGAGATACAAATATTTATTGAATATCACACTTGAATAGGCTGCTGTCTGTGCAAGATGAAAATTATAATAGTTGGGAATAAAAAAAAAAATATTGGCAATTGATTATGTGGATTGGGACAGTCTAAAATGCTTGATTTCACATTTCTGCATATATTCACTTTTAATAAAGGTGTTGAAGGTTTATGTTTATAAAACCATATCTTTAGTGGGGGGGAAATTAACATTCACAACTCATTTGCTCTTGAACACCTTTTGTTAATGTATGAAATGAAATCAAATGCAGCATGTGGCCTTGCAACTGAATAAGCTAAAATTAAAAATTATTTGTTTAACTTATATGGGTTCGTAGAGCTTGAGTTACATGGAGCAAACCAGTAATTCTTCTGACAAATTTTAGATTATGCTGTTTTCTTTGCCAGATAGTGGTAACTTAAAAAACCAACAACAAAAAAACCCCAGCACCACCAACAAAAAAAAACCCAACCAAAACAACCCCACTCCAGAATGCTTCTTTCTTTCTAATTTAAAAATAAAATTAACCTAAACATAGCCTAATAAATGAGCTTAATAATTTCAAATTCACAAGAATAACTTTGGATGATTGGTGTAAGTAACTAACAACAGCCTAACAACGTGAATCCTTTGTGATTCGAACTTCTTACCATATTAATTTTCCCCTCAGTGAATGGGAGTAAGACCCACTTATATCTAAGATGATGCCCTGAGTGACATTTTGAGGCTAAAAGCCTCTAAAATATTTGTAATAATTTAGATAGTGATTACCCTGTCTAGACCTTTTTGCTCTTTGCTAGACTTTCATTTAAATGTTGGAACTTTTTTCAGACCATAAATTAGTGGCAAATCTGCACATTTGGACTCTCCAAAGTTTTACTTTGAGAATGTTTTCTTAAAGCATTCCAAAACACTGAAATCCTGGAATGGCAAGGGAAAAAAAAAAAAAAAATCAAGTCAAAGGTAAAAGCAAAAATTATTTACGGAGCATTTTGTCTCTAATCCTAAAACTGAGAGTACTAATAGCAGCAGTGATGAGCTTAGCTGATTCTTGTGGCTAATGCTTTTCATGAAGTCAAATTTGATTGACATTTCTTCATAAATTTCTATTCCTCGTAACAAATATTTCTTTTCCTCTATTTGTAAGTGCCTTTTTAAGATGCTTCTTTTAAAACAATGTAACAGTCATTTGCAGCTTTTATGGCATCTAAATGTATGCCGTTATGCTGGCTTGGTTCTACTGACATTTTAACATTGTTAATAATCACTGGCCATTTGTGTGTGCTGTGTAAAGGCATAATGTGCTTTTATATAAAACACTGTTATGAGGGCTCATTATCTTGTGAGGCAGCAGTTATAATGAAAATTAAACAATTGTAAACTTGCTTTGCCAAGTGTTTTTTAAATAAATTTAACCAGGCTGATTCACAGCTCCTACCTGATTCTGCAGGGTTATATATCAAAGCTGTTGGAGAGTTGCATGCATAAATTCCTTCATGCAATCGTGAGAGCTACGCATGGTACACTTTTCAGTGCTCTCCTAAAACTGATCAGGAAATGCTTGCTACACAGGCAAGATCCTAGCAGAGCATGAAGTGTAAACCTTTGAAACCAGTCTCCGTGGTATTGATAGTGAAATGGAGTTTAAAAATCACCTTTTACTTACAGGTAGCCACAGAAGTACTAATCTGCAATCTATAAGCTACTCCTGCTGTTTTACCAAACACTCAAAACACTGTCTGTCTACAATTGCGTGATTAAAAATTACCGAAGTAGTTGCACTTCTCAAGCTAAGAAAAGGTTGAGGGTGTAAATATGGGCTATTCAGGTTTCTGTTCATAGACTGCAAGGTTTTACCAAACACTTTACATAATGGACATAATTTTTTACAACTTCTCCAGTGTTTCTACATAAAATTATTTAAACAATAACTACTTTAATAATAAAGTAAATGAATGACGAGGAATCCGGGTAGGCTTCTCCATGGTGTCTGCATTTTAGCAGAGTTACTCTAGCTGAGGATCTGGCCATTTGAAATTCACTTTTAAAATGACAGTTGCTGAGCACCCTTTCAAAGCTGAGCTAACCAGTGCAGTTTGTGTAATTTCTGACATGCTTTCCTTCTGTTAGGATACCAGATTCATCCTTGTAGGAGTGTATTCAACTGCTCCTCTGTCTTTTATTTTAATGCAGCACTTAGGCGCAGATCGTTCCAGTACTGCAGTAGTTAGGGAAACCAAATTTCCTTTTTTTTTTTTGCACATGTTCAATTTTGAAAGCTACCAAGGCATGAAACAATAATTCAGAGAGGCTCCGTTTCAAATTACCTTTCTTCATTAAAAAATAAAATAAAATAACCAGGAGGTGTAGCACATTATGTCAGTAAGTCACACAGTAAGAGGGACCATCAAAGAATGGTGGGAATTATCACAGCAGCTTGCTCCTTGTTAGAAGCATTTACCTCATGACCCTTTCATTTGCCTACTGCCACTTTAGTTTAAGAGTGACAACACTGTATAGCACTCTGCACTTTCCGCTCCCCCCCCCCCCCCCCCCCCCCCCGGCTTCCCTTAGCACCAGATGCCTCTGTAAAGCAGGCTGGTGAAGCAGCGAACAAAACCTTGTGGGATAAGTCTGACACTGGAAGTTAATGATTATCAGTCGAAACAAAACACTTGTTTACATGTTGTAGTCATTAGAGGTTCCAGTCAGTCATACCTCGGCTGGGATTCCTGCCAAATGTTTTGAGGGCTCTTTCACAAGCTGTGCAGTTTTGTAAATACAAAAGCACTCTTATTAAGCCTTTTTAGTATTAGACTGTGCAATTAAGATTACGAGTAATTAGATTCCTTTATTTGGAATAGAATGGTCCAAGATACACACACAACTTTCTTAGCCACAGGATACCATCAGATCTCTATTTGGGTGTTCCATTACAGATCAATGACTAAGAGAAACTCTTTTGCATTGTGCACATTTTTTCTTTATTAAAAATTGCACTCAAAACTTGGGGCGGTATAGATTTTTCCTCACCTTACTGTCAGCACCTCCGTTGCAGCCATAAAACTTTCTTTTTTGATTAGCATGTCTCAATTTGCTGGAAACACTTTGCTTACATCTCTTTTAGTATTGCCGGCTTTTCATTTCAGCTTTATTACAACTAGGATTAAGGAGGTGATTTGACTATGAAGGAATTTAGGAAAAGTTCCAGTAAGCTAAAGATGATTTTAAGTTAACTGCAGGATAACAGAGTTGTAGAAATGAATGGTTCTTTTAACACCTGTGAATTAGTCCATACCTGAATAAATAAGTGATTCCTTTGGTATTTGAAGTTGGTATAATACAGCTCAGATCCCACCATTTTCTTGTAAACACTTTAATCATGCAAAGATGCATCTAATACAAATAATCATGTAAGCTGGTGAACCTGTTTCACATACTCTTCTGCTTTGACAGAATTCTCTGCATTGAGCATGATGGTAAATTATTTAAGGTTTGGGAGACCATTTTTTGTAACTGTGAATTGTAAGACAACTGAATCATCCATACATATTTTATCTCTATTTTTTTCTTTGCCAAAGAAGATATCAGTTTTAGTTGCTCCAATGCAGGACTGCTCGCTTTGACATTTCCCGGTTGTCTGTAGTGCTAGGCAATAATTAAATATCAGGTGCATAAGCTGCTCTTTAATTTGACATGTGTGCTCCAGGCAATAAACACATGCAGTGCAACGTGGGAGTGTAATTGCTAAGGAATAAAATCTTGTACCAAGTGAGATCATTGTATCAGGTACTGTGTGACAGCTCATTTGATCATTATGCCCAGGCTAAAGAGGTTGCCTAATTAGTTTCCATTAAAACTCACCCTTTAATCAGGAATTATTCTTGCATAAAGAATGTCACTTGGTCCAGATGAATGAACAATGGTTCCCCCTTGAGATTCAACTATCTGTTACAGTTGGGATGCCATATGTCTTTTCAAACAATTCAGCTACAACAGTACTCTGTGAGTTTGGATCTCACAGCACTATGCAGTATTTGCATTTTCTTGATACCAGCTAGCATTCTATAGAAAAAATCACAATGGTATTCTGTATATAGTTCATCAAGCCAGAAAGGCTGTGTTCAAGCAGCAGGTAGTGTGTTGTAAACACACAAATGACTAATGGGCCTCTCTTAACTAGTGTGTCTTAGTTGTTGTATATATTTCATAAGTGACATACATAGCATATATGCTATTACCTGGAGCTAGACTTTGGTCTTTCACCTAGAAATGTCAAGGTTCATCTAATTTAATATTTTGAAGGGAAATAACTTTCTAGCTTTTTTTTCTTGTGAGAATAGCTTTGTCAGCTGAAGCTGATCACAGAGGTAGCTGTGATTTTTTTTTTCCCCTCCCCCCCCCCCAAAAAAAAAGAAATCTTGCAACTTAAGTGCCTTCCCCCTGTTCCCACAAGACACATGAGGCTCAGCAGGTTACTGGGTTCATGCACATCACAGGTGCGGAGCTCAGTTGTCGGGTATGTTTCAATCTGAGCCACGGCTACACTTCTGCAGGTTCCCAGTTGTCCAGCTGAGTTGGCTCATTTGCCACATAGCAACTGCAGTGGCTCGTCTGAGCTGACCAGAAACTGCTCTCCAGGAGAGGCTTCTCCCTCTGGCAGTACAGGCTACTGTAGGCCAGCTGGAGAGGAAGAGACTTTCAAGTCAAAGCCCTGCACTCGTAGTCAGTGGCCTCAGTCAACTCCCTTATATCTGCTTCTACAGATGTGAACTAGTTTTGTAATGTTTGTAAAATGCCACGGGCTGGACTGGCAGTTTGAAATCTAACGTGTAGGCAGAGCTCCTAGGTCCTCTTGCTTTCCCCAGAGACATCCTGGTAGTAAGCTGTGAGCTGTTTCCCTTCCGTTGTGGAGGGATGATCCTACAACATGTCAATGTCTGCACTGACTGTATCTGCCAGTGCGATATCCATCCTTCTTTTACTTAAATGGTTTATGGGGCACCCAGGAAAAAAGGCCTGAAAAATACTTCCCCAGTCTTTTTGCAGCTCAGACTGTTGCAGACCCCTGTTGCATTTGGAGGAATGAAAAAATGTTTTGCAGGCTTTGCATACCTGGAGGCAATGCCTTTTACAGAAACAACTGCAATCTAAGGTTGTGTGAAAGATTGCCACAAACATTAAGCCATGTGGCATGGAACAAGTATCATGCAGGATGTCTGCTCCAAGTTCATTCTAATGCTCTAACCTTCATACTTAAACCTAAGCTGTATCAGCTTTTAAACTGCAAGAGTATTCAAGGCAATGGAAGGACATGCATGCAAGGTGAAATTCAAATCCTTAATATTTCTTGTTGCTATTGCTCTAAGTGCCCCCATTCTCCATACCCAATAGATGATGTGTCATACCCAGAGTGAATGAAGCAGACAGGAAAAGTGGCTAAAGCACATGATTAACATCCAGAATCTGAGGAGAAGAGAAATGGTTTGATGATCTAATGTGACTGCCTGAATAACAGAGGCTTTTAATTTACTGGTTCTCATACTTTGAGCTATGTGTTTAGGAAAATAAGTATTCTGTGTTATGTGAGAGCTGTCCACCTTTACCTAATACTTTCCTTGTCGCTGTGGTCAATCTCCGATACATCAGAGGAAGATGGAGAAAAAGGAATAAATGTTTCTGTGAGCACAGAAACTGAGTTCCGATTTCCTCTGGCTTCCTGTAGTTAATCCATACTATTTTGGCATTCTTGCATGTATTTCACACCCCCTTCTAATATCAGCAAATATATCCTTAGTTCTCTTTCATGTTCTCAGTGCCACTCCTAGTTTCTTTCCATGTCCCCTACTTGTATTTGCCCAGGCTTCTGGAGAAATATGTTGTGGCTGATTCAGAGTTACAGACATCGATTGGTGTCAGTTGCTGTCTCTTGACTATTAGTCAAAGAGGATTTGTTGCATCTTAGTTACTTCAGAGCCAACAAATGCCTAGAGGGGCTCCATGATGATGATTTATGCAAATATTTTAGTGAAGCTCCTAGATGGCATCCAGACTCCTCTGGTGGTATGCATTGATAAAGATCAATTTTCGCTAGAATGATGTGAATTATCTGGCTATAATATCTTTATTTTTAAGGTGGTTATTGACAGCTGAAAAGCAAGGAGATATGTCTAGCAATCGTGAATGAAGTGCCTTCTCCTATTCTGCAGGCCTCTCTCTTAGAAGCCTGTGCATTGAAGAACACACACAATCTTTGTAGATGA
Organism: Aptenodytes patagonicus; assembly: GCF_965638725.1. NCBI lineage: Eukaryota > Metazoa > Chordata > Aves > Sphenisciformes > Spheniscidae > Aptenodytes > Aptenodytes patagonicus. Next base: position 14,790,111 of record NC_134955.1, read on the forward strand.
TTGATCTCAGAGTAATCCTTTGGCAATAAAGACTAACATAACTCTTAAATGAAAAAAAATTTGGAAATTTAGTAGCATCAATAGGGGGAAATATGAATTAATAATGGGTAAATTTAATAGCAGTAGTAGTAGTATTTGGTACAAAGGGCAACATGCCCAAGAGGGGAGTTTCATTTCATCTTGAATCAGGTTAACCTCTTTAACCAGTTAGTTTTTGTGCTAAGCATCATGTTTTATTTTCTTGAGTTTTTGGATGCAATCACTGCTCTTTCCTTACCCAACTAAGCTTTTCGATTATAACAATGAATTCTATAGGTTATTCACAATTTGTAGTTTTAAAAAAAACAAACAGAGCAACTTCTTTATCACTTTAAAAAGAGTGTTTTTGCAATCTTGCTGAAAATTCCCTTATTCTCACATAGTAGTAGGGGACATAGGAACATCTGAATTCCCTCATACCATGCGTTCAGTGCAGTAGCTCTAGCATGTTCCCTCCCTCTTCCCTCTGCGTTTCCTCTGCAAGAAAAAATTTCAAGTGTTTCAAGCTTTCCTTCTGTGGATGTATTTCTGTGACTGCAATCATGACTGTTGCCTGGTTTTGAATCCTGTCAGCTTCCCACTTCTTTCTCTGTGTTCTTTTCAAGGTAGGATAGACAGAACATACAAAATTATTCTATAGGAGGGTATCCCATTGATTTATATTATTGAGGCTATTATTTAATTTTTGAACTTTCTGAAGATAACAAGATACTTCTATTTTAAATACAATGTCATAAATCAATCTGAGTTCATTCTAGATGTGACCCAGCTTTACTGAAAGGTTCATGAACTTAGCAAACTTGGCTCAAATATTGATGAAAAGCTGCCCTGAGATGCATCACATTTTGATTAAAATCTTGCTGTAACCCTACTATAATTATTAAGCATATCTAAATATCTTCAGTAGCAAGCTTAAACCAAAAATGACCTAAAAAAAAATACTTCTGCTATAAACAAATATAGGGGCTAAAAACAGTTTTGGGTGAGCATTCAGGGCTACTTTTACTTTCTCCAAACCTGTTTGCCAAGATCTGAATTTTATATCTTTTCTACAAAACACATTTTTCCGTTACAAATACATATATTTATCTTTGTATTATAAAGTAGGAACTATTTTTATTACTCTTGTTATTAATCCAAGTAATCCTTTGTGTTTCTATGAGAAATTCACTAGAGTGGAATCAAAACATTGTTCAGTATAGAATTAACCTTTCCCATATGCAAAAAGCAAACTAAACTGCATTCAATGTAAATAGAGTAAGAACCATCAGCATTACTCTGTGTAATATCCTGATACTTTACGGTCCTTTTGGACCTAAACATATCAACCATACTTCAGAAGCCTTCATAAACTTGTATAAATGTTTTCTTTTGCAATGATTTTTCAAAGTTTCCAGTAACAATCATTTATTGGCCTCTTGTGGGTTGTACTGCGTGGATTGAATATTATCAAGGAAAATAAACTGGTTTTGTTTTATTTCTCTGAAGTGCTTTCTAAAAGAATTCTATTCAAAATGTACATGTTGGATCATATTCTGCCCCTAGCTATGGTATCTGATAAAATGCCATTGACTTTATTACAGTCCACTTTGACTCTGGCATATTTCCACGTACTCCAGGCTGTCAGTATAACTGAGGAGGGAGAACTTGACCTGGGGTATGTTTTGCTTCAGAAATAACTGCATTATTTATCTTCAGTGAGGAAAGTACAGTAATTCACATTATATACATTAAGACAGAACTAGACCTAGAGTCCTGTTGTAAAGGTTCTCCCTTGCAGAGCTCCCCAGTAATGTAGTTCCTGGAATAGCCAGCTGCAAGCACTCGCACATGGGGAAACTCTGCTCAGCTTCAGCTTGTGGCTTCTCAGAGTATGAAACAATAATTGAATTTAGACACTGTGCAGGTCAGGGGCCATGGTGAGTTCTGCTATGAGGAAGAGAGGGACTGGGAAAGAGAGCAAGGGCACTGCAGCGTTGAACTTGCTGCTCCTGCTGGGGTGGGAAGGATGAGGGCAGCACATGCTCTTGCTGCAGTGAGAAGGACCATGCGCCCTAACCCACTGCAGTACCCCTGCTTGGGACAGTCAGTGCTGCCATCACCAGCTCGACTTACTGGGGCTCTTGTAGAAGTGAAATAGGTTCAGGGCCAACATCCATCTTTGACATGCAAGCTGATTGCCGGTCTAGGAAATGGCCAAAATTCTTTATACCTAGATCTGGCCATAATTGCCCTCCACCCCCTAAGAAGTCTTGACTGGGGAAAAAAAATGAAATGTGGGTCTAGATATGTTTCTCCATAATTTCCAGGTGTAGCCTGGAAGGCCTAGGTCTAATCTACATGAGAATAAGGAACTGAAGATGTTTTGCAAAAAATGTGAAATGGCATGTCATTTGCTAAAGACTATCCCTCTGTGTGGCTGCTCTATCATGAAACAAAAGCCATTTTGCTTTGGAATAACTGATGTGAGAAAGATAATTTATTTCAACTGGAATATATTCTGGAAATTTATCTGTGTATTGAGTTAATGTTTTCCAGCCTTTCTCTCCAACCATGAAGCTAGCAATTTTGTCTTTTTATTACTTTTGAAATTAATGCTGCTTTCAAAACATGTCATTCTGGAAGAAATACCAAATATACTGAAATTCAAGATAACAATGTTAGAATTGGGACCAATCAATGCTTGTTATTTGAAATATACACAATTTACAGCAGGAAGGATCTACACATCATGCTTAAACATCAGATTAGTGCAACTAGAAGTATAATGAAAAATCTCATTTTAACAAGATTATGATGTACTCATCTTTGAATTTGCTCTAGAAATATTGAAATTTTATATATGCTATGCCTTCATTTTCCAAATGTTCTCTAACTTTTTAAAAGGCCAACTTTCATGGGAGCTTACATCTTAAGTTCAAAAAACAGTATGCTTTTACAGCTGACTTCATTTTGAAAGCTTTTACTGTTCATTCTTTCACATAGAACATTGAACACGTAATATTCACAGCCCTCATGATAATAGGTTTGTTGGGACAGGGAAGGCATCTTTTTTTTCTTGTTCCATTTGAGTTAATACATCTGGTTTAGCCACTTGAGAAATAAAGTCAGCATCTACAACCTTTTGTTTAAAACATGTCTGGATCCCATCCTTTGAGGTCTGTCAAGAGTGGTTATGAAAGGGTCTCTTTCAAGCTTTGAAGAAAAAGGATTTTTATTCATGACTTAAACTTAGTTTCAAACCAAGTATCATTTATTATTCTTATTTTTTGTGTTTGGTAAAGCTACCAACTGCTAAAACAGGACAGATGTACATGTTCAGTTGGATTGAGAAGTGAAGCAGAAGCACACAGATTTCACAAAGGGGACATGGAAGACCTCTAATGCTTTTCCTTACAGGAAAAAAAAGGCACTAGTGTGGGTCTTAGAAAGTGGAGTATAAGCTTTCAATGGCAAATGACTGGAAACATATTTTTCAGTTGGCACAAAACACTGCAATAACTAATATCTGTAGGGAATAAAGGAAGGATCAATACATGCAAGTGCTTTGGTTATTTAAGCATTTGCTAAAGTGGTATGATTCTCTCAAGTCGCAAGAAGACACTGCCGTTATTTTACCTGGAAAATAACATAAATAAGAATTTATATATATTTATACATGCTTAAAGAAAAACACAAAAATTTATGCACATCACAATTTTAATGTTTACTTATGTTGGCAAATTTTAAGAACTTGTTTGACATGCATACAATTTGCACATTATAGCTATGGACTGCTTGGCCAGAAAGGTGAACCAAGAATAGTATCTAGGCTGACTACAGTGACAGTACAAGAAGCAGTTGCGTGGGTAGCAACATGGCCCTACTGCTGCTCCATCGCTTGTGCACGGCCCCAGAAGGCTCAGGCTGGCTGATGTTGCTGGAGAAGTTAAGAACACAATGTGCTCTGTGGTTATTGCTGGCAGGTGGCAGCTGCACCCACTACTGGCAGCAGATCTGGCACAAGGAAAGGGTCTTCCCTTGGATCTCCCAGTCTTCTGGCCTCTTGTCCCTGCTCCCCCTCCTCTTGGCAGGAGCAGCTTGGTCCCTTCTCAGGATGGCAAATCCGTTTCTGCCTACCTACTTGAAACCGTTCCAAATTATATACACACTATAATGTTTTAATTGTTTATTATGTTTTATTGAGATATGGACTGACTGGGTGAGTTCTAAGGTGGGTGGGAAACTGGCTGCACCAACAGGCTGAAAGGATTACCACTTCAGGGTCCAACTGGAGGCTGGTTACTAGCGGCATTCGTCAAGAGTCAATACTAGGGCCAATGCTCTTTAATGTCTTCGTTACCGAGTTGGACATGGGATGGAGTGTACCTTCAGTGGTACAAGGCCAAGTGCCGGGTCCTGCACTTTGGCCACAACAACCCCATGCAGCGCTACAGGCTTGGGGAAGAGTGGCTGGAAAGCTGCCTGGCGGAAAAGGACCTGGGGGTTCTGGTTGACAGCCGGCTGAACATGAGCCGGCAGTGTGCCCAGGTGGCCAAGAAGGCCAATGGCATCCTGGCCTGTATCAGAAATAGTGTGGCCAGCAGGAGTAGGGAAGTGATTGTGCCCCTGTACTCGGCCCTGGTGAGGCCGCACCTCGAATACTGTGTTCAGTTTTGGGCCCCTCACTACAAGAAGGACGTCGAGGTGCTGGAGCGTGTCCAGAGAAGGGCAACAAGGCTGGTGAGGGGTCTGGAGAACAAGTCTTATGAGGAGCGGCTGAGGGAACTGGGGTTGTTTAGCCTGGAGAAAAGGAGGCTGAGGGGAGACCTCATCGCTCTCTACAACTACCTGAAAGGAGGTTGTAGTGAGGTGGGTGTCGGTCTCTTTTCCCAAGTAACTAGCAATAGGACAAGAGGAAATGGCCTCGAGTTGCACCAGGGGAGGTTTAGATTGGATGTGAGGAAAAATTTCTTTACTAAAAGAGTGGTTAAACATTGGAACAGGCTGCCCAGGGAAGTGGTTGAGTCCCCATCCCTGGAAGTATTTAAAAGACGTGTAGATGAGGCACTTAGGGACATGGTTTAGTGGGAGGTGGTGTTGGGTCGATGGTTGGACTCGATGATCTTAGAGGTCTTTTCCAACCTCAATGATTCTATGATTCTATGATTCAGTGAGTTTGCGGATGACACTATGCTGGGGAGCAAGTCCAGCAATCCAGAGCAACCTTGGCATGCTGGAGGAATGGGACAACAGGAATCTCATGAAGTTCAACAGAGCCAAATGCAAAGTCCTGCACCTGGGGTGGCAGACTGGCAAGGATGCACTTCTGTGGAAAAGCACTTGGGGCCTTGGCTGATAACAAGTCAAACCTGAATCAGTTGTGTGTACCTGTGTCAAGAAAGGTCAGCAACCTACTGCTATATTAGCAAGAGAGCAGCACAGCAGGCTGAGGGAGGTGATTGTTCCGTCTCTCTTTGGTGAAAGGGAGATTGCATTTTAAGTGCTGTCTCCAGTTTGGGGCTTGTCTACTACATTAGTAAAGAGAGGTGTGTCCAGCAGAGGTCTACCAAGATCATTGAGGAGGCTGAAGCGCATGATGTACAAGGACTGTCTTGAGAGTTTGTTCAGTCTGAGGAAGAAAAGATGAATCATGCTGCTGTCTTCAATTGCTTAATAAGTGATAAAGAAGACAGAGTCAGACTCTTCCTTAGATGTGCCCAGCGAAAGAAAAAGGGGCAATGGACATAGGTTACAACATACGAAATCCTGTTTTGATATTAGGGAAATTTCACACTGAAGGTGCTCAAACATTGCTACAGGAGCCCAGAAAGGCTGTGAAATATCCATCTGTGGAGATAATCAAAATGCAACTGAACAAGGCCCTGAAAACCCGATGTAACTTTTGAAGTTGTCTCTAACCTTGTCTCTGGTCCTGCATTTAGTGGTGTGTTTGGTCCAAATGACTTCCAGAGGTCTCTTCCAACTTAAATTATTGTGTGCTTCTATTGTACATCCATTTTCATATTATGGTACAACTGCCTGCTAATAGCAGTCTCTACAAATGGAGAATGTTACAGTAAGTTGTAAGTTTTAAAATGCAGATCTGATCTGAAAATTAATGCATTATTTTACATATTAATGCAAGACACACAGTACAAAAGGCCCCTGCTGGATTAATTTTTGCTATAGATTATTTGTTTTGAGCAGTTTGAACTATTTTGTCAGCTATCCTGTTGCAAGAAAATCCTTTTCTCACACCATTTTTTCTGTGGTGTAATTAACTGTTTACCAGATGCTATGGTCACTACAATATCCTCATCCTAGGTGCCTGTCAGTGAATCCTAGTTCTTACTTGGATTCTGCTCATTGCCTGAATTCTCTGGTCTTCTTTAGTCTTGTCCGATGACCAGTCCCTAATCCTCTTCTGAAAAAGCATGCTGAATTATTTCTTTTCCTTCCTTTCCTGTGTGAAACTGTTCATTTCCTTTTAATTTTTTGTCATATGAAACTTTTAAAAATCCTCTTTTCTCATCTATCTGCTTACCTTGTACCTGGCTACTTTGCACGTTGCTCCAGAATTTTGCTCTCATAGTCAAAACTGGGTGAATGGACGTACTGAGTCTTAGCTTCCAATTGCTCCTGCCTCAACAGCTGCCTACTTCTGTTTACTAATTGACCCTTGTCTCTCACCTAATGGATATGCAAAAGTGAATGCTATAAAGACATTTGTGACACCGCATGACATCAACATAATAAAATTGATCAAGTCATTAATGGGTGGGCAAGGGGGGAGCATCCCAAACTATTGATTCCCCATACAATCTGCAGTATTTTTTGGCAAAACTTCAGGAGCAAGTTTTCTTGGCTGCCTCAATTAAAGCATTCAGAATTGAAGTACTTTCTCTTGATTGCTATAAATGCAGAAACTTTCCTGGCTTAGGCTTTTGGCTGATGTCACCTGAGATGGTCCAGTATCTGTTATAAACCCATTATAATGAGACATCCACCCAAGTGCCTGGGAAAAAAACAGAACCATGTGGTTCTGTTCAGGAGGGCAGCACTTTGTTAAGAAAACTGCAAATTGAAGGGAAATATTTGTTGTTGCAAACACCTTTGAGTACAGCAGTGCTCTGAGAACACGTCCCTGAGAGAGAGAGAAACAGAGAGACCACTTAAGGATAAGTGTGGTGAGATAGGAAATGGACATCATGTGAGATGCTTTTATTCAGAGTTGGTTTGGAGGGCTCAGAAGATGCATGAAAAGACATGAAGACTTCATTGGTACTATTGCTATGATGTAGTTTTTCTATAATTTTAAGAGGTTGTTATAAATATTACAACGATAACTATAGCTATAACTTTCTTCTACTTACCTATATGCTGACTTTCCTTAAAGCCGGCCTAAGGGGATAGAGGTCCTTTTTGTGGCTGTGATGGATACCATTAGGATGCTCTTGTTTGATCATGGTTGTGTCATCTTCCTTTAGGCAGAGTGGTTCATGCTAGCAATGGGTGCCCCAGGGGATAGAGCCCATGAGGACAGGGGCTGCTGGGCTGTGTGGTGTGGCTGGCTGGCAGGCAAGCAGCATGGGGCAATGATGTGCTCTTGTATCGGGAGGTTATGGTGAGCTGCAGGGCCCCAAGGAGACACAGGAATCTTCCTGGAGCTCAGGAAAAACAGGGTTTGCTGCTATTGAGAAACCATGCTGGAAGTGAGGGTGTGTTGGCAAAGGAAGAGTATTTTGTAAAAACACTTCCTTTTTGTGGCCTACTTGCTGTGAATTTGCTTGGACTTTGCCATTTTTGCAATGGAGAGGAGTATCAGTGACACAGGCAAAAACACCCAGCTTGGGCTAGAGGTGAGGTGTCAACATGTGTGCCTGTGTCAGGTCGTTGCCTTGGACGACCCAGCTTATCTGAGGTGGGTCTCACAGGAGATGAACTTTTTCAGACAAAAAAGCAGGTGGCTGCTCAGAGGAGTATAGACTGCTGTCTGAAATGAGAGTGCAACCTGGAGCTGGGCACGAAATGAAATGTTGCAGAGATTGCCTAGAGACTAATCTGGAGTATTGCATTCAGTCCATTCCCAAGAGACCGCATTCAGGCCAGATTTTGTGCCTTTATGATCTGAAGCAGTCTTCGCTTGCAAAGCTGAGAAGAGTTGGAGAAGAGGGATTTTCACTTTCTCTTGCAACTACATTTACTTCCCCCGCAATGTAATTTCTTGTGGTTACCGTATGTACGCTTCCAACAATGATACTGATTTCCATCATTCTAAGGCATGCAGCTAGTTTGTGAAGCTACAACACTGGTATGATCATTAGATCACCTCTGGGGAATATCGCACAATTCTTCTGCTTCTAAGTCAAAGACTTCTTCAGCAGAAGGCCCTGTTGACTTGTTGGAGAATGTAATTTTGCAAGGACAAATCCCCGGGGCTTATAAAGTTTGTCAGCCCAATTCCAACAGGGTATGGCAAGAATAGCTTTGAATTTTAGAAGAAAAAGAGAGTAGATTTGCTGTCCAGAGGACATCAGAGTGAACATAAAGACAGCAAAGGTTGTTTACGCTGCTTTGCATGGATCTGTATATACATTTACATAGAGTTCTGCCTTAATTGCAGGAGTAATATGATCCAAATTACTGATTGATATTATTTTGGGTAAACTACTATCTGGTAATTAAATTAATACCAGAGAAAGTTTTGTGCCACCTTTAGGGCTTTCTCCAGCAGTTTATATCTGTCCAAAAACTATTATCATTGTATATAGCCCTAGAATATTAATTAATGTCTCCTGTCAGTGAGTTGTGACTACCTTTTCTAAAACTATCAAAGGACTGTGACATCTTACATTTTCATCGGAATTGCTTCTATTATTTGAACTGCAAGTAGCAGGGTTCAAATGCTTTCTTTTTCTTCTACAGCAACTACTTTCTCAATAATTTCTTCATAAATGTTACCCTGTAACAAAGAGAAAACAGTAGTCTGCATTTTGTTGTCAAAATAAAGCTTACATGAGCCTGTTATTATTTTTACTACTGCCTTGGCATCTCAGTATATCCATGGTGCTATTCTGCCTATTTTTTTTAAAGATAGCTTCACAGATATTTTATTAGTTACAACACACTACGTTTCCTGTGGTGACCACGGTGAACAAAAGGATTCATCTCAGCAGCTCTGGGAGCCTGGAATCTCTCCCAGGGACTCCGCAGGTTTGTTCCTCACTGGAAGGGACCAGCCTGGGGCTTGTAAGTCACGTGGAGGTTGAGGCAATGGAAGTGCAGCTCCAGTGCCCAGCCCATGTGGTGACCAGCATCAGGGCTATGATAATGTGCTAGGGTTATGAGTAGTCCAAATTCATTCCAGAATGAAGTGAGAAATGCCAAGGCTAGCATCGCCAAACAGCTGGACATTATTCTTTTCAGCAGAGGACAAGAAAGTGTTCAGGGAAACCACTCTTTATGAGTTAGAGAGGCATGGTGTACTGCAGCTCTGTACAGAGAACTCACAGTTTAGAAAGCTGGTCTAGACGTTTCAACACAAATAACCTTAGTGGGAAAATAATCTTAGGAAACAGGGATCGTTAATTGAAGGAAACAGTTTTCCTGTATATTCTTGATTGTTCATAGAACTTGCTGGTGGGTAAAGTTAAGCACCTTCCTAATTTTTGTGCTGTTCTCTCAATTTCCAAGTAAAGCTTCATGCTTGGATGTGCAGTAAATGTTATGGTTTTTCCCTTAATGGGAAAAGCATAGATAGGCATTGTCCATACATCCATATTAGAATCAGGCTTGAACGTAAAGATTTTTTAATGTTGCATGAGTGTTATACTTTAAGCATGTAGGACAAAAACTACTAATATGAAAACTTACATTACTTAGGTGCTAGAGGTATAATAATTTGTCATGTCTGTACAAATTATAACTCTATGACTTTATCATCACAAGCTAAACCATGTTTTAAAAGTACTGCTACACTAAGTTATTTAAATTCAAGTTGATGTACTTTGGTTTCAATCACATTGGCTGGCCAGAAACTTTTATAACTTAGCTACAGCTCAGCTGAAACGAGATTCTTGGACAAAACCTTACTTATAGTGGTTCCATTAAGCACTTTCCATTAGCCAGTGCATGAAGGAAAGCATGTAAATCCCATACTGCATGAGTGGACCAAAAAAAAGGGAAGAAATGTCTTAGAAATGGCCTAATTGTGGTGTAGGCCATAGTAAGAAGTGCATTATGGGGGCTTTCAGAAGCTGTTGTACTTGAAAGCAGACCATTATCTTTGAGATCGTGCAGGGCAGTGTGTCTTTTCCTAATGTTGGAGCTAACAGAGGAGGAAAGTAGACAATCGTGTCCTCTCTCTTCCTTACATTGTCTGGATGCTAGTAGCGGTAAGCAAGTTGAACTTTCCAAAGCCTTCTCCCAAGAACACATTCTTCTCATTTTTCCCCCCATGTATTCTGTCTTTACTTTTTTATCTTGTGTCTCTTTGTCCAGAGCTCTGCGATTTCTTTGTCTTCTTCCTGTGTTCAGAGAAACGGAAGCAAACAGGAGTGATAAAGGGAAGGATAGATATTTTTCCCTACAGTCTACTCTGAATCTTGAGATCTGCTGTCAGAACAGCTTGCCATTGCAGCTGTAAACTGCTATGTTAAGGTCTGAGCCAGAGCCTGGCCTGGTGAGGGTCAGCAGGCTAACCCTGTGCACGTTGTTCTCTCCCCGTTTGGTAGTAAGGCAGTGAAGAACAAGTGAGGGAATGAAGGATCAGAGAAGCAACCACATCTCAGTGATCCTTCACTGTGGAAAGGCACTACTAAAATGAATAAGTAGAACTTAGGCAGAGACAATGTTGCTTCCCAAGGCTGCAAGCGTCAAGAATCAGAATAGCTGGAAAGCAAGGTCATCAGAGGAGCTGACTGCAGAGCTGGAAACAGGCCCCAGGATCTGTAACTTTCTTTATGTTTTTCTTTGCTAAGAAATTTTGTAAGTAAGCTTATTAGAAGAAAAAAACCTTCAAATCTCATCAATGACAATAGCTGGCAGCTACAGAGAAACTTAAATTTTAGTATTTCAGGAATCATGCAAATAGCTCTTTCAGTGAGAGAAGAGGGAATTAGTTCAGGTTTTTACAAAGCATCTCCTGAAGTGAAGATCACTAATGAGTAATTTGGAATTGTTGTCAGATCACTGGCCAGATATGAATTTGCAGTCAAGCATTGATATTGCCCCTGTTAACAGCAATCTAATTAGCAACAGTAGTTCTAGGCTTTATGTACGTCATCCCTCTATACAAAGAAGTTTTCTGGAATTATCAGGTGCATAGTCATTATTGCTAAACAGTTCACGTCTTTGAACCTAAAGTATTTTCTGAGCCTTTCCAAAAAGTGACTTGAAAGAAAATTTGCTTATGTTTCCATCCGTACCTCTGTTAAAATTGACCAAGAAATGTGTGGCACCCCTTTATATTGAGCTATGAAGCTACAGGTCAGATTCTAGCTAATAAAATATGAGAGAGGGAGCTAAAGTGCAAGGGAACGAGCATGCTGAAATTATAATATACACATACACATGGAATTACAGTTTTCAATTATTCTTTTAAAAAAAGGAAAAAAAACCTTACTAGCTACCCCCCAAAATATCTTTGTTTCTGACTGCTGCTCTTCTGTAATAAAATAGCTGTTTATAAACAGTATAAAATGCTTTTCAATTGACTTCCAGAGGGAGTCAAATGCACAGTTTTCAGGTTTTTACAAACGAGCCTAGAAAATTGTTGAATAGCAGTCAAAATCTTCAGCTAAGACATGCAACTTTAATCTTCAGCAAGTTAATTTTTCTTGACTGAATAACAATGGACGTCTGGGCCAGGGATGAGTGCTGACTTTCATGGGTGGTGTGCACATGCGTCTAAACACCAAACCTAGCCTGAGAAACCCTAGGTGGTTAACTTGCCGTTTAGAAAGATAAACAGTCTATTCAATTTAGAATAGAATAATAGTAATTTAACATACTTGAGCCAAAGTAATTACCTTTCACTGTTTCCACAGCATGAAATTACAGTCTACAATAATTTTGAAATATTGATTCTTTCAGGCATCTGATGTTAGAAGTGTTTCTTGAATATCTTGTGCATACTGGAAGAAAGTGAAGTTTTTACATGCCGATGTTGAATAATTTGACTTCTTTTTAAATAAAGTATCTACACAGTAGTTTGTGACTGTCTAGCAGCTGCAGAGAAGTTGCCACTGAAATTCCTCATATATGCACCTCAGGTGCCATCAGTTTTTGTTTATGTTTTACAAATTTCTAATATGCAAAATATGCACATCCCTGAGATAGGCTTTCTTCCTGGTTTTTCTTTGAGTTTTCTCTTGTTTCTGTATCTTATTGAAAGAAATCAGTTTTGCATGGAGAATACCATTAATAATGAAATGCAGTCTGTGTGCTTTTTAAAAGTCTATTTCTTCCTTATAAATAAATGGTAATTTGTTTTAAAGCGTCATTGCACACAGTGTTCAGCTGGCTCTCATGCATTCGATTATTTTAAATAAATGTACCATAAATGGAACAAGTTCTTTCTAATTTGCAAATTATATGCAACATTTTTCAAAAAAAAGAGAGAAAAAATAAAAACTGTAAAATTTGTTCTTAACTACATCTCATTAATGTGAAGCTGTTCAATGACCTGTAAAGATTAAAGAATTAGTGAATTGGTAAAATTATCAGAATGAAAAATCTGTATAATTTTGATTTCAATTTAAAAATCTGCTAAACAGTCTAGGGGCTTTAGAAAAGTATATTACTTTTTAATATCAGTTCCACAAATGTCCTAGTATCAGTGTTACAAATGGACTGAAATAAAGGCAACAAATAGTATGTTTAAATGTATAGTGTTACAACATTCTGTTAAAGCTGGGTTTTTTTTTTTTTTTCATTAAAACAACTGAAGACATTTAATTAAGTGACCACTCTGCTAAGTGGAGCAAAAATTAATATACATAAATGAATTTATGTGTGGGCAATGATGCATAATTAAAAATATGCTTCAAATAAGGAGTTGAGGAGAAAGAAAACAGTTTAACAAGAATCTTCAAGACTATTGCCTCCTGAATTTTTAAAGTCAGACATGCATAGGATTTACTTATTGGCAGCATTTAAACTAAAATTTATGACAAAATTGTCTTTAAAATACAGGAGCCCATGGTATTATGGGACAATGATTTGCTGAAAGCTAGTCTTGACCAGAGAAATCATCTTACTATCTTGTAACTATTGCATGTTACTCAGCTGCTGAAATTGCTACCTTTAGGCATACCTCATCTTTGCCAGACTTTTATTCAGAACTTACTAAAGTTCTCCTTATGGCAAGATACGTCAAAACTGGAGTGCATGGGAAACATTTATATGAGAACTAAAAGATGATGTGGAATATAAATGTAAATTTAAGGCATATTCCTTTGACATGGGATGATTATATTGATCATGTTATCCTAGTTGTAGGCTACCTACTTGGGATAGAAGTTCACCTTTTATTGCTTAGTAGTTGGAAGAAGTCAGCAAATAAAAGGAGTGAACTTCCTTTCTTAAGTGAAAAAATGAGTCATTTGATCTTTAGATCCTTGAATGTTTCATGGCAATCTATATAGTTATCCTTTGTGCGGCATAAGTTATGGGGGTTTTTTATGATGCAGTCTTTGTAAGATATGCTTTGAACAGCCATCATTCCATTCAACCCAGGATTTCAGGCAGTTTCTCCATATTTTCCCTGTCTAGTGAACACGTCAGAATGATGAACATAAAGCTTTTACGTGTTGCCAATCTCACACTCCTGTTAAGGAGTATGTAACGTATGTGGCAATGGAAAATCAGGCCTGATTTGTCTTTTTTAACAAATACAGGAAAGAAGTGGATTTGGATTTTGGTTTTGTGATCGTTTTTGTAATAGTTGTGAGTGTTGCCTTAAAGCTCCATGCTTTTTGTGTTACAGATTTCTGACATTTCATTTGAACAATTACTGCTGACTTCAGCCCTGTTTGCTATTCTTGAAGGGAAACAAAGTAGGAAGAAAACTGCAGCATCCACCTACACACCTCTTGTGTCGCGGTGCTGCTGCAATGCAAAGGAGAGAGGAGAGCGGCACAGAAAGCCCTCCCTGCGTGGCTTGCCTCTCCCATTCCAAGAAATCAGCAGCAGCTGTTCTGGTGATGTTCAGGTTCAGCTGAACTCCCATCCCCACTGAAAAAAAATAAACTCCTTTATCCCCTGTGGTATTTTATTGGCAAGTTTAGTTCAGTAATGAGAGGGCACTTTGGGGAGTACAAAAGCTAGACTCCCTAAGGCCACGTATAAAGAACAGAACAGCAACAGTTCTTTACTATTTTTTTACTAATAAACACATGTAACAGTAACTGCCATTACTTAATTACTGCAAAGCAGTTTTAAACAACTGGCTTAACACTGTATTAACACAACATAAAAACAACCGCACCAGGAGTATCACTCGTCATTATTGGATATGGCCCTATTGAAGCCAATGGCATGAAATTAATAGGTGCAGGGTTTGGCCCCTTAGGCCCCTGTTGGTCTAGGAATTCATTGCCTCATGCTCAGGTTTTCCATTGCCTTACAGCTCCAGCAGTCTTATTTTCATGAGCTTTCACAGTGTTTCAATTTCTAACTAAGTATGTGTATTTTTTTTCATGATACCTATGGAGTAAGAACTTAATTTCTTTAACTAGTATGTTTGTCTGCTTCAGACAGTAGTTAACCCTGAGAGTGGGTAACTATAGAACAGCCCTGCCTTCAACATGTAAAGCTATTCCCAGAGGGTAGATTAGATCTCATGGCTTGGATTTTCAGATACACTTAAGCAGAGCCCTGTAACTGCTGCAAACTGTACCTTTTCTGTGCAGTTCTGCGTACTTCCAGGTAGTTTTAGTTTCTCTGTACCTGTGAGTTTTATCCAGCTGTTTTCTTCATCTGCTAGCTCAGTTCTGGAAGCACACTGTGCCTTCCGTGAATGTCTACCAAAATGCTTGGTTCTTGTGGGAGCAATGGAGATGAACTGAGCAGCCACCTTTCTGTTCCATCAGTGGCAATTTTTTATCCTCTGTGCTGTTAATCACAGTGAAATGGGGAGTCCACAAAGAAACATAAATGCTTAGAAGGTAGAGTTTTCTTTTTCAATGGTAGATGCTGCTTTCAGGTTTGTATGTGATGCAGGGGTGAAGAAGAAGAAAGAAGGGTTGGTAACACCTGGCAGGAGATGGTTTGAGGCAATAGAAAACTTGACTAGCAAGCTATGTTATTTGTCCATTGTGTGGCATTTCCATTGTTAAGAGATTAAAATAATAGCAATTTTTTTTTTTCCCCGCTGGCTGTCAAAAGCTCATGCAAGTTGCCCTGGTAAAAATTGCTTTATAATCTTTTGTCCTGTAATGTTGTGAGCATTCTTCTGTTTTCATTTCCTTTCAGAATCTTTTGAATCAATGCTGCACAAAGGGCTATTCTAATTACATGCAAGTTTTGTAAGTATTGTGTAGGGGTCTACTACATGAACTAATGATTTTTTTTAAAAGTGCTTTGATACCAAAGGCAAAAAGGTAATTGTGAGTTAAGTCAGTTCAGGGTACGAGGAGGTGGAGAAAAATGAAGTGCCACAAGGATCAGTTTTAGGACTAACTCAATTTACTTTATATCTTAATGATCAAGAGGAAAAAACATATGGCAAAAGGATTTAAGAAGACAAAGATACAAAGCAAAGAGTAGTCAAAATAAAGAAAGAGGGCAGTATAAATAAGAATGATTTGGATAAATTAGCTACATGAATAGAAAGTAATTTATTTTTCTGGATATTGAGCTGTATAAAGCTAGGGACAAATATATAAAAGGAATGCCGTACTGAGAAGTTATACCTTGGTTTTGTGTTTTTAGGATAGAAAATACTGTAAATGAGAAGTATTTGGGAACATGCTAAATATTTCCAGCAGGACAATATTTTGAAACAGGAAACTTGCTCCCTGGTACTTTTTGTGCTGCTGATTTACAGATGAAAATTGTCTCTCTTCAGGTGTGAGCACTTACTTTCTTCACTTCTCATTTGCTTGTTTTGTGATAGCAGCTGGAACCTGCATAGTGCCATTCTCCTTAAGCTTGTGCAAAATAGAGCACAAGGCTCACAAAAGCTAAATAATTTGCTTTTGAATTTCTTCATAATTTTAGAAAATAGCTTTTCTACTTCTAATAGATTTAGAAGAAAAATTCCAGCCTCCTGCCCACCTTCCCTGTCTATACTTGCAAATTTTCCCATGCTCTTTACAGAAGGAAAGAGAACAACTAAAGCCCTTTTATACAGTGTTTCTGTCTACCTAGTTTGGACAGTAGATGTTTTCTCATCTGGACACAGTTATTACTGAGGAATATCAACTTCTGAAATCCAACCAATGTCCCTCTTTCTTCACGAGCAAGATTGTCACTAGCAAACAGTCTCCTTTGAGTCCCTCTCACAGGCAATATCCCTACATCTATTAGGGGTCGCACTCTCTTCTGACATAACACTGGAAGATTTTACCCACTGACAAAATGCTGGGTTTTTTCTCTCCCCAGAGTTTTTTTAAAAAATGGTCCAATAACAAGTGCAGGTGAGAATGAACAGAGTTATAAATACCAGTCATGGGAGTACCAGATAATGATACACACTTTCAAAGGAGATATCGGAGATTCTGTGCTCCTCTCGCATCGAACTCAGGGTTTGATGGTAATGGGGAAGAGAGAAAGCACTGACAGCTCTCCAGCCTAATGAAGGGATCACTGCAATCACTAGATTAGCTGGTGTCCAGCTAAGGGGGTGAGTTGACACAGCCAGCATGGCTTCTGTTTAACTCAATTTTTCTGTTGCAGTGAAGGGATAGCACCTTTCAGTCTGGTCAGAGGGTAACCTTGACAGCATCTGTGCTACTTGTGGGAGGTACCCTGTGCTCCCCATCTGACTTATGCAACAAATTTCTTTACTGTGGAAAGCAAGTTCTTAGGAGAGTGGGAAGGAGAAAGGTCAGAAAACGTTTCTCAATCTGGGTGTTCAGATATGTATTTCAGTTCAGACATAGGCTATGCTTCTGCTTTGACCACATCAAGTCAGTCACTTTAGTCACCCTGGAAATGATTACTTGAGTCTTTCTTTGAAAAAAAGGCAGTGTGATCTTTTTGTACAATGTTATGTATGCAGATCTCAAGGGAAAACTCCTATGAAAATGTTTACATTAGTTTTTAATGGGGCAATTTTTTTTATGAGAATCACTTAGTTGGAGACCTGCCTTCTTTGGGGATCAGGCCACTTTAACTGCTTTTAGAGCATCTACCAGTGTCCAGTGCCTTTTGTTTGCATTACCAGTTGAACAGACAAGATTTGTGCAGATACCACTCTATACTGGCTTTACCCATGGTCCTTTTGGACTTAAGTTTCTCTCTGCCTTTTTGCATGTAAAGTATTATAAAAGACTGAAAAAAAATAGGGGGGTGTTTTTTGCTCTTGGAATTTCATGGAAAGTCCCCAGAAGTTTTTCTGGCCTGGTGTCTGGCAGGGGGAGAAAAGGGAATTCTTATTTGCACAGAAAGGTCAAACTCTGTGAGAAGAATTAGTTGGAATCTCTGTGAGAAATAATTTGGAAAATCACTCCCTCCTCACCCACTGTAAGTCCACCTAAGCTGGCGTTCAAGATGAGGGTTGTTGCAGGAAGGTAAACTTTTCATCTGTCATAAAGATTTGCTGTTGTATTACTCTGTTGAAAAGTTAACATCAGATTTCAGTAATGAAAATTTAGAGATCCAAGTTCTGCAAGTGAGTTTGTATTAAAATTTCAGTATCGGTCTTCCAAAGCTGGCAAATAGAAACAGTCTTAATTGTGAGAAATATTTGTGAATTTTAGATTTAGAAGTTAATTTTGCATATTTGCCATAACTTTCCATTACAACAAAGCATCCAGAGGAGAATGAGGGTTGATTGCTGGCTTTTTGAATGCTTTATCTTTTTTTTTTTTTTTTACGCTCCCACCCTGCCTTTAGGAATGTGACTGCTCTCCAAGGTAAAAATTGAGCAAAAAGAGAGAAGTTAGCTGTTCAGTAGTAGTACTCCAAACTGTACAAAACAAAATAGTCTGCAAAAGTTGGATCTTCCTCTTTCCTCTATCTCTTCTTCAGAGAGAGGAAATTTCTCTTTCTGTTCTTCAGACTTTCACTTGCATCAAAGACACTTGCATGAAAGAAAGGGTGCCTGCCTATTACTGAAGAAAAAATAGTCTGTCTAATTCTGAAGTAATTCCAAATTTTGCTATGGGGCCAAAATAATATGTTTAGTGTAAACATATTAGGTGTGAGGGCAATGATTTATTTTAGTTCTGTACCAGAGTAGGAGGAAATTGTTTTGGGGAATTCAGAACCGAAAGGAAAAAACTCACTTTTACTTTTGATTCCACCCCCTGCTTTGCTTCAGCTGTATCTGTTGCTTCAACTGTATCTGTTCCCCTCGTAGTCACTTCCTTTGCAAGGGTGGAAATATGAGTGAGATCACAACCAATGCCAAACACAAATTTTTAATTTGCTAGTATTTTCCTGCAATACCTCATCGTTTCTATTTCTTCATAACACCCCTACTGTGGGAAATAAGGTCACACAACACACTAGTACTTATTTCACAATACCTCCTGATGAGGAACATTTTACTATTCTCACATCTCTACCCCTTTTTCTCCTCCTCTCCCTGCCCTCCTCCCTCCTACTCGGCCCCTGCTAATAGCTGGTCTAAATTTCCCAGATTAATCTAATGTGCAAGAAACAGTGATACAAACTTGAAAATTAAATATACACAAAAGTGGAGAGGCTACAGAATGGAAGATGCACGTCCTACTTGATTTGCTCTATGACAGACAGACTTATAAACAGATACACAGCTTTGCCCATAGCCACTGTATTCCACAAACCCTTTGAAATATTTCAGTTTCATGTCTGTGATAATTAAAGAGCAATGACCTTCTCATTAGCGCCAAGAGGGCTGATGATGATTGTTCCCCATTTTTCTTAATGGATGCAAGCTACACGCATGATCTTAGAATATCAAAGCAATTCTCCAAGATATTTATTAGAGTCAAAATTATGAAAACACATAGCAAACCTTTAGTTTGAATTACAAGTGTTAATATATGCAGAACCAAATGAATAGCTCATCTTTCTTCCTCTCTTGTATCTTAAATTTTTCATTACAAATTTCCAGGGCTTCAAAGTAGTATCTCGCAGTCGGTCTCCTTTTTTCTCTCTTGCATGACAAAGAGCTGTCAAAAATTGTTCCTGTGTTTGTTAGTATTTTTCTCTTTTTTCTCTCATCTAAATGTCAAACAACTTAGCTTAAATAAAGCACAGCATTCTTCATCTGGTGCTTCTCAAAAGAAAAACAACACCACAGAAGGCGTCTAAAAAGGCCCTAATTAATGTTTCTCATTGATTTTGTTTTAGTGTGATGTATTTTATGAAAAAAATATGAATCCAGAAGGCACTCTCATTAAAATCATTAGTGGCTCAATGTTAGCTGAAAACAGCTCATTCTTTGGTGCACTGTAGTGCTTAAAAGCACATTCACACACACAGCTTCTTATTTAACATCACAAGCTAGTGTTAGATGAAAACTAGTATTAGTTTTGTCAGGTACTATTGAACTATGATGAGCACAATGTACAAAAGCTGTATCAAGGTGAATAATAAGAATATACTGTCGCTGTAGCTTGCATATCTTTCTAGGCCCTCTTTCATGCCTAAAAACCCAAGAATGTAACTTTCTGTAATTGATTTCTGTGTTATCTATTTGGGAAACAGTAACAGCCAAAAGAAAAGGAAAGAATAATCTGGGGCCTATTACAGCCATAAGACCTAGAGACATTCTGTTTTTTAGGCAAATTCCTGGAAACTTATTGCCAAGATTAATGGAGATGTGTTGCTATTGCAGAGCAGTGTTCATAGTTCTGTTTAGGTGCAACCACACAGTGACTGTAGTTGTGTGCCCTCTCCAGCAGTACTTTGTAGTTAGAACTAGAAGAAGAAATTCTGTGTGTACCTTCCAGAGGACAAAAAAAAAAGAACAAAAATTAAAAGAAATAGTTGAATGGGTAAGGAGTTATTTTCAAATAGTTTAAAAAAAAAATACAGCATTTTTTTTCTCTAATCTGCTGCAATCATTATTATTTATACAGGGCAAAATGTGCTTTCCAGAGCAAATATGAGAAAGTCCTTTCTAAAGCACTGTGTGATGGGAAACCATTTTCAGAGCAACACTGCTTTGTACTGAAATACGACTTTTGCAGACAGAATTATTTCCAACACAAGAAAGCCAGTTTAATGATTTAAATCTGCTGTGTTTGAGTAAAACTGACTGTCTTCATAAATCATGTGTTGTTTATCTGAGAACATTTCGGTAAGTCAGACAAATTCTGTGAAATTCCAGTAGAATAATGCAGTAGAATAGGCTCAAAAGTGAGAACTGTTGCTATTGCCATACTCTGGCACAACTCATTAGAAATTGCTTTGGGTTTTTTTAGATTTAGGATGCACAGAGCTGCAAGTTAAGCAGAAACACATTTTGGCATCAGACATACGCATCTTATTTTAAAAATAATGAAACAATAAGTAATGTTATTTTTTCTACTGTCTCCTTTGGATTTTTATAAGAATCTTTATGAGCTGCAACAATACAGCTTATAATAATATCTTTGTATTACAGAATCATACTGACAAATAGGACTAGTGAGAAGTAGTATATAAGGGGAATAGAAATATCTGAATTAAACAGTATAGCTGTTTCAGCTGTTTAAGCTTTGTAACACGTAGTGAAATGACTGAATTTTCATTAATTTGTGCCTTGTTTTTTAACATGTCATTCATTATAAAACACTGAAAACTGAATCGCTGATGGATGTTTACTAATATATGGCACACTCTGCCACAGAAGTCGCATTTTAGTAGAAGAGGTAACATTTATTCTGGTATGATCACCATTAATGGGGCTGTCAACAAAATTTTTGTAGAAAAATAATTACATTGCAAGTAAGGCCATTTAGATCTAGATATGAGTAGTAAACCTGTATTAATTTAGGATTCAGACTATGTTAATGGTTTAATATTTTTTCTTTATAGAGAACACAATAGTGAGGTCATCTGTAATAAAGATGATAATATTGAACCTTGGTAGTTTTCCTTCCTATGTCTGTAGGACATTTATGGCTGAAATATGGTTGAGAGCGCCTTAAAACGTTGTTTTATGGCAACCTCTGTGCAGTGCTATAAAGCACTTTCTGTTAATGATAAATAAACTAGGGAAGATCTATGTCTTAGTAAAGGGCTGTGTTCTTTCCCTTGTGAACATCCTGACTTCAGCAATGTTTAACTTATCATGGTTACATGAGCTCCCATTTAACCCTTTTGTGAGGAGATGTAATTCCACTAGTGTTAGTGGATGTATAGACAGGCACACAGCTGCTGAGTTTGGCCTAAGAAACACAGTACACATAAAAGTTGCCATGATCATTCTTTGGCTCTTAAATGGCTTACTATCTCAGGAATTGCCTCATTAAAAATTATATAAAATTGTCCAGTTTGTCTGCAAATAATTACTTTAGATGCCCTTACTAAAGCTGTGTGAGGCTGTCATTGGTACAGTACTGAGTTCCTTAAGAGGTCATGAACAAGAAGCACAATTGACTTTCATTCTTTGCTGAAATATTGATTGAATTTATTCACACTAATGAAGTTGTAGAATATAATAGACATGGTACTGTACTGAAAAAGATAAGGGTGGGCTTTGTGTTAAAGCTTCTGCGTATTGCACTGATGTATGGGGATTTCAGGCTGAAAGCAACTCGGAAATATAGTTAGACTGAACTACAGTTCCTGTCTTACTCTTGATCACACAACTGTGAAGCTGAAGTAATTCCATTAAATTCAGAGTGAATTTAGATCTTATGTAAATGAGAATTTTTCTAAGTTTATAGTCTCCTCTTTTTCTTTCTTTTTTCTTTTCTTGTTCTTTCCCCCTTTTTTTCCCCCTTTCTTTTCCCCTTTCTTTTCTTTTCCTTTTTTCCCCTTTTTTTTTCCTTTTCTTTTTTTTTGCCTCCTGGAATATCTCAATTCCTGTATGCTTACCCTGGGTGCTTGCTGAGACTGTAGAAAACAATACTGCAAACAGAAAATGTCCTGAGATCTCTCAGGTCTCAGATGAAACTTGAACTGGGACATCTGGAGCCTCTCCTATGTTGTCACTTTTCTCCTTCTTACACGTGTTCACACAGACTTTCTCCTTGCCTTACACACTTTCTGGTGAAGGGGACACAGTGGTCTTTGTGTCAGTGTACTGCTGGATGGCTGGTCCCCATTTACACTGTGGGTTTTTTAAGGATGATTGGCAATGAAGTCTATGTCCCTGCAATCCCTGTGTGCATTCAGTAGAAATGATGAGCTTCCTGATGTCATCTTTAGGATGGAGAAATATTCTTTTGACCTTAAGGTCACAGATTGAAGAGTACTGTTCTTATTTCACTGCTCGATTACTCTCAATAAATGCTATTTGCTACTCATTTATTTTACAGCTGCGCCTACGATTGGGTCCTCTCGCACTTAGGCTATCTTCAAAATACAAACCCATCCTTGACTTTAAAAGTTTGCAATTAAAAATAACTAATGCAGCATAGAAAAGAAAGGAAAAAGAGAGAGAGAGGGGTTAAGGACATTGCTAGAGATCACACAGGCAATCCAAGGAGAGCCAGGTCTCCTTCCACTAACCCTGTTATAACTAAATTATCACACTACCACATTTTTGCTAAGATGTGAAGAAGTATTACTTTTAGTACTAATATTTGCTACAGAAGTAAAATGCTGCTTGGTTGCACAAGCTGCTTCTTGCTAAAGAAAAAGCTTCAGGGACGTGGATTGTGCCTGATAATTGTTTCAGATATTTTGGATGAGCCAAGAATTCATTGCCTCTGGGAAGGTGAAAAATTTTAACATTAAGAAGTTCCTGGCTCATGTGGGTGTAACCCAGTATATTACTTTCCCTTCTGCACAGTATATCTGCATGTTATATGTGGTTACTGTCAAAGAGCTGTGTACTCCAACAGCAGCCAGAATATGTTTTTTATCTCTTTCAACTTAAAGAGCTTTACTCTGATGCGCAATCATTAGCCATTCTTCAATAACTGATAGATAATGCTTTTGCAGCTGTAATTTGCTACAGCTGCATAAGAAAGCTCACTGATGGACGGAGAGGAACCAGAATGATGAAGTTTGGCTCCAGATCTAAACCTAATCAATGCTCGGAAGTTTCTCGTACGTGACCTTTATATGCTGGATCCCCTCTACTGATAGTATCTTGCACTGGTTGCACTAATAGTTATTAGCTCCTTTTGAATGTATTGGACTTTAGGAAAACATTTTCCTGACTGTAAAAAAACAGTTCTCAATGCAACCAGCCCGTAACTAAAACAGCCGAGTGACAATGTGTCTGCCTAAAATGGAAGGGAGCACACAGCCATAGCGCTGTTTCTGGATTATCTCAAATCCTAATTAAAAGAAAAGATCTGCCATATTAAGAAGCTGCTATGTGCTTTACTTAATACGTGCTTTGAATTCCTCTTGGAATAGAGTTTACTATTTTTTTCTTAATTCTAAATGTTGTATTTTGTCAATCTTCCGACACTGAAAACGATTTCTTACAAAGCGTCTGCCTCCGATGATAACCTGCATTTGTCTGATTTATATTTATGAGTAAGTGTTATCCATTAAAAAATACATTTCTTTACAAGCTAAGGAATTTTCTGCATTTTTCTGAAACCCCTCCTCCCTTTAATCACAGCAGTATATTTGATTTTTTTGTACTCTAAGAATTCTCTCAAATTCACATTTTCATTTCTTTTTCTGTTGCATTTGCAGCCCTGAATATGTGTTCTGTATTGTGCAATTCTTTAGTAAGTGTATCAACAGTGAACAGTGAGTAAAGGGAATGTATTAAGCAACATACTTCAAACTCATGGTTTTAATCAGCTAGGGACAGGATTTAGCAAGTCACAGCTTTTATTTAAAAAGTCTTGACATAGCTCAAGACAGCAACAGCAAATTTAACACTTAAGGCCATATTAACAAACACAGATGGTTTCAGATTCTCTCTTTAGAATGATACTGTTGCTTTAGATGATGCAGAGCAGTTGGAAACTTTTCGAAATAATTGCCGGTTGCAAGTTTCAAGATTTAGCTGTGAGTTATGTCCACTATATTCTATCCATGCAAATGCCTTGATTCGTTTTATATATCAGTGTAAGAGACTTGACACATCAACGATTATTTGGTGTTCAGATCTTTTACTGCAGGCCTGATTTGCCTTTATGTAGCAATTTATACTGCCTATAACAACTGCACTATAATATTCTTTTTTTGCACTCTGTGAAAATATCTGAAACATGAACCTTTTTCCCTCTACATTTCAGAATGTGGGGTTTTTCTTACTTTAAAGCTATGGGCCAAGAAGTACATTTTTAGCAGCATGTGTAGCTGAATAAACATACAGCTCCCATTAGTGTTAATTGGAGTTGCATATTCTACTTCGCCTCTTAAAGGGTTGAATACTTATGCCTAGCTGTTTAAAATAGAGTAGGAACATGCCATTTGAAGCTACAGACTAGTGCAAGAATTTCTGGCACAGAATAAAACCTAAATGTTGAAGCAGTTTTAACATAGGCTTATGTCTAGCGTAACCTTGCAGATTTTTATTTTTCTGTGCACATGCTGCTTTACTTGCATCCATTTGTGATGTTGTTCACTGCGTAAATATATTACTAGCTTGGATTACCCTCCCATGAAGAGATATTCAGTGAGCTGGGCTTTGCTCTTAAGTCTTTTGCTTTATTGTTATCTATATCTCACCTACGATCTTACTTAACCTCTGATGAAGCTCTGAAAGCTGTTGGTGGTTTCTGTAAGATGCTTAAGGAGATGTGACAGTATGCTAACTTAAGAATAATTCCTTAATTAAATGAGAACTCTTTATTGTCCAGAACTGTCTTCTGTATCCCAGATACCACCAGAAACCTTTAAAGCTGTGTATATTTAGGAAATATAGCTGTGGAGACTCCATTGTACCTATATAATGATGTTTTACACTCATTGAATAAAGAGGAAGAGAAAATATCATAAGCAGTTTCCATTGAGTAAATGTTGGAAGTTAAATACTTGAGTAAGAGGGGGTATAGAAGTACCTCAAAGGAAAACTTTAACAGGAGTTATCAAGAATCAAGTTTTGAAAGAACGTAATTCTAGTAATAAGTAACCGCATAAGAAGTTAGGATCCAGTTTATCATAGATATTAAAATAATTACATCAACTGTAGAATGTCATGGCCAAGAAAACCAAATTCATGTAAGAAGTTTCTTTTGTGAAGCTAGGGGAATATAAAAAAAAATCTGTAGTCCCTGGATTAGTGGCTAAATAGCTTCTATTTTGGTTCAGTAAAAAATTCCAAATGACTTTGCAATTTCTGTCTTCAGTATATTCATGCATTGTCTGCTGTCACTGCTGCCGCACTTGCCTTCAGCCTTCCTTCGTGGGCAGTACTAGCAAGTCTGTCTGGTTTTCCAAGGCTATGGCATAGGCAGAAAAATAATAAAGCAAGGGCTGCGTGGCTGTCCTTAGCACTCAGCCTCTCTAGGCAATTGCCTGTGTAGAGCTGTCTCTATTTATGGAACATGAACACAAGCAAATGGAATATTGGTTTTAAAAATGTGAAAAAATATTTGATAAAAATGTTCATCTTGGAGCTTTACTTCTTTTTGAAGTCCAAGTCTGTGCAAACATGGGTTGTAAGATAGGGCCATTGTTCATAGAAAAAAAGCTAGTGTAACTATTGATTATTTATTTATTTATTTATTAGTAAATGTTATTCAGGTCGGTTGTTTCTTCTTAACCTTTAATGCAAGCCCAAATTCATTCACAGTTTGAATGCATGTATTTATGCTTTGCTTGGAGTTTGTGTACAATGTCACCGTATAACTTGTTACATCTCCTTCTGATGTTTGCTTTTTGTGCTGTAAGAAGTTTTTCTGTTTAGTTCTTGAGTTCTTCTACTTCCAATATTCTTTAGTACAAACAATACACAGAGAGGCACTGTGCTCCAAAGAGACTATGGTCAGCAGTTTTTAACTTCTCCTGTATCAAAAGTGTTTGCAAAGCTAATACCCTTTTTTCTCCCACAACAAGTGTCACAAAACTAGATTTTTTGCAAGTGTGGCAACACTTTTGAATTGACAATAGGAGTTGGAAAACCAGGGATGGAATGACCTTTAGGTATGTGACACAACTTAGAAACATGCATAGATTGGAAGAAGAGGAAAAACTGAGAGACATAATTGACAAAATATGACTACTGCTTAGTAGTTTGGGCCATTAATTGCAACAACAACTTGACATACATGACATTTCTTCCTTTCTGTTTTCTAATCAATATTATGTCTCCTTAGTGCTATAATGAAGTCAAACTCATTTTTAAAAAAAAAGAAGATTTGCTGTTCTTTTAACAGTATTGTCTTGCTGCCAACACTAATGTTACCCCTCTGGCAGTTTCTAGCATTAGAGATTGACATTCATAGGAGAAGAAAAAATATCCGAATTATATTTATATTGCAAAGTAAGCTTATTGTATTTATACTTG
Source organism: Aptenodytes patagonicus (assembly GCF_965638725.1). Classification (NCBI taxonomy): domain Eukaryota; kingdom Metazoa; phylum Chordata; class Aves; order Sphenisciformes; family Spheniscidae; genus Aptenodytes; species Aptenodytes patagonicus. The sequence continues at coordinate 14,816,860 of NC_134955.1, forward strand.
TGCCCCAGCACCAGGGGTAGTCGTAAGCATAGCTCCTCTCCTCTAAGACTCTCAGACCTCACTGGGGAGGAAGCTGCTCTGCCTCAGGAACTGATCTAGCAGAGCTGACCTTCCCCCTGTTTTGACAGATCTGTGTATTCAGAGCTTATGAGACAGACCAAGGATGAAAGCATTTTTCCCAGGCAAAAATCTCATTTGTATTTTTGTTTTTTAATAAAGCAGAAGTCAGAAGGCTGATTAACAACACCTGGTGACACCTGCCCAGGACCCATAGGGATTGGTGGTCCACCATAGTCAGAAAACACTTGCCATAGTTAGTTTTTCACATAAAACAGCACTCCAACACTAGGAGACTCAGGAAGGAGGAAGAATCTGTAGTCTAAAGCTACGACAGTTTTTGACTGTAGATGATGTTTTCTTGGTTAATTTAGAACTTTAGTGGTACCTAATTATCAATATTAAGGAAATGAAAACATGTTTTTAACGATCACTCTAATTTAGTCTTTAATTGTGTGCCTATGAGGTGCTTTTCAAACTTTCATGGTTACTTTTTGGTAAGGCAAGAAGGTAAATTAAGGTTTCTTAGGTACCTAAGCAGTGCATTTTTCACTTCTTAAACTTGAAAGAATTTAAAGTATTGTTTTATACTTTGAATTTTCTAGCCTTAGTAATATATGTGTATATATAAATGTGCACATACACACACATATGGATAAAATCCCCCAAATACTAATCTCCCTTAACTTTCATTTGAAATTACTTCTGTCTGAAAATGCACGTGGATCTGTAGTTGGTTTATTCATGCTGAGAAGTTTATTCCGGTCTCTTTGCAGATTCTCTTCTCTCCATTGCTCTTTTCTTATTTCAGCACCAAACCAAACGTGTTGAAAATGCAAATATCTAAAAGCAAAGACCAATTTGCTCAAGGATCCAGCATGATCTGCAAAGACAAACAGAGGAGTTTGTGGGGAATAATGTGCACCTAGGGAGACAGTGTGGTTGAGTCTAGGGAGTGGAAGGGACGAGAAGGAAATGAACTATCAGCTGGAGCCTGTGAAAGAGAAGATTGCCTAAAAAAAAATCAAAAGCTCCCACATGAAAAATAGGAGGAAAAGATTCTCCTGTTGGCATTGCGGTGTTCTGTCAAGTGAACAGTGAGTGAATTGCTTTGGTTTAGATCTTGGACCCCAACTAATGTTTACTCTGCAGACAGCAATCCTGTTGGTCTTCTAAAAATAGTTCATTCAGATTGCAAATATGCACAGATAGCGCTAGCCCTGAAGAACATACGCCTCCAAGATGTTGAAGAAATGATGAAGTGCCTATGTAACATGAATAATTTTTTATTTCATAATTTGCTCTCTGCTAAAGTTTTAACTACTGCTTGGTGAGGTTTGGGAGCTGACACACAATTTCAATCTGATTTTTCCCTTCTCTTTGCCCATCTCCCACCTGTATAAGCCACTGTTCATTCTCATTTAGAGTCCTGCAGGAGGGACCCCACTTATTCTGTCCTCCCTGTGATGTTCCTTCTTTCTCACTTACTGCTTGTTTTTGAAATTTATAGTTTGCTTTCTGGTAGTGTTTGGAAGCCTCAGCTGTCTGTGTTGTGTGCCTGTGTACCTACATAGAAAAAAACAAACAAACAAAAAGCGAGTTTTGCCTTGAAGACAATGTGATTGAAGATGCATTTATCATTCACTGAACCTTTATGTAAAATGGAGAAAAGAGATCTGTCAGTTTTAGTTGCCCGTTGAAGACCAGGCATAAGAAATGACTTTGTTTTTCTTTGCCACAGTTAGGGACCTATACTATTATTATGCATCGTATGGATTGCATAAGTGCCAGTGCTGAAGTACGTTTCACCAGGACTATCTCAAGTTTGACTGGCTTTTTAGTGCATGTTAGGTTGTTGTTTTTCTTTGGCTTCTTGCTGTCTTTTCTCTTGAATAAAATAAATGTAGCTATTGGCGTTTGGCTTTACTTGAGTTTTTCCCTTTTAGTATGAAATGTGTGTCTTCCTATGTTCACTTGCTGTAATGGTTATACACATAAAAATCGTTGTGTTGCAAGCTAGACTGAAGGTACTGGCAATGCAAAACTGATTAGTCTGAGATACTGTACAATGAAAGGCACTGTAATCAGTAGTCAGCTAAGGCCAGGAGTGGTATGCTTGTAGTTGTGTGTTACCTATTTGTGTCACATGCAACTATGCTTTGGGATAAAGGGAAGGTTCTTTGGGTCTGCTGAACAGAAAACAGAAATTCAGATGTCACGGTTGTAAGAGACCTAATAGAGGAAAACAAAGAAACACAAAGTGTAGAAGTAGCTGTGATGACTAGCTTGCAATGGATTATTTAAAGAAATAATTTTTGTCACTGGTGTATTAAATTACTTTGTCCCTAAAGTAATAAGTGCAGGGAGACTGCACTTTCCTCCACAGATCTTACATTCTGCTGTTTTTTCTTCATTATTCTCTGCCACTAAAGTCCTCTGGAAAGAGCTGTTCAAGTCAGGTCAGGCACTTATTAGCCCTCATATTGGTATCTGAAATGCTTTTTTCTCTTCCCATGCTTATGCTGCCGTGTCCCTGCGATCACACCTGCTTTTTCTTATCACAGTTCACTTGCCCTCTGCTGAAAGGGAACTGAATTATAAGGGCTTTCTGTACACAGCTACAACAAGACCCAACAGGTAAGGCAGATGCTCCTCAGGCTAATTTAAGTATCCAGTTTCCAAGGATTTGAATAATTATTCTGCACTGGCATTAGCTGTTGGATGGCGGCACTCCGCCTTCTTTGGTTAATTAGTGAAAAGTCAGTTGTGAAGGAAAAGGGTAGGTGGTGCTTTAACTCTGGCTTTAAAATGTGAGTGTTGCCAATATGACAATATAAATGCCTACATGATGATTTAATGGTTTGCTTCCTTTCAAAATCCAGCCCACACATGCCCAAATCTGTTTTGAAATTGTGATGTGGATGTGACTCTCTTAATGGTTCTGAAAGTTTCTCCCAAGTTGTGACAAAGTCAGCAGCTGAGGCATTATTCTCCACTTGGCATTTCTTTCATGTCAGCAGTAACAATTTCTAAAAGTTAGATGTACTCTGCCTTTTATTTTTCATTATGCACTCTGTCTGCTTCTGACTGAGGCTGGCAAAACTTCTTGACAAGACTGCCATAATGTAATAGAACCAAAAAGATGAAAAATCAGAATGAGGATATTCAGTTACAAAATAATCCCTCCTGTGATTATTCCACTCTGAAAAATCTGCTTGTTAGCAAAGTTTTCTGAGTCAGACTGTACCTTTGTTCAGTCTTTGCTGTACCAAGGCTCAATAATGGTAATGGTTGATGTTAAAATACATGATACATGCCATAACAATTTGGGCTCTAGGAACTAAGGACTGAATGCACAGAGTTACTTTAACACCAAGGTCCCTCACTGCTGATAAGTAGAAGTTAATGCTCTCAAAATTTTGGGGAATTGGGCCCAGCAAGACCGTTCCTTTATTTCACATAAGCAATGTAATACTATTCGATAACCTTTCACCGCTTCTTCTCCCTGAACGTTTTACAAGTTTGTAATTTGCTCAGGACTGGGTCTGAACCAGTTCCTGTGCTGCAGGACCAAGACATGGCACAGACAGGCCTTCTGCCTGAGTGAGGAGTGCAGGATTTGGTCCCCTAGAAATACTTGACCCTCCAGAAAAGGGAAAAAATATAATGATTAAGTTGGGAAGCGTTCGCTAGTACTGCTGGAGAACTCGTTGGATGCATAAGCTGTTGCTCACTTTTATACTCTGTTGTAAAAACAAAATTAAATAAAATATCTATAGTTATTGTAAGAAGAATTGGGAAAGCATCAAATCATAATTAGAACAGCAGGAAAGAGTTTATACTCATTATTCACAAAAACAAAATAGATAAGTAGTTATTGATTAAAGGGATGCATGCTTAACAGCAATTTATAAATCCAGGACTCAAAAGATAATGTTTGTTTTAGTGCTTTTAATTATTTAACATGCAGTGACATTTCTGTTTTGCCAACAGCAGCACAATAGGTCCCTAATGAACTGCACTGAGTTACTAATAATTAAACCATCAGGCAGAAGTAAGGGGTGCAGCATGTTATTAGATTAACATTCTTAAATAATCATTCTTTTGTTTTCTAAAGAAAACCCTTTCTAAGAATCTTCTCCCCTGCCCCAAACCAACTAGACATCAGCCTACTTGAAAGAGCAAAGTCCATTCATGGCTGACACTTACAGAATCCCTGAAATACTGACAGAAAAAATCTGAAGTTATTCATAGGACTATGATGAAAGTTTGGTATCAGTACTTCAAACTCTAGCCCATGAAAACAAATGGAAATTGATTGTTTGCCAAGGGTGTTGGTCAAGGTTTTTCCTTGCTCTAGTTAACTTCTTACTCTGTGATTATTTGATCATTTTAAGAGAAAAAGTCTTGGAGTGCAATAGAAAGTTGGTTTAAATGGTTTCTTGAAGGGCAGTATCGGAAGGCAGTGGACTTGTTGAAGGATGCTGTTCACCAGGGAGCAGAATATATTAGCTTGTGTAAAGAATAGGTTGGCGATGAGTGCAAAAACTAGTCTAATACCTTCAAGTAAAATCTGTTATTTTTTCTAGAATAAATATTCAGTTCTACTTGCACAGTAGCTTCAAAAGGATATGGAAGAAATAAACAGGGTGTTGAAAGGGAAAACAAGAATAATTGGGGTTACAGAACAAGAATAATATGAAAAGAGATTGAAAATACTAAGCCTTTTTATTTCAGAGTAGAATGAATAAGAAGAAATATGATAAAGGGATCAGAAATAATGACTGGTATAGAGAAGGTAGATCAGGAACACTATTCACCCTTTCTCTTAACACTAAAACAAGAAAATAAACAACAGAATGAAAAGGAGGCAAACTTAAAGCTCATAAAAAGAAATACTTTCACTTGGTTCCCTGGCAGAATTCCTTGCTAAAAGGTGCCACTGAATTACAGATTTAGCAAGATTTTTTTTTTTAAATTGTCTGTGGACGTTAAGAAATATTCAAAACGTGCTGGCTATGTCACCGCCAACATTCCCATTTTCACTCAAAGTTCATCTACCTATTGGCAAAAAACTTCATTTTGAGTCAGATTATTCAATAACCAGGCTTCACTGGAAAGTAGGTGGGTCTGGCCTGTGTCAGAGGCTGGTTAAGGGAATAGATGGGACACTGCTTTTCTTGCATCCAAGGTGAGGTGGTTTTGATGCTTTCTGCCCTCTCAATCAAGTTGGGAAATTCAAATGAGCTGAACTGAACAGTTAGTTATGTACCGTTCATCCACAAAAGCTGTAATGTGGAAGTGTCTGGGGAATGGACTGTCCTTGTCCTTGTTGGTAAGTAGAGGTTGTAAATGGAAAGAATGTAGCATAAAACTGTGGCAATGAAATTACCAACTACATTTTCTAGATGGGCTCCTATATTGTTGAGAAACAGCTAAGCAGAATAAGGCCTCATTTGTATTTAAAATTAATCCGATTCGGTAAATGGTGTTGAGAAGCTAATGTAGCAGGGAAGATGTGATTAGAAGGGAAGAGTCTACATAGAGCTGTGAGGAGAAATTTAATTTACCTTGGAAGAGGACTTGTTTTTTGGCTTCCCTGACTTTTACCCCACCTGTAGGAAAGTAACATTGCTTATTTGTCTTTTTTGTCAAATGCTAAGGTAGGCAAATTTTCGTGGTTTAACCCCAGCCGGCAACTAAGCACCACACAACCGCTCGCTCACTCCCCCCCAGTGGGATGGGGGAGAGAATCAGAAGAGTAAAAGTGAGAAAACTTATGGGTTGAGATAAAGACAGTTTAATAGATAAAGCAAAAGCTGCACACGCAAGCAAAGCAAAACAAGGAATTCATTCACTACTTCCCATCGGCAGGCAGGTGTTCAGCCATCTCCAGGAAAGCAGGGCTCCATCACGCGTAACGGTTACTTGGGAAGACAAGCGCCGTAACTCCAAATGTCCCCCCTTTCCTTCTTCCTCTCCCAGCTTTATATGCTGAGCATTATGTCATATGGTGTGGAATATCCCTTTGGCCAGCTGGGGTCACCTGTCCTGGCTGTGCCCCCTCCCAGCTTCTTGTGCACCTGGCAGAGCACGAGAAGCTGAAAAGTCCTTGACTTAGTGTAAGCACTACTTAGCAACAACTAAAACATCAGTGTGTTATCAACATTGTTCTCTCCTAAATCCAAAACAGCACTGTACCAGCTAATAGGAAGAAAATTAACACTATCCCAGCTGAAACCAAGACACAAATGAAGGGTAATTTTTTTGCAGTACTGCCAGAAGTTGGTGTGGATACTTGGGCACCTATGAAAAGCAAAGACAACATGCATGTACTTACTTATTTTACCAATGTTAGCTTTATTAAGATCATATTTTATGCATGGACCTTTCTTTCATGTGGTGTTTTTAAGACTGACACACTGCATAGTGCATTCTTGGGAGCATATGTCCACCTTGAATCCATGTCACCTTTAGGTCAGGTCAGGCTCTAACACCATACTGGTGCTAAATGTGTTTGACTGAAGTAGTCCTGGGCTGGTTCCAAAAGTATCCTACTAAACAGATGTACATCCTTAGGTATATTGTATATCTGACTGATGCTTCTCTAGTCATTAAGCTTAGAGTAAATACATATCTGATCTACTGCAGACCAAAGTCCTCCACTGATTAGCACTAGATATGGCTTTGGGTCAGTATCTTTGAGCGTACGCATCCTTTAGAGGAAAAAGAATCTTAAATGTTCCATTGATGCTAAAAAATCTGCAGAGGTTATTTCTAAAAATTGAATTCTTCAAGTTGGTACCTTCATTTGTAGGGCTATTAGCCTGTCATCAAACACAGAAGCTTTCTCTGTTCCATATTCCCATAACCCATGCATTTTAACATGCCTAGGTCTTCATGTGAAATGTCTCACCACTTTGAGGCTCTTAGAGCTGTGTATTGATTCATACTACTGCTTTCTCTCTGGTGTTTGGCAGCAGCCAGGTCATGTTCTGGAGAGGCTTCAGGTAGCAGTGTTTCTCGTCTGTGTGGGCTGTTCAATTCATACAAACTTCTTACAATGCTTTGCTAGTAAAAACTTCTGTTGTACTCCATATGTATATCCGGGGAGACTTTGCCTTTCCCCCAAATACATTATCTCTGAATATTTGCTTTAAGTAGCCTGAAATCATTCATAGGTGCTCAGTTTTATGCTGCTCTGCTTTGGATCCATGATTTATCTTAATCCTAACGTTACTGGGAAGCCTTAGCACTGGAGGTGCTATCCCAATGTCACGGTGCTTGCCCTGGCAAACGGACTGAGAAGCTGTCTGCGTAACAATCATGTTACTGTAGATATGCACAAAGACTGCACTTGCATGAAAGACAAAGCAGCCAAAGGCATCATACGCTATATTTTACACTTTAAAAATCCATACTATATCAGAAGAAACATGAAAATTAAACCAACTTTTACAACACTAGTAGATGATAACAATGCTGTCTTGAAATTTTCATTACAAAGGGTTTTCAAAAGTGGTTACTAGGGGCTTAATTTTACTCCCAATAAAGCAGATGTTGCTGAGTTGCAGTTTGCCTGGTCTAGGATATTGGGAAAACCCACCCTAAAAATTTTCTTTAAATGGTCCTTTAGGCTTGGTCAAAATCATAGAGTAGCAATTACCCTGTCCTTGAGCAGTGGCCTGCACCAGATGTTTCACAAGAACTGACAGAATTTTACAATAGGGAGATTCAGGCTAAATAATTTCCAGTTTTCTGTCTGGTTTTCTCAAGCAGTCATATTCCTTCCAAAATGTTTGCTTTTGCTCATGAATGTTCTGGGTATCCTTGAAAGTATTATTGGTAACGCCACCATTTTGGTGTTTATGTTGGCAGGCAGGCTGAGAGCATGTGTGTCATGGCCATGCTACTGTAAATCTAACCATGGTACATGCAGAAGTTTATATGTACTGTATGAGAAATACATTGTTTGAAAAGCACTTTCTTTTGTGGATTTTTTACTTTGTTTGTGAAACACAGGCAAAATGAGGCATATTAATTCGTACTGCTATCATCTAAGTGCCAGACACAAAAGGAAGAATATTTCCGTGATTGCTACATGCATGTGACTGCTGCCAATTTCCTACCAGCAATTTGGAGATGGGACAACTAAGAGACTTCCCAGATCTTATGCTTTGTAAACTAACTTAGACTGAACTGTTGAGGAGGTAATTTTTTAATGTTCATGTGACTCACTTCCCCCTATTTGTATTCATATTTCTTCTGAAAGTCTGAGGAATATGAAGAAAAGCGGTGCATGGGAGAAGTTCAACCCACTTTTGCAAATTCATGAAACTCGGCTAGTACGTGGGTTATTCAAACTGAATCTGAACATAGAATCTTTTGAAATTTGTTCATCTGTCAAGAATATGCTATTTCATTTAAACTATGAAAAGACTAAATGGATTCCATAATTTAGTAGATATTTTGGCTTCTGACAGCTCTTCTTTTTCTTCTACTCTTTACATTTTTGAGATTTTTTTTCCTCCTTGATGCCATGTTCTGATGAGACTTACAGGTGGCAAAAGAAGTAATTTGGGAAAAGAGTTAGGAGGAGAGTTTCTTATGGTAATAAGTTCCCAATTCCTTCATTGTTTTTTACATCATATAGATAATTCTTATCATTTTAGGAAAATAATCTGAGTATTTGGTAGTGACTGGTTGGATTGGGCTTCTTGGATTTGGGCCCCTTCTGAATATGAATGCAAAGCTGAAAAAAGTCATGTTGAATCTCTTTCTATGTGATGCATCAAAAGGTTCAGAAAAAGTTCATTTTATTTTTACCTTGAAGAATCATGATTAGCCAGAAACTATGGTTTCAGAACCTGCAAACAGCCCATTTATTTGCCAGCATCAGAATGAGACTCAGAGTTCCAGTGAAAACATCTTTTTGTCTGCTAATGTAATGGGTGCTTATTTTCTGCATCTTCATGTTCCTTGGAAAAGCATCAGGGTTTCATTGTAAATCCATTATGTCTCCCTTGGTCAGAAATTATAAATGACAACTAGTCCCAAGGTAAAGAAAAGAAAGTATTATTTTGTAGAGTAAAAAGGGGTTAAATCACTTTTTATCATGAATGTCCTCCTGGTTATGACATATTCAATGTATTATTTAGTTTAAGTGCATGATTAAGATAGAACTGGGGTACTTCTGGGGAGCATTTTCACAGACGTTATACTTAGAGTACCTCATTCTGTGGTACAGAAGAAAGAAAAATGACATGTCCCTTTGTGAACCTATCTTTTTAAAATTAGGTTACAGATTATATAGTGGTGTGAGATCCTCTATGAATTTCTGGGTCAGAGGTACTTTGTTTTCCTTCTTTTATACAGCAAAACCCTTGTATCTTTATTAAAAATTTATTTGCTGTCAATAATTAAATGCTTATTATTTGATCTTTAATGGGGTCATGATTCCCATATTCCCACATTAATGAAATAATGCAAAAGTAAAAAATGCCTTTCAGTTGGAAAAAGTACTTATTATTCTTTCTTTGTTCTGAGTAAAATAGTTTATCTTAAATTAAAAATTTAAAAAATGAGTTTTCTTTAATCTTAGAATTAAATTAGTGCTAATTAGTTCTATTTTCTCTACAACATTCAAATGCTAAAGTCTTAGTCATTTCTTCAGAGTATTAATAGTGCCCTTTGGCTGTAATCAAGATTATCTTCAATTAAAAGCAATACAGTTAACTGAGTTACATTAACAGTTATTGTTCTCAAATCACAGGGTTAAGAACACAAATCCTGTGTGTTTTCAGCATGGGTACATTGCAAGGGTGTATGATGCATGGACGTGTTATTTACACGTTAAAACTAAAAAGCACTTACCTATAGTGTTCATTGACGAAATCCCTTCATATGTGTAACACACTTCAAACAAAGCGTTTTTTAAAAGTGGTAATGTAGACAGAATTCAAAGACATTGCAGTAAGCTAAAACACTTTTTGGATTTGGTCAGTGTTTGAGTAGTCTCTCCCCCTGCCCCCTCACACGCCTCCCCCAGCACTTTTTACTGTAAACACTGTAAATTATGGGGCATTTGCAATGAGTGAGTTCTGCTTGATATTCACAGCTGTTATTCTCCTTTGTGAAGAGTTAAAGAGCACTTGCCAGTCTGCAATAATTCCTCTTATTTTATTAATGCTTTTTTTTAGTTCAGAAAATTTGTTATATACAGTAATAGTGGATTTCAGCTGAAAATAGAAGTATTTCATTTAAATTTCTTAGTGTATCCAATATGAATAAATGCTGGTCCCATAGAAACAGAAAAAAAGGTTTTCATCCATGCTCGTAGAACAGTTCTTTCTGGCTTCAAAAGCTAAACACAGAATATGGGAAAATTTCATTAACATTGCTGTGTTTACAAACAAAAAGTACAAACATCTTGAGCAAACAAAACTGATGAGGGGAACCATGCTTGCTTGTTAGCAGATTACCACCCCAATAGCAAAAATAGAGTGTGATTCTTTCTCAGTAAAAATTAATAACAGTTGGTGATACAAAAAAGGCTTAAGAGTTGCAAAAATATTCTTACGATATTTCTATAAGCACCTGCCAATATCACTTCTATAATGTATTCCAGCCAGAACAGAAAGCTCTGGGCACTTCTAGTGGGCTCCAATACTTGGAAGTGTCCATCAGTTTTGATTAAATTTTTATACTTTAGACACTTTACTAAATTATAATCTCTGTTTATTCTATTTTTATTTTTATTTTGATTCACCCGTTACTAATCTGCAGACCGTGATGGTGATTTTTCTATGTTGCTACCCTTCAGGAGCTAATGAGGTAAATGGCATAACTGGACAGATACTGTTAGTAAACTACCTGTATTCTTCAAATTTAAACAGGCTTCTAAGATTTTAAAATCTGTTTTCTCAAAGCATAAATGCAAGCAAAGGTTTTCTTTGAACTAACATTTGCGTTCTGTGGAGCAAATACCCTTTTTGAGTCTCAAAATGCTGGCACAGCCATCTTAGTTTGACACTGAGGCAATAAATCAAAAGGGATGGACAAAGATATGAAACCATGCCCTTCAGAAAGACCATTGTGTCTGTACATGCAAAAATAATTGCTTTCTTGGAATGTGACAAAAGAAAATTGAATATAAAATATGGTGTTAACAGACAACAAATCTAATTTTTAGAGGATTCTTCTACCTCAGTCAGGAGGATTTCCTGAGGAATCATATATCTTTGGCATAATACGTAGCTAGGTATGTAGGTAGAGTTTAATGCTTTCCTTCTTGGAGGAAAATTAAAATTTGCTAAACTTTCCCAGGATGTTACAGTGTTTGTCCCAGAATGTGACTTTTAATAAAATGAAGAAACAAAACATAGAGTCCAAAACAGAAAGTCCCAATGACTTAGATTCTCCTGTGATTTAGATGAGGCCAGGTGATCCTCTGGAAAACTGCTACAGTGTTTTGTGACTATAGAACTCTTGTATCAAACCGGGAATACAGGAGTGAAGTACCTTAATTTTACCTGATGGCCAGTATGTTGCTTACCTCTTTCTTAGGCCTCTTTCTCTTCTGCTTGTGAGGTAGGTAGAAATTTTAGCAGCCAGATTTCGTGACCCTCCTCTGCACTTAGAGGAAATGCAGAAAAATGGACAGATTTTATGCAAATTCTGGGTTTTTATATAAATTTATGTATGTTTGTGTGGGGGAGTGTGTCTATGTATTTGTAGGGTGGAGAGAAATGTCTGTGTGTGATTTTTCAAGAGGGAAACTGAATTCCTTACCTGAATTAAGCAACATCTTAATTTTAACATTAAGCAATATATTTAATAGAAAAAAAGATGTATTAAGCTTGAAGAAAATTTATAAACAGAACTTCTTTCCTTTACTGGGCATGACCCTTAACAAAATATACAAAACTGGATTCCACCTTGTATCTGTCTGTTTTAGCAAGTTATATCTCTTCATAGCTTCATTGCTGCTAGAGGCCTCAATTTGCTGTTACAGGAGCCTTACCCATACTTCCATTTGATTTTTGGACTGGGCTGCCAGTCATCTAAATTGTAGCTGCAGTCTTATTAGGGATCGTAAGCCTTGAGCAGATGTTATTCCAGGATTTCAAAGGCTGGTATCTTCTTTCTGGCTCTACCTGTGGATGACATGAGGTGTTTCCTAGGAGAAGAGTTCTGCCTTCAGTTCTGTTGCTGGATTTTATACCCAGAACTAGAAAGTATTGGGAAGGATGTGTAAAGAGAGAATGGGATATAGAGGCCATTTGGGCCTGTGGAGTGCCTGTTTCTGTATTGTTCATCTTTCACAGTTAGATTAGCTGGTCTGGGAGTATGGTAGGCTATATTCTGATCACAGTCATTAAGAATTTGTCACAGTGCAATTAAGACTGGGATGTGTTATGTTAGGCATTTTGCTATTTATTCCAGGCTTGTTCTTTTTTCCAGCAAGACCTACATTTATACTTATTTACATGTGAAAGTGTGAAGGACAGATATACAAAATACTTCCTACCCAAGTACAGCAGTGATGTGTACTCAGGTGTACCTGGCGTACAGGTGTACACTCATGTATCACAGTGAACCTCAGGTGATTTCCCTTTATGATATGTGAAAGGGAATATGTTGCTTCTTAGTCCTATCTCTTTTTGGAGTTGTGTTGGGTAGAAGAAAGAATTGCTGTTTATTATTTCTCTTTGGTTACCAGTTGATACAACACTAGGTAAGGAAAATGGCCTTCAGTATTTCAATTGATTTCAATAGACGTTGGATCTATCTAGAAAAAATTGCCAGGATTCCTCCAAATCTTGATGGGAAACTGTTTGAAAACTGATTCAGCTTTGGTTTTTTTCCTTTCTCCAACATTTTGGGGTTTAATATCTCTCCACAAAACCAACTGCTCAGATACACATTTTATATGAGAACTTTATTTCCCAATTTCCTTTATTAGCCAGAAGGAAGTATTAAAAGGAACATAACTGTCAGCCTGAAAGCTGTGACACTGAGAGTATTCAGACTGACTAGCTGATATGAGTCATTATATGTAAAAAAAAGAGAAGGAGTAAGCCAGCCAAAAAAAGCCTTTTTTCCCTAATCACGTTGTGGCAAGAATGAGGAAAAAATGTTTTGTCTCACAAATCCACAGGAGCTGAAAATATAAAATTCAAAGTTCATTCTCTACAGAGAAATGAGGAAAAGAACCAAAGAGCTCCATCAACCCCTGAAGCTCTACTTGCAATTAATAGAGCTGTACATTAACTCCTCTGATGTTATTACATTATGAAATTCACAGTAAATTAAAGCAAAACCTGGTCTTCATTGAATTTTCAGTCTAATTTGAAATCAGAAATGAATTAGAAATGTTTATGTATATGCAGAGAAGGTCAGTCACTTTGGTACCTCACGAAGAACCACCCTGAAAATGTGGCCCTGTCACAAAGTGTGGACTGTTGTGGCTCTGCCCAGCCTGTTCAAGTTCTGCCCAGTTCAAGGTTCACCTTGAACTCAGGCTTCGGGTAAGGCAGCTTAGAAAACTCAGTGCAGTATTGTAGCATTTTCCATTTTTACTTAAAGTGAAGGATCTCTCCTTCGTAAATTCCTAATATTTTTTTGATGTTTCAGGGTGTAGTTCAAGCGAGAGTGAAACAATCATTTCCCAGGTATAGTTAGTGATGTGCAAGAATTTGTCTCAAAAGGTTTCAGGAATTTGATTGATGAAATGAAACATGGTCCTGACGTCAATTTATTGAGATTACTTTTTAATGAATACGACTTTAAAAGCATATGCAAAATTAAGATCAGTCACAAAAAATGCATTTGGATATGGCATTTAAAGAATGATATACATAATGTATTGGAAATTAACTTTTATAATCTACAGAAGATGATTCCTGTTGCTGGCTCTCTCAATTTGAGAGAGCTTTGGCAGTGAAAATATTAATTACAAGCAAAGGAAAATGGAGTTATATTTTTTTTTTATTAATATTGCCTGTGTGCCAGATAATGACCTCTTAAAATATTAGTGTATGTGATTAGGGAGTTCTTTTACAGTCAAATCCTCCCACATGCAACTTCTCTCTGAAGTTAAGGAATGGGTGTGTCTTGCAAAAAAGAATTTGGCCAGATTTTCCCCGTGCTGTTATTCATAGTTATCAGGCTGGTTTTGCACTCTGTTTTCTCTCTTTAGATTAACGGTATTTCTAGTGAAGACAATGAAGAAGTTCACAGTGACTTTAATGACAAAGTGATAAGTCCTTTGACAAAAAGTGCATATAACTTCATTAAGGATATATTAATTTATACTGTATTTACCTGTTTTGAGTCTTTTGATAAAACACAGTCCAGTTTGAGAATTTAAAGCTTAAGAAAACAGCTGAAATAATTGGATTTATTTTCTGCTGTTGAAAAGAAGAGGAATCTTGGCAGTGGCCTTTCACTGTCTAAACAGTTATCAGGAACATGCTTAATTGCTCTCCGTATCTGTCAGGTGAAGGACAAGAGGAAATCAGCTTGGTTTGTAGAAAGAAGATGTCCTCATTCAGGAAAAAAACCCCCACCTCACTGTACAGATAAGCAAGCAGGTAAATAACAATTTCCCTAAAGGAAGGAATGCAACTGGAGATTTTAAAGAACTGTTAGCTTTCCCTGGTAAATGTTTATTTAAGTACAGATGACTCTACCTCAGGTCATAGTATTAGACAAAGTGATCTACTGAGGTCCTTTTGATCCCTGTAATTGTCTGACTTAATGATTGTGAGAACTTATCAACAAAAAGGTTATGGAAAAGCCTGTTCTTGTTCTGTTAATGAGTTTTGTGATTTTAAGGGAGAAATGCACTTCTGTTTTTCTTTCTTCTCTGCTATTTGTATTTCAAAAGTGATGACACCAATTTCCCAGCTTTCTTGATGATTTGTCCTTTATAAAAAAAATCACAATATGTGTTTGACTTTCTGATAATCCATGAGTGACTGTGCTCAAGATATCTCCTCCCTGTTGAACATACAGTTGCACTCTGCTAGCAAAAATTGTCTCTCTCTCATCTACTACCTCTACTTTAATTGCATTTAAAGGGAAGAAATGTCAAAAATGCCTCATGCTTCATGAGAGAATACATATGAACTGCATACAGTTTAATCTTCTCATTGACTGATAAGAGGAGTAGGTGGAGGTATGGCGACTTCAAGGAGAGGTTGGGTTATTGCAACTGGTTTCTCTTCAGAATAAAAATAAGGTGCAGGTTTTCCTACCCAAGTATTAGCTGAAAACTGGAGCTATTATAAGCTTGATCCTCCTTCCACAAAGAAAGGGTGGCAGAATGATGGAAATATTCTCTAGACCAGATCTTCTTGTTCTCCTCCACCACAGCAAACAAGAGGTTTGGTTCCAAACATGTACTGGTTTTCCCTAGAGATCTGATAAGTATCACTTACAATTTATCATAAGTTACTTTAATAGCATCTTTGATGCAACTAATGATGCTGTAAAAATAATTATATAATTTAACTGTGATTCTCTTTAGATTGTCTACTTTTTGCAATAAGCAAAAGAATACCCACGTTAACAGAACTGCTCTGCATAGCTCAATAAAAATGGCTTTATCTAAGCGTATTTGAGAGCTCTGCATCTGCTATAGCCACGCTGAATAAAAGTGAAAAATCTAATTTTGTATGTAAAAGTAGAATATTTTCTAATGGAAAATAAGTGAGGGGGTGGGTGAGTGAATAACCTTGACATAAAGCAACTCATGCATTATTAATCTAATTTCCTATAAAGTTTGAACAAAAAGCATGTTGAGACATTACTCTGTGTTTCCCTGTTAGATTGTGTTCATAATGCCCTCTCCCATTTTATGTAACATACTCTTCAGCCTAAATAAGATATTCTTGAAGCCTCAGGATTTTCACGCCTTCAAAGCTCTCTGTTTCATTTCTAAATATTATAGATTTTGAAGCACAAGAGGCTTTAAGTTTGGTACCTCAAAGGCTGTTCACCCTTGTAGGTAACCCCCAAGTTGGCTTTCATATTTGCTTATTACCCGAAATTCTTCACAAGAAGCTTCAGCCTGTTTTACAATTAAGGGCTTTGATCATATTTACTGTAGCTATGTAAAATATTTCTGCATGAATGTTACATGAGTTCAGTTTCTGTTTTAGGCTAGGAATTTACCTGATACCCAGTACCTACATGAGTCCTTTTCTAACATAATTATTAAACCTAAACATTTCCATTCTCCTCACTAACCATAGGCAAGGAGGAGAGCTGCTCCTGTGAGCTGTCCAGGATGCTTACTGTGAACAAACTGCAATGCTGGAACCCAAGACTCTGGGGTCAACCATTGCAGTATTTCCATTCCTAGATAATCAAGGCTCTGTCTGCTCTTAGTTTTTTCACTTTAGGTATACCATGTGTATAACCAACTGTTTGGAAGCTTTTCTCAACTGTGCCTGAGCTTTAAGCCCTGGTACTGAGTAGCAGAACATACTTACCAATGTACTTAGGAACAGCTTTGATTCTGCTGTGTTCAATCACAGCAAAAAATTACGAGAAAGACTTTTATATATTTGTTAAGAATTACTCCATGCAAGATGCCAGTTTCCAATTCCTCTTTTTAGTACATTTTCCAAATTTTTGTTAAATTTGGTTTTAATTGACTGTTCACAAGAGAATTACCTTGAGAAATACTAAAGTATGGTGAAGACAACTTCATTCTTTGACTTCCTTTGCATAAGAAAATTACTGAATGCATAATGTACCACATAAAGTATAGTTCTGGTATAGGTAACTTCTGAGACAACTGTGCACTTTTTGTAAGAGACATACCTAAACAAAACTTTAATCTATTCCTGTCCTAAAATTCAATCAGCATCATTTCAATGACAGCTCCTAAGAACCTGCCTATCTTTTGTATTCTCAGAATAGTTGTTTTGTTATCTTTTGTTCACTCTGTCTTTCTGAATTATAAGACACAAGTTAGTTTTTGAAACTGCATTAACCAATGAGATACATCAGCTAAACTCTATGTAGCTAGAAATTTTGGAGCTACTTTGTCTGTTTAATTTGGCAATGTTTTGAGTTTGATGAGCTTCATTAGTGTTACAAAATGTTCATTATGGTTCTTCTCCAGTTAGATATATGAAGAACGCCATATGAGATGTGGGGCATGAGAGTTCTTCTTCCAGTTTGGTGAATAAGCTTGAACTTTAGAGTTTAATCTCAGTAAAGTTTGTGACAGATTAAGTACAAAATCTGTACTTAGTATTGCAGGAATAGTGGTTTTTTGTATAATAATTCATGTCTACTTTGGATGTATTGAAGATGGCCAGGGCTATCTTCTCTTAAATTAGTGAAATTATTTCTTATTACTTCTTTCAGATGGGACTTCAGCTTTCCAGAAAATTTCACTTTTCATGGTTTTGTTGTTGTTTGAAATGGCGATTCCACTGGCATTAACAGCAAAATCTCAGTTTTGAGTATATGGTATTTTTGGTAACATTTCAGGTTTGGCACATATGCACACACACCCTGCAAGCAAATTACCCTTCTGCCCCCAAAGAAGAGAAAAGCTAAGGAAGTATTTCAGCATTTGCAGAATAGAATATTTTGGTATGCTTTTGCTTTACTACTTATAATTTTGATGTTTAAATATAGAAAACTGGAATGTAGCACTTTCACTGTTTTGATACAAATAGAAAAACCTGCATACAAACGATTTCAATCAAAGATTAAAAAAATAGTCATTTGCAGGAAGTGTCACATTTAATTTTTTATCTTGAGAAAACTACATATTCATAGAAATGTTTCAGGAAAACAATGGAAAATTCTTCCTGGCTCTATTGCTTTTCAGTGGGATACTGACAACTTCCAACCACTGAGAATCAGTCTCATTCCTTGTATTTAGTGTCTTGTAGTCTGAGGATTATCCAGCTACAAATTTCCCTTCCATTTGTAGCTTCAAAGAATGTTCCTTTCTGCATGGAAGTAAGGCAGTGAGCTGATTCCCTATTACACCTTCCCTTGGACCGGGTCCACAATAGCACTTGTGCAGAAAACACGTAGGAAGCAAATTTCAATATGTCCCTCCACCCTTCTGATTATTTCTAGTTGTTCTGATATAGGTATTGACCTGCATTCCTCAGGATTGTATTATCTTGTGAATACTACCTTCCCTCCCTGCTCCTCCTCGTGTTTAATACTTTGCTATTCACTAAAGCATACAACTCTTCTGCCACTACTGAGGTTTTAACATATACCTTTGAATCTCAAAAATGCAATAGGTTTTCAACACTAACAAATTAGTGATCAGGATACAGAAACTTTCCCTCTTTCTCATTTTCATATGATTTTCTGACATCAGTCCTTTCACTGACTTCACCAGTTTGTTCTTTACATGTCTTATACTTAAGGAGTGAACAAGTCTAGCCTTAAACTTTATCTCATCTTGATTGCTAGGACTGATATTCTTATTTGTTTTTTTACCAATTAGTTTTGCTAAGTGCACCTTTCCACAGAGCATTCCTCCTCATCTCCTATGCTGTCACTTGTAACCAAATTCAATCTTTCAATTTGGAATTCTTCCAGAAGCAGATGACATTGGTCTTCTGTATTATACGATTCTTGCTCACGTTACTGGTCATATTTCTCCTATGAAAACTCTTTTGATTAATTCTTCTCATTAGTCAACTTGGTAAACAAATTACTGCAGGAAGCTTAAAAGCTTGGGTTGAAAGCCAGAACAGAAGCAAAAGATATCTTGTTTGCAAGTCACTATTTTCCCTTGAAAATATCTGCTCTTCTATCAGGTTGCATTTGAGGCTGCTAGAAGTTTTTATTACTCAGGGTTAATTGCCTCTGGCACAATAATCTCAGATTTCTCCTGAGAATTACTGATAGCACACTCTTTCCTTCTGAAACAAAATTATTTTCCTGTCATGAGAAATGTGACAACTTTTTAACATTTCTTTAAAAAATAGAAAAAATGGCATCAGGACCCATATTCCTCTGCCTCCTAGTTCTGGTTTTTCACCTCTCGTAAGGATATTGTTTTTCTGTTACTAGGTAAACCTTCACCAGTTTGACATGTCAGTTGAAACTGTGTCATACCTTAGTCCAATAAATATAACTAGTTGCATTATTGGGAGACTAGTCTCCAGCTCTCATGTGTATGTGAACGCTGCACTGCAAAAAGACCTTGGAGTGTTTTTAATTCATCTGTTTACACAGTTCAGACATAGATTGTCTTTCTGAATACTCAGATAATCAGGAATGCCTTTTTGTTGTATGTCTGTATCTTATAGTTTCTTTCTCACTCAAAGCCTCTGGGAAGTAGGCTGCTGGAAATCCATAGTCCTGTGTAATTGCTTGCAAATCTTTCCAAATGGATAATGTATTTTAAATAAATTACTGTAACATGACAGGTAAGGATAAGATAATAAATATCAGTGTAACTGATTTTTGTTTCTGGAAATACCTTTCCCGAAAGAAACACTCCAGAAAGTGATATTTTTGTCAGTCAGTGACTCTTGCATCAGCTGTGATGTAATTCTGGAATTTCCAGTTCTGTGCTCATCCATGGAAGGGAAACATGAGAATATCATGGTTCCAGGGCTGGCAGCGGTAAGACTGATAATGTGTTTTGATTGACTGTGGCTTCTGCCAGAGCCCTGTGTTCACAATTCCAGAGCAAGTGGAGGGCAGGATAGAGTTGTCGCTGACATCCCCATCATATTTGCAATTAGTAAACATGTTTCCTGTGCGTTCCAATGATTTAGGAATAGGAAAATGTATTTTGCCTTTGAACAAAAACCACGGAAGATTTTCTGAAAAAGCCTGATTGGAAGTGTGACAAATAGAAGACATTTGGAATTTTTCCGAAGAGATTTTCAGGTGTTGGGCAGATGTTATTGTTTTCTGACCTAGGACTTTGCAGAATGACAGAAAATAATTTGATGCTCTAACAAAACATTGATTACACACACTAAATAGCCCTGGTAAAGTATTTCCCTTAAGGCTTGCACTTCCAGGGTTATGGTTAAATGAGCACCCCATGTCATCAAACATACAGAAGGTGCCTTTGCCACTATGAGGGGATGATCCCAGCATTTAAATAATGATTTACTGCTGCTTTTATTAGAACAATTATTGGTTATTTCAGACTTTAAATGGGCAGATTAAGCTCTGTGAACCTCACAGCTGAAACCTCACAACACTGGCAATTTTCAGTGATTAAAGTAATTTACTTTATCTATAAAATGTAAAGATATTTCATAATAGCCATACAGCAAGTACAGGGAGGTGTAGTTTTCCTGGAGATAATCAGACCTCTGGGGATAAAGGGTCCTGGCTGCACCTCATGCATTGCAAGACCCAGCGGGCTTTATTATCTGATGATTACCACACCCCCATTTCCATGTCTTTTTGCTTAATTAATCACAGTAACATTATTGCCCAACTTCAGACAACAAAAATAATGAGAGAGGCTTTAAAAGATTCAAAGACTAGAGGAAAAACAAGAGATCCCATAGGAAAGTACCCATAGTGAAACTGAGGTTTACAAATCACTGAGCTCTATTAAAAATGATGCTTACGTTTTGTAAAGTGCCTTCTTTAATATAAATATAATTATGTTTTAAATATTGTAAATGTGTATATACAATATAAAACATATACTTGTTTTGATCAGAGGAGATGAGATTTTATTTTTAGGACAAAAAACCCTTTAAAATATCACAGCCATAACACTGAAGGTTATAGCCACTTGCGGTTTTATTTGGAAAGCTTGCCATATCCACTGTGTTGTTCCTTATTTGGTCCAAGTGCAGTTCCATGTACATTCTTATTTCTTTTCTGCCTTTCTAAATCATCAATTGATCATCCAGTTTATGGGGACAAATCCAGAGTAAAGTCTTCAGGTATTACCTGTCAGAACTTACTTGTTCAGAAATCTGCACAAGCACATATGATTAAACTACTATATTCTAATCTTTCCTATTAATATATCCTTCTCTGCCACACTTGACAGTTGTTCTTACTGCACCTCAGTATAATTGTCTGTAAAATAGCTGCCTGATTTTTAAAAAGCTGGGTGAAACATAATTAGTTTACATGCTAATGCCCTTCCTTACACCCAGTAACATTAGCTTAGACTGTGGGCAGAAGTCTTTTATTGTAACCCCAGTCCTATCAGAGAAGGTATTACTGCAAGCTGCATATCACTGTTCTCCTCCTGATTCTGCATTTAACAAACTCGTTGATTTTCATAGGATCCATTAAATATTTCTAATACTTTGGGTGAAATGGTTATGTGGTTATCTTTCAATAACCACAAGCTACTCATTTTGAAGTCATAAAAGATGCAAGTCAAGGAGACAAGATTTTCTTGAGCTTTGAGATTTCCAGATTATTTTCTTCTATTAGTCAAAATATACCAGATCTGCACAGCACAACCACTGTAGCTGTGTGCTTTCCAAAATGGAAGCCGATGCAGCTGGAGGATTATGCTTCCAAACCCGTTTCAGAATTTCAGTCATTAATGTTGAGGCGTAGATAGTCTAAATTGGAAGACAAATTGAATTTTCAAATGGTGCTTTCACCTTTTCTCTCAAACATGTTTATGGAAGTATGTTTAGGTGCATATGTGTGAGTGGTCAACTCCTGGGGATGCCCTTGAGTTTGAGTAGAGCATGTATTCACCTGCCCCATTTAGACAGGCAGCTAACTGTGTTCAACTAAGATGTGGTGGTCTTGTGGTGGTTAGGAGGAAGGCTAGATTATTTCTGATAACCATTCTTATACATCGCTAATTTTAAGATTTACTGTGATAATCTCAACTGCTTTCATCTCACAGCGGTGTTAAAACTGGCCTGTAATCCCATCAATGGAGGAATGCATAAAGAAATTAGAAAATCTTTGTGTGTGCACTACAACAATATCCCTTTCTTTAAAACTCTCTCACACAGTGTATTTAAAACTCGTGACCAATGTGTTTGAATTGTGCTCAGTAATTTATCCTCTTTGAGAGAAGTATACCTATGGGGTCTATGATTCCTCTGTTGACAGATAGTCTCCTAATTTAAAACTCTGTGTTTTTTGGTGCCAGGGATCTCAGCAGTAGAAGCAAAAGATAAATAACATAGTAGGTATTTGATACCTAATTCAAGTTGAGATCACCTTTAGTCTTGCCTGTTCATTATTTGATAGGCAGTAAGGAGACTATCCATCCACAGGAAAGATTTTGCAATGTTCTTAGCTCTGAAACCTGGTCTATGACATGATAACGCTTTCCCAGGCTAATGTATTTGTGACTGTCTTAAGCTCTGTAATCAGAAAGGTGAGGTTTTGTTTTTAAGTCAGTTATATTGTTATGCTGGAGAGCAACATGAACCAGGCAAGCCAAAATAAATATCTAGCCATGAAAATCTGAAAGTGGTCCATCAGATCCTCTAACATCTACATACACACTGTTCCATTTTGCAGTTTTATCTCAAATCTAGATTTTGATGGGCATCTAGAATGAAAGAGCAATGAAGAAATGAATCAACTCAGAAGAATACTGCACACCTGTTTGAACTAATAACTTTTAATCTTGCAGAGAAAAGGAAAAATTCTAAATTGCATAAAAATGATGTCTTCAGAAGCTCTAATGTATGCTGCAGAAAGCATGAAAAGGTTTGTAAACTACTCACATCAGGCAACTAGTGGATTCCAGTGAATAATACTGGTTCAGTCTGTTGGAATAGTACAAAAAAGAAAAAACAGGAAAACAACAACAACAACAACAAAAAGCAACAAAAAAAACAAAAGGAAGGGATAAGTTACAGTCAGTTTTGAGAAATACATGTATTGGTATTTTCAATGTCAAGTTCTTACACTATCCCCATCTCAGTAGCTTTCAAATGACTATAGTTTCTGACTTATACTTTCTAGTGACATTAATGATTTTTTTTGAAATTTATGATCATTCAAACCCAGAACAAAACAATTTTCTTTAATTTCTTTTATTTCTGCAACAAATGTGTTCATTTTGAAATGTCATTTTTAAAATTTAAAGTATTTATGTAGATTTTCATTGTGGAACATAAACCACCCCCTCCTAAACCCTCTAAGCTTACAGTTTTTCCATAGGAAATAGTATATCATTAAAATAATTTTGCCCCAAACAGCATTTTTGCATGAAAACAATTCCAATTTAAGTTTTTAAACACCTCTGATTTATGGGTTAAGATCTACAGTTAATTTCCCAAGAGATCACTGATTTCCGAACGCTGCCATGTGCAGTTTGTTGGTTCAGATGCAAACTATATGGGCACTTTTGCGTTCCTCCCTCTACAGATGTCATTATGTCTCAAAACCTTTTTCAGAAAGCTCAAAGCACAGCTAGTGTAAATCCTTTTGCCTTTCAGAGTCTTTCAGTGATAAGATGTACTGAAGTCAGTATCTGAAAAAGATCTGGGGTCCTAGGGAGAACATCCACAATGTTTTCTGTTTTCAGACAGGAAAATTGTTGATCTTGCACTGTCAGCCAGCATAATGGTCTGATAATGATGTAATGTATTTGAAGAATTTCATATGGATTTTTTTCTCAGATGATCGCTGAGCTGATGTTGAAAATATTAGGCATTTTCTAAAACTCCATCTGTATGGTCTCAAATGCTTGCTTTCTTAGGTCCAAACTGCCGTATATATCATATTCATTCAAAACCACAGCTGAACATGTCCCACAGCTAAAGGCCCTATAGTCTTTCCCAATGCCTAGACATTGATTTTTGAATTTATTCTGGAAAGGAAAATGATTCATCGTGACAGTTGGCTACATGCAGAATTAGATCCAGGTTGTTTTTGTAAACATAGATTTTCCAGCAAATGCAACAGAGTGGGCCAGAAGTCAGGAATGTGGTAAGGCCACTGTGCTGCCTACCTACCTCTGTCTGTACTTCAGAGAGTGTTATGGCTTAGTCAAGGCATGGTAGTAGATCAAATTAATTTAGGGGGCAGGACATGGGTTCAGAAGTGGGAAATTGGTGGAATTTGGGGAAACAACTGGAAGAAAGTATTTTTCTCCATAAATTTACAGAAGTGGAACCTTTGTGAATGAAGCTCTTTCAGAAATGTTAGCTGGATATAAATTATACATAGAACCCAAGAGCCCTGCCCCCCCTTTTTTTTCTCTCTGAATATAATTGATAGAGCCACGTGTCCACTTTCAATTTGATAATTTAAAACCTAGTATCAGAAAACAGAGATGGGAAATGTGTACAAATTCATACAATCACTGTTGACGCATCCTTTTACAAAAGAGAGAACCATGAAAGATATGCAAATTGTCCATAATTATACTTTTAGATGGTTACTTAAATACCTGTCTTTTTCACACTACAGGCACAAAGTTAGTATACTTCAGATACGCTAATAAAAACAAATGTCTGCGGTTTCTGGCAAAATAAAAGCTCTGGTAGTTTGCTGTGTGTACTATACACAACTCTTAGGCAATGTCATGGTGTCTACTGAGACGAGCTTGGATAAAGCTGCTACAGTGTAAAGATTAAGGCTATTTTATAGTCTTTGATTTTTATTTTAATGCTCCCCGCATTTAAATTACTGTATTACTAATTTTAGCTGATACATTAATACATGTGTCTCAGCTATTTATACATACAATATGAAACCCAAGAAAAATACCAAACAGGATGTATAATTCTGTAACTCAGTAACATATAATGTCTTTTCTATATAGTAGGTTTGTTCACAGGAATCAATAAGATTTGCAAAGTATTTAACTTAAGAACTGACTTTAGACATATGTTTACAGAATCTCCTTAATTAAAGGTGATGGTTAATGAAAGCCTAAAATTCTCTCCTCTTTTAATTTCAGATTTTGTCACTTAAATCCAAAGTGACTGCTGCCCCTTACATATCCCTACTACTTTTAATAGCATTACTGAGAAAACAGTTTCAACTCTCTATATATTAATGGTGATAGAATCTGACCCCCTGTAAATGAGAAATGAATTTTCATAAAAATTCACAGATGGCGAGGATGTGAGGATTTCTGCCTTTTACTAGCTGGTTTTGTAAAAGTGCATAGGAAAACCATCCCTCTGATTTCAGGGTATTCCATTACCAATGTGCAAGGTACTTGGTACTAGTGGATTACTGAATTCAGGATTGTAGATTGAGTCTGAGCCTGTGCTCCTTGCACTCTCTGGAGACCTGAAAAGTTCAGATTTGAGCTTTCAGTTTTGATCTAATTTGTAATTGACCCTTCAGCATATATAACTTACTTCCAGCACAATATACCTATATTCAGTCTTTAGTTATATTCTTATTCTTCTGAAAGTACTTTATTACATATTTTCTTCCTAATCAGACACTCATTTAGTATATTTCATCTGTGTCTCTCAAATCTCCACCTTCCTCAAATTACTCACAGATCAGATTAATTGTACTTGGTAACCTGACACTCTTTATCTTAATTATCTTATCATTAAACCTAGTGATCCGAGAGAAGGTTTATCACCAGGTTTTAAACCTTTCTTGTAGGGTGCAGAATAATTCAGTCATCAAGGCTATCGTTACACTTTTAAGCATTTTAATAATATTTTTCTCAGTCTATTCAACTCTTATATGAATATTATATCTTTTACCTCCCAGGCCTAATGACCTTGGATAAAGAATAAAATGGATAGGGATAGTGGGTAAAACTGAGCTTTTTTACTGTCCTGATACGGAGCTGAGTTACTCTACTATTGGTATATAAGTACTTAGTGCTATTTGGCTATATGTCTACTACTATTTACTTGAGTTTTCATATAGCTATTTTTTAATAGTTTAAAGGAGGAGATCGATAAGTGCCAAATAATTACTGAGGATTGGTTAGTTTGGAAGGTTTCCCACAGGTTTTTTAAGAGTGAGTGACAGCTCTTTGATAATAAGCAGAAGTGGGAGTCCTGTTTAGATTCTCTTACATAGCACAAAGTCCCTTCCCTGTCCTCCCAATGGGATCTACATATAACTCTGGGTTTTTTCCTCCTCATTCATGCTGGAAAGCAGGGAAAATATCTAAAGAGGGTCAGGTAAAATTTATACTGTAGGAACAGATTCTTCTGGAGCCCAGAAGAGGGAGAGGTTACTACCAGCAGGGAGAGACTTGCTGCCCACCCGAATTAGAATCTCATTTTGTAAAAGAAAGAGAAGGGAAAGGACTTTTTAGAGGATGAATGTGCTTGGGTACTTCTGAGCAGAATATCTGATGTATTCTTCATTATTTTCATCTTATCAGTTAGAACTACTCATACAAGTTTAAGTTCTTGCTATTCATAGAGACGAAACTGTGGTCTTGCTCTGCTCTTTTCACTGCAGCTCATTTTAGCAGCCCTGCTCATATCATACAAGAATCAAGGAATACATTTTCTGTAGGAAGCACAAAAGAGTTCACATGATAGATGCACTAGTTACTGTAGTGGTGAAATCAGAGTGTAAATCCTTGGAACCACAACATAGGTATTTCCTCTCCCTGGTATGTCTGGTTTGGGGTGATGCTATAATTTATTGAACTCTTGACATTTCTGAACAGATAGTTAGGTCTGTAAAGGTGTTTTTCAGGCAAAGTTACAATACCCTTAGGCATGTCCTAAGTGCTAACAGCACTAAAAAAAAAAGGGAATCCACAAAGCTCTGGACAGTCTAAGAGTGCAATAGGGAAGGCAATTTGGCAGGTAAGGCATTCTTTGGTAAAGCATAGAATGCTGAACTGCAATAGTTAGATAGGTCTCTGTGGGCCATCAAGAACACATAAAGACTGCCAACATCTCTCGTAGATCTTTTCACAAATCCTATTACAGTTCACAGCAAAGTGATCCTCTACCTGTCTTTCCTGAGGGGTCCAATTAAGTTAAGGATTTATTCAAGATTCGTACTGACCTGGGGCTTGCACAGTGCAAATCTGGGAGGAACATGATGGTTCTTCCCTTTTATCTCAAGAGCACTCCTCATGCAAGAGTTGTGCTAGCAGATAATCTGAAAGAGGATTTTCTAGTTGGGAATTCTCCCATTCACTGCTTTATAACTTGTTATACTTCATGTAATTATAGAGAGAGAAATGAATTTATTTCTTTCATCTCCTAATGGCTATCTGAACAAGTGTCCTCAGAACCTGAAAAGGCATTTGAACCAGGAAACTTTGCATGTCAGATGAATATTCCAAATGCTGGTCTATCAGGAGGATGTGCCTTTTGTTATCTTCTAAGAGTAATTTATCTAGCTTTACTTTCTGTATGCTGATGAGCTCACTTTTAGGCTGTGGATTTCATGAGATGTCAAAGAATGTAAAAATAATGGTACTTGAGCTCGTATTTACCCTAAAGAAACCTTGTGTATATATATCTATCTCATATTTACCTTAAATATGTCCCTTGGTTCTTATGCATTGCTTGTTTATGATTGTTCTGTAATTTTATTGTGGAACCGTTGAGCTTCGTGAGGAATTCCAGAGTTCATAAGCTATGAGAAATAGGTAGAAACTACAATCGCAACTGTAGGTCCACTAATTATGGATTTGAATAAGACTGTCTACTTTGCACTTCTGCCTGAATCAGACTCTTGTCATTGCTGTCTGTAAATGTTTCACATCTCTTTTCAGTCATTCGTAAAGATACATGCATGTGAAAGTTGATATATTTGCATTGGTGTCACAATGATTACTGCTAGATCGTGCGTATTTGTAAATTGGATAATCAGTGAACCTCAGAAAGCCAACAGAATATACCTGACTGAGCTACAGAAACAGAAGAACAATTTTCTGTGAGCAGGCCCTCAGCCTGTAGGATACATAAAATAGCAGTGCTATGACTGTGAATCTAAGCACAGGTGGAGGTAGGTGTTCATATCAGAGCTGTTAGCACAATTTCCTGAGCTAAGCAAAAACGAGGTATGGAATTCTGGTCATCCATTTGTAGGAGCACAAAAGGCCTAGAGTTTGTCCTCAATTAGATATCATCAAGACTTCAAAAGCATTAGGGGCTATATATTATATAGGTGGATGCTTGCTAGTAATGCAACACCATTTTATTTTATTAATAATAGAATAGTAATGGAAAAGTGAGTAACATTATAGTATAAACAAATACAGAGCATACCAGGAGAGATGGATAAACAAAACAGAATTGTTGTGATAAAAGGAATTTATTTCTCCCGATGAATATTCCACTAAAATGTAGAGTTTGCAGTTTTGGTTTATTTCTGTTAGTTAAATGCAGATTTATTTAACTCTTCTTATAATGCTTTAGTATTCATATTCTTATTTTTACATTGCTAGATTTAAAGAATGAGGAGAAAACTTTGCAATTTGCAATTAATGACATTTGGTTTTATTAAAAATAAGTAGAGAGCCATATCAATAAAGAATAGACATTACAATTATGAAGAAAATCATTTGTCAAAATCCTTGCCTGTAAGTAGGCTATGCTTGGAGGTTTTATTGGCCATATTATCTTGGTTATTTAGTGAAAGACATATGATCTGCTCAAGGTAAATAGCTTGAAAGCATTTCCACCTGAAACCGAATCTCTTTATGTGTAGGTGTAGTTGGGGCCTGCCTTGGGCTTTCTGGGCTTATTGCAGAGCCTGAGGCAGTGTCTTACATAGTGCAATGTTACTGAACCAACTTATTAGTTACTACTGCAAGAACATGAGGGTAAACATATACTAGTGAGGTGACTAATAAGCTGGCTACCTGTACCATGAATTTACTGAGTACCAAGTTGTTCAGCAGGATTGAAAGACTTGAGCATTCTTATACTTTTTTTTATTCCTGGAAATGAAAATTTGGGAAAAATAAGAAATTGCAAAATGCAAATCCATAAAGCCTATTAGACACCAGGTGACTGATCCTGCCAGCAGATGATCATTGGACTGAACTTTATACCTACATGTGGGCACCTATGAATCAGGGGAGGCCTGCTGGGGCATGGAGGGATGTCATCACACAGCTACAGAGAGGTTGTTGGACATTAGATCTCATGGAATCCATTTTACACTGGAGTTATAGGTCACAATAAACTTCCTTACTCTGCTCTGTAAATATGACTTGACACCACTATGATACTATGAATTGTTAATAAAAGTCCATGTCTGCTTTGCCAGCAGGTGGTATACCAAAGAAAAATTACCATGAAATCCATATTTTTGGTAGATTTCTAGTTGTAAATCAAGCAAACAAATTAAAAATACGTAGCTTATGTCCTACATCTGGTTATATGTGTTAATGGTACCACTGAATTAAAAAACCATCTCTCATAACCAGAGTTAATCTTTAAAGTTTATTCTTTTGCTGATACTTAAATTCATGTAACAAAAATCCTGGGATGGAAAATGGAAAAATATGGCCAAAAGAAAAATTTATCTTCTTCTCCATATACTGTGACTATCAATATGTCAAGGCAATAACCTGAAAGAGCCTACAGAATGTCTGTGCATTGTTTAGATTCTTCTTGAGCCTGATTTTTCGTCCTGTTTTAAGAGAATAAATAACACTTGCATACACTAAGTATCTGCTCTGGCATGACAAATGATATCAGAAAGATGATTCATAAGAATGGCTATACAATTAAGAACAATTTTTTTTTTTCTCAGAGATTCATAGAAGGATGATCCTCTTTTAGATAAAGGCATGGACTCATAAGAAACTTGGTGGGGATGTTGAGATTATTAGGTCACCTAAAAGAGTTCCCTGAAGTCCTATAAAGTCTCATAATAAGAATAAAAGTAGTGAACACTTCTGGTAGAAAATAGCAGTGGAAATGCAGAAATATCAAGAGTGGATATTGCAGAAATATGAAAAGTTTTACAAAATAAAAACAATTTTAAATATCCCCATGAAGGCTATATTTAAATAAGAAAAAAAAAAAAAGAAAAAAACAGATGCTATTAAAAGCAATGGAAATAGGTGCATTGGTTCAGAGGCTCATTTTTTAATCTCATTTCATTCTTCAGGTCCCTTTTTAAAGCTGTCCTTTATCATGATGTCAAAAATAATAATAAAATTTTAAAATACATAGATTATACAGTTGCTTGGACCCATGCTTCTCACGCTCACTTATTTGCTTCCTAGAACAGCCTTCCTGTCTCTCTATTTTAAGCGTTCTGGGGAAACTTCCACTCTGATGGTGTGACCATAATAAATGAAATGCAATGGAATCCTTTTCTAAGCCTGCAGTTCCTGAGCGTTATGACAAAGCACATGCTAATAGAGTGTTAGAGCTTATTGGAAGTTCTTAAAAAATACCGTCTGCTACAATTTTTGCAGCTGAAAGTTATATTCAAGCAGAGGTAAATTTTTATACACTCAGTCTAGTGCATGGAAATATATTCCCTGAATTAAAGTTTACCTAAACTATGCAAAACACTTTTTGCATGTAGTTACTTTGGAACGTCTAACCTAAGATATCAAAGATAAGACTGATACTAGAAAGGAAGCTGATCTAAGTCCACTCTTAAAGTACCCTATGGTTCAAGAAAATGCTTCCTTTTCACTTGAATGCTTGGGAATAGTCTTTAAGTATGCAAGCTAAATGAACTGAAGAGCAACACTATATTTTGCATCTGACTACTCAGTGAGTCTATGTTCCTCATCTGTTACAGGTAGCATTAACGCTTAAAACCAGCATGGCTGCTAAAATCCATCTCCACAAAAAGTATTTATGGTTTAAAGTAATAGCACACAATAAAAAGCATCACAGTTTCATCATAATCCAAATCAGTTTTTAGGTGTTAATTTTCTTATATTTAAATAAAATCTGTCAATAGATCTTTTAGATGCTTTTGAGGAGACCAAAACAATTAGTTTAATTTGTCAATAAAAACCAGAAATAAATTAACTCTGCAACTAATTTACTGAAAGACTTATCTATTATTTCTTTCTAACAAACTTTGACCACACTCAGTCTAGGGAGCTCCATACAAAAGATATACAGAACTGGAAAAAAATAACTGATTAAATTTTAACCAGCTGCTGGGCAGATAGTTTGCCTGAGGCACTTTTGTCAGTTTCAAAGAGTCCTTTTATTAATTTTGCATTTTGTATTTTGTTAGTGGAAAGAGCTAGCTCTGTTGGGACTGCCAAAAGCTATAGGCAGCGAATCTTACAGCAGCAAAGAGGAAGCTGTAGAGCATGCCAAGTAGATTTAGCACACTGAGCACTCTAAATTACATTTGTTTTATCAGTCCTAAAAATATATTAACTTCAGGTGTAAGTTCTTTGAATAAAGCCTTAAAGCTAGTACATCCAGTTCCTCCTCTGTTTATATAAGGCTTTTACTTTGTCTATAAAAATAAACCAC
This sequence comes from Aptenodytes patagonicus, assembly GCF_965638725.1. Taxonomy (NCBI): domain Eukaryota; kingdom Metazoa; phylum Chordata; class Aves; order Sphenisciformes; family Spheniscidae; genus Aptenodytes; species Aptenodytes patagonicus. The sequence continues at coordinate 14,848,260 of NC_134955.1, forward strand.
TGTAGTCATTGCCAAATATCTACCCATGTAATTTAAATCTTTTCTTCTTATGATTGTTGGCACATGCTTCATTGGTCTCTTTTCTTACTCACGTTGATTTTATGTTCTTACTGAAAAAAGTATTGGAAGTATTATCTAGATCGTCCCCACTTTCCATGACATTCAGGTACAGCTTTTATGGTCAAAAATATTGATGTCTAAGTGGAACCAATATTTAAATAAACATGTTCTGCTTTCATTTGAATGGAGCCCAACATCCATATCAGCATGTGGAAAATGCTGCATGTAGCATATTGCTCAGACACTTTGTGAGCAGAAGTTAGAACTCAGGGGTTAAATGGAAAACACAAACCTCTCTTGTGATGCTGGGAATTTCACAAGTTCCACTCAGGCAGCTTCAAACAGCATTAAACACAAAGGAAAAAAAGTATACCCTCAGGCTAGAATTTGCAGAAGACTTACCTGCAGAAGAATGGAGTAAAATTAAGCCCGAAGACAAAGCATTTGGGTTTACATTTAGAAAATTGAATGGCAAAGTACATATTTTTAGAATGCGTATCATACTCCTTTTCTAGTTTCATTGCATTTTTTAAGATAGCTTTTTTTTTCCCAAGCAAATTTCTTTATCCCAAATCAATATATGATGGTGTTACTACTGCATTATTTAATGTCTTCAACAACTATTTTTGTGTGCAATCCTGTGTTGACTAACCTCATTGGTTTCACTTACACATACAGGAGCATGTTCTTGCTGCCACTGAAGTTAACTGTAAATCTGATAATAGCAAAATTGACTTCACGGGAGAAAACTGAGCTCGAAGTAATTAAAAAAAATCAATTATATCCATGTTTTTTTCCACCTAATGTTTAGTCAGGTTTTGTGTAGTATTTTAAGAAAATTGTGTTTTATGCTCTGGATTACCTCGTAGGTTTATCTACCATGTATAAGTGCAAAAAATTAATAATCAGGAAATGTTTAAATTGTACCAGTTCCTCAGTCTGTAGTTAAATGAAGTTCTACTCAGGAAAGTACCAAGTAAGAAAGAAAAAGAGATTATTTGCTGGGACAACTGAGACTGTCAACTCAACCGCACTGTGTGAAAACATTGAAATTAATTATCTTCCAAGATTCAGTCTGAAGGTCCAGCTGTGGTTTGGCAAGTGCATAAATAAATGCTTAGCTTTATGAGATATAATATTTCTGTGAAGTTCTAGGCTCTTGCAGGTATTTTATGGAACTGGCGGCAGATAACTGAGCATTTACGTTGTGTTCATAATGTGGAGTGATGCTAGAGTCTTCAGTGCTGGCTGAAAACACCAAGGTGAGCTTGAATTCTGGAAGGCATATAGCTACACTAATGGAGTGCCCTGCTCCTCCTACTCCTTAATAACTTGACTCTGTTATGTAGATAAAAGCTAACTCTCCTATAAAATTAGGTGGCAGAGTGGCTACTAGCCATACAAACTCGGTCTGTAATCAGAATAGGTTCTTTCTTTGACATTATCATAATTCAATACTTTAACTGACAATTTTATCAATGAGATAATCTGAAAAAACAGAAGTCGGTTCTTTCTTTCATGTGCTCCGTATTGCTTACAAGTGACAGTTGCTGATGAGAAGAGCTAATTCTGTAGTCCCTGTGGAGCATTGAGAATGCCAAGGAATACAGTATGTTGGCTTTTGAGTCAGCAGAGACTTATATACTGTGCTTAACTTTATGTTTTAGCTAAGCAATCTTGCAGGTTCAGTATCATAATTTCTGCCACAGTGTAAACCCGATGGACCCTTTCAGTTCCACTGAGGTTGTACCATTTAAAATCATGAGGGGATTGTTCTCCATTTGTAACTGAACAAGTGGACTTCAGGAGAGCAGACTTTGGCCTCTTGAGGGATCTGCTTGGTAGAGTGCCATGGGACAAAGCCCTGGAGGGAAGAGGGGCCCAAGAAAGCTGGGTAATATTCAAGGATGACCTCCTTCAAGCTCAGGAGCGATGCATCCCAACAAAGAGGAAGTCAGGCAAAAATGCCAGGAGGCCTGCATGCATGAACAAGGAGCTCCTGGACAAACTCCAACACAAAAAGGAAGCCTCCAGAGGGTGGAAGCAAGGACAGGTAGCCTGGGAGGAATACAGAGAAATTGTCTGAGCAGCCAGGGATCAGGTTAGGAAAGCTAAAGCCCTGATAGAATTCAATCTGGCCAGGGACATCAAGGGCAGCAAGAAAAGATTCTATAGGTATGTCGGGGATAAAAGGAAGACAAGGGAAAATGTGGGCCCTCTCCAGAACGAAATGGGAGACCTGGTTACCCGGAACATGGAGAAGGCGGAGGTACTCAATGACTTTTTTGCCTTGGTCTTCACCGGCAAGTGCTGGAGCCTCACCGCCCAAGCCGCAGAAGGCAAAGGCGGGGACTGGGAGAATGAAGAGCCGCCCACTGTGGGAGAACATCAGGTGTGAGACCATCTAAGGCACCTGAAGGTGCACAAGTCCATGGGACCCCATGAGATCCATCCACGGGTCCTGAAGGAACTGGCGGATGAAGTTGCTAAGCCACTATCCATCGTATTTGAGAAGTCGTGACAGTCTGGTGAAGTTCCCACTGATTGGAAAAGGGGAAACATAACCCCCATTTTTAAAAAGGGGAAAAAAGGAAGACCCGGGGAACTACAGGCCAGTCAGTCTGACCTCTGTGCCTGGGAAGACCATGGAACAGATCCTCCTGGAAGCTATGCTAAGGCACATGGAGGACAGGGAGGTGATTCGAGACAGCCAGCATGGCTTCACCAAGGGCAAGTCCTGCCTGACTAACCTAGTGGCCGCCTATGGTGGAGTGACTACATCAGTGGACATGGGAAGGGCTACAGATGTTGTCTTATCTGGACCTCTGTAAGGCCTTTGACACGGTCCCCCACAACATCCTTCTCTCTAAACTGGAGAGGTATGGATTTGATGGGTGGACTGTCTGGTGGGTGAGGAATTGGCTAGATGGTCCCATCCAGAGGGGAGTGGTCAACGGCTCAATGTCCAGTGACGAGTGGCGTCCCGCAGGGGTCTGTACTGGGACTGGTACTGTTTGACATCTTCATCAATGACATAGACAGTGGGATCGAGTGCACCCTCAGCAAGTTTGCAGAGGACTCCAAGCTGAGTGGTGTGGTCGACATGCCAGAGGGATGGAATGCCATCCAGAGGGACCTGGACAAGCTGGAGAAGTGGGCCCATGTGAACCACATGAGGTTTAACAAGGCTAAGTGCAAGGTCCTGCACGTGGGTCAGGGCAACCCCTGGTATCAAGACAGGCTGGGGGATGAAGGGATTGAGAGCAGCCCTGCCGAGAAGGACTTGGGGGTACTGGTGGATGAACAGCTGGACATGAGCCAGCAATGTGTGCTCGCAGCCCAGAAGGCCAACCGTATCCTGGGCTGCATCAAAAGCAGCGTGGCCAGCAGGTCGAGGGAGGGGATTCTGCCCCTCTGCTCTGCTCTGGTGAGACCCCACCTGGAGTACTGCGTCCAGCTCTGGAGCTGTCAGCATAAGAAAGACATGGACCTGTTGGAGCGGGTCCAGAAGAGGGCCATGAAGATGATCAGGGGGCTGGAACACCTCTCCTATGAAGAAAGGCTGAGAGAGTTGGGGTTGTTCAGCCTAGAGAAGAGAAGGCTTCAGGGAGACCTTACTGCAGCCTATCAGTACTTAAAGGGGGCTTATAAAAAAGATGCCGGCAAACTTTTTAGCAGGGCCTGTTGCGACAGGACAAGGGGGATGGCTTTAAACTAAAGGGGGGGTAGCTTTAGACTAGATACAAGGAAGAAATTTTTTACGCTGAGGGTGGTGAAACACTGGAAGAGGTTGCCCAGAGGGGCGGTGGATGCCCCATCCCTGGAAACATTCAAGGTCAGGCTGGACAGGGCTCTGAGCAACCTGATCTAGTTGAAGATGTCCCTGCCCACAGCAGGGGGGTTGGACTAGATGACCTTTAGATGTCCCTTCCAACCCAAACCATTCTATGATTCTGTGATTCTATGTCTGTAGAATTCCAGACTGTGGCAATGTTGGAAAGCAAGTTGTTTTTTTCATGTTTCCTGTCCTTCCTCTTTCTTGACTGTAGAGAAGAAGTTGTTTGATATTAGAATAGAATTTGCCATTTCAATTAAGTGAAATGATTTATTTCTATGTTGATTAATTCTTTGAGGGGGAAGTGTTATATTTTGGAGCAATGTTAATATTATGGTTGTAAAAACAATTCTGCAAATTTTCAGTCATATGCTAGCTTGTCTTCTCTCTGTGGTATGTTCTTTACTAATGGATGCCAGATCATGGTCGAACTAATGTCAATTAAAATTCATCACAAGTGGCCAGTTTCATAAACTTGGAGCCAGTATTACTGAAAGCGATTAGTGAGTTTGGACCTCTCATTTTGTATGTTCTCAATTTACATGACATTGACATATGACATACCCTATGGCAACAAGAGGACATATATTCAAACATTCTCATAAAACTGATACTGCTGGTCAGCCATCCTCCCTACCTCTCTGAAAGTATCTGAAAGGATGCTAGACCAGATGGGAAGTACTTTCCACTCTGCATTGCTTTGAGCTGCCCATATTCTTTTTCATTGACTATCGTAGCTGTCACTGAATCTGACATTATATTGAAAAGGACCTAAGTTACTCTGTTACTCACAAACAGAAAGCAGTAGTAGGAAGAAGTGGCACATGATTTTAAGAATGAAAATGGAGACTAATATGAAACTCTACCACTTGTGGCCCACGTATTTCTTGCCTTAGAAATTCTTCTAAGTTTGCCTACCCTTCAAAATATTAATTGGGTGCAGAGTTCAAGATTCTCTCATTTTGTTCTCATTAAATGATGAGATGCATTGTCTTACTGCTGTGAAGTCAGATCTTGGCATGATTCTTTCAATTTACTTCTGTGTTGGGTTATTAGCGAGGATTTTTTCCTCCCTTAAGTTTCCTTTCATGTACAGTGACATGCAGGTACACAAGCATTCAAGACTCTCAACGTTTTTCTGTGATGTCCCATTTAAATTAGGTAAAATCACTCTGATGATTAAGGGAAGCGAACACAAAAGCAGCATGAGCTTATCTGAAATGAATTCTTCTTTAGGTTTCAGTGAATAACTCCTGAAAAGTTGTTATAGTGTTTTATCTGACTTTACATGCAGAATAACATGGTTCATTGATATTTTATCACAGAAGAAATGTATGCCTCCTATTGTGCCTCCAGAATAAGCAGGCAATTGGTTATGCCTACTCTTTTCACCCCACTTTTGAACATGAACCATGCTGTAGTGCTCAAAATGCTTTCACTGAACCAGTGTGATGCTGAAAAAAGGTAGTTTTATGTGTCTTTAGTTACATCATCTTACAGTGCATTAGCTGACCTGAGGGAACCCAAAGTTTCAGGTGAGACAAAAGCTAAGATTTAACTAATTTTGCATTATACCCCTCACTGTGGCCAATGCGGAGGATTATGCAACAGCCAGACGACCCATGCTGTTCATATTCTCCTTTGGCAGAACACTGCGATCCTTTCACATCATTTTTCAGTTGCTCCTGAGAAAGGTCCTGAACACACTGCTTTATGTCAAATTGCCTCTTTGTTGTCACACAATGAATCCAGGCATCTAAAAGACTAACGAGGTACAGCATGATTTTTCAGTGCTAAAGTTATATTCTGCATGGTTTGACAGGTTGTAATATCCATATATTTAATGCTGATGATTTAATCTAAATAATGTTAAATTGAAAGCTCGAGGTTAAACTTCCAGAAAAGAAATAATTACCTTGCACACACACTAGTCAAATCATTCCCTCCCTAATCCTGAGTACCGGATTTACTTTGAACTAGGGATGGAGAACTCATTATGGAAAATTTCGAAGCAGCTAGCAATTTGTGGGTTCGAAAGTATCTCTAAAGCAGCCTGATGAACAAGATCATCAGAAGATAAGAAGTATGTAAGAGACATTGATTTCTTTATGGTAGGCTGCAGAACATTAGGAATATTCACAGCGCTCTGCCTTACAAGGTAGAAAGGCTCAATCCAATAATTTTGATTAACAGTTGTGGGAGGATGGTAGCTGAACATCTTCTTTGACCTCTATTTTTTAATCTCTGTGCCAAAAGGTAAATTTCAGATGTACAGTGGTCAATTTAGTAGAAAGATTTTCTTTCATGTAACAGTAAAACCATAAAAACTGTGACGTTAATTTTAGTGGCACCTAGCAAAGCATAATAACTATTTAGAGGTATGTTTTACTTTTCCTTCCCTCTTCTATATGTCTAATACAGGATCAGGCCCTGGGTTTGATATTACAACTTGCAGTACTGCTGCTATTGAGCGCATATGGATAGTTTGTTTTTAATTAAATGCAGTCTGATTTGCAATGAACAATATGAATTCCCTGACTTAAATATATTTATCATACAGCATAAAGAGTAAAAAGTAATGCCAGTAGTTCCATTCTGTAGCTAGGCACAAGATGAGTTTCTTATAACTCTCATCCCTACATTACAGTCAGTCTACCTTTTCAATATTTAGAGAATTTGTATTAATTTTGATAACTGGCATCTATAGTATGGCTTTCAGGCAACTGCTTCCAATTTACTTCACAAAGTAATTATAATCACTCAGCCAAGTTCTACACTTGTTTATAGTCTGTCTAATCCTTATGAATTACATTGACCTTTTATATCTGTTGTGTAGGTATGTTTATAACAGAAGTAAAGACCTGGGGTCTTTATAAGAAGAAACCTAGTAACCATTCTTTAGTAAGTATTTTGTTGTAAAATGGGTTGTTTTTCTGTGATACTAGTGGCCAACTAGAGCTAATCAGTGTGAAATTTTACATAAGTATTAGTATTTATGGCGCTTACATTTTCAGCGTAGCTTGGGAATTTGTTTCAAATTCTTTTTTTTTAACGGGGTATTTAATAGTACCAATTTGAAATTTTTCCCTGCTGAGACTTTCCTTTGGCAGCTCAGCTTTCCAGTGTTGGCTGATTTTGTCAATCTACATGATCTTTTTGTGAGCTGAACTGCTGCTTAACTGGTGTGCTTTGCTTTTTTGGTGGTTGTTAGCTTTGTTTTCTATTATTTTTTGGTGATTAGCTCTTTGTTTGTTTGTTATGAAAGAAAAAACTGACAGGGAGTGATCATAATAAAACTTTGGAAATAAAGGTTCAGAACACAACACTGAAGACTTTTCCTTTCTTGAAGTTCTGAGATAAGTTTTTTTGTTTTGTTTTTTTAAGTAGAAATTGCATTAAAGAGGAGAATACTGGAAATTGCAATCGCATCTTAATTTGTAGATTGTAGTCACATTGCCTACTGGTGTATTATTACTGTTTCTCTAATTTCCTTAGGGATATACTAAGGAATTTCTGTTAACACCCCCCCCAACCTCACAAAATTATAATAAAAACCCAAGCGCAGACATTTCCCACTCCAGACTTGTTGCCTAGTGCAATGTTACGTATTCTCTAAAAAAAATTACCTCCTTAATTGCTATTCTGGTGTGTCGTTGGTCATACCATTGACAACAACAGTTGTAGTGCAGACAGAAAAATTGCGTTAAGAACTGAACTTTGGTAGTTGTAGCTTTTTGGGTTTTTTTAACAAAGGGAAATATTATAAAAGCCTTCAAAATAAAAAATGGAGAAGTATAAAATCTTTAGTTTGTGGGCTACGTAACATCCTGTCAGTGCCAGAGGTTTGCTTTTCTTAAATGCAAGAATAAAATCAGTGTGAAGACTATGAGAGGTTAAAAAGGCAGTTTGAATCTAGATGAATGGAGTATATGCAGTGGAAGAAATAATAGGAAAAGACGACCAAACTCAGGGAAACAAAAAGGCTAAGGCTAGGTGAAAAAAAAACAAGATGTAAAAAGACATTATTAAGGTAATAGTGGAACAGGAACCTTAGAGATAAAGTTAAATATATATCTATTAACAAATTAGCCTGACATTGCACTTGGGCATTTGGGGCCCAGTCAGTATGGAATTAAAAAATTATAGAATTTAATTAATATTAGGCAAGTTGGTACAATAGGTATGGTTCCTAATACAAGTATTATGGCTCAATATTCTTAAAATTCTGAAAAGCATATTATCCTGCTTTTTTTTTTTCCTGTTTGTTTAAAGTTCAGAAAGTCTTAAATAGATGCAGACTGTTTAATACATCCGACAATTGCAAGGATGGAATCGTCACTGTCTAAAGTTGTTTCCTGTGGGGAAAAGGTGAATCACAATTTCTTGGTTTGTATCAGTAGACTGGAAAAAAAATCCTTGTGAAGTTCGCAGCTGAATGAAATGGAATATTAAATCATAGCAGAGATAAATCTGTTTTACAAACTAGTCTGAGTATTCTCGCTAAGCAGGTTCATTTGGACAATGTGTGTTTAACACAGCTGAACATAAGGTCTTATGTCTAGGAATTCAGGTATGTTAGTTGTACTTATGAAACAGGAGACCTTATTACAAGGTAAGAATATTGCCTAAAGTAATAATATTGAACTTTAGGGCAGTGATTACCCAAGATTTGAGGTTTTTATAGTTAATTCAGTATTTTTATAAGTAATTTTTCATTAGGATTTAAATACTTCCAGCAGCCCAGTAAAAAGGGATACTGCAAATCTGATCAGCACTCAGAAAACTAGAATTCTGTGGGTGGAACAGACTTCAAATGTCAATGTTGTACCTTGTACAACAAGGTACTTCTACTCAATGTCTTTTTCCTGTGGCCTCACTTGACCAATGTGGGTCACAGTTTCAAAGTTTAGTAACACTGTTGAATGGTGTCAACACCTAAAATTCAAATCTTTGCTGTTAATATCATTTTGTGTAAGCATATAAAGCACAGTACATACAGCCTCCAAGCATACATGCTGACTTTGAAAGCTACACTGTTTTAATTAAAGCTTTAATATGCCGCTTTCTGTTGCTGCTTGCAATTCCTGCAAGAGGAAAAGGCTCAAAATCTATGTTGTTATGCATTTCAGATATACATTCTCATGTGCACTTGTCATTCTGTATATGAAGATTTCCATGTAAACAAAGATGGAAGTGCGTGAATGTCATTTAAATGTCTTGTTTTTTATAAAATCAATATGAAAGATTAAAATTAACGAGTTGCAAAGCCAAACATCTTAGTTCACTAAATTTAGTTCAGGTTAATCTTATATTTTCTACTTATTCAAAAAGGTTCATCTTAAATTGTCCATAATCAATTACTGATTTTCACCTTTTGTCACTAAAAGTCTCCTGCTTAGATGTATTAATCTTCTGTAAATACAGAGCTGTTGTGGCTGTACTTTATGTTCATTTTACAGATTTCAAATAGAATTTTCATGTAATGGTGAGCCTGGGACAAAATCTCATGCAGGTTGGATCAAATTTGGGAGAGTGATAGGTGGAAAGTGTTTTACAAAGAAAGATGTACCCATGCAGGTCACTACAAGTGAGTCAGCTGTGGAAGTGGATGATTATCAAAATGTCCTCTTCTTAGAAGGGGAAGAATGGTTATTTCAGATAGTGGAGGGAAAGAGGGTGGAAATAAGGAATGGTGGCCAGCAACAAAAAACAAAAAAAAGGTTTTTTCAAAATTAGCTATGAGTTAAGGTGCAATGTTTGAATAGGAATCAATTGCACCTAATCTCGGTGCTTGGATGATCGGTGAAGTTTGATTTCTATGACTAAAATAGTGTTGTAAATCCCACACATTAAAGAAAATGCCCACTGGAAAAACAGAAACCAGCCAGATGTCTAAAACTAAGATAAGAACAAAACCAAAAGAAAAAAAGTAGTGGTTCTTCACAAAATTGAGCAATTGAACAACTTGGGGATTGGAGTTACGGACTTTTTAGTTTTATTTTCTATTTCACAAAGAAACTCACCCATAATGAATAGCACTGATTTAACAAAAGTTAATGAGTGGAGTGGATAAAAGCTAGAGATGTCTATTTTGCATTACAAAACAGATTAACATTTTTTTTCTGGTTTGGAGCAAAACCAAATTAAACATTTAATGTTTCAGAACTTTTCATTATATGAGGATATCATCTAGAAAAAAGGCTGCACTTCTTTGAAAATAAAATTTTCCCCTCTGTGTATTCTTCAGTTGTGCCTAACTTTTATTATGCCTACAATATTTTATGGCATATAGCAAGAATCAAAATATTAAATTAATTACTATATTTATATAGATCTCATTTAAGGACAGCTGCTTTTCATTGAATGTTATTTGAAACATCTTACATTTAGATTTGTGTATCTTGTATTACACTGGAAAATTCTGATGCTGATTAATATATGTGGGTGAAAAGTTTTCAAGATAACTGAAAAAAGTTTTACATGGTAGCATATGCTTAAATATTTCAGACTAAAACTTTCTAAATATTGAAAATTATTATTTTTTTAATATAAACAAAAAAATGCTTCCCTTGGGAAAAATCACAAAAATATATGGGAAAATAAGTATAAGTCAAAATCTGTAAAAATGTTATCGGGGAAAAAAGCTTTAGTTGGCATCAGTGGAATTTCCTGACTGAAATTTTCAGTACATAGTTAGGACAAAAGTAATTTATATTTGAATGCCTATAGTATCAATGGATGTTCTCTTTGGAATGTTTTCTATGTAGAAAAATGTTTAAAATGTTCACTTAAACTAAGAAAAATGGTGCCTTATAGCTCAGTGGAAAAGTTATGGTCCTGGCGCAACCCTTAGTAAAATACCATTTTTACATTACTCACTGAAGTGCTAAGTTCAGTTTTAAAAGGTACCATCATTTCAACCTCTGTGTAGACAGCAAAAAGCTAATCACATGAGTTAAAAGTATTGGAAAATTAATATCTGGCTGCACAAATTATAAATGTCTTGACATCATAAGTTTAATGTTTTCCATAATCAATCCAATGGCTTAGATTATTTACCTTATGAGTCCCACAAGGAAAAGAAAGCTGAAATACCTGTATCAATATTTCTCATAACTGATTAATGTTTGCCTTGGGAATTACATGATGTTCAGTGTATTTATTTTTTGCTACTTCTAATGCTAGGTAGAACTTTCCATAAAAGATAAATGTACTCTTGGTCCCTTAAGCAATACAGAAGGAGTAGCTAATATGCATATGTTACAATAGTGTATAGTCATCCAGATGTATGCTATGTTTTCTATTTTCCAAATGAGTTTTCAGAGTCTATTGGGTTAACAGCAGAGCTGGTATTTCAAGAAGAGTTTAAACAAACTGGTTTGTTAATTTTTCCCTGGGGAACAAAAGCGGGAAATAGGGAAATGGCTAATAAGAGCAACCTAGAACTAGTTGATATTGTGCTGATAGAAGGAACTGAATTAACTTAAATGTGTCACATTGATTTAAAATGTCTGTGATGTATTATATAATGTCTTCTTGCCCTGCGTATACCGTTGGAAGACAACCATGCATTTTATTAATGTAGTATCTTAAGACCTTGGTAAAAACTTAGCCAAGGCAAACTTATCTTTACTGTCTTGTGTGTATTCGCTTTAAGATGAAAAGAGTTGAAAATATAAAAGAATTTGTTGGAAACAGGTAAAATACATAAATGGCTGCTCTGATTCTTTCTGATCTATAGAACTTCCAGCGTTTTCCAATGCTCCCTTGTGCACCTTTTTCTGAATGAGGGCAGTGTTTGAAAACAGGACCCGGGGGAGCCCTGTTTCTGCAGTTGTTTGGTCCCCTCTGGAGGAAAAAGAATAAGTATGTGGGCAGAGAAAGGTCCCCATGTGCTTCACCTGCTCTATGGGACATGGTACACTGTAGAGCTTCTTTGCACTACAGGTTGGATGCAGCCACAGAGAACCCACACCATGTTGCTTCCAAGCCCATGGATAGACTCTAACGCACCCTGGCAACATGTCCCAGAGAGTCCAAAATATGGGTGGTTGTCACTCAGCATGAGTAAGGTTGATGGGCATAGGCTTGTGACCAAATACAGGGAGAAAACAGGAGAAAGAAAAAATTCCATAGTGCCACTTTTCTTCTAGTTCAATTATAAAGCAATAACCTGATCTTCCATTTACTTACAGATATTATTGTCACCAATATACATACTAAATGTATGAGTAAAATGCTACCAAACCACGATTAAACCCCTTATTTCTGTTCTATTTTGCATTATACTAAGAATAGCAAGGCAAAGTTAAGTAGCCATGTCGACCCTCACTTCTTCCCATACCTTACAATTTTTTAGAGCCTTGTTTTTAAAAGTCACATTGTCTGTGACTTATTTACTATTTTTATAATTGTCCTTTTCAGTCCTTTGACAGTGAGGGTTGTGTTCATTTAGCGAAGAATAAAAACATGATAGCAAATCTAGACTAGTTTCTTCCCAGCTACTTTACTTCTGTCATGAACTCGGTGTTACTTACCCACCAAGGAAGAAGGACTAGCCAGTAACTTACCTTGAGTTATCTGATGTGCCAGGATGAATGTGGAAGTTGCAGAAATGATGGCCAGATTGGTATGGGAGGACCTACAACGGACGTGAAAAGATTTGCAGCATATATCTTTCAAAAATAATGTCAGGTACCATTGATACTAAGCAAGAAGGCAAGGAGGGCCTACAAGAGTCATTGTTGGGCACTGCAAAATAGTGTCCTGTTTGGATGTCCTGCAAATCACATACAATATTTTTAAACAATAGCATCCAAGAGTCTCCTACACTATTCCTTTCCCTCCTCTTAGGAGCAAAGGCTGATAGTAGAGCTAACATGCTAAAATGGGGAAACCTACTGCCACCACAGTTGTACTGTCTGGCCTATGGTGATCAACAGAGCTAGAGTTTAAATGCTTTCCTCAATGCACTGAGCTGAATGCTCCATTCCTCAAAGCTGCGAGTGAATTAATTGGCTCAACTCCACAGTTACAAGGCAATTGTTCCCCATTTGGTCATTGTCGTGTTTATATTTCTGCTCAAGAAATCTTTCAGATCAGACTGTTGGTTTCTTCTAAATTCCATGGTCATTCATAAATGTTACAGTACTTACATTTAGGCAAAGCAAAGTAAGCATTGTTTCACTTAATGCAAATCGAAAGTACCCAAGGGGAAAACTACGTTCTGTGGACTTGGAAAGGTTATGTCACATGTTTCAACAAAGACAGAGAAAGCAGTAACTCAAGACCGAGTATGGCAGGCCAGAATGAGCATGGCATCAAAACTGGTGTTTTAAAGAAACTTAAGTGTTTTTTTTTTCTCCTTAATTCCATTTGCCTCTTCTCATATTTTATATGTATTACCCTTTCAGCAAGCAGTTTAAATTAGCTACTGAACACAGCACTTGCCTACTGCTGCTATAGGCTGCCACCTACCACAAGGCTGAAGATCTTTTCAAATGCTAGTTTAAAACTGAATATATTAGATTGGTCCGAATATAGTATAATATCAGAAAGAGAAGATAGATTGTTTTTCACTGAGTCTTTTTATATGTGCACCTTTTCTTCTCACTTCTCATTACGTCAGTCTCTCTTTTCCTTTAGCTTTTGTTGTGCCTTCGTAAACACAGGAACCTCAGATATGAACAGCAAATTCCAGCAAAAACCTCTTCCACCTTGGGATTAGGCATGGCATTTGCCACAAGACTTGCATTCTGCTGTGTTGTATCCTTTTCCTCAACCATAAGTTGGTCTTACCTATTGAGACTGTAGGCTTTTTGACAGTCTTTTTGCTTCTCTCTGTTAGTAGAACCTAGCTTTTGGGATTACCATTTAGTCTGCAGTAGACCTTAGGCATTGCCATAGTAAGTAAAATTACAATCAGGAACAAATTATTCTCATTTTGGTTTTGTCACTGGTTAAGAGTTTAGGTGCCATAATATATTACAATAGTGGTGATGCTGTTACTGCATTTATACCTTTCCTTGTCTTATTGTCATTTTGGTGAAATTAACTGGAGAAAAAGCCAGAAACCTTCTTTGACTCCTTTATTTGGACCTGTGTGCTGAAAGCAGGACAGGATTATAATTTTAATAGTACATTTTATAGTGTTTTCAAAGCTCTTCTTGGACATTGTAAAGAATCTTTTCCATACATGCCTAATAACACACCTAGTTAAAATATTCATTTCAGTCATATTCAGTGAATTTGTCTGATACTTTTAATCCTTCGGGGAATTTCTTAACAAAAGTTTTGCAAGTAGGTTTGAAATAAATACCTTTCCTAATTTTAATATACGTGCCTTTGAGGCCCTTAGGAGTTATTTACATCAACCAATGATATGGGCTTCTCTGTATAGCCCGAAAAAAACCAAAAAACCAAATAGTATCCCATGCAGGATCTAGCCTCTTTTACATCTCACCACCTGGCTTACAAGGTTGTATATCTTTCAGCTGAATCATTTATGACAAGAGAAGCTGTTAAAGTTTCTTTGGCAGATTGTTTAGATGTAGCTGCCAATGAAAAGACATTAATAAGTTAGCTATTGCAGCTGTGCTTCGATGTACCCAAGGCAGTTTCAATTTTACTATTATTCAAAAAATCTGGCAATTCATATTGTTCCCCCTGTTTGTGCTCTTGAGCTGGGCCCTCCGGGTTCATCTGGTTCCAGAGTTAGCTTTAGTTTCTGTTTGTTTTAGGGACAGCCTTTTGTAGAGCATGATGGGGAGCCGTTTATGGTGTGGTATTGAGTCATAGGTTCATCAGATGTCAAGGTATAACAGTGCAGGGGTCTCAGAGTGACAGCAATACTTCACAAGCCAGACTTACACTACCAAGATATGGCTCAACAAACACACTTGTGCCTTGGATTTTCTGCTGTAATTCTAACAGCTTGTTTTTCTGTCTTGCCCAGCTGAAGAAGGTGATAGTGCTTTGTGTATGTGTGATGAAGAAAGCAGGTTAAGTGTATCCATTACGTCGTATTTCAGTGACAGAAAGTCAGGGTAATCTCTCTGCTGAAGTCAGTGTAATGTTTATATACGTAAGTTAACTACTTTTGTCTGAGCTACCAAAATGCCACTTACATTATTTTTTTTGTGACTAAGTACTGCTTTGAATGTCCTGCTACAGAACGCAGAGTTCCCATGAAGTGAAAAGTTGGCACTGGTCAGCACCGTTTTGTCATGAATGTTTGTAAGAACTTTTGTGTTTTCTGTCAGAATGAATAATTATTAAGAGATGCATTAATCACCTATATCTGGTGATACATTTGGAAAAATGTAACAAAAGCAGAAAAATATGAGAAATATGTCAGCATGATTTATCTGCAGATGCAGAAACAGTTCAGTGAAGCTTTTAAATACATGCACCGAAAACTTCTCTAGAAAGGATGTACTGCTTATTCATAATCACTTGACTAGAAAAATGCAAGACACCATTTACATGATAGTCTTGGAAAGCTGTTTCTTTGTCTTTGTCATCCTTTTCCCTGGCAGGGTTGTTTCCTACAAGTTGTATTCCTAGACTCTGTCCAATTTAATTCTGCCACCTTGATGACTGCTGGAAAATGCACTGCAGCACTGACTTACCCAGAATGGCAGTTAGTACCAAGCAAACACGGTGAGCTCTATTAGCTCAATTTCTAGTAGTCAGTATGGAACAACATCATCTCACCAACCTCATTTTGCCCAGTGTAATAATTTTTTAGTTTCTTCCCTTATTGTCCTACATTCCTCCTTTCTCCTAGCTGCTCTGCTGCATCTACTTCTAGTCTCACTTGCTGAGACAAAAAGGAAGTTATGGAATGGAAAGAAAAAACAAGATTCCTAGAATCACCCAGCCGTCATAGAAAGAGACATAGCTCTTTCACGTTTACAAAAACCTCCCCATACTTTTCATGCTATAAGGAGTTAAATTTCAGATCTAATAAATGCACAGAGCAAGCACAAAGTTTGAGCATCAGTACGTGCAATGTAGAAGTTCATGATTTACTTAAAATGTGCTGTTAATGACTGATACTAGGTTTTTTGAGTAATTCAGTTTTGGAAGGATGTAGGGTTTTTTACTGTAAAAATCAGACTTTATTATTAGATGTGTTTTACTTTCCAGCTTATGCTGTAAGAAATGTTTATAATAAAATTTGAAGCCCTAACATTTTAATTATGTACTGAAAAATCAGGTTAAGTGCAAGCAAATATTTACAAAGATTCACAGGTTTCTTTGTTTCTGGTCCCATTTAAGATGAAGCACTGAAACATTTGTATCTTGCTATCAAATCAAATCAGTGATGCAGTAAAATGCTTAACTGCAGAAATTCAGGGGACAAGTCATGTCATACTGGCTAAACTCATGTCAGATTGAAGTAAAGTGTGCTGTTTGGCTCCTGGCAAACAATACCGAGCTCTGGAGATCATTGTATGTAGGGTACAGGGTTTCTCCCTGGTAAGAATCACTGTGAACAGTTGCCACTTCTTATTGTGCAGCACTATTGCTGTACCTATGAACAATTCTTCCTAGGATTTTACTAGTTAAAAGTTCCAGGCATACCTCTAATATTTCCTAAAACTGCTTTCAAAGTTTAATAAAGAAAACTGGAAAGCTTTCTTTAGTTGGATGTGCTTTTTAGTTGATAGGTTTTTTTGGTTTTCAATGCTTTCTTTATGTTATCCTGAATGGTATCATTTTTCTTTTAAAGAATTCTGAGCACAATATTTGATAGTTTTATCATATTAATTTCAAGGAGAATGCTAAAATAGGACAAGACAAAACACAAATGTTCTCTTCTGCCTCAGAAATAAAAGTAATAAAGGTCTAAGGGCACTCTACTAATATTCTGATAACAAAGATTGAAGTCTTATTAATATTGACTTCATCTGTGGTTATACAGCATTTGACACAATTATCTTGACAAATTACTATTAAATGGAACAGTCTTCTGTACAGATGTTTCTATGCCAGCCTGTCTATTAGCCTGGCTATTTATACATTCTGCTGTGCATCTTTGTGATGGATTTCAAGAGAGCTAAATTGAATATTTTTGCCTAACTACAGTAGGTTCTAGGAAATGTTATCCCATGGCTACTTGTCCTCAGTATGTGACAGATGATACAAATCACCACAGCATGCCCTCCATTAACTTGAAACATTTGCCCTGATGTCCTCTGGAAAGAATTGGTACATCAGAAAATTAATGTATAAAGATTGTACCTGTTGCAAATTTTTTTCTTCACTTAGAAGTCTTTATAGGTCAAAAGAAAATGGATTTAAATACTCCCTACTCAACTATAGTACTTAAACCACTACATAGTCAACCCCTGGTGGGTGCCTTTTACACCATCCTGAGGGCCCTTCTTAAATTGGTCTAATACTGACTCTCCTTGAAATTTTTTCATGTTATTGTAGTTGGGAGTAGCAGACTGCAATCATTGGTGGTGTTTTGTGGTTAAAACTACCTGCAAAAAAATGTTCAGAAAGTAGTATTTTTACAGGATATATAATTGGGTTGAACATGGTTTTCTGCCGAAGTTCACAAGGTATGATTGCTGAATGCAATTATTTGATAAGACACATAAGAGAATAGGCAAATATCTAAAAATAAGTTCAAAGAAGTAAGAATCAGAAGAAAGTATGAAATATTAATTGAAATTTTTACACAAATGGAATGAAAAATATTAATCAACATAGAGCATCCTAAATAAATACTCAAAAATGTTTGCAAGGAGATAATTTGTCACAAAAATCAGACAGATGATACAAAAAAATCCTGTTTGTTTTTATTCAAAGGCACCATGCATGGAATCATCTAATTACTTGAAGCAACTGCAGCACAGCACATTTGAACATTATTTTCCTCCATCTTTTATTTTTTGTCAAAAGTATAAAATCCTTTTGATAAACTCACATTTCTTTTCTGTTGCCTTGTTGTTTATATGCTTCAAACAAAGATCATAGTTCCTTTGTGTTAGGATTTATACAGTCATGAAAAACAAATGTAGTGTCTCTCCAAAGACGTTGCAATTTTATCACATAATGAGAACAAGAGTAAAAGACAATTTTTGAGATAAATAGACAATTTTTAGGAGTCTTACTGGGAACTCTGGAAGAAAGATAGGAACTGTAGAAGATAAACTAGGAGTAAACAGTAGGTAGTTAATCTTATGTGCAAATACTTAAGATAGTGACTGCAACATAGGAACCATCTAAAATAGATCCAATTTATTTGTGTAAATATATTGTTACTCAACACACAGTATATGAAATAATAGGCTGAGAATTATACGGTATTTATAAAAAACTTGCCCCTAGTACAGCATCTGAATCATTGTTGACTGTCTTAAAGATGAATCTCACAAAAAGAACAGAAGAATTTGAAGGAACACTATTACAATTGAAGAAAAAAATTTTAAAATGTAGATTGGTTTTTGGAGTCCCAAGTTGAGATTTGCTGCTGCCAAATCATAGAAGCAGCCATGTTTTTCACTTGTAAACTGAGCAAATTTGAGCTGTAAGTGAGTAGGAGACACATATATAACCCCATGATGATATTTGAAAGAGAATAGCTTCGCTTTAGTGGGAACTAGTTGATATAGCTGGGAGAAAATATCCTCGTCAGTATTTCAAATGTAGGACCTAGAGAGAGTACTCTGTCTCATGGTAAGAGTTAATGCTCTTTATTTTCTTACTCTGTTCATTCTGATGTTCTGGAGTATGGCTAACTTTATATACACATTCATGTGTACACCCATACATATATATATCATAATAAATACATGTCAAATTTCATTATCCTTTCAAAGAAGAGCAGAGCAGGAATACCATCTTAAGTTGACTTTGATAAGAAACAGGATATTGAAGTTCCGAGTTCTCATTTAGCCCTGTTTTCTTAGGCTGTACTTATTTATTAATTGATGACAGTCCTACTCAACACAAAGTCAAAACTTCTTCCCTTCTTGGGACTGACGCGATGAGAGAATGCAGGTCACTGTGATACGACAACAGGTCCAGTCCTGCGTACGCTTTTGTGAACTTGGCAGTTCACTCCTAACTGGTCCGCACCGCCCAAGGCCAGGTTTCTTGCCAGTGCAGGACAGAGTGGAAAATTCCTTCCATTCTTTCTTTATCAGCTTTTAAAACACTTTTGATAACAGACAACTTCAGACCATTTCCTCCAGCACAGAATTGACATAATTTCCTGCCCAGATCCTGCATAGTCTTTACCAGTCTCATTGCAGAACTGTCATTCCTTATTGCAGGCTCTCTAGCACAAAGAAGAAGAGACAAAATTAATTCTGCTTTACTCCTGTTGCCCACCTCAGAGGAGAAATTGAGAAGATAAATCCATAGGAGGGAGAGAAACTTTAAGCATGAGTGAGAAGTGTGTAAGCTAAAAAAGGAACTGGGAGTTTTTCCAGGTGCATATTCCTGTGCACAGTTGCAGTATGTTTGTTTAAAGCACAAAGATAATTTTATAGCAGTCCTTAAAATAAGAAGTCATCCCATGTAAAGGCAGTTGTCTATGCTGAACAGTAATATACAGCACAGCCATAATTTGGCTCGTCAGTACTGTATCAAAAAGTCTCCATAATTGCTACAATATGCACTTTGCACAATTTCAATGTGTTGAATTTTTGTCATTTATTCTTAAACTAATCCTCCTTTAAATGTTCCCTTTCTGCTGATGTGAATTGAAGAATTCTTTAGTTAACACCATTAGCTTTTCATGGTATCTAAATCTCTTCTGCCATGAGCATCAATACTACAGTGCTGCTGTCTCCAAGCAGTTCTGCATCAGTGCTTTTAGATGGAACATGACAGATACAGTAATGTTCTCCACGTAAATTGCTCTCTACATATAGGCAACAAGCAAAATAACATGGAACATTCATTGCCCCGTGACTGCAAAAATTACAACTGTATTCATTGTATGCTGGTTCAAATGCCTGAGCCAATCATAATATACAGCAGTCTTAGTGAATTTTAAAAGCCACGTTCTAAGCAACAATGCACTATCTTACTCCCACGGGGTTCCTGGAAAAAAGGATTTCAGCTGTAGACAAATTTCTTCCTCTTTTTTTCTAATAGCATGGAATTGAAAACTGGCTAAATAACTTTGGGTTACAAACTGGTTTTTAAGCTGATGGTCTTGATTGTTACCGATGGCTATAATATACAATAAATATACTGACTTAACTGTTCTGCTTAATTTTATGCATATATCCAAATCTAAATAAGCAAATGTAATTCAATGAAATACATAAACTTATTGCAGAACCGAGTATTACATTCTTTGTAGAGTTGCAGTCATTCACTCCAGCCTTCTGGTTTATAAATCAGGCTAAAGCTGATGACGTTGTCATTTGCCATTTAAACTCAATTCTTCCCTTGTTGGAAGCAATGGTTAGTTTTGCTACATATGTTAATGACAATATAATTCTCACCTTCCCCTTTTATATTTTGTTGGTTTTTTTAATGATGCAATAGCATCCATTATTCTTCCTTAATTTCTAATGAAAATCTGTAAAGAATACCTTATTCTATAGTAAAGGATGTGTTTTAAAGACATTGCCTCTTTTTAAAAAAAAGCTGTGTTATATTTTGTGCATTAAATGTACTATAAAAAGTGGGTTATTCTTGGTGTGTTTGTATGGTGTGTAGCTTTACTTCCTTATACAGATTTCTTTTTGTTACACATCAGTTTATTGGAAAATGCAATTGAAGTTGCTGTTATGTTTAAGAAAATTAAGACAGTTATGAAACATGGGACGTATAATTAACATTATTGAGCAGAACAGAGCATTTTATAAAAACTTACTGAAACTCAGTTAAGGTAAGAATACTTAGCATACTGTGTGTAGTTTAAGTTACTGCCAACTAATAATCAAGCAGTTTAGTAAAGTTCTTAGAATCTCAATCTGCAAACAAGTTGTAAAAGAAAAGGCCTGCTTCAGTTTTCAGACAATTTGACAGTGCAACTTAGTGATATCCCTTTCTGAAGTGACATCTCGTCTTTCTGAAATTGTATCCTTGTCAGATGAATTCTGACAAGAACCTTTGCCTATGATCGGTCAAGGTTCTTTGTCGGAACATTGGACTGTCTGGCACAGAGCAACACAGGAATCATACCTGCTTGGCTCCAAGGATATTTATTTTCTATATACAGGGAAATGGTGGGATCTGAAAAGCAAGGAAAGAATACTTATTTGTAAATTTTTAAAAGATTGCATTAATGGAGGGCGCACTTCTAACCCTGTCAATTACTTTTCCAATTTTCTTCTTCCCTATCTCCTTCAGATGATCACCTTTTGCTTCCTCATTCTCTTTCAAAAGTTTTCGTATGATTCCACTGCGCTCTGATTGTCAGTCTGCCTGCTAATCCCATTTTTTTAAAAGATGCCATATTTTCCTGAAGAACTGATTTCCCATTTGACAGTGTTCTAGCTGGTTATTTTCAGTCTGGCTTCTCCTTTCCAGTATGTCACACTATTTTGACCCAGATTATCAATGTCCTTTCATAATTTAGCATGTCATTGCCCTCACTGTCTCGGTTATCTCTTACTCTTATCTCTGTCCATCAGCTTTCATGAATCTCTCCTTTCTTCACTCTTGTACTTTATCAACTTCACTAGCAGCTGCTGCTTCTGAAAATGTTTGTAATGTTGGTAACTTTGAAATGTTTTCCTTTGTTTATTGATGTTTTTCAAGTTTCAGAACTAAGATCCCATCTTTTTTTCTCTCTCTGTATGACATTGTTTGATCCCAAAATTTTGTCTGCCTCTGTAATGTAGAGAGTTCCTAGTCATATACCAGACATTTTTGCTGCTTAAATCTTCCAGAGCTAATCATTTTGCAAATATGTTCTCTGGGATATCTGCCTGCATTTCAGATGAGCACTCTAGAAATGACTGTCACAGTTTAAAGTGTTGCTGCTGCTCTAATCCAGAAAAGAATAAAGATACTTTGAAGATTTAAATGATGGGAGATAGCAACAGAATAGTCAGCCTTGTACTCAATCAGAGATGGCAACAGTGTAAGTCTTTGTGAATATGAAAATAAATAGCTCCTCTTTGACATAGTAGAGAAGAACAAATTGGTAGTGAGATGGAGGATGATGGAGATGATCTAATTTAAGCATATATACTAGCATAATATTTGTAGCCAGTTCTTGAACCGATGCAGGAGGGCAAGTTTTTTATTTAAGACGACACAAAAAGTGTAGCAGTCAAATCATGTGGAAGTCATATCCTAGCAGTCAAGACCAATGAAAGCAATCATTTTACCTGCATGGATGGATTAGAGGTTAGTTTCTTCATGCTGCCATAGAAAAAGAATGTGAAATATTTAGCCATTACTTGTACAGGTGGACCTACAAAAAGGTGAAACTGGAGATCTGTCCTGGCTGTTGGCTGGAGTGATAGGGATTATGTCATAGTGATCCACAGAGGACATATTGCAAAGAGTTTATGGGGAGGATTAAGAGCCCTCTTGGAAATGCTGAGCTTTTCCCAATGGCTAAAATGCTGCATGAAAGCACTAACAAGCCTGAAACAGAATTGTGGTTAAAAGCTACTCGTTCTGCATGTGTGATGTCTGTATGACATCGACTTTTGTAATTCTGTTGTTCAAAGTAAGGCATAGAGCTACTAGAGGAGGTGTGACGAGTCAAAGATGCGATGAATTTTGACTATCGGGAGGTCATCAGAGAAATTGATAAGAACAGGTTAAAGTAGATGAAACAGGTTAAAACATGGGCTAGAACTGGGGGAGATGAACTTTTAGGTAGTGTGAACTGGTCATTTGATGAAAGCAAAGTCCGACAGGAGGAGGAGACATGGTAGTACTTACGGGAATCCAAACTTATTTTTAAACAGGACAGGTCCCTCATTTTTATCACGAGGGACACGGTTAGAAAGGAAGGATGAGGTTTTTGTTGGGAGGCTTTATTTTCTAAGTGCAACTTAAATTGCAGCCTAAATCTAGCACAAAGTTTACTACTGCAAAGTAACTTTTTAAAATATTTCTGCTCCAGTCAAAAGTGTGCTTATGGTTTATGCAATCACAGAATGCATTTACATTATGTGTTAAGCCTTATTTAGTACGCCAAGTCAACAGGCTATGTGTCAGGCACAAACAGTAGGTGGAAGATACCTATCTAACCTGTGTATTGTAAGATGTTGCCTTTCAGGAACTTCAGAGATGTGTATTCATGGTAACAGACTGAATGAAGCAAAAGTCTTCTGTAGTTGTCCTGACTTCTGTTCCTTGGAGGTAAGCACAGCTACCAGAAATGGAAGAAAAGGGAAGGGCCAAACCCCAGCTGTCTGGTGTCATCTAAGCTGTTTGTGCATTTCCTCTTTGATGTTCTTGGCAATGGCGACTAACCAGCTGGGATGTGTGTCAGATTTTTTCCGGGGAATGGAGGGGAGGAGGAACATTCATACACATACACTCTTGTCTCTGGTCTCTTTTGGGAAGCAGCAATTAACAGCTGAGAGGTTATTAAAAATTTCTTCCTAAATCACATCTTATCTATGGCTTGCTCCTTTTTAAACAGTATGACAAACCTTGAGGAGTGGCAGGGCTCATTTTAAGACAATAAGACTAGAGGTAACAATTTCATGAGGAAACAAATTAAATCATAATCCTGAACCTCTGGCCTAGGCCACGCAGGGCTAGCTTTAAACGTGGGCTAGCTGGTTCAGATAGCAAACACCATGAAACCATGGTAGCACCTACCACAAATTTACCACCTGGATAATCATTCAGCTTCATGATTTCTGGGGCTGTTAGCTACTTTGTTATCAGTCACCCAAATAAGCTTACAGCTAGCATACCTGCTATGTTTACCCAAGAAGCAGTCACATCTGTGATGGCAGCATAAATATGACTTTTGACTGAGGTCACGATTTTTTTTTTTTTTTTGTTAGAAAGAAAAGGCTGTAGCTGTAAATCTTTAAGACTTGGACACTTCACTGAGACTTCTGTTAATGTGCTGCTTTTCATTTCACGCTGTTTATAAGCTCATAAGGATATGGCTCTTAATTTTTTAATTCCTATCTTAGTAATGTAAGTTTTATGACTTCATGCAGTTCTGAAAAATTCAGAATGGCAATAACTTTCCCAGTGAACAGTTTTGTGCAAACTTTGTATCAAAATTTGTCAAGACCATATAGGAATGTTGAGTAGCAGTCACTTGACACATCTTCTTCTATTTCCAAGAAATAAACATTACCGATCGAGTAAACAAAATGTTTTTCTTTCCTTTCATCTTTTGAATATAGAAATAGAAAATAAAATGTAGGACTGCATGAAATAGTAGATACTCTAATCAATCTATTTGTACATCTCCTCTCCTTCTCTCGTTTCTTAAACCCTAGTAAAGTTGTACCATTGCATCTTATTCCTCAGTTGTGGTATACCTTCTAATCTATCAAATTAATCAGGCATCCTGAAGTTTTTTTGTCAATTTATCTATCATGTCAGACAAGAAGCATTGGACTAGCATACACCCATCACACAGTGCACTAAAAATCAATGGAAAGTAACCCTGTTTACTGCAGCATTTTACACCGAGTATAGTTAACATACTGTCGTTCAGTAAACAAAGTACCTTGTAATGTAGAATATATTAATTTGCTATAAGGTATTTCAAAATAAGGTGACATATTTCAACACTTTTCTTAGTGCCAACATTACAAGTATGAAGAGACTGGTTTTTGATAGATTGAGCAGCACATAGCAAATCAGAAGTTACTTTTGGTGGTTGCTCCTTTAATGAGATGCATCACACAGCTTGGATAAATTATCTGCTGTGTGAAGCAACTTATCATGCCAGAATATACAGTATATTGTCATGGGCTTTTTTCTTTTTTCTTTTTTTTTTTTCCTTTTTGATTCTCTGGTATTCTGATGAATTATTTGCAGCATTTCCCTTTCACTGCTGCTAGAATAATCAAGTTATGTTTCTTGAACATCAGTCTATCATTTTCATTGACTTCCTCCGTTGTCAAAGACATAGGGAGGAGGAAAAAAACCCCACTGCTTAATTTCACAAGACATTCTTCTATTTCCTTTGCTCCTTTGTTTCTTTGCTTCCTCCGCTTTCTTTGTAACAGCTTTTAACTTAGAGAAGACTTTTAAGTTTCTCCACTTCAGTGTAAGCTAATGAAGTCACATTATTTATTTATTTTTTAAATGAACTGTAGTTTCACCACCATGGTCCTCTGAGCTTCAGATGCTTTCTTGTCTATAGCATCAATTGATCATCTTCAGGATTATATTTTTCTCTACATGCAGTATATGCTTAAGAATTTTTGTGGGTTTTTTTTTTCTTTCTTTTTTTTTTTTTTTAACTTTTGGCAGCCAGAAAGCAACTGTTAAGTTCTCATGTTATCACATTTAGCAGGACTTCAGGCATAATTACTGGAGCGTCCACGACTTATTTCAGCCTCAGTTTCCTAGTTTAACACAGTAGTAAAATTGTTTATTTATAACCAGCTGCAGCTGAAAGTATACATCTCTATTTGAACAATTAAGATTGTGATGCATATGCAAAAATTTATTTATTTATTTTAAATAAATAACATACCAAATTCACAAAGACCAACCTATAACAGGTTTCCTTACAATACAGTATTTTTTAAGTGTTTTTTGCTGATATGTTCATTTCAGAGGAAATTAATTGTTTGAAATTACTGAACTTCCCTGACCTCCTGGAACAGTTCTTACATCCAGCAGTAAAGACAAATGGATGTATCATTATTCCTTAGAAAAGTTTACCACACATCTCTCTGGAACATTTCGGAAGCTGAGTCGCTTCCAGCTTACCCAAGCCTTGTAAAAGCATCATGAAAAAACCAAGGTCACCTCTGTCTTCTTTGAGTGAGGTTTCTTAGAGTTCAGACTATGTTTGTATGATCCTACTGAATTTAGCAGGAGATATTTCATTGAAATTTAATCATACACTTCCTAGTCTGTGGGCATTATAGATGTTTTTCGCATGTTCATCTTCTATACCCTTTGGAAAGTTTCTCTTTCTAAGAATTGCATTAGTATGTTCTAGTCTGACCAGATTAAGGTTTCACATTTTTATACCAGTAATTCTAACATTAAATTTTTTAGCTTTACTAATCTCATAAATATTTAACGCCATTGATGAGACTGATGTTTATTTTCAGATTGATAGTATAGTCTCACGCATACACTGTCACCCTTTCTTATGCAGTCATCAGGATCATAGAATCATAGAATCATTAAGGTTGGAAGAGACCTCTAAGATCATCGAGTCCAACCATCAACCCAACACCACCATGCCCACTAAACCATGTCCCTAAGTGCCTCATCTACACGTCTTTTAAATACCTCCAGGGATGGGGACTCAACCACTTCCCTGGGCAGCCTCTTCCAATGTTGAACCACTCTTTCAGTAAAGAAATTTTTCCTCGTGTCCAATCTAAACCTCCCCTGGTGCAACTTGAGGCCATTTCCTCTCGTCCTGTCACTAGTTATTTGGGAGAAGAGACCGACCCCCACCTCGCTACCACCTCCTTTCTGGTAGTTGTAGAGAGCGATGAGGTCTCCCCTCAGCCTCCTTTTCTCCAGGCTAAACAACACCAGTTCCCTCAGCCGCTCCTCATAAGACTTGTTTTCCAGACCCCTCACCAGCCTCGTTGCCCTTCTCTGGACACGCTCCAGCACCTCAACATCCTTCTTGTAGTGAGGGGCCCAAAACTGAACACAGTATTCGAGGTGCGGCCTCACCAGTGCCGAGTACAGGGGCACGATCACTTCCCTACTCCTGATGGCCACACTATTTCTGATACAGGCCAGGATGCCATTGGCCTTCCTTGGCCGCCTGGGCACACTGCCGGCTCATGGTCAGCCGGCTGTCGACCAGCACCCCCAGGTCCTTCTCTGCTGGGCAGCTTTCCAGCCACTCTTCCCCAAGCCTGTAGCGCTGCATGGGGTTGTTGTGGCCAAAGTGCAGGACCCGGCACTTGGCCTTGTTGAACCTCATACAGTTGGCCTCGGCCCATTGATCCAGCCTGACCAGGTCCCTCTGCAGAGCCTTCCTACCCTTGAGCAGATCAACACTCCCGCCCAACTTGGTGTCATCTGCAAACTTACTGAGGGTGCACTCAATCCCCTCATCCAGATCATTGATAAAGATATTAAACAAGACCGGCCCCAAAACTGAGCCCTGGGGAACACCGCTCGTGACCGGCCGCCAACTGAATTTAACTCCATTCACCACAACGCTCTGGGCCCGGCCGTCCAGCCAGTTCTTTACTCAGCACAGAGTCCACCTGTCTAAGCCGTGAGCCGCCAGCTTCTCTAGGAGAATGCTGTGGGAGACAGTGTCAAAGGCCTTCCTGAAGTCCAGGTAGACCACATCCACAGCCTTTCCCTCATCCACTAGGCGGGTCACCTGGTCATAGAAGGAGATCAGGTTGGTCAAGCAGGACCTGCCTCTCATGAATCCGTGCTGGCTGGGCCTGATCCCCTGGTTGTCCCTCACATGCCTTGTGAGCGCCCTCAAGATGAACCGCTCCATAATCTTCCCCGGCACCGAGGTCAGGCTGACAGGCCTGTAGTTCCCCGGATCCTCCTTCCCGCCCTTCTTGTAGGTGGGCGTCACATTGGCAAGCCTCCAGTCGTCCGGGACCTCCCCCGTTAACCAGGACTGCTGATAAATGATGGAGAGTGGCTTGGCGAGCTCCTCCACCGGCTCCCTCGGCACTCTTGGGTGGATCCCATCCGGCCCCATAGACTTGTTAGCATCCAGGTGGCATAGCAGGTGGTTAACTGCTTCCTCTTGGATTATGGGGGGTTCATCCTCCTCGCCGTCCCTGTCTTCCAGCTCGGGGGGCCAAGTACCCTGAGGATAACTGGTCTGCCTGTTAAAGACTGAGGCAAAGAAGGCATTAAGTACCTCAGCCTTTTCCTCATCCTCGGTGACAATGTTCCCCCCCGCATCCAACAAAGGATGGAGATTCTCCTTGGCTCTCTTCTTGTCATTAATATATTTGTAAAAACTTTTTTTGTTGTCTTTAACGACAGCGGCCAGATTGCGTTCTAGCTGGGCTTTTTCCTTTCTCATTTCCTCTCTGCACGACCTAACGAGATCCCTGTACTCTTCCTGAGTCGCCTGCCCCTTCTTCCACAAGTGGAAAACTCTCCTTTTTTTCCTGAGTCCCAGCAAAAGCTCCCCGTTCAGCCAGGCCGGTCGTCTTCCCCACCCGTTCTTCTTACGGCGTACGGGGACAGCCTGCTCCTGCGCCTTTAAGACTTCCTTCTTGAAGATCGTCCAGCCTTCCTGGACCCCTTTGCCCTTCAGGACTGTCTCCCAAGGGACTCTCTCAACCAGTGTCCTGAACAGGCCAAAGTCCGCCCTCTGGAAGTCCATGGTTGCGGTTTTGCTGCCCCCCCTCCTTACTTCACCAAGAATGGAGAATTCTATCATTTCATGGTCGCTAAGCCCAAGACGGCCTCCGACCACCACATCTCCCACCAGTCCTTCTCTGTTAGTAAACAGCAGGTCGAGCGAGGCACCTCCCCTGGTAGGCTCACTTACCAGCTGTGTCAGGAAGTTGTCTTCCACACACTCCAGGAACCTCCTAGACTGCTTCCTCTCTGCCATGTTGCAATAGATACCAACCTATTGTCAAAAACACAGATACAGACCCTAAACATAACTGTGGCACTGTGATAATAATCTTTCCAACAGTTGAGGATATTTATTGATAAGCAAGTGAGACGCATATTGCTTTCATAGCCTTGCAGGCAACAAAGTCCGATTTTACATCTTTTTTTGCATGAAAGCAAAATTTAATCCCAAGGAACAGAACTTCCAAAACGGACACAGCCCAAGAGGACAAGATTTTTCCACCAAATGTTAAGTATTAGACCACACAGTCCTGCCCACAGAAGTGTGTTAGTTCAGTGACATAATAAAAAAGCCTATGCCATTGAATCATCAATTGTGGAATTTCCCAGAGGACTTTCTCTATGTGGGGGTCTGATACAAAAAGTAAGGGAAGCCATCACTGTTCAAATGATAGTCATGATTACATAGATTTGGACCAAATCCACCAGGTTTCCTTTCTCCTATCTCCCACTCCAGTGAATCAGTATTTCCTAACATACTCACTTATTTCTGGAAAATCATGAGTAAATTTGTGGGAGGGATAGAGTGATTGTATCTCTTTCCCTCCTCTCTTCTTTGTAATATTCTTTATAGAGTATGGCTTATTTTCCCCTGTGCTGTAAGCTCAGTATGGGTCTCAGAAGCTTAAAGAAAAAGGCCTTTACATGGTTGGAACCCTTTGTATAACTTCCTGTAATTTTTTGTTATTTGTCCAGGCAATTGAAGACTATATTTGCAACAACAGCTCCAACAAAACATATTGGATTTATTTTTTTGTGTATGCTAGGACAGTTATGGGTAACTCAGCATAACATATTCCTTTAGTGTCACATACAGTACACTTTATGCATGAATTTCTGTAGTTACGTCTCCATTAGCAAGTAGTGCAGTGCAGTAGGAGTACATCTGCAGCACAAAACATTTGCTGCTCAGGACACAATGTACACTTTTATACATCTTTCAAAGTGGTTTACTTTGAATACCCATTAGCACCTGAGGCATGTTAGGTATGCTCCTGGACCATGAATTTTGGTTTTGTTCTGTTCAAAAGGAATTCAGATCTCAGCTGAACCTTACACCAAATACAGGGGGGATGCTGTGCGTACACCATACAACTTGTGTATTCCCTCTGACCTCTATATGGGTCATGTAGGTTAGTTTGCCTATTTCGTCATTATTCGTTTTTAATGCTGACATGACCATTTAGGTTTGAATTGCTCCATTTGTGTTAGAAATCTCGCCAATACGGACATACCTGGTTTTGTAGCAAGACTGAGGCCAACAAACTCTTTTGCTTTTGGCCATAAGGCTAATTTCAAATGTGACTGTTGTTTAGGCATCAATTTTCTGAGCTACAGTAAAAGTAATGCACTTAAAAATGCCTTTAGAAATACTTTATTATAAACAACTGCTCCTTATACTCTACATGCAACTTCTTCTGTAATTATTTTTTCACGTTGTAAACCACAGATTAAACTAAAGATTATGATAAGCTATAGCAACCTTAGTGAACAGAATCGAAAATTTAAGAAAGGCTCTGTGGTTAGACAAAAGATGCAGTTTGTTCAGTACACTACCCGATTCAGTACACTATCATCTGATTGAAATAAATTTTTACAGAAAGAGAATAAAGACAGGAAATATAGTGGGATTGTGATGGACACTATTCTGACCATACACTCAATATTTTGATATTAAAGTTCAAACTAAAGATACATTGTTCTGATCCAAAATCCTCTGAAGTCAACTTCCAGTGATATCCATTTGTTTAGATCTACTTGATAATCTGTATTTGTACAGCCTAAATCATTGGTATGGCTTTAGTCTTTGTGAAAAGCACTAAAATTATGTACAGAGGGAAGTCTCATTATCTGACGGAGTGTGGAGTTAGCTAAATATTTTTTGAGCTACTAGAAAAATAATTATCCCCCCAAAAGCTCTAATTTACAATATAATCTGTAAACATGCTTTTAATGAGCAAATCACAAGTCACACTTAATGATCTTTGATACATGAGCACCTTTTGGTGATAGAAGAGACAAAAATTTTATAAATTTGAGCGAGCCAAAAATATTTTTATATGTGACTCAAAATATATTCATAAGGCAGCTAGAATTAAAATATGTAGAATATAGCTTACAATTAAAAAGCAGAAAACCACTTTTAATATATATTCAAAATGATAAAATAATTGCTAAATTATGCAAATTTTATGATAGACCAGAAAAACAAGTAGATTTTTATTTAATTGCCACCTTTTGCTGATTCAAGTATGTTAATCACAGGGAGTCCTAATAGTTCTATCAGGCTTTACTAATGTATTCAAGTAAAATGAACAAAATAATTAAATGTCTAAATATTGATTTAAAGTGCTCCAAGTATTAATGAAGCTTTGCTTTCTACTTAACATGGGTTAAACTGTGGTTTGGATACCTTCATCCTTTTGGGTTGCTGCTTGAGAGTGAGCAAACAAGATCTAAACATGACGCTAGCAGTTTCTTCACCCCAGCATAGAGAAAATGTATCCTCATTGGCATGATTCTTGCAAGATTCTTATTACTTCTGTTTCCTGATAACCTCTGTAGGATGATGGACTATAATTTCCAAAAGCTTCTACGTATTGCATGATGTGTGTAAGTTTAGAAAAGGTTGGTACACATACGCTGCTCAGTGAGGTGTGTGGAGACTGGAAAAGGAGGTTCATGTTTGTGTTTCCTAAGCCTTCAACACTTGGACACGGCTCCGGGAGAAGGATAAGGACTAAGACTGCTATCCCACCCTGGACAGCGAAAGACCAGACACAGAAATTATTTACCTTTGTGTGACTGGGATTAGGGAAGCTCTGCTACTTTCCAACTTAGCTCTGTGAACAAAATCCTCTTTTTCACTGACGCGTTTTATTGTTGGAATTTAAGTAGTACAAAACCATTGGAGACTGTTGTGCGGGAGTGCTGTTGAGAGCAAGAACTCTTATACTCTTTCTGTCCTTCCCAGCTCATTTGACTTCATGTTATGTACAACACCTGCTCTCTGATCTCCCATCTCCAACTCCAGTATGTGACTGCAGCTAGTAATAGTAGCACTTCCAGTGCAGCCAGTGTCCTTGTCATTTTTTACTGCCTTTACTTCTGTGTTAAAATTATTCCTCTGCTATTCACATAGCAGAGGATTTCATTATGATGCCATTTTTGGGAGTCAAGTTAGAGAATTTGTTGTCTGGACATTGTGTTACTTAGATGCTTAGGAACCAGTAGCCCCAGTGACATGCCTTCTTGAGATGGCAATAATTGGGGGAGCATTGATGCTCCTTATAGGCTACTCCCATGAGGCCTCATCCCAGTGCAAATTTTCTGCCTTTAGTACAAGAATACTCCCATGTTATACTGGGATATCTCTACTATCACCTGATGTCCAGGCCCATGTTTTCTCTACAACCAGTGAGAGGAACCACATTTTCACTGAGATATAGAAGTATGAAAGGGGTATTCCAATCTTACATTATATTGATAGCTAAATACTAAAATATCCATACCAAAGGTCATGCGTTGTGCTGTCACCTTTGACATGCAGGCACTTAGGTTGCAGCAGAATCTTACACGCCCACATTTCTACTTAGGTTGAATTGAACACAAGACTTCTTCCAAGCTAGATAATTTTGTATGAAGGTTACGAAGGCTTAGGTTTTTTTCTCTGCTTCACAGTGAAGAATGAATCTCATTTCATCCTTTCTTGAGGAATCAAGGATTAGTAATTATCAATCTGGGGATGTTCCAAACTCTGTGTATAACTTACAACCTCAGCAGAAAAACAAGAAAATACGCTCAGTGCCGCCTCAGTCGTTAGCACTTAATGATCTGTGCCTTGATCATGGCAAGATAGGCCCTGATTCAGAAAAGCATTAACTCATGTCCTAGGCATTATGTGCACCCATTACTAAGCAAAATGTTGGTGCATGCAATTAGCTGGTCAGATAGGGCATTCCATAACTAAATGTGCACGTATGTGTGTTTGAATGTGTATAAATAAATTCTGCAGGTGCAGCCCTGTCATTTTTGGAGGTTCATCCTTTTATTTTGAGTTAATTGTTCAGAGGTGGGGAGCACGCAGTCCTTCACCAATGGAATTGTAATGCGAGCGTTTATAAAAACGCGATCCAAAAGTCTAACTCTGGACCTCTCTAGAAGCACTAGCTATTTAGGAAATTTGGAATTTATATTAAAATATGAATTATTTTCATTCAAATTTCTATCTCTGTTTCCTTCAAACTCTGGCTGAAAACAGTAAAGAAAATTTTTTTTCTTCATTAAGATGGAAAAAAATAAAGCACAGACACCTGTGGCTGAAGTCATTATAGCAATTCTTTTTCATCACTTGTCCTTGTGTTATATTTTTGTTTCTTTAAGATTGTAACAGTTCCTGAAAAAAATGAGACTGACTGAGGCCCATTGGGGCTGCTATTTTTCTTTTATTATTATTTTTATTGAACTAATGTCTAGAAGAGGCAACTGTAGGTTGTGGCAATGGTTCAGGAAGATGCTGTATGGAAACAGAACAAAGGCCTGGCTTCAGCTCTGTACAGTTAAAATTGTGGTAGTAATGAGTAGTACTAATAACTGAAACATTTCTCAGTTGAATCTGCATAGCCAATAGATGAGGGCCCACTTCATCATTCAGGGAATTATCTTATAATTTTATCATAGTATGAATTAGAGAGACAAAACCAAAATTGATTGAAACCTACAGGAGAGACTTTAACAGTAACCTTTAAAGAAGAGGAGAAAGGGAGTGCAGTGCCAGCAAGCACAAAATATAAACTGGTTATAGACATAAATTTGGTGGAGGAGGGGTCACTTTCTCTCTACCCCTGAGCTTCACACTGGGCCAGGATGTTGTTTATGATCAAAACACCCACTGACATTTAATATTTGCTACATTAGTTTTCAAGTATACCTAGATTCTAGGTAGAGCTGTTATTAGATAAATGTCATTTCAGTTTTATAAACAAACAGGTTATTATAGAGTCCTATGTTTTCCAACTTCCACTACACAATGTTCTTTTGTATGCCTCAGACAATAAGCTGACAGCTCCATGGAAATCTCTTACAACATTCAGTAGTCAAAAGTGTTATAGAGTTCACTAGAAGTAGAAGAATGCATAATGCATTGAAGCAATGTTTTAGGCATTTATATTAGACTTTTAATGGAAAAATTAAAAAGTAATGCTGCTTTGCATTGCAGTAACTGTACATCAACAGTATGTCTTTATTTCTGGCACATGAAGGGTAGTTTCCATAGCAGCAGCATCTGTAGCACTGAGCAACATGGAAATTGGATTTTTTTCTCTTGTATTTCACAGATTAGAAAGGTAAAATGTATGGAAGTAGGGGAAAGTAGATACTACAGAAATGCGATCTTTAAAACCTGCTTTTCCTTTCCAGAATTCTGAAACTGTAATGGAATAAACAATTCTTGCACTTCATTCCTGCTTGTTTAAGCCTCATATATGGCTTAATAAATGTGTATAACAGCTATTTTTGTTTTTAACTGATAGAACTAGAAAATTGCAGAACTACCTCAGTCTGCCTCCTGGTATGGTATCATTTATTAGCTGGCAATTCCTTTACTATTGGCCAAAAGTGAGTAATAATTAAGGTCTATATTGCACTGAGACTGTATTTTTATATTTCATTCATTTTTGTACTGATAGCACTTGAGGCATGCTACAGATAAGAAATACTGTGTGTGAAAAATGTGTGCTATTTACTCAAATTGATGATGATTTTTCTATCAAATTCTTAAACTTAAAGCAGGGGGATACTTTGCTTTTGTTATGCGCACAGAACTTAAAAATGCAACTACATATTCTAAAGTACATATTCTCATATTCTCCTAGACACAGAAACATAATAGAAATATCTTCAGAACAGAAACAAAAAGACCAAAAGGTATTTCAGAGCTAACCCACTTTGTTGTGGGAAAGCTTAGATCAGAATCAGGACAAAAAAATCTTGGCCTCAGAGTTGCCTCTCTCTAATTTAGCAGGAAGTGTCTCAGTAATTTTTTTTCTTAATATGTAACAGTGAGATTTTTATTTACATTATTATATTGTTTTTAAAGGGAGTGAAATGGTCACAGTTGCATAAAATACTTCTGAAGCTCCTTCCTGGTGAAAGAACATGAAAGAACTTTATACGAACTAGATATTGAAAATATTATTTAAAGCATGTATTATAAGGCAAACTTACTTTCTAAACATTTTACCATAAATTGAAGAAGCTGTATAGAATTGAGGAGTGGTATGTTAGGAAAAGTATACAATTCACCAGTGAGCAATTCTTTTCAGAATACTTTTGATTTTCATGTTCGGGCCAAATGCCCTGTGCAGATACTCCTCTGTGATGGTTATTATTTTAGTAGGGAAGAGCAATTTAAAAATTATCTTTTTATTGGGAGTTTGGTTCCTAACTCCTTTAAGCACTCTGAAAAGTGCTTTTAGTCACACTTTTAATTTTTGTTTTGCATTTTGCAGTCCTTCCTACTGGCTTGCTCTAAATGTTTAAGCAGCATCAAGTCTATAACCATCTTTTAACAGCATTACCTTGCAGTGTTTGGAGATTTTAAGAAATAGCACACCTCCTGCAGGATTCATTCATAAAGAATAGCTATCAGCTATGTAAAGAATAAATATCCTTTATTTGTTCCATGCAGAAGCACTTTTTTTAAAACACATCTTCAGCTGTTTGTCTTGCGAAGAAAACTTTGAGGAGCCTCAGAATGGATGGATAGAGTTTATAAGGATGGTGTGCTCTGTAGGAACCTGTTTGGATATGCCAGGTGCTGCTTTCCCAACAGATGTGCTCAAGCGTACAAGGGTCCAGTGTTAGAGGTTTGCTGCCTGCATGTGTGAGCCTGGACTAAAGAACTTTGGTCGGTTTTCCCTTCCTTGTCTTTAAACTTGCGTTGCTGCATTACTCCTGATCACAGCACTTTATTTTCTTGAACGTTCCTGAGAAGTTATATACACATATAAAATAAAATAAAATATGCACCATACAAATTGCAAGATTTCATGTTTGCTTTTAAACCCAACAGCTTTTCTGTACTCTTAAGCCTTCATTATCTGAGTAAGGAAGTTTGTTGGGTTGCATAGCGTCAAGAAAACAACATGGGTTTCCAATGCTGTGTAGCCCTGATATTTTTTCCCTATTTAGGTTGTTACAGACTTTCTACCTACCCCTTGTTTTGTACAAATAGCTTATCCTCCAGAAGAGAATAAAGAAATATACTTATTTGTTAGTCTGAGTTCCTGCTATGATTCATAACCAAACGCTTCATGGCAAAAATGTATGCCCAAGCCTAATATGAAGCTTGACTGACTCTTCATTTGAATAGAATTATTTTTTGACACTCATTTGTAGTTAATAAAACTAATAGTTCAATACCTTGTGGAACAAACTTCAAAGCTTGTCTGCCTGTTTTAAAGCTAGGAGACTTCTGTAGAGCTTGTTTAACGCATATTGGTATAGGCATAGAATCGAGCATTCCAGTCAGTGAACAGGATATGCTGTATGTATCTGAGGCATCGGAGAATAGACTTTACATGGTAATTTAGGCAGTATCCTCCAGTGGTTGGTAAATTTATATTTATATTATTATTTCTTTTATAGGAGTTCATGGGGGAAGGGGGGAGAATGAGTTTTAATTCCATTTTAAAGACCATGGCTTGGATCTGAGATTGTATTAAGAATGTTTAAGTAAAATTATATTAAGTAAAAGAGTTCTATTGTTACTACCTTCTTTGCTCTCCCTCCTTTTTTCTAAGCTCTCTTCATCTATGAATCTGATAACTGAGTATGTCAAAAGATATTTGCATCCATTTTTCAGCTTACAATACTTGCAGGTAAGATATCATTCCCAAATCACTAGAAATGGTTTACTAACACAGAATCTGAATATAATATGGCAACTTTAGATTTTGACTATTGTATTTTTCTTCATGCTTCATCATCCATGTACTTGCAAGAACATACACTTAGGGCATAATGCAGCAATATTATCCCTAATTACTGCATCAATAACTTACCAACACAAGTAAAGATAAGGAATGAAGTTTTATGAGTGGTTATTAGTCCCTGGCCTTTTATGACATACCTAAGATAATGCTTCAGTCTTGTTCTAAATGACACTTCTAGTGGATAGTCATAGCTCCAGAAAGCATGTATGTCATCAAAAAAGTGGTTGTGTGAAGTTTAACTTTTCTTCCATCTTCTCCATTCCTTCCTGGATTTGGCATTATCCATATGCAGAACAGGGAAGAGCTTCTGGCAAAGGTGCTTGTTTTGAATGATTGTACTGCTTCAGATCAAACAAGTCTAGTAACTCTGACCTTGGTGGTCACATGTACCAGATGCTCTAATGAAATACTGCAAGGACTGAGGAAGTACATAGACATAACTCCCCACTTTTTCCCTCCCAGCTTCTGGCAATCTGCAGTGGAGCTCGGTATTACAGCTGTATCTTTTTGTTTAATACTCTTTAATAAATGCTTCTTTCATAAATTTGCCTAATAGCTTTTCAAAACCATTTATACTTTCCAATTCCACAATATCCTTCGGTGATGAGTTTCACAGTTGTCCTGGTTTTGGTTAATTACATGTTATATAAAAAAGTGCTAAGTTGTGTGTTTAAAATTTGCAGCTGAAAATTCCATGGGATACTTCTCACTTCTTACATTGAGTGATAATTTCCAATTCCCTTCTGCATATCATTCATACTTATATGTATCTCTGTGGTATTCTCTTTTAGCCGTTTCCTGGCAAGCTAGTCCATTTAATTTCTTTTCAAATGGAAATAATTTTTTATCTCTGATCATCCTCTTATCCTTCTTACATCTTCTTTAGTTCTACAGTATCCTTCTTGAGATGGGGTGACCAGAATTGCATGAATGCCATGGATTTCTTTAATAGCAATAAGGTTTTCTGTCCGAAGCTCTGAATGCTTTCCAAATAATTCTAATGTTCCATTTGTCTTTTTGGCTGCTGCTGAGCAGAGCTGACATTTTCATAGAAGTATCATTGCAAGACCTGCAACGACTTCAAGATCTCTTTCCTGACTGGTTACAGCTAAATTAGCATCCATCACAGGGTAGGCATAGTTAGGCTTTTTTTTTTCCTTCTTCTTTGTATGTATTACTTTGAATTTATCAAATTGAATTCTATCACGCAGTTTATCATGCAGTCACTCCATATTGTGAGATACTTCTGCAACTCTTTGCTATCACTTTTTTCTTTCTTCTTTTTCGTTATTATAATTTGAGTAATTTTTTACTATCAGAAAATATCTAACTTCTCAGCTCCTTTCCAGATCTCTCAGGAATACATTGAGAAGCATACATCACCATAGGATTCCACTGGTAACTCTTATACATTGTGAAAACTGACTATTGGGTTCTGTCTTTCACACTCTCTGAAATGTATAGCTACATAGATACCTACTTTCCACTTATTAATGCTTTCCTCTTAAGAAACACCTTTAAGACAGAGCCTTTGGTGAGGACCTTTGCCATAAAGTTGTTAGAAATTCAGGTGTATAGTATATATCAACTGGATTACTCCTATCAACACACTCATTGACTCCTTCAAAAAACTAATAGATTTGTGAGGCTTGACTTTGATCTATAAAAATGTCTTGACTGTTGCCTACTGTATCTTATTTACCTACTTGTCTTCCTATTCTACTCTTTATTATATTTCCACCAACATGTTGTAGAAATCAGATTTACTGCTCTATAGCTCCCTAGAATCTCCTGGAACTTTCATGGAGAATTTGCTTCACATTTATTGCCTTTCATTTCTTTGTTATCTAGGCTGATTTATGTCAACCACCAAAATATATGAAATTCATACTTGCATTTCCTTAGAACTCTTGGATGAATTCTGTCTGTTCAGGACAATTTGCTATGGTTCATTTCATGATTTTTTCCTATTACCTCTTCTACTGGCTCTTCAGTTTTAGACAAATCCTCTGATGCATTCCTCATAAAAAAGGCTCCTTTAGGGCAACCTCTCCAGCTCTTTCCTTTTGCATTTTGGTGCAAATAGTTACTTTAACTCTTCTGCTCTAGCCTAATGTTCCTTAACTGTTCTTATTACACTTCTCATGTATAAGTCCTAAAGGATCTTTAATAATATTTTGTTTGAGAGGAATTTGAAATAATTCTATTAACAATTCTAGTAGCTTACATGCATTGTTTCCTATTTTCCTCTGTTTGACCATTCTAGGAATTTCTGTGGATGTTAGACTTTGATGAATTTCCTTTTTTCCCTTAAACCTCTATGATGATGTTGCCTAAATAAATAGTGTCCCTGACATCCTTAAAATTTTTGTCCTTTTCACCGCTCCTTTTAATAAGGAGATTTACTTTTAACAAACTTCTTCACTTTTACACAGCTTCCCTTTCTGAAATTAATAACTGCTGCAATAGAATTTTTTGTTTGGATGTTTTGCTGTTCCTTTAGATCAGAAAAACTCTCCCTTTCGCAGCCTTCTAGGCAACACATAGGAGACCAAACTAATGCAGATTCAGTCTCACAATCATATATAAAAAATATTCATAGTGATTCCCTTTGGAATATGTCATGACTTCTGAAGTGTCTACCAACTTCGGATACTGAATCTCCACTGTATTGCAAGCTCTTTATATCCATAAAAATGAATACGTAACGGTAGCAATTTATTTGATGATATTTAAGGCGCATTTTCCACATATAAAATGAAACAACGTAAGGTGGTAGGCAACATAGAAAGAAAAGCCCTAAATTTATTAAAGGAAAAAAATACTTAATATGACTGGAAATGTGTTACATTAATAAAAAAGACTTAAATGACTGGCACTGCCACTGTTCAGTTTACGTCTTGCACAGAACCATTGCTGAGTAACAGTCTATACTGGTCCTGTATATTATTGTTATCTATTTTGAGGGGAAAATACAACCATATTCCCTTCTGTTAGAATGTCTGTTTTATGAAATTTTGGACTTATCTGAAACATAATTAAAACATTATTTTGCTATTCTTTTGGATAAAGAAGTACTTAATTTCTCATTCTTTTTGTACATAAATACATGTCTTTCTGGCAGGGTGGAATTTTATAGATCACGTTCTGTTGGTTTTTGGTATTTTTCTTACATAAGCTTCACAAAAAGTTATTCTTTTTACTTGTGTATTTACTTGTTCCATCTGAAGATCTAATGTACTGGCTTCTTTCTATCTTTAATTGTATTTATTCTGTGGGCTATTTATTTGATCTTTGCATTTCAGATAAAGGAATAGTACTAGTATTAAAGATTTTATGCTATATAATTTTCTGTCATGATTTCAGAGAAAAAAAACCCTAAACTGCCTAGGGTGAAAAATGAGCACATATGTAGACAGCTGTATTAATGACAAATGTTTTGGAAGCCTCTTAAAACATACCTGTAATATTTGCAAGTTCTCTTTTTTCACAAGGGAGTTTAGTACATTTAGAAAATGTCAAAGAGATTTTTGAATATAATTGTAGTTTTTATATTTTTTCCTCTCTCCTGACTTAAATAAGAAGCAGGTTTACCATATACACGTAGGTATATGATTCACTGAATTCCGTTCATGCACCCCTCTCATCTCCTTTCTTTACCCATCTTTCATGGATGTGGGAAAAGTGGGTGTTGGATAAGAGGAATTATGAATTTGGAAAATAAAAAGGTTTATTGGATGGAGAGAGGACTGATTAATTTATTCAGGAAAGATTGTTGATGTGACCAGGGAAAATAAATGAGTCATATGAACAGTAAGGGCAGGCAAAGATAGCATCTGAATGGTGGCCTAGGGTGCGGAGTGCTGAATAAGCAAATGAGTATTTGACTAATCCACGAGTTAGGCATTGTGTATCAGTAAGCATGTAGTTCTCTGTGACTCTGCCACTTTTGCTTTTTTTTTGGCTAATGTTGATATGGACATGCATGCACAAAAATGTGCATGCTCACACACGTATTTGCAATGAAGAAGATGAAAAAGAGTGAAGGAATGTGTTAGCAAAGTTTGTTTCTGTGTCCTCATTCAAGAGTAGATACAGAAGTGCTGATGCGGTGTTTGTATGGTTACAGATACACATATTGTGGCTGGTAGTGTTCATGCAAAGACAGGCTACTAGGCACTCTTCTGAGCTGGTAAACTTGTTTGACAATTCTGAAATGTTAACAGGCATTTTAAATTCTTAGTGAAAAAATAAAGATTTAATGGAAAGCATTCTTTTAAAACATTTTCTAAAGGCAAAACCCAAAAATAACCCCTAAGTATGACATTTTTATTTTTACCCCCACCTAATGTGACACTTCTTAATTTCCTTTTGGCAAGCCAGTTGTAATCTTTAACTGGTAACTAATTTGGTCATAAAATACTGACCCAGATTTTTCTGGATAATTAACAAGTCAGGCAAATCAGCAGAAGCAGGTGTAGTGTATTTTCAGTACCAGTGGAGAAAAGCAGTTAGCTGGTGTTTTAATTCCCATTTCCAGTAATGAACTATATAACATTCTGGCTGGCTAATGCAATTAGCATTGTCTCCTCCTCCCCTTACTTCCTCACTTTAAAAAAAAGGGAACTCAAACCAGGAATTTATAAAAGGCCAAGAATTACTGACCGTTTTTGCACTCTTCTTACAATCATGTTATTAACCTCCTAGATTGAGCTTTTTGTAGAACAGTAATAAAAAATTTATACAAATATGTATCATGTTACAAGCTGAGACAGAAAACAATGTTTCCATTCTTCAAGCAATTAATTATTGTGATTAATGTATTCCCCCTTCTCTAAGCACAATTCTGCCAGACAGAGCCAGCCCATTGACATATTGTAGGATTATAATGCATATCTAATTAAAGGTGACCTGAAAAGGCAGGGTGTTTAGCCTTCCCTGTCAGGACCAAGAAACTGTTAATCAGAAAGTGCTTGCTTTCCACACCACACCACCCCTCCCTCTTTTTATTTTTGTGCTAATTTCAAATCTTCTCCCTGCATCAGTGAGCAGATGAGATCTTCAGCCAGCTTTCATCTTTCAGAAAAATGAATAGTGCAGAAAGAACATTATCAAATGAGCTGTTGAAGAAGTCAGTGAATATGTCATTGAGTGTGACTGCTTCCAGAATGAATTTAGATTTATCTCTGTTATCTCCCCTCTCCCGACTCACTCTCCACACTCTGTTTGCACTCAGTCCACATGTCAAGCAGGGTGGGTCATAATGAATCATGAGGGGCAGTTACTTGTAGTATAGTGACAGGTCCAATTGTGATACAACTTGTTCTGGAATTAAGTTTGTTAACATTATAAATTGTCTCATTTGACCAGAGGTTTAAACACCTAGAAGCTTTTATGCATGCAATTTCTTAAAGTATTTCATTTCCATTAGGCAGCTGCTGCTTTACAGTATTCCACAAATGAAATTGTTTCATCACATCAATAGCTGCACAAAACAACTGTGACAACAAGACGACTGTTTTTGCCCCCATCTTGCAAACAAGTATCATTCAAATCAATAAACTCTGGCAACTGGATAAAACCAAGAGAAGATATTATTTAAACTCAATTTTTAAGCACATCTCCAAATGCTTATGCTGATGCAAAATTCTGATACAAGCCAAGGAATTTTCATACTGTCCTGTTCAGTTTCTGTAGAAATAACCCACTGAGTTAGCAACATCTTAAGTAGAAAACCAATAAATATATTCATTTTTCTTTTCAAATCCAGTAGTTATAGTTTTTTCTATATGTGATGCAAAGTTGTTGTCATAATGAAGATTATTTTTTGCATGTGATGGAAAATGGTATGATTGAATTGCAATATTTTACCCACGGGGAGCAAAAGAAAGACTAATATTTTTCTTTTCTTTTCATATATTGTCAGTATTACCATGTAACAGAATGTGATATCAAAAAACCTGCAAAGTCAGCAGACCTTCTGAAACATTTGTTGTATGCTGTAAACCCTTTGGGTATTTGGCTAGTTACTTCATACCTGTGATCACACTTGACTAGGCTAGTCCTACACAACAAATATGTCTTAGATGCTTTTCAGTTAAACAAAATTAATAAGTAGTATCACTGAAGTTTAACAATATATATTACAGTTAATTTAGCAAAATCACCAGAATAACTGGTTGGTGCACCTGATTTTTTTTTTTTTTTAATCATAAGCCCCTTTCATGTTCAGAAGTCAGCAAATTTCTGCAAAGTTGTTTTCTTGTTGATTTGTCCATGGGTTTGCTGTTTGGCAGGGGGAGATTGGCACTGTTAGATACATATTTTTTCTCAGATGTCTGTGAGGGCATGA
This sequence comes from Aptenodytes patagonicus, assembly GCF_965638725.1. NCBI lineage: Eukaryota > Metazoa > Chordata > Aves > Sphenisciformes > Spheniscidae > Aptenodytes > Aptenodytes patagonicus. Next base: position 14,891,203 of record NC_134955.1, read on the forward strand.
GTGCATATACGCACATATACACATGTGCTATCCTTTTTTTTTTCCATACATACACAGAGTCCAGATGTCCCCTGGAAAAGCCTGATCGGTTGTGGCATGGCCATTTATGCTCATACATACACCTTAGGCTGGAGAAGGTGTTTGGTTAGTAGTCTGCAGAAATAAGCAGAAGTCCTAAAGAAGTTTTTAGTGTGAAATACTCACACCTTGGAGTTTGCTCCTCTCGTCAACCTTTGAAATAACTAAGGCAGACTAGTTGTTTGCTAAGAAAATGCCTATGAAAAATCATGTACCAGTCCCACTGGGTGCCAGAATAGGAATTTTTTTGGTACAGTTGGTTGCCTGTGTCACGCATAACCTGTAAAGCTATTTGTCATTGTATTTCATGCTCTAAAGTTAAGTACTAAAAATATGGTGACCCCATAGCGATCGCTATCGGTCCTGTCAGTTGTCTTCAACTGACATCAGTCAGAGCTGCAGAACTGCCCATGCTGTTGTGGTAGAAATAAGGACTGCATGTCAAAACTTGCGTACTCACACTAGCTGGAGATGGGAATGTTACCACATAACCTACTGATCAATCCCAGTTTATCCTGCAACTCTAATAGCAAGCATATGTTGTCTGAAAAGAATTGTTGAAAAACAATTCACATTTTTTTAGTTTTGAAATTTTTTTTCTGTTATTATGTCTGGGTCCCAATGCTTACATATTGGTGTTATTGATTAAAGGATTACAGGCATATAAAAAGGTAATGAAAATCAAATGCTAAACAGTGAATTAAAGAAGGGTAGCAATCAAAACCCATCTTAAAGCCAGAACAAGTTTTGGTCCTAAAATCTGTCATTGTGATGGGAAAAGTACAAAGAAGCGTAAGTGAAAATACTGTCATTTTGCTCATTAACAATATGATATATTTACAGTTCTTTATATTTTTAGCAGTTCCAAATGATATTGCTATATTTTTTTATTCAGGGCTGTAGTTGCAAAAATTAAGTGTTTGCTTAGGAAGTGCTATTTTGCAGAAGAGAAACTGAGGCCTGGGTCAACTAAGCGATTTTTTAAAAGACACAGAGGAAATCCATGTCAGAACTGAGAGCTGAAATTCTTCCTCAACCTTGTCTATTGCCCATATTAAGAAGTAATCTTTCCTTTCTATCTGACCCATGCTTCTAAGACTGTGAATAACTAAGGAACATAACAAAATTGGTAAGCTAAATATACTGAACATTATTCATCATAGTATCGCCAACCATTAGACACAAGCAATTGTGTATTGTTCTGAAGCATTGATAGCTATGCAAGAAACTCCTGACAGGTGTTTCTCTACATACAGGTGTTTCTCTGATAGGTGAATCTCTACACCGATTATCTTAAAGCATTAGAAATTCTAATCTTGGTTATTTCTAAACTCAGAAAAGCTGATTTCCAAGTTATAGCATACAAAGAAAAATGTATGTTTTCTTTCCTCTTCAAAATGATCAGAAGGTAGTTCTAACATTAAGCCATCCAACATGTTCCAACAAGGAACATGTTTTGTCATCTTGGTCACAGAGATAAACATCAGTTTCTTCTTTCATACAAGTACTTTGTTATAGGCTATACATAGGTGTGTGCAGATATACATACATGTATATATATGTACATACATTGTTGACTGTCTTACTTTCAAACTTCCCCCAGCAAAATACTTCTAACTGATGAACAATAACCATCTCCTACCATGCATTGCTGCCTGATTTTTTGCTTGCTCTTCATTTGTCTGAGCCAGGTTACTGTTGCTATTTGCCTTGAGGTTTTGAGGATCTCTATTTATTTCTGTCTTTTAATAATCTTTTCCCCCCATGATAAATTCAAATATGCTTTTGGGGGGCTAAGTTTTCTGATGTACAAAGCAGTGTATAACCCTTCAGTCTTCACTGAGTTTATGTGCAAGTAAGATTCCTATTAATTTCAGTGGGATTTTTGCTTGATTAAGGACTAAAGATTTCAGGATTCCATCCCCCCAGCCTCAGAAAACATCAAGTAAAATGTTTATTGCAATTATGCTAGAAATAAAGCCTGCAGGTAATAAACTATCACAAGCACTGATAAATCACAGAACTAGAGTAAAGCATTTGAACAGATCAGGAGACACTTAAATAAGAATTAGATGTTGTTTGCATGAGCCCTGAAGTCACCAGCAGTATTTTCCTTTCATCAGAGTGTGCTACAATTGATTGTTTTGAAGGTCTTCTAGCTTTATGATACAAATGAGAAATTTTACACAAACAGTTGTGCCTAAATTTAAGAGACATAGGACATGAAAATTTGACAATGAAGAATGGTAACATTTTTGTTGCTTGTAAAATATCTTACTTGCATAATTATTGATGTGACACGAACTAGATAATAAAGACATTTCCAATGTAAGTTACACCCGTTAAAGCATAAAACCCAAGTTTTGTTAATTATCCCAGAATTCTGTTACAGAACACAAATTAGTTAGTTCCAAATACTACAGGTTAAATCCCAGAAGAGATTTAAAACAGTATTTGTCATTTTCCTTATTGTGTGATGGGGAAATCTTCAAAATACTGACGCAAAACCAAGGAAATGCTGAAATTTGGCCTGGTGTTTTAAATCTCTGCTGCGGGGAAATAAATATCAAGAAAATTTTTGGTTAACTGTTCCAATGTGTACATACTCCAGACACAAACCCTTTCATCTGAACTCTTATGCCCCTATTAGTCCTGAGTAGAAACTTGTTACCCAAATGATGGACCTATCCAGGTCAGTGAGTGATTTCATGGAACATGAAACATGTACGACTTGGCCTGTGTAATGCTGATCGAATCTGGGTTGGAGTCTCACTTCTTCATGTAACGTGTACTACTTTCATCTACCATCAGATAACCTTAAATCAGCCTGGAATTAATGCAATAAAGTACCTTAGGCAAAGACTAAGCCTTCCTAATGCTTTAAGCTTAGGAATTGTCCATTTGAATACCGCATGCCAGTTGATACTTCAGTTCATATATAAGACAATGACTGATCATTGCTTGAACTAGCACTCAGCTCCAGTAAGGGCTGCCGAATCAGGTCCTCTGTTATTGGCAACAAAAACTGGAAAAAGAGGAGTGGGTTTTGATTTCAGTTATGTGCATAGAAATCTCAGTAATTCTATTTAATTTAGAGAAGTCACTCCAGATTTACACCAGTGCTACTGAAAATCAAAATCTGGCCCATTGTCTTAGCAAAATACACCAAGTCAATATCAGTTCATTACAGAGAGGGAGAGAAAAAAGGAATGAGAGAGAAAACAAGGATTTCGTTAGCAATGCATTCTGTAGTATAAAAGATAAAAAGGAATATCCAATTAACACACCACTATAATTGCTTGCAGACATTCTTTTTTATTTAAAGATGAAATAGCTAAGAGTTCTCATCAAAACTAGGGTCACAGCCTACATATTAAATGAAAGAAATTGATTGGGCTTTATTACACCCTGACTACTGCAAATGTGCCTCAATCACTGATTGCTATAAATTTATTCTTATAAACTACTAATTGCCCAAGTCATAATGGTAACAATGGTATAATGAAATTATCTTGATCAAGCTGATGCACAAATTTTGCTTGACAACATGAGCAGTGTGAGAAAAAAGGAAAGAAGACATGCATACAAATACATAATGTTTCATTAAAATTAAAACCAATGTTAAAACAACTGTTCTCTGAAGTATACAAAGTTCTGTATTAGAAGGGCTTCCTTTAGAAAAATCATTTAAGAAGACAGGCATTTACATTTATAATAAAATGATCTTGCATTTTTTATTTGTCTTGAAAATTAATGACTTACTTAATCACATTTGATCAAAGGAGATAAGTTGATGTAGTCATGTGTTTCTGATTGCATTAAGCCTGATCCAGAGTGGCATGATGGATATTTAATAGTCTTGCTGTCCCTCTATATCTTGTCACCATTTCTTGATATGCGTGGATACTGTAGAGTACACCACAGCACAAAACTGTACTTTTAATAGAACAGACTAAGTTTAGAAAAAAGGAAATTCTGTTGGAGCTTACATGATGGAGCTTTTAGAAGTAGGTTACCCACCATCAAAATATTTTTCTTTAGAAGATAAAAACCTTGGGTAACTCTCTACATAGCTTGAATCATTTTCTCCATTTAAAAACACATTTTGCTTCTATGCTGCCTCTTCTAAAACATATTGCTATAATAGGTTTCAAGGACTAGGCAGAGAGAAAGTACGTAGAAACAAAGATAGTCATCCAGAAAATGTAGGAAATTTCTAGAAGCTGGAATGCAGAGCATTGTGTAAAATGTGAAAATTGTTGCTATTTATATTGAGCTAAAGCTGTTTCTACAAGTGTCAGCTGAGCCATTCAGAGGGAATGTCGGTATGTATGAGAAATTATTTCTGAGTAGTTCAAATGTAGTCCCAACTGTTTCAGAATTAATCTCACCAAAAGTTTTATTTAAGTTCACGCCTAATTCTTTCTCACTCAAGTATTTCATCAGTATGAAAATTGTCTTTTTTTCATGAGCATGTCTTGCTTTACTCTCCCAAAACATAGGTCCAAACTTTCATATAGGGGTACGGTATTTTCATTCTTTAAAACAAATCGCTCCTAAAATTGACATAGTTGACACAATCCTATAGGAACATAAAAAACTCGGAGAGAACCAAGCTGGAAGCGTTTCGGGAGGCCCTTTACCTTAGCTGGCAATCCCCGCCCAATTTGGGCAGTGTATTTGATAGGCTGCCCCACGTTTTAAGTTTCTCACTATTGCAGTTTCTGGTTGTCCTATTGCCAGAAAGCTTTTTGCTAATGGCTAACCTAAATCCCGTTTGCTGCAATTTATACTTAGCAACACTTACTCCGTGTATAAGGTCCATGGAAAATGCTTTATTCCTTTGGTCTTTGCAGTATCTTTTACATACAGGCACTCTGTGGCTCTGCCTCTCCCCTCTTCCTTACACATCCCACTCTTCCCGCTTCCTTCATATCGATTTTTAAGCCCTCGTACCATGACAGCTGTTTTAAATATATATATATATACACACACACACACATAGAGGGGCAACGTGCAGGAGTTTAAGACGGCAAAATCGAAAACGTCAGCCTTGTAGGAATAAATTATCTTGAGGGGAGCACGCCTACAGCACCTGGCGGGGCGGGGGGGTACCCCGGGCACAGCCACCCTTCCACCCCAGCCGGGGGAGCAGGCAAGCTGCTGCCCGCGGCGAGTCCTGTTGGAGGCGTGCTGGAGAAACGCCGCCCGCCGTGCCGCCTCTCCGGCGCTGCCTGCTGGCTCTGCCGGGCAGCTGCGGGCAGCTGCGAGCCGCCCCCTGCCGCGCCCCTGCCTGGAAGCTTCGCGAACCCTCGCGGCGCCTCGGAGCCTGGCGGTCGCCTGTCCCCGCGAGGGCCGGCCAGCGGGCGAGCGGCGCCCTCTCCTAGCGCTGCGCCGCTTCAGCTGCTAGCCCTGAGGTAGGCGCAGAGCCCGCTGGCAGATCGCGGACAGGTAAAAGATAAGATGTTAAACAAATTTAACGTTTGGGAGTGAAGGAAAAAGTATCTTGCTTTTATGTTTCCTTTTTGTGGGTGTGTTTCCCCCGCATCGCAGTTTAGGGCTCCCCCACCTTTCATTAAGGGTTTCCTAAACGCACGGCTTCCACCAGTTTTCTTCACTTCAGCTGATTTCTAACACGTGTTGGTGGTGGCTCTGTGGAAAACCATAACGCAGTTCTTGTACTAACCTAGAATTTATCAATTTAAAATGGCTTTTGCATGTGAACATCCAGCCACTGGGAGTTTCTTGAATAGAAGCACCTACTATTTTTACCTGTTTGCTCATCTCCATCCACCTTGTATTAACTGAATTTTCCCCAAAGCCTTCACCGGCTGATACTACCTTTCCTGTAAGATAGATGCATTAACTTGCTACCTGGAAGGGCTTGATTGGAAGCGGGTTTTTAGGATGGAGCAGATTTTTCTTTCTTGCAAATTGATTTTGTTTGTTTGTTTGTTTTTCTCCATGAGTAAAGTAATTACACGTAACATTTTGGAGCAAAAAATTATTCAAATTATTGATGCAATAAATGTATTGTTAATTCTGTGGCACTAATTCTATTCTAACCAAATGTGTGGTAGTAATTAATAAGAACTTACTGAATCATATTTGTGTGTTTAGTGAAGTATTGGGATTCTGCTGTGGTGTTAATGCAGTTGTAGATAGGGGGGGTTTTGTTTGTTTGTTTTACAAAACACAAACCCTTGGGTTACTCTTCTTGGCTGCTCAGTAGAGAGATCAAGAGTTATAGAACAGGGAAGCTTAATTTTAAATTGTGTCACTAAATATGGTTTCATATATGTTGGTGAGACAGCCAGTAGGTAACTGTCTCTAGGTTACACATTCCATGTGTATATGCTATGCCGACATATGTATTTTAATGTTCATATTAGACCAGATTTTGTGTTTTCCACCATAAGCATTCTGCAGTTACATGAACAGCGGATACTAAGTAATGTAAGTACTGTGAATATTCATAGTTGCTACATGCTATTTGCTTTCCTTCTATTATTATTTTGCTTTAGATTGCTTTATTATTATTTAGTCTGAGTGGATGAAATTGCTTTAGTTTTTTCTTAAACACTGTTAGATGGGACTTCCTGAAGAAATACACTTTCATACCCGGAAGCCAATTTTTAATTTTTTTTCCTCCATTGGCTTTTTCCTTATCATTATGTTGCTGATTTTAGTTGCCGTTTTCAGGTTGACTTGTCCTATGACCAGCTAGCATTTTGAAAGGTACGGGTATCTACAAGTGGGCATGTTTATAGATTCAGACTAGATATGAGAGAGAAACTAGCCTGTACAGGACATAGCTGGCCTAAAAATGACGGATCTCAGAACTGATGTCAGAGAACAAGAAACAGTGTAACAATACTTACAAGAGAATGGTGGGGGTGTTTCTGAAATGTTAAAATTGGGATTTTAATCTGTTATCTACTGAGAAGGGTGAGATAGTGACTATATTAATAATATTAAGGAACTGAGTGATACCTGGAATGTTATGCTGTGCAATATTACCATTATTTCTGGAGTTTGTAGAACGAGAGTGTGAAAGCTGGGTTTTCAAAATGGCCTGTTCATGTAACGCTGAACACTTGTTCTCTGTCTTATTCATCCATTCCTTTATCCGTCCATCTCTGTATCTATCATGAAATGACAATTCTAACTTACTTTAAACTCTCCAAAGGTATATTCTTAAATTTTAATGTTGGAAAAGCTTCATGATGACTAGTACTTTGGCTTAATGTGGTATAGCTTCTGACAGCTGCTGCTGTAAGGAAAGCAAAGGATGACTGCATTACTGTCAGTTTCTGTCAGATTCTGGTTGCCAAACTCTTGCAGGGATGGTGACAGTGAACCAAACAAGAGTGACAAAAGGAGTCAAAGCTGTGATTTTCAATAAGGAAGAGTGGACACTTGAATTGCATTTTGTTTGTGGTGTTCATTCTGTTCTACGTGTGGACGACTTTGTGGCATGGTGCTTGCTCCTTTTTTTTTTAATTATTTGCTCTTCAGGACTTGTACCTGCTTTTGGCACTCTCAAAAATAAAAAAATAACTGTTGACAAGCACAGAGTAGGTCAGAGTATGAACAGCAGAATAGCTGTAACTGTGGAGTATACTTGAAGGAGAAGGCAAGCTCAGAGGTGTGACCCCCGAGTACGCTGAAACCTGTGTGGAGAGCAGCTTGCAGTTGTAGGTGCAATGAAAATGTGACCTTATTTTCAAGCCAAATAAAAGTGAGGGGCATATATTAAATTACTAAATTATCTTCTCATGAAACACCACTTAATTTTCTTTTTCAAGCTAATTTCTGTATCTTCATTTATCCAAAGATTGTTTCCTGGATTAGTTTCTGAATAAAAGAGTGGGTATACTTCTGTGTGTTAGATAGAAGTAGAACAATAGCTGCAAGTGCCATTTAAACTCAGGACCATTATCTGTCTTGTTCAATTTATGTCCAAGCTTTCCCACTCTACGATGACAAAGTAGCAGAGCAAAGGCATAGAAACAACCTGTTTTTTACATATTATTACTTTTTTGTAGTGAAGTGTAATAGTGTGACTGCCTCAGTTTGCAACTAACTGCAAATTTGTCTGTGTGCCAGTGATTGCCAAGATGAAGGGTGAAGCTGAGACTGTTGCCTGGATCCTGGTAACAGAAGTCCAAAGGATGCAGTGAACTCTTCTTGCCCCATTATATTTCCCTGCTTTCCCCAGTGTCCTCTACTCCCTGTCCTTTCCATCTGTTCTTGACCCTACAGCTATGATGAATGGGCTGAGTGGGGGATAATGACATATTTATACTTCGTTGACTTGGGACCTAAAACAGCTTTTGCTGTGCTTACTTGCTATGTGAGGTTTCTGCAATGGTAGGTGAGTTTCTGCAATTGACAGAAATACAGTTAAGCTACAAAAAAAGCTCTATGCATAGTGTTAACCATTTTATGGATAGATAAGCTAGGAGGGAGTAAGTGGGAATGTAAATAAATCAGTGGGCAAGTACTGTGACTAGTCACAGGAAACAAATACTCTTTTCATAGTTATTTCCCATATTATCCATACTAAGGTAACACTATTAGTTCAGTACTCTATCAAATGTTATTGAGAGTTGGTAGCTATGGCTTATTTTCTAAATTTATACAAGAACGTTACTAGACTAAATCCACTGTATGGTTTGTATTTTGTGACATTGTTCTTCAAAGCTGAGATTCACTATTTCCTACATGTTCTCTGGTATCATCAGCTGAAACGTGCTATAGCAGCCACAGGAGAGAATACTGCGACAGATTGCAAAACAGTGTTGTTTATGTTTCAAGTTCCATTAGGAATGAGCTGTTTTAAAAATTATATCAACTGTGGTAATTCAAATTCTGGGAAGTGTTTTTCAAAGGGCCTTGTACTGGGAGATAATAGATTTGTTTAGTTTGCTTAGTAAGTTTGCTTTGTTTTGAACTAGAGAGAATTTTGTAATGCTGAAAGTGGAGCCTAGGTGAACCACAAGTCTGATCCAGCTTGATGATGTCTGTGTTCCTAGTTCTAGAGCAGCATTCAAATGTCTTTAGAAACAGGGAATTACTGAGAATTTTTCTTATTGTTTATTCTAGGAAAAACAAAACTATTGTTTTTCCCAGTATATACTTTTTGAGCAATGTAGTTTCAGTGTTGTATTGTATTGCTAGGAAGGATATATGTAGCGCTGGCTGAGTTCCATGGAAACCTTGCCCATGCTGGACCCTCTCCCCTTTTCCTTCCCCTCTCCCCTTTTCCTTCCCCTCTCCCCCCTTTTCCCCCTTCGTTTATCAGAAGTCAGAATTTGCAATCAAAGCCTGACTGCATACAACAGAAAGATTATCTTTCTACAGTCTTCCCTAACCATGATACTTACACTTAGGCTTCTCTGTAGCAATAAAAGCCCATGTGTGATGAGTGGTTAGTTTGTTTTATTTTACTCTCTTTGATTATTGTAGTCACAGAATAGCTGGTCAGAAGAGCTGCGCTTTAATCTCATCTGGAGTTTTTATATGATCTCTGTGTCTTATAAATGAATTATGTGCTTGTATGTTTGAGCTATGATGAAGCTTTGTGATATGATTTTTAAAATCAGACCATTAAAAGTAGGGTACTATATGAGTGCAAAGCATGCCGTGGGTATTATTTCAAAGATACATACTCTCACTTTTAAACTTTCTTCAAGCTTAAAATAGGTGCTTCTAGTCCTAAAACAAGAGCATCATCGAAGGTCACATAGTAATTAACTCTTGGACACAATTCATTGGCATTAGAAGGGTATTCTTCAGTTGTTTCGTGATGCAGAACAAATGCTTCATTAATCAGAAACATATCAACCTGAGATTGAAAATTAATAAAATCAAGTGCTATGACTCGACATTGCTGGGGACGCCACTTAATACACATATTTCTTCATGCAATTTTCAGCATAACTATCTGGATTTTTTTCTTGAATGTGAGGATTTTAGAAGACGTTTTTAATAACCCAAGACTTGTTAGAAGATAAAAAGAGACCAAAGCTATCTTCAAAAACAGGAAAAGAAGGGACGAGGATTTTTCTATAAAACATCTAGACTTTTAATTTCTCACACAAATTGTGGCCATTATAGGCTCTTCAATACTGTGGAGAAAAAATACAGACAGTTATAAAAGGCCATAATGAGCTACATAAATGCTGGTTACATTTTTTTATTCTAGTGAAAATTCTTCATGTACACCAGTTCTGAATATTTTGTTATCTTTTTGCCTGAAAGGAAGGATGAAAAAATGAGACTGAGACATACCTCTCTTCCTCTTAGTGGGGTAGAATTTGAGGAGCGGATCACTTGACGAAGTCAACTCCTTGGTTACCTTGCTATTAGCCCTGGGCTCTGAACAGATATGGTTTAGAGTGTGATGAATCATCTTTTTTTTTTTTTTTTAATCCTTACTTTGATGCCTAAGATTTTTCTGAGGCAGATAATTTCATTCATTGTATTTTGTGATTTCACTGTGTTTTGTAATTTTGGCATGCATCACAATTTTAAGGAAAAAAGAAAAAGTATAGCTAGCAAGGGGAAGAGTCTACATTTTCTTCATTTGGAAAATTCTTAACACTGCTTATTTTTTCTCTCTGTATCAAACATGTTAACACATCTGGACCTGAAGTACTATTTAAGTGCTTTGTTGTTGTTGCTGTTTATTGTTTTTTTAAGAAATTGTTGATAATTAAGCCACTTTAAAAGTAGAATTTTCTCAGCTGCAGCACTAGTGTTGGGAGAAAAAAACAGAGACTGAACAAAAAGTTGTAAGACTAGCTATCATAAAATGAGCATTGGCCTAGAGCACGACAAAATCACATTATGTTGTTTTATGTTTTGTTCGTTGCCGCTTTGCCATTTTGATTACTGTCTTTTGAATATGTTACCATTCAAATATATCACCACAGCACAAATCATCATTTGTGACCTCCCTTGATGTTACCATCTGACTAATTTCTGTGTTCCTTTACTGTACTCCGTACAGATTGTTATTGCTCTCACTGTCACATTGTTTTCCATTTTTTCCTGGCTAGAACAGTGGTGGAAGCAGATTAGGTATAATGTTTTATAAATGGATGCATGGTTAAGATGTCTTATAAATATTTAAGTTTTCCATCTGTTTCAATAATCTGAATGTTTCTTTTGGTATTTGTTACCTGAGTTTAAAAGATTTAAAACTCCAAAATATTGTCAGAAACTTCTAGCAGCTTCTAAAACTTACTTTTAAAAATGTATTTGACCTGGAAGGAAAAATATTGCAAAGACAGTGCCAGTACTTTTCTTTGCAAACCTTCTTTGTAATATACAGGCCAACTCTTGAATAATAATAAATGGTTGAAAACAGACCCAACCCAAACTTCAAGGGTTTGATTTTTGAAAATTTCAATTCTAAACTTCAAAAAATGTGCTAAAATTGTATCCCCAATTATCTTTCATTAAAAAAAAAAAGTCACAGAGGAATTATTTTTTTTTTTTTTAGTCTTCAAAACTTATTTAGGACAGAGCTATGTGACAGTCATTCTGAGCCTCAAACCCATTATTATATAAGGGAATTTAGTTTGATGTATTTGGGAGCATGAGGCTATCTGTTGCAGAATCTGACTTGGTCAGAGTTAATTTTATTTAAAATTCCAGCAGGGATCTTTCCAACTCAACTGGCTGCTGCTCTTGCCTTTCTCAGGAAAAGTGTAAGATCACCCTTAAAAGGGCTGCTCTAAGAAAATGTCATCTCAGGGATTGGCGGGATGCTTACCTTAAAGGTCGTTGTCAGACCAAAAATTTCAGTTGACTCGGAACTTAGAGGTGTGTGATCTTTGCTGTCGTTAGTTCAGTTATCTCTGCAAGACAGAATACTGAGCTTTATGGGGAGAGAGGAGCTTCTACTCTTTTGTGAAGATTTTTAAAAAGTATTGGAGGAGTTATTTCTTTGGACTTGATAGATACGTTGTCTGAAAATTTCCTTATGTAATAGATGGAATGGATAACTTTTAGGTGAGATTTCAGACTTGTAATTTCCTAATGAAAGGTAGAGAGAACTCTGAAACTCTAGACCAAGTTGCTGTAAAAACTAGAAGAAAGAGTATGGGTTATAAAGAGTTGTGCAGGTACTTCTTATAGAACCCCACTGCAAGGAAGTTACAGAAAGAAGTCAAATAAAAAGTACATGACGAACACTAGAAAGGCATTTTTATTTGTATCATATAGTGATAGCATACATTTTTAAAAAAATGTGGGGGGAGGAGAAAATATAAAAAGAGGACCAGAGTATTCTATCACTAAATGAAATGTAAGGGGAGAAAGGCTCCTTGAAACAGAAGAGCCAAAAGGTAAGATTTGTTAATTTTGTCGGTGTATGCTGCAGATTGTAACAGAGCATTGATATCATGATTGCTCATTATGATGTTTCTTTTTTGCTATCATTGTGTCTAGTCTAGCAGCCTCAGTACTAACACCATCTCTGATTCTTAAACTGACAAAATAAATTCACTTCAGTTCATCAGTACAAAGTTCTAGGATGACACCGGACTCGTTTCACTCAATTCTTAGAGAATCTTGGGCTCAAGTTATATGTCCAGCACTTAGAAGAAGTCTGAACTCTGATCTGCTCCCACCAGCTTAAGAATCTGTAAAGACTATTACCAGCTCAACAGTCCAGGGGGAATATCTGTTACATCGTTTGTCTTACATAGTCACTTCTTTGTGAAGAGAACTTCACAAGCAAGCAGTTTTGTTCTTTATTCTGTGATCTATCCCTCCATCCTCTTAATCTCTCTCTGTGCTGAACCTAGTCATCATGCGCTTCAATAGTTTTAACAGTCCATAAATTATAGACAATAAAATGCCTTGCATTTTTCCCACCCACCCATTTGCCCCCTTTGTGTCCTTCATTGCCTTCATGTTCTGTTCTTCGCTTCCTTCTGCATAGACAACTCTGTCTCAGTGGGTTTTATTTCTGTTTTTCAGGCTTTGACTCTTCAGTGTGCAAATTTCACTAAGCTAAACCTCTGTAGGGCTGACTCGGCATTCAGTGTCATTTGTCAATTTCATTGATCACTCTCTGACCAACAGTATGAAGGGAGACTTGCAAAGTCAGCAGCTAGCAACTGGCCTTTTGTAGGATTATACTGTAAGAACCTCCAAATTAAAAATAAAGAGCTTTCTGATTTCTCTGCAGTGGGACTTTCAAAATGGATTAAAAAAAGGCTCTCAGCCCTCTTGCTTCATTCAACTGTAATTTTTCTTATTAATTCCCTCTCATTTTCCAAAAGATGACTCTCCTGTGGAAAAAGAAATTGTGCTTTACATGTTTAAATAATTTTACATTTTATTCTATTTCTTGTTATAACTCTACATCCATATGAGTCAAACAAGAAAGCATTTCACATACTAGAGTATGTCCCTGCTCCAATTTTCAGAGGGGCGTGATCTAAGTTTAAAGATGTATTTTCACTACTCTCTCTCTCTCTCCCCCCCCCCCGGCCCCTTCTTTTACTTGCATCATCTCTGTAATCCATATAGGAGAGTGCGTGTTTGAGAGAGAGAGAGAACAAATGGTTGAGTTGGGGATAAATATGGTTCCTTCTCAACTGTCTGACAAAGAAACTATTTTATTTCAACTGAAGAAAAACTTTATAGCATTTTGACTGTTACAAATTCTCCCTAGACTGAATTTATTTTCTTAGAGGATCCAAATTTTTTGAAGCATAAAGTTTTTCCTAAATAGCTCTTCAATGAGTATTTCCATGGGAGCTGGATTGAACAGTCTTTTTTCCTGCCTCTCTGTCCCTGCCTTCTCTTCCCGTATATATGCTCTAGACTCTTATCTCTTTGTCAGAAAGCAGATCTGCAGATTCTCCATGAAAGTGTCATCATTTTGTCACAGATAGAGGAGCTAAAGATTTGCACAATGGACAGTCATCTACCTGTATCATATATTTTCACTTCCTGAATACTACTGCACCAACAATTCCATGTGAAGCAAATGCAATTGTTTGTATACAGGACATAGACCCTGTGCATTCCTTTCTCCTCCTCATTGCTCTCTCTCCTCTCTTTCGCTATTTAATGGGACTCATACATGAAAAGGGGTGGAGTTAAGATCTGGGATAGTGCGAGCGTTGTTTGTATGCCTAGTTTTGTACAATGTGGTGATAAATAAAAAAAAATGTATCCTATTGTCATCCTTGGCAGTGATATTTTAAAATATTTAAATGCTCACTTAGGGAGTAATTCCCAGTGGTGTTCTCTTTGAAAACACCGTAGGCCTCAAGCCTGCAACCCTTTGTTCAGGGACTTGAACGTAAACATAACTGTTTTCACTACTGAATTCAACAGTCATGATGATTCTGTGCTTTGTGGATGATCAGAATACCTTATTGGTCTCTTTCCTTTTCTTCATATAATACAGAGTTCTTTTGGAGGATCATCCTGGCAAAGTTTGTTTAATTTATTGATGCTCCCTTACCAGGCTCATGATCGATAAAATTGGTGATAGTGCTGCTGTTTTGGAAGATAACTTAGTTGAAGTGGTTGTTCTAGTAACAAATGAGTAAAGGAGTCATATATGGTGTAGCATCTCACTGAATGTGCTGACTGCAGTTCTTTTTTCTTAGCCAAATCTAAACTCCTTTCCTTCCAAATTGAATTGTAGTTTGCAATATAAAAATCAAAAGAAAAATTAATTTTGGTTTAGAGACAACAAAATCCGCCTTTCACTCTGCGATGTTGATCATCAATATTTGCAAACAAAAGGAACACAGGCACAGGGAAATGTTACAGTGTTATTTAGTTTTTACAAAACTTTAGCTACTAGCTGTTTTTAGTGTGGTTTTGGAAAGATGGTTGGTTGGTTGGTTTTGTTTTTTTTTTTTTTTAATAGTTCATCTGCTATGCTCTTTACCTGAGCAATAATATGTGAGCATCTTCCAAGGTGCCTACACCTCTACAAGATTTAAATACTATTGACTCTATATTTTGAAGTTTTGTACATCCCCTTTCATCATTGTGCTTCTACATATCACAAAAATAGAAATGTAACAACAATAATACTAATTATATGATTTCACTCTTCCAAATGGCAAGGGAAACTAGTTATTAAATGTTGCTATATATATTTAAAAAAAAATCCCTATATCTCTTTTTCTGTTTTGTGTCTCAGCAGACTTTGGAAGGAAGGATAGGGAAAAAGCAAAACTGAGTGTTGATTGTAATCAGGATAGCTGTCAGGATCCTCAACTCCAAGTCTGCAGTTCATCTACTAGATCTAGCTCCTATAAAACACTTTGTTTACCTCAGCTCTGTACTTGTTACAATGGAACTTAGCACTTTTGGGAAGCTGAGGTCATGGAGGAAATTTGAAGGGAGTTGTGGTGCTCAGTCTGTAGGAAAATGATACCATATACTACTCTAAGTTAAATGTGAGATCGTTTTGTCACAAAATAGGACAGTTATAAGTAATAGTGGCTTGCTAAAGTTCCAAATTGAGGCACACATTTTCTTTTTTAATACTGAAAATAGTCCTCTTGAATCCGTGGAAAAACAAAACAGGTATTTGAAATGCAAATCTGGGAGTCCCATAATTTATTTTTCCCAAACTTAGCCTTTTTGTGAGAGACTTATGGGTACTTGTTTCCCAGGTGACTTCTACGGTATTTTATTCAGGCTGTTGAAGGTTTTCGCATATTTAGTTTGTTGTTTGCCATATATCCCTGTGATAATGTTTATTTCATTAAATGAATGCCTGTCCTGGTTTCGGCTGGGATAGAGTTAATTTCCTTCCTAGTAGCTGGTACAGTGCTGTGTTTTGGATTTAGGATGAGAACAATGTTGATAACGCACCGATGTTTTAGTTGTTGCTAAGTAGTGCTTACACTAGTCAAGGACTTTTCAGCTTCCCATGCTCTACAGACTTGCGAAGGCTGGAGGTGCACAAGAAGCTGGGAGGGGGCACAGCCAAACTGTCCAAAGGGACATTCCATACCATGTCACGTCATGCTCAGCACATAAACTGGGGAAAGGTGGCCGGTGGGGGGCCGCTGCTCGGGGACTGGCTGGGCATCGGTCGGCAGGTGGTGAGCATTTGCACTGTGCATCACTTGCTTTGTGTATTATTATTATTATTATTATTATTATTATTACATTATTATTATTATTGTTATTATTATTTCAATTACTAAACTGTTTTTATCTCAACCCACGAGTTTTTGTCACTTTTACTCTTCCAATTCTCTCCCCCATCCCACTGGGGGAGGGGGGAGTGAGTGAGCAGTTGTGTGGTGCTCAGTTGCTGGCTGAGGTTAAACCACGACAGTCCTTTTTGGTGCCCAACGTGGGGCTCGAAGGGTTGGAGATAATAACAGATTAACCGGAGCGTATTAAGGAATTTATATTTGTTAACAGTTGTGGGTCACAATGTTGGTTCCTCTGTTCTCAATACTGATTTGTCTAATCTGCATCGTGCTCAGTTTTTTGCTGTACGTGTTAGAGATTGGTGTTGGTTTTTGCAGTTTTCTGTGGTCTGCAGTGATTGGTGATGTTTCGCTTGGGAGGTTTATTTTTAAAACATTGACCTTGGGCTTAATTTGGTATGGGAGTTTTGTACTGAAGCCGTTACTGTACTATGGATACCACTTCATGGAGACAACTAGCAATTACAGTTCTTCCTCTGGGAGTTTTTTTGCGGAGGAAATACAGTGTCACTGCCTTCTTCTATGATGTTTCCTCCTTCATTACAGTAACTTTTCAGTATTTTGAACATCCTTGGGTAGTTCAGATACTTCTATTGGGGTTTTTTTGGACTATTGTTTCGGTTTTGTCTGAAGCTAATAAGCAATTTAAGAATATCATCCAGAGACCTGTGCCAAGGCTGGATAGTTATGAGTGGCAGGGTGTGTGGGATAGCACGGGCAAGTACCTAGGCCAATGGGCGCCCCCGGTGTTTTGGAACTTCACCCCTGAGCAAGTGCAGAATCCTGAAAAGTTAGTAGAATATTTGGACAAAGTATGCTGTCACCCTGGCAACTCCAGAGAGACACAGATCACTGCAATGTGCTGGGGCCTGGCCCATGCCTACTGAGCCCTGTTCAACACTATTCAGTACCATCAAAGAGAAGAGAAGGTCTCTCGATCTGACGGTAAAACGACAGGCCCTGCGGCCACTCTGACCCTGGTGACAGGCCCTGCAGCCACTCAGACCCCAGCGACATGCCCTGTGGCTGAACCAAAAAGCCAACCTGTGCCAGTATCAGTTGCCCCCGTACACAAGAAGAAATCTTGGAAGCAGAAGTTGGCTCGTTTAGTAAGGGAGGAAGAAACTTCTTCTAAAAGGGAGCCAGAGGAAGAAGTGGATGAGGCAGACTACCCTGGAGAAGGGCCATCATGAGAACAGCAGGAGGAGGGCCGGCAACTGCTTGGGGAGGAAGAAGAGGAAGAATTCATGAAAGAGGCAGTAACCACCCGATCTCTATCCCTGAGTGAGCTGTGAGATATACAAAAAGATTTCAGCCATCGTCCAGGCGAGCATATTGTCACCTGGCTGCTCCAATGCTGGGATAATGGGGCCAGTAGCCTGGCATTAGAGGGTAGGGAAGCCAATCAGCTGGGATCCCTTTCTAGGGAAGGGGGCATTGACAAAGCGATTGGAAAAGGGACACGAGTCCTTCAGCCTTTGGAGGCGACTCTTGTCAAGCGTGAAGGAAAGGTATCCCTTCAAGGAAGATGTCATATGTCGCCCAGGCAAGTGGATCACCATGGAGAAGGGTATCCAGTTCCTGAGAGAATTAGCTGTGCTGGAGGTGATTTATGGTGACCTGAGCAATGAACTGCTATCCAAAGATCCAGACGAAGTCAAGTGCGCACAACCCATGTGGCAGAAGTTTATAAGGAGCACACCATTGTCATATGCCAGTTCATTGGCAGTGATGACCTGGAAAGGTGGAGAGGAACAAACGGTGGATGAATTGGCTGGTCAACTCTGGTAATGTGAAGACAGTCTCTCATCTTCCCTCATCTCGGCTGTGGAGAAACTGCCCCGGGAGTTCAAGCAATTCAAAGAGGATAGGTCCTACTCCCCACCTATACAGACCAATATCTCGGCTATTAGGAGTCAGCGTTCCTTTGCTCAAGAGAGAGAGTATAAAGGGTGTACACCACAGGGCACCCTATGGTTTTACCTGCGTGACCACGGAGAGGACATGAGGAAGTGGGATGGAAAACCTACGTCAGCCCTAGGGGCATGGGTACGTGAGTTGCAAAGGAAAACAATCACAGAAGGGGATTCTTCCAGGAAAATTGCTGCTCCAGTTTCCAGCGGGCAGTTCCCCAGAGGGAATAGAAGGGCTGATCTTACTTCTGATCTTAATGAAGAAACTTCTGACTCGTATTTACAAGAATTGAGAAACGAATACTATGACCAGGACTAGAGGGGCCCTGCCTCCAGCCAGGGGGAGGAAAGGGACAACTGGGTTTACTGGACTGTGTGGATTCAGTGGCCTGGGACATCAGACCCACAGGAGCATAAGGCTCTAGTAGGCACCGGTGCACAGTGTACCCTAATGCCATCAAGCTTATAGGGGCAGAACCCATCTGTATTTCTGGGGTGACAGGGGGATCCCAACAGCTAATGGTATTGGAAGCTGAAGTAAGTCTAACTGGGAATTAGTGGCAAAAGCACCCCATTGTGACTGGCCCAGAGGCTCCGTGCATCCTTGGCATAGACTACCTCAGGAGAGGGTATTTCAAGGACCCAAAAGGGTACCGGTGGGCTTTTGGTATAGCTGCCTTGGAGATGGAGGAAATTAAACAGCTGTCCATCTTGCCTGGTCTTTCAGAGGACCCCTCTGTTGTGGGGTTGCTGAAGGTAGACGACCAATAGGTGCCAATCGCTACCACCACGGTGCACCGGTGGCAATATTGCACCAACCGAGACTCCCCGATTCCCATCCATAAGCTAATTCGTCAACTGGAGAGCCAAGGAGTGATCAGCAAGACTCGTTCACCCTTTAACAGTCCCACATGGCCAGTGCGAAAGTGTAATGGAGAGTGGAGACTAACAGTAGACTATTGTGGCCTAAATGAAGTCACGCCACCGCTGAGTGCTGCTGTGCCGGACATGTTAGAATTTCAATACGAACTGGAGTCAAAGGCAGCCAAGTGGTATGCCACAGTTGATATTGCTAATGTGTTTTTCTCAATCCCTTTGGCAGCAGAGTGCAGGCCACAGTTTGCCTTCACTCGGAGGGGTGTCCAGTACACCTGGAACCGACTGCCCCAGGGGTGCAAACACAGCCCTACCATTTGCCATGGACTGATCCAGACTGCACTGGAACAGGGTGAGGCTCCGGAACACCTACAACACATTGATGACATCATCGTGTGGGGCAACACAGCAGGAGAGGTTTTTGAAAAAGGGAAGGAAATAGTCCAAATCCTGCTGAAGGCTGGTTTTGCCATAAAACAAAGTAAAGTCAAGGGCCCTGCACAGGAGATCCATTTTTTAGGAATAAAATGGCAAGATGGACGTCATCAAATCCCAATGGATGTGATCAACAAAATAACAGCCAAGTCTCCACCAACTAGCAAAAAGGAAACACAAGCTTTCTTAGGCGTTGTGGGTTTTTGGAGAATGCATATTCCAAATTACAGTCTGATCATAAACCCTCTTTATCAAGTGACCCGAAAGAAGAACGATTTCAAATGGGGCCCTGAGCAACGACAAGCTTTTGAACAAATTAAAGAGGACATAGTTCATGCAGTAGCCCTTGGGGCAGTCCGGGCAGGGCAAGATGTAAAAAATGTGCTCTACACCGCAGCTGGGGAGAACGGCCCTACCTGGAGCCTCTGGCAGAAAGCACCTGGGGAGACTCAAGGTCGACCCCTAGGGTTTTGGAGTTGTGGATACAGAGGATCCGAGGCCCGCTATACTCCAACTGAAAAAGAGATATTAGCAGCATATGAAGGGGTTCGAGCTGCTTCGGAAGTGATCGGCACTGAAGCACAGCTCCTCCTGGCACCCCAACTGCCAGTGCTAGGCTGGATGTTCAGAGGGAGGGTCCCCTGTACACATCATGCAACTGATGCTACATGGAGTAAGTGGGTCGCACTGATCACACAACGGACTCGAATAGGAAACCCCAGTAAAGGCCATCCAGCTAGCTTTAGACATTGCTGACCGAGAAAAGTGGCCAGTGCTCTATCTCTATACTGACTCAGGGATGGTGGCAAATGCCCTGTGGGGGTGGTTGCAGCAATGGAAGCAGAGCAACGGGCAGCGCAGAGGCAAACCCATCTGGGCTGCCGCATTGTGGCAAGATATTGCTGCCCACGTAGAGAACCTGGTTGTAAAAGTCCGTCACGTAGATGCTCACATACCCAAGAGTCGGGCCACTGAAGAACATCAAAACAACCAGCAGGTGGATCAGGCTGCCAAGACTGAAGTGGCCTAGGTGGATCTGGACTGGCAACATAAGGGTGAATTATTTCTAGCTCGGTGGGCCCATGACACCTCAGGTCACCAAGGAAGAGATGCAACATACAGATGGGCTCATGATCGAGGGGTGGACTTGACCATGGACACTATTGCACAGGTTATCCATGAATGCGAAACATGCGCTGCAATCAAGCAAGCCAAGCAGTTAAAGCCTCTTTGGTATGGAGGACGACGGCTGAAATACAAATATAGGGAGGCCTGGCAGATCGATTATATCACACTCCCACAGATCCGCCAAGGCAAGCGCCACGTGCTTACAATGGTGGAGGCAACCACCGGATGGCTGGAAACATATCCCGTGCCCCATGCCACCGCCCAGAACACTATCCTGGGCCTTGAAAAGCAAGTCCTATGGCGACATGGCGCCCCAGAAAGAATTGAGTCAGACAACGGGACTCATTTCTGAAACAACCTCATAGACACCTGGGCCAAAGAGCACGGCATTGAGTGGGTGTATCACATCCCCTGTCATGCACCAGCCTCTGGGAAAATTGAACGATACAATGGACTGTTAAAGACTACACTGAGAGCAATGGGTGGCGGGACGTTCAAACATTGGGATACGCATTTAGCAAAGGCCACCTGGTTAGTCAACACTAGGGGATCTGCCAATTGAGCTGGCCCTGCCCAGTCAAAACTTTTACGTACTGTAGATGGGAATAAAGTCCCTGTAGTGCACATAAAAAATATGTTGGAGAAAACAGTTTGGGTTATTCCTGCCTCGGGCAAAGGCAAACCCATCCGTGGGATTGCTTTTGCTCAAGGACCTCGGTGCACTTGGTGGATAATGCAGAAGGATGGGGAAGTCCGATGTGTACCTCAAGGGGATTTGATTTTGGGTGAGAATAGCCAATGATCTGAATTATGTGATGTTAAGTGCTGCATAATATTATATGCCATACTAATGATATTACAATAAGAATCACCCAGATTAATGAAGAATAAACTTCGATGAAGCCAAGCAAAGCACAGTGATGATGGTACCAGAACTGACTTCAGCATGAAACAATCCAACACCACACACCATCTCCATCTTTCCTGCCGTGGAAGATTATTACGACAGATGGAGCCCAAAGTCATGGACTAAATGAACTCACCGAACATTTTAGAGGGATGGCCCATAGACTAAGGGAATGATATCTGTGTGTGTATATATATATATATTAAAAAAACCAAACAAACCAAACACAAACAGGAAAAGGGGTGGTGATTAATGGAAATGTACTGGAAAATATGGGACTTAAGCATGATGCAGATGGTATAGAATAAGGGGTGGATACTGTTCTGGTTTTGGCAGGGATAGAATTAATTTCCTTCCTAGTAGCTGGTACAGTGCTGTGTTTTGGATTTAGGATGAGAACAAAGTTGATAATGCACCGATGTTTTAGTTGTTGCTAAGTAGTGCTTACACTAGTCAAGGACTTTTCAGCTTCCCATGCTCTACCGACTGAGAAGGCTGGAGGTGCACAAGAAGCTGGGAGGGGGCACAGCCAAACTGGCCAAAGGGACATTCCATACCATGTGACGTCATGCTCAGTACATAAACTGGGGAAAGCTGGCCAGGGGGGCCGCTGCTCGGGGACTGGCTGGGCATCGGTCGGCAGGTGGTGAGCATTTGCACTGTGCATCACTTGCTTTGTGTATTATTATTATTATTGTTGTTATTATTTTATTTCAATTATTAAACTGTTTTTATCTTAACCCACGAGTTTTTCTTAACTTCCACTCTTCCAATTCTCTCCCCCATCCCACCGGGTGGGGGGGAGTGAGCGAGCGGTTGTGTGGTGCTCAGTTGCTGGCTGAGGTTAAACCATGACAATGCCCTAATCAGAAAAAATATTTGATGTATTGTCCAAATTTTATTGATAATGTTTGTTTATTCACCAGTGGCTAGACCAGAATGTCTTCTTGACTGTACATCTAATCTTACTGCTTTACTAAACCCCATCTCTATACCTTTCCAGAATGATAAACAGACATCCCTGCTCTGTGATTATGACTTAAAGTTGTAGTGAATTGATTTGTTGAGTTAGGGTGCAGGGGAGGAATGTTTGGGTTTTCTACTGCCATTAAAAATGAGTGAAAATACAAAATGGTGTGTTCCAAATATGGTTGTTTTTGTGAATGACTTTCTGCTAAGGAAAAGTTAGCACAGCTCTTAAGTGCTAAATTAACAGGAAACTTACGTTCGGTTTAACAAGGAAATATGATCTCTTTTTCATAAAATTTTGGCTTGTGTGCTATGCATATTGTACACCCATGCCTTGTGCTCTTAGGCATTGAATGTTGTCTGAGTCAGATTAGAATCTGAATCAGCATAGTCACAGAAAGAAGAAAATAATCTGCTTTTACAATAATTTACTATCCATGCAATTTATATTATATGATTCATTGTAAAGGGCCAGAGTATGGCTAGATCTTGTGAATACCGAACAGCAGTAGAACTGAAGTGCCTACAAGGAAAAGGTCATAGGAAAAAAAGACACCTTTGGGAGAGCCAATGTAGGAAAAACCCCCAACAACCAAACAAAAAAACATAAACCCAAAATACCTCACAGTTTTTAGCTTCTTTCTTTCTTCGCCCCTGCCCCCCTTGCAAAAGCAAGTAAAAAAAAAAAAACTGGTTAAAATCATGCTAGCATAGTTTGGCAGTGACTAGCACAGAAGGTAAGAATAAGGATTCCAACAGAAGTTATATGTTTCATGAATTCAGGCTTGGCTGATGAAACTGAAGAACCTGTGGTACCCATGAGACTAAAACTTTCATTAGAAGTTGTGGCCTTTAGCTTTTTCATTAGTTGTTTCCCTACAGTTCTGATGCATTCAGGACTGACATTAGTTTCTTTGCTATATTAGGTACTCATTGCAACTGGCTGGAAGGAAGAAGTATTGCTGAGCTGTAGAAACTGGATGAGGCATGTGCCTTTTGTTGGTCCCTTGTATATGCTGTCTGCGCTTTTACTCTCCCTGCCCTTAGGAAATATGCCTCCTGTTATCTTTAGGAATTTTTGCACTTCTAGCAGTAGATTGTCAGTTGCCTTTCTTGTTTTATGAATCTAATGTCCCTACATACTAAAGTCTCAGGGAAATGACAGATAATCTCTCAACCATGAAGAGAGTCCTTCCATCTGTGTGCTGTAATCTCAGAAGCAGATCCTTCCCCACAGAAACCTTCAGAGAGAGAACAACTGTGATACAACTCTTCCAAGAACACAAAAAATTACATAATATATATGTTTTATTCCATAAATGTTTGCATTAAGGTTGAATGTTTAATAAACTTTTGCTGGTTGCCTTTGTTTACAGTAAGGAATTTCCTGTGCTTTTTTTGTTTTTTTGGGTCCCCCCCCCCCCCCAAGTAATTTAATTAGCTATCAGAACTGAAAGCATAAAATGTTTGTGCTGCAAGGTTCAGTTGATTTTTAAGTAATCAGACTAGATCTTGGAACTAGTGTTCTGTTGAATAACAAATACCAATGCGAAACAGAGACAACAGCTAAGCTGTAACAAGTGTTAAGATTAGGAACTTCAGGTACGCAGAAATTCATCTGAGTTCCACACAGAGTAGAGTTGCCATCTTTCTCCCACTGAAATGAGTGACCAAAAGTCTACTGACTATGTATACCACACAGTCGGATGTGTTACTACAGTGCCCCCTTCTAATGAGTGGTAGGACATGCAAAACTTGATACAATGATATCCTGAGGTATATGCAGAGAGGGAAATGGAAGAAGATGGATACTGTAACATGGGGACTTGGAAGGACAGTATAGTACAACAGTGGTAAGAAATGGTCAGTGAGAAAAAAGAGAAAATACAGTTGAAAGGTATTGCGCAACAGTGTTCTTAGTTCTTGCAGGCTTTTCTGTGCTGAATGGTTCACATCTCATTTACCATGACAAAGAGTAGTAGCTGCAAGAGATCTCTAAGGTCCTTTTGGGCTCCAGATTCAAAGGCATAGTTCACCATTGTCTCAATCCAGATTTACTCAAGTATAAAACTGGAAGAATGCAGTGATAGCCAGAACTGAAGTCTGCGATACAGGGTGAATGACTAGGTGAGAATCTTAAATACTAGGTTAACTGTAAGGGAACTTGGTTGGGTTTGGCCAAGCAATTAATGTCGGATGTTGCCATTTTATAATAATGGAAGTCTGAAAAAACTACTGAAGAAGGATCTCTGAAAAATTATTTCAAACAAGCAGGAAAAAAAATCCACAAAATCCCATGGTTCACAAAAATGAATATTTGTCTAAATGTCTGAAAGGAATTTGGGATTTTGAAAGCCACAGGCTTTTGGCAGTTTGCTTGTTTTAATCCCATTAGAGCAGAGCTCAGCCCTAATAAAGAATAAAGCAGCAATAGAAAGGAGAGCGAGTAGCATCGTATTCCACAGGTCGGTTGTTTACTCATAAGCAGTGAGCAAATTTAATAGTGGAAAATGGAAAGAGGAATTATGTCTAATCACATCTGGACACTGTGGTTCTCCACTTACTGTTTACGAGTAAGATGTCTTCCTTACCTCTCGAATTTGCAAATGCCAGTCACTTTTTGGGCATGACCAACACTTGTATGATGAGAAGAGGACTTCTTTCAAAGAGATTTACTGTCCTATTACATGTTCTCTCTCATATGGGCTATAAAATGAATAAAGTCTAAATATGAATCTTAAAAACATGTCAGTTATTATCTTTGATAACTAGAGAAACTTGCAGTCTTGTATGGACTCCGTCTTTTTTCTTAAAATCATTAAATGTGCAATGCAATACTTTGTGGCAGTTTAGACTGTGAGAGTTGGAATCCCACAACGCTGTGTGTTTTCATTGACTTGAAGGCTCTGAAAGAATCCTCTTTCATGACAGCAAAATAAATGTGGGGTTCAAACAAAACTGTATTAGGGCTCAATTTGTTTTTTATATTCTTTCTTGCCATGCATAAGGCATGCAGGATTGATACAATAATTCATGCATAAAATCTTCCCTTTCTCACGAGTTGCAGTGACGGAGACTGTGATGAGTGGGTGGAATGGCTATCAGTGTTACAAAGCCAAACCTATACATCTAAGTAAGGATTTTCAGTTGATTTCTTAATGCAAAGTAATTTCTTGATACAAAGTCACTGCATACCTTTAAATAATATTTAAATACTCTGTTAATATTATGGAGAGTTAAACAGAGTTTGAAATGCTGTTGATCTCACAAATTTAAATAATATAAAAAAAATCTGCTGACACAAATGTATTGGAAACAAACCTATATAAAGGAGCAGTTAACCCAGAACTATTCTGAGATATATTATATATTGTTTGACATACTTTCATATGAGCAAGCAGAAGTACCCCATCCTTTAGACTGTGGTAATGTGCCTTATTGTTAAATTCAATAGGAAAAGCTATTCATACTGTAGTATGATTGAAAAGAAAATTGAATCCTTTTGATGTTATAAATGTGTCTATTACTGCATGTGCACACAAATTTTCCATGGAAATTATGGTGAAAGTAGTGATTCTCCTAGAAAAATGCATTAGTGTTGACATGTTCAATTTTAACCACATCAGAATATAAATACCCTTTAACCATGGTCAAATTGTTGGGAATGTATATAGTGTATCTACATAAGTCAGTTGTCTGTCTAAAAATATATGTTCCTATAGTCCAGTTATGGTCTCTGTTTCAGCTGAAAGGGAAATTAAAAACAATGACTCACACATATCACTGTTTTCTTACAATATTGTGTTTTAAAATATTTCAGTATGTGAAGTATATTTTATATAGCTGTTCATGATTACTTTTAATTTTGAAAAACCACAGTATACTTAACAGGATTTTGGTTATGAAGCAAATTATATGTGAGAGGTTGACTGTCCATTCACTTGCGTGGCAATTGGTTCTGTGTATGAAGTGCTAAATTTTCCTTGTAATGGAGGTAGTCTATGCTCCTTTGCATTGACAATTGAATAAAAAAAAAAGAGAGTATCCAATAGCTAAAGATTTATGGCAGTGGCACTTTCAAAGTTTGCAGTTTGTCCAGGATCATAACTAGAAAAGACAAATGTTTTTTTCTATCTATGAAGCCTACTGTATGCTGTTAGCTAAAATTAGGCACAGTGTTTTGAAACGTATCACTCAATGCACTTTGTATATTAAGGTACATTGTTATATGGCATAATGCAGTAAGAACTAACCTGACAGAAGCAGACATGAAAACATTATGTATACTGCATTGTAATTATATAAAAGCACCAATGTTTTTTAGGAGGGAAAACTTTAATTCTTCAGAGCTCACTTGGTATAGCTATGCAGTAATCCTTCCTGCTGTTTTAACCCAATGAAAAGTACGCAATATATGTTGCTTGCTAGTTTTTTGGTTTGGTGGTTGGGGTTTTTTTTGTGCTGGTCTTTTTTTTTTTCAGGCTTAGTGGACAGAGATTTAACTTGCAGAGTATTCTAGCTAACTTCATAAAATGATAGAAACCTAAAAGGGACCTCAGAAGGGCTTGCAGTTCCGTATCTAGATGACAGACAATTTTATTTAATACCTGTATAGTTAGAATCTGTCCTAACATCAGTTTCTCATACTACTGCAGTGTGATTTCCACTGGAGTAATGGAACTAGTTACATGAATGCAACAGTGCTTCTAAAAAGTTTCTCCTCTTGTGCACTGGCATTTAGCAATATCTTGAATATTTTTAATTGAGAAGTATTTCTCTTAAGGTAAAAATTTAGGTTGCTTTCCTCCCCGCCTCCCCCCCCCCCCCCCCCCGGAAGGCTGAAGAGCCAGAGCTGTAAATGTTTTTTCTTTAAGTGGATGATTTCCTATACTGGACCCTAATACAGTTGTTTGGGTTCTTTCAAGTGAATTATCAATCTTCTAACATATAGGACATATATAAAAACATCTTTTCAACTTAATAAGAATCCTGCTAATTTTCATTGTCTTTTAGGGCCCAATGCTGGAAAAATTATATCATTAGTTGGTCTAATTTTTCCATATATTACTATTTTAGTGTTTAAACAGTAAAAACGATGGAGCAGAAATAGAAGAGTGATACAACATGAAGTATGGAACAGTAGAAGAGATTAATTGGTAGCATTCAATAATGGAAGCAGCAATCTTTCATGGTAAATCCCTGAAGTTCCTATTTAGCAAAGAAGAGAGCTGCCATCAAATCACAGAAATAAATATACTAAGAGGGAAGCAATTGTGCAAGGAATGCTCGGAGAACGGAAAGGGTTGATTTATTTTACAGTAAACTGTGGATTCTTCTAACAGAATGCAGACTGCCTTCAATGTTTTGGACCCTTGTAAAACAAGGAACTCAGTCATTAAATTATTTTTAACACTGTAACCTCCAAACTCTGCTTGTGATTTGGACAGTGATAATGATTGAAACTCAGTTAATTGCTTAAAACTCAGGGTCATGTATGACTATGTGAGAAAAATTGAATCGTGATTCACAGAGGTGACTTTCTGCATTGAAACAAATGACTGTAATTGCAATTACAAAAGAAGAGGGAAGAGAGTTAAAATTACATAATTATTGATTAGCTCATTGATATCCTTTGTTCTAAATCATCAGGAGGCTTTAGTTTAGCTGGAGGAGGAGAGGTGAAAAATATTTCTCTCTGCTCTACCTTTTTCTAAGAACTAGGAACAATAGGATTTTCAAACGTGTTTTAATGACTGGGGAGAGCAAATTCTTTTGGTGGTTAATAAATCATGTGCTCTTAAACACTTAGGAGTCTTCCATAACCATATTCTTCTTTTTCTTTTTTCTTTTTTCTTTTTTCTTTTTTCTTTTTTTTTTCCAAATCTATCCCTTGGTTCCCTCAGTTTCTGTTTCCATAAATCTCAACAATAGTGCACAGGCTTAGTAGCAGCTGACAAATCACTGCTGAGCACAGTGGTACTGACAATGATTTTAGGAATGCAAGTTTAAAGATCCTCCTTGTTTTCCTCTTAATACTTTATTGCAAGATAAGCCTAGATGTTTATTTAAGTAAATAAATTATGATACAGTTTTCAAATTAAATTTCTGAATATACTTGGAAGAAAATTAAATTATTTAACAGAAAATAAATCTCAAGTATGTATTGCTTACAATATTTCTTACAAAGGCTTTGTTCAAAGAAAGAAGTAAACTTATAACTTGAAATGAAAAACTTTGGCTTTGTGTGTGTATTCTGAAATAGTACCATATCTGGAGGAGCAACTCATTGGGCATTTTGGCATTTAAAAAGCAGAAGTCCAGATCTTCAACTAAGATACACATAGGCTATTTCAGAATGAAAATTACTTTATACCCATCTAATTCCTCCTGGTGCGCTGAGTTTGTTATAGTCTCAGTACATTTGAAATACTCTGTGACCATCTTGAAATATTATTATCCTTCCAACAGAATGATAATTTCAAAATCATCTGCATCTATAGTCAGTTATCTAATAATATAAATTTTCTGCTGTAGTACCAGAACACCTTTCATGAAAATTAAACATATGAATCTGTCTTTTAACCCTGCCAGGATGGACGAACTATAAAGTTGTTATCATCGTTTGAATGTAAAATATATTGTTGGGTACATGTTATATAAAGCATGGGAATGCTGATATTTTGGAAAGTAATTATGTACTTTTCTTTGTTTCCATTCTTTAGCTCCTCCCTTCCTCTCTTTCCCTCCTGTCTCTTTCCATGCTCGTCAACTAAGTTACTGTATCTTTTCTAAATTGTTCAGAATCCAAGTATGGGTGGATATATTTACACAGAGTGAATTATGGCTGGATGCGTTCCTATGTCAACATGTGCCACGTTGATTTCTTATAAAGTAGATCATTATTCTGTGTGGCATAAATAGTATTACCAGACTGATATGATTAAAGCCAGTGAGTCACTAATTAGCATCTAATTAAAAGAGACTAGTAATGTGTCCATGTACACCAGCTGTTGTGTTATATTTTCCTTTACAGAAAAAAGTGATTCAAGCTTGCATGATGATGTGCAAGTTACATGGTTTTTTATATATTGTATATAATATAATGGGGGGGGGGGGTGAGTCTGAGTATAATTTGTCAATTTTGCTGGAAGATTCTGTGTTATATTTGCAGAAATGAAACCCTAGATTGTAAGAAAAATATACTTTGGCAAGGGATATCTAAAAATGCAAAAAGCATTTCTCTGAACACGTTCAAGGTAGATGTTTTATTGTTGTGTGACTATACCAACACACATGAGCTATTTAACTGTTAATACACATGGAATAGAAACAGTCTTTTTGTGTTCCAAGACATTTGTAAAGTAAATTCACTGTGGGGGAGGGGAAGAAACTGTGAATAAAATGAACCTGCTTAAGCCTAGACTGGCTCCTTACTTTCCACTTTTCACTGTCAATTATTATTAACGACTCATAATGGTCTCAAATAGTGATGGCAATTCAGAAGAATTTCATGTAGGTGAATCACAAAGCAGGGAGACAAGGGTTTAAGAAAATCCGTAAAGTGTGGGTGAAATATGTATACTAGGCCAGACTGAGTATTTCAGTTTGACAGGTTTGCTTGAACATGAGTTAATCACAGTTTTACAGAATTGCATGATACACACTCATAGTTTCTTAATAAATGATTTTATTCCTCTGTTAAAAATGCATTATTACTATATGTTTAAGACTGTATAAATGAAACTGCGATCAGAATATTATTAGCATTGGCAATTTCTTCTTCCAACTTTAAGACAATGCTTTAAACTTGGTTTTGTCTTTCATATTTGCAGCCCATACTTGACACTTATATCATAAAAGTCACTGTGAAGACTGGAAGACTTTTTGCAAATATGAATTTCAGAAAAGTTCTGATAAATCATGACTTCTACCAGTTTTTGAACTCTGATGATGCATCAGAAAAAGTTTTGTGGGAAGGAATTTGTCCCCTGTTCAAAGCAGAATATAGGTTTATTTTGCATCACCATCTAAGTTTTCAAAAAGGATATCAGAATCTTGCCTACAGATTCATAGGTGCAGAAAACAACATGTAAAAATTGAACAACTAGACTTGTATAAAATAAATTATGCTAATTCCCACAATTTAGACATTAACCCACTTTAGTGGTTATCTTTCGGTCATCTTTGTCCAAAATGTTTTTTCTTTTTAATGTTTTCTTGGTCATTATCTACTATATCCAGGTTTCCCCTTTCACATTATGAATGACTTCTAAAGTTTCTATAAAGTCTCTAATTATTAATACTGTCATTTTAGACTAGGATATTTTTTTGATTGGGGGTTCTCAAAGTGATTCCCAGGTGTTAAATATTTAAGCTCATTAAATTCCTGTTAAATATAATAGGTCTATTTATTCCAAGTTGTATTTTTCACATGGATAATTTAAGCCCAAACTATGAAGATGTTAATTTTAAGCTCAATACAGTACTAGGTTTTAGGTGCCTTGCTCCCCTGTGTTGAACCTTCTGTTAAAGATTTAGATTTTTTTTTTTATGTAATGCATAAAAAAACCAAAATTGGAGTGAGATTCAAAATTTCAAACACGGAGCAGAAAATTAGCAAGTCTAA
Organism: Aptenodytes patagonicus; assembly: GCF_965638725.1. Classification (NCBI taxonomy): domain Eukaryota; kingdom Metazoa; phylum Chordata; class Aves; order Sphenisciformes; family Spheniscidae; genus Aptenodytes; species Aptenodytes patagonicus. Next base: position 14,922,355 of record NC_134955.1, read on the forward strand.
GATTTTGCTGTTGCTTCAGGGCTTTGATACCTCAGTTGGGTCTGCAATGAGTTGTACCTGTCCATTTAATACAGAGTGCCAGCTTCAGGATTAATGCCTACACTTTGTCTTTGTTGTAGTGATTAAGACACACATTCCTTGCAGGAGAAGAAAAATGAGGGGAGGCACTTGCCCTGGAAAGTGAGATAACTTAAGGTCAATTACTTGTACAATCTGAGGTTCTTCAATCCACATCTTTGGTCTCTTACGGCAGTGCCACACTTAACAGGCTCCAGGCTGGGTTGAAGAGGCTTCTCGCAAAAGTCATTCTATGCTCTACTAGTAAGAACAAGAAATCTGCTGGGACAGACAAAGTGCAAAAGAAAGCTTAATCTAGCTTAATGGTCCTAAAGCAGTTTCTGTATTTTCTATGAAAAAGTCCTTGTCATTCTAGATCTATCTGACCAATCATCTACTTATATGAAAAGATGAGCACAACCACATTGCTATTGTAAAAGAAAAGTAGTAGGAGCAAATGCATTTTCTAGGTATGCTTTCCAGCGTTTATTAGAACCTCAGAGGACACTTGCTCTGTTGTAATCCTCAGTGAGGCCTAGTTTCTAGATCCAAACCATGCTCAAGCAAGGGATAGGTGACAGAAGCAGTGTCCTAGTGTTTTAAAACCAGAGAAAGATGCATTTTTTGAATTAAAGCATTCCCAGAGTTAAACAGTTGTGAAAGGGTTGGTTTTGTTTGGGTTTCCTGTCCCAAACAGTGTTCCTAGGTGAACACTGCATTTAGGCAACTAAATTCTGCCCATTCTACTGTCAGTGCCATAGCCTTTGACTGGGCTTAATTCTAAATGACTTTTAAAGCGGGGCAAGGGGGCAGTGGCATACTCAGAAATAAAACTGGTACTGTCTTGACCTCTTAAATCTCTTTCAAAGACCACTGGAGTATTTCCATTCAAAGTCCCCAATTCTTGTCTTTAATTACTAAACCATTGTAGTTTTCCCCTCAATAGAGATTTCTGATTATGATGATCAGGGCTGTGATCTTTGTCAAGCATCAGTTAGGCAGAGTTGCCTAGCTCATAGCCATATACTTACACCTTTCCCAAGAAAACAATAGTTCAGTTATAGCCAGACTTGGAAATTCGTTGTTCTTTGTGGTTCTGGTTTGCTTGCTCTGAAACCTAGGAATTAGGTGACTCTTCTGACTTCACATTCCAGTTTTCTAGCTTAACCCACCACAGCAACGTTTTCAGTTTCTCATCTGAAAAATACTATTATTGGCCAAAGTTGAACTCTTCCAAGTATCCAGAGACTGTGAAGATCCTGAAGATGCTGACAAATTTGACAAATGGGATGAAACCCAAACTTTGAGAAACTTGGAATTCAAGTGTGGGGGGAAAAAAAAATCAGCATTAGGTCTTGGAAAATTTGTAGCTGAAGTGAAAGATTTGGCTGTGTCCAAACAAGCACACGTTTTAACTGAGCTGCAAAATGCATTGTTTTGGTTTCAGAAGAAAACTAGCTAAGTCTTGTGATGTCATCTGGTGCAGACAAATACACTTACCATCCCAAAATGAGCATTCAAAATCAAATGGAAGTCATTGCTTGTTATAAATATTATCTTTCTCACACTGATTTTTACTTTGTAAACCAGAAAGTTGAAAGTAACCATGAAAGGGTGTAAACCACAGAAACAAAATTGGCAGACTTCATATAGATTGAGTTCCCCACTTCTGGGATGCAATTCGTCGAAACAGTAGCTTTGAAAGTACTGCCAAGGTAGGCTTTACAGTAGATGTGTATATACTTTCTTTTGGGGGGGGGGAGGGGTGTGTGAAAATAGGGTGTTGGAGATGGATGCTCTCATGAAGAACACTGAAAGAAACTTATGTTTCAAATACATTATTTTAAAGATTGTTTGATCTATGCCTACAATGTAGTATGTTAGATTCTGTCACCTCTTTAGTTGTGACAGTTGGATAAGTTTCTGTGGACTAACAAACATTAAGTATCCTAAGTTAATGCCTACGTATATATCCTTGCCCCCCAGCACTTTTATCGTAGCTATACAATAGCTCTGCCTCTTTCCCTGTAAGGTTATGTGGCTTGAATTATTTCACATTTATTGTGGAATGCACTGGGCAGGAGAATGCTGGCTGAGGTATGGAGCAGTGATTGGCACTCTGTCTTGTTTGCACACAAAAGCTTGCACTCAGTCTGCGTGTTACCTTTTTCTAACGATCGTACTCTTATTTAGTCTTAGTAAGGGCACATGAAATGACTGAGGATAGCTGAACATAGCTCACTGTGTACAAGTAGCACCCAGGAAAGCTGATTATCTAAAATGTTTAATAAACTCTTCACAGTTGTTGTTGTTATATCAACAGTTTGAATAATAAATGAGAAATTAAAGCAACTACTCCTGCTGTCATTTACCCTGGGGTAGGGCTAAGTCTGGAAGGCTATAAAATAGGTTACACTTGTTCACAGGCCTGTGTAAAACTGATGTGAGAATTTAATTGGGCCCAAAGTATCACTAGAGTGAGGAATATAAGCGGGAATATACGTTGCTTGTTGCTAACATGTAAGAAAATTAATCTCCTTAAGTGTCTTTTTACACTAAATTTGGGAAACAAATTATAGTCAATAAAATCAGTGATAAAACATAGTTGTATTCTAGGTGTTTCAAGATGCCAAGGAAAATTTGTTCAGGGAAATATCCATTAATAACCATACAGATGCAGTTTTTCCATTGAAATCCATGAAGCTGTGGGCACCTGGCATCTCATAAGGGACAGCACTGCCACCTCACAGCAGAGGGTGCCTAATTGCCTTTCGCCTCACCGAAGTTTTAAATAGAAGAAGGTACAAATTACTTTGTTTCTCATCAGTCAGCAAGCTGTTTATTGCAGTAAATGAGTCATGCCCCTGTATTTCTGCCATACTAGTTCAGAGGTCTACAGGTGTGATACCAACAATCAGAGATCTTCTTATAGCCCGTAGGTGTAAAATTATTTTTCTTTCTTTGCATTCCTGCATAGATTTCATTTGCATTTTTTCCAGTATGCTTTCATATCCATCATCAGAAGTTCTCAGTAGTGATTACCAGCTTTTGTTGTTGTATGTTGCTTTTCTGCTATTTGGTAGAGTCTATTTTTAATATTGCTTCTGACTACTGCATGTGCAGGCTTGTCTCAGCAGTTCAATCCTGAGTGTCAGGCATTCAATTAAACAGGGTATTTTATTTTATTCAAGGAGACTGCAGTGTGTCTAGCCCAGTAACTATCTGAGTGAGTAAGGAGGAAGGCAGGCAAATATTTCTCTTGAAAATGGCATAACATCTGCAGCCAAATGTGAAAAGATCACAGGATTAGCTTTTCTTTAACACTATTATTTCCTTTCAATAGAGTGTAAAATTTTGAGGGATGAAGTTTAATACTGGGTGTTATTGCAATAAGATTGGTTTTGCATATGTGACATAGCAGCAATAAATTTGTGTATCAGTTTTGGATAATACCACTTGGGTATATGCATTTTAGGGTTTTTTTGTGAGTTCTTATACAAGACCATTTTAAGGCATGCATTTTCAGGTGTGTATATACTGATCTATGTATAATATTTTGAAAGTTTTGAATTTTAAGCAACTCTTTTTTTTATTTCCATACATTTGAAGTTCTTGACTTTACTTGGACATTGAAATTTGAATGCAAAAAAAATATTCAGGTGTGATTAAGAGTTTAAAATTCCATACTTTATGCTACAAGTATGGTATTAACAAAATATGCTCACTTGAGTAGTTATTACTTAAGCTGTAAACTTTTAAGAAGCACCCAATCACTTAGTAGCCAGTGACCCGTTTTCAAAAACAACTTTATATGTTTAAGTTCATAGCTATGTCTTCTTTTTAACTTTACCTAAAACATGCTCCTGAGGCTCATCATCAGCATTACTTCATCATCTTGCCACCATTACCAACCCACTGAAGTAAAAATAAATGGATGTGTTTTAAATAGCTTAAATAATAAGGTTTTGCCAGCTTGACTCATGTTGGCTGAAACTGGTTATTGAGTGTTCCCAGGAGTAAGCCACTGTTGGAGCAAAGGGGACAGAGCTTGCATGAGAGTCTGTTAAGTAGCTGAGGACTTAAGTTTATACCCTTCACCTAGCCCAGCTAAAGATGGAGGATTGCATGTGCCCTTGACATAAAATACCTTTGATTTACTAGACACCTGAAAAACTGTAAAGTCACTATTGAAACTAGGATTTGGACTTACAGATTTTTCCACAAGAAATAGTCTTGCTACAAGAGTTAGTCATCCAAGTGGGGCATATATTGTTAAATAAATTGAAATTTAAAATTTTAATGTAAAATAGCAAATGGTCTAAGTAATAGTATAACTAATAGTTTACAGGTGATTAGAACATTGTCAGCTGTTGCTGTACATTTAGGTAACATACAGAGTGCTAACTACACCCGCAATCTGAGTCTGCATTACAGTTAATTGCCATTCAGTAGCAGTATTTTCCACTGGAATTTATTTGCAGGTCAAATGGCAGGAAACTGATGACGTAAAGTTCATAGGTCCAAAAAATTTAAACAGAACAAGACAAGCTTAATGTCTACATACAGGACTAGTCAGCTGAACATTTCTTATATGAACTGCCTAAGTGGAATTGACATTTCTGAGTGTGATTTCATTAAATAATGCAGCTCTACTTACATCCAACTTTGAAAGACAGAAATACAGTAAGACTAGATCTGTTAGTATAAGCCATCTCTCATGATAAACTCTTACTTCTCAAGCTCTACTGTATTTTTCAACCTTAATAGAAAGAAGTCAAAAGGAGTGACTTTTTCTCAACAACAGACTGCCACCTTCTCTTTTCTCTTCAGATAAGGATAATGCATTGTCAAGAGCTGAACTAGCTCCTGCTGGTGTAGTAATTAATACCACCACCTGGATCTATCAACAGCAAGACAGCCAGATTCACACTAGGGGATAAAAAACAATCTGCACCTTGTCAGCCCTGCCACACTGGGAGTAGTTACAGGTCTGCAGCCCCTAGTAATTACTCACCCCGGTCTTCACACTGCCTGCATTTCCATTTTGATTGTTGACATTGCACAGTACTGCCTCATCTGCCTAAAAAGGTGGGAAAAAGTGAACAAAGTATGTCAGGCCTGGTAATTACACCACTGTCACCTCTCACTCTCCCAGCTATTGGACCCCATCAGTAAAATGATAGTTGTTGGTCTCCTGTTAACTGTTTCATTAAAAGGGAATGATTATGTTAACTTGAGTGAATGAGTTGACACTAAGAATCAACACCTTCTGAGCAGCTGTGAAAACATTTAGAATGCATTTGTGTACCAAGAGCCTAAGTGGAATGAGAAAGAAAAACTACAGGTTGAACAAATTAACAAAAAATGGGAAAAAAATCTTAATTCAATTAATTTTGTGTGGTTGCAAGAATGGGTTCAAATTCCTGAAAAGTAAATAAAGCTTTAAGGGTCCACATATATTTAACAGAAAGCACCTATAAAATCATGAATTAAACTCCACTGAGAGGGATTCTCTGTGTTGTGCCAGCAGATTTACATTTCCAATATATTCCCTTTTTTTTTTTTTTTTTAGTATTTGTGGATTTCATCTGTTTTCATCAAACAGACCATTTGTTTCAGGACAGGAGAAGGAAAAGTCAATGGTTTCTGCATGAAACAGAAAAACTAGGCTAAGAATATGTCAACAATTCTGACCCATATTTAAGGACTGACAGCGTAACTCAGTGCATGCTCTTGTTGCGGATTCCACAGGGTGAATCCACAATGTTCATTAAAACTCACTTATTTGGATTTGTTAATACAGAAAGTATTGTATCAAAACTGATTTACAGTATAGTTGAGAAGCTGATTTGGGAGAATGTGCCAGTGATATGATTAGAGAACTTCAGACATGCTTCTACTTTGTTTGCTGAATTCTTTTAAATCAAATAATACAGAAGGAACCTGTTAACAATGTTGATGCATAGAGTGATAAGGCATATATGGAGAGACAGATGTTAAAGGGGATCTTCTTTTAAGGCTATGAACATCTTCATCGCTTGTGGGATATTGGAGGAGATAGGGAAGGAGGTCTTTGTGAGTCAGAAATCCAGGATAAGACTGTTAAGCTTGGTGCTATTTATTTTCCATTTCTTAACAGAATGAATTGTCAGGTGAAGATCAGCTATCAGTAGCTTACATATATGTGGAAAATGCAGCCTTGCGTGCATCATGAAGATAACGATGGCTAAATACTACTTAGTGAACGCTTAATGGTGTTTGTAACTCAAATTGATAACCTGCTGTAGCAAGAAGAAAATAATTCTAAATTTATAGTCACCTTGAAGTCCAAAGTACTTCCTGCTCATACCAGTAGTCAATAGGACTTGTCTATTTGTTATACTTTATCAGAGATAAGGTAATATAGATATTTATAGCCAGTTCAGAGGACAAAGATTCTCCCATATGTCTACTACAAAGAACAACTACCTAACCAACCAACCAAACAGAAGGGTTACTGTGAGGTCCAGAACAGAATTTAGATCTCCATAATGTCCATTTCTCCTATGTGGCTTTATTATTATTATTGTTGTTGTTTTTATTATTATTATCATGAAGCATGGATATTTAAAATTTCTGCAGGAAATGCCCCTTTTGATGGTCAAAAATGCAAGTTTGTTGAATCAGAACATTTCAAAAAGGTTCAAAGAGAACATACAGCTTTGATGGAGGGATAGCACTTTCTAGTGATTTCTTTTCCTGAGTCATTCTTTGAGCAACACTTATTCCCATTTTGTGCCTTCATTCTCATAGGTAAAGTCAGTTAAATAATGTCTGTACATGGAGATATACAGGAAACAGCTAGACAGAAACATCACATACAGTCTGAAGGGTTTACTCCAAAATATTCCAAGGGGCAAAGAAATTCTTTGTCTGCCACAACGTCTGCAGCAAGCTGGTATGGATGAGCTCATTGTTTAGATAAACTAGATTTTTAGCTTTACAGCACTTTCATTGTCAGTTCTACAAAGCATCTCCTAGGTGCTTTAGTCTGAGACAAAAGGTAAAAAACAATATCAAGGCAAGGACCAGCCTTTCAAACAAAATAAAATTTGCAGTCAAACAGAATCATTAAATCCATACAAAGATTCCCCAAATAGTCTTACTGGGATATGCCACTGAGTAGAGAACACCAATGCTCAGTGCTTGGCTTTCCATTTGTTTCTGTTGGAATTTCTGTTTGAACTACAAATCTGATAGTTTTGATCCTCCTTTGAGAAACATGTCTCTCTGTGTCAGCTTTAATGATCAACAATAAAGGGGTTCACACTGTAACTCCTCAAATTGTAAGAGGCAGCTGTTGGGAGAGCAGTTGAGGTCAAAAGGTTTTAACTTTGGAAGTTTCTTTTAATTTGCTCAAGCCTTTCTAACTTTCAGTATTTTCTGCCAACTCTAAGTCAGGACGCCTGGCAATTATCAGTGTATGGAGTGTGATGGATTGAAGAGAGGGATGAATGTGTAGCTCTTCACTGCTTTGGGGGTGGAAGACTTCTCTGGTTCAAAATAAGGCAAGTGTTGTTTCTTATACCATACTTTTTGGGCTCTTTTGTTGCTCAGGAGGGCTGGGATGGTTTGGTGTTGCTTTTAGGGACTATAAATGTTGTGCTTCAAAATACTGTGTGTTATTAAATCTCTGTTGCCCACTGTTAATTAGGAGGATGATGACCAAACCAAGAAATTGGTAGGCATACTATGTTTTTCTTGTACCTGGTGCCAAAGTAACCAGTTCTGTATTACTTTGTGTTTACATAGTGCCAAATCAAGGAATTCAGAAAAGTGCCATAAGTAACAGTTAAACAAAACCTTTCAGTCAAAAATGGTTAATGCAAAATAAATAAAAATTGCTTGGAAGCAAGCCTTCCTGAAATACAATTTGAATTCACAAAACAGAATTCCTTTATGAAATAATTTACAGAAAGATAATGTTTATTTCTAATGTCAAGTTGTATAAACTGCAGGTAATGTAGGTAAAGAGCAAACATTGCCCTAGCTGTGTTTCTGTTCTAAATAAACGTGTTTGTATGTATTCCTTTTATAAAGCAGCAAAACAAATAGGCTGATTAAAAAACAATACCCTGACAGCAGTTGTGTGGCCAAAGGTGCTGCTCATTCTAGCTCAGTTTTCTGTTAACTCTTCCATTCACCTTCTTTCATCATCTTCAGCCACTTAAGTATCGTTTAGTATGAGATATGCAGTGGTAATATAGTACTTCACATCCTCCTTTTCTTTCACCTCGTGTTTTTGCGTGATTGAGATTAAACAGATTTGGAAATAATTTTGGAATGATGCTTGTAAACCAGATACAGTGAAGTGCCAGAGACAGTAAAATTACTGCATCACAATACTGGCAAATAATTTTAAAAACTGAGACATGACTTTCGATTTTATTTTGGTCTGAAACCTATTAAGGTTAATGAGTGGGGTCTTCTCTCATCTTCTCTCATCTTGTGATTGCTGCGTCAGATCACAAATCCTTTATGTAAAAGTCTCATAATAGTAACAAAAAAAGCTCTCAGCTTGAACCAAATGAGTCAGTAGTTCTACTGCAGCAGAGTGCAGGAGCTGTTTTTTTAAACCAATGTGTAATATATCAATATGCTCAGAAAAAGAGGAAAATGTCCTTTTCATCAAATATAATTCATTACTAACTATAAAGCAGTCCACAAATAGATGCATCCTTGTCATCTTGTACCCTGCTTATTCTTTCCTCCCATCAGAGGTTCTGGGAGTTCAGAAATCCAGGAGTACAACGCTGTCCCCCTGTCCATAACAATGGGGGTTTTGGACCAAAACTAATGAACATTCAAAGGGACTGATCTACTATACAGAACTGTCATGATACTATTTTTAGGGAGTGTTCATTTGCATTTGAAACACAGAATTGTTGACATAAGCCATTCTCTTGGTATATTGGTTTAAGTTACAAACTTTTTCTGTAGGTTTTTTGTCTTAAGTTTGTTTTGTCATGATAAAACTTTCATTGATCAAATATCTTCTCCTGCACATTTTCCCTGTCTTTTTTACTTGTAATCTATTATTAAAGTGCTTATTTGAATTGAAGGGTAAAGACAGAAACTGTTTTACTCTATTAAAAGTTTCTGAATATACAGGCAGGTATCTACCCAGTAGAACTACCCAGCTGAAGAATATATACCTAGAAACATATAGCAATTAGATATAGAGAGAAGTCTAGAAGTTATGTTTTGCTAATTCATGTATTCTTCTAATAAAGTTTATCCATGTAAACAATTTTAGCTCAAAAAAGTGATCAAAACTTTAAACTTGTATTTATACATCAACTCTGCTGATGCTGTTAATACCTTATCTTCTGGAGGTCTTCCTCAAAATGTCAAAGATTTCTGCCAATAAAGGCAAGCAGCCCATAAGTGAAAGTCCAATATATTATATGTTTAAATGAAGCAACAATGCTGACTTGTAGACTGAAGATTCCCAAATTACACACATTTTCTTAGTTAGCTATTTTAGACTTTATATGTTCACACACTTAAAAAAAAATTAGAAACACTTCTAACAGCTTTAAATAGATACGTTATTTTACATTCACCTGATATAATAAACAGCATAAGCGATAAATATAAAAATTGTGTATAATAAAGACCAAATTCTGTTTTTGATAGGTTAATTAGAACTAGAATTCTGATTTTTTTTCTCCCTCTCACTGACACATTTTTCTCACAGAAGTCAGAAAAAAGTCAGTCCCTCTTGTAATTTTGATATGTCTGTGATTTAGTCTATGTTTGGTTTGTGCATTCTTTTTCCAAAGTACGTGTACTTTATGTTTTTATGAGTAAGAGAAGATGCCCATTTGATTTATCTCTGAACAGGGGAGATCTAGAAGGAAGAGCCCAAAACTATATTTCTTCTGCAAAATGTATTGTTCAGGCTCCAGTGATTTTTTTTCAGAGAGCTATGTTAGATAAATTTAGGAAAAGATGTGGTTTTAAAACTACTTATTCTTGAATATTTATCAGAAAAGAGTCACAAAGTTCTCAGAGGGGTATTTGTTCTCCATCCTCCCTACCCACCCCCCTGCCCCCAGGACACAGTAAAAAACCCCCTCCTGATACTTGAGAGACTTTACTAAAAATTGTTGAGATGAAATGTGACAACCTGAAAGAAATTCCTTTTTTAGAATATTAAAAGGGAATGGAAATAGACATTTAAAAAGAACAAGCTTAAACAAGAAATAGTTATAATATATTTCTGGCAGACAAAACAATGTCTTCAGCTCAAATTTCTCAAGATCTGAGGGAGTAAATCTCTGGCTGAAAACGGTCTTAAAATGTTGGACCCTGTTCTGCAGTCTCCAGACACAGAACTGCTACAGAAGAAGTCCAGTTCCGTGGACATCTCAAATATGGAGAAATTAGAATGCATTGGGATTAAGTCTTTAGGTATGAAATTGTAGAGAGATAGATTCTCTTATCAGCTCTGTTGCACACCATACTGTATCTGGATCTTGCTGAACTGAATCAGGCTATAAGTCTGTATGTGTTTCAACTTCTTCTTTAACATGGAGAATAATAATACTTGCATCTTGATCTCGCATAGCCCTCGGAGTGGGAGGTGTTGAGAAATTGCTATGATATTGTCTCTGTAAACACACATGCTTTACTACGGTGCATTTTTAAAAGCAATGTTAGTCTATGTGTATTTGTTTGATTAGTTTAGCCTATGCTAGAAGATTGTAGTCAAAAGATAACTTTTAAGCTACATCATATAGAGTATTTTGACTTTTCCCTTCCCTTCACATGTCTAATCAAATATTTCTTAACATTAGCCATATGTAAAATTCTCATCATTCCTTAGATTACAAGACCTAGACGATGGTACCTGTTTGGCACCACATATCTAGCAATATGCTGCTGTGCTAACAGTGCCTTGCAATTACAGATTAATTCATTTTGAGCAGCCAAAATCATTACACAAGTAACATATAAAAATTGGGGATTTTGGTTTCTTTCAGCATATAATAATGCTGATAAACTTTGCAATAAAGCAAAGTTTTTGGTTCTTTTCTTAAATTGTCAAACATATGTATTTTATATGACCTTCCATATACTTCTTGCTCTTTCTTCTTCACTAGCAGATTACAGTGTTGGAAACAGGTGTAAACATAGCATGGCCAGGGAGCAAGGTGCTAACAAACTATAAAATTTTTTGGGGGGCATATTTTTTTTTCTCACTAAATGATATATACTACCATTATATGGAAATCAGCCACACAAATGACTTGCACATCAATACGGAAAATTAACGTCTATTTTTAGAGATCCTAATTTTTAAGCGAATACATCAGAGACAGACAATAGGCAACATAAGCTGCATGTATGTAAGTGGATTTCTACAGTGACAATATATGAATTTCTTTGAACAATATTAATTTCCACATCTTTCCAATTCCCAGTTGTTCTTTTTTCTTGAGGTCTTCAGTCCAGCCGTGTAAGTCCATTTGTGCATTGTATAGTAAAAAGGAGGCTCCCTTGTGTGAGAAGAGCTCCTTTCATCATCATGCCTGTGGAGGATTGAAAGTGAAGTGAGAGAATTGCTTCATAGTGTCACAATTCCAGTGATTTAAAAAAAAAAAAAAAAAGGCAATTGATGATTTACAAGGACATTGCTCTTTCACTGTTAATAGTAGGGATTTCTATGACCTGTTTAGCTCCATTTAAAAAGACAAAACCCAAAAAACCTTCCAACACTAATCAAAACTAAGTCAGGACAATTGAACTAGTGTACTGAAACTGTCTTAGAAAATGCAGTTTCTTTGCTGCACACTATAGATGTCTATTCTGTTTTTATTTCCCTCCAGACTTCTTAAAATCACATTGTTATCTTAGTCTTTGAAATGTAAAAATGCTGGGACATCAAAGAAATACTGTGATGGTCAAAGAAATTTAGAAGGAGAGTGTATACAATGAATACTTAACACCGGAGGTTTACTTCATATTTTGTGAAGATATCCATTGTAGCGACTTAGAGCTGGAAAATGAGGCATGAAATTGTTTGTGGAAGGTTCAGTAAATTGAATGTTAAGCATTTGTATGTTTGCTGCAAAGCTTAGCTTGCAATTTTAGTCATACACGGGTATCTTTGCATTTGTTCTGTAGCTTGTTTAACAAAAAGCAGATAAGAAAACCTTACAGCACCTGAGAAAAACATTTTGAGGAATGTAAGAAGAATACAAAGACCAGCTCTTCAGGAGATACAGATGAGGACGGCCTCCTTGATTAAAGTGGTGTTTTACTCTAGCTGAGGATCTGAGAAGCGCAGTGAATTAACCTTCTCAAAACATCTGCAATGGGATTCAAACCCACCATATGATCTAGAGCCTGATAGACTGCCATTACACTACACAAAGCTACTCAGATCTTCTGCTACCATGTTTATACAGCTTGTAGTATTTGAGGTTGCTTGTTTAAAGCTTGCTTCACTGCCTTTGCTAGTGTTCTTCATTCCCACAGTACTTGCCCTTTAGGAATGTTCTGCTTGCAGAAGTCTGAAATTTCTCTTTTGATTCTGTTGCCTTCAGTCAAGATTGCCTGTTGTATAAACTTTTCCCTAAGTTAGTAGTAAGTTGCATCGTGTGATGGGTGATCACATTCTCCCATGACAGAGGATGTCATATGACCTGCCATATGACTAGAGGTATGTGCACTTGGGGCTGCCTACAAATGTTAATGTGGTGAATGGCATTTTTGAAATGGGTAAGAGGCACCATTGAGTGGCCTGCTAAAACTATTTATACTGCCTGTGTTTTTCTGTTCTAACCCAAGAAGCCCCTGGAACAGAGGACAGCATAATGAAATGAATGTTTTGCTAGCCCAGGATTAGTCCATGTGCTGTAGAATATGCATCACAGTTTCATACCCTTTTTCTCCACATCCTATTTCAAGTAACAGTAGCACTTTCAAACTTGCATGAAGGTCAGCTAGCTCAAGCCAACAGAATTGCCCAGAAATTGTTTCTTATTTCCTCTTTACCCTCCCACAACCTTCTGAAAAGAAAAGATTTAAATAACTTTCTCATGACATGTGGTGAAGGTAAAGCGTTTCAGTCTTTTAGAGTCACCATAGTCTGAGGAACAGATTTGTAGTATTACCAAATTGCATGGACTTGCAGTAAAGTTGAGTTTGGGTCCCAGTTTTAGCTGTGCACTAGTTACCATGTAGTGTAGTGAAGCTAAAAGTCTCTAATTGTAGCAGTGCTTCTGGTAGTCATTAAAATATTTCAGGGGATAGGTGTCATGGGTAAAAGCAATCCTGTGGCTTTCTGTATTATGTGATCTTCATATAGTTGTGTCTTTCATGAGTCACTTATACTGAGTTTGATTCTAATCTTCCTTACTCAATTCTGCAGACTTAACTGGAGGGTTTTTTATCATTTACAAGCTGCAAGGACATTGATGAAACTTTGTTTTGAACACATTATAGAACTAGGGAACATGGTGATTAGTTGTGCCTGTATTGTGTGAGTATTCACAACCATGTTGACTAACTTCTGAAGACTCACTCTAGTATGTTGGATTTTTGCAATACTATTAGATAGTAGAGATTGTTTCAACTATTTCTTCTTTATTGTTTTAGATCCCTCAAAAAATCTCGAGAACAATTCATCCTCTAAGATGTAAGTGGCTCGGCATCATTAAATGAGATCATTACAAACTCAGGTTAGCCGGCACATTTGTGAGACTCAGGCAAATGTTCACTTGTTTCTGCGGTTGTAGCTTGCAGCTTTGTCTGCATTAGGTGCATTCTGAACCAAACACAGAAAACCCATTAAATTTCAGATTTGCAAATTTAAAATCTGCGGCTTTATTTCCTGCTGTCTTCCCTGGCATTATATTAATGTCACTAAATTAATACAAAGCAGTGAGTGAGTACATCAGTGTGAAAGTGGTAAAATGAAGTGGATGATCAAGTTCCAGTAATTTTAACTGTCAGACTTGTTTGGACATGGAATCCATGGATTCTGCTCCAACTCAGCTGTTTGGTTTTTGTCTGTCTGTTTTTTATTGTTCATTTAGATGTTATGCATAATTTTCTATTTCCCTCAGAAAACAGCTGAAATTCATGCACCCTTGATACATGAATTTGAATGGTTTTATGTCTTTGCATTTTAAATTGTGCTAAAACTTTACGCTGTACAGTATCTGAACAGGTATTTGGATCTAGGTACTAAACTTATAAACCATACGTGGTGTAAGACATTCAACAGGGCTTACTCTCATCTATTTGGAATGTTAACATCTCACATCTGTATTGTTAGAGATCTATCCTTTTTGAAGGTTGTTTAATTTTTGTTAAATTATGTTCTGTAAATTGTTGATAGAACTTTTCATGCCTGCAAATGTACATTTGCTTAGGTGGACAATGTTGTGTTATATTGTTTTGTCTTTCACCAAGGCAATTACTACTGTATTACATATCTCATGCAGTCACAGGCATCTACAGAGACTCCTATTATTGCAGACTGCCGTTTAGAATTCTTTTTGACTTGTTATTGTCTTGCACTATTTTTCTTTTTCTTTCCTTGACATTTTTAGATTATTTTTGACATCTGAGGAAAAAATATACATTCAGGTGATTAGAATGTTGCTGCCTGATCTCTGCTCTAGTCAACCACAAGACAGCTAAAAAAGCACTAGAAGAAGAGGAAGAGGAAATTAAAAGGCAGTGATACATGATCTCTTTTCTATGCTGCTTATTGAAAGATCAGGGGTATGTTATCTAGAAAATGCTATTGCCTTTCTTGCTTGATTTTTGATCAAGAGATATTCATACCCATATGTTTTAATCTCTCTGTAAATTTAACATTGACTGTTCTCCACCTCAGCTGAGGTCAATTTGGGCAATTTACCATTGTGTTTTAGTTTTCACACTTGTCAGCATCCGTTAAAATGTTCTGTGGTTTTGTACAATGCTTAAAAGACTGACAGACTTTTCCAAAAGCGCTATTTTTGCCTTTTCCTAACAAGACAGCAGGAATGCCAAGAGTTACTATAGTTACCTAAAGTTATCACAGGTAGCTATGAAGAGGGTAGAAAAAATTTGGTATTGTTTAGTTTTCTGTTGGGGATTCTGTCAATACTAAGATCCTGATGCATCCATCATTTTCATTTTAATTTTATTGTATAGACATCAGTCCATCACAATACATTGTAACAGGCAATCTGTTTACAGGGCACATGACAAATATAAAATGTATTCTTCTCCTTTAAAAAAGAATGTGAAAGCTAAGGTAGGAATAGGCCCAAGCAAAAATAAGATGGAAGAAAAAAAATACTGTTTTTCAGTGTTGCTCTTCTGCTTGCTTGCTTACTTGTTTCCCTTTGCACTCTGTGCTGCTGTTTGACTTACGCTCTCCATTTTCTGTGGACTTCTGCAAGTACTGAATTTAAAGCTGTCCAGACATAAAATACCTTTTACAAGTTAGCATTTTTTTTTCATTTGGGGGATAGGTTTCTGGAGGAATACTAATTGAACTAGTAAGACTCACAGATTAGTAGAAATCATTAAAACTAGAACACTTCACACATACAGAATCTCCATCTCCAAGATATTTTTAATGATTCTGTATGTTCGTAATTTTGGGATTAAAAGAAAAACAGAGACGATGCTTTATCTGAAATGGAATAAATGATATGCAGCATGTCTTCTACATCTGCTTTCTAAATATTTGTGCCCATATTGGACTTAATTTTATATCTTTCCTGTTCATTTTAATAAATGTAGAGAAAATAGGTTGGCTTCATCTACATTTTAAGTAATTACTTCCACTAAGAGAAACCTAGCTGCTGCATACATGGACCAGCTCAGTATGTGCTATTTTACCCTGTCAGGCCCAGTGCAGTTTGGTCCCCCATTTACTCCAAGACATCTTAAAGCAGAGTCCTTCTGTGATATCATAACTGAGGAAAACATTTGAGAATATTGAGAAATCTGTAAATTTACAAACCATTTAATCAATATATTTTGATGAAGCTGTGATCCAAAATAAAATGTCAGTGCAGCCAGGACTTTACTTCCAGGTGGGTTGAAAAATTCTACTAATGGGTTGGGATGGACAGGAATACTCAATATGTCAAAAGAAGCCTGATACCTTCCTCACACACACTTCTCTTTTTTTTTTTTTTTTTTTTTTTAATTTAAGGCTGATATCATATATGTGTGATGTCAAAAATGTTTAGACATCTTTGATTCAGAATAGTATTTTCAAAGGAAGACTCCCAGTATAGGCAGAGTTGATGTACAGTGATAACAGTTTATTTTGCGTGTTTGGTCTTCTGTAGAAAATGCATGTATTTGTTCAAAAATGGAAATTCTGCTGCTGTGCATGAATTGCTTCAGATGCCCTCCTCAGATATACTTTATCTGCCGTGTCATTGTTTGTTTGATGGTCATAATTCAGATACCAGCTTTATCTGAAGTTTAATAATGTTATGAACCAGATATAAAATAAGTGCGTGTAGGTGTATACATATAATTCTCTATTATCATCTCTCTGTAGACGCATTTCTCAGGACATTAAGTACATACTTTAAAGACTCAGTGGTAATTTCCGTCTTCAGTACAATACTTGAAAGGGCCGTTAAAGAAAATCTATTATCCCTTCCTCCCTCAGGAAAGATAAGAAGTGTGGGAAATTAGTTCCTATTGTCAAATCACACTTTATCCTGGAGAGTGGGTTAAAGAACTTCCATTCTTATGTCATATATTGCACATTCTGACTTTCTTCATTCACTGAGAAGATACTGATTTAGACAGGGTGAAAGAACAGGGAAGGTAATGTCCAATCAGTTCCTCTCTCATTTGCATGCACATCCATATATTATTATGCCAGTTAATTTTATCCTCAGTTTCATTCAGTTCAGCATATGAGATGAGCCTGGGCTTCAGTGGCCAGACTAAAATGTAATTGTTTTCTTTGATCCCAAGGGGCAATATACCAAAGACACATATTTGGCCTATGTGGATGCATAACATCTGTTTCTTCAGGCCATTTGATGAAAGATGCTACCAGCTTCAGAAGCTTCAGAGTTTGAGGACAGAATGAATATACTCTACATGAACAATCAGAAAATGTAAAGTTGTTTTACTTTTTTTCCACTGATATGATTCTGACTAATGCATTATGTTCTATAATTTTTAATTCTTTACAACTTAGTAATTTAAACCTGTGCAACAAAATTCATGGAAGGATTACTCCTCCTAATTTGCTATCTCTTCTTATTCACTGTGCAATGATGACAGTTATTACATAAGATACCTAATCATGGGCAATCTTATCCAAGGTATTAATTCCCATCCACTCATATTTACATCAGATAAAGAGTAATATTTTCTATAGATTTATGACTGCCCTCATCCCTAACATGGGGCCTAAGAATGTGGCTGGATTTTCTGTTTTGACACATGAAGGTACAAAACTTCCATGCGTACAAAGGTTTAAATTAAAACAAAAATAAAGGGGGAGGGAGTGTAAGTAAATCAAGCCCATAGTAGATTTTACACTCAACAAAGGAAATAAGGTGAGACAAACGACCATGTATGACACCATAAGCTCAGGCAGTGAGCAGACTAATCTACACTGGTCCTGCTTTGAGTCAGCAATGTGCCCTTGTGGCAAAGGCGACTAATGGTATCTTGGGCCGCATTAGGAGGAGTGCTGCCAGCAGGTCAACAGAGGTGATTCTTCCCCTCTACTCAGCACTGGTGAGGCTGCACCTGGAGTAGTATCCAGTTCTGCGCTTCCAAGTACAAAAGAGAGATGGATCTACTTCCTAATGGTCAAGGGCCACTACGATGATGAAGGGACTGGAACATCTCTCATCTGAGGAAAAGCTGAGAGAGCTGGGATGGTTCAGCCTAGAGAAGAGAAGGCTTATATATATATAATGTACTTTATATATACTTAGAGAAGGCTTATATACTTATCAATGTATATAAATATCTGAAGGTATAAAGAAGATCGAGCCAGGCTCTTTTCAGTGGTGCCCAGTGACAGGACAAGAGGCAGTGGGCACAAACTGAAACACAGGACGTTCTGTCTGAACACCAGGAAACTCTTTTTCTACTGTGAGGGTCACTGAGCGCTGATCCATGTTTCCCAGAAATTTTGTGGAGTCCCCATTCTTGGAGATACTAAAAAAATGTTTGGATGTGGTCCTGGGCAGCCTGCTGTAGGTGGGCCTGCTTGAGCATGGGGGGCTGGACAAGATCAGCTCCAGAGGTCCCTTCCAACCTCAACCATTCTGTGATTCTGTGAAGACTGAAGATAAATTATATCTTCAAGGGCAAAACCTCTTTTTGTTCTCCAGAGGAAAATATAGGCTACAGCTATTCCAATTTTAGAGACTCTTGCTTACCAGTATAAGCAATGCTTGCTATCTGTACAAGTACATATTTCTTAGTCAATGATTTAGTTTGAGCTCCTATTTCTGTCAGCAATATTTGGGGCTGAATCGAAGATCAGTAGTTTTGGGGTGCTGAAGGAAAGAAGATAAACTATTAAACACTGTATTATAGTTTTCCTATTTCATGATGATTAATTTTATGTACTTCATTAATTCATTTAAACAGAGGTTAATTCTAATAATAAAGGGTAACAGAAGTTTCTCTTTTAAGATTTGCTCGCTTTGTAAATGTACCACTCCTTTATTTCCTGTACTCATGGGAAAGAAAAAACTTCAAAGAACTTTGCTATTTGCTTCTGAGAAATATACAATCTCTTAGCCTGTGTGCCTCCATAAGCAGAGGAGATCCCTCCTTTATTGGTGAATACTAGGCTTGGCATCAAATCCAATGATTTTGCCTCTGTGGCCTGTTCCTCTTTTTAGTATTAACATTCCAATTGCACTTAATTCTCAGTCATGAGTAGGTCCCTGCTGTGCTAAGTGCTTTATGGTCACGTGCCTCAAACAACTTAGAAAAAGAGGAAAAGAAACAGTAGTTCAGAAAAAGTCAGTGGTAGGGCTACGAATGGAGTCCAGGCCTATATTTTGGACTAATACTCTGTGTACGGAAGGATGCTGGATGCCTCTGTGTCCTTCTTCCCAGCCCACCTCCCATAAGCATAGACTATCTAGTCCAACTCTGTAGAGCAGGAAAAAACAGAGCAAAAAGTTTATTCATTTTATCCTTTCAAAAAGCTAGGAAAGTTAATACTGCCTGAAGTTAAATAATTTGTGCTTCTTGCAGTAACTTTGGAGAAGCAGCCATGGGAAGCCACGTACCATGCTTTGTGGAGACCTGTCAGGACAATAAATCCTGGAGAATACAGGAGAGAAGACTGTGGAGTCTTCCACTAGAATGAATAGGACTCTGACTCAAATTTTGTTTCCTGCATGTAGCATGTGCTTGTGCAGAAAAGAGGATTTTACATTATTATTCTGTAAACCTTCAGACAAATCCCACAGAAGAAATATAGTGGGATTAATATTCATTATATAATTTTAGTTTAAAGAAGGATCAATTAATTTCATAAATACTTCTACAGCATATATGATGTAAATGAGTGATATTTTTATTTCTGAATTTAAAATGTTTCTCCTCCTAACAGATACCTTTATTTTAATATGAAAAAAGCATTAGGAAAAAACTTCTGTAATATAAAATCAAAAGATTCAAGAAGACACTTACTCTTCTCGATTTCATGGTACAGCTTGGTTTGATATAGAATTTGTTTTAAAGTAATTTGGGTTTTCTGCTGGGCTATTTTAGAGTCAGTTTGTGAAGCTTTTGTGTTCACTCATGAGCCCTTGTCTCGAGTACTTACACAGACTTAGTGAAATTACTCCTGTGAGTAACTGCTCAGCAATATGAAGAGATTGTTTCAGGACCCAGCCTATAACTTGAGTAGATAGGGGATGGTATTAGCTCTTTGAGATGGTCCATTCATTTTTTGATTTTATATTAAAAATATTTAAATATTTTATTAACCATTTTTCTGTTTTTCAAAGTTTGGCTTTCAATTTCTTGAAAAATCCTACCTTTAAGTCTTATTGCAAGCTTGAAATCTGAAGATTCTAATCCCAAATCACCAAAATAATGATGGAGATATTTTGATGTTCTAAGACTACTTAGCTCCATTACAGACTACATTATTTGTGCTGTTTCTCTGCACTGAGCTGTACATACTTACCAGCTGTTATCCATCACTCTATATAGAAATGGAGAAAAACTAAATCTCTTAGTGATCACACTGTGTAGGTATGAATTGATGAATTATTTAAAGGAGTAGCATCCTCTTATTTACTGACAAATAAGTCTAATATGAAGGTGCTTTTTTTTTTCTTTGTTTTAAACAGAGTATTCTGTGCTACTCAAGGCAATTATTTTTCTATAATTAGCAGTCATATTTCATATTATACCTTTTGGTCCTATAGGATAGAAGACTAATATCGATATTTTCTCATTGCTTTCTGGATACTTTCCATCTGTATTTTAAGTGAGCTTTTGTTGTTCCTGTTAACAAGAACAAAAACCTCAGCTGGATTCTCAGCTACTTAGTAACAATGGCCCAATTTTCATCTTCGCGTCCTTTCATTTCGAAATTGCAGGTGGTTGCTATACAGCTCTTTTCTTTCTACACAACTATAATGCATGTGATTTGTCATCAGTCTGGTTTTAGACCAGGCCACTTTGCAGGGATTGCACTAGCAGAAGTCTTTAATGATTGATTCCTTGCTGACCACTGCTAGCATCCCACAGGAACATTCTCGGTGCCTGTTGTAGTAGGTCTTACTGCTCCTTTGATGCAGTTGAAGTCTGTTCTTTGCAGCTTTCTTGGCATCAATGTTCAAATGCTTTACTTTGTTAAGTCTGAAGCAAGTGGTTGTCCAAATGAAATGCAGAACATTGCCTCCAAATTTGAAAAGCCATTTTTTCCTCAATAGGTCTGTGTCTTGTGTGTTCCCGTTGTCCTAACCTCTCTATGTTCTTCCTCCCCTTCTAGTGTCTTTCAGATGTATGGCTAAAAAGTGATCATCAAAAGATCTCACGTTCCAAAGCACTATATCCAGCTGAATTTTTTCATGACCATTCTGTTACTGTCAGGAAAAGGACAGGAAAAATGCAATGTTTCTGGTTGGGAAATTATATTCTACTTTCAAGATAAGTGAGCAAAATTATGTCAGTATCCTCTATTAATGTTTTGATAGGTACATTTCTACCTAAATCATTACATCTATTAGCAATGAAACACAACCCCCCCCAATTTTTTTACACTCCAATCCTGACCTAGAGAACAAGCTAAATCAGCATGGTGGTTTCTGATCTCATTGTATTCTCTCATGAACGCACAATATGACTATGGTCTTTGAGGTATAAACACAGTACTATTTCCAGGAGATGAAGATCAGACACTCACTTCACAAAGTATATAGCAGTTATTAGATCATAACTATGTGGGCTAGACACAAAGTTCCAAGGGAAAGCTATTGAACTTTTCAGACTAATCCTGTATCTGAGTCACTCTTCCTAGACACTTATTCACAGGAATGCCGTGTTTGTATTTAAGCATTTCTGCATGAAGACAAAGTTGTTCATACAATGTTGTTTGCATCATATTTGAGAATTCATCTTCCTTTATTTTAAATCCTTTTGATAACAAACAGTGATTGCAAATGTGTTGTGAGCTGCCTTTCCTGTAATACTGTTAAGAAGTAATCAAACAGCATCAATGTACACTAGAAAGGGAAGGAAGAAATAAAGGGCAGACAACTCTACACTGCAGCAATATGACTAAAATTCATTCTGTTTTCCCAAATCCATAGCAGACATTGAGCCAGGAATTTTGAATTAGTAACACCTGCTCATGGCAAAGCTGAATTTCTATCTGATGTTTTTAGTTTTCCCTGTGTATTTAATGGAATTTCAGTTATGAACTGGTTTGTACTTACATTTACACTCTTAAGTGGAAATGTGCAAGCTGGTCTGCTTCTCAGAATAGTCTTGAAGTGTCATAACTGAGCTCCCAAAGAGCAAAGCGCACACAGTCATTAGCTGTTTTGGAAAACCTTGACTTTACACATTAGAGTTTGGTGGTTTGGCAGGGGGGAGATGGGGGGTTGTTTTTTTTTTTTTTGCTGGGGGGGGCGGGGCAGGGAGCATGACAGCGGACAAGGAAGAAAAATTTTTCCTGCAAACTTGTTCCATTTCTACTCAACAAACATCTTCCCCTAACTTTTTTTTGGGTGAAAGTTGAAAACATAAAGTACTGGACTTCTTTAATATTAAGAAGTTGAACAAAGTTACTGTCTTAAAGGATCCAGTACCTATACAGACAACCTGTTTGTCAGCCATCTGTTTCAGAACAGGCCTCATCTTTAGGTAGTGATTAGAAGTCATCAAATGGATAGCACTAGAAAAGATGATTCTTACCATAAAGAGTTCAGGCATATTCCCTCCAGTAGAGGGCATTGATACTTGAAAATAAAAGCCTGAAGTTTTGGGGAATAATGTTACTAACAGGAGACAGAGGATAAGCGTGGCAACAAATCTTTTCTCTCACCCTACAAAACAAAAAATGAATGTTGTCATATTTACAACTATGTTTTCACCTGTGTCTTGTTTATCTGCCTGGGAACCGGAGAAACAATTTTTTTTTTTCAGCTATCCACATAAGATATGCAAAAAGCAATTTACAGCAAATGCCAATGGTAAGCAAAAGAGAACACTTTTGAGGACAATTGCAATTCAGAGGCTAGGAATATGGGAGAAAACAGTGCTTGGTGTATATGAGCTCAGTAAAAATATGACCTAGCTATGGAGGAACCTGCACAGAAGATGAGCGGTACAGGACAAGTGTAGAAATGGTAACTGGCTCTAGGGTCATTAAAATAGAAGTGATTTTTTTATATAATTGAAACAACCGGTCTTAATGATTATTTTTCTAAGTAAGTAAGGATTATAGGATCTGAGTGCAAAAGTTGTATACTGCTAATAAAAAGAGAAGCATATCATTAAGAGATGGCTAGCTGGTGACCTAGTGTGACAGAACTGGCTAGTGACAGTATTGAAATCCTGAGTCTTGGTCTCACTGTCTAGCCAGTAAATGTTCCTGCATTCCCCTAGCATACACTTCTTCAAAATGTTGAGTCCTGTTTGCAGACCTTCTGTCATGAAGCTATGGTGAGAATCAGTGGGAAGAAATAACTCAGTGCGATAGGTATTTTGGGAGATGCTCACAGTGCTAGATGATACCAACTCAGTCTCTTATACTCAAGCAATCTTTTCCCTAAGGGAGCAGGGGAAGGAAAAGGTCCATGAGGATGATATTAGTGATCAACATTTTTTTTTTTTGGTGTCTACAAGAGATCTGGGGATATTTTCCTGTAGGAATGTGTTTAGTTTTATAGCCTTGTTTCCTTATGCAAGTAAGTGACTGTGTGATCTAGCAACCTGAGTTGAATAGCCAGTCCTTTAGGTCTTTCATAGGCTATGAATACAGTAAGAGCACTCAACCCTTCTGAAGATATGCAAATGTAGGCATTTAAAAGATTTACATTCATCTTTCACAGGCCTCAGAAATATAAATATGAAATATCCAGAACCTCGTCACTTCAGTAATAATTAAGCTGATGGCCTATTATGTTCGATTGCAAATCAATATAGTATCTTTTGGTGCCACTTGAGTTCTTGAGGGTTGGCTTGGGGCCAGCACTAGTTATACAATTGAAGAGCTGCAGCTGCATCGAAAACTTCTCTGCCATTTCCATTCAGAAAGAATAGACTGGTAACAATGGTGGCCAGCCTCTTCATAGTAATTGTGTGCAAGTACACATTTTGAAATAGTGTTTTTGTTCAGCAGGTGCTGTTATTTTAGTTTAATTTGAATTTTGAAATATGGAGGAGAGAAGGGGTCTAATCTTAACAGCATCTAACCTACAGCTGTTCAGAACAGGACAGCAAACAGCATATGTTGCTTAGATGAAAATCATAATTGCTTATTCTTCCT
Source organism: Aptenodytes patagonicus (assembly GCF_965638725.1). Classification (NCBI taxonomy): domain Eukaryota; kingdom Metazoa; phylum Chordata; class Aves; order Sphenisciformes; family Spheniscidae; genus Aptenodytes; species Aptenodytes patagonicus. The sequence continues at coordinate 14,946,431 of NC_134955.1, forward strand.
GGCGTATTAGCAGACCAGTGCTGAGCCTCTGAAATTATCTAGCATTTTCAGGCTTTTACTTTACAAAGTGATCTACAATACTGTGGAAGAACAATTCTAGAACATCTGACTGTAAGTTTTCCCACAGGCAGCTACTTGGTTTTACATCAGAAGACACAGAATGGATAGATGGTTCACCAGGGCAGTGTCAGAAGCACTGACCTCTAGAAATATCATTAAAGCAATGCAAAGTCTATGTTATTTCAGTCCACTGCAAAAGCTGAGGAAACAGCTTGTAAAATAGTGATTTCTTGGGAACTTTTGTCTGTTTGCCTCTTCTCCTTTCAAAGGAAAGAAAGTCCATGGGGTTTGAGGAGGACAGAAAGGTCACTAATTTTTGGAGTGTATACATTAGTCAAAAACATTTACTGAATTTTTTTGTCCAGTTTTCTTTTTTTCTATGACGTGTTGTTTGGACATTTAAAATCTGAGGTAAATTACTTGTATTTCTTGAAAATTTTCTCTGTATAAGTGTTAGAACACAGGATATATACTAGAAAGGGCAAAATGAGAAAGACACAGAAAAGGTATGATTAGAGTCAGAGTTCAACAATTTAAATTCCTATTATCATAAGTCTGTCTCAAAAATCTGACTAAAAGCATGTGACTGAAAAGGTACTGATGATGATGCTTACCTTGAAAAGTAATGGGTGTGAATTTTAAGCATTGCAGATCGTCTGACAAAACTTGCACGGTCTAAACTAGGGTACACTATTTAGCTCTTTGCCAGATCAGGGCTTAAATGGGAATTTCATGTGAATGAACATCTTTGGAATTGGAACATCGTTATTTAGATGTCTTAAACCTGATCCTTTTCCTTATGGGTGCCTGTTTATGCCCGAGTCTTCTTAGTGGTCATTACAGAATGAGTACCATGTAACTTAAGTCACGTGACAGTTTGGCTCAAGCAAATTCATTAAAAGACCTCAATGACCATTCCATATATATAGTACTATTTACTCGTTTCTACTTTGGGATTTGTAAAAACAATATGAGAGTTTTTTCACAACTAATATCCTGTCAATTTCATCAAATTTCTAGCTGTAATTTCATTTCGATCAAGATCCTGAGGGAAGGGAGAGACATGCATACGTATTACTGTGCTGCTTGTCAGCCCCACTGAAGATGCTGGTTTTGAACTAACCTCTGAGGGAAACGTAAAATAATACACTTGCAATTCAACGTGCAAATAAAAACAAAGAATAAGGTTTCTTCATGAAATATTTCCTTGGAAACAGAGGTTTACATTATTGAAAATATTAAAGTAAAAAAGTATGATACATGAGACAAGCGCTGTCTGGTTTTGACAAAATAACTTCTTTAAAAAATGAAATGCTTTTTTCTTAACACTTTCCAAAGGAAGACAGAAAGTCAAAAGTACTGAATAACGTACAAGATTATTTTTTTTTCATACATTTTCTGGGAAGGCTGACTAGGTGAGGTGCTCTGCTAGGTCTGCTACTCATGAATAAAGAAGAACTAGTTGAGATGACAGTCAATGGCAGCCTTTGCTGCAGTGACCAGGAAATGGTGGAATTTAAGATCCGGAGGGAAGTGACGCATGTAAGCAGCAGAATAAAACCCTTGGTTTTCACAGTGCTTCAGCTTATTTAAGGAACTGGAACATGGGATCCCATGGGAGGCTGCCCTTCAGGGCAGAGAAATTGGTTAATTATCAAGGGCAACCACCTCAAAGCACAACAATGACCTATTCCAGTGGACAAGAAAATGAGCAGGCATGGCAGAAGGCTATCTTAATTGAACAGTGAACTCCTGACCAGGCTGAAATGTAAAAAAGAAGTGTATGAGAGGTGGAAGCAGGGACAGGCTGCGAAAGAGAAGCCTGCTTGCAGACATGAAAATGTAACTAGGTAGGCCACAACTTGGATGGAGATAAAGCTGGCAGGAGATATGAGACATTAAGGTCTTCTACAGGTACGTCAGCAACAAAAATGAAGACGACGAAAATTCTTGTCCCACTGCTGAATGGGGCTGGTAACCTTGTGGTGGGCTACTCAATGTCTTCTTTTCTCAGTCTTTACTAGCAAGATCTACTCTAGCTTTACAGGTCTCTGGGCCTAGTAGCAAAGTCTGGGAGAGAAAGGTACTACCCATGGCAGAGGAAGATTGAACTGGAGTTTAACTAAGAATGCCTTCAAGTCCATGGAGCCAGATGGAATGCATCTGAGGGTGCTGATGGAGCTGGCTGACTCATTTAGGAGGCCTCTGTCTTCTTGGAAAGGTAGTGTTCACTGGGGAAGGTCCCTGAGGTCTGCGGAAAGGCCCATGTTCAAAAATAGGCAAGAAAGAGGATCTGAGGAACAACAGGCTGGTCAGCCTAAGAAAATAACATCAAAAATCTTTGAGGAAACCAAGCACATGAGAGACAAGAAGATGGTTGGGAACACTCTGCATAGACTTACTAAGAGCAAGTGATTCCTGATCAACCTCATTGCCTTCTATGAGAAGATGATTGAACCTGCAGAAAATTGGAAGAGCAGTGTGCATTTTCTACCTTGACTTAAGCAAGGCTTTTCGCATCTTTGCACAGTATCATAGCCACATTTGAGAGACGTGGACTGGATGGGTGAACTATAAAGTGGTTGGACTATTGGTGTAAAATGGTAGTGGTCAGTAGTTCAAAGTCTTAATTGCAGCTGGTTATGAGTGGCCTTCCTCTGGGGCTGATAGTTTTTAATGTCCTCATCAATGACCTGCACAACATGCTGGAATGCGTTCTCATCAAGTTAACGAATGACACAAAATCTGGGGGAGTGTTTTCTATGATGAAGGTGTAGGCAGCCATTCAGAGGAACCTTACTGGGCTGGAGAAGTGGACTGACAAAAACCTCACTGAAACTTGAAAAAGACAGATAGAATGTCCTATAGCTGGAGCGGAACAACCCCATACATCAGTAAAGGCTGTGAGCCTTCGAAATTAGCTCTGCTTCGAGATGACCTCCAGAGATCCCTTTAAGCCTTCTTTTTCCTATGATTTAGTCTGGAATTTCATGCACTCATAGGCCATTAAAATCTGATCTTGACTGTTCTGCTTGGATAGCTAAGGACAGGTTCTGGCATTCAACTTCAGATCACAACAGCTTGGTGTATGGAAGAGTTTGTAGTAATCTTGCCGAGGATGTTCGCCTATTTTAGATTTAACGTGAGGGCAGAAGATCTGTCACCTCCAAAGTGGCATGTCATTTGTGGGTGCATTGTGTTAGCTCACCTGTAAGCAACAAGTCTAAAAATGTGGCAATCCCTTGTTGAAGTTATGCCAGAGTGGAAAGCCACCTCTTGACACCCTCCACAACCATGTATGTTTCTCCAATGGAGATTTTTCCTTTCCACCCAGTTATACATAGCTGACTATATATTTTGGTTTTGTAAGTTGAGCATTTTAACATGCAAGATCTTTCAGGATAAAGTCTGCGAAACATATATGATCATCAAAATGTATAGCTGGTTTAAGAAATTATGGATATCCTTAGAAGGAACTTTGCAAGTGGAACATAAAGTTAAGTGAGGTTGGAATACACAGGTTTATCAGATACTTCAGCTACCTGAAATGCTCTTCATTGCTGTCTGACACAATATAAAATGACAATTGCAGGTACTCCCCCTTTATAAAACACTGTGCTTCTAGAATCAGTAAATTCCAAGCATTGTGGTTTTACTAATGGATACATTAAGAAAAAATATAATTAGGGCTGTGCTGATGTGTATAGGTCTTCAGAATTTTGTTTTGCTGTCATACAACCGCTGACCTCTGTAACGACTTCAGCTCTTCTTCCCACCCACCCCACCCCACTCTCCCGCTTCCACTCCCCCCCTCCAATCTAGGCAAACTTGTGACTAGATGAATTCGTTTGGGCATTTTAACGTAACAGTGGGACCCAGAAGTGTTAGAATTTTATATGGAACAAAGTCTATTAACCTCACCATATCCTATATAATCCCAGCAAGTAGTTAAAAATTCCAGTGATGATAAACATCAATTTTTGTATTTGTGTTTCCCTTACTATTGTACTCTCTTTGTCAGAGAATGTCTATATGTATTGCTTGGTATCTCTGTCTGTTATAAAGTTTGCCTGATGTTTTGTTATGGGACAATGTTTTGGGAGCTTAAAACTTTTAAAAAATATTAGCTGCTTGATTTGAAGTTCAGCATGCTGATTGCCTGCATCAGGCTGAATATTTTTGAGAATATTGGCTAAAACAGTTTAACCATATTCAAGAACAAGGCAACATTTAAAAAAAAAAGTTTCACATACATTAAAAACTGCTGTTACTCTTTCCTTTAAAACAAATCGGATATTTTAGTACTGAACATTTTTATTTTTGAGTGTTTGACTTTTTAAATGTAATAATATTATCTGAATCTAGTTTTTCCTCTGTGTATTCAGAAACTGAAGGTAGAGGGGAAAGAATCATGAATGAGGCTACATGGTGCAGTATACTAACGTTGTCAATGCATTAATTTGTGATCAGCAGTAGGCCTGGAAATCCCAGGTAAGGTCACAAGTTTCACAGTCTTTCTATTGGTTATTTGCATAAATGCATAAAAGTGGTTCTGAAACCACTTAGAAAGTGCATCAGATGTGATTGAATCGAGCAACAGTAATGAGCACCACTTCTTTGTAATCACTCTCTCAATCACATGTATGTCTTGAAGGGAAGAAGCAGGGTATTAAAAAATAAACACACACCACGGCTGCCTCCCCCCCCCCCCCCCCCCCCCCCCCGAATTGTCTTGTAGAATTAAACCCTGAGCTTTAAAAAAAAAAAGTAAATCTTACTTGTTTTATTCTGAGTAGGGATACAGAATGCATAGTGAGAGACATATGAAGAAAGCATGAGGAAGTAGGTGACAGAAAATAGGTACATATATAAACTGACTGAAAGATCACACAGTGGGCCTCTTCTTGTATTGACACTTCTTGGATGGGATTTAGTGAAGTATTTTGTGTTGCTCAAATGTATTTTGGCAGGTTGTCTGCAGAGCTGACTGGCTGAGTATGGTGTGAAGAGTGCTATGTGGACTGTAGCTGGCTAGTTTGGAGTGAGCACAGGAGGAACTTGATTTGTGCAAAAGAGTTGTTAAGATCTGTAGCTTGTCCTTGGGCTGCTCAATGAACAGAAAGTGCTTCTGTAGACTCCTGTAGTCTGAAGTTGTAGAGGGGTTTTTTTAGTGAACAGATCCTCTCCATCTGACTTAATAGAAAATGAGCCACAAAAATCTTACTCAGATTGTCTAGAGTAACATATACAAGTAAGAAGTAATATTATGATAATTACTTTGATCTTCCCTATCCAGGACCCCAGTCCTGATTGTTCTTGTGTCCCTTCTGTAGTTCATTAGAACTGTCCAGACAGTGTAGTAATATATTTCTAATATCTGCTGTTTCACGATGTGAGCCTGGATCTCATTGCACTTTTCATTTCTCTCCACTGCTGTTAAGGACTACACTGAAAAAGTTTCCCAGTATTTCCATATTTAGTATTTCAAAGCCTTTTCTGAAATTTTATGACTCACTGGAGAGATCACCACAAGGTGTTGGGTAAATATCCTTTGATAGCAAGTTCTTCAGAGACTAGGGATATACTATGGAGAGCAGAGGAAATTTTGAAAGAAAGCCATGCCGTGCATCAACTTGAAAAAAAACATTCTATCAATTCTTCTAGGACAACAAAACAAATTTGTTATAAATTGCTGGCTGAAATAATTCATAAGCAGGAGACTGAAGATAGCATTTCAGCATCAATGAGATTGCTTGTTGATGGCAGGATTGGTTTTTTTTGTTTTTTTAATACAAATGAGATCAGCCAATATTTTAAAGAATCCTTTTCCCTACTAAAACAGATTCTACTCCTCAGTTCCTTCCTGTTTCTCACTAGCAGGTCTCCAGCTGGCCTGGGAGGCTTATCACCTCTATCTGGTTATTAACAGTCCATTTGCTTAAGTACCTACCATAATTACTTTGTATGGTTCCTCTGAGAGACACTTCATTTAAGGAACTCTAGGAAAAGTTCTGGTCTGACCGACAACCACACAGTCACATATCTGCCACCTGCTAGCATCTCTTAAGCCAAAATAAGTTTGTGGGAGATCCTGCACTCGTCTATATTTTAAAGATTTTATTTCCCAGCTCTCTCTTCACATTTCCTGCTCCCTTTTTAAACAGCCTTTTTTGCCAGCTTTAGCCCTTTACATAGTATCAGCACTGTATTCTGATACTAGCTGCTGTTCTAAATTTTGTAGGTAGGATACTGTGCAACGCATGTAAACCAGAGGGATTCAACGAACTGAATTTAGCAGAATTTGGATCAGAACAGCCAGAAGAATGCTGTGAGTAAAGGTCCACAAAGCCTCCTGAGGACAAAGCATCACAAAATGGCTGTACTATGTAACACAAATTCGAAGAATGATGTAAGATGTAGTTCTGATTGTTGATGGGGTATTTTTGCTAGCCTGTAAAAGCTGTTCCTTTACAGGAAGCACAGTTGTCTTGCTTCACCTTGGCATGCTCACACAACTGCATTGTCTCTTCTGACTCTTGCAACTCCATAGTCTAGAGAATAATCTTTAAAGTTATTCTTTAGAATAACTAGAGGTTATAGTAAAGTATAATTTTAGCATGTCATGTTAGTGACTTTATTTCCTGGTTGTTTATTTTAGTTTCATTCTCTGTAGGTTCACAGCCCCCATTTTCTTTAAACTTTACCTAGAATCATAGAATCGTTAAGGTTGGAAGAGACCTCTAAGATCATCGAGTCCAACCGTCAACCCAACACCACCATGTCCACTAAACCACTGTCCCTAAGCGCCTCATCTACACGTCTTTTAAATACTTCCAGGGATGGTGACTCAACCACTTCCCTGGGCAGCCTCTTCCAATGTTTAACCACTCTTTCAGTAAAGAAATTTTTCCTCACATCCAATCTAAACTTCCCCTGGCACAACCTGAGGCCATTTCCTCTCGTCCTATCACTTGTTACTTGGGAAAAGAGACCGACACCCACCTTGCTACAACCTCCTTTCAGGTAGTTGTAGAGCTCAATAAGGTCTCCCCTCAGCCTCCTTTTCTCCAGGCTAAACAACCCCAGTTCCCTCAGCCGCTCCTCATAAGACTTGTTCTCCAGACCCTTCACCAGCTTCGTTGCCCTTCTCTGGACACGCTCCAGCACCTCAATGTCCTTCTTGTAGTGGGGGGCCCAAAACTGAACACAGTATTCGAGGTGCAGCCTCACCAGTGCCGAGTACAGGGGCACAATCACTTCCCTACTCCTGATGGCCACACTAGTTCTGATACAGGCCAGGATGCCATTGGCCGCCTTGGCCGCCTGGGCACACTGCCGGCTCATGTTCAGCTGGCTGTCAACCAGCACCCCCAGGTCCTTTTCCGCCAGGCAGCTTTCCAGCCACTCTTCCCCAAGCCTGTAGTGTTGCAATGGGGTTGTTGTGGCCAAAGTGCAGGACCCGGCACTTGGCCTTGTTGAATCTCATACAGTTGGCCTCGGCCCATCGATCCAGCCTGTCCCTCTGCAGAGCCTTCCTACCCTCGAGCAGATCAACACTCCCGCCCAACTTGGTGTCGTCTGCAAACTTACTGAGGGTGCACTCAATCCCCTCATCCAGATCATTGATAAAGATATTAAACAAGACCAGCCCCAAAACTGAGCCCTGGGGAACACCGCTCGTGACCGGCCGCCAACTGGATGTAACTCCATTCACCACAACGCTCTGGGCCCGGCCGTCCAGCCAGTTTTTGACCCAGCGCAGAGTACACCTGTCTAAGCCGTGAGCCGCCAGCTTCTCTAGGAGAATGCTGTGGGAGATGGTGTCAAAGGCCTTACTGAAGTCCAGGTAAACCACATCCACAGCCTTTCCCTCACCCACTAGGCGGGTCACCTGGTTGTAGAAGGAGATCAGGTTGGTCAAGCAGGACCTGCCTTTCATGAATCCGTGCTGGCTGGGACAGATCCCCTGGTTGGCCCGCTCATGCCTTGTGAGCGCCCTCAATATGAACCGCTCCATAATCTTCCCCGGCACCGAGGTCAGGCTGACAGGCCTGTAGTTCCCCGGATCCTCCTTCCGGCCCTTCTTGTGGATAGGCGTCACATTGGCAATCCTCCAGTCATCCGGGACCTCCCCCGTTAACCAGGACTGCTGATAAATGATGGAGAGTGGCTTGGCGAGCACCTCCACCAGCTCCCTCGGCACTCTTGGGTGGATCCCATCCGGCCCCATAGACTTGTGAGCGTCAAAATGTAAAATGTTAAAGTGAAATGAAATAGTGAATTCCTTTATTATCCCATTTAAACAAACAATACCACACCTTTCATATGGCTTGAATCAAAGTCCTGAATCAACTGCCTTGATAAAGTTAGGACCAAGTTAACTCAGCCTCTATACGTTCTTTTCACAGATTTGCCCTGAGTTTTGGGTTTGTAACAGACCTTGAACTATAAATGAGCCAGAATACCTAAGTCTGTGCCCAGACACAAATTTTCCTGAAATAATATTGTCCAGGATTTCAGGCTTTTTAGGCTCAAATGAGTACAACAGAAGGGATGAGACTGAAAACTGGATTTGAGTATGTAAATATGATTATAAAGAATGACAGGTAGCCTTTCCCTTTTTGAATAAGAAGTTATAATAGTTAAATCATTTTTATCTCTTGCAAGTCTCTTCCTGAGTGAAAGTGTCATACTAAGCCTATCAAAGACAACGGAAAGACTCAGTGGATTTGGGTATAAATGCTATGTTTCAGACTTCATGTTTCCTTTTTTGTGCCTGTGTTCCTAAAAACAATTTAAAAAAACCCCAAACCAAAAAACCCCCCAAAAACCCAAAACCAGTACAACAGCACACTGCTACATTGCGTTAGGTTTAATAGATTCACTCAACGATTTCTGAATGTTATTCAACTGCTGTTTTCTATAGGAGAACAGCAATAGGATATTTATCCGCCAGATGTGACTGTAATGACTATAGCCATTTAAAAAAAAAAACCAGCAAACTATCATTTTGCTTAGGTTAGCCAATACAAAACATGATGAATGCTCTTCAGTCATTTTAATGCAGCACAGTGTAAGCACAGTAGATTTCAGTCTTGTGGCCAGTAGAGCTATACCTTCTCATTTATATCTTAAATATATCAGTCAAATAAGTGTTATAAGGGCATTATATAATTTGTACTTCTTTTGTAAGCCTTTTCTTGATGGTTCTAGAAATAGGAGTTTACACCGAAGACTGACAGAAGTTGAACTGGAGAGTTGTGAACATTACTATGGCAACACTATGTTGGATACGTGAAGAGGCAGGTGAGACCCCTGTGGATCATCAAATGCCAACCTGGCTATTATAATGAATGGTAATTGGTTAAATTATTAAGCATTTTATTGCTTATCCCACAGTAACTAAATGGCCTTGCAGTTGCTATATAATTATTGAATGACTGATGGTTTGTTTTCTCCTTGTGATTTTTGTAGAGTCTTGTCTGTCACGATAACAAGAAGAGAGTCTAAAGCTTTCTTACCAATCGTAGGTCCTGTAAGATGCTGAATGCCTTTGATTCATTGATTTTATAATGAAGTTGGCATATTGAGTTCCTTTGAGGATTGGTCATCAGGGTACTATAAAACAAAGTATTGCTGCCACAGGAAACTGGTCTTTTGGTTAAGGTACTGGTCTGAGATTTAAGCTTTGTTTATGTTCTCTGCTAAACCCAACAGAGAGTCTGGGTTTGTACTCTAACTTATCATATATTCAGATTACTAAAGCTCTCATTATAGCTTTTACCTGCATAGGTCCCATGGTGAGTGGTAAGTTTGTCCACTTCATTCAGCTCTGTTCTACTCTTTGAACAGCTGCTGAGTTGCAGCCAAGAGTCACGTTTGAGAGATGATCTTAATTGCCTCTGAGCCATTAGATGCCACTTCTCTGCTGAAATCAAACCAAGTGCACATATCTCCTTTTTTTCATTGCTGAAGTGGCAAATTCGTATCTCATCTGGGAGAGGGATGCTGTTAGCCATTGCCTCCCATAGGCATGAGGAAGGAGTGAGGTCCTGTGTACATGCTCAGTTTCAGTTACGAAGTTGCAGCTAACAGCTACAACTTCCCCTTTGAGACTGGAACTATAATTTACCTCCTCCCCTCCATTACGGTGAGGCAAACTCCAGTATGAGCTGAGGAGTCTTTTCTTAACTCTCACTGCTCAATGCTAGCAGAATTTGGCTCCCAATAAAGGAAAAGAAAAGGAGAACTTGCCACTCTTAACTCCAAGTTCCCTTGTTAGCTACTGCCTCATTCAGTCTACAGACACCCAAGTCTGACTTTGAACACAAAAGGTCAATAGATTTGTTAGGTTAAGTCTTCTGGATCAGACTAGATTTGTGCTCTGTTATAAACATAGACTAAAGAAATATGGATTAACTTTCAGTTTTGGCTACTAACTTAGTACATGAACTTGAATAAATCTTCTGTGTTTCCGTACTTCATCTGTAAATCTTGCGTAACACTTTCTTTTGTCATCCTTTGTCTAGCTAATCTGTTTAAACTTAGGCATGCCAGTGTCAGTGGGGGGCTTGTTTTTGTTGTGTATTTCTGCCAGACTTGGCTCATTAGATTGTCTGTTTGGAGTTGCCCAAGTGGTATCATAGTATGTTGAATTTTGGTATCAGAACACACAGCTCATTCTGGTAGTCTGCTTTATACTGCATTTGGTCCTCTTTACACTTGGCTATAGTAACTGCACATTGGGAGGGGGCTGGACAGAGTTATATGATACAAGAACTGCATCAGATATGCCAATTAACTGAAACAGCTTTAGAACTAGTTATAAAAAGCTATTATGAGTTGTCTTCTGGGCAAACTCATAGTCCTTTGGCAAAAGGATTTAAAAATTCTCTAGCCAAATGTAAAGTGTCAAGCATACTTGAAGCAAACTGATAACAGGGCAGAATAGGCTATCTTCATAAGAAATGAAGAGGTCAGGGTAAACATGCCCTTAAAAATAATAATACAAGTCAGTGCCTTCCTTTCTAATGGAACTTCTGATCTTTTAGCATCTCCGAAATATAAGTGTCAAAGATAGCCCTCTCTCATGCCTTCGTAGTTGAGGATGGGATTTGGGGTTGTATTTTAGAGGATCTGGCAAGTTACACTGGTGGTGATAGACTGGGTTTGAATGTCTAATTAAGAGGAGGGATATGCCTACTAAATATTTAAGTACTGCAACTGGGAGTAAGGATTAGGGTTAAGAAAGCTTAGAGCTACAGAACGTGGGCTCACTGCTCACTTCAGCCATGCCTGAACATAACTGTGTACAGATACCAAGATTCAAATAGCTTATTTTAACATTTTGGGTAGCCTGAACTGCTATTCTTTGCAGAAGCTTAGGCCAAGTTTTGATAATGGAATTTGTGTTTGTTAGTGGAAGGATCACAGAGCTGAATTGCCTGATATCAATAGATATGCATGTCTGATTCTTAATTAGTATGCAGTGATGAATTCCTAGCTTTACATTGGGGGGAAAAAAATTAAGATTAGGGAGAGTCAGGGATGTAGAGGTGCGTATTTCTGAATTTTTGAAAACAAACTGAGGTAGTTGCATCAACTGATACAACTTTTCTCCTTAATTTTTCAAATGCTAGAGCATGTAATTTTTTTAGTCAAGCATGGTATTGGAGCTCAGCAAGACTGGCCACTGTGCATGTATTGTTGATGACTTCAGCAGCATCCAGAGTCATAAAGTGTGAGTGGTTATCAACTGATATGACAATCCATTTCTTAAGTTGCAGGCATCATGGAATTCACAGTCTTCAGGGAAGGCTAGTGTTAAGGAGGGAAAGGCTGTAGAACCAAAGTCATTCTTGTAGTTTGGCAGCTCTGATCAAGAAAACTGAGTGCAGTTATCAATGGATGTGAACATTGCCTTTTTCCTATTTGGGCTGTGGCGAATGTCAACTTTTATATTGTAGACTAGGGCTAAAGTTAAGAAAACTCAGGGTTACAAAGCACAGCCTGTTGATTTCAGGCAAAAGCACTTAACACAAGCTTGGAGTGGCTAACAGCAGTTCTGGACAGAATTGATTCTCTTGGGAAATGCTAAGGTTAACGATTAGAGTTAGCCTTCTGGAACCTAAGTGTCATCCAGCTGTAACTGTAGTTGAATTTTGGAAGATGCTGTGAGGTAAGTGATACCCTGTGTTACTTCTGTTTACTTTTCAGGCATTTGCGAGTGCCTATTTTGTATTCAAGTAACATCTTTCAGTTAGGATTAGGATCTTAAACAAGGAGAGCAAGGGCACAGAACTGGGATTCAGAAGGTCATGTAAGAGAAGCCAGTACTTTTTCTAGAAGCAGTGGGTTCCCTCACTTTAAATTTAAAGTTTAGGATTAGAATATAAGGTAGGGTACAGCAAGCTGAGGTTGAGAGGTGTGGATTGGCACCTATTTTAAGGTGAGCAAGCAGACTGAAACTAAAGCCCATAGTAAGTTTCAAGATTCTATTCTTGCATTTCGCTCTAGTCTTGTGTTCCTCACATCTGGAATTGCTGTTGGGGGACAGGGTAAGGGCTGGGAACAGGGCTGTTTCAAACAAAGCCCTATGTAGTTTCCTGTACATCTAAATACCCTATCACTATTCTTAAAGCAGCAAGGTTTCCTGTTCTTTGGAGATGGCTAGGGTTAGAGTTATGGTTGTTTAGAACGATTGCTGGGTTTTGGTGTTTTTTTGGTTTTGTGTTTTTTTTTTTTTTTTAAAGGAGAACTAATAAGGTAAAACCAAGGACAAGAGTCAAAAAATACTGCTACTTAATTTATAGACCCACACTTCTAAAATCAAGCCTAAGGTTCACAAGCTAATATCTGAGGATCATGGACTTTAGCTGATTTCAGTCAGGACATCTGACATAAACTGAGGCTAGGTGTCAGTATTTTTGAGTATTTTATTCTTTTAATTGCACGTAGGACTGTGTTCTTCACCTTTGAGTAAGTCTGGGACTGTAGTTATGGTAAGGATTCATGTTACAGTTAAGAATGATGGCAGAATGGATGGCTGATGGGGTGATCCTCTTAGATAAGATAGGTGCAGATATCAGGTGATGTGAATGGTTTCCACTTAATAAGTTAGGTAACGATTATTTCCCATCTTTCTGTTCAAAGGAAAGGTTAAGTTCAGGGCTGGGCCTTGGCAAAGTCTGGGGTTATGAAAACTTTACCATTAACGATTTCAATCAGACTGACAGACAAAAACTAAGAACATCTGTCATGAATCTGAAATCTTATATTTCTGATGATAATTATATATAAAGAAGTATATATTTTCAAGTGGGGTTGCCTGTTTAGGTTTTACAAATTTTGAACTTTCAGAGTATAATTTCTCCTGGTTTCTGTCAGATCTGTAGATTTTACCTGAGATGGGTGTGACTAAGTTCAGCTTATTCTTGAAATTTCATTTAGCAGTGGTTTCCTAAAGTTTCTCATTCTATGGATGGGTTAGGATTTTAGAGAGAAAGGATTATAGAGATGGCATTATTTCTATTTTTTTTCCCTAGTCCAGCATTAATAGATGTGACTATTTTATTTTTAATTTTGGGGAGCATTTGGTTGGACAGGCACTAACAACACAAGATGTGTGTGATGCAGTGGTGCATATACTTCTTCCTGACAGAGTTTAGCTCTGCCACTTTTGTCTCCCTTGTGAGAGTTCTAAGTATCAGTTTATAAGGCAGGAATATGTTCTGTTCCCATGAAATAATTAAATATTCATTGGACTGAAAAGGTAAACGAGAAGGAACTTTATGATCCGGTGGTTGGGATATTAGTGTGGAGACAGGTGGATGGATCTCTACCTGCTGCTTCCATGAATATTTAATATAAAATACTCAGATATTTTGAGGAGCAGGAACTGGAACCCTGTACTTCCTCTGCCTTCCAGTATTACCTTCCTAACCAGCAGACCATGGAGTGTTCTTTCTTTTGCCTATTATTTCATGCAAACTGGAAATAAGAAATTGAAGTAATCATGTCATGTAAACTGTATCTTCATAGTTTGAGAAATCTCCTGTGATTTGAACTGTAAGATTACATCTTCTGAGATAGAGAAGTAATTATTAGACTTAGAAACCATAGGTCTCCTACATTCTGAGGAAGTATTCCCAGCACCGTTTTGTTCAGGTACAGACAGTTGATAGTATATGGCTGTGTTTTTGTAAAGTTTAAGTAGGCTCTGAGAATGCCCACCACAATAAAGCCTACAAACAGAATAATTAGAGGTATATCTACTTCATGAATTCTTGCAACATGTAGACATGTTAGACTGTTCATTGCTACCACAATGTAGGCAGTGTTAACATGCTCAGTAGCAGGCTTTTTTAGAGCCTTAGTGGTAGAATTATAGGGACCTTTGACCCTGCAGGGATTTGGCAGCAGTTGACAGGAATTAAATGGCATAGAGTTTAAGCACTGAGATGGCAGCTAGATAGATAAACAATTTTTTTTTTTTTGAGCTAGCTTCCTCCACTCCCTACCCCCTTAATATTTGTATAGTAGTAATAAGTCTAGTCCTGGATTAGGCTGATGTTTCAAACTGCTTCAGAGTTTGTTTCTTAAAGAAAAAAAAAAACAATAAAAAGTAAGAACCACAATTTAGCTTGAATTTACTGGGGGAAAAAAACCCACATTTTTGTTTAAAAAAACCAAACATAAATATGTGTAAGTAAAGAATTGTCATAGGTTTTTGTGTTAAACCTGTTTCAGCTTCTAGGGTATCTAACAAACATGCTTATAATAAAACCAGGCAAATTGAGACAGCTGATATGTGTTATTTAGGGGATGCCAGTGAAGAACCCCAGTATGAAAATTTCTAGCTTTTATCCTGTTAAGGTAATTATGGAGATGTCTTGAAACTGTGATTACACATTGAAAAGATGAGTCAAATTAGCAAACAAGTTAAAAAGGTACAGCAGGGAGACAAACCAAACCTGTTCCCTTCAGTATTACCTCAATTTCTGGACATTTGTTTGATGTGTTGAATAAGAAATATATTTTCTACTTCCCATACTGATTAAAAGCAGATGTGATAAAGATATTTCTAGTGCTTCGTGCACATCTATCATGATAGCATTTGGCATGCTATCAATGGAAGAAGAAAATATCAAACGACTGAAGTAATTATGCTTCAGTATTACAAGGCAGAATATATATGCTCACGATGGGGCTTGTTTTTAGATAGTAGAGAAGCATTTGAATTAAATTCTTGATGTAGAGATGTTTCTGAAAAAAGCATACTCTGAAACAGCAAAAAGCATCTCCTGACCTATTTGAAGTCAGAGCCTGCAATTTGGCATCTATTAGTAAACATATGAGGATGTTCTGGAGTTAAACTCTGCAATAATAAATTAAAATATGTATAATAGAATCCTCTTGTCTTCAATATAAAAATGCAATGCTAATGATTAAATGAGGCTGAAGTTTAGTATTAACAAAAATATCTGGTTTATGCATTGATATGAATCAAGATTTCTCAGACTTAATTTAAAAAATATTTTCATATATATTTATCATTATCTGTCAGGACTTATATTTTGTAAATCTCTGTAAAGATATAGAACTCTGAAAAGTTAATGTTGTTTACCTTCAGAAGTTGAAAATACATTCCTTTCCAAGGAAGTGTCCATCTAAGAAATAAGAGATCAAGTATTTTATATCTTATAACATGCAGGCAAAATCTCCAAAGAAACTCTGCAAAATGTTGTTTGTTTACGGTGTTGCGGTTTTTTTTAAGCAAATATATTTATGGTATGGAGATGGTGAAGGTTTTGGTCACAGATTCGTATTTTTAAAAAAGAAGCCAAATTTTTCTGACTGTCAATATTGTGCATTGCAGACTGTGAAAATCAAAAGATCCGATTTTCCAGAGTGATTCAATTGACATTTCCTTTCCACACTCTAGACTCCCAAAATGTTAAGAGTATTGATTAAACATCTGGTATTTTGGTAGGTTTCCCATATCTTTAAAAGAACAGCTCTCAAATGGTTTGGAGACTCCAAAGGCTCGAAAGAGGAGCGTGCTGTTTCTCATTTTAGTGTATTTGAACAGATTTGGGGGGGGGGGGGGAGAAAAACTTACAAAAAGTTTTATGTATGTTGTGTTCTCTAGATGTATGTATATAAATGAAATAAATACTCACGTGGCATCTCTTTTCATTTTAGGTTGCCGTCCTTTTACTAATTTGCTATGACTAAAAGGGGAAGACTTCTTTGTCATCTGTTTGAGGAAATGGCAACAATAATTAAAAATATGTTCATAATTTGCTGCCATTATCTAAGAAGTCCCTTAATAGATTAGGTTCGTGGCTGTGTAACCATTCTTCTTTCTCTAAGCACAGCCAATAGTAGACGCCTACAAAAAATTTAAGAAAAAGGGCCAGTGTAGAGTCATCCTTTCATTGTTGTATCTCCTGAGCTTGCAGCGATCAGTGATACAGGAATGCCCTGAGCCAGAAGTACTGTGTGACTTATTAATGGAGCTACACTCCATGAACTTGTTTAATCTGTTTTTGCATGTGTTTATCCTTTTGACTTCCATAACATCCTGTGGCAATGAGTTTCACAGTATGATTATGTACTGTATGGAAATGCATTCTGACTTACTTTAAATCTGCTACCTGGTTATTTTCTGGGGTGTTCCTTCATTCTTGTGTTTTGTAAAATAGAAAATAATTGTTTCCTCTTCACTTTCTCCACATAATTCATGTTTCTATAGACCTCCCTCATTAGCTATCTCTTTTCCAAACTAAGAAATTCTTTATAGTCTTACAAGGTTATAACTGTGTTCAGTTTTGGGCCCCCCACTACAAGAAGGACGTCGAGGTGTTAGAGCGTGTCCAGAGAAGGGCAACAAGGCTGGTGAGGGGTCTGGAGAACAAGTCTTATGAGGAGCGACTGAGGGAACTGGGGTTGTTTAGCCTGGAGAAAAGGAGGCTGAGGGGAGACCTCATCACTCTCTACAACTACCTGAAAGGAGGTGGTAGCGAGGTGGGTGTCGGTCTCTTCTCCCAAGTAACTAGCGATAGGACAAGAGGAAATGGCCTCAAGTTGTGCCAGGGGAAGTTTAGATTGGATGTGAGGAAAAATTTCTTTACTGAAAGCGTGGTTAAACATTGGAAGAGGCTGCCCAGGGAAGTGGTTGAGTCCCCATCCCTGGAGGTATTTAAAAGACGTGTAGATGAGGCGCTTAGGGACATGGTTTAGTGGGCATGGTGGTGTTGGGTTGATGGTTGGACTTGATGATCTTAGAGGTCTTTTCCAACCTTAATGATTCTATGATTCTATGATTCTATGGTATGGAAACTGTTTTAATCTTTCTGTTGACCACCTTAGTGACCGGTCTGTTTCTACAGGACCTTCAATTTTCTATGCATCTATGTATATTTTTAGTTTGTTCTTTTAAATAAGAAGAATTTAGGAGAAAATGAGAAAGGTAAGGAGTGGAGCAAAAAAGGGAAGGCTCTCCCAACTTCTACTTTTCACTATTCCACAGCATTTTTTTTTTATTATTTTTTTTTTTCCCCCTTCTGGAAGGTAGATTGCTTGCTTATTCCTGCAATTATTTACATGAATTAAAAATACAAAATAATAGCCAAAGTGTGTAAACAAATCAAAATTGTCTGGAATTCTGTTGCATGAGTGGATTGAATTATGTTGCTATTGCAGTGAAATTCTTTTTCCAGTTAAAACAATGGCATATTTCAAATTGGCTTCAGTGGGGCCAGATCTGGGAAATATATAAAACATTTCAGTTTCTACCATTGCAAATCAGTTGAGTAAAATTTGGGGAATGTTTAAGTTGCTGGTGTGCTACTGCAGCTTTCTTGTCATCACTCAGATTTAACTGTTGTATCTCATGGCTTGGACTGCAGATACTTGTTTGAATTAGATGATGCAATCTAAGCAAGGATCCTCAGAGAAGGAAAAAATGAATTTTCTGTTTGATTTTATTGTGAAAGGAGAAGAGTTCTCATCAGAATAAAAAACTTCAGGTTTTAGATTATGCTCTAATAAATTCTAATCTTATTACCAGAGTCATATGTTCTCAGGAAGGGAGGTAAAAGATTCTTCTCTGTAAAAATTCCCCCTCCCCTTGAATGTTTAGCATTCACTTAGCATGCTTTCTCAGCTGTTAAATGTGTAACTTTATTTATGGATGAAAGCCACCACTGCAATGTTCTTCAGCTGCTCTTAAAGTCTGAGGGCTGAATGAATTGCAAAACTGATACATCTCATATGTATAAGTGCCAAGTCTCAATTTTTAACTCAAGATTCATTTCTGAACAAACCTTTAACCACTCAACTGTCAGCTATCTGGTTTCTATCTCAGCATACAGGTCAGGAAGTAGTAAAAGGACAGGTCAGACACATGAGCTGTACTGCTACAGATACAAACTTGTCTCTCTCTTCTTTTTGGCCAATGTAGCTGAATAGCCAGTAATGGAAGCAGCTTTCAAGATGGGCAACGAAGGCATGAAACGCACACTGAGACTTAGTTATTCAATAGGATTTTCTTTACTGTCTTTTTAGGTCGACACCATGAAATGTGAGACAGGGAGCAAGCAGAAGCTTGAAGAAATTTGGTAACAACAAGGTAACCGTTATATTACTAATGATCTTAGTGTTGCTTATGGGATTAGGGAAACCAGCTATATTAATAAAAGCTAGTTACAAATATTTACTGTGATAATTTTCCATCCAAAATTGTATTTTTGTTGAAATCAAAATGTTCTGTTTCTGAAGCAGAAATATCTCAGTTTTGCCAATATTTGTAATATGAAAAGTCAAAGTAAATAATTTTTGTTTTTTTCCTGATGAAAATACATTTTTTTGATTTTACATCTTGAATTTCATCTCATTGTGCATATATTTTTAAATTTATATCCGTACAATTACACCATTATGTCCATTACCATTGTAACTATTTAATAAATGAACTGTAGTTGTGACTGCAGTGGCAACATTATCACACGGATAAAGGTGTCTTGCTGGGTTCATGAAGAATGGATGATACGAGACACAAAAAGTATTTCCAGAAAGGCAGGTGTGTCTTTTTAAAGTCTGTGTATTTATTCCTTATTTGTTACAATTTTACATTATTTTCAATTCTGTTTAGAGAATCAGAGTTTTTACCAGTAGGAGCACACATGTACCTTATGTTCTAATGTGGCTACACGTATTTCTGGAATGCTGCAGATAGCTCACTGCAAAGCTCAAAGATAACCTGCAGCTAAAACCAACATAAAATTGAAGTTTGAAACGTTTTGAAAAAGACATTGGTAAAATGTTGGTAATTTGTGCAGGGTAAAATGAGCATATACGTTAAAGAAGGATAAATTGTTTCTGACAGAATTTAGCAGTGATAGCACTGCTGAAATTGCTCAGGTTAAGTAATCATTTCAGATTTTTTCAGGGTGGATTCCAAAGCTTATTAATTTTTTTCCATTGTCTCCAAGGAGTTTTGGATTGAGTTCTTACTGAAGAGAGTCTGAAAGCAAGAGTTCTGGCATAGCAAAGAGCTTTCAGCAGAGTTTTGATTTTTGCCTGCTTGATTCCAACTCATTTGTCTCTTCTAGATCCTGAATTCTGGAAAAGGTAAGAGAAAACTATCATGACTCAGCTTAATAGAGAAAGTGAGAATGGTTAAGGCAGTTATGAGAAACGTGGAGTATTATTACTACCAGTGGACTACTCTCTTGTTCTTTCAATTTCACTCCAAGAACTAAATGGATCCTTCAAAGTCTGGCTAGCTACCAAGGACACAATCAAACATCTGTGCACCAGATGCATAGAGCATTATATCCAGCTGTGTTACTGCAGCTACATCTGCAGAACACTACATATGTCAACTTCCATGGCCAGCAGGCTTTGGGAATACCATCTATAGGAATTAAAGCTTGCAGCAAAAGTAAAAGAAGTGGGTATTTTGCTTTCAACTTTTTTATGTCTTCTTTTACCGCTCTACATTTCTTAACTGAGTTGCTTGTAAGTTTGAATTAATGGAGGGAAATAGCATGTGATTTTTCACCAGTGGAGACCTGATTCCAAGTTGTGATAAAAAAAAGAAAAATAAAATGAGTTTCATCTCATGCTGTATTTTCATTTCAAAGTTGTACTTTTCTCTTAGAAAATACTATAATGAAAGTATTCGGAAAAATAGTATTTTCTTCTTTTGGAGCTGGTGGAGTCCTGTATGTTAGCTGAGGAAAATTGAGGAGAGCATTTCTTCCAGAGGCCACTAGAGCAAACTTCCAGAAGAATTTGAGAATTTCTGTTTGACTTGCTGAAGCAATGAGTTTTTATCAGTAGGATATACTGTAGGTTTCCCAACCAAATACTCAGAAGCATATTCAGGTTGTCTTGCTACATAAAATAGCAAAGCTGTGTCATTCATTGCAAGATTTATTTTACATATTCCCCTCCTTTCCTTTTCCATTCCCCTCAGGAATCCATTGCAATTGTCATAAAAGCATGGAAAAAAATATTGTTTCTGTAGATCTTGGATTTCTCCTTCCTAACTCTGCCTTGATAGGGAAAGCACTAGCAAGTTAGCAAAAGGAAATGAAAACATTTTTTTTGCTCAAAAAGGAGCAAGAAGCAGCACTTGGTGGATGTAGATTAATAACAGTGGCTACTCTTTTGAGCTGGCAATATTCCTTGTGGTTTTTGGGCAAGTCTTTTTCAATTATATTTATAATTCTCACAAACAAAACAAAGTGCTAATTTCACAC
The DNA here is from genome assembly GCF_965638725.1 of Aptenodytes patagonicus. Classification (NCBI taxonomy): domain Eukaryota; kingdom Metazoa; phylum Chordata; class Aves; order Sphenisciformes; family Spheniscidae; genus Aptenodytes; species Aptenodytes patagonicus. The sequence goes on from NC_134955.1 coordinate 14,967,262, forward strand.
TACTGAATGGATAAACCATTTTTCATACTGGTATGTTTGCATGTCTAAACTTAGCTGGTGTATTTTTAATTTAAAAGGTCTCTTACAGTTTTAAGGGTAGAGCTACCTCAATAGCTCCCAACAGTTCCCAATTTAGAATTTTTTTTCACAAGAAAAAAGTGCTACAGTAGCAACATTAAAAATGTTACTGATTTGCTTTTTCAGTTTTGTGTTGCTGAATTATTCTACTCAAAGTTCTTTATCTTCAGTAAATATTTATGTACAATCAACTGTGTTCAAACTTGTGGTTTTATTGAACACAATGATACATCTTCAAAATTTGACCACGTGCAAATTCAAAAGAATTATTATTTGGGGATCATTTTATACATACAGAGAAAATGCATTCAAACAGGTTTAATCAAAACCGTCTAAAACAATGCCACCATGTTATGAAAAAAAGAGCAGAGATTTGCAAGCAAAAATTAACATAAAACCAAAATGTTTCACTTTATTAATGTCTACTAGTACCAGACCATTTATACAGCTGCAAATACTAATTATCGACTACATCTTACATAAAATTCCCTTTAGTGTTGATTCCGTGTTCTCTCTGTTTATTTTTGAACCTTCTTCCTCTCTGTATCCTGCTCTTCCAGTAGTAATAGCTGGATTTTAGACACATCTTGCCCTGCTTATTTGCCTTTTCTGACACTGTCAAGAACAGAAGAGTGTTGTGGTAGCAGGAGACATAAACAAGATAAAGTACATTTATTTTCTCTAACTGAAATCATAGGCAGTGTTATCTAGACTCTGAACCTAGTTTGTATCCGGATAATAATGGGAAGCAAGATGAAACATTTTTGTTTGCATTCCAGGCCTTTTAACAGCAAATATTTCTCCTTAGAAGAAATGTTTTTCTAAGTTACTGGACATTTTCTCTCCAAAAATAGGAGTTCCAATCTGCTAGTAAGTAACTCATATTAAAGCTACTAGCTGCTTTTCTGCTGCTTTGTACACTAACCTCTCTGGAACCAGAATATAGGATACAAATTGTGATTCACAGCATGGGTCTGCTGATGTGGTTAAAGTGACTCATACATTAAAGAGATGGCAGAATCAACTCCATTAATATGATCTAGAATAAAATTTAGTTGTGTGATGTTCTTGGTTAAATGGTATAAAGTTGTTAAGGTAACTTTTAATTTAAGGGAGAAGAGGAGCTGATACTGTTAGTCATAGTATTATGATATTTCTAATTGTTTTACAGAAATGAAAATTCAATTTTTGTATTTTACTTTTAAATGGTACTCAAGAAACAAAAAATACTCCGCTGATTAAAACACACTCCACATCTTATGCAAAATACATCTGAGGTAAAATTACTCTAGTCGGAATGTGGGAGAACAGAATTTTACTCCAAGATTACAGCGTTCTCACTAAAGTTCCAAACTACCTATACACTTCCAGAATATTTCTGTATTGCTTTAAAATTTTATCACTGTATTATTGAAGTCAGCCATATCAGTCACAGTTGCCTTTTGCTTAGGCTGGGGTTTTTTTCTCCTCTCTCCATGCTTTTGACTTCTGCAAGTCTCCTGATAGTAGAATTGTGTGAAAGTTTTCCTTTATTGCTGACAAATGCTGTTCCTTTGATATGACAGGTGTCTAGGACCTGTAGACTACCATGCTGTAAGTAAAAACATATTTGTAAAACTGAATTAATGTCCACTGTCAGATGTGAAAGACAGAGTTACTATTGAAAGAATAGGTGGGCAGATTTGAATAAACAGAGAAAATAAGGATGAGATGGAAGGTTACAAAAAATGAATAATATCAAAGTCCTGATGTTCTGAAAAGAAAAGTAGTATCTTTCCAGAAAACGTATAAAAGCACCTGGAAAGAATAGGGAAGAAAAAACCCTCTGACAGCTGCAGTGAATATTGGAGATCATAAGGAGCATTAACAATGCTAGGTACAGCTGGAGAGACATGGAAAACAAAATGGTATAAGAAGCTCTTTTCATGGGTTGTAAAGTAGACAAAAGAAAGCCTGAAATGGTTAACTGTTCAGAGGAGGTTGTAACCGCAGTGTTATTGTTCTCTATTCTATATTAAAAACTGTTCTCACCTAATGCTTTGAAAAAAATTCTTGCTTATTCAGAAATTTAACAGATCTAATATTTTTTGAAAGTATTTAATAGATGTTAGAAATTTTTGTGTGTGACTATAATTGCTATCATAAATAAAAAGTACCTTGGAAGCAAAACTGAACTCCTGTAAATAATTTTGATTAATTCATGTTAAAATAGTCAGGAGTGATAAATATTAAGGTCTGTGATTTACTTTGCTAGTACAGCCTTGCCTGGAATTTCAGGTTGGTGATGTTTGTTAGTATTGCAATCTCATCAAATAGGTCACCCAGAACTTTTTTGATAGGCAAAGGTGAATATGAAAGGTGTCTTCAAGTCTTTGGGCACAGTCCCTGGAGTACCTATGACAAGCTAGCCTTCTCTTAATTTTTTTCTTAATTCTGTTCATAGATGTTAACAGGCAAATCTGAACCCATTTAGAAAGAGAGGTAAAATTTTCATTAAAATTATCATATTTAGTGATAAGCAGCAGATGGGAGGAGGACAGGCTCTCATATCAGTAATACCATGGAGGGCAAATAAAGTGCATGTCAAGCCAGTGAGGTAAGCGATCAGTACACGTGTATGTCTGGCTTTGTTCCTTTCACTGTTCACAGAACTTGCCTCTAGACATGATTCTGAGTCCTCCTGATGCATATTACTTACTTTTCTGGCTTCCATTGTTCTGTACCGCTGTAAATTGAATTCCTGGAAGGTCCTTCTTTTTATCACTTTGTGCTGTAGTAGTAGGGTTTTATTCCTACCCCTTTTGAAACCCAGGAGTGGTCTACACTTAGTAGCAATACTTAAGAGCTGCTAAAAGTATTCACTGATACACGATGTGCTAACCAGTTTCCTACAAGGAATTGTTATGAGCTTTACTGTGATCTTACACTGAGAGAAGGCAGGGGTTTAGGAAAGCATCATTAACTTCCTTGCAGAGCAATTGTGAACAGTCTCCAGAATATTTGTTTGCATTTTTATGCAGCAGCTTTGACTGGCCACCTAGAACATCTGTAGCTGCTTTTTTTCCCTCTTTACCTACTTTCCTTTTGGAACACTGATGTTGCCAAGTTTTAAACTACCAAGCTATTTTTCACCTTTCCTTGAAGGATTCTAGAACAATGATTTTCCTCAAGTCAGTACCCTCTCACAACTTGGCTAATGGCCATAGTGGTAAAATTTTCTAATCCAAACTACTTGTTAGATAGAATCTAAATCTTTTTCAGAATTTTATAACAGTTTTAAATTATCTAGTGTATGGATGCTGCCATCTGTATAGTGAAGTCCAGGACACACTTCCTTTGAAGGGAGATAGAAAGAAATATTTAGAAGTCATAATAAGAGATCAGAAAGAATCTCACCTAGAAGATTTCCATTAAGATATTACAACAATTTGCTGTGAGTTTGGGTGATGAGTTTTCACCCAAGAATCTTACTTAGCTATTCCTTAAAAATAGTAATTAGTCATTGTTTAGGAAGTTAAGTTAGCTTGTGGTACTGTAAATTCTTTGTGTTTTCTATATCCATGGAAATTCTGTGCCATGTTTTCCTCTACTTCATCTTAATCACGTTGTCCAGACTGGAAGGGGATTCTTGGTGTTTCATGTAATTTTCATTCTTCCTGTTCACACGTGAAATATCCGTGTTTAAGGAAGGAGTCATAAATCTGATATGTTGACAGGATTTTTTTCGGAGTAGGAAACGTCTAGCTCATCTTAGTTCAAAACTTTATAATGATACCTTGTTTTTCATAATTAGGACTGGTACGCCATTGTCATTTACCTATTATTTTTTCTGGTAGAATTGCTAAAAGGTGCTGTGCTAGCTTCAGGTGTGAAGATACAGAATTTGAAACCAAAGATCATAGACACCTTCTAGTGCTTGCATTTTCTGACCCTTCACTTTCCTAAGGCCTTTTGTGACCATATCATTTACTTTTTTTTTTTTTAAATGAGAATAAGTTTTATGATATTTCCATTTTCTTTTGCAAGGTAAGTTTCATGTGACCGAGAGGAGAATTTATTTATTTATCACTTACAGAAGTGGTTATAGTCTACATCTTCCAAAATAAAACCTATCTTAAAATTTAATAAAAATACTACAATCATATATTTCTCATTATTGCACTTTTTCAGCTGTAGAACTATTAGGCTGCTAAGTCATGAATAATGCTTCTCTCCTTTTTTTTTTTCCTACTTGTAACTTGTTCACAGTATCATGGACATATTTAATTTCGTTTTCTTCCTTTCCTGTTCTGGCAGTGTGAGCCCTGCAAACATAATAAATAGCGATATATTCCGTGTGTTATATGCCAGTGTCAAAGGATAGTGTAAGCAACGCATGGTGCTATTACTATAACCCTCATCCAGCTATGGGACGCACAACTGAACGTAGTGGGATTATGCAAATGGTTCAAGGTAGCCATGTTCTTTCTTGAACTGTTTTTAAAGGTAGTCATTCTGCCACAGATTTTTAAAAAGGGGTTGTTTTTCATATTAAGCAACTTTCTTTTCTAACAGTCTGTATATAGTGTTTTATATAATAACTGTTAGAGATAACATACCAGAAGTTCTTTGTGTCTAATACATTAGTGTCATCCTGCTGTAAGCATGGGAGTTCTATTTTAAATTGTGGTACATGTTTCTCCTTGTCTTTGCTGCTTTTATTTTTGGCTATGCCATAGCACTGTGATCTGCTATGATTAACATCATGCCCTTGTAATCCAACATTCTCACTATATGTATGATATTTTCCTTTAACACATTTCATAGAAGGGCAAGTTCTACTTTGTAGAGAGCATCACTTACTCAGAACTGGAAAAATTAATTTATTTGGTCAAAGGTTCCAAGGTCTTAAATCAAGGGCAGATAATTTCTTAGCATCTGAATCTTTTTGTCGCAAAGATTTCAAGTTGTGGATTATTGTTATGCTTTGTTCTATTTAATTTATGTATTTAGTTTTATTCTGTTTTTCTTAAAAATGAACAGAGTAAATAATATTAAATATCATAGGAATAAAGATTAAACTCAACATATTCTGTCATCTTAAAGCACTTGCAAATTGTTCCCTTGGAGTCTAGCAGAGACTAAATGTCATTGCTCTCTAATGGAAACTAGACACACTAGCCAGTGTGAACTGTGTTGATTGTTTCAATGCAGTTCTTGACAGATTTAAAATGAGAAAGCCACAGTGATAGTCATAGTGAAGCCATGGTACAGTCATTTAGCTTAAGCAGTTCCTCTTTCTCTTCAGTTACTTCAGTACCTTGTTTTTTCTTCCTTTCTAATCTAGATCAATTCCCTGATCCACCTCAAAGCAGTCCCAAAAAGAGTTTTAGCACCACAGCTCAGAAGTGGAATAGTTGTATAAAGACTGTTGTGTGTAGGAACCATTTCAGTTGTGTTTGCTACCATCAGCTTTGCATTGTCAAACCATGTCCTCAGCCATGAAGACTGTGTGAGCAAATATGAAATTAATTGAATAGATTGGAAATGAGAGAAACATAGGACTGATTTTTCAGGAACTCAAGAAATATTGCCTTTTGTATACAGATCGAGTGTCATTTTAAAATAAGTTAAATAAATTAGGGATTTGGGTTTTTTAATCTTACATCATTGTTCCAGTGCTATTTGAATGGGCCTTCTAACATTAACAACATATATTATTCTAACAATAATTCAAAATTAAACTCGCAACTAATGCTCAAGACAGAAGCGTATGTGGTCTGAAAAAGAGCAGTACTTATTAAGCAAAATGACTGGGTCCTCTGGTGGAAAATGCAGTACCACTGCAACTAGCAAGGTACGGGAATTTTATTCTGAGGAAATTCCAACTTTTTTCTTCTCTTTTAGCTATATATTTGAGTAAAAATACAAAGAAGTGTTTCAGAATTACAAAGCATTTTGGTTGAGTAGTATCTACATATTTTATTTCATTGTTATTGTTTCAATTCATGCTACTGTGCTATATCAAAATAGCATTAACATCCAGTTTTATTTCTGTTGGCCCTATAATTCAGTTAAGACATCAAAGACTTTATTTCTATTACTAGATCAACTTTTGTGAATCACATCTTTTGAATATTTGTCCTCCAAGTCCTGCCTTAATGTGAGTGATCTGAGAGAGAGAGCACACTTTCCTAAGCACTTTTGCACAAATGAAAATTTGCCAGCCTGATAGTTTTGCAAAACTAATCCAATTCTGAAGTTGAACAAACTATTACAGACCAAAACACTGCCGCCTTTAACTCTTTGATTAACATGCATTTCTAAAAATATGGTTTGAAATTGAGCTAATTTTTTTCTTCTTCAGAATAAGTAATGCATATAAACATCAGTTATTTGCAGGACTATAAACATCAGGATCCATTTTGATGATTACACTTCAGTTTTCTACCTCATTAGAATCTAGTCAGCTAGGAATAATATTTCTGATTTCTCTATGGATCGCAAGGGTCTCATATACACAAGCTTTGAAAAAAGTTTTGCCTGTATTTTCAGTTGCTGTCCAGGCTTTTTCTGTAGCTGCTATCCAGATTGTTGCAAATCCTTGCTATGAATTAGAATTTTGTTACAGCTCTCAGCATAATGTTTCTGATTCACCATAGCAAGGATTAGGTCTTCTGGACTAGTTTTACTACATGCTGATCACTTTTCCCAACAGACTTCTTAGAGTTAATACTCATTTTCTTTCTATACTTTGTTTTTCTACCTGACCCAAACTATCCAATGAACTAGTCCTGTCTCCTGGTACTTTCTCAAATGTCAGACTAGATGCTTCACGGTTCTAAGAACATACTACTTCACTGTAGGGGCTGGAGAAAGTTAGAGTTGTCTGCCAAATCTGTTTAAAGTTTTCTAAATGAAGTCCTTTTTCTCACCGTTTTGACCTTTTTTCCTTTCTCTTACAAAAGTAGATCTGCAATGGGGTATTACCAAAATTTCAGCAGAATTGGTAAATATGCTATTAGAAAACATTGTTGATGATCTTGTTACTTGTTTTTGTCACAAGAGCTGTGTGGCAGTGGTGGCATTTTTTAATCTTAGGATTATTTCATCTTTTTTTTCTTTGGGCTTTTTCATTTCTCACTTGCTCTTCTCAGAGTGTTCTTGTGTTTGCTTTGTGCTAAGGACTGGTCTTAAGGAATCTTGATGTTGCATGATTATTTGCGGCTTGGCTTTCTCTCTATAGGCTTGCGTTCCATTGAAGCCACTAAACTAACTGGCAGCTAGCTTCTCTCTGGGTTTTCACATACTGCTGGGAGGCAGAAAAACCAGTTTTATCCAGACAGCACTGTGAGGATGAGTTGCATGAAATAACTTACCCAGTCTGCTTGCAAAAAATTTACATTTGTTGTAAACATATGCATTGTCTATTAAAGGCATTTCTAGGATTTAAAAATACTATACCATTTGAGAGAATAGTTTGCTATGTGGCACAGCAAACAGTAGGTCTATTCAAAAAAGTCAGTTTTGAATATGTTATCATTTTTAAGTACATACTTAAATGGATGAAGTGGCATATATCTTACTACCGGAAATCAGAATAAATAGGTTAAATTGAGCAGTCAGTCATCTAGAAATGGAAAGTAAAATGTTTTCTATAGATACTCTTCAGAGTCTTCATATGAAATTTTTTTTTTTTTACTTCACACTAAATATCATTAAGCTGCTAGTAGCTGCAAATCTTGTATGTGAGAACACAAGATAAATGCTTTTCCCCATCAGTGAAAGCATGTTTGCATTTTTGTTTAATAGGAACTTTGATCCTTCTACTGTTGGCAATGGTCATTGAGAAATCCTGACATAAAGAAGGTATCTGCAAGATAAAGTTCTACAAGGGATGATTAGCAGCACTTAAGTTTTCTTTTTGTTGAAAGGAAGAATCCCTGATTGAACAGTGCATTGAATGATATGACAAGCAAGTACTTGATCCCTGTCCAGCTGGAAAGGAATTGTATTCATCAGCAGCTTTTTAGCTAAGGATGTCTTTATATTTTCACTCTTTGTTTGAGTCTCTCCAGATCCTCCCTTTACTTCATGTCAGCACTATATAGTAGGTATGCCAAGTGGTTTTGAAATTTAAATTACAGTCTCTTTTTCAGATGTTATTGGAAAGAACATGTAATTTATAACCACGTGTTAGGAGTACAGGATGTTCATGGTTCACTGCCAATTCTTCTTTTGTAAAGTTAATAAAACTTTCATAAAACACTTATACACTTGTATATTTCATGGTAAAGATTTTTTTATCTCATAGGCTAATGTAAAGATTTATTAAAAACATTTTTTTGTTAAGAGGAGTGTCAATAGTTTGCAGCTGAGTGTAATTTTGAATTCCCAGTAGATGACAGTCTGACTGAAAATGACACTAACAGCTTTGTTGATTTAGCGCTGAAAATAAAGGATTCTTTCAAATGATATAAAGCTCTAATACCCTGAGTGTGCTGAAATACACTTGAGACCCTTAAGTAGAGTTTTAGCGAAATGTTCGCCAGCACTGTGGATTCCGGTGAACAAGCGTTAGCATGCTTGCTGGCACTGACCCATTGGGCTCCCACCTAAAAATTAATGTGAAGGATTGGGATACTGCACTAAGAAGAGAATCCGATATGTCTCAATATGGGAACCATCAGAGCTTTGGATAATGTCATGGAATAGCCTTCTATTGTGACATCATTGTGACTAAGTTTTTTCTCTTTTTTTTTTTTTTTTGCCTCAAAAATTGAGCACTTGAAATATTTAATTCAGTAGCAACCCAAAACTACTACCATCTGATAGCTATGAAGAGGTATGTGAAAAGAGTTGATGGTTTCATGCCAGCTTCTGCAGGATGGTTGTTCACTCTCTTTTTGTGATGTGATAATTGATAGCTTTGCTGGTGATCTTGGCAAAGAAGCTGAGGATTAAATAGCCCAAGAGATGGAACTTTCCTAGTCTCCTAAGTGAGAAACAGACATGTTGGCCAGGCAGCATGGAAGAGTCTGCAGTGCTCCTGCTGTACTATACTGTACTGTACGTAAATACTGCAAAAGGTTTTCCTCCATCTTTGAATGGTTTTTATTCAAACTAAGAGTATATAGAGCTATATACTGTGCATCTTTGTCTGATTGTAACCTATTTTTCACTTGTATTCTGGAATAGATCAGGTAATTTAGTGACAAAAATATTTTCCACAACTTTACAGCCACCTACCCTAAGCATCTACATCAATGTGAAGGAGGTACAAAGCTCTACACTTCTATAAATAATTGCACAAAGGAAAGTGAGGATGGGACTCTGGTATAGACATAACATCAGTGTTGGTAACAAGTCAGCACTGATAAATTTGTGAGCACTGAGAGCGAGCACTGATAAATTTGTTACTTACAGGGTCCATTTTTTTACCCTGTTTTCATGGGAAATCTACAACGACACTACCTCTCTGAGTCTGGTAGCTACTACTTAAAAAAATAAATAAATCACTATTTACTCTCAGCCTGCCAACATTTGATATTTCATCCATATGTTGTGACTACTGCAGTACATTTTTGCTGTCTTTAGTGTTTTTCTTAAAACAGTTCACTCCTGATCCACAAGTGGCTAAACTTGGAGAAACAGAAGGGCTCCATTTACAGACCTGTAAATGGTAGTAATAATAATATCTATAAATGGTAGTTTGAGCTGTGAAAACAGTAGCACTGAATGCTGTAGGAAGCAGAGAGACATCTAGGAGAAACTAAGGATTTGTTGTATTTTTCCATTTTATCTTGCCTATGTGATAAAATAGAAATGTAGATCCTTAGAGAATCAATTAGTGTGCATAGAAATAAGGAGGAGGTAATTATATAGAGGGAGTTAAAGACAAAATGGTTGAAAACTGAATGTGTTTATAAGAAAATGTTGAGTGGCTGCTGATTTTTGACCTAGATCATACAGTGGTCACAAATTTGATTTAAATAAAATCAAGTTTTTGAGGCATATTGAACATGGTTTATATAATGGAGCAGCTTTTGACTCAGATTGACCTCCTAACACAACATGTGGGATGTATATACACAAACTACGAGAACATAAGCTGCATTTCTAAATATAAGTTGGCAAAGTGACTGCATTGTGCTTTTCCTTCTGCAAGCATGGCTCTCCAGATTCAGAAGAAAATGGAGAGAGAGGATCTTCTCAGTTGTTATAAGGGTATCACCTGTCCTTACAAACTTTGCATCACTAAGCAAAGAGCATCCTGAAACAATTTTAGTCCTATGTAAATGTAGCATAATAAACTCAAAATTCTGAGGTTTTGAAAAGCAATATTGTTCACTGATAAAGAAAAGTGTGGCTATTCTCTGCAAGGAGCTCTGTTGTGCTAATTGTGTTCTCATACTGAAGTAATCCTATCCATTTTGAATGTCAAATGAAAAGCGTAGTGAGGTTCAGAACATTTCTCCTTAAGCAATGATTGGGGTGCAAAGCTTGTTTGACACCCTTTGCTTAGTGAGGCTTGTAGGAAAAGATAATACACTATTAAATCACCTGAGAAAGCCTGAAAAAAAGAGAGCAGCTTTTAGACACACGAGCTCTTCAAAAGGATTGTTTTAAATGAATCATTCCAGATCTGTGAGCTGAAGACCACGTTTTTCCACCACAGTAAATTCTTTCCTTCTAAACTTCCAATCGGTTAAATATGTCTGGGGTATCTTTTGAATTTTTGAAGCAATCCCATCAGTTTTTCAGAAACACATTTGCTAGGGAAGTCTTCTGTATTATATGAACATGAATCTGCATAGGAAATAGAATGACTCTGGTACCATTACTATTAGTCTCCCTTAATATAATTAGAAAGCTGGCAAAACCTGTGTTAAACAACTTGGGAAAGATGTAAAATGTCTATGGTGGTCTTTAATGCCTCCTAATTGGAAATAAATAGTTCTTATTTTTATGTACAGTTATTTTATTCTGTGTTAAATTTAAAACATTTAACCTATTTGACCATAATTTTAATATAACATTCTTGAAATATGAAAATCTTCTAGATATCTATTATTAATATCTTTGTCTTGGATTATTCTTCTGTAGATAAGAACAAAAGTGAAAAGAAAAAAGATAGTTATAAACTAGTGACTAGAACTGAGTGTGAAAAAAGGGAGTCATTTGCATTTCCCTCTGTTTTTCATTCTACTATAATCATAAAAGATTAAAAGATGAAAAAAATTTGTATCAGCTGGTCTGTGCATGGGATAGATCTGCTTCAATAGAGTGTCTTGTGAATAATGAAGTATAAGCTATTATAGCTGAAATCTCATGACTACATTATTAAACTCTATAGAGGAGTGGGCCTTATAGTGACAAGGGAAGGCTATATGCTAGCGTTTTCCCTTTGTGACATGAACAGACCAATTGCCTATGCACATTGTGATAAATCTGCACTTGTGCAAAAGACTGCTGCTTTCTGAAGTGGTGGTTTCGCTGTTCATAAGGGGCCAAGTAAGCCAAGTGCTACCCTCCTGTAATCTTCAATGAAGACTTCCCTGTCTTCTTTATCTCATTCTATCTTTCTTGATTGCTGGAGCTCTTTGGAAAGAGGTCTGCCATTGGCAGAGCATTGATGCTTCTGTTCCCTGACACTATCTTTTGCAGCAGCACCTCAGACCCAGCCCTGGAGAAGGCTGCATGCTATTTTATTTTCATGCACTGGTAGCCTCTTCCCAACTGAGTTCTTTTCTCTGGATGAATACTAGACCATTGTCTGCTAACAAAAACAGTAGGACTCTATAAAAACTAAAGGATAAAGCAAACACGTCAGGCGTAACGCTTTCAATGGTGTAAACTTGTTTGTGCTAGTACAGACTTAGTTAAATATTCACCAAAAATATCTTAAGGTGTTTTGATTTTTTTTTTTGTTATAAAATATATGTTAGAAGATTAAAGCGTGTACAGAACATTCCTCCCTCTCATTCATGTCAAAATGAAATTGATAATTGCCAGTTTTTAACCAGCTCAAAAGATGCTTTCACAGCCTTCCCTTTGCAGGAGATTGCTTATTGTTGCCTTTGATGTTGACATTATTTAATAGAGATCTTTTTTTCTTTATGAATTGTTTCAACTTGCTCATGCTGTCTTCAATTTAATGAAGCTTTTGAGAAGGAAACTGTAAACAAATGAGATAGGATGGTTTAGGAAGAATGTGAATTGTATTCTTTAGCAAGAATTGTTTATGATGATGGTTTCATAATATGTAAAACATATGGACCACCAGAAATCTAAATGTCAGACTTTAGGTCTTTGATTTATTATTTCATATAATTTACATTTTATTCACGTTTCTTTTTTTTTTCCCCTCCTTCTTCCTTTTTAATATTTCACTATTTGTAGCAATAGTATAGATCTGAACAAGATATATTCCTGTTACAAGACTGTACTATTCATTGAAACACATCAAAAATGCTGAAAGCAAGCTACCAAATGTCATGATTTTATAGCTTACTAGGGATCTGAGAGTGTTACAATTGAAAGAGACAATAAAACTTACTTAGCTTTCCTTGTGATCTCCTTTTAAAAATGTATTAGTAGGTCCATCCACAATACAGTTTTCCTGAGTCTGTTTTTCTGAGTCTATTTACAGTGCTTATTTGTACTTGCATAATACCTGTAAAAGCTGGTTTCTCCCCTAAGAATCATTCAGAACCACCGGATTTTATTGCAAGATAACCAGAACCAAATCAGTTTTCAATATTCTGTCTTAGCTACTGAAACAATAAATCCACAATTTTCTGCTTTTTAATTATGAGTGCACAAGTGTGCAAAAATAAACACAGGCTATATAGCTATAAAGTGACTGCTTATCACCATCTTCATTTAACCTTCACATTTTGCATTCTGAGTAGAGAAAAACATTATACAACCAGTGCAAACTACAGATGTGTCATATGAAGCCTATTTTAATAATGCCAACACAAAATAGTGGGATTCAGAAGACTGCATTTGCACCATGTCCCTTTGCCTCTGAGAGCTTGATTTCTCCTGAGTTTACCTGAATTTTAGCATTCTTAGAAAATTAAAATGTGTTGCTTAGTTTGCTCAGTTTGCTCTACACCTGTAGACATTTTGCTAATTAGCTACACAAATTCAGATCAGGTGTTGACTAGCACAAATTAATTTGCTGCCCAACAAAAAAATTGCTAGTGTGGAATTGTCATCAGGGAAAATAGGAAAGGAAAAAAGTTGAGTAATCTTTGATCCTGCTTTCAGCAAACCTCTGCTGTACAAGTGAATGGGAGATCAAACATGAAGAGATTTGTGTGCTGTACTGTGCTATAGGAATCCAATACTCCAAGAATCATATGTAAGTGAAAATAGGAAATCTGCCAAGAATGTCATAATTAAGTAGAAATTATAACTGAGAAATGCAAAAATGTGGTTTGCATATTTTCCTGGACTGCCAGACTTCAGCTGAAGACGGCATTGCGCTGTTGTCAGTCAAAATTCCACCTATCCAGCACATTAGACTTTTGAGGCACATGGTATCCAAGTACAGCGTTGCTGATATTGCATAATATTGTATTTTTTGGGTGTAGGTTTATGAAATTTACCTCTTCCTGAGTATTTCATAACCATTGTCATTATTGGTCTCTCTATAGCTGTGTTTTGACTTTTTATTATTAAATTATTCAATTTTCAGAGATTTCTGTAAACAAGTCAGTTATGATGGGCATTATTGTTTTCCTATGTTATTTTCAGCAGAATAAATTCTTTCCTCATTTTTAACTAACTTTTTTCTGGACAACAAAATTTTGTTGGTTTGAGATGCATATCTTCATATACATAACTTCATGTGGTTTAAAGTGGTCTGTATACGTTGTATTCTGGTATAGCTCATTAGTGTTACAGTAGGATTGTTTTGGTTTTTTTTTTTAGTGATACTAATCGAAATAATTCATACCTGTGAATGTAGTTATACCACTAACATACAGGTTTTCATTCCCACGTGGCATGAAGCTAGACTGATAAAAGCGTATGTGCATACGTACAGGAGAAGTATGTCTATATGTTGAGGAAGAGGGGGTTTACACCATTTTATTACATCAGAATCACTAGGCAATACAAGTTTTGTGTGTAGAGGAAGCCTTAGGTAAATAAAGAGGTTCAAGGCACACTGTGTCTTAAAGTGGATAGCTGATAAATGAAAGAGTAACTGAAATCAGTAGAAGGATATTTCAGCTGAAACCCTGGAGAGATTAAACTGTAATGCTGCTTTTTTATTTTATTTTTTAAATTGTGCTTTTATATTGTTTGGGCTAAAGAGGCTTTGTTGTTTTGAGTTTAATAGCTGGCAAACGAGTTGTGATTTTGTTCCTCAATGTGGTTAACTTGCTCACAAAGCAAGTAAGGTCCTTCTCTATGTTTTGGAATGACACCTGTGACTGCAGCTTTTTACAGTATCCTGTGTGTGTTTCTATGTTGTCTGTGTGTTCATGTATGTCTGTTAATTGCCGGTTGAGTTGGGGGGGCAATTTCAGTGAAAAGGAACAAAGACTAAAAATCTGTTTCAGGTGGCATCCACCCAAGGGCTGCTTCTACTCCTTCTTCTGTTCTCATTTACATCCCTCTCCTTCAATAAAATTTACACTTTGTTTAAAAACATTCTACACCTTTGAAAGAGATCTAAATATTGAAGCATCTGGATGTGAACTATTTAGGGACCTAGTCAGCTCCCTTCTGCCATGTATAATCCTTCATCATTGTCACTCCACCCTACTTATGCTACCCACCCAGTCTTAGTTTTGTTCCTTTCCTTTGTTCCATACTGCAAATACTCTTTTTGATGCCTCCTATGACTTTGTGTTGTGCATTAAATATACGTTGAAGGGCTTTATAAGAAATATTTTCCTGTGGCATTTTAAGTTACAATTTGTGAGAGTTTTGCTTTTTTTCCACAATGTGCTATGTTGCTGGAACAGGAGGATATTTGTATATGTAAAACCGGAATGCTTAGTCTCTTTGATATTATGAAATGTGTTGATAAGATGCCACAGCAGATTTCTTAATAGTAGCGAAATTATTTTTAACTCAAAGCAGGACTCTTGATTCCCTTTTCCTTTCTCTAGGTATCTGTCTATCTTGTTCTTCCAGGCTATTGCTCTTCAACATTATTTTTCCAATATTATCTCTTTAATCTCTGTTCTCCCTCCTGTGACAATTAGCTCCCTTCTCTCTGACTCAGCCCACTAGGCAGCAACACAGCCTAGATCAGTGTTAGGTCAGTTAATAATAATAATAATAATAATTGTGATCATTCTGCGTGTTCAAGAGAACAGGCCTGTGCAAGTGGCTCTGGCTGATTGTGGGGTAGCAAGAGAATGGAAAGCTAGCTTTCAGCAGTAACTATAGAGTAGCTTTTGTTCTTACGTAGTAGCCTAGGTAATGTCAATTCATAAAAACCAGCTACACCAGGATTGGGAAATCTACATATGCTGTATTTGAAGTGTCTCATATGGTAGTAGGAGAATAACATTTGTAGAAGGCCCAGCTGCCTGTCAGGAAAGATAAAGCAGGCTATTAGATGCTTAGTTCTCATTCCTGCAGCCTGTGCTGACTAAATCTCATCTCCACTGCTCTGAACCATCGTGTTAGACCATCATATGTCATATTGTACTAACAAAAATGCAAAATATTTCTCCTTCCAAACAATGATGGCAATGTTTTCCAATATTTTACTGTGATTCAACATGATAGAATCACTTTAGAATATGAAGCATCCATTCAGCCACTCAGTTGCAGCTGAATATAGATATCCTCTCATAACAGTCAGGCTCTCACAACGTCCTGGTTTGTTATTGTGGGTCAGAGTAAGTCTTTCAGTGTTCTTTTACAACTGTGCTTTGGTATATCTCGGTGTGAACCTCGGCATATGAAAATCTCATTGTGGCTTTAAATGCTATAAAGTTGGCTTATTCATCACCAATGACCAAGGAGAGAAGTAATTATATGTGGCTTGGACTTATGTCTATTCAGAAATAAACATATAATTAGGAGATAATTATAGCTATGAAATAATTTGATATAAGGGAGATGTAAATGTAGATTTTGGATAACTGTCGATGCATTAAAAATCTTATTTACCTGTGGTTTTCTTCAGATTTTAAAAACAGCTGTTTCAGTTTAGGGCTTTTGATAGGAGGTATCTTTGAACAACCTGGTCTAGTGGAAGGTGTCCCTGCCCATGGCAGGAGGGTTGGAACTAGATGATCTTTAAGGTCCCTTCCAACCTAAACCATTCTGTGATTCTATGAATTAATCAGTACAGAGCTATCCTTCCTGATGGTTTACAGCTTGTTCATTACGTGCTAATGTTTCAGTGACAGATCTTTTTATTCTGCCCTTGTTGCCACAATGTCCAGATAATATGTTCCTGAGACAGAAGCAATTTATATCAGTCCTACATACCATCAGAAACCACTGGAAAAGCACTTAAGTCTACTAGCCATAGGTATTGACGTCAATATCAGAGAAATACATATGCTGTTTTCTGGAGCTGGTACAAGGAAATGTCAGGTACACCTTCCTGAGAAACAAGGCCTTTCGAGCTGCCAGGAGGAATGATCTCCAGAACTAGATAGCTGGTGTTTCTCTCTAATTTTCACTTGGTTCAGAACTGCATGGGCAAACCCCCTTGTTAATATCCCACTTTCTGAGTTGTTCTTGCCCCTGACAACTCCTGAAGTAAAGGGACTGGTTAATCTAACTCCTCTACTGAAGGTATTTAGGCACCTTGCTGTCAGCTGATTTCAGTTTCTTTGAAAATCTTAACCTTTGGGTTGCTACCATCTCCTGTTTAACTGTCCCTGTCTGTCCTTTGAGGGCCACACTTGTTAGAAAGTTGTTTCAGAACTGAACTTGGCATGTGTCTGGTACTATCAAGCTAGCTTCAGAAAATGGGATTTAAGGAGCAGAAGGGAAGATATATTTTATATGCTACCTCTTACCGCCAAAGCATTTTTGTAGCTGTTAGACCCTACGTTCACTACAGCAACGCAACCATTTGTGGTATGAAATCCTTCAGCTCTTAAATAGTTCAAAACAGTGGGTATAAAGAAAGGTCAGTGGCCTTGGAATGAAAATGGTGTGTTATATATAATTCAGTGCCTGTGTATTTTATTTCAGCCAAGCCAAATCAAGTAAGACAGATAATATTGATATAAGACAGTGTTGGAAATTTTGTACTAAACAGTGCATGGCTTTCGGGGAAATACAGTTGTGACAAATATGCTGGGAAAGCTGGAAGACTGGTTCAGAAAACCAATCAAAGTTTACTACCAGCCAAAACCTTACTTTCCAGTTATAGAGAGAGCTTGATATCCCTGGTAAAACAGTAGAAAATAAGAACAGTAAGAGCTGTTACGGCCATTACGTATTTGCTTTCACATGCTTATAGACACACCTTGGTCTTGCCAGACTGGAGCCTATTTCAGCATAAATAACTGTAGCTCTTAAGCTTTCTTGGACTGTGAAAATTCCATTTCTACAAAGTAAAAGAATATATTCACCTGCAAAATATTTTCCCTAGTGGGCAAAATCTTGTGAGCTTTGTCAATGTCAATGGATTATTTCAGGTCCTTTATGAACTTGGAGGAAAGGGGAGTAATCCAACTTTTACCAATTTCATTTTATCTGCAAAAGGTTGTGGGGTTTTTTGGTGTGGGTTTTTTTTTCTTTTTTTTTTTTTTCCCTTACAGCACTACTTTTTTTTGTGTGTGTGTGCATGCCAGGATTTATGACTGAATAAACCAAATATAGAACAGACCACTTACATAATATTTAACATATGTTATAATGTCAGATGTGAGTTAATTTTAGAAAGAGTAATGGAGAGAACCAGACAAAATGGTTCATCGCTTTTCCCTGAATGTGATTAAGCAAAGAGGAAGGATTCTATCCCACCCCACCCATGTATTTGGTATAAATTTCCTGCAAGTCCTATAGCAGAGGAATATAAAACTGACTTCCAAGTGAATGTAGACAGATGTTGGGTGGTCCTATTTTGCACACGATTACTCAGTGCTCTCATATAGGAACACACTGGTTCCCATCCAAGTAAAAAGCCTGAAAAATAGATTCTTCATCACATTGTCCAATCTAAAGGTAATGTATTCTGTTAAGGAATAAAATTCAGCTAAAAGATGCCTCAGCCATTAATGGAACATTAAAAATAAGATTAAAACTCATTTGTTGCAGAATCCTGAGGTAGTGTAGGTGTTGTACTGCAAACTATTAAGACTCTTATTTTGCATGTGTAATATGTGTTCTGGTAATGTCTTTAAATCACTATTCATGCTGAAGAACATTTGTTTTTAAAATATATTAAATTCATGTCTGTAAAGAAGTAACTAAGAGTCAGACTCTGATCCATCCACTTCCTACATACATGAATGGTAACTGATGTCTGTAGTCTCATGTTAATAGATGCTCAACACTGTGCATAATATGTCTGGGCCTAAAATGCCAAGGCCCAGTGTTTGGCAGTTTAGACTGAATCTGAAACACACTATCCTGTGCAAAATGGTGAGACAATGAGAACATTTTACAAAGCCATGCTGATTGTTTTCCTTTGTTTTGCAAAGTGTAGACAGGTTACACTTAGGAGTATCTGATAAACTGTATCTGATCAAAGATGGGTGGAAAGTAAAATACTGTGGATGTGATCCTTTTGGACCCCGGGGAATTTTCTGTGGCACAGGATCAGTTCTACTGGATTGTGATAAGTCTCTTTAAGGAGATAAAGATGAAGGTTCTTCTTATTTAGGAAACATAATTATGAGGCACCCAAAGTAGTATTTTGGGGCAAGAAGTGGAAAGCCCAGAAAACTCTCCTTACTATTCCACTTAATTTTTTCTTGCTCATGTGTTACCCTTTTTTACTGGTTATTTCATGTTGCTCTTTCACCTCATGCTAATTCTCATAATATCTACTACTTCTTCCCTTAAAATACTTGTAGACAAATAATTTATCCCATAGCTGTTTAAGACAAATCATCTTAGGTTCAATTTGTTTTTCAGTTCAATGAGACAGTTAATACAGGAAGATCTAGAGAGATTAGTTATAGAAAGAATAAGACGTAACTTCTGTTATGATATAACTTTAGTTTGGAAGTTCTGTAGAAGGCAATTTTACTGAAGATATAACAGTGTAATAGAAGTCTATTGGAGCACTTCAAATGCTCAGGTAATATACTCACTTTAAATATGCTTCAGGTAATTATCAGAGCCCTGGTTCAACTTGCTTAGATTTTTGTTTGGTTGTTATTTGTTAATTTTGTGACAAAACTTCAACAATGATAAATGTATTTTAGATCAATATAGAAATCCAAGGATTCTTTTTCACTTTAGTTTCCTTCTTTTTAAAACAAAACAAACAAACAAAACCCCCTAACACTTCAAAGAACTTTGGGAACTCACTTATGAGGAATTAAGAGACCATTCCTTTCAGTAGTCTGGCAGCTGAAAATTACCAAGAATTCTGGCCTGTCTACAGGTACATCAGAAATTGTATTTTGAAAGATGTTACTGGAATTTCAGCTTGCTTCTGTTCCACTCACACTTCACTGGAAGCATTATACAAGCTGAATTTCTTTGTAGTGCAACATTCATCAAGAAAGTATGCGTAGAGTTGAAAGGTTACCAGTTGTTCTACATTCTCACAGCTGTGATGCCACAGTATGTTTAGAAGAGCATTCCTTAATCACGCATTATAGGAAATTAAGCTCCTCCTTTTGTAAAGCTATCTAAACTACATTTGGTGACAGGATATCAAATGTCCATCCTGCGGGCACGTTTCAGAAAAAGTGTCAGAAGTGAAAGCCAGTGTTACCAACTGTAGGAAAACAACATTTTTCTCCCACAGTGAAGCTGGGTTGTGTGGATGCTGAACTTCTAGAATGTTTGTGGCTAGCATTCACCGTGACCTAACTCTGTGGTGGGCTGAGTTCCGCATAATGGCTGTAGAACCCTGACAGAAATGCTGGTTTGTTGTAGCATAGTTTATTTTGGTTAAATGAGGTTGCAGACTACAAGCTTAATTTCAGGTTATCCCAATGGAAAAATTACATGTCACAAACCGAAGGGAGAAGTTTTGTTTGACCTTTCATAATAAAAGATTAGGGAGTGAGGGGAGATATGCAAGGGGGTATGTATTAGCTGGAAAACACAATTGGAAGCAATTTTGTATTCTAAATTCTGTCTGATTCCACACTGCAAATAACAAAAAACCCAAAACAAAACAAAAATAAACCAACAAAAAAACCACCACCAGTTTTTTAGGGTAAATTTAGGCTAGAAGGCCATCTGGGCACAGATCTGAGGAAGTAGGTAGTATTATTGTATTCCAGGTTCTAATTTGTGAACCGAACAGCCTCACGATTAATGAATTTGCTATATTCAGAATCTCTTATTTTTGCTATATTGCTGCTAATGAATAAAAGTGACCAAAAAAAACCTAGTTTTCTTTTAACTTATAGTCACAGTATCTGGAAAACAACACAACTGTAATCAGTAGCATATATAGCTAAACAGGTAACCAAAAGAAAACTCAACTCAAATTTTGTAATAAAGCAAATAATGCATAAATAAGTTCCCTACACACAAACACAGTTATCTGCTCATACATCAGTCTAACAGTCTGCTTTGGTTTTTTTAGCAGTAATTTTCTAGAAAGTCAAAAAGTGAGCTCAAGTTCTGAGAATAAACTCAACAAACTCTAGTAAATGCCTCATCCTGTTATCCTGTATTTAATAGTAGCTGACGTGTTGATTCAAGATCAAGCTTTGAGTTCAGAGATTGCTCTTACTTAATGATATTAAAACTCTGACCACTTCACGCTATTAAAGCAAAAATAATCAAAGCCTTGCTTTAGTTGTATGCAGATTCATTGATAATATTTGAAAATTAATCGGGTAGAGAGTCCATTGTAGATAATCACTACCATATTGATGCAAGGTTTGAAGGTAAAATTCTCCTTTTATTTTGATTATGGAATAGCTTTAAAAGTCTGAACATAGTCAGAGCTTCCTGACTGGCTTTCAATGATGTCATGGCCATGTCAATAATGCCCTTTAAGTGCAGGAGTCTGACTCTCTCTTTCTCTTTTTTGATTTATAAATTCCATTTCATAATAGCAAAAAGACACTTAAAGGAAAGTCTTCAGCTTCTTGCCTTATCACACCATCCAAGGCATATAATAATCCTCTGAAAATGTACTACCTGTCATGTCTTATTACTTAAATATAGGCCAGAAAAATCTGCCTTACTAGACAGGATGGTGTAAGTGCTACATTGGAATGGACTCTGAAGGCAGGGAAAAGTCTAACTATATCCTCAACTTCCATACCAGCAGAATCCAGAATAGCTCCAATTAGAATTCAGAAACATGGATGCAGGGAAGGAACAATCCCTCTTTTCTAATGTTGATCAAATCACACAAATGGCATTAACCCTGGGATAGGCCAATATAAAAGCAAAGCAAACGCTTCAAGAAAGCACGTTCAGGGCAGACTGTTGCACCTTTCCATTATTAAAGTAAATCCTTTGCAGTGTCTTGGACTCTTCCTCATTATTTTTTTTGAAACAAAGATGCATTAGATCAAGGTGTTACGTAGATTCCTAGGAAATCTTTATGTTCTTTACTGAATTTTATCTATGTTTTAAAGATTAGTATCCAAGGGATGTATTCATTCACTTCATATGATGATGGGGTGAAAAGGGGGAGGAAGGAGGGAATGCAGGATGAGAGTACATTCAGACAAAGGAACTGACCAGAGGAGTAGCACTCTGGGTGTGTTGGCTTGCTCTCTCCATGTTATCCTTACCTGTGACGGAGGTGTGTGTGAAATGACACTGGTTGGAGTCTGTGGCTAAAGAGAGAGCAGACTGTTATGAAGCAGACTTGCTGTTGAAGGGCCTCCAGACTTACATTGTTTATAATAGGCTCTGGATCAGACTCTTAGGTCAGTGGAAATGATTGTAGTTGATGCCTAGGGCTGCAGAGAGCTTTTATTTGAACACATTCTTGCAAATACCATAAGAGAAAAGAAGTGTTTGGGCCAAATTTACCTGTAGTGAACTATTCTTAAGAACCCCATCCTTACCTTGTTGATCTGTCAGTTATGATTTTAGTTGGTTAATTAATAAAAAAACTTGAGTCGTTAAATAAATAGCTAAACCAAGGGAGAAGTGGACAGTCTTTTATTTTCTTCTAGGAGGCCGTATTGCTTATTTCAAGCAAAGCTGGTAACGTTCCAACGTTCTTTTGATAAGCATATTAACCAAGACCAAAGACCATGGGAACAAAAAGAAAATGGCATTGTGGGTTATGCAAGTAAGCATTTTTGTTTTCATTTCTGTGAAAGACGAGTGGTATTGCAGGGTGATACAGACCAGAACTCATTGTTAATGCATTTTTGCTAGGAAGTTCTCAGAAGACAAGGGGTCTCTGGAAACTAAGCTTTCAGACGAGGTCAAGGGTAACAAAATGCTTCTGGACGCTATTCTTCAGGCTAGCAGCCTAGTCTGTATTTTTCTCATAAACTGGCTGGAAACATTAAAAATAACAGTTTAATTATCTCAGTTGAAATTTACTGCAATGTGAAAAGTATACTGTCAACTTTGTTAAAAGAACTTGCAGGTACTCTCTCTGCCCTTTAGTCTGTCTGCCACATTTTGCTAATTTATGCTAATTTTTCTATTTAAAAAAAGGTCCTCTCTCATTGTTACTTTTTGAAAACTCTACCAAAAGATGAGAAATGGAGAGCACACTTGTGCTGTGCTACACAGAGAATATCTAGTGAAATTAATTTAAACCAAAGAGCTGTCAAATATACTAAGTAAACAAAATACATACACTGTGGTTTCCCACTAAAACCTTTAATGTACATTTATAAAAATGCTGCTTAGGACAACAGATAAAACAATCTATTATATTTCTATGTACAAACTGTTCTAAGTTGATCGTATTCCTTTAATTAAGGCATTTACGAGCTAGGCCACTTTCATCATAACAAATCTTCTGTCCTTTTGTTAGTCAGAATCTTTTGAAAGATAGGAGAGCCTAAGAAAAATGGAAGCTATTAAGACTAACATATTCATATTTAACAAATAGGACTTTTTACATAAGCAATAAATCACCCAGAATATACCACAACATCTATTTCCTGCAAATGGTCCTATGAAGTAGACCTTTTCTTTTTGTTCCTCCTTTAATATGACTGCCTTCAGCTGCATCTTGGAAGTCCTACTCACTGTTCCCTTATCAGTGAGCTGACTTTTTTCATTTAAAGAGAAAACTTCTCTGCTTTCTTAGATATGAAGAAGTATATCTACAACAAAATTACAGTGTTCACTTTCTGATTATAGAACAATGGGTTTGCAGTGTAAAATTTATAGGATTCACTACTACAAATTAAATTAAAAATGGATTCTTTGTTCTATGTTTTAGACCTTACTGTTGTGTTCTCAGTAAATGGATATTGTGGTCTGTTCAAACTTCTCTCTTAAAGTAAAATTTTTGCATGTCTTAAATGTGAAAACAAAAACAACCCCTCCCTCTGAAGTGTATAATAGTTGCCCCTCTTTGTACTTGGGCTTTTTTTTCCAGTGGGTGCCAATAAGTAGTGTTCTCCTGACAGATAGTTTTGTGTATAACTATCCTTCTTCGAAGTTGCTGCCAGTAACTTTTAATTAAAAGAAAACTTTCTGTAGCAACAATGCTTTCTTGCAAAGTGACTTCCTCCAAGGCACATGGAGGACAGGGAGGTGATTTGGGACAGCCAGCATGGCTTCACCAAGGGCAAGTCCTGCCTGACTAACCTAGTGGCCGCCTATGGTGGAGTGACTGCATCAGTGGACACGGGAAGGGCTACAGATGTCGTCTTATCTGGACCTCTGTAAGGCCTTTGACACGGTCCCCCACAACATCCTTCTCTCTAAACTGGAGAGGTATGGATTTGATGGGTGGACTGTCCGGTGGGTGAGGAATTGGTTACATGGTTGCATCCAGAGGGGAGTGGTCAACAGCTCAGTGTCCAGACGGAGGTTGGTGACGAGTGGCTTCCTGCAGCAGTCCGTATTGGGACTGGTACTGTTTAATATTTAATATCTTCATCATTAAACATTTAATGTTTAATATCTTCATCAATGACATAGGCAGTAGGATCGAGTGCACCCTCAGCAAGTTTGCAGATGACACCAAGCTGAGTGGTGCGGTCGACACGCCAGAGGGATGGGATGCCACCCAGAGGGACCTGGACAAGCTGGAGAAGTGGGCCTGGGCCTGTGTGAACCTCATGAGATTTAAAAAGGCCAAGTGCAAGGTCCTCCACCCAAGTCAGGGCAACCCCCCGGTATCAAGACAGGCTGGGGGATGAAGGGATTGAGAGCAGCCCTGCCGAGAAGGACTTGGGGGTACTGGTGGATGAAAAGCTGGACGTGAGCCAGCAATGTGCGCTCGCAGCCCAGAAGGCCAATCGTATCCTGGGCTGCATCAAAAGCAGCGTGGCCAGCAGGTCGAGGGAGGGGATTCTGCCCCTCTACTCTGCTTTGGTGAGACCCCACCAGGAGTACTGTGTCCAGCTCTGGAGCTGTCAGCATAAGAAAGACACGGACCTGTTGGAGCAGGTCCAGAAGGCGGCCACAAAAATGATCAGGGGGCTGGAACACCTCTCCTATGAAGAAAGGCTGAGAGAGTTGGGGTTGTTCAGCCTGGGGAAGAGAAGGCTTCGGGGAGACCTTACTGCAGCCTATCAGTACTTAAAGGGGGCTTATAAAAAAGATGCCAGCAAACTTTTTAGCAGGGCCTGTTGCGACAGGACAAGGGGGAATGGCTTTCAACTAAAGGGGGGTAGATTTAGACTAGATACAAGGAAGAAATTTTTTACGCTGAGGGTGGTGAAACACTGGAAGAGGTTGCCCAGAGAGGTGGTGGATGCCCCATCCCTGGAAACATTCAAGGTCAGGTTGGACGGGGCTCTGAGCAACCTGCTCTAGTTGAAGTTGTCCCTGCCCACAGCAGGGGCCTTGGATTACATGACCTTTAGATGTCCCTTCCAACCCAAACTATTCTGTGATTCTATGATTCTATAACTTGTCAGCCTTAAAAAAAACCAAAACAAAACAAAAACCTGGGGAAAAAAGAAAGAGGGAGAGGGTTGTTTTTTCAGGTTCTATGAAATGTTCACAGCACAGCTCCATGAGTTGTCAACACAATGAGGCTGGTAGCAAACTTTTGCCAAGAGCCAGGAAAAAAGCCCAGAACTTTTAAATAAGCATTGCTACTGAACTCCTCATGTCATCAAACCGTATCAATCGTAATATGCTTTTCAGAGAGAAGGTTACACTACTGTTAACATCTCTGTAGATTTAACTGTGTGTGGATCCTTCTTCTGCTGAAATACCTATGAAATCCAGTTCTGAATATTTCTTGTACCTGTGTCTTCTCTTGTTTACAAAGACAGCAGCTCTTTTTCAAAATACCAGCCATCATTTTTGCTCAAGAAAGCTACTCAAATATGAATCTCACTCATTCAGAAATGGTGTGGTTATGGGCACTGCCTCAAGCAGTTTCCCCTGCTAAAAAATTCAGGAAGTCATGCAGTAAAAGTTAACACAGCATATGAATTTTGGTTAGCAGCAATACACCCCTAACTTTTCTTCCTTTAAAGTGCCAACAGTTAAAAAAAAAAAAAAAAAGACATTTGCATGTAATCATGAATATTTTTGTTTTCAATTACCACTGAAAAGGATTCAGGCAAGAAATTATGGGTAGATCTCACCAAAGGATGAAAATCTAATTTTGTGGCAATGTCTAAAGTTTCAGAATTTATCTTCTTCAATGGAGTGAAAACAAATCTCCTGAACGCTTTTTGCAAAAAATGAAATTGAGTTAAAGCAAAAATGTGCTTGAGAAGGGTGGGATGTCTGAAGACCCCTTTCCTCACTTGTTGCCACATAAAATTTTCTTGTCAAACCAACTGCATCTCTGCATTCTAGCTTTGATAAAATAGCCTTTTCAAAATCTGCTCTTTCTCTGAAGTTGAAAATCTTTTGACTACTTTTAATAATAGGAGACAATGAAATACCCATGAGTAATTCTTGCAGTTCAGGCTGTAATTCATTGTAGTTTTCATTGCAGCTAAACTGCAAAAAGTTTTGGTTTTGTTCTCACAACAGTTTTCGCATCACATTCTAGTTTGAGGATGTCATATGTGTATAGCATATATACATAGCAATATGCACATACTCTACATGATGTGTCTTTGGTTCCAAGACCTGATCTAGGACAAAACATCTGCAGTAGCATCATTGTTGTTATTTCTACATGTCATATTTATTCTAAGTAGAGAAATACAGACTGAAAGATTCCCTGGATTAGGGCTTTTATTTTTCTTTCCTTTTTTTTTATTGTAAAAAATAAGAATGAGAATGCTAATCATAAAGTAAGGAACAGATTAAATTTCTTCATGATGATTCACTGTTTTTAACGCAATGGATGGTATACTTCTGTAGTATTTGACTCATGAATACAAGTTGGTCTGCATGAACTGCCATGAATCAAGGGAATATATGGAAAAATGAAAGCTACCTGTCTCAAAGCAAAAGGCTCTAAAAGTTCATATGCGACTACTGTCTTTGGGTACTTAGCTGATGAACGTTAAAGGTGCGTGTTTTTCATACAGGAGTTTTTCAGAGCTTTCTGAAAAGTGTGTTTCTTTAAATCCGGCTAAAGAAAGCAGATCAGTTTTAGAAAAACTATGTTATGATATATACATTGCTTCAGCTGTATTGGGATGTGATATGGTTTTATTAGATTAAGCTATTGAGTAGAGACAGCTCTAAGTATATGTGCAAAAAATCGAGAAGTGGAGCTGATGACGTGTTCTGAAGCTGTCCTGTCTCTTGATATTAAGAATGTTGATGTTGATCTTTTAATAAGAGAAATTATTTTGAAGATGCAGAATAACTTGTGGAAACATAAGTTATAGTGGCATTTTATTATTAAGGAGAACTATTAGGCCTATTCTTTTTGGCTGAATTTCAGGACAGTAGCATCCATTCTGATATGCCTTTGTTTCCTGTGATTGTTCTTTTTGGAAAGTAAAATTATTTGCCTAGTAAAATTATATGCTTTTTCCAGGAATACTCGTGCTGTCTTCTGCTACAAAATAGCTAGTGATGTCCACCCTTGAGGTGAGTACAGTTTGGAGACTGTGAAGAGCTGCTGGCTCACAGAACCTATAAATAGCCTTTGTTATACTGCCTGGTTGGAAGGTGCCATATAATTTTAAAATTTCATTTCCTTTCAATTAACAGCTGATTACATTTGATGAGCTACAACATTGTTTCCCCTGTGCAGATTATGAGTCAACACAGTCAACGAGCTGTTAAATCTTCCCATGCACAGAAACAATAGGAAGTGATTAAAGTGGGGCCAATCTGGTCATTACAAAGGAACCCTCCTTATCATTAGAAAGTAAGAAAAACGAATAGCTTGGTATTACCCGTGGGTGTGCCCAGGCTAGCTAGACAAATGCAGGTAAACAACACCACCTAACAGCAGTTACTTTCCTGAAAGGAAATATTGAAGGCTGACAAGAAATCTAATGGAGGAGTTTGGTATTGATAAGAGGTCATTTTAGTCTCCCTTTTTCATCAGTAGCATTCATTCCATCTGTAAATATGAATGTTTCATGTATGTATGTATTGTTGTACAAATATTGAAATGGGAATATGACATTTAAAGGATTTGAATTTGTGTCTGAAAGGGTTTTTGCCCCGGTGGTATAGACTTACCTTTGCAATTAACGTAAATGGTGAGAATTCCTTCTCCATCATGAGAATACCTCAGCAACATAGTCTGTAGGCAAATAAATTCTGCTGTGAGCAGATCATTATCACCTAACTAAACCTTTTACTGTCTTGATAAGGATTTCCTTGTAGTTTAGGCACAGGCCAGGGGCTGAGGAAATTTAGCTTCAGATTTCCTGTCTCAGAGCATGATACTGCTAGGTGATGATCCTTTCTTTACTTAGCCTCTTGGCTTTCGAGATTGCAAGGGCAGTAACACTTTATTTCACTGATTGCCTCCATGGGGAAGACTGGGGTCAGAGCCCATACACTGCAGAAGTATAGGTACCAAGAAAGGAAGAGTAATGCAG
Organism: Aptenodytes patagonicus; assembly: GCF_965638725.1. Lineage (NCBI taxonomy): Eukaryota > Metazoa > Chordata > Aves > Sphenisciformes > Spheniscidae > Aptenodytes > Aptenodytes patagonicus. The sequence continues at coordinate 14,995,545 of NC_134955.1, forward strand.
TATTTTTATCTCTTTGTCCCTCAGAGAGATAAAAGGCAGGCCAGTTGTATTTTTAGATGGAAAAATAAATGGTTGCTCTTAAGTGTCCTGGGCTTATGATGTTGCTATGTTTTGAGTTTTGTTTTTTTTTTAATTCATTTCTTAGATTTGAAATGACCTAGTTTTCCAATTAATAAGCCAAGTATGAGAGGTGGAAGGGAGATGGTTTCACAGTTCAAGTCCTCTTGAGTCATAGTCTCTGGTTTAGTGAAAGCAAAGGACCATATTTTGCTTTTAAATTATGAAATGTGTGGTAGAAAACACAGTATCATGGCGAGCAATCTGTCATGGCGAGCTGAGCAACGTGACATCATTTCCATCCTATTATACGCTGCGAAAACTGTCTATGCAGCACTGTATGTTCAGCAGCATATGGCTGGACTGGGATGGGTATGGCTAGAGGACAACTGCTGTATTTTGCAACAGTCCCTCCCTTTTATCATCCGGTAAAACTTCATACAGTGAGCTTGTCATACATTCTCCTCAAATTTTCAGTTCCATTTGCAGCCACCATACTTTATAGAGAAATTGTCCTCCAGCCATAATTTTCCTGCTCTTAATGACATATTTTTTGGGAAAGATGAGCAGCTATTAAAGAAAAGCAGCCCACCATCTTGGGTCAGGATCATTAGATTGGATTTCATCTCCTCTGTCTCTCTGCTGTTTGAAGTCCCAATATTTTCACCTGGACATAGATCCCAGTATTTTAATGTTGAAGGTAGTTCACTGAAACAGCCGACCAGAGGAGCTAGTAAGCTCACTACTTCTTTGAATTTTTAGAATTATTTGCTTTAATTCCACATCTGGGGAAAATTCTACTGTTTATTTATAAAGATGTCAGATGAAACAATATATGTGATGCTGTCTGGCTTTGGAGTCTAGAGATATACAGTAACCGACTGGAATTTACTTTAAGTGATTCCTTGTTTAGGTTGTCTGCTGATATAAAATGCAATAGCAGCACTGACTTAGCTGGGATGATTCCACTTCAGGAAACATACTTATTCCACGTGCTCATCTTGAGATAGCTAGGCAGGTAGTACTGGTGGGAGAAAAAAAAAAGGAAAAATTTTATTTCAGACAGCCAAGAAACCCATTGTATAAAATCCTGTGTTTCTCCTGGGCCAGCAACACGCCTGTCTGTTTTCATGAAAAATGTAAGTTCAGATACAGTTGGAGATTTGTGTTCTTAGTATCCATTTCCACTTAGCACAGTGCTTACATAGGATCTCAACCCCATTGAAACACTTACCGGTTAACGATACCAATTAGGATGGACTGAAAATATGCTTAAAATTAAGCATGTGCTTAGTAATCTGTGACCTAAGATTTTGCATGAGATTTTTGTATGAGCTTTGTTTCTAAGTTTAAACTCCAAAGCTCTGATTTTGAGGTTTTTTAAATGAAAGTTTAGCATCAGTCAGTTCCTCCATCTGCTGTTGTGTTTCCACGAACTCAGACATGGAACAATTTTTTTTTTTTTTAAAGAGCAGCCTAACACATCTAATTTCTGCAATTTCTACCTATGGTTTTCCTCTTAAAGGTAATTTGTTTCCTTTCAAGTAATTACAAATAGTACATTTCCAGTCACATTATGCCAACGTCAAGACTGATAACTAACTAGTTTGATTCCACTCTTATCAACATTTTATGAAAATTAGAAGTGAAAACATCACACTGGGACCTTTAGAGTTGCTTTAAGTTGTTTTGAATAAATAACAGAGTCTCTTATAGCTGTAATGATTAGAACAGCTAAAAAGATTCCACTACAACGTGTAATGCATCTCTTTTTATGCTTTCTAAGAACCCTGGAAACATGTTTATCCTGTTTATTTTACTTGTACTGCATAGTGGCATTCTTAGAGATGCGCTTTAATACTATTTTAGATTCTTGCATATTTTAAGCTTTACTGGGTTAGAATAGCCTTTCTCTAACTAGTATTTGAAAGCAATCCTATTTGGGGAGAAACATTTCAGTTTGATTTGGCAAATATTGTCCATTCACAGTTATTATTTAGTAAAATTATTTTTATTGTCTTTTTTCCTTCATATAAATTGGACCTTTAGTAGTAAAATAAGCACATTTTATAGGTTATCTTTTTTTTTTTTTAAAAGAAAGCGAGGATCCATGGTATCTCTTCATCAGTAACTCATAGATTAATTTGACCTTACCTTTATATTGTGTGAAGATTCATAGGTCTCTGCTCAAAAGCAATTTCTAAGATCATGACTGAAGCAACCAAAATTTCAAATTAAATTTCTGGCTTGGGAGAGGGAGAAAGTGGAGGAAGCAATGGTAAAGGTCTTAGGCATGTTTTGAAAATAAAAAACCAAAACAAAACAAAAAAACAACAGCAACTTGTATTTTTCACTCAGATTAGTCCCAGTTGTCTTTTATAACATCACTCTTCTACAGATTGAAAAGCACATTCTGATATGCTAGTTTGAAATATTTGTCTCACAGTATTCGTCTGCCCTTTTGCCAGATAGTAGGCCAATAAATTCCCAAAGGAAAGCCCAAGATACAATAGCAGTTCTATGATTTCCTGAGAACCAGACTATATAGTTCCCTGTTCTAACTGTAATAAGCTTCTCCTACACATCTCTTCTCAGGTTGTCTCAAAGCACTTCCTAAACTGTAAAGAAATAAGTACAAATGCTGTCTTCAGCAAGACTAGGATTTTTTTTCTTGGAACATAAAACCAGAAATCTAGCACCCACATTGCAAGCTCTTCTATATTCCTAGGAACTTCAGTGGGCCTCAGGCAAATTGTCCAGTAATTCAAGATAACTGTTTAGAACAGAAAAAAAAAGAAGTGTTTGATTCTTAGCTTTGTTCCTGAAAACAGTGCAAGGCTTTCCTCCAGTATGATACCTTTGCTTGGATAGTCACTAAATAGTTTTTATATTTCTTTGGTGACATGCTGGTTTTTTATGTATGTACACAAATAGGACATGTGAATGATGCAAACATAGAAAGAAGATAATTAGAATTAACAAATGAAGAGAGAGGCTGAGAGAGATGCACAAATGTACTGTCTTTGCCAATAAATCAACAATGAGAATGATTAAACAAGAAAATACAGTATATACCTATTTTCCAGTTCTCTGATAAGCAATATGGTGGGAATAATTCTTTGGCTCTCGAGTTACATTCCATGTTAGTGGGTTAGTAATGGGTCACACATGACTGATTTAACAGAATAAAGGCTAAGATTAGATTACTCTTTTTAATAAAGTGAGCATACTTTAGATGAGAATGTTTTGTCTATTCATCAAAATTATGCATGTGGTGCCAGGCATCCTCTTCTTTTAAATGTACCTCATTGAAAATACAGCAAGTTAAACACAAACCATCTAAGCATGTGGAAGTATATTGTAGCTACTGTGTTTTTTATATATGTCATGAGGGAAACAGCAGTGCTGCATATGAAGGTGGCTTCTAGATACCAGTTTCAAATACCAAACTAGTGCCTACAATATTTTCTTACATATATAAAAAAAATGGAATACACAATATTTATATGCAAATAGTCAGTAGAAAGGAACAAAAAAATTGTTCCCAAGCATAATAGATGAGGCTTTGAGGTTGAGACATAGAGCTGGTTGTCAGAAGATCTGGTTTCTGATTTTCTGTGTGAATTTTTGTTTGCTTGTTTTTTTTAATCAGTCAAATTACTTCCAGCCAGCTGCTAGTTATAACTGAAGATTTTCAAGCAGTTGACAATTATCTGTACAAAGGGTTAATTATTCTTCAGGACATCTAACTGCTATGAGAATGTGCAAATTTTGAGTTTCTCAGATGCTAGGGAAAGCAACAATATTGGAAAGCATAAAATATAAAAATGACAATAGCAGCTTGTCTGTGAGGCAATGTATGTGTTACCCTTTGATCACCTATGAAATGTGCTTGTTTTGCCACTTAACACCCAATTCATGTTTACACTCAGAATCACGGAATGGTTGAGGTTGGAAGCGACATCTGAAGGTCATCTTGCCCCACCCCCTGCTCAAGCAGGTTGACCTAGGGCAGGCTACAAAGGACCATATCCAGATCACTTTTGAATATCCCCAAGGATGGAGACTCCACAACCTCTCTGGGCAAACTGTGCTAGTGCTCATTCACCTGCACAGGAAAAAAGTGTTTTCTGATACTTAGACAGAACTTCCTGTGTTCCAGTTTGTACCCATTGCCTCTTGTCCTGTCACTGGGCACCACTGGAAATAGCCTGGCTCCATCTTCTTTATGGCCGCTTTTCAGCTATATGTACACATTCAGATATTTGTGCATGTAATGTCCACTTCTTTGCACAGCAAAGATGAACCATGCAGCACTATTTCCCCATTCTTTACAGTAGTCCTAGCCACTGGGAGCCCAGCAGTTAGGGGTGGGGGCACTTGCGGAATCTCCATCCGTGATGGTTTGTAAGAACAAATTTATCTATATTTACATCCAGAATCATGCTGGTGCCCAATGCAGTTTATTTCTTCTCTTTTCTAACCTGATCTAATATAAAAACCTACTTTATAAAATTATTTTGTGTTCAGTTCTGGGCTCCTCGGTACAAGACAGACATGGACATACTGGACAGAGTCCAACGAACAGCCACAAAGATGATTAAGGGACTGGAGCATCTCTCATGTGATGAGAGGCTGAGAGAACGGGGATGATTTAGCCTACAGAAGAGAAGGCTTGGGGGAATCTGATCAATGTATATAAATACCTGAAGGGAGGGTGTAAAGAAGACGGAGCCAGGCTTTTTTCAGTGGCACCCAGTGACAAGGCAAGAGGCAATGGGCACAAATTGAAACACAGGAGGTTCCGTCTGAACATCAGGAAACACTTCTTTACTGTGAGGGTGACTGAGCACTAGAACAAGTTGCCAATAGAGGTGGTGAAGTCCCCACCCTTGGAGATATTAGAAAACTGCCTGGACATGGTCTTGGGTCAGCCTGCTCTAGGTGGGCCTGCTTGAGCATGGGGGTTGGACAAGATGACCTCCAGAAGTCCCTTCCAACCTCAACCATTCTGTGATTCTGTGATTTTTATTTTCATTTAACATTTTACATATCCAATTTAAAAAGGGGGCAAACAATCATTTATTTCAGGAAAATTGAAGGCAAGAGCTACGGGAGAGGCTGGAAAGTCGGTAGTGAGACATTAGGAGCAAGATCTTCCACTGAGAGAATTATTCATGGAACCACAAAGCTAGATAAGTATCTGTCAGGACTGGTTTAGATAAAGGACTAGATGACCTGTTTTCCATGATTAGTTGGCTCCACATTGTAAAGGTCTATCAGCTAGGTAAGAATAGCTGTAGTGAAGCTTTGGCCATTCTTCTGTCCTGAACATTTCTTCTAATTTAGTCCTTCAGACACCCCCTGCTCAAGGAGCATTGCTAGGCAAAGAAGGGAAGGCTATAATCACTTTGTGTAAAAGCTCATAGAGAAACTAAGCTATTTTCTAGGGCCCATTTGCAAACTGAAATCTAAAAGTGTTCTTTGAAATCTATGGGTAAAGAAGTTTTGATCTCACTAACAGTGGGAAACCATATTTAGTTCTTCTATTGCTCTCTTCTTTCTTGAGATAATGAATCACTGAGGGACCTTGCTTAGAGAAAAGATGTTGAAGGATTGAATGATGGGCCTGAAGAAATATAGTCAGTGCTTTACTGTTATGAGCCTTCTTGCTGCTTATCAGTGACCATTACCTTCAGGTCAAAGCAGAACTGCGTCTTACGGCTTTTTATGACCTGTTGCATATAATGTGTTGTTTGCTGCCTTCCATGAGGTCTAGGGGGAAAAAAACCTGCTTCCTGACACACATTGATAAAATCTGATGGTTTGGAAGTTCTGTCTACCTTCTTAAAGGCCACAGTTGGCTAGGCGAGGAGGTTAGGTTCAAATTATGGCAGCTTAGCAGCAGGTAGCACCCTTGAGGGTACATATGAGGAGAAGATGATGAGGCCCCAGCAACAGCTGGAATTAGTCTGGAAGGGGGGAAAGTTGACAGCAGCCTTCAAAATAGGTTGGAACAATCAGTGAAAGAATGATGACCTGTTCTGTATGACATATTGCTGGGTAGTGTTGCCAGATGAGTTAATAAAGCCGTAGCCTAATTAAACCACATCCTTTGCATCATGTCTTCCTGCACAGTCAAGCTGTGTGCTTTCTGGCTTGTATGGTATCATCAATAATACAGATTCAAGAACTAGATCATCTGTTGGTGGTGCAGGAGTTAAAATAGAATACAGCTCACTTCCTCTTAGCTGTATTTGGCTGTACAGAGCTAACAGGAGTAAAAAATGGTGACAATTTATTTTTATCACTTCAGTGAGTACACTTCGACTGACTACATATGGAGAACAGATCTACTGAATAAGACTTTTGCCGAGTAACTTTTTCTGACTCTAGCCACATTTAATAATTGTGGTTGAAATGCTGGCTTTACATTTAAAAAAATGTTGACAGAGTATCTTTCACAAATGGAAACATGCTCACAGGATTCTAAACACATGCTACAGTCCTTTCCCACATCTACATCTGTTTCTTTAATTGATACTGTATTTTAATTATTTTAGCTTATAAATACATACTAGGGCTGATAAACACGTTTTCTATCAGATGTTTCTGGAAGGAAAACTGTCTCCACAGTTGCTTTTTTCTTTAAAAAAAAGCCATAGGAAACATATTTTAAGCCATCAAAACTTTGTAATGGAATTACTTCTGTTAGCTTCTGCTGGATAAAAATAGGGCAAGGTGCAGAGTGTTCAAATCTAAATAGTGATATAATCCCCAGAGTAAAAAAGAAAGATCATAATAGGAGAGTATGTGCTACTGTGTAGTGCATTCATTTTTGCTCAGAAAGAAGGTAATACTGGTATTATAAAAAAGATAAGCCACAAGTTAATTCCAGTGAATTGCAGAAGTAGCACAGCAGCAATGACATGTGCCTTAGTGTTCTAGCACTTCTTTATCTCAAGACATAATTGAAACAATCTACAATTAGAAAAAGCAATCACTAAACATACTAAATTAGCCCCTGCCAGTACTGACAGGTGAGTGTCTCTGTCTGAAGAGCTCTATTTCACAAGGTTATTTGTTTGCATAGTACCCAGTTCCTTTCCTTTCTCAACTGAATTCATGGTAGATGGATGAGAGCTTAATTTTTCAGAGGGAATGGATTAGCTATTATACCAAATATGGGTCAGAATTGTAAGTGATGTTCCACCCAGTCTGGTGCTGATATTCCTAAAGGATTCCTTCAGTGATGGCCTTATCAGTTAACTCTTCACTTTTATTTACTTTAGCAGTTGCTTTAAAAATTCATTTCAACACCTGACTAAAATCAAGAAAGAGGAGTAGATGTATCTGCTCTATCTCATTAGTTAACAATGATTTGATATCAGTTTATATCAGATGATATTCTGTAATTAAGCACAGACCATCATCAATTCTCTACCAGAGTGACCTGGGAGGTTGAAAGGGGGTTTGTGTTTAATGAAACATAATTCAATTAAGATGAACAATTTGGACCAAATTTTTTTCTGGTGACTTGAGTCATAGCTCCACCAGAACCAGTGGACTCTCACAGCAGCAGCAAATTTCCCTATTTATGCAGATGCCTTTTATATTTTAATTACAAAAGCTGCTACTTCTTTATCCACAATTACTGTTTTAGTATTAGTAGTGAAAGCCATGGACCATTTTTGTTTTAACTCATTTAATGACTGAGTGGTGCTGGCATCTTAAAAGAAATAAAATACCCTGACTTTGACCAAAGTCACAAATATCTTTTGAGAATAGCAGACAACCTGTATTCCCACACTGAGTGAGAAAGGCTGGCATATTGTGATTGAAATGCATGAATAAAGAAACAACTAATGTTATAAATTATAACTGTTGCATCTAAATGTGGAATGTCAAATAAAATGTGTGTTTTTAGGCCCCAAGTCAGGCTTATAGCCGATCTCAGTTCCCCTGGGATTCATAGACTTCATCTTTGCTGAAAATAGGTGACTCCAGGCATTCGTTCAGTGAATTGATCCGATCTTCAGTGAATCCAGTGATGATGATGATGTCCTCCTTTTTACAGCAATACTTAATGTTTAGAATACTTGCTTAGAAAGTGGGTAGCCTATACTCAGTTCTCTTTTCAAACAGGAGGTCTTTGAGCCTTCATCTCCTACTTATGCTAGGGCAATTTGGGGATGGCAGCATTTTCCTTTCCTTTTGAACATGAATCACTTTGCAGATATGAACCCCAAATTCAGTGGGAAAGAGAGGGAGGACATGAAGGGTCAAGGCACTGTAGTTCAGGGATTAATGCAATTATTGAGAGAAAGGAGCCTGGAATTTCAGACTTCTGTCTGTAAATTGCTTCTGTAATTCACATTGAATAGTTATTGTGTTTAAAAAAAAAAAAATAACAACACAGCAATTCTTAGGAAACTAACCCAACCTTCTCTTTATCTAGGGGAGTAATCTAAATCTCAGGTTATTTCTGAAAATAAGCATCAGTCTCCGAATCTGATGCTAAAGTCTTAGAAAGCGGGGAAAGTTAAGAAAAAGCTCTCCATGTGTTTTTTTCCTATTGGATAGCTCCAATCACTCTGTTCTTATCTATCTACATTTTATCTCTATGTACCTAAATTTTGCTGGGCATTTCATGGAAAGACTAGATTCTGAAAGGTGTTTCTGAATGTCCAGCCCATTAAGTCCTTACCTATGTCTAGAGATTGTAGGTAGTTTGGACTCTAAATGGCATAAAAACATACATAGTATTTGCATATTTAAGCAAGCACTGTTTGATACAGTGGGAGTATTGATCTAGCTGTGGGCTACCATCTCTAGCTTATTTACAGGTAAGAGCCTTGTTGAGACAGATTTCAGCAAGGCCTAATATGTCTCATAGAGAAGCACTGTAAACATTGCGCAGATCATTGAAGTGCTTTTGGAAATTTTACTCATTGTATGAAAATGGCTTTGGCTCATCTGCCAGTATAATTGCTTGTTGCACTACTGTTGAGGGGAATGATGGCAACATCCTCTGAAAGCATTAGTGCTAACACAACTGGATTAATAGTTATGGGACAACAGGAAATCTTTGGACCCTGTGTGAATTCAAATTAATTGAGTTGAATTAATAACAGTATTTCTACAGACAACCTCACAGTGTATTGGAAAGGCAGGACTGAACTTTGCTTAGCTGAACTGTGGTGTAAAATTGTGTATTAATGCATCTGTACTATAGTCATCAATAGTGAGTTGGGACATTTCTGAATGCAAGAAAAGATCCAAGTAACAACCCAATGGAGAGCCTCCCTGCCTTACAACAGTGAAAATTCAGTGGTCTACATTTCTAAGAAGGAACATTTGGGTTAAGATCCCTTTGTTTTTCCTAATATGAAATATGACAGGAACCTTCAGTAGTGTCATCTGATTCAAATGCACTAACATCTCAGCTTTGTCTCGCTTCATAATATGTCTGCTAGTAATCTGCATTTCTTATTGTCACTAACATGTTTAGGCATCAGTTGCTTAGAATATCTATACATTTAATTTTCCCTTACATTTTGTGTAATGATGAGAATGATAGCAGGAAGGTCTGACAAACACTAGGTATCCCATTCTCTTCAGTAGTTGGGGAATTAGAGGTAGCTAGATTATGTGTCACATCTTCAGCACAGATGTAGGCATCCCCATGAAAAGGTAAGGTACTTTTCCAGCCAGGTGTGTGAGTCTGTCTTTGGGATGATAAAATATCTTGGGTGGACAAAGCTTCCTTACTAAGCGTTAACCAGTTCCTCCCTGACAAAGCAATAGTAGACTCTGGTTAAGGTCTGAGGTATCAAAGCTGCCTTGAGCCTGTCACATAAATCAGATTCCAACACTGAAATATCAGGGCTATCTTCTGCAGAATACCAGTGAGATTAGATATGTTTTGAATAGCAGATTTCAATTAATTTTAAACAGCTGATTTAAAAAGATGAATTTATTTAAAACCCATACTGTAGTGATATTTTTTTCATAGAAATTGCAGCCCCAACCACAGTCATGATTTCGTTTACATAGTGAACTCAACATCCTGTTTTCTCCTTGCATATAGCAATTATGACGGTCAAGTCATTTATCTTCCCCTTTTTTAACCTTTGTCCAACATAAATCTGTGATTTGTTCATTTTCATACAAATGTTTTTATGTATCAAGTTCTGTACTATTTGTCTATTCTTTTCCATGCATCTTTTTTATTATTCTGTAGATTTTGTTATGGGAAATATAACTGACCCATATGAAACTTAAGACCTCATCTGCTCTCTTCTCTCAGCTGCTAGGGAGCATGAGAAATAGCTACAGATAAAAAGGTTATGGCAGCTTGTTTTCTTCTCCTCTTTCATAGTGAAACCGTTGTAGCTTCTGCCTGGTGTGTCTCTGCATAGCTTGCTAAGTCATATCCAAGAAAGGGAGTGTTAGTCATGCACTACATTTTCATCCTGGTTACATGACACAAGCAAGGAGAAGGGGCTCCAGCCTCATTTTCTGGAGGAATTGCTTACATTTGTGTCTAAGATTCTTGGAAGGCTCTTCTAACAAGCTCAGTGGCATTTCCCCTTTAAGCAGCATTAATTTTGGTTAGTTAAGATTTTGTATCCATTATACCTGAATTCTGTGTAGAAATAAGCCTTCCTAATACAAAAAGCAGACTGCTGGAGGTATGGAAGAATGTCACAGCTTTACTGCTTTCTGCCCCGTATGGCATGTGCTTCTGCCCCAAAGACACAGATTGTTGCAAGAGAAACATGAGCAGAAGGAGCTCACAAAATGCTGTTCCCAACACCCCTAGCACTTTAGCAAGTACCGGTTAGGGTATTCTTCATGAAAGTGCTAAGCACCTAAGCCTCGGCTACTTTAAGTACTGAACTACACATAATTTAAGAGTTTAATTACTCTTGGCTGTAAGCATAGTCAAAGAAGAGAAATAGATACTACTAGGGATGATTCAGACCTTGAGCTGTAGTTTCTTGAACATAACCTTTTTGTCAGGAGTCACAGTTTAAGCAGCTTCCATTATCAACCACTTGTTCCATTTCTTTCTTTTGTGCCAGTACAGCTAAGTGTGATGCTACACTGTGAACCTAAAATGAAATAAAAATACAGTGAGCTGTATATTCTGCTATGTAAGGAGAAATGCATTTTACTGTGAGCTGTTGTTAGATTTTCTGTGGTGTTCTTCGCTGTAATGCTTGATCATTTCATATATATTCATTTTAACTTTCACTTTTGAAATTGTCAAAATGGATATTATTCTATTCCTGTTCCTGTTGTCTTGTTGATATATATATATCAAGTATATATATAAAAAATATATTTACTGATGCACAATCAAGTCTAATTGCTCTCTGACACGGTGAATTGTCTATATTTTACCCATAAGAAACAGCAAGGAGAGATTAAATTATTAAATGGTTTATCCAATATCATACCTGTAAACCTGTTGCTGAGGATCTGAACTGAGGTATCCTTGGTCTCACGGCAGGAGATCATCTTTGCTTGCAAATTAAAGTTTTTCATCGAACCTTGCATAGCATTTCCACTATAAAGGCTCAAAAACCTGTGAATTTCTATGAGCTTGGTGATTTTAATTTTCACCATATAGTGAAGAATGGTTTGGGTTGGAAGGGACCTTAAAGATCATCTAGTTCCAACTCCCCTGCCATGGGCAGGGATACCTTCCACTAGACCAGGTTGCTCAAAGCCCCATCCAACCTGGCCTTGAACGCTTCCAGGAATGGGGCATCCACTACTGTGGGCAATCTGTTCCAGTGTCTCACCACCCTCATAGTAAAGAATTTCTTCTAATATCTAGTCTGAATCTACCCTCTTTCAGTTTAAAGCCATTACCCCTCATCCTATCACTAGACTCCCTGATAAAGAGTCCCTCTCCAGCTTTCTTGTAGGCCCCCTTCAGGTACTGGAAGGCTGGTATAAGGTCTGCCTGGAGCCTTCTCTTCTCCAGGCTGAACAACCCCAACTCTCTCAGCCTGTCTTCATAGGAGAGGTGTTCCAGCCCCCTGATCATCTTCATGCCCTTCCTCTGGACACGCTCGAGCAGGTCCATGTCCTTCTTATGCTGGGGGCCCCAGAGCTGGACACAGTACTGCAGGTGGGGTCTCACGAGGGTGGAGTACATGGGCAGAATCACCTCCCTTGACCTGCTGGCCACACTTCTTTTGCTGCAGCCCAGGATACGGTTGGCTTTCTGGGCTGCGAGCGCACACTGCCGGCTCATATTCTGTTTTTCATCCACCAGTACCCCCAAGTCCTTCTCGGCAGGGCTGCTCTCAATCCCTTCATCCCCCAGCCTGTCTTGATACTGGGGGTTGCCCCGACCCATGTGCAGGACCTTGCACTTGGCCTTGTTGAACTTCATGAGGTTTGCATGGGCCCACCTCTCAAGCCGGTCAAGGTCCCTATGGGTAGCATCCCTTCCCTCCAGCCTGTCAACCGCACTACACGGTGCAACACAGCTTGGTGCCATCGGCAAACTTGCTGAGGGTGCACTCAATCCCACTGTCCATGTTGCCGACAAATATGTTAAACAGCGCCGGTCCCAATACCGACCCCTGAGGAACACCACTCATCACTGGTCTCCACTTGGACATCAAGTCATTGACCGCAACTCTGAGTGTGACCATCCAGTCAATTCCTTATCCACCGAGTGGTCCATCCATCAAATCCATGTCTCTCCAATTTAGAGACAAGGATGTTGTGGGGGACAGTGTCAAATGCTTTGCACAAGTCCGGATAGGTGACGTCAGTTGCTCTTCCCTTCTCCACCGATGTTGTAAACCCATTGTAGAAGGCCACCAATTTTGTCAGTTCCAATAGAATGACAACATTAGTTTTCAGTTCTGTTCTCACACAGTCACAGAATCACAGGATGGTTGAAGTTGGAAGGGACTTCTGAAGGTCCACTTACCACCCTCTGGGCCTGGCAATTCAGAGAGTTTTCAATCCATTTCACTGTCTGCCTATCCAGCCCATGCTTCAACAACTTTTCTATGAGCATCTTACAGGACACTGTTGAAAGCTTTACTGATGTCCAGGTAGACAATATCCACTGCTCTTTTCCCATCTACCAGGCCAGTAATTTCATTGTAGATGGTTATCAAGTTGATTAAGTATGACTTTCCTTTGGTGCATCCATGCTGGCTATTCCTGATGATTTTCTTGTCCTTCGTGTACCTGCAGATGGTTTCCAGGATTAGCTGCTCCATCACATTCTCAGGGATCGAGGTGAGGCTCACTGGCCTGTAGTTCCCTGTGTCCTCCTTCTTGCTCTTCTTGAAGTTAGGAGTGACATTTGCTTTCCTCCAGTCCATGGGGTTTTCCTCCAGTTCTTGGAGTGTCTGGTCACAAAAGATGACCAATATATAATATCCAAAACACTGAATGGATATTAAGGTTGTGTCGCAAAATGACAAAAGCAAGGATATGCACAGTTAAGTGGAAAATCATAGAATGGTTTGGGTTGGAAGGGACCTTTAAAGATCATCTAGTCCAAACCCCAAAATGTAGCAGGCTTGCCAGTACAATAGCACAGTAAATGAGGCACTTTAAGAAAGCAAGTGTAGTGCTTTCATTTTTCTTTTTCAGTATTGCTGACTTATTGTCTAGGCTGTAATGAAATCTTAGATCTGTAATAGGACTCGTTTTTCTGGACCTAACCCAGTCCTTGGGTAAAACCAGATGCATTGGGGACCTATTAGTGTGGTCATATTAGTTCTTTAAAGTAGCAGTCAGATCACAGTACAGTCTTTAAAAAATTCATGAAGTCCAAATGTGTTACAACTTTCCATTGTTAGGCTACACAATTTGTCAGAGTATACTCACGGTTCTGATCACAGTGCAAGTTTAGGGAAAAACAAATGTTGAGTTTATGGAAAATATATTGCCCTAGCAATAAACTAGCACAAACATTGGAACAAAACAGTAAACAAATTCAAGTTAAAATCTAACTTCTCTACAGTTTCAAAATTCTGCTTTGCTGTTTGAACTGTTACTGACAGGTTTAGAATCACAGAATGTGTCAAGTTGTAAGGGACCCATAAGGATTAATAAGTCCAACTCCCTGATCCTCGCAGGACTACCTAAAAATAAACCACGTGGCTAAGAACATCATCCAGATGCTCCTTGAACTCTGACAGGCTTGGTGCCGTGATCACTTCCCTGGGGAGCCTGTTCCAGTAACCGACCACCCTCTCAGTGAAGAACCTTTTCCTAATGTCCAATCTGAACTTCCCCTGATGCAGCTTCATTCCATTTCCTCGTGTCCTATCCCTGGTCACCAGAGAGGAGATCAGCACCTCCCCCTCCGTTGTCTCTCTTGAGGAAGTTGTAGACTGCAATGAAGTCACCCCTCAGCCTTCTCTTCTCTAAGCTGAGCCGCTTCTTGTAAATCTTGCCCTTGAGGCCTTTCACCACCTTGGTTGCCCTCCTCTGGACACACTCTAATAGTTTGATGTCCTTCTTATATTGAAGCAACCAAAACTGCACACAGTACTCAAGGTGGGGCTGCACCGGTGCAGTGTAGAGTGGGATGATCAGCTCCCTCGATCAGCTAGCTATGCTGTTCTGTGCACCCCAGGACACAGTTGGCCCTTTTGGCTGCCAAGGCACACTGTTGACTCATATTCAACTTGCCATCAACCCAAACCCCCAGATCTCTTTCCATGGGGCTGCTCTCCACCCTGTCGTCCCCCAGTTTGTATGTATAACCAGGATTACCCCACCCCAGGTGGAGAGTCTGGCACTTGCTCTTGTTAAATTTCATAAGGTTGGTATTGCCCAGCTCTAGTCTATCTAGATCTCTCTGTAAGGCCGCTCTACCCTTGAGGGAGTCCACAGCTCTTCCTAGTTTAGTATCGTCAGCAAATGTACGTTCGATTCCTGCATCCAGATCATTTATAAAGACATTAAAGAGCACTGGCCTTAAAATCGAGCCCTGGGGAACCCCACTGGTGACTGGCTGCCAGCCTGAGTTAACCCCATTTACTATAACCCTTTGAACCCAACCCATCAGCCAATTGCTCACCCAGAGTATTATGGACTTGTCCAGCTGTATGCTGGACATTTTATCCAGAAGGATATTGTGAGAGACACTGTCAAAAGCTTTGCTAAAATCCCAAAACATCCCACATCTGCTGGCTTCCCTTGATCAATTAGATGGGTGACCTTGTCATAAAAGGGAATTAAGTTGGTTAAGCAGGTTTCCCCTCGTGAACCTATGCTGGCTATGACCAATGACTGTATTGTCTCTCAAGTGTTTTTCAATAACTCCCAAAATAACCTTCTCCATAATTTTGCCAGGCACTGACAGGCCTGTAATTACCAGGGTCTTCCTTCTTACCCTTCTCGAAAATTGGGACAACATTTGCCAGCTTCCAGTCAACTGGGACCTCTCCAGACTCCCAAGACCATTGAAAAATAATGGAGAGAGGTCTCGCAATGACATCAGCCAGCTCTTTCAGTACCCTGGGATGAATCCCATTGAGCCTCATAGATTTATGCACATCAGCTGGAGCAACAGGTCTCAAACAAGTTCAGGGTCAGCTGGGAGTTTATTATCCCCCCAGTCGCAGTCTTCCAACACAGGGCTCCAGGGGTCCCAGGGCCCATCATCGGTGTTGAAGACAGAAGAAGGCATTAAACATCTCCACTTTGTCAACATCCCTATTTGTGAGGTGACCGACCTCATTAAGCTACAGACCAATGTTATCTCTGATTCTCCTTTTCCTGTTAACATATTTTAAAAAGCCCTTTTTGATGTCCTTCACAGTGCCTACGTTTTGTTTTGTTTTGTTTTTTAAGTTAGCCAACACACTGAAAGGGAATGATTCCTTTCCTATATAGTTTTACTTTCTAGGTCTGATGCATTTTATGCTAGCTTCTCATTAAAATAATAGGAAGATAATTTTAGGAAGAATCTTACAATTATTTTCTTTTTTAATATTTGTTGTTTCTAAGTTTATGTGATAATTACTTTCCATGTTGTGTTATTGAAATACCAAAGGAAAGTATTAGTAAAGAATAGATTTGTGACCACAAAAAAAGCTCGTTCCTAACTCCACAATCATGTGAAATCTCACTGGATTGTGTACACTAGAAAAATTAAGCATAAGCATACATGATGGAAGGGTTCTTAATATCCAAAGGGGATTACAATAATTCAAAGGGAAATGATTCATACCGTTGCGACTATGAAAGTACATACATGAGTAAGTTTAGGAGTCAACAAATAACTATTATATAAAACCGCTCCTGACAAGTGGCCTTGCTAGTTATCACATCTAGCCCCAAAAGGAACCTGTTAAAAAATAGTTATTTCAGAATTTTCTTTATTCTTTGACTTATTTGAAAGTTTTATACTCGCTTAATTTACTTAGCTAATTTTACTCATGATTTTTACGTTATTTTCTCATTTTGGTAAAAAACACAAAATACGAAAAATACTTACTGTTTGTACTGAGTATCACAAAAATGCCTATAAGAGCAGTCTTTAAACACAAGTTAATAAGATCAATGTCAGAAAAATTAAAGAAAATTGAAAATATAACTTTCATATCATTTCAAGACATTGCTTTCCTATGCAAGGGTAATAATACATTGACCAGAATTTATCTGAGCAGTCTCTACAGAAAATAATTCCTTCTCTGTGTTAACACTCAGTGAACCTCATATTCACTTAATGTGAGCACAATGGGATCAGCTGTCTTGTCAAGTTAACCTATAACATTAATGCAGTGTTTTATCCCTCTTTCTCAGGCTCCACACGCATGAAACTTTAATATATATAGTTTTCAGCAGAATGTTCTTGTGTCCATCAGTTACAAATGCATGGTTTTATCCCTGGACCAGTAAAGTGCCTCCATACCTTGCTGTTACTGTGTATGGTTGATTTCTAAATCTTTTACAAAAGAGCGTGCAAATTAAAACGTCTCCTATATGTATTCCAAAATGATTGTCTAGAGTATGCTTCAGTACATATTGTTACTTATGCTGTATTTCTGGTTGGTTCTTATACTAGATTGATAGAAAATAAAATCTTTTTGGAAAGGCCCTTTCTGAAAGGAACTGCTATTTTGATTTGTAGATGGAGACCATTACTACATGTAATCCATCGAGAATCCATACTTTTCATATACTATTGCAATGCTATCGTTACTTGTGGGCAGATCTGTAAAGAGGCACAATGACCACATGGAAAGGGCATTAGACTGGAAATCTTACTTCTGGCTCTTCCATTGATTTACTGTGTGATTGTTAGTGAGTTATTGCCCCTTGTGAATGATTGTTTATAAAGGCTATGAGTTGCTTGTCATGGTACCTGCATGTACAACACCCCATACTTTGGAAATCATTTATCACTTCCAGCTCCTGCTGTAGTATCAGGACTGACTTTGGAAGTGTTTGTTTACATTTTTTCTTCTTCATTTAGGAACTTGCATATATATTTGAAAGAGAAAATGACACCTGGAGGAACAGATTAGAAAACAGGGTGCTAGGTTCACATATCTAGATACCAAGATAAGTGAATGATACAACATTAACACAGAAAAAAACCCAAACAGTAAACTTGTTATTTCTCTATTGTAAAAGTTCTGCAAAGCAACATCTCAGATTACTCATTTGATCAACCATTTTGTCTTAGAAAACAATTTTTGTTTTGTATTTACTAAACACAAAAGAATTTGAGTGTCATGATCAAGTTCAGGCCTTAAATTAATTGTCCATAAGTGCAAGAAGTGTAAGGAATGATTGGTTTGCTCTACGAAAGAGACTGCTGTTGTAGTATTTGGCTTTACAAATGTGTAGTTACATTGTTCAGGGCTCAAGCACTGTATGAAGTCTTGCATAGTTCTTTTTCAGGCCCTCTGTACAGGGCTTGAGTTTCATCCTTAATCAACAGCCAGCTGTTAGGGCTGCCACTGATTCCTGACCTGTAATTACCCCAGAACCTCATCCTGCTGGCTGGCTTCTCAGGGTCTCCTGATATGAATGCTACAAGGTTGAAAGTGGCAAGAAATCCTTTGCAAAGGTACTGAGAGATTTGTACCTTTGCACTACAAATCAATCCAAAGACTGAATGCGCTAGGCCTGTTCTCCCCTCACCTCCTGCACTCATTTCCCCTCTAAACTGGGCCCTGCATTTCAGGTTGTAATTAAGACTAACAGTGTGAAATCAAGCAAGTTTGCTTGAACTGCCTCTAGAAAAAGATCAATTGGCAAACTAAATGTACAATATCCTTGCTGATGAGATCCATGGTTTTTGCTGGACCGTCTGATTATGTGTTTTAGTATACACTGTGTAAGGTTTTTCATGCAATGCATTTATTTTAGTAAGTTGCAGCCATACACACGCTTTATAAGTATTATAGATCTCAGTTGTCAGGAAACGTTTACTTCATTGTCACCTCTATCTACTGTATTCTTGAATTTTGAACTACATAGTACTGCCAACCAGCAAACACGCATTTTTATTCCAGGATGAATGATGATTGCAAACCATGAATTGTTTTCAGTTCTCTATCCCTTTCATCTGAGAAGAGAAGCTTGTTTTTTTAAAAACATGCTGTGTCCCTCAGGTATGTGTTTTAGTAAACACATATTCAAAGGAAAGGCTAGAACAATTACAAGTTTTCATTGCTGTTATTACTAATTATTTATATAGCTCCTTTTAGACCTGGCCACAATAACGAGCTAAATCTAGATTTATCCTTCTTTAGCTGGGGGAAATAGCCTCACATCTGTTAAAAGATTATCACCTGATTAGAACATCTGAGATCAGAAATAGTTTACATCAAGCTCAGGTCTCAGCAATGCACGCACTCGGGATTACTGTCACAGTACATACAGCCAGGATGCTCACATGAAGGGGCTGATATATTCTGAACACCTACATTTTAAGTACTTAGTGAACAGGTGACTAGGATTGTGGATTCTAGGAGAGGCAGGAGACCTGGGAGTAAAAGATGAGCTTCTGTGCATGTATGTGTTTCTGTTCATTGGAGAATGAAAAGCAGATCCAAGAGTTTTTAGAAATTTTCTGGTTTTCCTCAACTAAGCTATATGCTTATGCTTCTTTAATGGCTCTGATCTTTTTTTGCCAAGCAGCTACATTCGACTTAATGTTTACCTGCTGAGAGACGTTAGTGGGAATAAATTGTTGCTAGGTTATCATGACATGCATCTTTCAGTATTTCCATAGTCAATGGTTTTGATTTTGTCTGATAAACTCAAGTATTGCACAAGGGAAAAAGTAAGCTGTATTATTAACATGGACTATTAAGAAAAACTCTCTTTAAAATGAGCAGAACTCCAGGATGTAATATTAAGTATTTTTGTAGGTAATTGCATTAAGTCTAAGAAGATATTTAGCTCAGATCCATGTCAGCATGGCAGAGACTAAGACGGAAGTCAAACTCAGATCTGATTTAGTGGTTTTGTGGTTTGCTTTGTATTTTTTAGTTTTTAATAGCCCTTACTTATCTTTCATGGTCATATTAATTGCCCTTTTCTAGTCTTGTCTCCAGTCTGTATCTGAAATTCAACTACACACTCTACAAACAACTTGTGTAACAATTTTCTCTTCACTGATTAAAACAAAGATGGGTATTATTTCCCTATAAAGTTACCACATAGAAAACTTTCTACACTTATTGAAGAAGGCAATTAATAAGCAGTAGGAACAAACGTTCTGCTATATAGTTCCTGAGAAATATTTCTCCATATCATAGAAGAATGGCCAGGCTGTAACTGAATGCTATTAATACTTGCACCTTGACTCAGAATTGTTCTTGACATTTTCCCTATGCTTGTTTAGAAGGTTACCTCAGTCTAAAACAAGAGGTTCTGTTTCAGCTCCAGAACCTGATTGCAAATCTTTAAAGGTATTTAGGTCCTAAACTATTTTGGTGTCTCTTTTCCAAATAAATTGATAGAAGATAGGATCTGAAATGATTTTGTTGTTCTCGGACTAAACCTCTTAGGTTAAGAGCAATAGAATAATCCTTGTTAGGGTGCAGTCAGTAGTGGAGGACAAATACTGGCAATGCCATTAGCGCAGACTGCTTAAATGTTTGGCTTTTAGAATTGTGTATGAATTTGCTCAAATTTAGTCATGAGGAAGATGTAAATTTTTAAGATGAATCTGAATGAATGGGTGCCGGTATCTTCAGAGTAGAGATATAATAATTCATGCACAGGTCAGCCTGTGATAATGCACAGAGTTGGAAGTGGAAGGAGGAAAGAAACAGAGTATCCCAAGTAGCATAATTCATGGAGCAGAAAATTACTTATAGGAAATTAACTCCTAAGAAAAAAAGCATTAAGCCATGATATGACCTGGGCCTGAGGAGTGTGAAATACTATGTTCACTTTGCACTTTCTGAAATCAAGCTGGCCATCTGGTCAGTTCAGTTACTCTATGATTAAAGCTGTGGTGGGGGTGTTCAAAGAAGAAAGGGCAATGCTGAAATGCAATCCCCAATTATCAAAATGGCTACATGAGCCTGTGGAAAGTCAGAAGGAAATGATGGCAGGCATATATTTATGGCTATAATTTCTATATTAGAAAGCCTAAATATATATGTAATAATACAGCCAGGCTACAGTCAATCTTAAAATCAGTGAAATAAAAAAGTGACGACTTTCTTTTTGTTTCCTACCACTGCATTTTATACTCAAGTATGTGGTGTATGCTTTTAAAATACCATTTGGTTTATTACACAACATGAAATTCTCCACCATTCTCCACCCCTTATTCCATACCATTTACATCATTCTCAGGTCCCACACTATCCAGTACAACCTCATTAACCACTACCCCCTTTCCCATCCTTTGATATAATACACATATAGCATTCCCTTAGTCTATGGACCACCCCTATAAAATGTCTTTAAAATGTCCACAAATGTCCAGAAAATGTCCACTGAGTTCATTTAGTCCATGACTTTGGGCTCCATCTGTTATGGTGGTCACTCAGGACAGGACAGGTGGTGTGTTGCTTGGAGTTATTGGGCACCAAAGCCAGCTCAGGTCGGGTCACTGCTGCACTTGTACTGCTTCTTGTAAGGCTTGTCTTCCATTGGTTCGGGTGGTTCCTGCTATAGTAATTCCTATAACATGGAACTGAAATCATGGTTTAGAACAATTTAAAGGTATTTCCATGACAACCTCCACCCCTGGTCCCTTTGGACCAGACCATCAGATTTAACATTGCAATGAACTCCTCCCCTTGCTCCTAGTCTGGCTAGCAACAAGGGGTTCCTGCTAAAGTAATTCTCATAACATGCAACTCAAATCCCAGGTTACAACAATTTAAAGGTATTTGCACAACAATCTCCACCCATGCACCCTTTGGACCAAACCATCGGGTTTAACATTGCAATGAACTTCTCCCCTTGCCCCTGCTCCGGCTTGGACTTATCCACAGACTGCAGTCCCTTAGGGTTGTACCTGCTCCAAGTGGAGTCTTACCTATGAGCCACAGTCTCTCCAGGGGTATACCTGCTGCGGCATAGGCTTATCCACAGCCACAGTCGCTTTGAGGTGCACCTGTTCCAGCGTGGCCTTCTCCATGGGCCACAATGCCTTCAGAAGTAAACCTGCTCCAACATGGCCTTACCCATGGCTGCAGTCCCTCCAGGGATGTACCTGCTCTGTTGAGGGCTTATCCATGGCTACATGCTTTGAGGTGCTCCAGCATGACCTCATGCACAGCCATTGATGCTTCAAGGTATACCTTCTCCAGCGTGGACTTATCCTTGGGCCACAATCCCTTCAGAGGTATACCTGCTGCGGTACAGACATAACCATGACCACAGACACTTCGAGATGTACCTGCTTTGGCATGGGCTTATCCACAGCCACAGATGCTTCGGGGTGTCCTGCTCCCATGTGGACTCATCCACAGGTCACAGTCCCTTCGACTCGAGTTCACACTGGAGTTCCAGCCTGTCCAGTACAGCAGCACAGAAACAGCAGTGATGCCCTGGCCATCTGGCAGCCCAGGCACATGGCCATTGCTGTTATCAGAATGTTCCCAGGCACAGGACAGTAAGATGATCAGCGGTACAACGGTAGAGCAAGCAGCGAAAGCAAAAAGCAGCCACTAACGAGCACTAGACTCTAATATACAGTAAGGCAAGCATGCCCCGTGGCAAGCACAGGAGCCTCTCAATTAATAGCTAAACAGCAATAACAGTTATAAATTCGATCTAGCACATTCCAATCAAACCTGTCATTATCTCAAACCCTTTGAGGCCCACGTTGGGCACCAAAAAGGACTGTTGTGGTTTAACCCCAGCGGGCAACTAAGCACCACACAGCCACTCGCTCACTCCCCCCCTGGTGCAATGGGGGAGAGTCTGAATGGTAAAAGTGAGAAAACTCGTGGGTTGAGATAAAGACAGTTTAATAGGTAAAGCAAAAGCCACACATGCAAGCAAAGCCAAACAAGGAATTCATTCACTACTTCCCATTGGCAGGCAGGTGTTCAGCCATCTCCAGGAAAGCAGGGCTCCATCACGTGTAACAGTTACTTGGGAAGACAAATGCCATCGCTCCAAATGTACCCCCCTTCCTTCTTCTTCCCCCAGTTTATATGCTGAGCATGACGTCATATGGTGTGGAATATCCCTTTGGTCAGTTGGGGTCAGCTCTCCCAGCTGTGTCCCCTCCCAACTTCTTGTGCACCCCCAGCCTACTCGCTGGTGGGGTGGGGTGAGAAGCAGAAAAGGCCTTGACTCTGTGTCAGCACTGCTCAGCAGTAACGAAAACATCCCTGTATTATCAACGCTGTTTTCAGCACAAATCCAAAACACAGCCCCATACTAGCTACTGTGAAGAAAATTAACTCTATCCCAGCCAAAACCAGCACACCTCTTTAAATAATGTTTTCTAGGTAATGTTTGCCTATAGAGAGGAAAGAAAAAAGAAAGGATAAGCTGTAAGATGAGACATGAAGAAAATAAGATATCTGAAGTTAAATACTAGAACTAATAAAGCATTTTTCATCAAAAACAACACTGCAAAAGCTAGGGCTTTTTACTATAAATATATATATATTTTAAAAGTATAGCTGTTCAATAAAATGTTTTGTTCTTTAAAAGAAAAGAAAACAAACCAAAACCCCACAACTTTTTGACAAAGTTATTGTTTGTCTTTCCAGAAGCTTTGCAGGAACTGAGGAGAACCCAGTCCCAAAATACATTTGCCAAACAAGTCCACCTGAACTCAGCTTCTCAGTTTCTCATTCAGTGACATGTAAGATGGTATCTATCTCTGCAGTGCAGAGCAGTTTTTTGTGTGAGTCCCATATAGTCAGGTACTCAAGACAAGAATGGGAAAGAAGCAATGCATTAACTATTGCATGGTTTCCCTTTCCTAGAAATTCCATGTTAGAGGGTAAGCTGGAATGATAACTGCTGTTCTGTGAATTGAAATAGAGGCCCTCAAAAAAATAGTGTTGCAGCACTCGTGGGTGGGCAGGGACACCTTGGCCATGTACAGCAGCAAATGTCTTCCCAGACCTGTAAGGTCTTATACAAAATTAAGTCCTGAAAATAGTGTGTGGGGTAAGTTCAGTTTGAACACCAAAGCCTTTGGAAGCAAGGATCAAAGAGTGAATGCAATGAAACTCATTGTTATTTGGTTATCAGACATGACACTGTAGTTTATATTAGCTTGTTTCATAACAGATTTTGTTTTGCTGTGTGTGCATCTTGATCTTTAACTTAACGTCTTCTATGAGCATAATCCATGAGCATTTGAGACTCCACCACATTTTTAAGGTTATTTTGCATAGAATATGATTTAAATGGTTATATACTTTGAGTTCTTTATCATGTTGTTTATATCTATTAAGAGAATCACCTTTTTTTTAAAGTCAGTTTATGGAAATACTGTGTTTGAACATCTGCCAAGGGCTGAAGATTAGCTGAATAGACATAGGATGCCAGTATATTATATTTTCTGTTATCCTGTATACTGTAATTATCTTGATCCTCAAACAAATCTGCGACAGTTACAAACACTTTTGCAGACTTGTTGTTACTGCAAATTCAAAATTTATTTCATCTGAATCTAAATTAAACTAGTATGTAACAAGACTTTTTTTTTTTAACATTTCTATCTGTAGATGATTAAAAAGCAGTAAAACACAGATTCAAATTTTATTTAAAAGACAAACTCAGAAAAAAATAATTCAGTTTTGAGGCAACATAGGAATCTTTTCCAAAATGAAATTTGTTCAAAAAAATGGATAAACTAAGTAGCCAAACTGGGGAGAAATGGGTGCCACAGATAGTAGGTGTGCTTGGAATTGAGAAGTAAATCTAAATCACAGAATCATAGGATGGTTTGGGTTGGAAGGGACCTTAAAGATCATTTAGTTCCAACTCCCCTGCCATGGGCAGGGATACCTTCCACTAGACCAGGTTGCTTAAAGCCCCATCCAACCTGGCCTTGAACGCTTCCAGGAATGGGGCATCCACTACTTCTGTGGGCAATCTGTTCCAGTGTCTCACCACCCTCATAGTAAAGAATTTCTTCCTGATATCTAATCTAAATCTACCCTCTTTCATCTTAAAAAAACCCTCATCCTATCACTAGACTCCCTGATAAAGAGTCCCTCTCCAGCTTTCTTGTAGGCCCCCTTCAGGTACTGGAAGGCTGGTATAAGGTCTGCCTGGAGCCTTCTCTTCTCCAGGCTGAACAACCCCAACTCTCTCAGCCTGTCTTCATAGGAGAGGTGTTCCAGCCCCCTGATCATCTTCATGCCCTTCCTCTGGACACGCTCGAGCAGGTCCATGTCCTTCTTATGCTGGGGGCCCCAGAGCTGGACACAGTACTGCAGGTGGGGTCTCACGAGGGTGGAGTACATGGGCAGAATCACCTCCCTTGGCCTGCTGGCCACACTTCTTTTGCTGCAGCCCAGGATACGGTTGGCTTTCTGGGCTGCGAGCGCACACTGCCGGCTCATATTCTGTTTTTCATCCACCAGTACCCCCAAGTCCTTCTCGGCAGGGCTGCTCTCAATCCACTTGTCGCCCAACCTGTATCCATGTTTGGGATTGCCCCGACCCATGTGCAGGACCTTGCACTTGGCCTTGTTAAACTTCATGAGGTTTGCACGGACCCAGCTCTCTTAGCCTGTCAAGGTCCCTCTGGATGCCATCCCTTCCCTCTAGATTATCAACCACACCACTCAGTTTGGTGTCACCCACAAACTTGCTGAGGGTGCACTCAAATTGCCTGTTTCAAGAATAAGTAATAAGCATGATACCAGGGCAAATTTAAAATGAAATGGATGAAGACTCCTTGATCCAACACTTATAAAGGTGTCCTTTGAGTTTCCCTAGTTATTCTTCACAACCACTGACTCTGACTATTCAGGATGTGTAAAATGATGGGTGTAGTCAATTGCAACAACTGGGAAAAAACAATTAGTCATGTCATCTTTTACTGAGGGTAGCCAGCCAGAAAGGGATCCTCAGAAAGGTGTAATACCTTTGGAATAGCTCCATTCCCAGTGCAAGGGTAAGAATTCTTCCCTCATCTCCCACCACCACAGAAGTAGTCCTCATCCCAAGTCAGTTTTTTTTATCTTGGAAGTCATTTAGTTACCACAGTGCTGTATAATAGAATCAAATAGATGCAATGAAAAGCCTGACAAGGGAGTGGGAATAGGCCAAAGTCTCCAGGGCAGGGCAAGTCTTGGCTTCTGGGTTGGGACAAATGTCTGAGAGAATGGGAAGAGTGTGAAGAGAGGGAAAGGAGGAAGATGGTCTTGAGTTCTGGCCATTCTGGTCACATTTCACAAAAAGGGCAATAGAATAACAATAGGATAATTGTATGGAGTGTATAACCCTTTACTGTTGATATGCACCAGAAAGAGACGGGAACCCATCACTTCTCCTGATGGCAAATGTGTGAAGCTGAGTATGATGGTCATGTAGTTCTGTAAATTTAGACTCAGTATTATGTTCTTATTTTGCTTCACATGAAGTGTTGTGAAAACTACAATAAATTCATAGCACAAAATATAAAGGAAGACTATTTAAACGCATCCAGTAAAAACAAAATAATCCAGCTTCATGCAAGATCCTTACAATTTTCTGATGTGTTAAGCACAAAAATGTTATTGTTACTACATGCATTCAGCAGACATACTGCTTTGTGCAAAGTCCAGTGGGAAAGCTAAAGTACAGGGGTTAATGTTGATATAAAGGCCAAATCCTGATTTCTTTGATGTTAAGAGGAGAGTTTTCATTGAGCCCAATGGGATTAAGATTTAGTATACATGTTCTTGTTTCTTTCAAGTTAGTGTAGTCTTAACATTTCTCAAATCTATTAAATAGTCTTTACTAGTTCTGCTTTGTTGAATAAAAGAAAAATTTGTGTTCAGAACAACCTCTTTACTCCAATGTGTGTACCTGCCAGATACTCAGAACTCTGATACTTAAAACTAAAGTTTCATGATACCATACAAATAATTCCTTTCCTTTTCCTTCTGTTCAAACAAAAATCTCAGAGAGGAAACTGCAACTGGAATTAATAGATATTGGTTTTAAAATCTTTAATATAAGAAATGTTTTTATTATTTACTTTTTAACCTATAGGTGTCTATAGCAATAACAAGCATGAAATTATGAACACACAAAAAGGGTTTTTATAACATACCTTTTTTCATCCCTTCAAGAGTTGTTTAAAGACCTATTAGGTTCTGTAAGCAAACAAGTATTTTATGTTTTATAGTAAAGGATTTTTTAGAAACAATTTGTAGTTAAGAGGCTTTGGTCTACAGCTATTTCTTACCCAAGATACTGGTGATGTAGTCTTGTAAGCATTAAACAGAAGAAGCAGCTTTAATGCAGATATTCTTTATGTGATTGACCATTACTGTACTGGTGTTACGTCTGAGCAGTAAGACATATCATTTTCTTAAATGTGCAAGGTAAAATCTCATTTAAAATTTCTATGCTGGAGAAGCAGTTAAAAACAAAAACCACTTACAGAAAGTCAAAACTGATATGTATTCCAACATGAAGCCCAGAAATGGAAAAGTAATCTTTCGTGTCTTTGTGCCTAGAAGAATACACCTCTTATAGAAAAATACTGACTTAGAAATCAATTAATTTTTCATGTTTTCGAAGAGTAAAAAAGCACTGGATGTAAAACAACTTGTAGGCTTGAGGACTAGGGAGATCCATTTTGCAACAAAATTTAAATTTCAATTTAAAACAATTTTTTCCCAAAAATCTTTTACAAGGAAAATAAGCTTGCATTGTTACCATAGATAAATATGCTAAATTCATTGCTATGGTTCAAAAAGCTTACAGTTGGAATATTGACAAACTGAAAATTCATTTTAAATTGCTGTCTGTTTAACTCTCAGCAAATTTGATTTTTGTTTCTTTGATAGAAAAAATAAACCTAAATTGACATGTATGCTTACATAACCTATGGCTTTTGACATTAATTCCTAGGAAGTAATTCAACTGATGAAAAAATAGGGCTGAAGCAGTTGTACAAGCCCTCTGTCTCAGCTGGGCTGAGACAGTTTCACATTTGCAATTGCATCTTAGAGATCAAATGCATTAAACCCTAAAGAAGCACGGAAAGGGTGACTACTTCAAAGGATTTTCAAACTGAAAAATAAACATAAAACAAAACCCAATAACTGATACAAATGTTTTAGAATGAGTACAACTGATTAAGTATGGAAAAAAGTGACACCTGTTCAGAGAAACAATTTAGCTTTTAGATTTAAGCTAACACTGCTTAACCGTTTGTTATTCTATCCATTCTACTCAGTTCAGGTCTAAAATAGTCCATAATGCATATATATCGCTGCATATATCTGCATAGATTATAGGCTGAGCATTTAAGTTTATATTTACAATTCAACTTCAGAGTTTCTCGAAAGTAGGTCTATTTGCATTGCTCCTAATTCTGCAGTAGGTGGCAGTGGGTAGTGGAGAATATACAAGAATATATGGTTTAGATGTCATCACATTTTTAAGGGAAGCTTAAAAATGGCTAAGTATTTTCTGCTTTTGACTAATGTATATATCAAACAGAAAGGAACTGTCAAACAGAATTTCTAAATTGTCATGGTTAAATAGTAGCTTTTGCAAAGTATTATAAAATAAATTAAACTTATAATGGAGTCAAATGAAGATACAAATACAGCACACGTTTCTGTAAATAAGTATGAAGCTGAGTCCACACAAGAAAACTAAACTGAAGGCTTAAACTCAGGAGAAGGTTCTGCAGGGTAGCTTTGTACAGCATTTTGAACACAATTTACAAATAGAAAAAGAAAACTGCCATTTCAGTTTTATCTGTATTTCTTTGGAAATTGTTTGTATTAATTTTCAAAGTTGCACTGGCTTTTGAAAATAGCACTGTAATTGATGAAATGGAAACTGGTGGGATGGGAGAGGGTTTAGGCAGTGTGGAATATTAACAGAGTTTCGATAGGTTGATTGTGTGGGAGGATAAATTGGGAAGATTACAACAGATCTCTGATTTTGCATTCCTTGCACACCTGAAATATGGGAGCTTGAGGGTATACAGAATGTGAAATTGGATGAAAAAGTCTGTCAAAGAAGAACATTCTAGGTCTCGTTTATTATTGATTCCTGTTTCTTGCTTATCTGAAAACCTGGCTTGGTAGATTTATATAGAAAGTGCTCAGTCAGCACTGCTGATTATTCTCACATTTTCACCAGTGTATTTTGAGCTCCAAATAGAGAGGCTAAGACTTTCGGAAGTGCAAGGCATCCACTAGCTCACATCTCAAATACTTTGAACTGACCAGTAATTAGGAGTTCTTGTTTTGTTTTGTTTCCTGTTTTAATCTCCAACTTTTAAAAGTATGCAGCTGGAAGCTATTGAGTGCACAGTGTTTTGAAAAGCCTGGTCACGCATACTGCTGGACCTGGACTTTGGGACTAGCCAAGGTAAAACTCCTATTGAAACTGTACAACACTTTTTTTGTTTATGATTTTGTGGCCAAACTCTGTCTCCAAAGACTTCACATAGTTAAGTAGCAAGAAAACATTAAGTTAAACAATATAGTTGTACTTAATGTTAATTCTGTAATCATAAAGGTTAACCAGTGATTAATAGATATTATTTTTTGTATTAATTAATAGTTTGTACTATAGGTATAAGCAAATCAACAGAAACAGAAGCAAAATGCTGACTTCACTTAAAGTCGGTTGGCGTTTTGCCGTTGACTCAGTAGTAGTAAGATTATTGTAATCTTATTATGTTAGTTACTCATCAGCTAGTTATCCGTAAAATTAAAAAGAAGAGTAGTGTTTTGATAAAACTGATAATTCTGAGTTGCTTACAATGTGTTTCAAAAAAAAGAAAAATATGGAACAAATGCAAGAAATAACGGTCACCTCTTGCAAGAAATAGGCACACTTTATTGTGTCTTCAGTTGAAGGAAAGGCTCCAAAGTTAGACCCTAAAGTAACAGTACTTTCATTTAAAAGTGCCCATTTTACGTTTAAACTAAAACGAAATCGTTGACCCTATTAAACCATGGTTGAGTACTTTCTTGATTTACTTCTGCATTATCTAGTTTTATGCTGGTAAATTGAATGTTCTCAATGAAATTGTGCTAGTTTAAGTTTGAAATCATGCTTTAATAACTTTGATTGTATATGTGTGTTGTGTCTTATTCTTTGATATTCTTTTATGTTGTTTAAGATGCATCAAACATTGCATTGTTCTCTTGCAAACTGAATAGTAGACACCCCTGTGATAAATCTTCAGTCATGCTGAACAATAGTTCCCAAGACATGTCAAAGCTCTCTTTGAAATATATCCAGATTTTCCATTTTCTATGTTGTTGTTTATGGCTTTTCTTATACTTTTAGAAATACTGAATTCTTGTTGTCTGGTAGAATTTGGTTTTCTTCTTTTTCCTATAAGTAAGAGGTTACCTTTAAGTGCTGTACATTTAGTTTCTATTCATATGATTTTACCATCAATGTTTCTGCATTATAAATCTTTCAATGATACTCTTGCTGTGGGTAGTTGTAATTGTTTAGCAATTTTTTAAATCAGGAAGTTACTATTTTTAGGCATCTAGGAGTTCCTCATTCTTTCATGGACAATGCCACAAATGTTTCCAAATTTTTCTGAGTAACTTAGGGGGAAAAATAAAAGGCATAATACAGCATTCACTGCTAACTACAAATTTTGACATTCACAAATAGCTTTTGACTTTAAAGTAGACCTAACTGAAGCACTGCTTCCTATGTGTTAAGTGTTGGGATTTGGGTTTGGTGGGGGGTTTTTTCAGATTGATCACTTTGTAAAATTTTCCAAAATCGGTATTAAAAAATTCCACTCTTCCTTAGGTCATTAGAAGAAGTCCTGTAAAATACCCTGGTGCTGAATTGTGCTGTAAGTCAAAGAATCAAGTATGAAATTAAGATATGTAAAAAATATAAGAAAAATGGAAGAAAAAATGTGATGCTCTCTAATATGATGTGGTTTAGTTCTTTCAAGAAAAAATGTTGTAACTGATTATATATGTTTTTAGTAGATTAATGTAAATAAATTAAACTAGGGAAATGGTAATTTTTGTTCTATTTATTGCTAACCTGCCAACATCTTTATGCTTGTACAGAAGAGTGCAGATAAAAACTCTTCAGAACACATGAATTGTGCTTGCTGTGTCAATGAACATTAGCTGAACACCTGGTCCAGATTGGACTTGCAGGCAAGGTATGACTTAATTTGCCTGTGCACAAACAAACAAGCAGAAAGAGTTAAAGCCTGAGAACATCCCAGAAATGGTGAGGGAGTGCCTAGAGGCTAAAAGTTCTGAACTGGCCTCGTGCAAGTCAGAAATGTTTTGCACCTTTTATGTTTTGAAGCTCTTCTGCTCTGACATGTGTAGAATTCTCTGTGGATTTTTGAGTACCCAAATATGTCTCTCAGTGCCTCTTTGCTGTGCTTTCTTGGTCTGCCAGAGATAAGACACCATGTGTCAGGTTCCCTGGTGAGATAAAATGAGACCAGATCTGAATTTGGCCTAATCGCTGTCTCCATGAAATGGCCGTTAGTGTGACTCTCAATAGTGAAATACGTCAGCTTTAGAAGATGAGTTGCCATCACCAGTTTAGCAGATGCTGAACGATAGTTACCCAGATTAACAGTGTGGTATTGACAGAGAAGCGCTCTGACTGAATGTCACGGACTTAGAGATATGCAGATGAAAATATCTAGGAAAATTATTAGCGATGAGAACAGCTTCATCTTTGCAAACCCGCCATAAGCTTAGAGCTGGGCATGATGAATGATGTAGAAAATGTGAGTAGGAGGTGGCATGTTCTTGAACAGAAAGTTCTCCAGCATACTTCCCCACCTCCCTACGCGATCTCAGTTTTTAAATGTGTATGCAAATACATGGCTACTGTCTGGTAGTGGAAAGACAGTTGTGACTTAATATTAGCAACAATTTTCCCTTTCTCCTAAAAGTTCCCAAAGGACAAGATTGGGGTGTAATCTTTTTTTTTCTCCCCCCCCCCCCCCCCCCCCCAATGAGGCAAACTACCATGAAGATTAATGAAGACTCACCTTATTAACATAATATGAACAGTAGCATAAGTTTGTGAAACACTAAACAGAGGTATAAAGATGCTGTTCCCTCTGAAAAACATACAGTATTAAAATTTTAAGCTTGGGAAAAAAGATACTGTTAAGACAAAGAGAAGAAAGTGACTTCTGTTAATGCAATTATTTTCTCTATGCACTGTTCTGGTTTTGCATAAAATATCTCCAACTACCCTTCCTGAATCTAAAATATTTGGAGAATAATTTAAAAAATAGTTTTGTAGAAAATCAAAATGATCCACAGTTGCCTTCCTAGCTACCATCATGTCTTTGGCTTGTTCATTCCTAACACAGATACGACTGATGAGTAATTGTTTCTCTTCTCCTTGCTTTCCATTTGTAATTGTCCTTCAATCCAGTCCTAGTATACACGTTTGATGTTTAACTGTTAAAAAAAAAAAAAGAATAATTTGAATGTCGAAAGGACAGAGATTGCCCAACTGTTACATGGATAAAAGAGAACAGGATGGAAAGTAGTGTTAACATATGGTATGAAAATTTAACTCTGGCTAGTGAAAGTTTTTCACTTCCTTATAAAATCAAAGACCTGAATGAGGTCTGTAAACTGCTCTGAAGTGAAGTGAAATCTCATATGTCCAGTCCAATACTTAAAGCACCTAGGAAACAAGCTGCCTAATCTAGTGCAGTGAATAAGAACAACAGGTTGAGCTAGCCTAATAAAATTAAAAAAAAAAATCTGTAGTTCTGAGGCTCAATATGTCTTACTGTATTGTTGGTTTGAGACAAAACTGTGCATTGATTTCTTGTAATATGACAGAGGTCTGTGGCTTATTCTTTTGTCTTTCTTCATAGCTTCCAGTTATATTCCAGAATGATATTATAAAGGTTTATATATCAGCCTGTTCTAACCTCTTAACATGCTTTTAATAGCTGCCAGAGGTAGCACGTCTCTTCCACTACTTGTCATTTCTTGTTGCTACTTACTGTAGTTGCCAATTTCCAGCTGACAGAATGGCTAAGAGGAGAATTTGCTGCACTTGCTTGTTATTTTGTTTCTTTTTTCTAACTTTCTCACTCACTGCTTTTTAAGCATTTTTGCTTTAGAACAGTGCTATTTTTAATTGTTGAAGAAATATTCACTCAGTAAACACTTTGACCAGGAATCTGTAAATCATTTTGGTTCTGTATTCTAAATCAGAAGATGATCTGTCAGAATTAATTGAGAATGCCTTAATGTAATCAAGTCCAGTTCATTAGGCAAACACTTAAATTATTAATTTAAATACTGGGTAGTTCAATAGCATTTATGACAGTAACAAAAACCAACGTATTTTAATTTTTAAATTCCTCCTGTGTACAGAAGTTGGTGTCCTGCTATAGCTACTGCTGTTAGACATAGTTTTCACCTTGCTAATGTTTTACCTTTTTGGAGTCTGTTAAAGTATTCTGTTCAAAAATGGTTTATGAAACAAAAATGTAGCTTTTTAAGCACCTGGTGCTTAAAGTTAATCAAGCATAGAGTGTAATTTTCATTCTTGTAACTCTATTTTCGATCAAGTAGAGTTATACCAGAGATGAACTTGAACCAGGAATTTTAGTGTCACACCATTTCATTAATTTATAGAACACTGTAAATTAATGTATAATTATTTAGCATAAAACTAGTGCTTTAGTATCTTAGCCATTCCCATTGCTTTAGTGCTGAGGAAAATAATCTCTTCATAAAATGAACTAATCCCACTCCCATTTTTAATTGCCTTCTACCTCTATAATCTAGGACACAGGGATTCCCTGGAAAAGAAATAAATGGGGGGGAGTGGAATAAAAGATGAGGGAAATTGGTTCAGGAGATAGGAGAAGCAATACAGTGAATAGTGATGGCTGTGAGCTGAGGACATAGCATGTCTTGAAAAGGCTGCATTCATTCAACCCATTTCACAGCATGGTTTGGGTTGGAAGGGACCTTTAAAGGTCATCTAGTCCAGCCCCCCTGCAATGAGCAGGGACATCTTCAACTAGAGCAGGTTGCTCAGAGCCCCGTCCAACCTGACCTTGAATGTTTCCAGGGATGGGGCATCTACCACCTCTCTGGGCAACCTGTTGCAGTGTTTCACCACCCTCAGCGTAAAACATTTCTTCCTTTTATCTACTCTGAATCTACTCTCTTTTAGTTTAAAACCAGTACCCCTTGTCCTATCGCTACAGGCCCTGCTAAAAAGTTTGTCCCTATCTTTCTTATAAGCCCCCTTTAAGTATTGAAAGGCCGCCATAAGGTCTCCCTAGAGCCTTCTCTTCTCCAGGCTAAACAACCCCAACACTCTCAGCTCTTCCTTATAGGAGAGGTGTTCCATCCCCCTGATCATCTTTGTGGCCCTCCTCTGGACCCTCTCCAACAGGTCCATGTCTTTCTTATGCTGACGGCTCCAGAGCTGGACGCAGTACTCCAGGTGGGGTCTCACCAGAGCAGAGTTAGAGGAGCAGAATCACCTCCCTCGACCTGCTGGCCACGCTTCTTTTGATGCAGCCCAGGATACGATTGGCCTTCTGGGCTGTGAGCACACATTGCTGGCTCATGTCCAGCTTTTCATCCACCAGTACCCCCAAGTCCTTCTCGGCAGGGCTGCTCTCAATCCCTTCATCCCCCAGCCTGTCTTGATACCGGGGGTTGCCCTGACCCACGTGCAGGACCTTGCACTTGGCCTTGCTGAACCTCACAAGGTTCACATGGGCCCACTTCTCCAGCTTGTCCAGGACCCTCTGAATGGCATCCCATCCCTCAGGCATGTCAACCGCACCACTCAGCTTGGAGTCCTCTGCAAACTTGCTGAGGGTGCACTCGATCCCACTGCCTATGTCACTGATGAAGATACTAAACAGTACTGCTCCCAATTTCTACTTTCTGCTCTTTGAGTTGCCCACCTTGGCAACCTTAGCAATGTTTGTGCACAGGGTTTTTATGTGATTGTCTGGATTATGCTTGCCTTTGGACCTGTTGTAAAGCTATATATATATATATATTTATATATATATACACACTGTGTTCAGTTTTGGGCCCCTCACTACAAGAAGGACGTCGAGGTGTTAGAGCGTGTCCAGAGAAGGGCAACGAGGCTGGTGAAGGGTCTGGAGAACAAGTCTTATGAGGAGCGGCTGAGGGAACTGGGGTTGTTTAGCCTGGAGAAAAGGAGGCTGAGGAGAGACCTCATCGCTCTCTACAACTACCTGAAAGGAGGTGGTAGCGAGGTGGGTGTTGGTCTCTTCTCCCAAGTAACTAGCGATAGGACAAGAGGAAATGGCCTCAAGTTGCGGCAGGGGAGGTTTAGATTGGATGTAAGGAAAAATTTCTTTACTGAAAGAGTGGTTAAACATTGGAACAGGCTGCCCAGGGAAGTGGTTGAGTCCCCATCCCTGGAGGTATTTAAAAGACGAGTAGATGAGGCACTTAGGAACATGGTTTAGTGGGCATGGTGGTGTTGGGTCGATGGTTGGACTCGATGATCTTAGAGGTCTTTTCCAACCTCAATGATTCTATGATTCTATGATTCTATAGTCTTGCCATATGTCACCTTTACTGCAGGAATTTTGATAGACACTGTTGTTTTTTTTAAATCATGATTATTGCAAGTACTTAACTTTGCATTCAGTTGTAGTTCTTTATACTGTTTCACTTTGCCTTTAAATACGTTTACATTGTATGTCCAGTTTCTAGTCTTCATTTTACTAATTTGAAATGCTTTTAAGTTATTTTGGTCTTTTTTTTATTTTTTAAACTATAATAGCATGGTCAAGTATGGCACAGAGTATTGTTAGCATCCTTAATAATTGAGTGTGGCTTGCATTTTTTCTCTATTCATGTTCTCTGGAATATTAAAAATCTATGTTTAGCATTAAGTCTTTGCCATTTTTTAAATTGTAGCTTGTGTGGGTTAAGTTTGTAGAAACATTTTGTTACAAGAAACAGGGTCTTTGCCCTCATTGTTTTCTGTGTTGTTGGAAGGAAAATAACAATCTGAAAAGAGGAAGCTTCACTTAATAAATGGTATCCACAGAATTAACAAAAAGAGCATTCAGGCTGAATGTTGCATTTTGAGCTGGGAAAGGATCAGTAAGCAATACTGAAGAGGTGGATTTTAAAAATTCTTCTGTGCCAAGAAGGCACAGAAACTTAAATCAGTCTCACAGATAGAGCAGAAAGTAGTGGAAGAAGGCACAGAAATGTGTCGGCATCATCTTTAGAAAAGTCAAATCAACTGGGCAAAAGTGGTTAGCACCAGCTCAGCATTCGGCTGACAAACAGGCATACCAAGTCCCATCCTTTTAGTGTGAGAGTCACTCAGTTGGCCTCTGGCTTGCACTCCTCCCTTCGGTACCAATTGCACGTACGCCGACTGAACAACTTGCTGATTTCTGCGTATCTGCAGAATCCATGTGTCAGGGCTAGTCAGGAGCACATGACATGTGAGGCCCAGCAGCAAGACGCAGGTGGCGGTGCTCTACTACTCTGGGGGATGTCTTTCTTAGCAGGATGCACACAGAACAAAGCTTGGCAAGAAGGTTTGTTCCCCAATAGCCTTACACCACAAGTCCTCTCCTGTCACTTGATCTAGCTCACACAAAAACAGACACACATCTGCGCACACACACATGCGTGCAAGCACCCTTGACCATGTGGCTTAGCACATGTATATGGACACCTATTATTATGTGACCTGCCAAGCATGCCATTTTTGCCTTTCATCACATATCCTAGCATGTACGGTTTTGTGTCAGTACTTTCAGCAGTTGAGAAGCCTGGCTATGGAGAAATATTATATATGTAATAGTGCTTGGCATGTGATTAACTAATTTTATGAGTCACATATTTAGATGAAAAATTCCCAATATTGTATTTCATCTGGTAAAAATAATTAAGGGGGAAAAAATTAACCAAGAAAATACTGTAAGATTAAATTTTTGTTTTTCCATTAACTGATTTAGATGATTCTGTTATTGGAAGTGGGATGTAAAACTATTGTAGAAGCCTTCCTAGACAATATGTTTTTATTTAGCCTTATATTACTGGTATAATAATGCCATGTTTTATATGCCTACTTAATACTTTTTACACCTCTCTGATAAGATTTCTGCCAAAGAAATACAAATATTTTTCTTTTATCACCTTTTATTCAGTATGGCAAAAGCAGTCCATAGCTACATCTGAGTCACTTCTGTTCTCTCTTGTCTTTCTTGAAAGTTCAGTGTTTAACGGGGAGAGGGCTAAAGAGACTTTATTTCCAATCTTTCCCCCATTAACCTATCTTCCATTCCCTTTTAACAATGGTGCTATTTGACCTCCCAATCTAATATGGCTTCCCTTCAGATTTGAATGGTGTCAAAGAGAGGGGAAAACCAAGACAAAGTTAATGAGGTGGCAGTGGGAGCTTAAGCATCTTTCCCAAATGTTTCATACTTCTGAACAAAGAGAACAAATTTGACTCTGTAACTTCAAGGACTGTTATAAAGCATTAACATTAAAGAGCAAATAGGTTAAGCAAACCTCTTGTGAGCAATCCATAGTTTAGATGTTATTCATGCTGTTCAGGGTTTGTGGGCACACCTCTATGTTTGAGTGGAAAAGCACACAGAAAGTATGACAAAACCAACTCATTAAAAGAAACATAGTTTTTAATTTTTTGTATCAAACAATTTCCTGAGGAAGATTTCCCCACACAATCAAAGGAGGTAAAGA
The DNA here is from genome assembly GCF_965638725.1 of Aptenodytes patagonicus. Lineage (NCBI taxonomy): Eukaryota > Metazoa > Chordata > Aves > Sphenisciformes > Spheniscidae > Aptenodytes > Aptenodytes patagonicus. The sequence goes on from NC_134955.1 coordinate 15,032,978, forward strand.
GCATGGATTGTATTAGAATTTATGTATTCCTAAATTCCCTTGCTGTTTAAAAAAATCTAGCATTTAATAATATTTTTAGTTCTAATTTTTAAAATAAAAGTAACACAAGGTTTAATTTTTCTCATTGTATTAATACAGTTCCATTAAAAATTTTGACAGTTACAGGATCTAGGATTTTAATGGTGAGATTTGACCACTTGAATATCCCAATCTAAACTTACACTTTTCATCTTCCCCTTCAGACTATTTAGAGCATATGACGGGGTAAGTGCATTATCACAGTGGCTTTGTCTCGCAGTAGTCCACAAATATTAGATAACCCTCATAAGAAATGTATAAACAAGTTGCTGTTATGTATTATTAGACAGCTTTGTAGATGAGTAAATGTAGGCATGGGGGGGAGTTAAATTACTTTGCCATGTTTACACAGCAAGTGAGTGTCAGTCTCAGGAACAGAACTGAAGGGTCCTTGGTCTTAAGCACATTACCTACTACTTTCTTTGTAAAAAAGGCCAGTGTTTCTTGAAGGACTACTGTGTTGTTATTACCGATTCAGTTCTGAGTTGTCCAATGTATTGAATAATGAAATTGGGGCTTTGTGAAGGATGGCTGAACCATAAAATGTCCCCTGGGGTGAGCTTACTTTTAATAGGGATCTTTTCGGGGCGGGGGGGAGAAAAGAAAAGAAAGACCTCCTCTTTTTTTAAAAATCATTTTCTGCAATAGAGCCAAGATCATCCTTTCCCCTCTCCCCCTTCCCTCCCGCCCATTTACCAGTATTTTTCTTGTGTGATTGAAAAGCCCTTAGTTTTGCTCAGGGGAAAAGCCTCATGCTGAGACGTAAAGGATCCCAGTTGTACACTTAATCAAAGTGGCATGCTCCACACTTTGTTTCTGAGTAATTTCCGTAGCAAACTCATGTGATCTGTATGTTTCACTTGCATGAATCAAGTCCGAAGTTTGAAACTGACTCAGTTGTTACTCCTGCTGACAGGCAAAGGAAAAGGTTTTTTTGGGGGAGGCAGGGTGATGGGGTTCAACTCAATTCAGGTTGCTGAAAGGAAATGAAAAGGATGATTTGAAAAACACAAATACTGGGATGAAAGATTACAGATACTGAACAATAACTGTCCACAGTAAATTGTTGATTGAAGTATCTGTATTAGGTGATGTTTGTAGTCTCTATATGTAGGATGATGGAAAACACAGATTATGGCAGTGAAAGTAGAACAACAATGGAGTCTGATTCTTTGTTTCCACTTTTCAAAGGCTTTTTTCCCCTTTTTTCCTCCCTTTTTTTTTTTTTTTTTTTTGATAAGGCCCAGGAAATTGTTAGCGACATGCTGGTGGGAACCTATGGAAAAGAATACACACTGTATCAATGGTGCAGTTCTTATCCCAAGAGCTGTGTTGGTGGGTGTGGGAATAGCGTGCTTTCAATGTGAGCTGTTGCAATGAGATAGCATTGAGAAACCAGGGCAGAGAACAGCACAGATTTAGTCTAGGGAACTAAGGGCTTTATCCAGCAGTAATGTGTGTAAGGACAGACAATGTAACACTATATTTGGTTTAACAACAAAGAACTGTAAAAGGATTTGATAGTAAGGGATTGGCAGAAAAGCTGAATGTATCTGCACAGTGCAGTAAGTATTTTTTTAAAAAGGTATTTAAGTGATATACTTACAACTTAAAAAGGCAGTATTTAAAGTTACCTATAATAGACATTATTTTAGAGTAGGGTCATTTAACAACAGTGAAGGCTTATTAAGTAAAGGACTCGAGGCAACTAGTATTTTGTTGCAATATGGAAATAAGAAGCAAGAAGAGGCACATGTGGAAAAGCAGGACTGACAGGTCTTTTTTACAAAGGTCTGTTTTCATTACTGCATTTGATTTCTGGATACATTTATGGCCAACATCACTGGGAAATCACTGAAAAATATTCATCTCTATCTCCCATTCTGTATATGCCTATTTTGTTTTGCAGCAAGTTTTGGCTGCAACTTCAGCAAGACACCACATATTTGTTCGAGCTACTTGGGCTTAAAATCAGCAAATGTCTTTATGAAGCCTATATGGTAACAGGGTAAATATTGCTACAGCGTATGCATGCTGGTTGCCCTTCAGAAGGAAATAGCAATTCTGTTGTCTGTGTAGCAGCTGTCATGACCAATGAAACTTAAAATAAGCTTTGCAAATCCTCAATATGCCACTACTGGCATATTTGGCCAAAGGTGTGAGTGATCAAGTGATCCTGTGTCAGTAGCAGTTCTTCTGTGGGAAAGATTACAGAGTAGGAAATTCAGTATGGATCTGTCTTTTGCCCTTGTGTCTGGAGACATGTCCCCCTTTTCTAGCACAGGAAAATGTTCTGGCAAGACAGGTAAAAATCAGTTAGGAATGTGGGCAGCTTTTCATGTTTAATATTTGGTAGTTGCTTTTTGAAGGTACCAGCAAAGGCATCTCTGACTAAAAAAGATCATATAAATGGATGCTTAGGTTAGAAGTATGTAGCGCTCTGTTGCATAGTTGGTGAAAATTTCTATTGCATTGAGAAAGTTGTGTAGCTAACCTCCTCTGCAGTGTGTGGACCTATCTCTGAACTTAAAACACCAAATTGTATTTTATGGTTTTGTGACCTGCATGACTTCCATTAGGGAGTGAACAGAAGCATCTAAATCCATTGCAATACTCTTAAATGGAAAGATGCCCTTAGGAATCCCTCCTGTTGTGTACGAAAGTACAATTATGTGGTTAACATTTTGAAATGTAAGTGAATGGCTGCCACTCTGTCTGTTCTTTTAGATTAATATTGTATAAAATGCTAGCCGCATTGTCAGTCTCCAGAACAGTGCATTTTGCACTTTTGATGTTCCAGAATAATATGGCATCTTTCTGACCCCAAAATAGCCTATAGAGGTCTTCAGCCAGCTTGCTAGATACTTGAACATTATATCATTTATGAGGTAAGATACTTAAAAACAAGAAATAAAAAGTATCTGAAGGTCCATTCCAAACTTAAAAGACAAAGATCAGAAAATTTTAAAAGGCAAATGTAACTAATAAAACTGTTTTTTCCTACATTTGCACAGTGAAATTGAAGTGAGACTATTAAGTTTTTCACAGTCTTGCATGTCATGCATTTTTAAGACGCACCTTATAGAGACATTCTGTTAATTCCCAGTGAGTAGACAGACTACATGATGTATGTCTACAATCCCATAGCTTCTTGTTGGACATTCACTGCTTGTCTGCAGGCAGCAGAGAGGCTAAATAAAATTAATGAGGGAAAATGTTTTTTGGATTGTGGGAAGGGAGGGTTAGAGCCAAGGTTAGGGTGAGCAGAAACTTCTTAACGTATTTTCATTTATTTCACTGTAATATCTTTTTTTTAACTGCATACACTTCAAAGATAATGCAAAATTGGAATTACGAATATTGCTGCTTTGTAGTGAATGTATTGCAAGATTGTTAAATAATTAAATTATGCAAGTTCTTAAAATGGAGTGTAATTAGCCATTAATGAGCAAAATCTGTTGCTGTGCAGAGTTGATATACACCATGCAGACTGTCCTTAAGTTTTACAGGATTTGGTTTAATTTCTAAATGCATATGTGTGGTAAAAATCAACTTGTTGTATATCTTATAAGATAATCACTAAATTAGCTAGTAAGTTATGTAACATATCAAATATTTAATTTTAGTGTAATAAATTATAGATTTGTCAATGACTCAGTTTTCTACTTCTGTTTAATGAGAAGCTTGGTTTAGAAGCATGGTAAGGAAAGGTTTGATACTAACAGGGATTAATAAATTTAAAAATGATAGGCCTGGCACGTGAAGATGGCAGTTTTTCACTCATAAACTCACAGTTCAAATTCATACTACACAAGATCTGCATGAAAGACATTGTCATCTAATGGCCATTGGATATACAAACAAATACATTATACTGCATCTTGTTCTTAGGGAGATAATTCTGAATATCACAGGCTATTTTCTTAATTAGTACTAGCAACTAAAAGCTTACCTTTTAAAGTGTATAAGCATAAAGGGTAAGGAATGAATGGAACATGATGCCCTGGGAGGAGGTCAAGGCAGATGCACAGTCGAGACACTGCAAAGAAATTTACATTTCTGCACTTGGACTAAATTCCCTAGTACTGAACTAAGCAGATGTCTCGTTAGAATCAATGAACAACTCCCACCCCTAAAAACCTTTAGGGTTATGTACTTTGCAGGATTAAGCCAACCAATAATGGAAGCTTCTTTCGATTGTTTGTTAAAAACAATCCTTAATAAGCAGCGGCAAAATAGGAATAGAATCATAGACTATTTCATTAGGAAAACATGCATTTTCCTAATGTTGGCACTTCTGCAAAAATACAGTTAATCTTAGTTAAGTAAATACCATGTGTTTAAAACTGTGGTTAACCTGAATAAATTGTAGAAGTTTGCTCCACAAGCCAGTCATTAAAAGCTCTGTGGTATACAGCGCTGCCTTCAGTGATCTAATTAGGGATGTTGCAAAGATGAGGAGCTTTTTACACTGGTGTCCTATGTTTTGTTACTTTTTACCTCATTTTCTTTACTGTCAGTGAGTCAAATTATTTTCCTAGTGAAGTGCTGAACCTTTACTTTAGTCAGTCATACAAACTGGTTACAGAAGCGAAATGCTGATCTTAAGACAACATCATTTAATCTTTGCAAGAACTCTCCTGACTCTTTAGTGAAATACATAGTATGTACTATGAAAGTACAAATACTTCACACCCAGATTACTTTGTTTGATGTAATCATATGCTATCTTTATAGTGCCTTAGGTCATGACTAAATTTCAGTGATGCTGGGTGGAAAATGATGCTAGTGTTTCAGCAATTGCCATTTATTCTTCTTACTTTATATTAAAATTGGCGTAGTGTTAGGGGCTAGTGCACAGCAAATGTTCGTCATCAGAGGTAAAGGAGAAAAAAAAGTGTGATCTGTTTTCCTTTGTTCCTGTTTCCTGAAATACAGGAAATTCAATTTAATCATAAGACTTTTTTTTTTAATTTGTTTGTTTGGGGGGTTTTGTGGGGTTTTTTTAGACACCGAGGGTGGTCAAATGCTTGCACAGGTTGCCCAGAGAGGTTGTGGAGTCTCTGTCCTTGCAGATGTTCAAAACCTGATTGGATGTGGCCCTGCTATAGTTGACTATGCTCTGAGCAGGATGTTATAGAGGTGCCTTCCAACCTCAGCTGTTCTCTGATTCTCCGGTTAGAATGAAAATCTGTGAAATCAGTGGAGATAGAAGTGATTAGGAAGAATTTTATTTTATTTTGTTAAAGGCACCAGTGCACCTAAGAGATAGAACATTTCAAAATGCAAACGTAAGTTCAGCTTTATCAGTGAAGAAGAGCATTTCATCATACCAAAATATCCTCAGTGGTACATGCTCACCAGGCATGCCGTGACTGGTTCACTCACTTCAACATAAGTAGCCAAATGAGGAAAAATTCAAAAAGACGATGAAAGAGAAGAACATGGAAACTTCTACAGCAGAAGAAATTAAAATTTCCAAAATAAGTTTTAGACCAGACAGTAAAGAGATTATTTGATATGTACAAATTGTGTACAGAATTATATATCTGGTTCAGGAAAGTTCAAGAATTTGCCTAAACAGGAGATAAGCAATGGAATGAAAGGCTAAAAATACAGGTTCATGAAAGGATTGTTGTTTCAATCAATGAATAATTGACTTTGGAAAAGAGAGGCTCAGGATACTAAGATAGTTTTTGTGTTCTATTTTTCTGTAGTATTATTTAAATTACTAATAATAAGAACATAGATAATGTGTGATAGTCAAAGTGAGGTCTGATTTGTAAGTACAGAATAGTCCTCAGTGTGTATTATGCTTCCTAACTTTCCTAACTTCCATAATCATCTTCATGCAGGAATATTCCTGCTGTAAGAGAGGGTAATACAGTCTCCCTGCACCAGAGGACCATTTGTATTTGATTAGGATGTATTTGATTAGGATGTGCTACCAAGTCCATCCTTGGCCTAAGAATTTGGATTTCATGTGATGGATGAAAATATATGGTGGCCATATATTTGCTGGATAAATTTCTCCTTTGTACAGTGGAGGTAAAACTGCTGTGCTCCTGGTTTTGCTTGTATTGTATTGTTGCTTCAGATATAGTCAAAGTCACACAAAATAATAAATGGAATTCTTTTCAATATATTCTTGAAAATAATTATTGTTAATTAATCAATTAACAGTTTTAAAGCTTTTCCAGAAGCTGCAATGGAAGTCACTGTAAAAATGCAAAGTATTACCATTCAAGTATTTAGTAATGATTGTAACTTAAGTAAAAAATCTTCAAACTCTTAGAAACTGGTAAATTAGCTATTTTCTTGGCAGTCTTTGCAAAACACACATACTATAAAATGACTTGTTTTTAAATTTATGTTAAACTGGTAGCAAAAATACATATGGTTACTTTCACTGCTGAAGATGTGCTGCTGTGTGTTGATCATCCTTTAGTGCATTTTGAATGATAGTTAGTCTGTGGGGACCAGTGAAGACCTCCAATTAATTATTACTGGAGAACATGAAATCATAAACAAAATTCCTTGTAATAAATTTTTAAAATGAGATTGCATGTTTTATTTACGGTACTGGTCCATTTTGGGGCTTTAAATCTATGAATGAAAACAAACATGCTTTTTATCAAACCGAAATAAAAAATATCAATAGTATTTCTTTCTTATCAAAGTAGGACACAATATATGAACTGGACTTCTAAATAACTGTGGGGAGAAAAGCAAGGGAAGAAGAGAAGAAAAGATTTACTTTTCTCTAATTCACAGAAAGTTATTGAGAATATATATAAACAATATGGAAAACAGCAAATGCTTCCAAGCATAGTGATGTTTATTAAACATTAAGGTAGCTGATATGATGGAATTATTTCATAGGAAGTGTTCATTAAAGACAGAGCTATTAACTAAGAACTCTTCATAATTATCACATGTATTTACAGCAGAAATTCGTTTTGTTTTAGACAGAGGAGCAGCACTGCTGAAGACGTGCAGTAGTTTCAAATATGTTTGGAGACAAAATCCTGCTACAAACATACAGCTAAAGGTGCTTCTTGTCCCATAGGGATCATAGCTGAAACTACAAAACAAAGAAGGAAATATGATCAAATAATAAAATAAGAGCCGATAATCACCCAAATCTGTCACTAGAGTCTTGTATCTCTTTTTTTTTATTCTCACTCTCATTTGTCTTTTAGATCACAGATTCAATCCATCTGTCTGGAAAATTCAAAGTACACAATAGAATCATAGATAGATATGCTGCAGTTTAATGGACAAATATTAATAGATAAGATTAAGGGCTTCTTTCATTGAAATGTGTGGAAATTCTATAGTCTTTTTTTTCTCGCCATTGAAAATCTCTTTCTGCCTTCCTACTACAAACAATATGCCTTCTTTCCCGTGTTCCATCAAGACAATTTACTTCTCCCTTCACCCAATCAAACTGGTTCACCTTCTTCTCAACTCTGACTCTAACCAACTAACCTACACCTTCATAGGGCATGGATATCTCAAAATGGTTTCTGGCTCTGGGAGTTGTGTGATGACACCATGATATCAAAATGTGCTTTAAGCAAAAAACTTTATCAGAGTGATGTCTGCTGGAGCCTGCAGACATTTTGGAGAGCTTAATCCAAATGTATCTACAGGTCTTGCAACCTGGAAACTGCTGGTCCAAGTGGACCCAGTAATTCTTCATCTAAGGATTCTTTGGGCTCTTTTCCTAATGCCATCAATTTTTGCTCTAGCCAGATAGACAGCTATGTCCATGACCTATATTGCTGCCTCTCTCTTTATTCATATGGAATTATAAAGTTGTAGCATAGTGCCAGGGCAATACCGTGTCTCAGTTGAGTTTTCTTAAATTCTTAAGTTCCTTTAATCTCCCTGTGATACAATTCTGTCTAATTTATAAAATCCTTTCTTCCTCATTAGAAAAGACATCATCAAATCACTTCCCAATTTCCCATAACTTTCTTCTAGGTGCCGCCTTATTCTCATGGAGCCATGACTACTTCTTATGTATTTTAGTCTCTTAGTTCCTGGATCACAAACCAGTAGGAGAGCACAATGCAGAAATTAAATTTTCTTGGCTCTCCCTGATGATGGGATAAGCATTGCTGGAACCTCTCCTATTGAAATCATTACTGATCACTGCAAATCTCTTCCTTCTCCTCCAGCTCATGATTTTACTTTTTGTTCCAGGAATGAGAGAGGAGTGGGCTACATGCGACCTTATTACTATGTGGCTGCACCAGGTTTTGATAGTGGTCAACTCAGTTGTCCTTTTTCATATTTGTTAAAGACACGTGCATGTTTCTAGTCTTAGGCGATTTTGTTCAGATCACAGCACCACTGGAACTTCCAACGCATGTGTCACTGTCATTTTTCACAAAGTGCTATGCTATGAAAGTGCTTGAGAAAGTGCAACAAAAGTACTAATTCAGAATCTGAAGAGGGACAGCCAACAAGCCAGGTTTATCAACATTCAGACCTTTAATACACAGAAATTCAAATGTCCGTTTAGGAAAAAAGCCAGTCACAATGCTCTTATCTCTGGGCCTGAAAAGTAGGGCCTTTGATGTACTCACTCTCAGTTTACTCTGTTTTTGTTAACAAAGGGATTTGTAGCATAGAATTGCTACTGCAGGAGTAAAAAGATACATATACAGAGGAATAAAAAAGTCCATTCAATGTGGAAAGAGGGATAGAACATATTATTAACTCCTAATATATCCAGGAACGACATAACCTGTGGAAAAATAGATTATGTTAATGTATCAAGAAAAGCAAAATATGCTCACTTGCAGGTTACCATGCAGAACAATGCAGCATAGGGTTATCAGTCACTATTTAAGCATAGGGTTACTGGTCACCATTTGCATGATAGTATATGGAAGGCTTTCCAAGATCTTGGACAACACAAGATTCTTCCCAAAAGGAATTCCATTTTGAATCAACGCTAGGATTCCATGAGTGGTATAGAACAGTGGAAAGGACCCCATATAAGAGGAGGTGGTAATGAGCTCAAGCCTGAACATCATAATTGGGGTCATCTTACATAACTTTAGTTGTCTAAAGGTTACTTGTCTCACATAAACTATTCTTCTGGGCTCTTTTTGCAGCCGAGGGAGGGGAAATAGGCACGTACAGACAGGAAATACTTCCAACTGTATTAGCTACTTTAGGGATAAATCATCCGCTGGGTCAATCTAGACAGCTGAATTAGAAAACTAATATGTTGATGTCTAAAGAAATTTAAGGTGGTTTTAGAAGGTGTATATACTCATATATTTATTTAAAAGTGACAGAAGAGAGGTTTTGGACTCTGTATCCTTGAAGATTTTCAAAAGCTGACTGGATGAGTCCTGAGAAATCTGATTTAGCTTGGAACTTAACCCTCCCTTGAGCAGATGATTAGACTAGATGGCCTCCATAGGGCCTTCCTAACCTAAATAATTTTACAGTTCAATGAATTCCACCCTGGTGCTTAATTTCCATTCTTCCTTTGATAATTACAAAATCTAAAAGTTAAGTAATAATACCTGCAGGCTGTCTTCTGTGCTATTGCTTTGAAAAGTTTAGAGTTACCCTATTCACGATGAATAATTGTTTTTGTTATTCTCTTGTATCATATCCATGTGTGCAGAATTTTAAGAAAGATATCTGTGGAAAATAACAGATAGGGCCAGAAGAATTTATTAGGGTAAACTTCACTTGCTGAATAATCTACTCACCTTATACTCTAACAGTGTTTCAACCAAATCTAGAAATTGGAAGCCTAATGGAAAATTTTCCAAAGACCTGTTAAAAAGATACCATTCTTGTGAGATAAAAGCATTTTTGTTACAAATAGAGTGTTTCTACTTTTTTTATCTTGTTTTTGCAATGCACACCATCTCTTTTCTTTCTCCTTCCACTGTTTTGAAATAATTCTTCTCATATGTTGCTTGTGCTTTACTCGGTTGTGTATTTTTTTCTTTTCCCCTTAGTTGGTGTTTCTGTGACACCCACCTACAACAGCTTCCGAACTTCTCTCAACATTCACTTGGTGAGTAACCTTTTTTGCTATCAGGTTATTATCATCCAAGGTCCACTACTGTAGTTTCACTTTGGTTTTCCTCCCTTTGTCCAGACTTTTTCTCCCATCCTTAAGGTATATACTTTCTCATTTTGAAGACAACATGGCAATAACTCAGCTGCTCTTCCTTCTTAATCTAGTTTTCTTCTTTCTTTCTGATCTTTGCTACTCAAAGTCTAAAGAAATTATGTCTCTATTCTCACAAGCTCCCAACAGAGCAAAACTGGCTGATATGTCAAGTTTTAAGTGTTTATTATTTTTAATGACTAATAAAGCTTGTGAGCGTGCTACTGATGCACTGGTGGTTCTAAACATCATATGAGACTTTCAGGTCAGCATTTTCTGATTTAGTAGTTGAAGATGAACCTTTGTGGATATAGCTGCAGCACCAATAAAACGCTACATGAACAAACAAATGTGCATAAGTAAGAATTATAATAGACACATCTGAGTTTTAATAAAGTGGTTTAGATCAGGCTGAGGAGTTGTACTACAGTGTTAGCATCTGAAGAGGACTAATACACCAAGATGGGTGCATAGCATGTGCAAGAAACCACAACATAAGTGGTAGCCATGTGATGGACTGGCCACCCAGGTAGTCAGTCCCTCAGACCCTTTCAATGTCACAGAAGAGTGGGCAGCTGAAACCACTAATTTTTATTACCATTTTCATGGAGGCAAGTTGCTATTCTTCACATTTTTATTAAACCTGTGTGTTACAGAAGTATGTTTTCTCCTCTGGCACCCCTCAAATAGTCCATTCAAGCCTAACCCTCTAGGGTTTTGCTAGTGAGAGTGAAGATGCTGTCAAGTCCAAAGTTCAGCAGTTTTGAAAAATGTCAGTGTAAGAAATCCACTTTCTCTTTATAAGTTATGTTTTTGATATGTTTCCAAAATATATATTCAAAATAATACTAAAAAGCTTTCACAGCTATTTTAAAATCGTTTATGGTTTTGGATGGTGGAAGAAATAGTAAGATGGAAAAAATATTCCTTTGTGGTAAACAGTTGTTTTGTAAAAGTAAACAAATAAAATATTCCTGAAGTACTTAGCCATCAGTATTTGAAGGCCTGTAGCAGCATCTGAAAGACAAAAAAAGAAATAATTGATTAGTGGATTTTGTTTGATCTGCTCAGGGATCAAAGGGACAAATACTGTCTACAGGGATGAAAGGGTGGAGGGAGAACTGCTCTCCATACTGCCTCAGTTATCTGGTTATTCATATGCTCTTGCTTTATGTTAGAGCTGCCTGTACCTGACCCTCTGTCGTGCTTGAAGAAAAAAAAAAATGTAGGTATACTGTGCTGCAATTCTGAAAGGTTTCTCGTTAATAAGACATGAAAAATGTAATTTAAAGTCTGCAAGATGGAATACTGAATCTGTTTTTTTGTTTGTAAGCAGTATTGACTTTAATTGTCCATGACATAATCGTGGCTTTAATTTTATTAAAAAAATAATGCGTGTGTTTGATTTCAAGCACGGGAATGTACTGAGGACCAAAACCACCTAAGTGCCTGTTAGTCTGATATGTTAGTCATACATCTAAATCCTAAATGACAAACATTGTGTGTGTTCTGCTTCAGTTCTGCTTATTCCTAAATTCTAGGCCAAAAAAAAAGAGGACTGAATTTTGAAGCATTGCAATATTATAAAGTACTGAAATTGAGTGAAGAATAATTGTAGCAATATCATCCCCTTCCCACAAATGGAATGTCTAGGATTTGGTTTTGGGACATCCTAATACACCATAGCGAACTACACACCCATTTTATATACTGTATGATGATACAACATTTATCTCTTCTGTTCTCTCTGCAGATATTACTGTTTTGTTTTGGTGTATTCTTGTAGAAGGCATATTCACTAACTGATATATTTCAGAATCTTTTTTTTTTTCTTTTAAAGCAACTGATCCCTCAGGTCTGAATTCCTAATTAAGTTCAGTTATGTGAATGCACATACGCTACTTTAGTATGACTCTGTGTACCAAGTGGTGTTTTTACTATAACTTAACTCAATTTCCATTTAAGTTAGAAGTTACTGGGTTACTTTTTTCACTTGGAAGACAAAAACTTAAGTGTAACTTAACTCAGTGCCTAAATATGGCAGACATTTCTTTAGCCACTCCTCCAGAAGATAAAAATGTCTGTGACGGCTGTGTGAGGACTGACTGACCGGGCTCTGGAGGCCAACAGTGATCATGTTTTTTTTTTCTCTGGATGAGAAAAAAATAACATCTGTACGTGGGTCCTTGCCATCTTCATCTGTTTGTCCTCACATCCTTCCAAATATGTGGGATCCATGGTCTAACTGAGGCCAGTATGTGGCCGTGGTCACTGCCAAGAGGAATTTCATGTAATTCCTAACAGGGCCTGGGAGATACTTCAAGAGAAACACATTTACTTAAACAAATGTTTCAGAAGATTAAGAGCACTTCCTGAATGGGCTAGGGCAGACAAAGGTTATGAGATTCATAACAGAAGGGATTTCCGTCCCCGCCCCCCCAGTTAGTCCTTGTGTTTGAAGGCATTTCACATTCTTGAGGTGGAGGGAAAATGAATGCTGATGTTAAGTACAAATCATATATGATATTTACTCTGCAAAATCAGTGAGAATTTATTATATTTTTCTTTAGGAGATGGAGTTGTTCTGGAATTCAGACTCAAAAACTTACCATCTATTTAAACTATATTATTAATTTACTATTGATAGTGGTTTTTAACATTAGAAATGCATAGTAAATAAAAGAAGTTCACACCCATGTCCTGCAGCTGCTCCCACAGAAGTTAGTGACAACATTCTAATTGTCTTCTAAAGAGCAGTCTCATGCCCTGAATTAGTAGGTGACTTAGGTATATCAGATATTATGAATAATAGTATACATATCTATTTCCATGATTTTGTCATATGTCCCTTTGCTCACTGAAGTGATTGAAGACACAATGAACGACCAACACTGGAAGGAATTTCAAATTTAGAAATTAAGCAATCAGTAACAGCCACATTTCCTACAAAAGTTCCTATTAAAAAAATCCTAATTTTTTTCACTATTCTTTTTTACTATTCTTTTTACTATTTAGCTTCCACATCTCTTTCTCCTTTTCTATATAAAAGAAAAAATACTCTTCTAAATTATTTTTATTAATGCTATTCTTCTGATACTAGACAGAATACTTATAGGCCACAGTTTCATGGGTCCAAGTTTATTTCTGATAGAATCTAAGCTGCTACTTATTCTCTCCATTTGTAACTTGAGACAGTTGTGTGCCACCACACAAGTCTTTGAAAGCTTTATAGCGAAGAACCAAAAAGCTTCGGGTATCTGTGAATCACTAGTCTTTCTTAAAGTTCTTCAGTTACTATATACCACAAGAAGCTGAGTTTCCATATTTCATTGATTTTGATTGCCAGGAAATAGTTCTAGTCCTTCAAGTCATTATTTGATGATAATTTTAAGCCAACATTAGTGGCACTGCTGTCAAGGGAAGTGTTATCACATTCCATATCCATTGATCCCATCCTCATGTTAGATTCTCCTCTATGTTAGCATAGCCTTTTTCTGTGACCCTAGGGTAAGCTATATAATGAAACTGAACCAATTTAAAATTATCCTTTTTTTTGGCTGAATGATTTTCCTAGAATCATAGAATGGTTTGGGTTGGAAGGGACCTTAAAGGTCATCTAGACCAGCCCCCCTGCAATAAGCAGGGACATCTTCAACTAGAGCAGGTTGCTCAAAGCCCCATCCAACCTGGCCTTGAACGCTTCCAGGAATGGGGCATCCACTACTTCTGTGGGCAATCTGTTCCAGTGTCTCACCACCCTCAGCGTAAAACATTTCTTCCTTCTATCTAGTCTGAATCTACGCTCTTTTAGTTTAAAAATACCTCATCTTATCACTAGACTCCCTGATAAAAAGTCCATCCCCATCTTTTCTGTAGGCCCCCTTTAGGTACTGGAACGCCACTATAAGATCTCCCCGGAGCCTTCTCTTCTCTAGGCTAAACAACCCTAACTCTCTCAGCCTGTCCTCACAGGAGAGGTGTTCCATCCCTCTAACCATTTTTGTGGCCCTCCTCTGGACCCACTCCAACAGGTCCATATCTTTCTTGTACTGAGGACTCCAGAGCTGGACACAGTACTCCAGGTGGGGTCTCACAAGAGCCGAGTACATGGGCAGAATCACCTCCCTTGACCTGCTGGCCATGCTTCTTTTGATGCAGCCCAGGATATGGTTGGCCTTCTGGGCTGTGAGCACACATTGCCAGCGAATATCCAGCTTTTCATCCACCAGTACCCCCAAGTCCTTCTTGGCAGGGCTGCTCTCAATCCCTTCATCCCCCAGCCTGTCTTGATACCGGGGGTTGCCCTGACCCACGTGCAGGACCTTGCACTTGGCCTTGTTGAACCTCACAAGGTTCACATGGGCCCACTTCTCCAGCTTGTCCAGGTCCCTCTGAATGGCATCCCATCCCTCAGGCATGTCAACCGCACCACTCAGCTTGGAGTCCTCTGCAAACTTGCTGAGGGTGCACTCGATCCCACTGTCTACGTCATTGATGAAGGTATTAAACCATACTGGTCCCAATACAGACCCCTGAGGGACACCACTCGTCACTGATCTCCATCCGGACACTGAGCCGTTGACCACTACTCTCTGGATGCGACCATCCAGCCAATTCCTCATCCACTGAACAGTCCATCCATCAAATCCGTATCTCTCCAGTTTAGAGAAGGATGTTGTGGGGGACCGTGTCAAAGGCCTTACAGAAGTCCAGACAGATGACATCCGTAGCTCTTCCCTTGACCGCTGATGCAGTCACTCCACCATAGGCGGCCACTAGGTTAGTCAGGCAAGACTTGCCCCTGGTGAAGCCATGCTGGCTGTCTCGAATCACCTCCCTGTCCTCCATGTGCCTTAGCATAGCTTCTAGGAGGATCTCTTCCATGATCTTCCCAGGCACAGAGGTAAGGCTGAAGGTATCTTTCACTAGATCAGGTTGCTCAAACCCCCAGCCAACCTGACCTTGAACACTTCCAGGGATGGGGCATCTGCACCTTCTCTGGGCAACCTGCTCCAGTATCTCACCACCCTCATGACCAGAGGCAGTTCCCTCAGCCTGCCCTTGTGTGCCGTGTGCCCCGGCCCCTCACCATCTTGAAGGCCCTGGGCTGGGCCCACACCCACGCATCAGTGTCTTTCCTGGACTGGGGAGACCAGGAGGGGACAGAGGAGTCCAGATGCAGTCGCCAAAGTACCAAGCAAGAGAGGAGGAAAGCATTTTCGCTGTTATTTTCTTTGTTTATTGATGGTTTTTTTTTTTAAATAGGAGAGGGGATGGGGGATGGGAAGGAAAGGCTAACACCACCCATGGCAAGCAACACAATAATTGTTGATGCTGGGAGATGGAATGGGTGAGCCTGCAGGACGGCCAGGCGCAGAGGCTGGGCCTCCCAGCTAATGGCAGGTGCGGCGGCAGGGCCAGGTGCTGGGACCTTCTGCGACATGGCTGGGAGCCATGCTGGAGGTGGATCCACTTCCATCAGTTATTCTTGATCTTCAGGTGGACCCAATTCCATGGGCTCCACACCATCAGCCACATGTACTGTGGCTGATGGTGCTCCCCCGTCTGACACTGCCTCCTCTTCCTCTTCCTCTTCCTCTGTGGTTCCTGCAGCCACGCATCTTCTCTTCCCCCACGCAAAGATGGGCAGCTGCCCACTTTGCTCTTGGACCTCTTGTTTCCAGGCATCCTTGGAACCCAACGGCCTCAAAGCTCAGCGAATTGTGGGCCAGCTGCCGGGGTCCCTGTATTTATAGGGCCCAGAACAAACAGCAGTGAGGAGGCTTGTGACATCAGGAGGCCACTGTGATGGGAATACATATGGCCAAATATGGCTGTTCTGGGAGTTGGGGCGCCTGTGGCCTGAAAGATGCCCTCATGTGGGAGAAGGGGGAGGGTCGGGGGGGCTGAGGGCCCCTTTCCTGGAGATCACTCCCCTGTGCCCTTCTGCTGCCCCTCGGGCACAGGGACTGCTCTCCACCTCCCCTCGTGTGCCTGGGCTCCAGCCCCCTCCTCATCCTGTGCCTGGGCTCCCCTGGATGAGATGGTGGCCACAGCGTTGCAGGAGGGTCAGGGGTCCTCAGTGAACTCCCACCTACGCGGCTCCCTGCAAGTGGCACAGCCCCCATGCCCGACAGTGGATGAGAGGGGGCAAAGTATCTGGTCATTATATGGGGATTAAAAAGTAGAAAGTATCAAAATTGACAAAAAAGTCTTAATCTTGAGAACTAATATTTAACCAGTCATGTTTTTTCATAATGCCTGTAATACGTTATGCTTGTTTGCACACAGGACTGTCTTGACCTCTTTCAAGTAGTCAGGCATCTCATTTTTGTTCAGACCTATGTGGAGGTTTAGATAAACCTGCAAGAATGTGCTTTTACCAAGTACATTTTTTAAAGAAACTCTTTGGTATTCTGGAGTAAATGTATTTATTTACCAGTATGTGCAATGACTGATTTTTGTATTTTCACATAATTTACCTTGTGTATGTCATAGAGGTTGCGGTGTTTGTCAATACAGAACATTGTGCAGAATGTGAAACAACTATGTCTTTCCCTACCCAAGGTCAGAAATACCTCAATAAATTACCTACAGAGTATGGAGGTTACTTAACATAAGGAGTTTCTAGCGCTGTTTAAACTGTATTTTTACCTTTAACGCTAATACGGATTCAAAACAAAACACATAGCCATAGTAAGTTATACCATCAGTCCTGACTTTGTCAGATCTGTGGTCATCTTCAGCCTGTAAGGTTTCCCAGACTGTGAGCTCAAAGACTTGAAATTGGTGCACGCTGTAGAAATACTCCTCTCACCCATTTTCATGAAGAGGGCAGTGAAGATTCGTAATGAACACCAGCCGAGCAGAGGTCCAGTTGTTTGCTGCCTTAGGTCCCTACCGCCCGACGATCGTGTCCCGTTCCTGCTACCTCAGTGCTGTTTGCTGTGAGCTAAACCAACTCTTCCCAAGTCCAGCTGTTGTTAAGGACTGAATTTTTGGCCTACTCATTTCTACCAAAATTAGTCTGGAAAATGGTCAGAAAAACCTGGGATGCAGTTCAGTAAGGACAAGAGCAAAGAACTATACTTAGGCAGGAATTATCAACTGCACAATTACAAAAAACCCCAAGCTTCAAATATGTAAAAAGCTATTGGAAAGCAGAAGAGAAGCATCTGTCCTCCATCTCTCTGATACATCGTCAGAACTGATTCAAACTGCAGTGAGGTTAGACATCAGAAAATTTTCTGACTACAAGGCTAGTGAACCTTGGCACAGACCTTTTTATCTGAGAAACTTTCAGTGGCAGGAGACTCGCTGTTTCCTCTGCCAGGAACAGTATAGGTTTGGGTAATCTTGCATTTTGAGAGGTGGTTGATCACAACAGTAGTTACCGGCACAAGAGGAGGAGTGGTCTCTGGGCACTATCTAAGCCATCCTGGGAAGATCACTGAGAAAAATGAGCATGTTGTCAGGTGTCTATGGCTCTCTAGGAATCTGTGCCCCCCCTGAAAACTGGTGAAGCTCCAAAGCTGAGAAAGATCACTTGACCAGACGAACCTTTCCAGCCGTATTTGTACACGGGACGCTCAGTTTGTCTGATCTGATGTTGCATTCATTTGCTTTGAAATATGTGGCTGGTATAAATCCATTGAAAAAATAGCTTATTTTCTAACTCTTACCTGGGTTCTCTTGTCCAGTGTTTGTGATATGTGAGGTTAGAAACAATGTTTTTATTAGGATGTGCAAGTAAAAATCATTTAAATAGAGGATTATTGCACTAGATTGTTCTGTGACCTCAAAGTTAATCATAATTTTCTGACTTTGAATGTTTACAGAGATGGGGCATCTACCACCTCTCTGGGCAACCTGTTGCAGTGTTTCACCACCCTCATAGTAAAACTTTTCTTCCTTTTATCTACTCGGAATCTACCCTCTTT
Organism: Aptenodytes patagonicus; assembly: GCF_965638725.1. Classification (NCBI taxonomy): domain Eukaryota; kingdom Metazoa; phylum Chordata; class Aves; order Sphenisciformes; family Spheniscidae; genus Aptenodytes; species Aptenodytes patagonicus. The sequence goes on from NC_134955.1 coordinate 15,051,149, forward strand.
CAGTTTAAAACCATTACCCCTTGTCCTATTGCTACAGGCCCTACTAAAAGGTCTGTCCCCATCTTTCTTATAAGCCCCCTTTAAGTATTGAAAGGCCATGATAAGGTCTCCCCAGAGAATTCTCTTCTCCAGGCTAAACAGCCCCAATTCTCTCAGTCTGTCCTCATAGGAGAGGTGTTCCATCCCTCTGATCATTTTTGTAGCCCTCCTCTGGACCCACTTTAACAGGTCCATGTCTTTCTTATGCTGAGGGCTCCAGAACTGGACACAATACTCCAGGTGGGGTCTCACAAGAGCCGAGTACATGGGCAGAATCACCTCACTTGACCTGCTGGCCATGCTGCTTTTGATGCAGCCCAGGATACGATTGGCTTTCTGGGCTGTGAGCACACATTGCCAGCGAATGTCCAGTTTTTCATCTACCAGTACCCCCAAGTCCTTCACTGCAGGGCTGCTCTCAGTCCATTCACCACCCAGTCTGTCCTGATACTTGTGATTGCCCCGACCCATGTGTAGGACCCTGCACTTGACCTTGTTGAACTTCATGAGGTTTACACTGGCATACTTCTCAAGCCTGCCAAGGTCCCTGTGGATGGCATCCCGTCCCTCAAGTGTATCAGTTGCACCACTCAGATTGGTGTCATCCACAAACTTGCTGAGGGTGCACTCAATCCTACTGTCTATGTCATTAATAAAGATATTGAACAGTATCAGTCCTGATACAGATTCCTGAGGGACACCACTTGTTATTGATCTCCATTTGAACATTGAGCCATTGACTGTGTATTCAGCCTGGAACAGGCATGTGCTGGCACATGGAGAGGGTGAAACAAAGCAGAGACAAGCCACAAGTTGTGGAGGAGAGGAGACATTACATATTTTCATGGCAGTGATGGAGTATAGTCTCACTTTATGAAACTGATTTTCAATGTGCAGCTTAATATGTTTAAGTTCTGAGCCCCAGCTCCAGGCTGTATGAATGAAGGATTTACCCAGATGTTCTACAGCCATTTCATCACTCTTCTGTGTCACACTGGTAACTTGAGAAGAAGGGAAAAATTTGTACGTATTCCATATGTGTTTTTATCCATGTGTTCACATGTACATGCACAAAGCATGCTCCATTTTTATATTTTGTTTCTTCACATATTTCTCAATAATTGTTTCTTTATTTTATCCTTCATATACTGAAAACTTGTGACAGCTGTTTTTGTCCTTTTCTCTTGTCTTATGTTTGGGATACTGTCTCTATCACCTTTGACTTTAGTGTCTTCTATTTTTTCAGTAATTCCAAGTAATTCCACTGTAGTTCCAAGTTTACCCATGCTGAAATAAAGGCCTTCCCAAGCAAGATCGTTACATTAGACCCAGCATGACCATGGTACACATTTGTTTTAAAAAAGACATACCACAATTGTTCCTTTTAAAAGTAACTCATTTCAAAGACATTCACTTTCATTCTACAGCAGGGATTGCTTTGTAACACATTACAGAACTCTAACTTTCAACAGTACTTGTATTTATTCCAGAACTGCTCATTTATCTGGTCATATAATGAAACAATATTGGCCAGGTATAGGAGCACAGGTTAGGCAGAGGCCAAGTGTTGTGGTTTAACCGGGCAGCCAGCTAAACACCACACAGCTGTTTGCTCACTCCCCCCCTACCCAGTGGGATGGGGGAGAGAATTGGGGAAAAAAAAAAAAAGTAAAATTCATGGGTTGAGATAAAGACAGTTTAATAGGACAGAAAAAGAAGGGAAAATAATAATAATGATAAAACAATATACAAAATAAGTGATGCACAATGCAATTTCTCACCACCTGCCGACTGATGCCCAGCCAGTTCCCAAGCAGCGGTCACCACCCCCCGGCCAACTCCCCCCATTTATATACTGAGCATGACGTCATATGGTATGGAATATCCCTCTGGCCAGTTTGGGTGAGCTGTCCTGGCTGTGCCCCCTCCCAGCTTCTCGCTGGCAGGGCATGAGAAGCTGTTTTCAGCTGTCTTTGTCTAGTGTAGTGTCTTTACACTAGCTGTCTTTGGCTAGTGTAAGCACTACTTAGCAACAACTAAAACATCAGTGTGTTACCAACATTGTTCTCCTCCTAAATCCAAAACACAGCACTGTACCAGCTACTAGGAAGAAAATTAACTCTATCTCAGCCGAAACCAGGACACCACATCTTTCAGACTCTTGTAAAGATGAGGGCCAGAAAAGACACTTTGTTCTACATTTAACAACATTTCAGTTCCAACACCACTTCTTTCAACATGGTTCGATTTGAATCCTATAACAAAGCCTGTTTCAAATTATGACGTTGGCCAGGCTGTTCAGTTAAGTAAATGAGTTAAGTAAGTAAATGAGTAAATAAATTAAAGACTTCCACAGTTGCTTTACAGTTGAATTTTTAGGATATTTCATCAAATCCATGACAGTCATTTGTTACCTTTCTCAATATTTAAGCCAGAGACTAGAGACTGAAACTGTGAGAACAAGGACAGTCGTTTCTACTGGCTGTTAACTAAAATACACTGTCTGCTAGTGTGGAAGACCTCTGGTACCTCTACTGGTATCTTGCCCAAAGGCTGAGTAGAAAGAATTGGAAACAGGTCAGTGTGCTATATGTCATGTACAGATCCTATTATATCTGGAGAATCTTTATAAATGGAGTAAAGTATAGTAAGGACAAATGCATTCAAATTCAGCTTAATTAGGATTCTCAGAAACATGTAATCCTCACCCTTCATGGTACCTCACCATGTTACAGGTTGTTTTCATTTACAAGTCATTGGAAACACACTATTTATACGGTTTTAGTTTATAATTTCTCCATACTGAATGAGATCATGAAGGAGACGAGAGGTTTGATGATGGTCTGATTTCATCACAATGCCAGTCTTCTCTTTGAGAGTTTTTTTGTAGTTATCCCCAGTTCTGAAACAGAGGTATCCTCTTTCCTCTCTGATTAAAGATTTGAGGCTTTGTGAAAATATTTGTTTATTCCTTCTTATACAAATCCTCGCTTGTTGAGTCATAAGCCAAAAAACTACTCTTGACACATGTTCTGCATAGGATCTGCTTATTCTGCATAGAAGCTGCCTGAACAGCTGTTTGATGCAGATTGCCAGATCGCCTCATAAAACTCCCTGGTAGCTGGAAATCAGGAGAAGTCCTAAATGACCCTGGATCAGAACAGCCTTTGCAGATCTCATAAAAACTTTACCTATTTGTTCTGCTCATAGGTAAATAGAGTAATACCTAAAGGTCTGGTCAAAAGGACTTACTAGCTTCTCTCACCATATGCAGATTTTGTAAAATTTTCTTCTTTTATTCATTCTTAGCTACTCCAAACTTCTCATACAGTGCTAGTAATCTGTCTCTAAGCTCTTTAAGTGCAGCTCTGCTGTTTTGTTTTCACAGAGGAACTGACTCACAAGTTTCACTAGATTCATTGAAGTGTGAATTTGAAGATGTACATGAGAGCACAAGTACTGATTCAGGGACAAAAGGAACATGGGGAAGAGTGTTGTTTTGTTTTTCCCATCCCTAAATTCTCTACTGTACGCTTAGCTAGAAAAAAGAAAATTAAGAAGTTATACCCTGCCCTCCTATTTTTTTCTATATTTTATTTTGATGGGACATTTTCAATTGACTTTATTCCACAGCAACATTATATAAAGTAACGTTTCTGAAAGCTTTGTGCTTTTGTAAGTCCCTGTTTGAGCATACATCTAAACGAGGTGTCTGTGCTTATATTAAGTTATTTAATCTTTATCTTCCAAGTAACCAGTAGTACCTGATATATGCTGATTATTGTGTTCATGACGGCCTGGTGTCACCATCATCACATTGAAGTTCTGGAGACCAGAGCCTTTACCTTCCATGCCTTTCATAAAACTTTGAGATTCACAATGAAAGTTGTAAAATAGGAAACAGTTTATTACTCTTAAAGTATACCTCAAGTTCTTAGAACATAGCAGGTGAAGAATTGTGTATATCTGTCATCTGATGGGAACTGAGAGTCAGAGAAGCTGATTGGTTTACAAAGGAAACATTTAAGTTGTTGATTGTGCTAGCTATACCTATAGCATCCAAAAATCATGTTCCTGTTCTTTTTCTTTTTCACCTGTAACCAGTGACCCTGGCCCTTCATTGTGACTGAGAACAATTAAATAAAACTCTCTTGTCATACCCTTCTCTTTGCATTCCTCTGTCTCTCCTTGCTCTCTACATGTATTTCTATGGAAGTTTCATGGTTGGTATAACTGTAAAGTAGCCAAGAACTTCAGAGACTTCTGCTCACAGGGTCAGAGGTATCACATCTGAGATTCATCAGCTTAATGTTTCTCTCTATGGACACCAAATACCTGATGTGAGTATTTGCATTGACCTAAACTCATGTGTTAATTCCATGTTGGAGATAAAAAGCCACTGAAAAGAAAACTGCTCTTTCAGAATTTTACACAGCTATATGACAGGCAGAAAAATGGCCCTTCGAGTACTGTGTGCAGTTTTGGGTGCCTCAATATAAGAAGGACATCAAACTATTAGAGTGTGTCCAGAGGAGGGCGACCAAGGTGGTGAAAGGCCTCAAGAGCAAGACTTATGAGAAGCGGCTGAAGTCACTTGGCTTGTTCAGCTTAGAGAAGAGAAGGCTGAGGGGTGACCTCATCGCAGTCTACAACTTCCTCAAGAGAGGCAATGGAAGGGGAGGTGCTGATCTCCTCGCTGGAGATCATGAGGAAATGGTATGAAGCTGCATCAGGGGAAGTTCAGATCGGACAGTAGAAAAAGGTTCTTCACTGAGAGGGTGGTCAGGCACTGGAACAGGCTCTCCAGGGAAGTGGTCACTGCACCAAGCCTGTCAGAGTTCAAGGAGTGTATGGACGACGCTCTTAGTCATATAGTTTAATTTTAGGTAGTCCTGTGAGGAGTAAGGAGTTGGACCTGATCCTTATAGGTCCCTTCCAACTCGAGATATTCTATGATTCTATGGTGAAAAATAAGTAAACCCATCACACAGAATCTCTGCATAGTCATTTGGTCCAAATCTATTTTTTCTAAGTGAATGTTCTGCTAGCATTTAAATGTGGGTTGATCACCTCCAGAGTGCTTCATTTCTTCTCTCATGTCCACCAGTAATGTTCACTTACCCTTCCAAAAATACCTTTACCATTGTTATACATATATATCTAATTTCCACTGAGTTGATAGAGCAGAGGAAGTTCTTGCCATTGTTCAATGACATCTCCCTACTAGAAATGAAAATCTGTCCAGTAAAATACGTCTTTTTCTGGATGGGGCATAATTAACTATAAAGGGAACAAGATTTTAAGTACTTTTATTTTAGAGACAGTCCGTTCTCCTGTTGGGAAGTTTTATTTTGGATTTTGCCGGGTTTGTCTCCTCTAAACCTCTCAAAAGTTGAGTAAAAGGCTTTAAATTTGGTCTGTGGAGATTTGCGTTGATGGAGAAAACATCTGTAAGTTTTGAAGCAAGTCATAAGGGGTTAACATGAGATATGAAAAAGATAAACCATCCAACTCCAGTAAAATCTTGTAGGAAGGATTTAAAAAAATCGTAGATAAGATATGATTTATTAGATTCAGGTAGCTGATATCTAGTTTTCCAAACCAAAATGTTTTTAACCTAATATTCAGATAAAATTCAAATATTAATAATGACAGAAAAGTATTCATATTGTAGTCAGAAGCAGTGTGTTACATTTGAGTATATGCTGTGGTTTGAATGTTGTTTATTTTTGTGTTCTATTGCAATATTGTCTTTTATTATGCAAACTCATGAAACCCGCAAAGCAATAAGGCACAGAGTTTACCATTCTCTAATTAAGGACAAAAATAAGTCCTCATCTAAAGTGGAAGTTCATTACTCATAACTGAGCTCTAAACTATTTGTCATTGGTCAGGAAAAAAATGTAGCTGCTCTGCACTCTTGACCCTTCAGCGGTAGCTTACTGCGCAAGTTGTTTATTCACTGAAAATATTTATGCAAGGGATAGGCATAGAATAGAGGCTAAATAGAAACTTTGTGATGGAATAAGGGTAAATCTCATTCTTTCTCCAAAGTATTTGTGAAGTAAGAAAAATTCAGATTTATTTCATCCTTTCAACCAATCTACAGCTCTCCTTTGCTGCCTTCCCCTCTAGTCTTTTTAAGCATGCAAACACCACATATCACATTGGGTATTCTTAGCAAGGTCTTCATCCTTTGTTAACTAGGTGTGGATAGCCCTAATGCTAAGCCTCTGCTGATACACAGGAGAATATTCTGTTTTATTTAAAATTCAAATACCTTCTACTGTAGCTTGTTAAGCTCCACCCGTAAACTTTTGGGGTTTTTTTGCAATCTTCAAACAAACATCACAATGAACTCCTTATTTCTGAGCCCTGTAGAATCTCAGTAGGATACACAGGAATTTGCCTTTAATTAGAGCTTCTAACAGAAATGTCAGAAGGGGATGCAGCTACCTTAAAGCATAACAGAAAATTAACAGTTTGTTTAACTGCCATATTTCTCAACAACACTTTTTCATGTTGAAAGACCACGTAAATCAGGCCACATCACCAGGAAAAGAAAAGAACTCCAATGTTAGTCTCAGATAGAGTCAACTTAAACTTTTTCTTTATTACTTTTTGCTGGGTTTAGGTTGAAGCTGTAACTTTTGGGAAGTAGCAATAGTGCTAATTACTACATATTAAATAAAAAAATCCAAATTACCTGCTTGCATTTTTAATAGTAACCCTTTTGAAGTGATATACCAGTAATGATCATACTAAAATGTGTATTTAAGTCAAATAATCTAGTACAGATTCAAAAATCAAATGAGCTTTTCTCACATAGTCATTTCAAATGAACTGTCATTATTTAAGTAAGCAGAGAGGTCTTAAAAATGACAAGAACGTTGCTTTGTCTCTTGTTTTCATCTGTTTATGACACCAGTTGAAATACTACCATTTTCCTATTGTGAATAGTGTATTACACTTTGAGAATTTCCATTTCAATAAAGGAGCTACTTGTGAAAGGAGATAGATAGCGCTCAGTGTGAGGGTAGAGGACACATTCATCCTCTATGGCTACAGTGGTTTATTTCCCAGGGGCTACCACAGTATAGTTCCCGTTAGTGGTTGCAGAGGATGGTCACGTAATGTAGATAAAAATCCACAAGTAGGATTAATCTCGTCTAATTTTAGGATGCTACAACATAGATATTTACATCTGACCCACACAGTCTGATGCACTCTATAGTCTGTGGAGAAAAATAAGTCCTTTCAGGGAGTGATTAATTTAATCGAAAGGAACACTGAAAATAGGTGAGATGATCCACACTCTAGGAAGGCCTATTTATCTCCATTGACTGTAGAGAAGATCTAGACCCCTTAGCTCAGAAATGGACATATGCAATGTGGACATCTAAGCTTAGATGAGATGAATCCCAATTCAACTGAGAACCTCACTGTTTTGTCTAGAGCTACTCAGACTGACCTTCCATTATTTTTCTCAAATAAGAGCTCCGGTTTCTGGTGCTATGTGGTGAATGAATTTGGGAGAAAGAGTATGCAACAGGCAAGTGCTATGATTGCTACAAGACTGAATTACATGAAAGAAAGCTCTCTCTGATATGAGCAGATATCTCTCTGATATCTCTATGATTTGAGCTCCAGAGGACTAACAGTAAAGATTATGAAGATAAATGCAAGTGATTATAATCTACTTTATGACAATTTCTCTGAAATAACTGACTGTAGTGACTATTGTAACAATAACCAAAATTGTCTGTACTGATTGAACTGAATATTACCTGAACACAGAGGTATTTAAGGTCCTAGTCATGGCACAACCCATGATGGAAATGCAAAATAGTTTCATTTGCTCCTATTAGACATGCAGTATTTGTGGGCAGATAGAAGTATCTGTCATGGGTCTTTATTCCCTACTGTAGTATTTTTAGTTAAAGTGTGATAAACGGACCATCTGGAATGAAGTCTGTTTCACCTACTGAATATGAGTAAGAGTGTCTGAATAGCTGGAACACTGTAAAATAACCTTTTAGTAACCTCTAATGGCAATTCTGGGTTCTCAGTAACTCCTATGAATTACTGACACCACAATTCAGGCACTGCAATGGTATTACATTGCAGATACACTGCAATGAATTGTGAATCGATACTAGATTAATTAATTTGGAGGTATAAATATAAACATCTATACCTGGAGAATTAAAGAATTAAATTAGTTGGGCCTGTTTGTTTCTTTGTTTGTTTTTTGTGTGTGTGCATGTAGAACAGATGAAACACACCAAAACCACTGAAAAGGGAAAGATAGAAATGCAATGGGATGATCTTATCAGTCAGTTTCTTTAATGAGCATCCATTTCCAAAATACTGCCTTTGAAAGGACTGCAGCTTCACCACAAATTTTAAATCTAACTTAGGTCTGGCCCCTGACTTGGGCACAGAACTACCTGCTTGCAGGTGCTTGGAAAGACAAAGTGTGGTGAAGATAGAATCAAAAGGCATAAGAAGTAGGTTGGTTAAATATTAAATGGTGTATTTCAACATTTTCAATAAAGTACGTACTTGACCATATTATACATTAGGAAGCCAAGCTGCTTTGTAAACAGTTTTTATCTCATGTAACTTCTTTACTGGTAATGACTCTTTTTAGCTCTTTCATACTGCTTAGTACATTCCACTGCTCAGTTTGCCTAAAGCTGAGGTTCATTTCCTTGAAAGCATCTTCTTTTAAACCCATCAACTTCGATAATATCCTTTTTAATAAAAGCTGTTTCTGACTATCTATAAAGTACAAGACTGAGTAAGGTTATCCTTGCATACAACTTTTGTCATGTTCAAAAATTAATGAAAAGCTAAAAATACTTTTTCTTAAATTTTAAAACATTTTTTAAAATGCACATGATAAAAATAGGCAGCTAAGGATACTTTAAAGCAAGATGAGCATAACAGCTTGATTCTCAAATTTTATGTTATTCTGAGAGTCTAAAGAAAGCTCTAAGTGGGTATCAATTATATTTGCACCCTTTTTCATTTGCTACCTTGCCATAGTTTTAATGTTAGCATCATATCCTAAGTTCTTTCTTCTACCTGCCTGCTAGTCTTCCAGCTCTTTTTCCTCTCACTGTTTTATGTCATCTGGCAGGGAACATAGGGAAATACTCCTGTGTTTGTGTAATTAAGCAAATCATGCACATATTCAGCACTTGTGTATTGATAGACATATTAAAATGGGAAAACTTGGAAATACATTATGCTGCATAAAAAATCTGAATTTTGATGTTACCAAACTTCTATTACATTGTAAAACCCAGGGAACTTTTATTGCCTAAGAAAAATGAGAGATGACTCTCAAAAGCATTAGCAAATTACCTGATTTTGTTTTGTCGTAGATTGATTTTTATTTATGCATCACAGTCCAACTTTCAGTCTAAGCTTCCAGCTTTTACATCTGTAATCCTATCTTATTTTTCCTGGCAATTTATTAGTAGTGTGAAATTGTGGACACAATTCTCTGTGGGTGAAAAATTGCACCTACTAAAGAGTAGATTTGAGAATCAAGCTTCTATATGCATTGATTACTATAGAGCACAATGTGGTATAATAGGTGAGAACGAACCATAGTTATAAAGATCAAGTCTATTGTAGGTACAAAAGCCTATTTTATATACATTAAAGAGCCTTGATTATTTAAAGGCATTTGTGCTGTTGGTTATTTTACACAGGTTATTTACACTGTTGATTAAATTGCTTGCAAAGCAGTCAGATTTCCATACACAAGTAGTCTAACAGAAATATTATGCTGCCAGCAATTTGCCAGTTGTCTGTTGACAAAGACAGAGAGTAAGCCACTTACTACTGTTTTTATACAATGAATCATTTTTGTAAAAATGGAGCAGTCTAATGAAAATTCAAATGTATTGCTTTTTCCGATTCAAACAGAAATCCAAGCACTTCATATACTCTGCAAATAAGCCTCATTTTCCACAGTGTATCAACTAACAAGCAATTTCAGTTCTACATGCAGATTTCAAATAAAATTCTCCAAATTTAAACAGGTAGTTTCATTTTACTTCCATAAACAGATACTTTCAAAATATTTAGACATCTGTATATAATACTGTTTAAACTGTTTGTTCTAAAACCTAAATAGGTATCTCAGTGTTTGTGTTACCACCTGATGTCTTTCTCATTTAAGGGGAAAACACAAAAAAATAATTGGGATAACTAGAGTCAGGAACAATGCTTACACGGCATGTCAGCATCTTTTATTGTGTCTTAATTGTTAGACTACTTAGAGGGGAACTGTGGGTAGACTGTCTCTGCAGGAGAGGTGAAATGCTTGGTCTCAGTGAAGTTACTAGTTGCTCTGCTCAGGGTTTCACCAGGGGTTCTGTGCTCAGCTAACATAATCCAGAGCAGTGCCACTGTGGAGGAAAGTGTCTCAGAACTAGAAACAAGAGCATAAAATGACTAACCTTACAGAAGGGTTCCTGCCCCTTTGCATGCCACAGTGCTTACCAGGGTACCACATGTCAGACCCATCTATAGAACTGAGCCCTGCTAATTTTCTCTTTTACAGCATTCTAGAAATTGATGCTTTATTGCCACTACTGCCTCTATAAATGTGTAGGATCTTCTGAACATAGGTATGCGCTATTGTAGCAGAACACTTTGGGATGATTGTCTTCCCTACTCACCACTGTCACCACACCATGCCATTTCTGAGCTACTAGCAATAAGGATAGAATATCACAATTAAAATTTGAAGTCTGTGTCAACGTTTGTAGTAATTTGTGCACAAAAATGAGCAGGGTGAGAGATCCTGGATTTCTAGGTCAATTCATGCAACTTGTATGATTTTACAAACATCTGTAATGGTGGTGCTCCTTTATTGTGCCCAAATATAAAGCTGTCTTTTTACAGAATCAAGAAATAGGTATTATATCTCTGTCCTTGAGATTGCAGGTCAGCGTGATACTGTCTTTAATATGCAAACCAGTTTAAGAGGTGCCTGCCTCTATGTACAGCCAGTACAGCTTGTGGCCTTCACAGTGGGCTGCTACAGCTGTTTGAAGGACAGTGACACAAACATGCACCACTGAAATGACCCAGGCTAAAACTAACCTATTTTGCAGGTTTATTTTTAATCCAGGTCACGCCTGAAATTGATTGATCAATCTATCTATCTGTATGTGTATTAAATATATATGAGGAAGTATGTATGTGTTTGTATGTATTTTATAATGTATGTTTGTACCTATATGTAAAGTTCTATGTTAGAAGATAAGCACTATCAGCTTCCACAGAAATACTGAGAATGGGAAAGCCCTCAGCATCTCTGGAAAGAGTTTAGGGCCTGGAAGATTTGTCTTATACATCTAATATAAAAATTGCTCTGAAAATTTTCTAGTAACAGTAGTGATTTTTAAGGCAATACTTTTTAGTCATTCATAACATATCACTTAGCTAGTAGAATCCCTCTGTGGATCATCATGAAAATTAATTCTTTTATGAACCCCCAAAACTAATGTAAATCATCTGCCAGAAGAAAATGGCTTTTATGTTAACCATTTGTGCTTTGCAACAGCATAGAAACATCTGACTGAACAGTATTGCTTTCAATGTATCTGCTGCTTATTTGCTTTGATACCGTGGTAGCAACATTTCAGTAGAGTCTATAGAAAAAAGTCTCATTTGGAGCTGCCTAAGAAATACTTAATTTACTTTTTAATGAAGTTCATTACTTAAGACTTTGTATGATACAGTATTGCTGGGAGCTGGAACCTGACCCCACTTTGCCTTTTCTTTCTTCACATATTTGCTTTTATCATGTCAGTTTTACTGAAGTGACACTGAAATATGGAGATTTTTCCGATTTTTTTTTTTTTTCCAGAAGGAGCTTATCAGTTGCAAGGCCTAGATTGTGAATGCGAGCTTTGATGTTAACAGCCCCAGTGCCTTTCTTTTTTATTTGGGGCATTAAGTTCAATTACGTATTCAAAGTATCTGTTCAGTGCTTTTGCTAGAATTTTTCAATAATTAAAAAAACTGAGCTTTTTTTAAGTACTCTCCTCAGTGTTTCAGTCTTAATAGAGATGTGACTCAGACCAAATCCTGTTCTTTCTATCAATTTCACTGATTTAAAATCTCTGTATTGGTGTTCTCAGGCCAGTGTAGCATGTTTCAAAAGCAGTACTTTAAGAAGTTGCCTGAAAACACATCAGCCAAAAGAATGTTTGCTGTCTTTTGTTTTACACTGAATAAAGTTATACACTGATAAAGAACTGCAATTTAGAAATTCTTATTCCATGAAAAATATATTAAGTTCACCCTGGTGTTTACTGACCAGTGTAATGAGAAGCAAGCTGTAAGTCTTTCAGTGTTTCAAAGGTGGTGTGCTTTATGGAAAAACAACAGTTGCTTCTTATGTTTTAAGAGATGGAAAAAACCCAAAACATCAAAATCATTTTAACTGAATGGCCACATATATGTCCAGATTTAAAAACTGCATTTGTCCACTAATCCTTTTAACAGGATTTTTGTGATCCATTCACAGAGTTCCCTTAACATGATAAGATAGCTTATTTTAAAAAGAAATTTCAAAGCAGATGGAAGAGCTGTGTGAGTCTGGAGATACTATGTTTCCACTTCAAGCTCTCCAAGCAAACTCGAAGCCTAGCCGGTTTGCCTCCAAAGTCCCCAGTTGGGAAAATAAAAAATCTTGAAAAAATTATGTCTCCTGTTGTTATAGCCAGACAGATATTTTTTAAACTTAGAAAAGATTATCAAGCTTCATTTAAATCCCTCAGGAAGATAAAAAGAACACAGGGAAAAAGGAGAAATAGTCACAGGAAAAACAAAGAAACAAACAGAGGTGGCACTCCCACTTAAAGGGTAGTGGTGCTGGTAGAATAGCCACCAGAGTCTGAAACAAAGGATTTTCTAAAATTACTGTTGCTGTTGCTGCTGGCAATGGGCTTGACCTTTACTTGCTCATATTTTTCCATGCTATATCTTTACAAACCTTTTCCAACCTTTGCTACTTCTTCTAGACTTTTGAAAATCACCATGTTTCTGCCTTTTGTGTATTATAAACCTTTTCAACCACATATAATTTTACAACGTGTTTGATTTTTACGTGTCCCAGGCCAAGAGTCAAACAGCCACACTTCCATTAAATAGTACCATGTTCAATCAATAGTGCTTTGGCAATCAGTATAAGTACTATACTGTTGACAGCGTAGAAGAATCTGACCATAAATGAACAGGGTTAGAATATGCAGAGAGGCTGAAAGATTCATGAGTTCAGTCTGTACTGAGAAAAATTAGAGATGAGTCAGAAGTGGAACATTCCACTGACACCCACTAGTCCCAATTTCATTGAGTCTGTCAGAATGAGTACCTGAACATGAATTCCGTGTTTCATCTTGGCTTGGGAAAAAACAAAATCCTACTGATGAGATTTCACAAAGCCAAACCCCTGACTTCCTCAGCTTATTTTCCATGAAGAAACTATAATGTGGAAACTACTGTTATGTCTAGTGTAAACAGTGAATATACAACTGTAGCTAGTAAGTCAGGAAGCCAGGCATGCAACACAGAAGTGAAAGTATTTTGAAAAGATAATACATTCAACAACAACTTAATTGAAAAGCAATGTTTTTGTCACTACAGACACTATTCAGCTAATATACCATGAATTAATCTGACTGCCCGTCTTATGATATTGTATGAGTCCTTTCCATGCCTTTAGAGTGATTGTTTTAAGTAAGTTGTAAGTTCTACAGAAATTTCATCTCAGCCGCAATCAGTGGTTCGATATTTTGAGGGAGTATAGGGGGTTAAAATTATCTTGGCAGGAGAGTACAAAGAAAGTGCTGTTTGGCTTATATCCCAAAGATGTGCAGTGGCATCAACAGGGAAGGATGCAATGGCAACAGCTTTTAGGACATCAAAAGTGTCAGCATCAGAAACAGCAGCAGCATGAGCAGACTGTGCTGATGGTGCTTCTTTCTTGCTCTGCCATAAGAAAGTTGACATGTGCCAACAGCTATCACAAAGTGGAATCCAAATTACCATAATTATTTCCAATCCTAAGTTTCAGGAAAGAGTTGGCCAGTATTGACAGAGACTGGAACACCTCTTTCTGGTTACTAGGTCAGAGCCTCAGCCATCCTGGATCAATGCAGCAGCAGGGACTTCAGTGGAATGACATCAGTTAATGCCAGCTAGAGATCTGACCCTGTGCTGTATGATCACCTACTCTAATGCCCTCCAAAGACACAACCAGGTCCTCTTCCAGCTACAATCAGAGAATAGCATGGTAACAGCTAAAGTGTTAAATCTAACTTTCTGACTTAAATACAAGGCTTAGAGCTGTGAAAGGCGAAGAGGAAAAGGTATGCAGTTGGCTACTACCTTCTAGGATGAGAGCTAAAATAGACAGGGAACATCCTGTTCCTGTGGAAAGTTTTCTGTAAAAAAGTGGTAACTATCTTGGTTGTCATTTTGTTTGAAAAAAAAAATCACTAAAATTTTGGGGAGGGTGGTTGCAATTAAAAAATAATTTTTGTATGCTAAACATTGCTTAGATCTCCCCTGAAGAGTCTTGAGAAAATTGTCTTCGATTAATGATTTTGCAAAAAAATCTAATGCTATTCTTCTCCTACTTTAAAAAAGTTTGATTAAATATTTCTCACAGTCATCTTATCAACTTTTATGACTACCCTTAACCTACAGGATGCTTAGGTACATACATACAGAGGTAACCAAGATACTGCAGTTTAACTAGGTATTTCACAGTAGACTGCATACTTTAGCTTGTAGCAAAGAAGAAACAGGTAATATGCTTTAGCTCTTTAACTCTTAGTTAATGCATAGTAACTCAGCAAGGCAAAAACACTACATCTCTGAGCCTCATGTCTTTTTGCATGTAAGTGCTGTCAGCAGTGAAATTACTTTTGTGATTAGACTGATTCTTTTCAGTGATCTGCATAAGCTGTGGAAGAAGTCAGTGTACAAAACTCTTCATATATATTTAGTTTCCTCATACAGTAAACTATGTATGTTAATAGCTTAGCCCCAATTAAACCAGTGGAACTTAAATAAGAAAACATGGCACTTCAAAAATATAAAGTAACATTTTGGAAATAGGAAGATTTGCAATTCTGTGATGGCATTAAGTAAGGAAGATCTTTTTCCATTACTAGGATTGTATTCTTTCTACCAGACCCAAGCGTCCAAGATTTTTGTCACAGGTGAAGGATGAAGTAATAAAACAGCTAAAATCAGCACCCTGTTGGGTGACAGATCTGCCTGTTATAAAGTGGCTTTTGCAATAACCTGTAATGTAGTCAGTGGTTGTAGATGAAGTTTTAAAATCAACAGGCTAATGTGAAACACTCAAATATCAGCAAAGTCAAAGTATTTTTATAATCCCTCTAAATGTCATTAGAATCATACACTTTGTATGGCTAACAATTATTCTGACACCATGAACTTTTTTGGTAAAAATATATCTGTAGCATTTATAAAACCTTTCAGTGTATATTAATTTTGGGTCAGAACTGATAGCTGAAGATGCAGTTAATATGTATTCGCAATATTTGTGAGAAATTATTGTTACCGGTGTCTTGGTCCCTGGATGTTTTTTTGGCTTCTTCACATACGCACACACATGCATGCGCGCGCGTGCGCACACACACTGGAAGTTCAGGTATTATCTGCGTAAGATATGATCTTGGCCTACTGGTGAACATAGTCAATACCAATTCTTTTTTTCTCCCAGTTTTCCTCCCTTCGGGGGCGGGGGGGGAGGGCAGAAAAAGAAAAATCCCTATAGTCAAAATGTTGGCAGGCCTGTTTGTGATTATGTTTTGTCAAATACCTGTAAGATTAACACAGTAGTAAGTAGGCGATAAGTAAATCTTTTATTTGGACTTGTGGGCTCCCATTTTAAGCCACTTGTAATTCAAAAATTTAAGCATTTCTAAATCTTTCTGCAGAGGCTAGCTGCAAAGCTGTCATTGTGAGAATAATGAGTGTTTTTGTATTATTCAGTGTCCCTCCAATCTCACCTATTAATAACTCAGAAAAGAGAAAGGAGATATAATAAGCCTTAGGCTTACGTTCAAGTCTGTCCCCAACAAAAGTCTTTCAGTATTTAAAAGAAAATGCAAGGATAATAGAGGAATAAAACACAAGTAGATTGTAGTGCAGCAGCACATCTCAAAAACTTTGCTCAGTCACTTTAATAAAGTTCGCACAGGTTCAATACAAAGGGTTTGCTTGCCCTTGCCCGGATGAATTAGCCTTTCACATCGGTTTGGAGAGTGGGAATGGGGCAGGGCAGTTAGCACACAACAACAGCAGGAAAAACATAAGAAGGATCCTATTCATAAGCAGTGGTGATTGGAGAGAATAAGACTTTAGTGTTCGATGGGGTTTTGGTTCCGAATTCAAGAAAAAACTCTAACCAGGTCCAGACATACGTTGTAACCTGGGCATTTCTTTGGAACTGCAGTAAGTTGATGCAGAAATTGAAGTCACTCATTGCTAATGCAATTACAGATTTAATATGAGAGATGATATATTTGGATAGTCTTCATATCATTTCATTATCTAACTTCATTTCTTCTGTTATTTCCACAAGGAATACTGTACAGGCAGACAGTCCTGCTTAGAGAAAAGTAAGGAAATCATGCCTGGCTGACCTTTTTCTTACCTACTCTAAAGACACAAGAATTTGACGCAAATATCACATTTGCGCTAACCAAATCAACACTAAATGCTCTGTGAAGTGGATTGAATGTGTTTTTGTAGCTGAATACAGCTTGCTTTGAGTTTCTTTCTGGGGCACATTGCCTTTGGCTAGCCTGAGCACAAGTCTTGATGTTTGCCAGGGTATTTCGTGATTCTGAAGTTCCCTCTGAAGACAGTGTCTAGTCTGTCCACTTCTAAGCAAACAGAAAATAAAAAAACAGGACACACTACATTAAAACCATGAATGTGGCCCACCTCTGAAACAGAGAAAAGTTTACATGGAGTTGGCTGCTACAATAGCCTGTCTGTGATGTTTGGAATATGAATGTGAGTTTAACAAGATAACTATTTTACTTCCTCAAAAAATGGGTAACTGAACTTACACAAAAATCTCTAAAGCCATTTTAGCCTGGAAACTGACCCTAGAGAGAGTGGTACTTTGTGATTACATACTCACTACATTACACTGATTCCTCTAGTGCTGCATTGGAAGCGGCATTCAAGAACTGGAGTAACGGGAACGTACACACTGAACAGCATTCCTCTGAGTAGTGGTGACCCCTGAGTAGTGTATGTCTGTCCAGGCTGTCAACACTTCTGCATGTCTTTCAGATCAAAAAAGAGGCACATAGGGGGTCAAACACTGAATGAAGAAAAATACCCTGGGGAGCTGTGCTCCTAAATGGATGTGCTGTGCATCTGCATAGCTTTGCTACCTGTGATATAGGAAAGTTTGACATCCCAACCAGTGCTAAGAGGGCAGGGCATGGGGAGGAGGAGAGGAATTTATCAGATGTGGCCCTTTCTTTCTCAATCAGCATAAATCTATGCCTGAATTTTTTGATCTAACAGCCTCCTTTAGTAAGTATGTAAGATTTCTAATAAAGTGAGACCAAAGATATACACTTGGGTGTTAGCTGTCAAACTGCACTGATTCCCCTCACATATAATTTGAATATAATTTTGTGGGCCAACTGATGCCATTAGTTGTGCCAACACAAATGGTCTTAGATTGTTGCCTTAGTAATATCAGCATCATAGCTCATTATAATGACGATATCCTTATTAAAGACCCCCTTATTATCTTTTATTTTCAAACAAACAGACTGAAAATTAGTGAAACCACAATTGTGCGGTAAGCCCACCAGATATTGCTAAAAAGTTATTATTTAGGATAGCACTGTATTTTTGGTAGCCAAGAGTAATTAAGTAGGTACCTGTCTGACTGTGTTGTTTTTTTAATACAGTTTTACAGGCTAGAAATACCTCACAGAAATAAAGAGGGAACTTTTGGTTATGTGTTCATGGACAAGTCAGCCTACTCCATATTTCTGAAAAGTGCAAAGTGCTTTACAAATATCTGTATGTAAAGGTCTCTAGCTTCCTGATAACTGGGGTCAGTGCTCTAGCTCAGCCATTTAGGCTGGAATCCTGGTATTATACATAATGACATATAGGCAGACATAAAATGTAGCCAGTACTGCTATCCTGGGCAACAGGTCTCCTGACTGTAGTTTGTTCATGAGCAAATCATTCCTGGAAGCCAAAAATATGTAGATCAGCTGCCCTGTAAAACTCTATGCCGACCAGATCTTTAGATAACCAAAAGTTTACATGTCACTTGGAAATACTGGCCTGTCATCAGAAGGTAGCAGGATCACAGCAGCAGGAGCTTCAAGTGTGAGGGAAATCCCAATGAGTTGGGTTTTTTTTACAGAAAAGGGAAAACTACACAGGTATGAAAGTGAGGTGAAGGCTACGGCAGTCTTTCCCTTGCAAGCAATAAGATGCCAATAGCTTACCAGTAGCGCTATCCCAGCCCACCCCCAGTCCACAGCCAATACTGCTTATGAGTTACAATGCTTAAAATCTTCTGCCCGCCCAGAATAGCAGATGCATGAGAACTGAAATGTTTGCGAATAGCAGTATTGGCTGTTAGCATTCGCAGAATTATTATTTTCCCCTTCCAACAAATTAAAAAGCATTGTGCTTTGGGAAATCTGGTTTGCCCAAGAATGGTGTTGTGGTATTTCTGTACTGGTTGTGTAAGAGTGATTTGATTATAGCAATTTGCACTCACAGTCTTTTGGACAATGTAGTAAGCACTGAAATGATACATCTTACTTGGAAGCCTAAAACCTTCCAAGGCATGTGAAGAGCAATCACAGATTACTGCTCACCTTATTCAAACCAACCAGGAATCTGTCAGATGAGCCACAAAAAAAGTATAGGTGGCTGTTTCAGATGCATCTTTGTCCACAGTGCTGTGTTCACTGAACAGGCAGGACTTATTTAGTATAGGCACCACTGTGCATTGAGTTGTCTAACAGCATCAGGACCAGCAGTGCTTCATGCCCACAAGGTCAAAAAGCATGTGTGGCTACTGTGTGAATCTCTGCACCTTGTCATTTAGCTCACAGTAGTTGCAACTTATGCATCATGTTTGGACATCAAAGAAGGTCTCTCTACTATTTTTAGGAGATACATTGGACATAGTAAGGTCAACAGGCTGATGAGATCATCATATACAATTCTCTCTCTATCTCTCTAGATTAAAATACACAATCTGAGTGCAATGAACCTGGAAAACATGCAACATTGTTGTTTTGATCGAAGTGAGGTTTTAAAAAGCATCTTCTCAGATCATGTTTCTGCTGTTGCATTCAATGGATGAATAAAATCTTGAACCACATCTTTAACCGGTGTTGATACATTAAGGATATCTTCAAATTTGCATCACTGTTTGTCGTCCACAAAAAATACGGGTTTTTTTCACTGCTCTGGCACCTCCCCAGTTAGGAAAACACAAGCTTAATGTGATATAACCCCATAAATGCTACTAGCATCATTACACACAGAACCTTTCATTTCACATGTTAACCCCAATCAAATTCTTATATTTTAAAAATTACTGTAAGTCAGTAACAATCAATGAGTGTTGTGATTTTCATTATGAATCTCATACTTCTGTGCTAAGCACAAATATTTTTAGACTAGAATTGTAAACACATTTAGGATTAATATTAATATTATGTAGTACCAGTTAGATTGTGATCTCCTGCACAAAGAATGTTACATTTTCATAAAGTGTCATATTTATCCAAAGATGAGGCTAAACAATTCAGAAATGTGTACATTGCTAACAGGGTATAGAAGAACCTGTTTATGAAATGGTTAAAATGGAGCAAATGGTGTGGACTCAGAATATTCTGACTGACACATGGATTGAGTTTCACATTTCCTTAGAGGCATTAGCATAATTAGGCAAAGTTGGGAAATTATTTATACTGTTCAAAAGTTACGGTTCATCTCCTGGTGATCCAAAACAGAGATTAACTTTCATTGTCTTTCTTACTCAGAGACAAGACTCATAGAGGAGTAACTTGCTAATCAGTGACTAACACCAATACTGTTTTGTAAGTATTTACACATATACATATGTTTGACATTCACATAGTTGAATATGATCAAGGATTAATTAATTCAAAATTTTCCATTTGTTTTTTTGGGAGATTGGCTTACATTATTTGTTCACCTCTGAAGGATTTCAGTATTATCGCTGATTCACAGAAGAGTGACGTGATACTTGATAGAACATTATACTAGGAGGTAGGCTGGAGCACAGAGTTACCTAAAGCTACTTGAGGAAGCCTGTAGTAAAATAATTAGTTAGCATGACATAACATTCTGTTTTAGTACGTGTTTCTGTGGATAACCCTTTTGCATGTTAGTTCAAGTTCAGAGATCTTTTCTCAGAGCTGTTGTTGTTCCTAGTCCTTTCAAAGAGGATGTGTACTGAATATTTCGTCAAAGACTGAGTCTTGCAGCTCATTTGTTGAAAGTATAAAAAGACAAAGCATCTGCATTACATCAAGAAATACGTACAGTCTTTATTAATGGGAGTATGGCCATTTGAACCTGAGTGTAGGGAGAAACGAGGACTCTGACAGAGCAATATGGATTTGGACAATGGTCACAGAATTACAGAGCTCTTAGAGACCAGAAGAAATCTTAATGCAACTCACTGAACTGAAGCAGGCTCACATGCACCTGGACTATCCTACATTTGTTGTTTGCCTAGTCTTTTCTTAAAAACATTTGGACAAGAATGATTCTACCTTGTCAATAACTAACCCATTACAGCATTACACAGCTCTGATGATAACTGTTTTTACATGTAGTTCCATTAATAGAACTAGGAACCATGCACTCGAAGATGTGTTTGAAATAGGTAGCAAGGCAAGTCATGGAGTCTCAAATGATGCTAAGAAAAACATATTTCTTGTAGTCAGCTACTTCTTGGGTCCTAATGAAAGTGCCTGGATAGCAGTAGCAGCTTTTCCCTTCAGTTTACCCAGTATGAAGGAAATGGAGTCATGAGGAAGCAAATTAGTTGTATTGTAATTCTTGGATTGAAATTTGGTGAGCAACTTTTATAGCTTAGCCTTTTTTTTTTTTTCTTTTTTTCATAGAATTACTATCTTTTCAGGTTGTTTTATGGAGATAGCATTCATAACATTTGTTTTTTAAAATGGTGCCAGAATTTTCACCTTGAAGTGTATTGTATTTTCTTAATTATCCAAATGGAGATCTAGCTAGATTTCTAACTGCTTAGTAAATTTGTTTTTAATTTAAAAGGTTTTTTCCCCCAAAGTGATCTTATTAATCACATACTAGACTCTTCTATCATGTCTCCAACTGTCTTCATGTAGCTCAGATATCCTAAAATATCCAAGTGAAGAGATTAGCACCTAAAATGTACTGAACAAAAAAAGTTTTATGGAAAACTGTGAAAGATTATCATCTCAAGCATTATCCCATTTGCCTTAAATATTGTATGTGGTACAACAAGTTCAGATTTGACTTTCTGGTTAAAAACATTATAAAAAAAAAACCTTGTATGTTTTTTTTTATTAAAAGTATATGTGGCATTTCTTAATAAAAGCAAATTTTCGTGAATGATTTTAATTCTGTCAAAGCCCTTTTTTTTTTACTATAACAAAAGTTTTATAAGAACTTGTTTCAAACACAACTGTTCCTGGTTAATGTTACCACGAGCTGCTATTAAAAGAATATCTAGTAAGATATAGCAGCAACAGTGTCCCATCCGTTACCTCAACAGCAGATTTTTATAGGCAGTAATGCTTGTTAAGTTGAGCAATGGGAATGATGGATCTGCAGGCTCAAGGGGGTTAATGTTGACAATGAGCAATTATTATTTTTGACAAGAATACCAAAGGGTTTCAAGATCACTCTTCTAACTGAAAGCAGATTATGACTTGAGTTTTATTACTAACTGTCAAGCATAGCTGTCAAGCATATAAAAGTGTGATATAAAGGAAGATCATTTTATTATAGTAAGAGACAAAGCAGAGATCGAATGATGACCTTTTTTGTGGGTTTTTTTTTCAGTTACCCACAGGAAGAAGGAGGCAGAGTCCTCAGCATCTTAAAAAGGGAAATGGGGGGAGAAAACATCCGGGAGAGGACACTTTCCTACAGATAAAAAAACTGACAGCAAAAAGCACAATATGATTTTAATGAAGTCAGCATATGTGGATGTCTGTGGGTACTGGTGTGTGACTTCCGTGTCTTTCTTGTAGATATAATGTAATAGTATGGGGGTGGGACAGTGTGCCTCAACAACCTTCCAGGGAGCAGTTCTCTGCCTGACTGATAATCACAGCTACAAGGGATTATTTATTTGGTCTTTAGCCGAGATATTTTCCCCTTTGGCCTGTTGGTATATGTTGTAATCTTGATCTTAGAGATGCTGGTCTTTGTCAGAGCTATTATTCAGACCACACTTCTCTGATGAAAGACAAAAAATATTTATTTGAGGCAGCTCCACCTCTCATTTGTTCTATGTGTGGCTGTGACAATAGCTGGTAAGTTTTGTTTCTGCTGAGAACTAACAACCTTCTCTCTTGACGAGGGCTCAAGTGTTTCTTTGGCTCCTTATTTATCACGTTCACTGGAACACCAAAGGCAATTCTGATCAAAACACTTGAACTGAAGTAACCCAGAACTTCATGAAGGTTTGAATCTAGAACCAAATTTCGTTGCTGACCTTAGCTGTAGAATGGAGGGCAAGTAGAATCCCTTGTTAAAACACCTTTTGCAGATATTAAAAGGCAAAGACAAACTTCTCTGCTTTGCTACTTGCTCAACTTCTCTTTACATGGAAGGGAAGTCATCGGCACTCTTCTGTGGGCAAATTTGACCAAGTAAAAGATGCAGGAAGTCAGGGACATAGAGCATAACATAAAAGAGTGTTAGAAGTTCTTTGAATGGATATAATGATTAAATTTGTTGTGCCAGAGATTGTGCTGACACCTTTTGATTCTGTTCCATGATTCTCTCTGCTGGAGACCCCAAATCTCTTCTTTCTTGGTTTATTTTTTCATGCAAACAGATGGAAAAAACAGTCTATAAAAAACCCTTTCACATAATTATTGATTTTTCTGACATTTAAGGAGGCATTTCCTAATTATGGAAACTAAAACTAAATTGGCAAAGCAAGCTGAGAAAACAAAGATGGTGTCTTATAGCCACAAATATTTATACTGAATCTGAGTTTTTCAAAACTGCAAGAGTTAATATAATGTGTACTGAAGATGCCATGAATGCTTTTTGGAGAAAATCAAGGCATTTTCACATTGGTTGAATTTATGGTGAAAGTAGAGCAGGTATATTGTGGAAAAGAGCAACATGCCCAAAGTTTATTTATTTTCTGCTATAATTTTCAGATAATTCTTTCATCTACAGATGCATAGTACCTCAGACTTTCCTCAATTGCTCTTTCAGATATGTTATGTAGGAACTGATCATAGTAGGATCCTTTAAACCCACACATACACCATACATAAACCTGTTTGTTCAGTCTAGGCCCAGAAAAGGTAGGGGATCTGCAAAGCCAATTTCTTCTCATTTATCCTGAGTGGTAAGGTCAGTTCAGCTTCTGCCATAAGTTACAGCAACACTGGATAATTCTCATTAGGACCATTACAGTAGTCTCTGTGAGACCTCTATCTCCCAGAAACTGTAGCTGCCGAGAACATAAATGGAACCAGTTGCTCCAGGGTTCCTACCATATTCAAAAAGTTCAATGTGAGAGGAATGCCAGGAGGTGCATTGCCTGATATTACTGAGATTATGTTTGAAAGCATTCATGAACTGTGAAAAAAAATCTGCTTTTATAACAGTGTCAGCTAATGTCTGCTACGTTCCTTGCATGCTAATTTCTATGTCTAGTCTTTCCTTGCAAAGGATGCTCAGCACTGTCCTCTTATAACCTTTGCCTCATCTTTAGTTTGCTTATCCATCCTCTCTGGTAGCTCAATGAAAGTATACTATGAAGTCTGGAATGTGTAGTATAACCATATTTTCAACTGCCAGACGACGGTTAAAAATCCAGTTCAGAAGGGTTCAACGTTTTTTAGAGGGTTACATAGTTTCCAAACAGGAAAGCTATAGGTAAGAAGCTGTCTTGCTCGTTGATCTGCAATGAAGAAAAGTGCTCTGGTCTTTCAGTATGGAAGACGGTCGGGTATCTTTAGTGCTTCCTAGACACCATAGTGATGATTTTGCAGGTCTCAAAGACACCAGTGATCATCTGCTTAGAAGTTTCTGGTTGAAACATAAAACTTAAATAATGTTTTTAAGTTTTTCCATCTCTTGTCATGTGGATCATATTCTTGCTATGCAGAACAGGCTTCAGATGTCTCAGCATCATCTTTCTCGGTTTTTTAGGACTGTGCAGAGGGCTGTCAACAGGCTCCAACTGTGCACAAAGGAAAACAGCAAGGACTAGACTGAGGGGATTCAGAAGAGTATGGTCTTACATTAGATGAAGGCAGAATCATGGGATGGTCTGTCTCTGCCTCATGCAGGTAAGAGGAGGAAGAATGAATTTCTGCTGCAGTTCCTGGGTAAGATGACATATTTTATTCCATGGTTGAATAGTGAAAGGTATATAAGGCTTTCGGATCAGACAGGCTCTGGAGAGTCTTATTATAGGTGATTCTGAATTCCTGATTATGCTAAAGATCCTTTCAAGAAGGCACCCCACTTGGTAAAACTAAATGGAAGAAATTCCCCAACTCTGAACTCTGTGGTCTTTTTTACCTTTGGCCAATAGTACACTTCATTAAAAAGTGGTAGAACATTAGATAAATTCCTTAGATTTTGATACAATAAAGTTTCCTGTCTCTTTCTCTCAGCATACATTCATGTGCGTGTGTGCATGCACACACACACACACACATACATATCTATCTGTCTATATATAATCTTAGGCGGAAGCTCATGCATAGGGGAAATTCTGGGAATAATTAAGAAAAGGATACTGCATGCTCCAGCAGACGGAATACATCTTTTTCATTTAAAGCAGTTTTTTTTTTCTTTACCACCAACTTGCTGCAATTAGGAGGTTGTTGGAGAGATATCAATTGAGATTTGGGAACTGTTTTCTGGAAATGTTTTGAATTAAAATCTAATTGGTAGCTTTCTTTGATAACTGTTTTATTGTTGGGTGCAGCTAAATGGAAATCAACCACAAAGGGAACTCAATTTTGTCATTAATTTTAACTTGATTTCACAAATGATTTACATATACAATATTTTCCCTATTTGTTCTGTACTGTTCTTGAACTCCTGTTAGCAGCCCTTAGACTGATGTAGTTTCATTTTCCCATTTATTTATGTTACTTTAAAATACGCTGCATTACCTCAAGTATGGGTATCAGCAAAATGGTGAAGCAGCAGTAAGTGGACCAAAGTGAAACTTCCTGCAGCTTATGAAAAACTGTGGAATTAGTGGCCCTGAGCACTAAATTTCATTGTTTTTACCTAAGACATGTTTGAGTGTTGTGGTCAAAGGAAAGTAGACCTACACTGCAAATATATGATCATAACAAAGCAAAATTTTGAAAAGATCAAATTACATAGTAACCATGTGAAAAGTCAAGGGTCAGATACACAGCCAAGTTACCCCAGTTAAACATGTTACCAGGAGGACATCAACTGAACCATGGCCATGTGTGATCACTAAGCAAATGTAAATGCGAGCTAATTCAGCGTACCATATGAAAAAGGTGAAAGATACCAGTAAATAAGTATTGGAAAGATTAATGAATAATTTTATGGAGGGAAGATGGGGTACAAGAATCACAGCAGAGATGTAATTTTACTAACAATGAATGCCAAATAACCTGGGCACGCAGGACTCAAGCCAAAGCACGCTTGACCGAGTCCAATTGACTCTTACGGACTTTGGACCATGCCCATGGAATGTAAAAGAAAACAGCCATTTGGGGAGGCCAAAATCCTTACAAGGGAGACATAGTTGATATTTGTCTGGAATTAATTAAGACGGTCATTAGTACCAGACAAAGGCAGGTATATAAGGGTTTGCTCATTGTGGAAACACAAATATTGAAAGCTTTTTCTCTTGAAAATTGAGTTAACAGGCGAAAGTACAATAGGGGTTTCTTTGCGTGTTTGCAGCTGAAATACAGTCTACTTAGCAGCAAAGAGGAGGATAACATCTTGCTAAACCGCTGTATGAGAGCCTAGCATCTCCCCTCTTCTGATTGATGTAGGAGTACAATGGAGTTCACTTAATAGGGCATGACAACTGCAGAGATGTACCTTTCCCATGAGTCCCTAAGCAGAATCACAGTACTGCTGCCCAGGACACTCCACCAATACAGGAAAGTTGGCAGGAAGCTGAGATGACACTGTGCATTGCAGTTTCTTAAGTAACAAAACAGCCACACCTACACTGCCTCAGTGTTGTGCATGGTGCTTCCTGAAAGCCTGTTTATAGTTGTCGTTTGGTTCCTGCTGTCATAAACTTTTGGCTCTGCAAGACATTCATTCATGTCAGGTTGTCTCCCTGCTTTAATTGGGTTATTTGCATTGTGGTTCCAGTCCAAAAAGTGTTTATATAAAAAGGCAATCTCCTCTCTTAGCAGATGTGCCCCGCAAGTGCTTTAAGTCAAAGATGCTTGGTGACTCAGATTTTTCTCAAATTCTTTTTCACTGTGGTTGCATTGCAAAGGGAGACTTGATTTATATGTCTTCTAGACATCATCAGTGTACCAGGCTTATATACATGAAACTGAGGCTAAAAGTTGACCATGAAACCTCTCTTTTTCTTTTTTAATACTGATAGTAAGGTATAAGAAAAGAGACAAGTGTTTTGAAAATAAAGTCTTTTCACTTCTAAAATGAGGAACTATAATTTGGAAATTGCTGTGAGACTGTAACTATGAACTATAGTCATATGGTTTTTATACTTTTCAGATGGAAATTATACATATCAATGTTGCCTTGCGTTAACTTTAAAAATACTTGTCTTTTACAAAATATTTTTTCAGGATGTTTAATTAAATTGAAATGGATTTCCTCCAAAAAAGGGATTCCTTTGATAGTTTTATAAATTCCTTACTGTGAACTTCAGAATTAGGAAGATTTCAAGAGCTTTGAGACTGGCATTTAAATTGCTTTTTCATATGACTTCTTGCTAATTTTGCCTGTGCTTAGGAAGCATTTTGCCAATATTTCTTGATATCTATCTTTGCTCATTCAGTGTCTCTTTTGCCATTGTACGTATATAATCACAGGTTAGAAAGGCAGTGCTTGATCAAAAGGGTCATACTGTCAATGAATATCCAGCTGCTTCTTCTTACTTTCTGAACGGAGGCTCTTTGCTCCCAGGAGGATGTGATAAGCATTCATCTGTACATTTTCTTGTAGAAAGGTACCACTTAAGTCATAAAAACTGGGGCTCAGGCTTGCCTTTGTTGTAGGAAACTATATAGCAGAGAAAAGGCCACTGGAGAGGTACCCATTCCCAAGAGGTTCTCCCTGAGATTTCTGTGTGCAGACTGCTTTGCAGCTATTGCTATGGTGTGAAGCGTTAGACCTCTCAGACCATTACGGCCAGAGTATGAAGAATTCTGGAAATGTACAGAAATGCAAAGAACCTGATGGGAAATAAATGTGTCTTTTAATAAACAGTATTGCTGTCAGTTTGATCCACAATGAGAAAGAGAAGGCATTTCTAAACAAGACAATTTCTAAACAACATTTGAAAAGGTTAAAAAAAAATCAGTTATTGGGCAACTTTGGCCATCAGAGATCTATTCTAGAAATCTGAGTAAGGTTCTTTAAGCAATTACTTTATCATTTCACCTTGGACTGTGAAAGACAAATCAGAAAGGACCTCAGATTCTGTACAGGTAACAGTTCCATACTTCTGCAGAAACTTTGGAAAGGGGTGGAAAGGACTAATCTTTGCAGACCTTTAATACTGAAAGCTTTTTAGAAAGAGGGGAAAGTCATCACCAGGCCCCACAAATCCCTGTGTGTGAGAGATGGACAAAGTCTCCATGGCAGAACTCTACCCGGAGCTGGTAAGTAATCACAGGTGTTTGGGATCTCAGAAGATTATTTCTGTCCTCCTCAGAGCGCCATCTTTGTAAAATTAGTTCAGGCCTGGAGTCAGTCTCAGCCGGGCTCCAGCTTGCTATCATACTTACTTCCACCAGGGTGTGCCAACTAAACAGAGTGTATAGGGATACAACACAGTATTGGAGCATATAAAAAATGCAGTTAATCCTGAGTGCTTTTTTGCTCAATCCATTTATGAAAGCATATTTTAAGGCCGGTAAAATAATATTGAATATGCACACGACAGAAAAAAAATAATCTGTATCCAGAGTATTTTTAAGTAAAGGGTTTTTAAAAAATCAGTGCAGACATGCTGGCTTTTTACCTCCTCTTGTTTTAACCTATGACTGATTCATCAGTTGAAGTGTAAAGAAACAGATCTTCTTATGGTAATTGATTCTCAGGGGCTATTAGTGTAAACGTAAATGCTCAGCATAGATGTTATGTAGGTGGGTGTTAGAGAGAAAACATAAATTGTCAGCAATATAAGGCAGTCTGTTCATACCATAGGCTGAGAAAGTGAAGAATGTTAGAAATCAGAGACTCAGAAATACCTCCCAGAGTTGGCTGTGAGTGCAGTCTCCCATTGTGAGTAATTATAAGAAACATACTGTGCAAGAGTCGATTCTGGTCCTTTAGTTCAACAGGCGAAACACTTACTTCAAAATAACAGAGATTTCAGGTGAGATTTGCAAAAGAGCTTACAAGAGTTAAACACCTGGCTGCCACTGACCTTCTATGGGAGGTGGGCACCTAAATTTCTAGGTGTTCCTGAAAACTGTTGGAACTTTGTATTATTCTACAGCCCTGGACTAGAATTCATTTTTCTTCAAAGCAACTGTGATTTTTTAAACCACAGAGAACAGGAGAACAGCATACAGTGAAAGCCCAAGATAATATTCTAGTTGACCTAGTGCATCAAAAATTGTAAGATTAACTCCAAAATATTAGAAGAAATAATAAAAACTGTTGGTTCTTGCCTTCTTTGTTTTTGAACCCTTACAGTTTATGCTTTCCATCTTTTCTTTGGAAGTCTAAGAGTTTAAAACATACTTTCTTTTTTTAACAAAGATTAAGATTTTATATCATCACACGTCTCCAGAAATCAGATCTTCCAGGGAAGCAACAAATAAATGTTAAGAGTTGTGATAAAATTAGGAGACTAAATCATACTGTATTTATAATTCCTCTAAATTGTCTGGAGAATATAATCTGCATCATGAAGAATATGCTGTGTGTATGAGCTTCTCCCCTGTGTTGCATCTATCTTGATGGTGACTGCAGGAGGATGGCTCTGACACTCTCCTGTCACCACTGCCCAGTGTGAATGTTGCATGTGCATCCTGACAGAGGCCACACCAGAATGAATGTGGTCAGCCCCTGCACTAGGGGATAAGAGGAGGAAACAATCTTTTAAAATTCCTTCCCACCTTGCATACAATTCATAGTCCTCTTCAGAAAGGCCCTCAGGCAAAACTTCCAGGCAGTACAGGATCAAACCTGTATTTACTAGGAGATGTTTTACTTCTTTATTAATTGTGAAGTGTCAGTTCCCAGCAGCAAGCATATTCTAGTATGCTGCCTTTTTATGAAGATGTGAGAACCACAAGGAGTCTGTTATTCTAAATTCCTTTCAGATCCTTTATATAAAAAAAAGTCCAGATGTCACACAAAGCATTTAAAGAACTTTATTTGAAAAACATTTTCTTTCTAAATGGGAGTTTATGCAGAGTACAATTAAACATGTTTTTTTAACTAAACATACTAGTTTGTATCTTGTGGCAGGGAAAAATAAATATGTAAAAATAAAAACAATCTGAGACTAAAAGTTCATCATGTTGTGCCAGCTTGATTCAGATCACCCGATGAAAGGACATGCATCTTCTGCTGTAATCCTAGACTCCTAGATCTGCCCTCAGGACCAAGTTCTTCAAACTGAAGCCTCAGTCCTGCATTTGGTAGGGAATACATCTCAAGCTTCTTAAATTCTGCTGGTCACCATTCTTGCAAATAGTAATGCACCAATCCAGGCAATTACATCTGTGAATGTACCAAGAGAAAATTGCTATGTATCCAGTAAATTCAAGGTGCAGCTTTCAGAACTGAACAATGATTTCTGTGTGTTTAGTTTAGGACACATTATACTTTCCTGACTGTTTGAGACAGGTGCCTTTCTAAAAGCCAGTCTACTCAAAGGCCCTTTTTCCCCTCTTTTAAAGACAGTTACTGTGTTTGCCTTCTCCAGTCCTGTGAGACTTCCCCCAGCCTTTCTGTATACTTGAAAATGATAATTTCTGGTTCAGAGATTGCCTTGACTCACTTTAAAAGAACTTTAAGGTGAATTTTCTATCAGGCCCTGCTGGCTGAAATGCATCTAACTCATCTGAACACACTTTAACTCATGCGTTTCCCATTGCAGACTCTACACATCTCCCTCTATTAAAATGAAAAATCTTGGCTTTGCAGCTAACCTTTTTGATGAAGAATTAATTAAAAAGGGCAGAAAATACTTTAGTCTATTCTATGACATCTACTTTTCTTTCTTTTTTCTTGTTTAAGTAATGGATGCTTCCTTTTTTCTTTCCTCATTTGTCATGGATCAACTTCTTTTTTTCTCTTATCACCTTTTATTTGTTTTGATACTGATAAGTCATTTTGTACTTGAATTTTTTTGATCTAAACCTTACATGTCAGTCTATTTCTTTATATACATCTTTAGTCATCACTGTTTCCATTTTGTTAGTCTTTATTTTCTTTCGACTTATACTATAGAGGCCCTGAAGCTTCTATATTGCTTTGTTACATTTCTTCTTTTTCTCCTCCATTGAGCCAGATGGCTACTGTGCCTTTAATATTTAATGTCATAACCACCACTTTCTCTGAAGTCCTATTTTCCATAAAATTTCTTCACAAAAGAGTCTATCTACCAGATCCCTGAGTTGGTCTGCTTTTTTTTTTTTTTTTTTTTTTTTTTGTAAACATGCTGTCCTACTCCTGTTATTCTCATCACCTTTTTTTCTTGCATGTCATGAACTCTTTTGGTTTACTATCATATCCATCTTCAGATTTTTGACCAGTCACTCCTCACTAGTTAGAATGAAGTCAAAATTGTTGTTTCTCTGGTACCTTTCTCCACCTTCTGAAACATGTCTATAGTACATGCTAAAATGTACTTTACTATAGACAAGGCTTCTGCCTTGCTATTTTGCCACAGATACTTGGATAACTAAAATTCATCTCCACCCCCTTTTGCCTTCCCCATTATCATGGTTCTCCCTGTTCAAATAAGTGATATTTATCTCCTTCTTCAGATTAAGTGGTCCATGCTCATCATGAAATTGTGCCTGCCCTTTTCCTGTTTTATCTTTATCTCTGTCATTCCAGGACTACAGGAAAAGTGTACTAATTCTTGGCATATATTGAAATGTTTTTCATTTTTCCCCTGCTTCTCCTGCCTGAAACTGTACAACTCTAGATCAGTATTGTCACCCTGTGATGTGTTCATCTCTGACACAGCAGTTAAGTGTCCATTTCATTATGCTATAAGGTTTCAGTTTATTCCCTATTACTTTTGGCTTTTGTGTATAAGCATAACAGATGTTTGTCAGGTTGTCCTGATACTCCTTTTTGTCTCTTTTGTGATTCACATTTCCCTCTAGGAATCACGGTATTTTTAGTGGTAGATGGACATTTACCATCACCTTATTTCAAGCCTCATTTAAAAAGTTCCTAACTAGATTAATAGGTCAATGCCTTCGAATGAATTCCCTGAATTGTCACAGCAGTTAGTTTGTGGAACACTGCTGTTGTTGAAGGTAAAGCCCTGGCATCAATATAATCTGTGCCTCAAGGTATTCATCTCTTTCCCTGCTTATTCTGATGGTCACTTCTGGAAATCACTGGAAGAACCAAAGATTTTATAAACACAGATAAGTTTAATCTGCTCAGGTTCAACTGTGCATAGCAGCTCAGACACAGCACCATGGTAATGTGGCAAGGAAGCGTGGAGTGGAGAGGGGAATGGCAACTTCTTAAGCAAGCTCAATTAAAAAAGATTCATAAAGCAACCTTCAACAGTGCTTCAAGAGGTGGGTATTGCCATTCCTAAATTCCTCCTGTGATGATAGCTGAAGATATATAAATGTAATGCAGTGTAAAATGCAGTGTAACTGCCCTTTCCAGCTGCAAAGGGTTTTACTGAGGGGTAATGTCTTATATTAGGCCATACCTGGAAAACACACAGATAGTAGCTTTTGGGTACACTGAAATAGGAGGATCTTTCTTTTCTTTTGTTTTCAGCTATAGTGGTGAGTACATTTCTATAATCAGGCATAGTTTCATTTTGCTATAGCTTGTTCTCACATTAAAAAGTTTCATGTAATAGTGTTACCTCTGGGTCATCTGGTATATCACGACAATAACAGACAAGTACAGTAGGAATTTTCTGTTGAGGCCATTATGTTGGGAGATGTGGTGGTCAGAGGCCGTCTTGGGCTTAGCGACCATGAAATGATAGAATTCTCCATTCTTGGTGAAGTAAGGAGGGGGGGCAGCAAAACCGCAACCATGGACTTCCGGAGGGCGGACTTTGGTCTGTTCAGGATGCTGGTTGAGAGAGTCCCTTGGGAGACAGTCCTGAAGGGCAAAGGGGTCCAGGAAGGCTGGACGATCTTCAAGAAGGAAGTCTTAAAGGCGCAGGAGCAGGCTGTCCCTGTACGCCGTAAGAAGAACGGGCGGGGAAGACGACCGGCCTGGCTGAACAGGGAGCTCTTGCTGGGACTCAGGAAAAAAAGGAGAGTTTACTGCTTGTGGAAGAAGGGGCAGGCGACTCAAGAAGAGTACAGGGATCTCGTTAGGTCGTGCAGAGAGGAAATGAGAAAGGAAAAACCCCAGCTAGAACGCAATCTGGCCGCTGTCGTTAGAGACAACAAAAAAAGCTTTTACAAATATATTAATGCCAAGAAGAGAGCCAAGGAGAATCTCCATCCTTTATTGGATGCGGGGGGGAACATTGTCACCGAGGATGAGGAAAAGGCTGAGGTACTCAATGCCTTCTTTGCCTCAGTCTTTAACAGGCAGACCAGTTATCCTCAGGGTACTCGGCCCCCCGAGCTGGAAGACAGGGACGGCGAGCAGGATGAACCCCCCATAATCCAAGAGGAAGCAGTCAATGACCTGCTACGCCACCTGGACACTCACAAGTCTATGGGGCCGGATGGAATCCACCCGAGAGTGCTGAGGGAGCTGGCGGAGGTGCTCGCCAAGCCACTCTCCATCATTTATCAGCAGTCCTGGTTAACGGGGGAGGTCCCGGACGACTGGAGGCTTGCCAATGTGACGCCCACCTACAAGAAGGGCCAGAAGGAGGATCCGGGGAACTACAGGCCTGTCAGCCTGACCTCGGTGCTGGGGAAGATGATGGAGCGGTTCATCTTGAGGGCGCTCACAAGGCATGTGCAGGACAACCAGGGGATCAGGCCTAGCCAGCACGGATTCATGAAAGGCAGGTCCTGCTTGACCAACCTGATCTCCTTCTATGACCAGGTGACCCGTCTAGTGGATGAGGGAAAGGCTGTGGATGTGGTCTACCTGGACTTCAGCAAGGCCTTTGACACCGTCTCCCACAGCATTCTCCTAGAGAAGCTGGCGGCTCACAGCTTAGACAGGTGTACTCTGCGCTGGGTCAAAAACTGGCTGGACGGCCGGGCCCAGAGAGTTGTGGTGAATGGAGTTACATCCAGTTGGTGGCCAGTCACGAGCGGTGTTCCCCAGGGCTCAGTTTTGGGGCCGGTCTTGTTCAATATCTTTATCAATGATCTGGATGAGGGGATCGAGTGCACGCTCAGTAAGTTTGCAGATGACACCAAGTTGGGCGGGAGCGTTGATCTGCTCGAGGGTAGGAAGGCTCTGCAGAGGGACCTGGACAGGCTGGATCAATGGGCCGAGGCCAACTGTATGAGGTTCAACAAGGCCAAGTGCCGGGTCCTGCACTTCGGCCACAACAACCCCATGCAGCGCTACAGGCTTGGTGAGGAGTGGCTGGAAAGCTGCCTGGCGGAAAAGGACCTGGGGGTGCTGGTTGACAGCCGGCTGAACATGAGCCAGCAGTGTGCCCAGGCGGCCAAGGCGGCCAATGGCATCCTGGCCTGTATCAGAAATAGTGTGGCCAGCAGGAGTAGGGAAGTGATCGTGCCCCTGTACTCGGCACTGGTGAGGCCGCACCTCGAATACTGTGTTCAGTTTTGGGCCCCTCACTACAAGAAGGATGTTGAGGTGCTGGAGCGTGTCCAGAGAAGGGCAACGAGGCTGGTGAGGGGTCTGGAGAACAAGTCTTATGAGGAGCGGCTGAGGGAACTGGGGTTGTTTAGCCTGGAGAAAAGGAGGCTGAGGGGAGACCTCATCGCTCTCTACAACTACCAGAAAGGAGGTGGTAGCGAGGTGGGGGTCGGTCTCTTCTCCCAAATAACTAGTGACAGGACGAGAGGAAATGGCCTCAAGTTGCACCAGGGGAGGTTTAGATTGGACACGAGGAAAAATTTCTTTACTGAAAGAGTGGTTAAACATTGGAACAGGCTGCCCAGGGAAGTGGTTGAGTCCCCATCCCTGGAGGTATTTAAAAGACGAGTAGATGAGGCGCTTAGGGACATGGTTTAGTGGGTGGTGGTGTTGGGTCGACGGTTGGACTCGATGATCTTAGAGGTCTTTTCCAACCTCAATGATTCTATGATTCTATGATTCTATGATTCTATGTTGGTTGGATTTAAATTTTGAAAGATCACTTGATCTCTTCCAGTGTAAGGCTGGATGCAGCTAGCATTTTTTCAATCTACTGAGAAACAAACTCTGAATTTACAGATGACCATAAAGCTGGAAGCGTATTTTGTTTTGACGGAATAGAATAAGAATATCTTTATGTAACGCCAACAGCTTATAGTGGGAAGTAAATAGGAAGATTTAAATATGTGTCATCTTTAAGAGATTATTTAATGTATCAATCTGATGGGAAGCAGTTTTATTTTGTCTTAACTCCTATACGCTTCAGTTTTCATTAGAACCACTCTTATTATAACAATAGTATTTTTATGTTTGGCTCCTGAGATGGTGATGTGGAGAGGATGTAGTACAGAAATACACATGCAGTTTTTATGTTTCAGTTTCTTTGTCAATTATTTTTTTATCTTATTTGCATTCATGTTGTCTTTCTGTACAAGCATCTGATGCTTTCTTCTATTGGATTCTATTGTGCTGTCAAGCCTGGTTTAAAACACAGTAATCTCATAGATACTTACAATTATGAACTTCTTCTGAATTCACAAACATATTAAAGATGTGCAGGTCGCAAATTAGCTGAGAATCTCAACAAACTGCACTTACAGTAAATATCCTACTTTTAGAAAAGTAGGATGCCTTTAAAAGTCAACAGTTGTTTTGGAAGTACTTTGTCACATTTATGAAGCACTGCATCACATTTATGGCACACATGTCATGATAAGTTGTCCAAAGTGCCTGTCAGCTTGCCTTACAAACTGAAAAAAATGAACAACTCAAAAGATTACCTTAAAGAGTAACAAGCAATCTTCAGAGTTAGCATATTTTTTCCTTTTTCCATGAGACTCAAGCAGTGTCATTAAACTTTCTGTTTCTCCAGTTTAATTTTTTTGCAGTGTAATTTAATGGAAAAAGACTATTTTAATTTTCAACCATGAAAAGTTATAAATAAAGACATTTTTAAAAGTAAATAACTTTTAGGAGCTTTTTAAAAAGCATGCAGCTGTTCTAACGTAAACGATCCTAGTTAGCTATTTTTTTAATACAAACCACAAAGAGGTCAAAGAATCCAGGATTTTTTTACTACCCATTCACATTTAATGCAAATTCCAGCAATATATTCATGTTATTTCTTTAGGCACCTTCAGAACGCCAGCAGGTAATTGAGTAATCTGAGCTAATGGTGCTCATGTCAGGAGCCTAAAGAAATACCCTGAGGATGACATTTGGAGCCGACTTGTCATATACTCCTGTTTCACAACTAAGAGGGAGATGAAACTGTCAGAAATGTACGGAGTAATAAGAAGAAAAAAGTGCTAATAAAAACATTTTTTTGCTAAGGATTTTGTTCATCATGATTCTTCCAAAGGAATCTATTCAGATTTGCCCAAAACATCATTAATGTGTACTGCAAACAGAGTAGAATAGGCAACAAGATGGCATTTCACAGCACCTGGGAAACATACTTCTTGGGACCGTTATTTCCCAGAATCAGAGCTTTACTTTTTATTTTATTGTTGAAAAGGAAGCGTCTATCTCCAGGGTTGAAAAAAGGTTTTAATAGCAGACTCCATCACAAGAAGTTAGCCAGGAGAAAAATAGTGATCTTTGTGGCAGTGTTAGCCAGGAGAAGTTTTGATGTGTGAATTATTCCTCTTACAGCCATAGTTGCAAACATGTGAGAGTGATGATACCATCAACAATAACACTTTTTTATTATAGTCTGCAAAACCAAATAAAAAAGATAGTAAAACAAAACTCAAGGTGACTGGTCTTCTAGGGTCTTTCAATACAAGGCAGGTGGAGATATGACCCCCTTATGCATACCTGTGTGCCCAAGCCACATGCACCAAGTTAGGAACCAGTGATTAATCTGGGAAAGAATCTCCGCAGTATTTCCTAGGAAAACTCATTTAGCCAAATACATAAAGAAATAAGAGTTATCTTTGGAGTTTTTCTAGTGCCAGCCTCTTCCACTGAAGGGATAACAACACAGAATGTTTTACTATAGATGAAGTCTTTCAGGTCTAACTTGCCAGTATCAAAGGCCGCAGCACAATTAGCGCTTAACTCTGTAACTGCTGTTAGAGCACTTTGTGGTCGCACTGCTCTGCCCTCTCTCTTGGCCATTCCTGTGCCCTCCTGCTCCATATTTGCATGCACCTGTCTCCCCATTAACACCTCGTTAAGGCACACACCTGCTGTGGTTTTACTTAAACCATTAACCCTGTGTAATTTCATCATAAGGCACTCAGCACAATAGCAGCACTGAGTAAGGTTCATTAATGAGTCATGCAGCCAACAAAAATTGGGTTTGTATGGGTGTCTCCTTTTGGTTCAATTTCTTCACACCCACCCTATTTAATAATTGATTGTGTATTAAATATGTTCCCCAGAAAAAAATACATGAGCACACATGCATTAAAACCAGCTGAAACAGCACAGTTTTGAGACAAAACACTAATGGACAGAAATCCAATACAGATTTATAAATGGTAAGAAAGGCAACAATGAAACCACAGCTCTAGGGCTTAGGAGACCATACTTCTATTCCAAAGTTTGTCAAACATCTGCAGCTTCACCAGCATATTGTATCATCTGCCTATGGTACTTCCAAAAAATGAAGTGTATCAGTCTATGTGCTTAGGCCAGGATGTACATACATGCCTCACCAAAAAAAAAGTGCAAGGCAAAGTACAAACCTCTACAGTACTAACTGTGCTGAAACAAAAAACAGAAGAAGCAAAGTTCACTAATATTTGTAGCAAAAGAAAACTGATGTGTGAGCAGCTAGTGTGATTGATATGAAGTTCAGAATGAAAATTGTCAAGGCAATTTCTCCAGCAGTTTCACTGAATTTGTTTTAAAATCTTCAATTACGTGTGACTTGATTAGGAAGATAAACTGGATAGGCAAACATGGCAGGTGATTGCTCCATAACTGTGTAATCAAGAACTACCACAATCCATTATTTGATCATAATCCTATGAATCTACCACAAGGAAAATCTAAGCTCTGGAGCTTCTTTTGGGTCAAAAACTCATCTCCTTGTTAGACAGCTAAATAAAATGATTGAATATGCTACCTTAATAGCAAATAAGTGACCCTCAGATGTATCGATACATTTGATCAATGATTTGCTGCAAATTACATTAAGTGGCCACAGATCAGTATTTCTTACTAAACACCCTTACAGAAGGGTAATTTGCTGTGTAATTGCTTATCATCGCTTCTTTATCATGGGCTATTGCTTTCCTTGGTCAAATCTCTTATACTTACACCACAGAAGACACAAGAGTTACTCTTCCAAATTTCATAGTGCTTACGTTGCTTATTAATATGCGTCTGTGATGTGCATAAACTTACTGTGTGGGAAACTCAGAAGATCTCTATGCTACTTGCATTGCAATTCTAATTGCAGTTATCTTCTTATTTTAGCAGCCTCAGATGAACTTTAATAGGAGGCCTGGATTTTACAGGGATCAGCTCAAAGAGGTTAAAATTCCTGCAACTGCAGTAAATTTAAGATTTGCTTTTTAATACATATAATGCCCATTTGTTCCACTGTATCTTGGTAACAGTTTTCCCCTTGGTATCTTGTTCTCTCATGGAAATCTCTTTTTATTCTTGTGATTCACTTGACTGATGCCAATTTTGCTGGTGATCCTGGATGTTTTCGCACAATCAAAATATATAGAAAAAACACCTTACTACATAGAAAAAATAGTTGTTCCT
This sequence comes from Aptenodytes patagonicus, assembly GCF_965638725.1. Taxonomy (NCBI): domain Eukaryota; kingdom Metazoa; phylum Chordata; class Aves; order Sphenisciformes; family Spheniscidae; genus Aptenodytes; species Aptenodytes patagonicus. The sequence continues at coordinate 15,089,912 of NC_134955.1, forward strand.
GCACCTCTTTTTCCAGATACCTACTTGGAATGGAGATGATAATCCTTGCAAATATTAAAAGTACTCACGTGCAGTGTAAGGTGATCCATGTATAAACCAACCCATTAAATCCGGCTGTAGAGTTTACACATTTCTTCAGCAGGGAAGCCCACCAATGGGGTGTTTTTAATAGGCATTGAAAGCTACACTTTATTATTCACTGAGTAGAACTGACATTGGATTTGATTCTGTAAGGAGCACTAACTGCATAAACAGATGTCAACTGCTATTTGGTCTGGTGACCATGGACTGGATAAATAAATGGAAAATCTAAAAAGGAGCACAGAACTAAAGATAGGGCTCTTCAAATGACAGGAGGATGAGCTTAGTAGCAAGGTTTCCAGTATATCGGTTCAGCATCTCTCAATGTGCTTCTGGAAAGAAGAAAATGGAGGGTAGGCTTCTCCCTATAAAGGAGAAATAAAGCAGTAATACAATACTCATTAACTATTTCCGAGAAACACATCATCCCTCTTTCATATATCATAGTCAGTATTTACTGAGATTCAACAAAGAATACTATGTAGGTCACCACACTCATTAGCTACCTGGAGCATACTGAAAGAGAGTCCACTGAAGTCAATGGAAAGAGTTCTATTGAATTCTGTGGGCTAAACATTCAGGCCTATGTAGGTAGGGCCACAGAGGCAGACTGTTCTGTTGGCAGTAAATCTTGCAATCCATTAACTTCTAGTGGCAACTGTGTCTACGTATGTTTTCTCCATCATGATCCCATATTAATATTAGTATGTAAACATCTGTCTCACTACAGCAACAAAGGTTGTGCCCCATTCTGCTAAGCCTGTTATAAATATATACTGAATGACAAAATCTTCCCCAAATTGCTCAGTCCTAGGCTTGTCTCTGAATGCTGATCCTTTCTTTTGCTTCTCTGATGGCAGAGAGAGAGAGATCACATACTAGGCAGAATTATCCCCTATGGAACATTTTGTTCTGTATGGTGGAAATCTAACTGTAATGCAGAACCAACAAAATGCTGAGTATCGGAAGCAGGGAAGGGAGGCTGCATGTTATAGGGTAGCTGCTTTTTATCTGTCATAGTTGCTGGAGGAGGCAGGCAATTAGAGTACAGTTTGGGGTACAGTTTCATATTATACCTAATCCAATGTAGCTGTAAGCTCTTGCTGAGAGCAGCAGCCCTGTTCTCTCCTCTCTCTCCATCTGCCCCAGCTGCAGGCTTTGCCCTTTCTCTTGCATTGGACTGAGCTGCACAGTCTCCTTCCTGACTGCACAGCAAATCAGTCCAAATCAGGGATCAGGTTGAAATTGGTGGGGGGAGGGCAGGGGCAAATGCAAAAAAATAAATTGCCAAACTGCTGGTTGTATGACTTATGCTGCAGGCACACAGTCATTCGACCTCATGCAAGAGAAGTGGAAGCCTGTTGGCTGGAAGCAACCAGGAGAGCAGGATGGTGCAGACCCATTCCTTTCAGGAGCCACTCACAGCTACACCAGGTGAGGAAGAAAGTGAAACAGCAGCCTTTTATTTATGTTATGATGTTATGGGAATGGCAGACCAGGGCATACCCCTCGCAGCCCTGAGAATACATTACACAACCAGGTAGTTTAAAGAGAGCTTTAAAACCGCTCATGGCCCCAACACTCTTACAACAAGGGGAAAACATAGTCATTGAGAATTGTAGGCTCTTATTTCACTCTTGCTCGCTCTCTGACTCTGCAAGATCATGAGTCCCTTCAACTTCCATTGAATTCAGCAGAAGCTAATGACATGCATATTATTGGGACTTTAAAGCTTTAAAGCTTGCTCATACTATAAAATACTCTACTTGTAACGAAATATACTTAGCATTATTGGGAATTATGTAAATAAAACCCAAACCACCTGCCAGACAGTTTTTATACTAGGGAAATAGAGTCTCAATTTAAAATGGCATTTTAAAATTTATGGCATTTAATAAAACAATAAATTTCCATTTTTCCAGTTTTGTCATTATGAAGCTTAAAAGCAGTTTCATGTGTGGCACCTACTTACATTTAACTCATGGATTTATTGCAATAAGCATCACTTTAAATGAAAACATTCACATTTTCAAAGGAAAATAAATAGTTAATGGTTTCAGAATTATTATTCTTTTCCACACAATCCCATAAAAATTTGCCAATGAAAAAGCTAATAGACCAATGGCAAGACACTTACATATGCAAATATGCTTCCGTGAAAGAGTTAAAGTGCTTTATAATATAAATTTGCTTTTGGTGCCAATATAATTAGATTGTAACAAGCAAACCCCTGCAACATAACACAGTGAAAATTTGAAAATTTGATTCTGCCTGGCAAACAACCAAGTCCCTGCGTGTGCACAAACCTGACATTAATAAGCTACAAGAGATTACATGATTTAGAAAAGAAGCACTTGGTGTTACAAAATCAAATAATAGATCTCTAGGCTATAATTAGGAGAATTGGGATTCAACAATGAAGTCATAATAATGTAATTTAGCTGTAAGTAACAGAGCCATGGAGTCACATTAGGAGGTGTGATCACATCTTTCAGCAAAGCTCTGCTGTGTAGACTTATTGCTGTTCAGTTTAGTCTAGTACACAGCAACCTGTTGGCACAGAGCTCAGGCTGACAGCCTCTTGTTCTCTAGGGGCAGTATGGCAAAGTGCCACCCGTGCATTTTTATTTCAGTCTTGTGACTTTTAAGTCAAAACAATAAAATTATATATACTGAGTGCAGAGTTGCCTGTGAATATTTGTATAAATTACTGCACAGCGTGGGTTTAGGGGCCATTTAAGAACAAATATATTTAAAAAAAAAAGGCAAAATAAACTGCTGAAGCAGGGTGTTAGGTTTCTAGTAGGCTTGATGAACATGTGCTGTTCAGCTACTTTATTCATCTATTTCTGTCGTTAGGAAATGGCTCCGGTTCTGCAACTTACTGCAACTCTATTCCTGAGTCTCTTTTGCTCAATTCTTTTACACTGGTATGATATGGTTGTTTTGCCTGCTTAGCCCAGAATGCAGGTGTTGCACAGCCATTTGAAGTTGGTAACAAACAGTAGTGCAGGATGCAGCTCACCAGAGCTGCAGGCACAGCTTGCTGTCCCTCACCCAGCCACAAACACAGCCTTGCAGCCCACCACGCGTGGAAGGCGGCCGCGACAGCTGGCCCGTTGGAAGGAGGCGTCAGGGGAGCTTCAGGCAGGCAGTGTGCAGCTACTCACATTGGTGTTGACAGTACATCAAACTCAACTCTACAATTTTTGTGAAAGTTACCGTTTGATTTAAGACATTACAGAGCAATACATCATACCAGCAGCCCCTCTCCTCCATCTGTGTATCGCCCAGCCAAGGCCCTTTCTTTGGCCTATTATTAATTTAAGCTTATTTCACAAATTTTGGCCACAACTGTTTCTTTGTCATTCGCTTGTCGTAGTTAATAAGATACATCACATTAATTTGGTGAGTTCCTCCTTTAGGAGCTGGTGTCTAGTTAGAAGTGAAATGATACCTGTTCAGTCATTTATTAGCCGATTATTTTCTTCTCTCACTGCACACTTCATGGTGCTTATGCTATAATCTTGGGGGCTGCCTCATAGAACACTGTGTCCCGTCCTGTCCACCGCAGGCCTCAAGCTCGCAAAAGACACATGCAAAGATTTAGCTGGTTGTCACGTTCTGAGGTGTTTAAATCAACACTTTTGGCTTTGGGGGGAGGGGTAGGGGGGATTGATTTGTTTCTTTTTAATTTTGTAGCCTACTAGATAAATGGAGGAAACAGGCATCAACTTTGCATCCAGACTGTCAGAAAATTCAAACATGTTTGGGTTAAAACTTTGAAATGGGTTGATCACTTCTTGTTACAGTTTCACAAACTAGGGCCAGTGGTGCAACAGCATTCCCATCCTTTGGGGAAATCCAAAAGCTTCTGCTTCCACTCAGTCTTTTGTGTAACAAAAGCAACCACCTGTTGCTCCTGTTAGTGCCATTTTATTTTTATTTGCAGTTTCTTCCAATTACTGTTTATTTTATTAGTTCTTTATGGTTTTGCCATTTTTTTTGTTTTGATGACATTTTGATTTGTTTCAAACTACCCTTTATTTTAATTTTCTTTCCCAAGCACGTTGATTTATGGTCGTTTCTTCTATTTCTTTTATGCTTTAAATGATCTGTTTGTTTTATTTCCTTTATTTGCATAGCACTTACTTTTCATGACCTTTTTGCTGCTGCAGCTGCTGCTGCTTCTGCACTGCTGGTGTTTTTCTCCTACTTATCAAGTGGGAAACATAGAGTGAAAGTAAACCAAATCCCTGTGAAGACAAGCATCCAAACACAAAATCTTTTCTGACATTTATTTATTTTTATTATTCTGCAATGTCCTAAAGGTGTTGGGATTTCTCAAAGTGTAGAATCTAAAATGGTTTCTTTCTTTTTAAAGAAACATACTATAGGAACTCTGTATGTTCCTATCTAAAGATCACATCTGAGCAACTTCCTTTAGGCTGGTTTAATACTTTGGCAGCTCTTTCAGGAGCAAAGGCATTTGTGACGGAGGTAACATGAAGAAAATTCTAAATTGTAGAGTTCTGTCTACAACTTTTAGTAGAGTCCTCATGGCTAGTGTAAAATACTGGATGGACATTTAAAAATTAATATACTTGCAGTTAATGAAATGTCTCATAGGAAATGTCTACAGAACATTTATGCTTAATTATGGCTAAAAAGTGTGTGCTACCTGACAGGTGTGTTTGCATATTGCATACACATGGGTAGGTGGGTGTGTGTGTGTCGGGTGTGTGCCTGTCTATAAGCTATGTATATATATTTCTTTTTATACACAAGCACACATGCATACTTAAATAAAAATTATACTTTTGCCATCTGGTATATCATGATCATATCTGCATTGTTCTAGTTACCTAATATGAGGGTCTATATATAGGGCCCATGTCTATTACATATTATGTTATTTGAATGAAGGTATTAACACTAGCTGTGTTTGTAATCTCTCCTTTCGGACCCAGTTTACTTTTATTCTGCAGAAGCTGATGCTACTTCAGTTTTCTTAGTGAAATTATTGATATCAGAATTATTCCAGAAATTGATTCTGTCATTCACAATGGAAAAAAAAACCTCCCTTCTTTTAAAGCTGTTGTTACTATTCTTTTAACAACAACAACAAAAATCTCAACATTATATTTCATTTGGTTCCTCATTTTATGGTGCTGTGTCACAAATTGACATTTTGCCAGGAAAACAGGAGTATGTATCAAATCGCCATCTTTTATCTGAATGCTAGGTGTTTTGCAATGACCTGTTGAATGATGCTTGCATTAACAACGTGCTTCTTAGATTCCCTCCCTTCCCCATTAAAAAGTTCTAACATTGGTGTTTGCACCATTTTATGTGTTTATGTGTGTAATATAATATGTATATATTTACACATACACACGCATGCGCGCCTATAATGAGCCAGAACCAGAACAGCCTCTGTCTCAGCTTGTTTGCACATTACGCACATCCTAGCGAATGAAATTTGAATGCCGTTCAAAGAGAAAGCGTGTGAGTTAGCCCAAGGGCAGAAGAAAGTCATGTGCAACAGGTTACATGATTTTACATAACTTTTGGTGAAAAAAGAAGCACCTCATGTCAATGCAGGAAATATTTTAGAATATGTATAGTATAAACTGAATGTTTTTCCTCACTGCTTCATGCATGTACTTCAGTACTGTGCTTCAGTACAGTATATTGTTGTTTACACCATAATTAATGCAATCTTTTTCTCACCTTCCCTAATATAATCTATCACCAAAAAAAAAGAAAAGAGAACTTTTTTTTGTAGCCTTTCTTAGCTTTACTGCTCTCTTCATTTCCAGGGTTGGCATGGGAAGACTTTGAGGGGTTTGGAGACAGGTTCCTCTAATGGCCTTGTTTTGTTTCATGTGGCCATCTCCTCGAGATAGTCTGGGCCAAACTAAAGTAATTTTTTGGAGAGGACTCTCTAGCTTACAGAGGGAGCCTCACTGCTGTCAGAGCTTCCTACCCATAGCTGGTCTTAGACCACAGAGCTTCTCACTTCCCCAGCTAAGAAGTCCTTGCCATTGAACTTACGAGGATCCTAAGGAAGAGGGCAAAGGCCTTACACCTTGACAAGGATGAGTGGTAAAGGGATGTGGTCCCTGGTTGTGTGGACAAGATGGCACATTTTTAAGCTGATATACTGCAAAGGAGCTCAGGCATCTGCCTCTTTCCTGGCTCCCTTTCTTCTCTGCTCACAGGAGAAAAGCTAGTAGTGATGGTGGTATGACTTCAGGGTATATGGGAGGAGTTACGATCTAACAGTGAGTTATGCCAGAGCTGTTAATTCTGCAGCAGTGCGGGGACCTCTTTTAGTATCCTCTAACATATGTATGGAGTGGATCATACACTTTTTAAAAAAAATCTTTTTTCTATCTTTTGTATCATAAAAAAGTCTGAGTCAATTTTCATGATTTTCCTTCTCTGGAGAGAATAAATGGGGGAGAAACTCACACCAGGTAGATGTTGGTTACAGGCAATGGGAAGAGTAAATGAGCCCCTATACAGAATAGCATCTCTGGGTTTGATCTCTGATGTCAGCTTAAATAAACTGAACATTAGAGATATATAGGAAATATGTTTGAAGTTACTCAAATATTATAGAATTACTGGGTAAAATATGCTTCAGGAACATCCACAGCTGTAGTTGTGTTATAATTCATAGCCTTGTTATAATTTGCCTTATTTCATGTTTGTCTGAACACTAGTAGTTCAGTCTCTTATAGGACTTTATCCAAAAGTCAGAGTTCTGTATCTCTTGACTAGAATGACATTTAGAGCAGGACTTTATCACATCAATCACAGTTTGCTAGAATCATTTGTATGCCACTGCTTTTGTGTGATTCCTTATTGTTAAACAGTTATGTCTTTTCTACTGTTACTAGCTGATTTTACTGGTATTATAGGTAGCATTGCTGCATCTTTAATCCTACTCCCATTTCAGAGCTAGCTGTTTCATTCAGATTCTGCTGCTGTGGCTTCTTTGAACCCTGAGCAGGATCCTGGCTGGATCTTACAAGTGCAGCAAGGGCTTCCAACTCGTGGTGCCCTGGGGAGGCGGAAGCTATACCCAAGCATTACCAGTTAATGCTGCACAGGAAGAGGCCTGTGGGGTCACAAAGAGCCTGCAGATTGGAAGTGTGAAACACAGGTTGGGTTGGACACTAAGGGGAAGTTGGAAACAGGGTGAGTCTTGCATTCATGTCTCTGTAAAACTTCTGCTATCCTAAATTCTGTTCAGAAAACAGAAAAAAACAGGATGGAAGGAACCAGGTAACTCATTCCCATATTATCATGTTTAGAGTTTACCAGATCACTGGAGAGTAAATAGACATAACCTCTCCCTGCACTATCCTCCCTGTCTCTCCAGGTTCTATGGTCCACTCTTTCTTACATGATTTTTTACACTTCCTTTCTTCTCTGTTTCATTGTCCTAAAGGGGACATTGTTACTGAATACCACATGCCTAGCTTCTGGGTGTTATTGTTTATATTACCTTTTTGTTCTTTATTGCCATCTTCCTGTAGAAAAGCAGTGTTCCTTTTGAATAGGATAATGTCCTTTTCCTCTTATTGTCCACATTCAATTTATCATCTAATTATGGCTGGGTTTGTGATGTCTCCTTATCTTTCAAGAGTCAAAGAGATGGTATACAGTTGATTCTCACTAAATCATAGAAATATGAGTGTATACAAGGTAGGTTGTTTCCTTCATTAACTTTGCCTGGAGCATATATATGTGTTGATGGAGCAGTCGGAAGGCTTGTTCAGACTTTATCAATCCCTGGTTTTGGAGCAAGCCAAGCAGAGCAATCCATCTTTTAAGAATATTAGTGTGATATGAAAGGGACATCTCAGTTGGTGGTAATTGTACCATTGGCACCTTCCATTTTTGTCCTTTGCATAGAGAAGCATTGTTTCTCAGCCCCATGCAAGTCAACAGCCTGCTGACATAAAGGTTTTCGATTTCCAGAAAAAATCTCAGCCCCATTGAGCTAAAAAAAAAAAACATCTGAGTTAGGGAGCTTTTCCTATCCTGTCCCAGTAATATGAATGGCTGAACACTGGAGCTCTAACGCAGGGAGAAGACACTTTTTGTCATCTCTTACCTAGCTCCATTTCACAGAAGCATTACAGTAAGACAATCCCACAACGTTAAAGAGAAAAAAATGTTATGGAAATCTATGCCTTTTCAAGGTTTGGTTTGCTTTTCTTTTTTTTTTAATATACTCATTTTCTACACCCAAAGGTCTAGAATTCTTCTTTCAATTTAATCATCATTATCCATTTCCCTAACTTATTGTTTGATTCTTGGGAGAATGGTTGTTTCAGCTTTTTAAGTTGAAGGTCAAAAAAAGCAGGGAATTCAAGTGGAATCTTCAATAAAAGTAACCATGTCCCAGGAAGGGCAGCTATACTCATAAGATACAAAAGCAGCAGTATTTATTAGTTACATATAATCCATTACAGAATTGTCCTGGTTTCAACTGGGATGGAGTTAATTTTCTTCCTAGTAGCTGGTACAGTGCTGTGTTTTGGATTTAGGAGGAGAACAATGTTGGTAACACACTGATGTTTTAGTTGTTGCTAAGTAGTGCTTACACTAGCCAAAGGCTTTTCAGCTTCTCATGCCCTGCCAGCAAGAAGCTGGGAGGGGGCACAGCCAGGACAGCTGACAAACTGGCCAGAGGGATATTCCATACCATATGATGTCATGCTCAGTATATAAATGGGGGGAGTTGGCCGGGGGGTGGTGACTGCTGCTCGGGAACTGGCTGGGCATCAGTTGGCAGGTGGTGAGAAATTGCATTGTGCATCACTTATTTTGTATATTGTTTTATCATTATTATTATTTTCCCTTCTTTTTCTGTCCTATTAAACTGTCTTCATCTCAACCCATGAATTTTACTTTTTTTTTCCCCACAATTCTCTCCCCCATCCCACTGGGCAGGGCAAGTGAGCGAATGGCTGTGTGGTGTTTAGCTGCCTGCCAGGTTAAATCACAACAAGAATGAAAGCTTTTGTTCACAAGACAGTATTTTAAAAGAAATCCATCTCCTAGCATGGACATGGATTTCCTCAAAGATTGTTTTATCTGGCTTTCAATAAACTGTTAACACCAGGTTGGACAATTTTAACAAAGACCTGTGCAATTTCAGTTAATCTCAGTGGGAGGTTATTTTGAATAACCTAGTGTGGCCAGCAGGAGTAGGGAAGCGATCATGCCCCTGTACTCGGCACTGGTGAGGCCGCACCTCGAATACTGTGTTCAGTTTTGGGCCCCTCACTACAAGAAGGACGTCGAGGTGCTGGAGCGTGTCCAGAGAAGGGCAACGAAGCTGGTGAGGGGTCTGGAGAACAAGTCTTCTGAGGAGCGGCTGAGGGAACTGGGGTTGTTTAGCCTGGAGAAAAGGAGGCTGAGGGGAGACCTTATCGCTCTCTACAACCACCTGAAAGGAGGTTGTAGCGAGGTGGGTGTTGGTCTCTTCTCCCAAATAACTAGTGACAGGACGAGAGGAAATGGCCTCAAGTTGCGGCAGGGGAGGTTTAGATTGGACGTGAGGAAAAATTTCTTTACTGAAAGAGTGGTTAAACATTGGAACAGGCTGCCCAGGGAAGTGGTTGAGTCCCCATCCCTGGAGGTATTTAAAAGACGTGTAGATGAGGCGCTTAGGGACATGGTTTAGTGGGCATGGTGGTGTTGGGTTGATGGTTGGACTTGATGATCTTAGAGGTCTTTTCCAACCTCAATGATTCTATGATTCCATGATTCCATTCTATGAATAGCATTAGGGTATCAATATTGTTTACAATAGTATTTTAATCACTGACCTTATGATGATCCCACTAGTGCAGCCTACTGTTTCTTTCATTAAGAAATGAGGCCAAAGCCTGCATATTTTGCAGAGCTCATCACTGACACCAGTATTTTCAGCTTGAAATCCCAGCAGGCAGTGCTGTCAAGTGTCACACAGAAAGAGCAGTAACACAAGTTTGGGAATGTGTCTCCTCCAGTTCCTGCCCTGCCCTCTAGGAATTGCTGTAGTTTGGTACCAGTTGTTTTTTTCTACTTTATTCAGCCACACACATGCACTCACCACACAAACATGCACACACACACACTCTCTCTCTCTCTCTCTCTCTCTCTCTCTCATATGCTCTCACAGATTATATGTGGCAAGTACTATTTTTGAATTGCTCAGAAGTGCGCCAGGCCTTTCACTAAATACACAACATGGAGGCTGCTGCATACATACAGCTCAGACTCTGATCCTAAGATCCTCATCCAAGTCTCCCTAAAAATGAGCTGAAAGACTTCTTTTGATAGCACCAATGTGGATCAGGCCTAATTACCTAATGGATCAACTCATGGTCTTTTATGCCTCTGTCAGGCTGGGTACTTAAAAAAAGATAAACACACCTACTGTAACACAATTATGCATTCCAAACTAAAGCTCCTAAACTGAGAGTATATCCTGCATGTGGGAAAGCCCTTTTACAAAGCTCAGACTGTATTCACTACTCTGCTTTGCTTTTTTTTTTTTTTTTCCAGAATAGTAAAGTGCTTTAGAATACCAGTAAAGCTGCCATATAGCTAACTGAACTCCTATACCATTAGGCAAATTAAATTTACTTATAAATTATTTAAATTTCATCTGTGATTAGTTCTACATACGAGCAATGATTTCACTATAGAATAAGTCTTTTCTCTTTTAGAGAATTGCAGCATGATAAATAAATGAATAAAGACTTCTAGCAGTGTATTTCACCACATATGCTGGGAAGCATTCTTATCAGAAAACTTCGAAATCACAATATTCCCTACGGTCCCCCTAGTCTGCATTAAAAACAACTAAAGACTGTGGTCATAATTTTTTTTCAAAACATGAAATGCATTTTATGCCACAATGCCTCAGATGAGACACAAACTCAACAGAGTTTACAAATATGCGACATTTGCTCTCTTCATAGCCTTGCTTCAGCTAAGAGGCCTTACTGGTGACTGCAGATGCATTGATATTTTGTAAACCCAGTTGTTTGTTAGATTAAAATTCATAAAAGATATCTCACTTGCATAAATAAATCAAGGTTGCAAAAATAAGGTTTAAACATCCATACATTACTACTATAATTTTACCAAAATGACACACAAGATGACTACAAAATTTGCTGTAATAGAGTAATCGAGAATAAAATTTGCCCTGCTGTATTGCTGAAAAAGGTGTATGTTTCCATGGATTTAGTAGCATATTAAACATTCATTGGCCTATAGTTTTAGCATTACTGAGCACCCACAAATCCTACTGGATAGTGAGGTGGCATATCTATCACAGCGAATATAGGGCTCTTGTCTCACAGCTAGCTGACAGAGATATTAATGCCTGTTCCCACTGTAATAGATAGGCCAGGCCAGGCCATATGGGGAAGATGCAACAAGTCAGTTGCTCTGATTTAAGCTATAAGTTAAGCTATATAAGTTGTTATATATAACATTAATGAAAGAAATCCTCATACTGAACTTGGTGGTCCTACAACATGCATGGCGATTTAAGGATTAACACTCAACCCGTCTGGAACAGTTTTATCATACAGTGCTATTTGACCAATACTGAAATTTGCGGGGGGAAAATGATTTCCTCAACATTTTCACTGAAAAATGTGCCTGATGTGTATGGTTGGCTTTCTACTGGGGGCGGCGGGGTGGGAAGCAAGAGAGAGAGAGAGGAAATGAAGAAATTTGGTAACTAGTACTACTAAATTTCCCTCAGAATGGCAAAAAGATTTTGTGCTCTTCTGTAATCACTTACAATATCTTACATTGCATTCAGTAGCCCCTGTCTTAGGTCTTTGTTACTGAACACATCTCACACCAATAGAAATGAGATAATATTTATTTCTGAGTATCACCACTCATCGTGACCACTGAAAAGTACACTTCCTTTTTGCCAGTGTGTGCCCCTACCCACCTTTGTTTGGGAGTATATATGTGTTTACAGAGCATTAGGACCCATTTAGTCTTCTACGCACAGGCAAGTGACTGCCATGTACAGCTGTATGAAGAATTCACTACAAATAGCTTTTGATGGTTGCTGCCCAGGTTTTTTTTCATTCGTGAATTATCTATGAACTGAGTAAAATTATTAGGCTGCAGATCATTGTTTAAGACATCCAGACCAGGAATAAATAGATAAAACAGCTAACATACAACAGACTGATTAGTCTAATTTATGAATAGTCAGGGAGAAATTCACTTTTAAGGCCTAGCTGTGCTGTCTCATTCATGGTGACAAATCCACTTTGCAGCTTATCTTCATTAATATCAGGAAAGTAAGTACTGATAGTAAATAGCCACACAGGAAATAAGCAAAATTAAAAACCAAAATCTCTAGAGATTTCTTATGTTTATTATTAGCCTCAGAAGTCTGCTCAAGTGTTTCAGTGTTTGCAAACAATAACAAACAAGAAAAAAAAATAGGTTTTGCCTTTGCACATGAATATTCATAAGCATATTCTTGCCTGTTATTCATGCAGGGTGTGATTCCACTAACTTGTTTAGCTGATAACCTCATATGACCCAGCGGGTCATCACCTCCCAGAATGACTGCCTGGCTATTTTTTTTCTTCCTCCTGTATGCCAGCTCTTTTCTGATTCCTCCTTCAGTAGAGCTGCCCTGTTCAAAAAAACAGACTGTGTAAGCTGTAAGCCTGTTGCTTGCATGTCTGTTTAACAAAGTGCTGGGAGAGCATTGTTTTATGGTGGGGGCTTGGGGTGGGAGTGAGGTGCTAGAGATTTTTGTTTCAGGGGTTTTGCTTCTGCTTTTCTAATAAGGACTTATCTGCAGTAATTTGTAAAAAAATCTGTTGAAACTTCAAAATTACAAACCGAGGTTAGTGGACAGGAAGAATACCATTTTTGTGCAATTCAAAGCCATCCTGCAAGGACTGCTTGCTGTAGGCAGGCAGCTATTCACAAACTTTTCTATCAGCAGAACCATTCCATAGTGGAAGCACTCGCTCTGTAGTAGGTCTGTAAAATAACTGTGAAAGTTTTGGAGATTTTTCTTCTACGCAAACATGCTGCGTTGCTTCTCTAAACTTGCCCACAGGTAGTAGACTTGTAGCTTTTAAGTAATTTTTATTTTCTGAAAGAAAAAGAAAAGATTTTTTTTTTTAAACTGAAAATTAACATGTCAAAGGGATGGAGTTCTCACCCTTAGACAGATGGAAATTTGACAGTGGTAGAATTATAATTCCAGGTATATGTTAAGTTGTACTTTTAGTAACTGTCAGATGCCTGACAGCGTTTCTTGATTCCCATAGCCTGAGCTAATTTTTTGACCATTGGCCTGCTACTGCACAGGAAAGGTGTGAACTTCTCAGGCAAATTACGCTATGACTGTGCTTCAAATCCTTTTGGATTGAAGCAATAGAGATGAGCTCTAGGAATAACATTATATGCCATCTAGCAGTTGCAGTGCCCTCCATCAGGAGACCAAAAGGATTCATTCAAAGGTTCTAAATGTGTTTGTGTCTATTAATTGAGCTAGAGGTTTGTCATCATCCCCTTTTGTTCACAGGCATCAGAACAGTTGCAAGTCTTTACTTGGTTATTGCATTAATTAGAGAGAGGAACCAAATTCTTCCCTGATGCTGTACAAATTAATTACAGCTGCATCACTATTGGCACATCAGTAACGATACTAGTTAATTTCAACTGAGATTATTAGTTTGCAGGTGGATACCTGTCCAGAATTGTGGTGACTGATGACCTAACAAAAGATCTGGAACTAGATACACTTTTCGGTTACTTCAAAATAGGGCCAAATTCAAATGTGCAACATAGGAAAGAAAGATTTCAGAAACAACCAAACAACTGGTAACTGAAAGAACTGCATCAGTTTTTATCATCTTAGTTATACTTATTAAAGCAGAACTCAAAAGTAGGATAATTATACACATGTACAAAATTAATAACTAGCCAAAATATTCATAATACAGTTCCTGACCCATAAAAAGTCCTTTCCAACCATCAGCTCTAGAGGCCATCTTACTATTTTTTTTTAATATACAAAGACTGCAATGACGATAGATTTCTATGCATGGTCCCATGAGCTGTCTGCCTATGAACTATATCACAGAAAGTGATAGATGAGTATATTCAAAGCCCTGAGAATAGAAAGTTACCCTCTTTTATAGCTAAGATATCCAAGAATCTGATTTTCTTTTAGTATGCGTTTCTCAGAAGAGGATTCCATAGGAGGAGGGGGGAAAAAAAGAGTCAAACAAGACATCAGCATTCTCCAAACTAATACTTCCAAGTCTGAAAAGTGAACATGAATGAACAGCTGTGATGTGTGCAAGACAGCAGGGCATTTGCCTGGTACTAATGGAGAGCATTGCCAATACACTGATTTCCTGTGCTGAATATAGCCATTGAGAAGCTAATACATTAATGGCGGACTACTAATATAAATTAAAAACTGAAGACATACAGCTTTCAGACTGCTTTTCCTTCTGTCACTTATTTTGTACTGCATGAATGAGTATTACCTTCTTGTTTCCCTGAGATGTTGGTTCACTAGGGTAGAGTGAGCAGACTCAATTTCACTGAAAGTAATGGAGTGAGATTTTCCAGAATTATTTCCAGTGGGCTGAGTTTGTTACATTCCTTCTGTTGTGAGAATATAAGTAAACAACTAAACACCTTTACTGAAAGCTGAGAATCTTCATAGTCATCACCTCTTCCTATTTCCTTGATTAGTCCAGCATTTTGGGTTTAGCCATGCTCAATTAACTCATCCAGGAATTGGTCCAGTCAGAAACAGTTGATTTAAGTGAGATAAACTGGGCATCTGTTTGTAAAAAAATGATTATCCAAAATATGCTTTCATCATGAGAAAATGAACTGTGCTATCTCCATATTTAAAAACATATGCCTCTAAATAGATTAACTTCCTTTGAAAGCTTAAGAAATAGAAAATAGTAATGTTGAAATTGAAACTGAAACAAGGAAATACTAAGTCAAAATTAAGTAACCAGTGTGTTAACATTTTAATGTCCTGGAACTTGAACTTGGTACTAGCACCTTCATCAAACCACTATATAAACTGTATTGAATTAAAGTGATTAAAACTAGCAATAAAACCAACCACTGCAGCAGTGATTGAAATGTGTGGGGTGCTTGTGTGTGTTTGTACTGGTTGTAATAAAAATACTGCCATATTTAGTCACTGATTTGCTTTAGGAAAGAAATAAAATCAGCTGACAACACTCCCATGTTTTGTTTCAATTACTAAAGATTTTTTCTTAAAAAATAGATACAAAATTAGAGACATGGTTAATAATTAATGGCAATGGCATTGGAGAATACAAGGCAATAAATATCTTTTGGGGGTGATTAAACGCTGAATTGAAGCTGAAGCAGTTGATAACCTCAGAAACTGTTTATTGCAAGTGAACACCAATGCTGCAGATATTATTGCTATGATACTGGAATATGAATCAAGTTGATAACAGTGAAAAAGAAATAATAGCTTATTTTGGATTTTTTTTCCTAATTTCAACAGCATTTGAAAATGTTTTGCTATTACTTTCTAGGTCGATGAGACATTAGCTAAATAATCTGCAGCTAACAGCAGAACTAAAATTTTGTATGTTCAAATGGCTGGCCTCAGTCCAGCCTCCAAGGACATACACACGGTTTAAGAGCACAGGCATATACGGGTGCAGCGAGTAGATACTAAGTTTCTATACGTAGCCCCTCAGTTACTGGTCTCCCCGCAGTTCAGCTTTGGACAGCAATGAAGTCAAGGGTTGACTATACACTCCAAATGAGACCAGTGATGGAAAGCAATGTTGTATATTTAACTATTTACAGCACTTAAAAACATCTGTTGCTAGATGTGAAAAGGCGTTTTATTTTTTGGGATGGTCAAATAATCATATAATAAAATATATCCTCATATAATCATGTTTTTAATATACCTATTAGAAATGGATAGGCCTCAACTGAATCTCACACACTATCCAAAGTATCCATTTGCAAATAATAAAGGAAAATTTGCCAATAATCTGTGGTAAAATATGATCAGTTCTGCTAATTCAAGTAGCACAGATGCAGCATTTGCCAATTTAGAAACTACATAAAGCCAAAAGGCTTCTAGAATCAATCCAATTTGTTCTGAAGTCACGGAAATGTTGGCTTTAGATGTAGCATAGCAATGTACAGCTTACAAAAGAAAATAGGAGCTAACCAATCTATCAGGAGCAGACATGCAAAATGGTCCTTAATGCTCCTCATGCAATCTAGATTCAGAAGAGCTAAGAGAAAAAAAATTAAAAAGAAAGGATGTAATAATAGACGTACAGTAAACCAAATAAAGTCATTTCAAAATGACTAAAGAGCAACAGTAAACGAAAAATGCCTTTGGGTACACCATCTGTTTATCCATTCCATATTATACCTTTTCATCACAATTACCTAAAGTGGTATATTTCTGTTTCTGTAATGTATGGAATTCATTACATAGTTTTGCAATGAAATTATCACACTGTGGCTGGGACATCTGCACACTGTCATATATCATTCTATTCATTTCTAGTTAATTTAATCCTAATATCTGCCTACATGACAAGACAGATGTTCAGCTATACTGTATCTTCCATAGTTTTCTGCCTTGAAGAAACTTTAAGTCACTGAAAGAACTGACATCTTTCAAACAGACATCTTATGGGTTTGGGAAGTATGCGTGTGCAGATGTGTGTATATGTATCTTTGTGTTTATATGCCATATTCCTTTTTTAAGAAATGTGTTTTTCAAAACAAAAATCTTTTACAGCAACTTTTAAATATAAACATTTTTTGTTTCATACACATAGGTTTCTTTTCAAAATGTGTTTTACTAATATTTTGGTATATTTATTTAATAATATTCATAAATGCAGGGTCTTTCTGTTGAATTAACTTTTAACTCTCTTGCCTTGAATGGGACAGATCTTTTTCCGTCGTTGCTGATTAGAAGTTGTGGGCCAGTCTTCCTCTTTTCCTTTTGAGCCTTGGCCCTCAAAACATCAAATGATGATCAGGCTTTTTGGCCAATAGTGCTGCACTTCATGTCAGACACGAATGTGCCAACCAGAAGCACATTACATTCTGTGTGTGTTAAAGCATCACTTGTATGAATCTATGCCAATGGTCACTTACAGGATGTACAGAAACTTGTAGCACATCCACGTGGGATAAGATGTATTGACCACAAATGTAAAGCACTTCTTTTCATCACTCTTGTCACAGTCCTCTTCAAGTAGCACTTTCAAGGCTGTCAAAGAGCTTTGTTGTGCTTTCCACTTACAGCACAGAATCTTTAGACCAGCTTTACAGAAGGACTTAGGCAGACTTTGATACCTATTCACCAGTCAGCTCCCCATTTACCACTCCTGCTCCAAATCATGGACACAGTGAATTCCTTTAAGCAGCACAGGACCTAACAGCATTTCCTCATTTTGACCTAACTGAAGTAATGCTTGTGACTTTATGGTTTAAGGCTTTACAACCATGTCAGCCAAATCCCTTTTTAAGCACACCATGCAATGCCGCATAACCAATAGCAGTACTGGACTGCTTCATTTTTCAACCAGCCATTGCTTGAGGTAAACAAAACTTATTTTACTTGCCCATCCTGCAAAACACATACAAATCTTTTAAAATTAAATGGCTGTCACAGTAAAATAGTGCTGTCATTGTGTAAGCACACAAGTGACATTTTTAGCATTTAGTAAAAGACACTGTACAACTCAAAGCAATTACACTGCTCAGCGTAGTTCAACACAGTTGGGCACTATCGGCCCCCATGAAAGAGCAGGACTGGAACACCAGGTGTTTGTCTGGTCAGTATTACATGCTGTCTGCTTTGAGTGTTCCCAAAATCTCCACACTATCCTATTAAGCTGTTCGCTGGGTAAATACTGCAAATATCATCTGATGGCATTTTGCTATCCTACGAACGATACAGGCTAGTAGCAGTAGTTAGAGGCTCACAGATTTGGTAAAAAAGGTGCAAAATGTACGACACAACTCAGACAAAACAGCAAACACTCTCTACTTAAGGGGTTACTTTCATGTTAACCATTTTCCAACACCTTTGAAGAATATGTAAGTTTAAATTCTATGCCTGTAAGCTGCCAGATAAGCCACAAGCAAATTATACCCAGCTGTTGTGTTGGATAACAGCAAAAGATTGCATAATGGACACCCAGATAAAAACAAACATGAATTGATTTAGAGTATTAATTATCTAAAAATGGCAACTGCTTTTCAAGTTGTTTGGCTGATGATGTAGAGGGTGAAATAGTTCAGTTAGCTTATGTGCACCTCTGGCATTAAGGGGATTTTAGGGAAGAACAGCTCTGAAATTGCTTTTAGCCCTTTCAATGGTTTTCTTTAGTGTTTTCACACTTTAGGACCATGATATTCCTGTTTAAGTAAAATCCTTTTTTGTGTTGTAGCCAATTTAAAGCAGGAATAGCCTAAAGAGGGATATTAGACCAGGGACTGGCTAACATTCGTTAGCATCTGTGTGTATTTTCAAACGGAATGTTTACTTCTTCTATATAAATCAGTAGGCACTACTTTTCCTCTTGAGTCTACGAGCTTCAAAAAACAAAAATCATTGCTTACTACGTATGTTGGTGGTGCTGTAACATCAAGCTTCATAAAGATAGATTAAAAAAACAAACAGCTGATGAGATGTTTCAAACTAACAACAATGCAAAGAACACTAGTACCCCTGGACTGCTCATTAATTATCATGAGCCTCTCTGCAAATAATACAGCATATGACATTTGCTAACAGTCATCAGTTGTGTCTGTCTATTTCCACACACTTGGAAAAGGAAATAACTGTGGTATATGCTGGCAAATACATGATGTTCTGACTCTGTGGCATAAGGCCTTCAGTTTTTCAGTAGTGACCATTACAGGTGAGATGGCAACAATACAGCTTCAGTAACTTTAGTGAGCTTTAGTGAAACTTCACTGTCACCAAAAATCTCAGCAGTCACCAATGGCAAGTTCTTAAAAAAACCAGCCTTTTCCTCACTGAAGAAGTGCAAGGGGATGACTATCAGGAATTAAGCCAAATTCCAGCACAGAACGGCTGAGTGTTGGTAGGCTGCCTAATACATCTGAGAGGTTTTAGATTTCTACTATGGAGTGGATTAACATTGGCAGTGGGCCTAACACCCTTGTGAGATATGAAACAGTAGCATAAACCCTGGGACCTTTTGGGGATTGTAAGATTATTTGTTTAAATACATTTACATAGGGTGTTCTTTAAAAAAAAAAAGAAGGAAAAAAGAAAAAAAAGAACCAAAACTCTTAAAGAAATGAGAATTCGTGTCTAAGGCTGCTGTTCAGAATTCCCAGAATGGAGACAGCTGTCCCCCTTGGGGACAGTTTGGTCTGTTTCATGACAACATGTAACAAGGTTGCTCAGTCAAAAACATATGTAGTTGAGTGAAGAGTGAGATACAACTGGAGTGAGCAAAGAGTTTATCAAATCAAAATATCGAGTAGGAGATTAAATTATTAGGAAAGTGAATTTACAAAAAGATTAGACAAAAGTAGGTAGCACTGAAGATCATGCAGGGAGACCAGAAAAATAAGCATTCGAGTTTGTTAGATCGGATGGCTTAACTTACAAATATGATCATAAACACTGAATAGCACTAATGCTTTTTTCTTCCACTACCTCAAGAACTTTTAAGCATTATATTAGATGTGGGTGTTTTGCAACAACAGTTTATTTATCTTGCCACACTGTTTGTGTGGGTGATGGTTGTACTTGTCTGCTGAAATAAGAAAAGGCATGATTGTTACTGCGGTCCAGCTGATTTGGGTCTGGTTGTTGAGCAGCTGCTGTTTAATCAGAGCCCAGGAGCCTTTATAAATATGCTATAGAAGTGTGCATTAGGTAATAGATGTCAGTTGTCTTTATTCAAATTACTCTGGTGACAGTGCAGGATTTTGACATCAGTGATGTCTGCAATGACAATATTTTGAGAAAGTTTTAAAAGTTGGTAAAATCTTCTGAGTAAGAAGATTTGTAAGTAATCTTTTTGTAAGGCATTAAGATCTTTTATGCTTCCATAGAAACAACCTGAACTTAGATAACTGCCTTCCTCTTTTACTTTTGTCTTTGTTCTTGTTTTAGAAAGGGTTTGAATTACATTTGCAGTTGCAAGTTGTTGCTTCTTTAATGAAGAGCAAGAAAAGAATGAAAGATCATGTTTTCCAGAGTTGACAAGGGTCTCTTCTTTTTTGTAAAGAACTTCAAAATATTATTGCGGTTTGCCTTTAGTATGTATTATTCCCTCATACATATGTTAAACAGTACACACATTGCTTGAATAAGAAAGCTAGAAGTCAAACTTCCAAAATTCAACCCCTAGACCTGAAATCAACCTATTGTGCCATCTGAGCACAACTTTACTGTCATGTCTGCATCATCTAATGGCAATGCTCTTATATTCTTCAAGAACCACAGAAGCAAGCTATCAAGGCACAGGTTTGCAAAGCTATTTAGAAGCCTACCACGTCAGACAAATACCCAGAATCACAAGGGCGCCTTCCTCCCATGCACAAGTTAGCGTGTCTATGGAGACCAAGTTAGGTATCAATGAAAAAGACTGTCAGTGCTGAGTATTGTAACACCTAGCTCTTTCTTACCTTCTTTAACAAAAGAAACAGAGACCTGAGGGAGGTTTCTTAGGGCTTAGTCCCGTCAGGCCTTACTTAAATACTTTTTAACAGCACATGTTTAGGAACTTTATTGGACAACAGTCTGGTAGCTATGAACCTTAGTTGGCTCTAGGGTGAGCAGACAACTAAGCAGGGATTTAGAAGAGTTTTGAAGCTGAAACAGTAAATTAGATACACTTTTTTTTTTGTGGAGCTAGCCCTAAATGTCTTTAAAGTCAGTTCCAAAGAACATTAAAATATACCTGAAAAAAAACCCCAGTATTTAGACAACTCCAAAGGCTGGTAAGTCAAAATAAGAAGGGTCAAATGCATACAGAGGAAGTTTATGGTGTCTCAGTCTGTGCTTATATCAGTATAACAGACTGATAAATTTGACCCGCAAAAGTTAGAGATCACAGCAGGACAAGGCTCTCATTCAGCCTCCTTAATCTCTTGCTGAAGCACTGGATAACTAAAATTAAAAAATACATTCTTTAAAGCAAATCACTAGATTAAATAATCCTGGATGAATATAACTACACTGATTATAATTTTTTTACATATATCTCTGTACAGGTAAATACATAAAAGACATCATAACATTTTTTTATCATGTTCACTAGAAAATAATCACAGAACTAAAAGCACGGAACAAATTTCCTACTAGTATGTGCAACTGTGAAGGCTTGTGTGTAATTTGACGGTGATTTTAAGTGTCTCCCTGTATACTAAAACCCTGTGTGCAAGGGTCATTGGACCCTAGTCAGATGCAAGACTCATAACTTTAAATAAAGTCAGTTGGAAATGAGTGCCCAATCCTGTAAGAATCTAAACAGTCTCCAGAGTAAAATAATAAATAAAAACTCACGAGGGTTACATCTAACATTGTGAGAAACATTTGTCATAAAACTCATCTGGTTTCAAGCCCTTTTCTGCAAAACACAAAACTTGAATCTGAGACAAGATTCAAGTGAGCTGGTGTTGATGGATGGCTTTGATACATAATATGTGAAGCACATGGTTATATTTCTTTCCTCTCATAGCCAACTACAGTTTTAATAGTGAGGGACTACCTGGAGCGGCTTTGGCTTTTTAAAAATTTATAAAGCAAATAGCACAATATAACCTCAGTGCCCACTGGCACTCCGCAAAGCTATCATAGTATAAATGCATAAAAATGTAGAGTCATGCTAGAAAACTTTGAGTATTGAGTTTATTCAAACCTGAAAAACTCAACACAGATCAATGGATGAGGATAAACAGTAGAAAAATATTCATTTAGGCCAAAATTGCATGTTATACTTGATTTAGCATAGGTTGGCTGTTCAGGGGAGCTGTACTCTAAGTTGAAGATGATATATAGCATCCTGAATGGATGCTCTCTACTAATTCTTTGTGGAAATCCTTAGGTTTTATTCTTTTTTAATAGTCTTGCCCAAAATAGTAAGATAACTTGTGTTTTTAAATGCTGTTCTAGGTATTAAATACGTGCAGGACTGGACCCCTATCCTGATCCCTTGAAGGCTTCATTTACTACACCTCCAATTCACTTAGGCTACCTCCACAATACAAATGATTCTGCTGAATGACTAGAGAATCTTCAGTCACACATGACTTGCAGGTTTCCAAGCCAGTGGATAGCTCTAAAAAGTGCCCTGGAAAAAAGTTGAGGTTTCATCCTGGCAGCATGCTGTACTTTTTTCTCCTGTTAGTTTTTTATACATTTAAGTCATTAGGGAACTCTGAATGCATCAATTTGTTGCCTCAATAGCATGAGGTAGTTGCTAAATTTATTTGGTTTA
The DNA here is from genome assembly GCF_965638725.1 of Aptenodytes patagonicus. NCBI lineage: Eukaryota > Metazoa > Chordata > Aves > Sphenisciformes > Spheniscidae > Aptenodytes > Aptenodytes patagonicus. The sequence goes on from NC_134955.1 coordinate 15,112,555, forward strand.
TACTTGGTGATTAAGGGAGACTGATTCTCTTTTCCTGCCCTTTGAGGGAGCTCATGGTGTTATGGGGGGCATGTCAGCAATAATTAAGAAATATCCTGTTACAAATCCCAAAAGATACATATTTTTATAAATAATTCCCCATGGAAAAACTTTAAAAATGATGCACTTGTTCTGAAAATGCTTCAGGCCTTCTCTAAATAGATTATGTTGCTGGTTTTTTTAAGAGTGCGTGACTTGAGGTGCACATTTTGCTTGTAACTCATAAAATCACAGTGCAGTTATGTGAGGGGAAACACAGAATAATGTGCAGTGAGCTTCAATGCCTCACAAAGGATTTATAATTCAGACAATAACCCAACTTCTTATTTTATTCAATTGTAATACAATAAGCATAACAGTTTCTTAGGCCACAACCAGAAATGTATTTTGTTGGCTTCACACTTACTACTTTTTTACAATTTTCTCATGTAGGCTTTCCCCCCATTTGGACTCCATGGGTCAAATTTCTTTTTCTCTTTAGAGGTTAGTCTTTTAGTGTATAACGTATTTCAAAATGGTTTTATACTGCACGCCTTAAGCCTTTTGGTGGGGGTGGGCGTGCTTTACACTTCAATTTTCCTAGCAACTGCATGGAATAATCATATCACTTAGCAGGATATCAACTACAGATGCAGTCCTTGTAACAGTAACCTGTGCATCTGCTGATTTAAAGATGCTTCCACTTTTTGGTTGTAACAAGTTTTGCCTAATTTCAAACAACTGAACATCAGATATTAAAAATGGTGATGTGATTCAAACTGAAACAACCTACCCTGTTCCATCTACTTAGAAGCCAGTGAAAGGAAAATGAGAAAGGGAAGGCATATAAAACAGATATATATTAAGGTGAAAACAGAACAGAAAAAACGAGAAGAGCATAAAGGTTAGATGAGAAAACTTTGAATAAAGACAATAATTCAGTAAACCTGTAGGTATGAATTGACACTTCCTTTTTGCCTGCCAGTCTTTGGTTCTGCACGGTGATAATAACCCTAGTGTATATATGGACTTTCTTTAGATACGAAGTTGTTTAAAACCCTCAAGACTATAGGCACCCAGTTTAGACACTCAGACTCCAAGAAGTATCCCTATTATCCATCACAGTAGATGTGACCTACTTTTCACAGGATGCACTGCCTTGTTGAACAAATGCTACATGTTCCTGAAAGTAAGCTCCAACACGGAAAAGCTCGCAGTACTGCCACTATGGCATTACAGTCCAGTACTGCAGAGTAAGCAATGTGTCTCCATAGATGTTCAGGTGAAGATTTTTCACTTAAGACTACTTTGAATATTGGCAACATGCTGTGTGGATTTCAAACCGGTTTAGAAGCATCAGTTTAACTCATACCCCATTTTATCAGGTGAAGTAATAACTGTTAAGTGATTCATCCCATTATTACGTAAGAAATCTATGGCTAAGTTGGAATTGGATTCCATATTTTCTAAATATGAAGATATCATTCATCAAACCATGTTTCTTACCTTGAAGGGCTATAATTCAATTAATGTACTTCTAATCATCTGTTAAAGCTCTATATTCTCTCTGCACATCACAGCAAGTACAATAAAATAATCCACACTAGATATTTAAACAGCTTCATGGCACTTGTATTTATAATGCATATCAAAGCAAAATGGGCAAGGCAGAGGTCAAAAGAAACAGATTCAAGAACAAAACTTGTTGTCCTTGAGGCAATGAAAGTCAGGGCACATAATGGAGTAGTCACACTGAACCTCCTGCGGGAGATGCATTTGACACACCACATTTTGGTGCTATTTTCTGGTCCGTCATGGAGTTGTACAAAGCACTGAGCATAGTTAAGAGGCTGCCTTTTGCCTAGCTTTCAAAAGGGAGATAAAAGATGTAATCACAAAGATGATTATATTTTACACTCAGTGTCCTTCTGATTAATATTGGACTATCCACAAACAGCAAGAGCTCAAACAGCTGAGCAAGTCCAGGATCCAGGAGTCCCCTTTGCCCTCACCCCATCAAAACTAATTATATTTAAAAATAATCTTCTGCCCTCATGAGATATTGTGTGCTACTGGAAGATAACTGAATATGAAATCTGGAACAGTGCTATCACAGGGAAGTGACTGTGAAATATTAGAGATCTGTACATACCAATAGCATTATATAGACGTACCAACGAGTGAGTAGCATTCCAATCCTCTTGTTCTATTTCTTCCACGTGGATAAAGCAAGAAGGATTAGGCATAAGAGAAATTGCTCTTTAGAAAGCAGCTGATGTTTTGTTTATTTAGAGGCATGGACTTCTATAGGAACAAAGTCCTTATGAGTCGCTTGAGCACGATTTTGCTGCACGAGTTTAGGAGAAGGGAACATTCTCCTCCCAAAGGCACAGCAGTAGCGTAGAGCCTTGTAGATGCAGCAGCATCCCTCACTGCTACATCCTTTCTTCTATCAACATCCATGTCTGTCATCCACACAGCTGTTGACTGCTTTGATCCATCTTCTCTCTGATCACAAATCTTTTCTTAAATGTTCAACAGAGGGTAAACTACACTAGGCAGCACACTGATGTCCAGGAGGAGGAAATCACATCTCAGATTTCCAACATCTTGCCTGTACATGCCCTACCTTCCTCACAATGATTTTTTTTCCATTTTCAGGGCCTGCCTTCAATTTGAACAAATATCTCTGAAATTATGTCTATCCTGTCTTCCTCTCCTCTGTACCTTCTTGCACAGGTACAGATTCTCTTGTTCTGCAAAACCCTTTAGAAAGTCAAAGCAAAGCAGCTTTAGCACTCTTCATAAGAGTAGGGATTCAAGAATCTGGCTCAGGTTTTCTTTCCCTTTGATCTTCCCACAATCTTCCATTCTCACTTCCAAGCATTATTACAGTTATGATTCAGTAAAATTCAAATTAAGCTGATGTTGTAGAAAGCTGGGCTGGAATGCTAGCATGTGCTTAAAGTTGAGCGTAGGTATGAGCATCTGACTGAATAGTCATGACTTACGATCAATGCTCAGAAATTGATAGTAATCAGAAATGGATGCCAAGCAATCAGGGGCTTATGTAGCCTGCTGAAATGGGGCTCATATTACATGTCAGCAGTTGTCTTCTGGAGCTGTCAAAAGTGACCCCTTTCCTAGATTAGATAACAAAGCCAGTGCACAGAATATGATGATAGAAATCATTTGATCACAGTAATTATTATAATACTTTTTAAAAATTACCAGAAGTATCTTACCTTTACATTAAAAAAAAAGCTATAATGATAAATCTCTTAGAAAGAAAAAAGCACATTTTTAAATTAAAAAAGCAACATTGAGATTCAAAAAAGATTATTATAAAATTAGAACTGTGCTCTAATCCTTGACCTGGAGTCTTAGATTTTATTTTTTAATTTCCTCAAGTCTAGGTTGTTTTTTTCAGTTCATGAAGAAACTGAGACACGAAAATGGCATTTTTAGCCAGTAACTCATACATTTAGATTTCTGGGTTTAGGTTTTGGAAAAAATGCACCTAGTTGTTTTCTTATTACAATACTGCTGGTTTTGTTCACCGGTCCATGTTTTTCTTGGAATGTGGTAATGTGGAATGTTTTAAATTAGGGGTTTTACTTTTTACTATCCAATGTCTACTAAATAAGTCCATCATCTAATTCTAAAATTGTGAAGCAGCAAACATACACTTGTAGCCAGCAATACACATATTTTTACTCCAGAGAAATGCTCTTCTGTTCTAAATTTACTGCAGAAAGTTTCAGAGACAAAAGAAAGGCTCTTTGCCAAACCTAGCTTTGCTTCTTTATAATAATACTTTAGGTCTCTTCAAATATCCTAACTAAATATTGTAAACTGCTGGAAGTTTCCATCAAGGCTATAATCAATAATAACAGTTGCTAAGCTTCAGCTGACATAACATCAGAAACTTTTGCATACAATTGTTTCGAAGGAAACTATGGAATGAATGAAGGCATTAGATTGGATGCAAATATTAATCAAAGTCATATTTTATACCCTAATTATAAACAGTTTTTGAAATATAAGCCATGTATTATATTAAAAAGATACAGGATATAAGCCCTGCTACTGCAGCCCACTGCATATTTTGCCACCCACCACAACAATCACTATTGTCTGTTGAATAAACATGCTGTTTGGAATATGTACTGACGGGTGCATTAACAGTGTTGAGAGACCCTCAAGAGGTTTGGATTTGGGGTTTGGTTTGAACAAGAAATTTAAAGCTGGAATTATAATCTGATACTTATTTGAAGCTCTAGAAAGTTACCCATACAATTCCTTCTCTTAAAATCAGAACAGTTGACCTTGTGATTGAAGCACTGGGTTGGGTTCAGTTCCCAGGTCTGATACACACTTAATCTGTTGAGAGATTTCTAGTTCTAAAATTTGGGCTAATAACACAGTGTTTCATTATCCCCTTTTGTGCTATTCACTGCTTATTCTAGTCTATTTGAGCAGAAACTGTCTCTTACTATACGTACAAACAGTGTACAAAATTATGGACTCTCACTCTCAGTTGGATCTCTAGGTACCGCCGCAAATGTTATTAGCCATGCCTAATTTTCTTTTCTTTTCCAAATGAAAAAAACTTCCCCCCTCTTTGTCCATTATCTTTTTTCCCAACAGTTTTGGAGTCCACAACTGGATGTTGTCTTTCCAGAAAGGGAGAAAAGGAATTTTAAAGTTTCAGTGTCTATCTCCTTAGCAAGGCATTTTGCCTAATGTAAGAAATCTATTTTGCCTAACGCAGACTGAAACAGCACAGTAAAACGCTTCCTAGATTGTCTTTCCAAACACCACTCAGCATGACGCTCCCTGTCTGAAAAAACATACCAAACAGTCCAGTACTTGGAATTACAATGGACATGTCAGAACCACAAACTGAGCTCACTTTCAGTTTGATTTGAGTGCTCTTTGATTGACATTGATAGTGGTTTTGAAGAGGATTTGCTAAGTAAGAACCAGAATTTTATCATTTTAGAAATAGTTCATCTGGAGAACGCCCCCCCAAGCTTCTGTGATAGCTGTTAAGGTACAGACGTTTTCCTCCATATTTCATAAACCACTAGTCCAAGAGGACCCTAATTTAATGAAGAAAAAGGAAATTATTCCCCACCTAGCTTTTTAGAATACTGAACCAGGTATTGTCTTGAAGACCACAGACTTGCACATTGCAGGGTGCGCTGAAGAAATATTCAAGCTGTCCCCCCCTGTCTCATCCTCTCCCCCATTTCCCCCAGGCAACAGTTTCTAATAGTTTTCTTGAAAGGCTCCAATAATTTCTATCTGTAGTGCAGGTGTTGAGCAGGTGCATGTGAAGAACAGGATAGTTCTCATCCAGGTGGCATTAGCTTAGGAACTGGTGCTGATGCACTATCAGGGTGATAAGAAATAATGCCATTTTATGGGTAACAATTCTCATATTTTTGTTTTCATCTAATTAGGATCAACACTTGTAAGGTCCAGCTGACAGGGTTGTGGACAAAACACTTAATTCTCATGTAGAGCTATGGTGTTTATTTTATAGCACAAGATAAGATAGGTGGGAAGTTCTGTCCTTTAAAATCCCATGCAAAAACCTTCACAAGAGAAGTTGGCAAGTAATAACTTCTCATTAGAAATTTTTATTCTCCAAGCACCTCTGTGCCAAACCAATCACCTCTCCCCTCTCCCACCCACTTCCAGCAATATTGTATTTGTAGATTTGGAAATACTTAGATTTAAGGTTTTGGGTTGGTTTTAACATACAACAAGACCACAGTCAGGAATAACAGAAGCCTGACAGTTTATGACTTCTGTGACTGACATCAGCCTGCTGGGTCTATTAATAGGACTAGTGTTACCTTGAACTGCTTTTGGACTGGATTTGTACTAGAAAGACGTATACTCACTGCAAGGGTTGATATATGGAACTTGGAAAATCAAATGAGCAGGTTAAGATAGTACTACTATTCTGTTCTTCCTCATGTTTATATTTCAGCTTCTAGTCAGCTTGTATAATAAGGAACAGCTGCAGCACAGGAGGATCTATAAATAAAAACAGAAACAACAAAATGTCACATTTTGATAGTATTAACTAGTGTTTTCATGTGTGTTCACACTGGAGATTGTGCCAAACTATTCAGCTGTATGAACATTCAGACTTCCAAAAACTTTGAAAAAAAATGAGTTTCAGTTACTATTCACGCACGTGCTCTTTTAGGAGGCAAGATTTTCATCATGCTCTCCAGAATGCCACTAACTGAAGAAAATACAATAAACTGAAATAAAAACTGAAAACAACAATTTGAGTTTTGTTCTTAATAACATTGATGGTAGACAATGTTTTTCCTTCCACAAATGAGTTATTCTTTTTCTTTAATAAGTCTGTTCCCAGAAGGGCACTGGAACAGATATTTGCATTCAGTACTATGTTTCCTTAGACCACTTTTCAGATATCCACATTTCTGTCAGAAATGCCTGGGATGTCATTTGCTAGTATGATGGGAAGGATTTTTAAAGAACAATGTGAAACTAACACATGCATTCAGAGTCACAGCTCCCATTCATATCATTTATTGTTATATCAAAAAATGTGTCTCACAAAGACATCGGTATTTCTTTATAGAGCAGTGATGCATAAGAATTTTTTTTAACCAAGCCCTTCTTTGTGTTCACTTCCTATGATAGCACTAGAACAGTGTTGAATAGTATCCATATGGATAATTCAGTTCCGACATCAGTTCTGTGGCTTCATCAGATTACATAAAAGTTATATTTCCTTCTTTGGAAACAGACTTTAAGATGAGTCTCCCTCAGTACACAACAAAGGCGTTTCAGTTCTGTACTGAAAGCCACGCAGGTAGGCTTCTGCACCTTAGCTGTAAAGTACTGCTTAATAAATGTTTCCATTTCCAGACAAAGATTAGATTTCAATATCAGTAAAGTTGAAAATGAATTTATGTTAATATGAAAATGAATTTATGTTAATATGAATGACTCCATTCCAATGTCAGTCAAAAAGCAACTATATACATACAATGGAGGATTCTGTGATAATACTGTGGAGGGAGGAAAGTATGGTAGAGATCTTTTCCTTGACAATCCAAGTCTCAGCAATCCAAAATTGCACTTAGGTACGCTTGGTTTTCCCTGCTTGAAAGTAGCATAGTAGCTGAAAGGTGTTGTATCATCAACCTACTCACTGTAGGTGAGATTCCAAATTTTGCCATCCAAGCTTTGATCTGTATATGACAAGGTAACTACAACTCAGAGAAGATGTGATTTTCACTACGCACTATACAACAAATGAGCCAAAGAAAATATGAAATGTGGATTCTGTTGCCCAATGCTTTAGGGCATTTAGTTGGGGATGTAGAAAACATAACCAGGCTCCAGTTCTTCTTCACTTTAATAAATAATTACTTCTACAAAACTGAATAGGCCTTGTCTCGGCAGGTGAGTAAACAGGGTTCTCTCATTGCTTTTCTGAGAAAATGATATTCCAAGTCAAAGTACCTAACTGCAGTTGGAATGCAGCAGAGTTAGGAACTTCTGTTCGAGGGGCAGGACTAAAGACATCATCCTTCCTTGTTATTTTACATTAACTGGTCTGGCCAATTTCGTCCACCTTCCTCTCCTTGTCCCTACAAGCGAGTGTCATTCTTTATGAATTTTACTCTTTGGTACTTAACTCAGTCCTTGCATTGCATAAAGAGCTTGGATCCTAAATATGACATGAATTCTCCAAGCTGGCAAAGTACCCGAAAGAACTGTTACAATACAAAGAAAAGTTACAATCCTAAGTTAAATTTGTGATTCTCTCTGTGATTACCTTATTAAATGTGTCTTGTTTTAGACATGTCAATTATTATTTACAATTGTAAATGTCTTAAAGTAGAGCACAGATGCCCCAAATACTTTTTTGTGTTCTTTGTGCTAAACCTGCACAAGCACACAATGAAACAGTTCTCACTTGAACAAACCATGTATGCATGCAAGGAAAACAATGAAAAGAAGCTTGTGCTGCATACTTCATGGTTAAAAAAACCCACATAGCTCCTTTTTTTGCCAGAGTCATAGTGCTAAGACACTGTATCTTCACAGTAATTTTTAAAATTATTTCTTAAGTAGGAGTGCGGCTGATATTTCACTGGCTCCTTTTACAGATTTTAGTGGCAACCATTCACACACATTATACATGCATTTAATTTTTTATACTGTGATTTCAAGATGAGGCTCAAGCCCCAAGGTGTCTTCATTAATTAAATGTATCAGTTTAATGCACACACTCACGCAAAGCCTTACTTGCAACACTGTCTCCGTGTGTGTTACTCCAGAATTTAAAAAGGGTAAGGGGGGGGGGGAGAGGAGAGTTAGGTTTTACCAGTAGTTTTATTTTTAAAATGGAAGTGAAGAAATCAAAAGGAGTTTGTGTCAAAATGTACTCACCAGTTCTGTTGTAGTCTAAGGAACTTTCAGTTTTCAAAGGTCATCTTTGTCTGTGTTTTGGGTTTATTCCTACAAGGACTGGGGTCCAACTTTCAAAGGCTCATGTTTTTGCACTAGAGACAGGCATAGAGGAGAAGCAAAAGAGGGTTTTAGACACCATAACACTATATCTCTTCAGGGACCATTCAGGGACCTAACCAACTCTCAATGCCCTGAGGATGTTCTGACAGGAGCCTTTCCTCCCAGGAGCCTTTATGAGCTCCTGCTGTATAAAATAGCTGAATAATTGTTGAGACCTACTAGCTGGCTGCAGGAGATTCTGAACACTTGCAGCTGGGCAAGTGAGGGAGGCACTGTGACAAAGGATTGCTCAGGGACTGTTTCCATCCACTCTTCTCTGGCAGTAAATACTGTTACAGAGGTAGGATTTTTGATAGCCTGCACTATCTCCTTCACTTATTGCAATGACACCATGGTTCACCCCCTTCTCTTAATTTGCTGAGGTAGTAAAAAAGTCTCAAGCTTTTGAATGGAGGCTGGTCTCCCTCACATGGTCCCTCTGCTTCCTACCTCACCCCCAAGGGGTCTGCTGTCAAAGAATAAACCAATATGAGGTGACTAATTCATCACTACACATTTTCTTTGCTGATGTCCTAAGCAAAGAGTTTGGTTTCTTAAATTTCTCTGGCATAGTAGTATTTCTTGCAGGTCTTATGTCAGATTGAGTTCTTCATAAGGTTTCCATGCTAGGTTTCTGTCAAGGTAGAGATCTTTGAAAAGTTACTGGTTCAGAATATCAAGCTGCTGGTCAAATGTGAAGATGTAAGCCTCTCTAACATCACTGGCTAAGTAGGCCTTGTTGAGTTGTTTAATGTTGGGAAAAGAAAATACTCTTCAGCAAGATGCTATCATGTTGAATGGTGGCTCTGTGTGATGTCAGCTCCTTGGTACCTGGAATGATATGAAAGATTAGGCACTTCTGCAGTTAATGGTATGAAGAACACTACTTCAGTAAAGACTGCGTTAAACCACAACCATCTGGAATCTTACTTACTCAGCTTGTAGCTAGTCTCTGTTCTTAGGGCTGTTTCTGCATTTTAGCCACTGACAGGGCAATGTTCAATGCATGAACAATTCTAGCAATAGAATTAAAAACTGAGCTCAGTCCTCTCCCACTTGCTTGTTACACCTTTGATACTCTGCATCCCTTTGGGATTTGTTAGAGGAAGAAAAGTGCAGAAAATCTCCAAACTGCCTTGCCAATACCTTTGTGAAATGCTTGCCTCGTCTCCCTCCCTCCTTCTCACTTCAAGGACAGATCCCACTAGGAATCACTGTATAGGAAAAAAAAAAAAGCGGCAAGGTTAAGGCCAGTTTAAAAAAAAGCCTAACTCTTCTCCAGCTTTTCAAAGACAGCTTGACATACAAAACTGAAAAGTCACTCTATCTTACTTGCATAGTTAACACAGTTAACAGGAGGGTTGTCTTCACAACCAGATTTACAGGCATAACTATCTGCTGAGATATATACACCTTTACCCTCACTGAGGCTGTTCCACCAGGCAGAAAGCAATGTACAGTTGAGAAAGAAAGCACCAAAGTCTTAATCTTGTTCCATATCCATTTATTAGTAGTAGTAGTAGTATTCATAGAAGTATAGAATAGCTGAGGTTGAAAGGCAACTCTGCAGATTCTTTAGTCCAACTCCCCTGCTCATAGCAGGGTCAGCTACAGCAGGTTGCCTAGGACCATGTCCAGTTGGGCTTTGAATTTCTCCAAGAGTAGAGAC